>NC_058524.1:92312791-93562791 GCF_904849725.1 Hordeum vulgare subsp. vulgare | reverse complement strand
GCAGGGTATGCTTGTGATATGATATGGCCAATGATGTGATGTGATATATTGGACGTATGAGATGATCATGTTGTAATAGTTAATATCGACTTTCACGTCGATGGTACGGCAACCGGCAGGAGCCATTGGGTTGTCTTTAAACTAACATTTGTGTTTGCAGATGTGTTTACTATATTGCTAGGACGTAGCTTTAGTAGTAATAGCATAAGTACCATGACAACCTAGATGGTGACACGTTGATGGAGATCATGGTGTGGCGCTGGTGACAAGAAGATCGTGTCGTTGCTTTGGTGATGGAGATCAAGAAGCACAAGATGATGGCCATATCATGTCACTTATGAATTGCATGTGATGTTAATCCTTTTATGCATCTTATTTTGCTTAGAATGACGGTAGCATTATAAGGTGATATCTCACTAAAATTTCAAGACGGAATTGTGTTATCCCCGACTGTGCACCATTGCGACAGTTCGTCGTTTCGAGACACGACGTGATGATCGGGTGTGATAGACTCAACGTTCACATACAACGGGTGCAAAACAGTTGCACACGCGGAACACTCGGGTTAAGCTTGACGAGCCTAGCATGTGCAGACATGGCCTCGGAACACATGAGACTGAAAGGTCGAGCATGAATCGTATAGTTGATATGATTAGCATAGAGATGCTTACCACTGAAACTATTCTCAACTCACGTGATGATCGGACTTGAGTTAGTGGATTTGGATCATGTACCACTCAAATGACTAGAGAGATGTACTTTTTGAGTGGGAGTTCTTAAGTAATATGATTAATTGAACTAATTATCATGAACATAGTAAAATGGTCTTTGCGAATTATGATGTAGCTTGCGCTATAGCTCTACTGTTTTTATAAGTTCCTAGAGAAAATTTAGTTGAAAGTTGATAGTAGCAACTTTACGGAGTGAGTACGTAAAACTGAGGATTGTCCTCATTGCTGCGCAGAAGCCTTATGTCCTTAATGTGCCACTCGGTGTGCTGCACCTCAAGCGTCGTCTGTGGATGTTGCGAACATCTGACATACACGTTTTTGATGACTACGTGATAGTTCAGTGCGTAATACTATGGCTTAGAACCAAGGCGCCGAAGACGTTTTTGAAAACGTGACGGAACATAGGAGATGTTCTAAGAGATGAAATTGAGATTTCATGCTCGTGCCCTTGTTGAGAGGTATAAGACCTCCGACAAGATTCTTTGCCTACAAAGTAAAAGAGAAAAGCTCAAATTGTTGAGCATGTTCTCAGATTGTCTGAGTACAACAATCGCTTGAATCAAGTGGGAGTTAATCTTCCAAATGAGAGAGTGATGGTTCTCCAAAGTTACTGCCACTAAGCTGCTAGAGCTGCGCGATGAAGTACAACATATCAAGGATATATATGATGATCCTTGAGCGATTCACAATGTTTGACACTGCAAAAGTAGAAATCAAGAAGGAGCATCAATTGTTGATGGTTGATAAAACCACTAGTTTCAAGAAGGGCAAGGGCTACAAGGGATACTTCATGGAACAGCAAACCAGTTGCTGCTCTAATGAAGAAACCCAAGATTGAACCCAAACCCGAGACTAAGTGCTTCTGTTATGAGAGGAACAGTCACTGAGATGGAGCTACTCTAGATACTTGGTAGATAAGAATGCTGGCAAAGTCTAAAGATGTATATTTGATACACAAGATATTTATGTGTACTTTACTAGTAGTCCTAGTAGCACGAGGGTATTAGATACCGGTTCGGTTGCTAAGTGATTAGTAACTTGATATCAAAACTACGGAATAAACGGAGACTAGCTGAAGACGAGGTGACGATATGTATTGGAAGTGTCTCCAAGGTTGATGTGATCAAAGATCGCACGCTCTCTGTACCATCGGGATTGGTGTTGGACCTAAATAATTGTTATTTGGTGTTTGCATTGAGCATGAACATGATTGGATCGTGTTCATTGCAATACGATTATTCATTCGAAGAGAATAATGGTTATTCTATTTGCTTGAATAATTACCTTCAATGGTTTATTGAATCTCGATCGTAGTGTTACACATGTTCATAATATTGGTGCCAAAAGATACAAAGTAGTAATGATAATACCACTTACTTGTGGCACTCCCGCTTGAGTCATGTCGGTATAAAGTGCATGAAGAAGCTCCATAGTGATGGATCTTTGTACTCACTCATTTTTGAAACGTTTGAGACATGCAAACCATACCTATTGGTATAAACGCATGAAGAAACTCCATGCAAATGGATCGTTTGGATTCACTTTATTTTGAATCACTTGAGACATGAAAAATCATACCACATGGAACAAAAAAGTAACTTGCTGGAAGCAATGAATTTTGATGTTTGCAGTCCAATGAGTGCTGAGGCACACAGTGGATATCATTATGTTCTTACTTCACTGACGATTTGAGTAGATACAGGAGTATTTACTTGATGAATCACAAGTCTTAAATATTGAAAAGTTCAAAGCTATTTCAGACTGAAGATCGTCGTGACAAGAGGATAAACTGTCTATGATATGATCATAGAGATGAATATCTGAGTTGAGAGTTTTGGTTCGCAGTTAATACAATGTGGAAATTGTTTTGCACTTCATGCCACCTGGAACACCATAGTGTCACTAATAGGAAAATTGTTTTTAACGACGGTGTATGTGGTCGTTAAAAGTCAGATTGTGGTCGTTATAGGTCATTAACAACCACAATCTGTTGGTCGTAGCAGGCTCCGTCCTTAAAAGTGTAACAACCACATACCTTTTGTGGTCGTTATTCTTCTAACGACGGCATGGTGTGTCGTCGTTGATCCCAAGGCAATAACGACCACAATTGTCGTATTAACAACCAATTTTGTCATTGTTAATAATGTTATCATGCTAGCGAAAGTATCATTAACGGCCACTCTCTTCACACTTTGGTGTCCTTCCAAACCAGTTATATTTAGTATGATGTGTCTAAACGTCATAGTCGCGCCCTATTCGATATAGCGCATACTATGATGTCTCTTATCGAATTACCACTATCGTTTATGGGTTATGCATTAGAGACAACTGCATTCACTTTAAATAGGCCACCGCATATTTCCGTTGAGATGACACAGTATGAACTATGGTTTGGAGAAACCTAAGATGTCGTTTCTTGAAAGTTGGGGCTGCGACGCTTATGTGAAAAAGTTTCAGTCTGATAAGCTCGAACCCAAAGCGGATAAATGCATCTTCATAGGATATCCAAAACAGTTGGGTACATCTCCTATCTCAGATCCGGAAGCAAAGTGTTTGTTTCTAGAAATGGGTCCTTTCTCGAGGAAAGGTTTCTCTCGGAAGAATTGAGTGGGAGGGTGGTGGAAATTCATGAGGTTAGTGAACCATCACTTCAACCATTGTGTAGCAGGGCGCAGGAAGTTGTTCTTGTGGCGCCTACACCAATTGAAGTAGAAGCTGATGATGGTGATCATTAGAGCTTCGGATCAAGTTACTACAAACCTCGTAGGTCGAAAAGGCCGCTTACTACTACAGAGTGGTACGGTAACCCTATCTTGGAGGTCATGTTATTGAACAACAATGAACCTACGAGCTATGGACAAGCGATGGTGGGCCCGGATTCCGACAAATGGCTGGAGGCCATGAAATCCGAGAGAGGATCCATGTATGAAGACAAAGTGTAGACTTTGGAAGAACTACTTGATGGTCGTAGGACTATTAAGTAAATATGGATCTTTAAAAGGAAGACAGACGATGATGGTGACTATTCACCATTAAGAAAAGCTTGACTTATCGCAAAGATGTTTCCGACAAGTTCAAAGAGTTGACTATGATGAGACTTTCTCACTCGTAGCGATGCTCAAAGTCTGTTGGAATTATGTTAGCAGTTGTTGCATTATTTATGAAATGTTGCACATAGGATGTCAAAACATTGTTTCCTCGACGGTTTCCTTGAGGAAAGGTTGTATGTGATACAACCAGAAGGTTTTGTCGATCTTAAGGATACTAACAAGTATGCAAGCTTGAGAGATCCTTTTATGGACTAGTGCAAGCATCTCGGAGTTGGAATATACACTTTGATAAGATGATCAAAGCTTTTGGGTTTGTACAAGGTTTGTGAGAAACTTGTATTTCCAAAGAAGTGAGTGGGAGCACTATAGTATTTCTGATAAAGTATATGTGGTTGATATATTGTTGATCGGAAGTAATGTAGAATTTCTGTAAAGCATAAAGGTTGTTTGAAAGGGGGTTTTCAAAGAAAGACCTGGATAGAGCTACTTGAACATTGAGCATCAAGATCTATGGAGATACATCAAAATGCTAAAACAGAACTTTCAAATGAAATGCATGCCTTGACAAGTTTTTGAAGGAGTTCAAAATAGATCCACAAAGAAAGAGTTCTTGGCTATGTTATAAGGTGTGAATATGAGTAAGGCTCAAAATCCTGACCACGGCAGAAGAAAGAGAAAGGACGAAGGTCGTCCCCTATGCCTTAGCCGTAGACTCTACAGTATGCCATGTTGTGTACCGCACCTGATGTGTGCCTTGCCACAAGTCTGTTAAGAGGTATAGAGAGTGATCCAGGATTGAATCATTGAACAGCGGTCAAAGTTATCCTTAGTAACTAATAGACTAAGGAATTTTTCTCGATTATGGAGGTGGTTAAAGAGTTTGTCGTAAAGGGTTACGTTGATGCAAGCTTTGACACTAATCCGAATAACTATCAGTAGTAAAACGGATTCGTATAGTATAGTAGATATTTGGAGTATTTTCGAATAGCACGTAGTAGCAGCATTTATAAGATGACATAAAGATTTGTAAAGCACACACGGATCTGAAAGTGTCAAACCATTGACTAAAACCTCTCTCACGAGCAAGGCTAATCAGACCCCAGAATTATATGGGTATTGGATTCGTTGAAATCACATGGTAATGCAAACTAGATTATTGACTCTAGTGCAAGTGGGAGATGATACGTCTCCAACGTATCTATAATTTTTTATGGTTCCATGCTATTATCTTGTCAACTTTGGATGTTTTATATGCATGAATATGCTATTTTATATCTTTTTTGGGACTAACCTATTGACCTAGAGCCCAATGCCGGTTTCTGGCTTTTTCGAGTTTTTGATCTTTTTCAGAAAAGAATATCAAACGGAGTCCAAATGGAATAAAACTTTCGCGATGATTTTTTTTGGACCAAAAGAGACCCCCGAAGCTTTGGAAGAAGGCCAGAAGAGCCACGAGGGAGTCACAAGCCCAGGAGGCGCCGCCCCCCCCCCCCCCCCCCAGACTGCCCTAGCAGGCTTATGACCTCCTCGTGGGCCCAACCGACGTAATTCCACCGCCATAAATTCCTATAAATACAGAAACCCCCAAAAAGAAACCTAGATGGGAGTTCCACCGCCACAAGCCTCTGTAGCCACCAAAAACTAATCTGGAGCCCGTTCCAGCACCCTTTCGGAGGGGGAATCCATCTCCGGTGGCCATCTTCATCATCCAGGCGATCTCCATGACGAGGAGGGAGTAGTTCACCCTCGGGGCTGAGGGTATGTACCAGTAGCTATGTGTTCGATCTCTCTCTCTCGTGTTCTTGAGATGTCTTGATCTCGATTTACCGCGGGCTTTGCTACTATAGTTGGATCTTATGATGTTCTTCCCCCTCTCCCTTCTTGTAATGAATTGAGGTTCGCCTTTGAATTTATCTTATCGGATTGAGTCTTTAACAACACTTGATGTATGTCTTGCACGTGTCTATCTGTGGTGACAATGGGATATTCATGTGAGTACTTGATGTATGTTTTGGTGATCAACTTGCGGGTTTCGTGACATCGGGAACCTATGCATATGGGTTGGCACACGTTTTGACTCTCCGGTAGAAACTTTGGGGCACCCTTTGAAATTCTATGTGTTGGTTGAATAGATGATTCTGAGATTGTGTGATGCATATCGTATAATCATGCCCACAGATACTTGAGGTGACAATGGAGTATCTAGATGACATTAGGGTCTTGGTTGATATGTGTCTTAAGGTGTTATTCTAGTACGAACAATAGGATAGATTGAATGGAAAGAATAGCTTCGTGTTATTTTACTACGGACTCTTGAATAGATCGATCAGAAAGAATAACTTTGTGGTGGTTTCATACCTGACAATAATATCTTCGTTTGTTCTCCGCTATTAGTTACTTTGGAGTGACTCTTTTTTGCACGTTGAGGGATAGTTATATGATCCAATTATGTTATCATTGTTCAGAGAACTTATAGTAGTGAAAGTATGAACCCTAGGCCTAGTTTCCACGCATTGCAATACCGTTCGTGCTCACTTTTATTATTAGTTACCTTGCTGTTTTTGTAATTTCAGATTACAAAAACCTATATCTACCATCCATACTACACTTGTATCACCATCTCTTCGCCGAACTAGTGCACCTATACAACTTATCATTGTATTGGGTGTGTTGGAGACACAAGACACTCTTTGTTATTCGGTTGCAGGGTTGCTTGAGAGAGACCATCTTCATCCTACGCCTCCCGCGGATTGATAAACCTTAGGTCACCCACTTGAGGGAAAATTGCTACTGTCCTACAAACCTCTGCACTTGGAGGCCCAACAACGTCTACAAGGACAAGGTTGCGTAGTAGACATCAGGAGACTGTTGAAAATATGCCCCAGAGGCAATAATAAATTAGTTATTATTATATTTCTTTGTTCGTGATAATCGTTTATTATCCATGCTATAGTTGTATTGAATGAAAACATAGATACATGTGTGGATACATAGACAAAACAATGTCCCTAGCAAGCCTCTAGTTGGCTAGCCAGATGATCAATGATAGTCAAGGTTTTCTAACTATGTGCAAGTGTTGTCACTTGATAACTGGATCACATCATTAGGAGAATCATGTGATAGACTAGACCCAAACTATGAACTGGATCATATTGATTGTGTCGTTTTATTGCTATTGTTTTCTGCGTGTCAAGTATTTGTTCCTATGACCATTAGATCATATAACCCACTGGCACCGGAGGAATACCTTGTGTGTATCAAACATCAGAACGTAACTAGGTAACTATAAAGGTACTCTACAGGTATCTCCGAAGGTGTCCGTTGAGTTAGTATGGATCAAGGCTGCGGTTTGTCACTCCGTGTGACGGAGAGGTATCTCGGGGCCCACTCGGTAATACAACATCACACACAAGCCTTGCAAGCAATGTGACTAAGTGTAAGTCACGGGATCTTGTATTACGGAATGAGTAAAGAGACTTGCCGGTAATGAGATTCAAATAGGTATGCGGATACCGACGATCAAATCTCACGCAAATAACATACCGAAGGACAAAGGGAATGACATACGGGATTATATGAATCCTTGGCACTGAGGTTCAACCGATAAGATCTTCGGAGAATATGTAGGATCCAATATGGGCATCCAGGTCCCACTATTGGATATTGACCGAGGAGTACCTCGGGGCATGTCTACATAGTTCTCGAACCCGCGGGGTCTGCACAGTAAAGGTTCGATGATGTTTTAGTATAGTTGAGTTATATGTGTGGTTACCGAATGTTGTTCGGAGTCCCAGATGAGATCACGAACGTCACGAGGGTCCGTAAACGAAGATTGATATATAGGATGGTTTCATTTGGTTACCGAAAGTTTTCGGGCATTACCGGCATTGTACCGGGAGTGACGAATGGGTTCCGGAAGTTCATTGGGAAGGGGGCAACCCACCCGGGGAGAAGCCCAATGTAACATCCCAAAATTATAAATTTTGGAATGTTAATATAATTATTAGATTGATTGTTTGTTTGTTTGCTGAGTGACTGAAACTCATGTGAAATTTGAAACTTTTCGAAACTTTTGAATGAGAGGGAATAAAATGACTTTCCCCCTTCTCCGGTGAATTCAAATTCAATCTTTTAAAAGCAACGAGAGAAGATGACATGACTTCTTCAACTATGAATAATTTGAACGGAGATATTTGCATTTGAATCTTTTGCATTTCCATTCGTTTTCTTCGTGCAAGAAATGTCGGGCAATACATTCTAAAGAGCGGAGGAACATGACCCTCAAACCCACGGGCATTTTAAAAGTTATTTGAACCCTCAAACTTAGAGGGTCATTTGAAAATTATTTGCAAAAGAAAATAAACCTTTTTGGCAATTTTGTGAAAATAATTTTTTCTGAAGTTTTTATTTTTGCTGTGGAAAAATGTCCATCATCTATATTTTATTTTTCTGATAATTTTAGTATATAAAAACTCTTTATTCCGAATTGAATTGATTTCCTTTTTATCGTTTTAGTTTCCTAGTTTTAAAAATAGGAAAGGAATCACTTTTAAATGGAAATAAGAGCTGGCCCAATTAAGAGCTTTCCTATTTGGCCCAACAAGAGATCATCTCCTACCTCTCCTCTCCCTCACGTCACAGAACCTTCCCTTCCATGGACAAAGGAATCCCCACCTCCGGGATTCGCGAAGCACCTTCCATCCCAGCGCCTCCCGTCGCCTCTATAAGAACGCCCCTCCTCTCCTCGTTCCATTTTCCCCATCAGCTCGCCCTCTCCCTGCCCGTAGCCACGACGCCCCCACCATTGTTGTTCCTGCAAGGAGCCGAACAGAAGAACGCCCAGGAGCCCCTGACGCCCCCTTCCTCGCCTCCGGAACCCCCTTCGCCGTTCCCCCTCCCCTCCGGCGACCTCCCCACCTCGCCGGAGCAGCTACCTCGCCGGAGTTCTTCCTCTCTGTCACCCATGGTGAGATTCACGAAATCCCGTATTGCAGTTTTTTCAGAAAATTGCAATCTTAGAAAATTCATATCTATTAGTCTATAACTCCGATTTAGGTGATTCTTTTTGCGTTGGATCAAAAAATTTATGAAGTTTCTGTAGATATATAATTTGTCTATGTTTGGACTTATAAATCTTAAGTTAGATCAGATTTGAATTAAAGCTTGTTTTGCTTATTCCGGGAGTTTAAAAATAGCTTTTAATTTGATTCTTTTTGCTGCTGCTTCCTATTGATCATATATTTCAGTAGTTTAAGTTTCAATTTTTTTAAATATTTTTACTTAGGGTTTTAAGCAAAACAGATTCTGTTTTAGCCTTTTTTGTTTTCTTGCTATTTCTTTTGTATTAATTGTTCTTAATTTGTTTTTTTTTGTAATTGTGACAAGTTATATTTTGTTTTTTGATATTTACCAGTAACTTTTCAACAACAACAAAATTTTATTTTATTTATTCTTATTTGTTTGCATCGAATCAATTCTAGTTCTATACTAACTTGCGAATTGATTGCATTGCTAGTTTGATTTCCTATTTTGAAAATACTTATAAAAAATATTGTTTTGTAAATTTTACTTCTGTTATCTTAGTTATTTTATATTTTGTTTTCTGTTTTTTTTTCTATTTTAGTGTTTTATTTTCAGTTAGAACAAAAACTATATAGTGTTTGATGTAGTAGAAGGCTTCCTAGCTTCTTTGAAGTTTCCTTTGGATTTTTATCCGCTCTCTCTTATTGATTTTTGATTGCATCAACTTTTATTGCTGTTTGTTAATTGATTGCTAGAATGATTGCTAGTGTGAGTGCTTATGTGAATACTATGTTTGATTATATAGATTTCATCGGAGAGTGACGAATACTTCTATCACGTATTTCTCGAGAACGAAAATTCTTCCTCGTCAACATCACCAGGCAAGTCACTTTGATCATACTATCACCTATGTTTTATCCATCGTAGTTCTACCATCCATTGCCCAAATTGCATGCTTCTTAGGTACTTGGAAATTTAAGTATAGATTGTAGTATCATGTGGTAGGCACACAACAACCCCGATGCTTGGCCCGGGACGACAAATTTCATACTACTATGCTTGAGTAGACGGGATTTCGGTTGAGTGCATAACACGAGTGATGCGAGGTTGATTAAATAATCAAGACCAGTTAAGACAAGATTTTCAAGACCTCGGACGCAATGCAACACTGGGTGAAGGACGGTTGATCGGCTCCCTGGAAAACCCAGTGGATGCCCGGGATGCTGGGGACGGCCATGACATCCTGCGGAAAGCTTCACCCAGGCTCAAAGAGACGGACGGATATTTTCAAGACCCAAGGCTTACCTGCACAGCCACAAGTCATTATGGGCTCTGTCTTGGTTGGACAACGCGGCGACTCTGGACAGGCGGTGCTAGCAGATGTAGAAGAACGGTAGGAATGGATGGGCACCGACAGGGATTCAGAGGGACCCGTTGAAAGACCATGCTTTGATCATCCGGTCTTCAAACACCCTGAAGTGTGAGGACATACACGGAGGCGATCAAATCTTGTGGGGAACGTGTGCAAAACTCTGCAGAGTACTCAAACCTAATCGATTAGCCGTGTCCATGGTCATGGACAACTTGAGCCAAAGGAACTGAAGTTATCTGGATTTCTCAACACCATTACATATATTTGATGAGGGTAATTATTGACAACTCGGGTACGAGAACTGGTTGGCGGAACCATCTCGTTAACAACCAACCTTTTAGTAATATTTTGCTTTTAGCCACTCTTGATGTAGGAGAAAACTTGCTTTTCGCTAAAAACTTATAGCCCCACCTGCCATATATGCATATAGTATAGATGATTACTTTTCACCCCTCTCTTATGTGACTTGCCGGCATATTCAATATGCTGACCTACACGGCTGCAACGTCTCATGTTGCAGATATTTTTCTTCGACGAGTAAGAGTACGATTCAGGGTTACGGTCTACACTCAACTTGCCGTTGGTGTTTATTGGGACTCCACTCCCTTGACTGCTTCCGCTGAGATATTTAAGGTATATATCAGTTTTACGATATTTCCATGTGATTGCACTTTGATATATACGTTGATGTACTGTGTGTGCCAGCATACTGATCCAGGGATGGCACAGAAACACAGAGGCTTGACTCGTTTTGAGTCGGGTCGCTACACCCAATGGCCTTAGGGGTCGCACACCAGCCCTTGGTGGGCTAGTGGGACAGCCCAAGAGGGCCTTGGCGCCAAAGAGAAGAAAACCAAAGAGAAAAAAAGGGAGGTGGGAAGGAAGAGAAGGACTCCACTTTCCAATCCTAATTGGAGTAGGATTCATCCTCTCCTCCTAGCCGGCGCACCCTTGAGGGCTTGGCCCTCAAGGAAAGCCTCCTCCCCCTCCCTCCTATATATAGTGGTGTTTTAGGGCTGATTTGAAAAAGAAAAAAAAACTTTGCCACGTGCAACTCATATCTAGACCCCATAGTTCTTCCTCTAGGTCATATTTCTGCGGAGCTCGGGCGGAGCCGTGCAGGAGTAGATCGTCACCACCACCAGAGCACTGTCACGCTGCCGGAGAACTCATCTACTTCTCCGTCTTGCTTGCTGGATCAAGAAGGCCAAGATCAACGTCGAGCTATACGTGTGCTGAACGCGGAGGTGCCGTCCGTTCGGCACTAGATCGGAACGGGTCGTGGGACGGATCGCGGGACAGTTCGTGGGACGGTCCGTGGGGCTGATCGAGGGACGTGAAGACGTTCCACTACATCAACCGCGTTTCTTAACGCTTCCTGTTGTGCGATCTACAAGGGTACGTAGATCCAAATCTCCTCTCCTAGATGGACATCACCATGATAGGTCTTCGTGTGCGTAGGAAAAATTGTGTTTCCCATGCAACGTTCCCCGACACCCGCCCCATGATAGTTCAAGAGGACGGACATGGGAAGAGATGAGCCCGATGGAGGCCTCAGCGCCCAAACCCTCGCAGCCTCCACCATTCCTGGGGGCAACTGACGGGGTCCTGGACCCGAGGAACCTAACGTAAGGGAGTCCGGTCTCGACCTTGACCTAGGCCCACTAGTTCCAAGGAATATTGGGGAACCCTAATAAGGCGAATACAAAGAGCATGTTTCCTAAGACAGAGGTGTCACGCCCAAGATGCGACCCTATCCTCAATTTGGCACGAAGACCTCGTCAGGGATAGAAGTGCATCTCGTCGTGTCGCAAGAATGGATATCGTTACAAGTACATGTACTGAAAAGGAGAGATATATATAGAATTGGCTTACACTCGCCACAAGCTACATCAGAGTCACATCAGTACATTACATAATCATCAAGAGTAAGAGCAGGGTCCGACTACAGACGAAAACAAACAAGGAAATAAGAACGACGTCCATCCTTGCTATCCCAGGCTGCTGGCCTGGAACCCATCCTAGATTGATCAAGAAGAAGGAGAAGAAGCAACTCCAAATGAGCAATCAACATGCTCGCGTCAAGTAACCTTTACATGTACCTGCAACTGGTGTTGTAGTAATCTGTGAGCCAGAGGGGACTCAGCAATCTCATTTCCAAATATATCAAGACTAGCAAAGCTTAATGGGTGAGGTAAGGTTAAGTGGAGAGGTTGCGGCAGCGGCTAAGCATATATTTGGTAGCTAAACTTACGAGTACAAGAAAACAAGAGGGGGAAGAACTACGCATATCGGACGTGAACTACTGATGATCAAATGAATGATCCTGAACACCTACCTACGTCAGACATAACCCCACCATGTCCTCGATCGGAGAAGGAACTCACGAAAGAGATAGTCACGGTCACGCACACAGTTGGCATATTTTAATTAAGTTAACTTCAAGTTATCTAGAACCAGTGTTAAACAAAGTTTCCACGTTGCCACATAACCGCGGGCACGGCTTTCCGAAAAGATTTAACCCTGCAGGGGTGCTCCAACTAGTCCATCACAAATTACCACAAGCCGCATAGACATCCTCAATCACGAAGCTCGCGATCTCGTCGGATTCCCTAGTGGAAAACCTCAACTCTGAGATTACCCAAAGCATCACCGGAATCATGATGCACAAGATATTTCGTCAAAGGTAAAACTATTCCAGCAAGGCCGCCCGACGTGTCGACGAACCCGATAGGAGCCGCGTATCTCGTTATCACGACACGACGGATGGAAAAGCCTACAGGTGCCAAACCTCGAGTTGCCCCGTGGTGGCCCCGCAGTCTGTCTAGTTTGGACCAACACTCATGAGGAGCACTGGCCCGGGGGTTGATTAAATTTCCTCGGGTGCCGGCGGGTCCCTATGCATTATTATTAGATTATTAGGCAAATGTAGTACCAAAGTTGGGCCTTGCTAGACCAGTCTTAATCTAAAACGAATTATCAAGGGGGTCCCCATAACAACCCCAATCCTGTTAGGAGCGCTCATTTATGGAACATAACACCGGTAGCCGAAACTAAGGGGGCGAAGGTGGAACAAAACACCAGGCTAGAAAAGGCCGAGCCTTCCACCTTTTACCAAGTATATAGGTGCATTAAATTAAATAGCCTTTAAATATGGTGATATGACAAGGAACCCATGTTATCACATGGAAGCATCTGCACCTTCAACTAGCAACGCTAACAACGGGTTAAGCAAGTAGTAACATAGCCAATCAGTGGTTTGCTAGGTTGTGAACAGTTGAAGGTTTCATGGCATTGTTGAGAGGCTGATATTTAACATGTGGTAGGCAACGAGACATAAACGATAGAAGCGATAAACTAGCATGGCAATGATAGTAATGGTATCTGGGGAAATGGTCATCTTGCCTAAGATCCCGCTTGGAAGAAGAATGCCTCCGTGAAGCAGACGAACCGACGTAGTCGAACGGGTCCTCACAATCCGGCACGCTGCGAAACTCTATCGAGTCGAAGCAAACCGGAAACACAAATCAACACACGGAATTCACCACACGATGCACAACACATATGATGCATGAGCAGCTAAAACATGCAAGACACGACATGACAATTCACAACACTCAAACACTACACATTAAGTGAAGTTCAATATGCAACGAGTTGCATATTGACGAAACTCCACGTTAATTATTTAGTTCTATCCCAATTAGGTACACGGAAATATTAAATGTTGTTAAACATGGCAAGAGGTGAAGCGTAATTAAACTACCTATCTAGGCATTTTACATGAGGTCGGAAACGACATATAGCATCTCCGAAACGACCTCACATGTTAATTTACAATTCTGTCCAGATCTGAACTAACACATTTAATTAGTTGTTAAACAGAAAAACAAATAGGTTCACGTGATTCTACGCGTCATGGCAAGCAATCTAGACATAAAGAACATCTCCAGCGGAGCTACGGATCAAAAGTTACAAGCACCGCAAGATATGATGGCATGAATGCAATATGTGTGCAACGACGGTCACGTGAACTTAAAAACATACAACCAGCAATAGAAAATGAAACTACACGAGATTCTAAGCAAGTTTCATGTAGGACACGATCAAATCGGAGCTACGGTTCAACAACTACGAGCAAAACTAGAAATGACTACAATCTGACAAAATCAGCCGCATAGCATTTTCTACGCCCCACAACTACGAGCTACACAACACAAATATAATCACCGAGGCATGACACGAAAGAGGGCAAAAAGCACTACAACAAACAACTAACAACAACTAGCATGGCAGCAAGGATCACTAGAGAAAGAAGTCACAAAATGCCATCTCACACACTATTTCAGACTTAGTGAAAATTACACCTCATAAAAGTGCAGTTTTCGATCTGAAGCAATATTGACAGCAGCAGAACCTATAGCTACAGGAATCCAAATGGCATGAAAATTTACAGCATGCTAGAGAAACACAAGGTCTACAACTTACTCCATTGCACCAACTTCAAAAGAGCTACAGATCACAAGATACAAGCAAGACAAGACAGCAACAAAATATAACAGATTCCAGACTTAGAAAATTTCAGCACGTCCAAATCAGCACTATTTCTAGCAACTTGAGAGCAATCAAACCACACCTAAACATGCATTTATATTGCAACCAAAAATACCAGGGGCTAGTCTAAACACCCAAGAACAACTCTCTAGTTGACAACTCCGTCAAACGAAGCACAGAATAAATCCTACGAAAATGACAAGAGGGCAACATGGCAAAATATCGCGCGAACTAACTTGCTCAAAAGTTAAAACTAATTTCACAGAAAAATCCCATGGATTTTTCTACCCCGGAAACATATAAAATATGTGGGGTTGCACAACAAAATAAAGCCACACATAAATGCGGGAGAAATAACCTATATACGGGAAAATAAACTAGCGGCAACTCCCTACATGCAAAAATATGAATGACCGCTCTAAATATTTGCAAAAATGATTCCTAAAACATGGGCATTTATGCTACGACATCCGAGCAATCTGGACCGCAAGAAAAATAAATCCGGGACGTTCCCCTATTGGGACAGCACGCTAAACTAAGCGTTAGGCACGCTAAACAACGTCAAACATTTATGCATGTTTTAAATTCGTGTTCTATGTGAAATTCTACACAAGACACATATACAACTTGCCTCGATCCGACTTACGGTTTAAAATCTACGGACGTTTGAAATATAGCCTATTCTCTGAAAAAGAATTAAATCACAGGAATTATACAAACCTACGCGGGCCGAATCCTGTGGGCTCAATTTAGCTAAGACGCGCCTAGTAAAAAAATAGAGGGCCGGGGGGTGACTCACCTTGGGCCGGCCTGGGGGAGGAGGCCGAGGCCTGGTGGAGAGGGAGCTCGGCCGAGGATCTGGCGACGTGGGCCGCTAGCGCTAGGGCGAGGCCGGCCTGGCCTGGCGCTGGAGCGCCCTGGGACACCGGCCCACACGAGGCTGGCGAGCTGCCTCGTCCCGTGCTCGATCCCGAGCGGGACGAGCAAGCGGCGGCGGCAGTCATGGCGGCAGCAGGCGAAGCACCGGCGGGGAGGGGGCCGGGAGGCGGCGGTTCCGGCGAGGGCCGACCAGGCCGCGGCAGCCGGCGACGGATCCGGCCGGTGGGACACTACAGCGACGGCTAGGGCGACGAAATCCGGCGAGGGAAGCTGGGGCCATGGCGCGAAGCTGCTGGCCGGAGCGAGGGCAAACTCCGGTGGCTCCGGCCGGTGGGACACTCCGGCGAGGGCACGCCCTGCTGCGGGGCGGCGCGGAGAGGCGCTCGCGGCGGCTGGCAGCGGCGCGAGGGGAGCCAGGGAGGCGCGAGGGGAGGCCTCGGGCAAGGCGGCGGTGGCGGATGGGCTCGGCCGGGCCCGGTCTGGGCCTGGCGGGCCGACGGCGCCAGGAAGGAGAGAGGAGGGGGGTTGGCTGCGCTAGGGTTAGGTGGGGCGTGGTTTTCGAGGCACGGGATAGGGTTTCCGTCACGGACAGGTTAGGGGTGCTTAAATAGGCAAAGGGGGGGCTAGGTTTAGCAGTTTTTCGCCCCGGTTTCAACCGCGCGGTCGGAATCGAACAATTCCGCATGCGGGGACGGGTAAGTGACTGTGTAGTGTAGATATCCGAAGACGAGAGGGAGAACGGGCGGCGCGGCAACGCAATTTAAAACACCGGAACACGTCCGACGGTAGACCGAATACGGTGTCGCTACGGACGACCGTTCGGGTACCAGACGAACTCCGATCGCGACGAAATTTGACAGGCGGCCTACCTATATTACAATAATACCGCACATCAAATTCCAGCTCAAATGGAGAAAGTTTTATACACGTTATAAAAACAAGGTCTTGACGATGCCGCGGGCGCGTGCGTGTGCGCTTGGGCTCAGAATGGACAACGACGTGAACCAGCAACTAACAACGGATGCAGGTTTTTTTGAAAACTGGCGGCAACAGGATATCGATGCAATGCTGATGATGCGAATGATGCGATGATGATGCGACAAATGAAAATACCCACATGACGAAAACGGAAAGAAAGGGGAATCTTCTGGAACGTCGGCATCGGGCTGTCACAAGAGGGTGGTGGTCGAATCAATCATAACTACCCGAGGTGTAAACCCTAGGCATATCCTGGCTATATAAAGGGAGGCCTAGGTCCTCGTTAAGGATAAAATCTAAAACTCAACTCTCGGTAGACATCTAAAACACCATTGTAATCCTCTACACGAGGTATCCCCTCACCATGAATAACAAGTCAAAGCATGATGTAGGGTATTACTCTTTTAGGCTCAAACATGGGTAAATTGTGTGTGCAGACTCTATCCCGATACTACATGTCTCGTCATGAACCCTACCGAGGGATCTGACGGGAAATTGCTCCCTCGCCATGCCTTGGAGAAACTCGATGTGTTTAACAAGGCGTTAAAAAATAAGTTAGAGTATGGTTCTTTCTTTCGGCTACCCCATTTGGCTAAGGTGATTAGGTAGGCATCATACCATGTTTCACACAAAAAAAAAATCGTTTCAGAAATACTCTCCACCATGATCAGACCTAAGCCTCTTGATGTTTCTATCATGTTGGTTTTCCGCTTTCGCTTTATAGATCTTGAAAAAGTTCAAAGCGTCATCTTTTGTTTTCGGAAGATAAACATGGTAGTATCTAGTGGGGTCATCAATTAACATCGTGAAATATTTCCTTCCACATTTTGTCAAAACACTATTCATTTCACAAATATTTGAATGAATGAGTTCTAGTGGTGCCAAATTTTACGCCTCCGCGGTTATATGAGACTTGTGTGGTTGCTTAGCTTGCACACAAACTTGACACCTAGATCCTTTGACACTAGTGAAGTTAGGAATTAAGCTCAATTTCACTAGAAGTGTCATGCAACTGAAATTAACATGACGGTGACATGAATGCCAGACATTTGATTCACTATCATTGCAAACATGACTAACAACTTTATTAGAAACATATGTCCAATATAGGTGAAACAAAACTCCACATTCATAGCCTTTACCAACACAATTTTCATGCTTCGACACTACAAATTTATTGGACTCGAAGACAAGCTTGTATCCATCTCTACATAGAAGATATTTTCTAGCAAGATTTTTATTGACAGAGGGGACATGATGAATGTTCTTCAGCCACATGATCTTCCCTGAAGTAAACTTCAAATCAATCGTACCAACATCAAAGCACACTTTCTCCCTTGGTGGTTTTGGTAATTCATGTCAACATACATATTGTTGGACTAATGGTTTCCTCAAGCATGTTTCAAGAAAATTTCAACCTAGTCAAGTAAATGGATGGAGATGTGGATCCCTCAAGCTACTAAGGAAACATGTATGGGCAAAATCTCCAAGACTCAACTTTTTTAAGTGATCCAAGATCGCATTGAGTCCATAGGAAATCCAATACTATAAAAAGGGGATGGCATTTTGATCATCACTCAATTGCTAAAGTGTTTGAATATAATACTCCAAATATCTCAACCACATTCTCACAATCCAATATGTCTAAAACCTCAAAGTCAATCTCGGTCCCACCAAAACATACACAACCAAACCCATCGATATACTTAAGACACAGCTACTGCCTAAACCCTAGAAACTCGGTTCCACTAAGATGGCATTCGGTCCCACCAAACTGCATGTGCCAAGTTTCTGTAACCCATTGATTTCACTTCGGAACATCCAAGTGAAACAGACAGAATTACCGAAATGAGGAAACTGCTTAGGTCGTCGTGAATCGGTACGACCGAGTGGATCCATCATGTCTCACTGAAACGTCTAACGTTCGAATCTTTTGCACTACTTGATGCATCTGAGATTTCATATCGGTGTACTAAGTTGAGCATAGAATGTGTAACGTCTCGATTTTTGGTGATGCCTATATATACCCCACCCACTCCACCTACACTTAGTGAGAGCAACCAGGACGAAGCATACATTTCCCATATCCATTTTCTGATAGAGAACCACGTATACTTGTGTTGAGATCAAGGTATTCCACTCCAACCATATGGTCATTGATTTCTAGCCTCCTCAAGTTACTGTACATACAATCCTTCTCTTCTACCAAGTCAAAATCTATGAGAGAGTGATTGAGTGTTGAGGATGCTATCATTTGAAGCACAATAACAAGGAGTTCATCATCAACACAACATCTATTACTTTTTGGAGAGTGGTGTCTCCTAGATTGGTTAGGTGTCACTTGGGAGCCTTCAAATCCTGTGGAGTTGAACCAATAAGCATGTAAGGACAAGGAGATCTTGTATAGATCTGCCCCAAGTGAGGCTAGTACTTCATGGACGAAGCCATGGTGGAATAGACAAGGTTGCTTCTTCGTGGACCCTTCGTTGGTGGAGTCCTCCATGGACTTGTGTAGCTGATAACCTTTGTGGTTGAAGTCTCCATCAATGTGGACATGCGATATCCCCATTTATGAGAACCACACCAAAAAACATCGCCTCTTCATTGTGTTTGATCTTCCTATATCTACCTCCCATTACTCTCTTGCACTTGCATAATATTCATATTCCGTTGGTGAATCTTTATATATGCATGTGGAGGATTTATTGGTTATAAATTAACTTGTGCAAAAATCTTCCTAAATTCCAAGAAAACTACAAATTGCACATCTGCGACATTAAGTGTTCATTCACCCCCCCCCCCCCCCCCGCCCTCTAGACCCCTCTTCTCGATCTTTCACAACACCATGAACAGAATCACTTGAACCATTTCCCATCAGCATGGTGGAAGTCCTACTATTTGATAAAAGAAAACATGGAAATATCATCGCATACATGTATATTATCACCCATGTCAATCAACCAATGAGGAGAATGACATACTGAAAGAATAGTGGGAAATATACCTTACCCAACATCCTTCATCTCAATGTCCCCAATGACAATATTGGTGGTCTTGTTGCCTTTCCCATGTTGATGATTGTCATAACGATGAGAGCAACTAGGAGCCCAATGACCAGGATCTCCGCACACATGACAAACACTTTTCTTCTTGTCAGTCTTCTTGAAATTGTTGTGGTGTGAAACCTTGTTCTTCCCATCAAACTTTCCTTTACCATAAAACTTGCACTTGTTCTTGAATTTGTGGGGCTCAAGTTTTTCTTCTGTACGAGATTGGCACTAGAACCTCCCTCGGTACCTCGGGCATGTGTGTCTTATGGTCTCACTTTTTCTTCCACGTTAAGAGTATCATTGAGATCCAAAACAGAAAACTCTGGTATCTTGTGCTTCTTAGAGGTAGCAAAGTTCCTCCACGAGGGAGGAAACTTAGTGATGATGCCTTCGGCAACAAACTTGTTCGATAAGATACAATTAAAGTTCTCAAGTTCTCTAGCAAATGATTGTATCTCGCGAGATTGCTCAACCACGAAGCACTCATTAGTCATCCTATAGTCATAGAATTGTTCCATGATGTACAACTCAATGTTGGCATCCGAGAACCCAACTTTGTCCTCGAGTGCATCCACATATATTTTCCACACTCAATTGACGCATAAGCATCAACTATGTTCTCGCCAAGATCACTCAAGAGAGCAGCCTTAAACAGGGTATCGGTTTTCTGAAGAACTTATTCCTCTTGAGGTTCAAGATCTTCTTCAGGTTTGCGAGGAGTAGCATCATAGTTTCTCATGGTGAACCTTAGAATTGCTCTCACACGCCACCTCTTATAGTGCACACCCTCAAACATAGGAGGCCTCATGGATGTAGTGAAACCATTCGGGGTAAATTACCTATAACATGGTTTTTGGATTGTTGGAAATATGAGCAATTTATGGAATGATTTAATTGAAATAAATAGTAGAAAGAACATGATTATTGTATTAGGGACAAGACTAGTCACGTAAACTAGAAGAGGGTAGGGAAATATCATCTGAACATGTGAACTAGAACAGAACATATCTGGAATAGATACTAGACCAAGAAACTCTATCATGATATCGAATAGGAAACACATTAACACATAATCAGCAACGGTTGTAGCATTGGCATTGCGGTTGACATTGTCGGCCATGCTGTGAAAAAGGTTGCCGGCCTCACGGAAGAAGTCATCGTTGGAGAAGTGGTCGTCGGCTTCTGTGGCATTCATGATGAAGAATCCAGTAGTCGCGCAGAGCACTACCCAAAAACCTTATTGTTAGAGCATATTTCTCCATATGTGGTTTTGGTAATTGATGACAATTCCTATGGACATGGTTACCTTAAGTTATATTTATAAGATTTGTCCATAGGAACTTCTTGAAGTCCATCTGTTGGGTTCAAGGAGTTTATATGAGGACCAGAGGGTATTCAAGGTATTATCCAGAGAATGGTCATAGAAACACAAGGTTGATCAAGATCTCAGACAAAGAGTAAATCAAGATGATCAACAAACAAAGCGTACAAGATGTACCGAGAGGGATCAAGTGATCCCATGGTATGGTAAGCATTGTCCATTATGTGTTTGTGTACTAACCCATGGTCTTCGTGAGAGTTCTATGTGGGGTTAGGTGTGTTTCCATGGGCTTGCGTCTAGAGGAAGATCTCATACAACCCATGAAGGATGATGTCAAGTGGTGATCGTCATCAAGATTGCGGTGTGCAAGTTCAAGTGGATCAGCACGAAGATATCATGCTTGAAGCTTGTCGTCCATTGTGGTGGCAATGGACTTGTGAATATATGTTGAAGAGCAGATCACCCATGGTGTGCATGGGGGAGCAATCAACTATTGTTCATCAAGTCAACGCAATCAAGAAGGTGGTCCAGATTGAGGAAGCCAAGATCATCGTCATCTAGCTCAAGAGAACGAGGTGCAAGGTATAGGTTTCCCTTGATAGGTTTTCTGTTTTAGGATAGATTGTCGTACTGTCAAGGGGTTCTCTCAAGTGAGTAGCTCGATCGTATCGTTCGTTGAGAGCTCAAACCATTTGCATCCTTGCATCATACTTCTTGGTTGTTGTTCGGTGTTTCTCATTGTGAGTTTTAGAGCTTATGGTCATCTTCATGACAAGCTTGAGTTCATCGAAAGCGGAGTCCATATGCATCTTCTATGATGTTTTCAATGTTGGGAGTTTTTACCGTTCTTATTCGAGGAAGGGTTCTCACCATTTTCTTATGGGCCTTTTCTCACTTGCTTCTTATTGATATTTCTATCAAGATTGTGTTAGCCCACGTCGTTAGCTTTCCAACAAACTTGGTTTCATTGAATTCGGAGTCTGTATGCGAAAGTTAAGGTTGTTTCAGTGGCGAGCGGTAGTACCGCTCCAGTCCTAGCGGTAGTACCGCCAAGGGCAGCGGTAGTACCGCTCCGGGTGGGCGGTAGTACCGCTTTGGGACGGTAGTACCTCTCTCTGAGCGGTTGTTCTCCGTCGGACTTTCTGCGAAGACTTTCTCTAGCGGTAGTACCGCCAGGGGCTAGCGGTAGTACTGCTCCTCCCTGAGCGGTAATACTGCTGGGAGCAGCGGTAGTACCGCTGTGCTCGGGCTGTAAGTGGGGGTAACTGTCTGATTCTTTCCCCCACTATATAAAGGGGTCCTTCTTCCTCCTTGGTGTTTTCTTATCTGTTGTGTTCATGTTCTACCCCCATTGTTGACCTTCTTAGATCTTGCTTACTCTCAATCCCTCCAATGATTCTTGCTTGTTCTTGAGGGAAAAGAGAGAGGATATCTAGATCCACATCTCCACCAATCACTTTCTCCTCTATGTGAGGGGAACCCCTTGGATCTAGATCTTGGAGTTCTTTGTGAGCTCCTTGTTCTTCCTCTTATATTTCTCCATAGCTTTTGTTGTTGTGGAGGGATTTGAGTGTGACGGACTTGTCCACTTTGTGTGTTCTTGCCATTGCATTAGTTGCATCGGTTTGAGTTCTCCACAGTGATACGTGGAAGTGAAGTTTGAGAAGATTATTACCTTTGGTACTTAGTACCCTAGATATTGTTCTTCGTGGATGCTTTGGCGTCCTAGAAGCTTGGTGGTGTCTTGGAGCTCAATCATTGTGGTGTAAAGCTCGAGGCAAGCGTCGGGGTCTCCAATTAGGTTGTGGAGATTGCCCCGAGCAATTTGTACGGGTGCCGGTGACCGCCCCCAAGGTTTTCCATTTGTACGGGTTCGGTGACCGCCCTCAAGGGTCCCTTAGTGAAATCATGACATCTTGCATTGTGCGAGGGTGTGAGGAGATTACGGTGGCCTTAGTGGCATCTTGGGGAGCATTGTGCCTCCACACCGCTCCAACGGAGATTAGCATCCGCAAGGGTGTGAACTTCGGGATACATCATCGTCTCCGCGTGCCTCGGTTATCTCTTACCCGAACCCTTTACTTATGCACTTTACTT
Source organism: Hordeum vulgare subsp. vulgare (assembly GCF_904849725.1). Taxonomy (NCBI): domain Eukaryota; kingdom Viridiplantae; phylum Streptophyta; class Magnoliopsida; order Poales; family Poaceae; genus Hordeum; species Hordeum vulgare. Next base: position 93,539,737 of record NC_058524.1, on the reverse strand, counting down.
TGTGATAGCCATATTGTTTATTGTTATATATCTTGCTATCACTTAGTTGTTTATCTTGCTTAGCATAAGTTGTTGGTGCACATAGATGAGCCTAGTTGTTTTAGGTTTTGTGCTTGACAAATTAAACGTTAGTTTTATTACGCATTTGTTCAAGCCTAAACCGTAATTATTTTAAAGCGCCTATTCACCCCCCCCCCCTCTAGGCGACATCCACGTTCTTTCACTTATCACCATTCTCCCGTACAGGACTTGAACTGGCGAGGTTTCGGAGGCCTACTGTTCCGACCTGCGGTGCACGCCACAAGCTGGAATGAGGAAGAACCTAGCAGTAGCTAAAAGATTGGAACTTTGTGGCATGAGGATGATGTTGTTCTGATGCATATTTGTGGATAGGAGCAACCTCTCTTTTATAGGCACAAGAGGAGGAGGCGAAGTGGCAGTGATAGAAGGTGAAACAACGAGATGGGAGATGAAATGAACAAGCACTAGCCGAAGGGTGTAGCGTTCGTATTCAATCTCCACTATAGCACGACTCTACTCCTTCCCGCAATGTTTGGTGCATCATAACGAGGTGAGGCGTGGCAAGACGGGCAGGGGAGGAGGAGCGCAAGTGAATGTCTTTCTTTTTATCTTGCTCATACATGTGGGGAAACAACATCCCATATAAGGAAGTCCAACTCCTACTCAACTATCAATATGGGACTAAATTTTGGTCCCACCTTTTGCCTTGCATGAATGCGCTAAGTGGGCCTCTAGGGTTTATTAGGCATTCCGAAAATGTTCATTGGGCTGGCCCAAAAATAGATCAAATTCTAGCAAACTCCCGCCAAATCCGAGAGGCGGACAAAATTTGCATTTGGTTCAAAAACACTTTTTATATATCAGTACTGTAGTGGAGACTGCTAAGTTAAACTTCCACCTAGAACTCTATGTTATACTAGCAAGCAACTTGAAAAGTGGAGAAAGCCTTGAACTGCAAGTTTTCTATGAATCTAACTTCACACAAAGTCTTGACCAATACTACGCTACCGTGGGACTTCCCCGTGGGTGGAGCTTATGTGTCATTCTTCGAGGCCTTTCATGAGTTTACTAGAGAGGATCCTACTTTCATAGATTGTGGCGGTTAACAGTTAGACTCATATAGGCGTGTTCTTCAAGAGATGTCATGCATCTCAGCTTAAGTAAGCCACTTAGAACACATTAAGATATACATCAACCTGCCATGCAGATTAGTAGAGTATTGCGTCTTCATGGAGTGTTATTATTAATTGTAAGGATACTCTCCTCTCACTTGACCAACAGTTTGTCTTCCAAATCTAATTCAGAGGATATCTGGTCACATAGAGTAGGTTACCACTCTAAACAACTCATATTGTGGGTCGCATACCCATCTCCTTTGATGGATTATCTATCACATTACGTGATGGACCCTTAGTAAAATGATTTGCCAGAGTTTTAGCGTGTGGATATAATCCAATGCAATAACTCAAAAGTCTCTCTTTTTCCTGGCAAACTTTAACCTTCTTTGAACATGTGTTGACGACTTCATGTTATCCTTCTAGGTACTCACTTTTCTCATCATAGTTTGGTTGTCGCGGTTCATAAGGATACCCGACACGGGTTTCTCAACCACCGGCAATTCATTCAAGAGTCAATGAAGCCAATCTGTTTCGGTCGTAGTTGTATCTAGTGATGTGATTTCTGCTTCCATTGTTGAACTCGTTAAGATGGTATGTTTGCAAGACTTCCAGGAAACAGCGCCACCTCCATGAGTGGACACATATTTGCTTGTGGCCTTTACCTCATCGGCATCAGAGATCTATTTTGAGTTATTATACCCTTCAAGCACCTTTGGGTACCCAGTGTAGTGATTCCATAACACACAGTGCCTTTCAACTAATGCATAACTCTCTCTAGAGCTTTCCAAATGATCATCTCCCGCTTTAAAAATAAATCAAATCAGTTTGCTAATAGAAAAGGAGATGGCAGGTCCTATAGCATTGGCTAAATACATAAGCAAGCCAAAAATCTGAGAATAGTTCAATTGACCTCTAGCAATTCTTTGATTCTTTCGAAGCAACATGCTAGTATCGGATGGTGTTGGAGTGTGCTTGTGGTAGCCAAAGCTACTCAAGATCTTTTCCACATAGTGAGATTAAAGCAATGTAATCCCATCATCATCATCTCTCAATAGTTTGATGTTTAGAATAACATCGGCTACTCCTAAATCCTTCATCTCAAAACAATAGATAGGAAATTCTTGACCTTCTTAGTTCAGATTTGTCCCGAAAATCAATGTCATTAACATACAAGCAAAAGATAACCCCCTCACCACCACCATTGTGATAGTACACACATTTGTCAGCTTCGTTTACAACAAAGCCTGCAACTATTAAAGTTCTTTCAAACTTTTCATGCCCCTGCTTAGGTGCTTGCTTAAGTCCATACAAAAAATTCAACAACTTCCACTGCTTAGGTGGCGGGGTTTCAGAGGCCTACTATTCCGACTTACAGTGCACGTCGCAAGACGAAATGGGGAAGAACCTAGAAGTAGCTCAGAGATTGGAACTCGGTGGCGTGAGGAAGATGTTGTCCTCGTGCGCATCTCTAGAGAGGAGCGACCTCTTCTTTATAGACACGGGAGGAGGAGGAGGCGAAGTGGCAGCGACAGAAGGTGAAACAAAGAGATGGAAGATGACACGAAGAGGCAGCAGCTGAAGGGTGTAGCATTCATATTCAATCTCCACTATAACAAAAATGTTTCAGCTCGCGTGTGGAAAAAAATTAGACAATGGCTCGTCTCATTCCCACAACCCGCGACGCATCATGACGAAGCGTGGTGTGACGAGGCGCGCGACGGAGGAGGAGCGCACGTGAATGTCTATCTTGTTCTCTTGCTCATATATGTGGGGAAACAACCAACTCTCACTCAACTAGCAGTATGGGGCTAAACTTTAGTACCACATCTTGCCTTGCATGGATGGGCTAAGTGGGCCTTTAGGATTTATTAGAGATTCGGAAATGGTCATTGAACTGGCCCAAAATATATCAAATTCTAGCAAATGAGGAAACCATTAAGTTTGGAATAGGTCCCCGAGCTCTAAACTTGGACGCTCCATGAAGGCAAGCGACTAGCTGACTCCAACGGAGGTGGTGAAGGCATCGACGCAACCGTCATCACACCAAGCTAGCCCACCTTTGAGAACGCCACTGATGTTGGCATACTCTGTAGCTCGGGCATACTCTATAGCGCCGGAGCCACGCCCTCGATAATGACCTCAGTCCAACAGGCATTCGGCATGACACGCGATGGTGACGACATGCAGAGAGGAGCACGAGGGCAAAAACATCCATAGAGGCAAGTTTCCTGCCCATCTAGACAACCTGAAGCTCGGACAATGAAGACACATGAGACACAACCAGGAGCTTGGCCAGAGCAGCCTCCACGCATGCCACAGTCACAACGGCCTTAGCTTGCTCCTCCATCGTTGTAGCGGTGTTATGTTGGGTGTGTTGGTCTGTTGGCTTCTTTTAGCCTTTCGATCCTCAGGCGCTACATCCACATCACGTCTTCTCTATACAACTCATTTATATCATTTTGCTTGCTGCGTAATTCTACACGATTTCCATCCACGTTCATCGGCTCTTCAAGCCTTATATGTGGTTTTTCAATTTCTCTAGGGGCATTATCAAAAAAAAGTTCTATCCAGAAATGCAACAGCTTGATCTTGCCCATAGATTGCCTAGAACCTCAATACACAAGACCTTTTAGTTTTTTGTTTAAGGTCAATTGTGTTAGGTTACTGGATTTTACATTATTAATAATATATGACTATTACATCATTCTCATGTAGAGGCTGGGTAATCCTCATTTTCGAAAGAAAAGAAAAAGGACTCCCATCTCGAAGACCTGGACCAAGGCAAATCGTGCATTCCCTCTTCCTTTCGATTTACATCACTGAAGTCATCGACAAGGCCTATCGGACATTACATGTCCCATTATAGCCGTCGGTTTACCGTTATAGCCGTCGGTTTAGCAACAGGCTATGTAATGCCTGATTTTGAGAGTTGTTCAACTCCGTTATAAAAAAGAAACAGTAATAATAGCAGACAATTGTACAAGTGGTTCTCGAATAGCTTTATAACGGATGCAAAATGCATTCACTGATTTTTCTTGGCTAAAGCTGGCCCTCCAACTATCCTAAAAATGTAGCCCTGCGTTCTCGTATGATATGTTACAAGCAGCCACACCATCCTACCTATGGCCAAAAACCAAAGGGAACTACTACATATCTCCTACAAAAATATATAATATATGGTTGTAAGCCTGGGAGGTACTCCAAAATGCGGACACAAAAGAATGGCCGATGTCAGAAAAAATATTGTGGCCTGTCAATTGTGATCAGAAACCATCAGCGAGAAGCTCTCTGGCTCCTCTTTCATGGATGTTCTCGAGCTCGTAGGTGTCAGCAAGTGGTGGCCATCAGAAAAATACAGAAGTTCGTTTACTCTTACTCGTTGCAACAGGTTCCTCGCTTTGTTTTCTGGAATTTGTCCCAGAGGCACATCATCTGCCTAGGCTCCTGGTAGTGGGCAACCACATACCCATCCTCACAGCCTTCCACCAAGATCCTTCCATCGTTCTGGTACGTGACATCAAAGCCTTCCTTCTTCATCTCATTGATCCATATTCCCATCGCCACATCCTCCAGCTTGAACATCTGCAAGTCAAAATCCCCGGTTAATATTCCGCACCACAGCAGGGACAAACAGCTGGAGAACGTGGTGTTTTCTCTAGGCTGCCTTCAGTATCGTTTCAGACTGAAGCAACTGAAGAGAATTCAATATCTCTGCTGGAAAAGAGGGTACCCTTGTACAAATTTTAGAAGGGTGCGTACCTTTAGCTCCCCTCTTTTGTGTTTTCTGTAAACTTCTTTTGCTATATCCTGAGATACAATGTATCCTGGTCCATGTGCCCATGGGGGATAGCTCTCTTCAGGCCATTCCTACATAAAGGACAGAAGTTACAAATCAGATGATTAGGAACAGGTAGCAGCAGAAGCATTTGCTAAGCATCTGCTACATGATAAATGATACTAATACACATGGCAGTCCAAAACAGAGGTAGTGACAAGTTTCCATCAATTGTTTAATACTCCCTCCGTTCCAAAATATATATATGTCATAGTTTTAGTTCAATTCGAACTAAAACCAGAACACTTATTTTGGAACGAAGGTAGTAATAAAAAATAAGCTTCAATCACACAAACAAAGAGATTCCCTGTGCTAAAAACACGTTTGCATAATCCCGCAAAAAAACACGTTTGCATAATTGTGCAACGGGAAAAAAAATAACATGTTACCTCTGAAGTTATGTACCACTTGCTGTACGGATCTCGATGAGGCTGAGAATCAGAATTTACGCGGCCATACAGCAGCCCATGGCTGATATTTACTTGACGTAGGGACAAAAGTATTTCATCTACACGAACAAAAGCATCATCGTCGGTTTTCATAACATACTTGGCTGAAAGCACATTTGTCTGCATGAGAAAAGTGATGTCAGAAAATGCAGGCAGAATTCCCAGGGTTCCACTGTACTCCTAAATAAAGAAGTACCCGCAAAGAAATTAAAGAAATTCTCCTGAAAAAGTAGATACATACTCCATATATGCAAATGGCAATGGTCTTCCAAAGAATCAAGCTGTAATAATCAACAAAGGGCATCAATTGGATGTCTCCATATGTCCGTGCTTCATTCCAGAGCTCCTCGTTCACCACCTCATTTTTATGCTTTTATCAAAGAAGCCAAAGTTGTACATGAGTATTGACCATGAAGTGAAGAGCGGTAATTCTAGTATATGACAGAACACAAGAAGAGTTTTCACAAAACTTCAAAACTTGTTGTCTTGTGATGAGGGGTAAGCAAGTACACAGTGAACGCAAATGCAATCAACAGAGGAGAAAGATCTTCAATAAAAGTGGTCACTGCACACGCATGATACCCCCCACCCCAACCCACGCACAAAGTGAGGACTAAGCATGTTCGTTTGTGAGGAAAAGTATGAATAAAGCCTTGTGTTATGTTGTATCCATATGCAGCTCTACACCTATTATTTGACAAATGTACACATATTGCATATATGTAGGTACGACTATATGGTATACAAATTACTGTAAGATATAATATCCTACGTCTTTCATCCTTACCAGGCCAACAAAGAACCGAACTGCGACTTTTCCTAAGCGGACAGCATCGTACTGCATCCAGGTTCTTCGAACCGCCATTCTGCGTTTAAAATTATTTGCTGTAGAGAATATCCCAATAAAAAGATCAATGGATTTATCCGTAGGGACAGGTGGAGCCTTCAATATTTCCAAGTCAGTGACATGCTCAAAGTCCTCTGTTGTAGGCAAGCCACTTGCTAGCACAGACAGCAATTTAATATCTCCTTCAATCCTTACTTCACCAACAAACCCAGGCTCCAAATCCTGGTAAAAACGTGGTAGATTAGTAATAAGAACAAACTTTGAAACAATTACATAAAATAGTTTCATAATGAGAGTATGGGATAATAACTTCTACAGACCATCGTAAGACACAACAAAAAAAATTGTTACCCGGGCAAAATCAGTTTGCCTGGACACTGTTACAAAATGCAATAGCAAAACGAATGTCTTATACACGACTTACCTCTCGAAATGCAAAGGAAGTGACATGTTTCCCATCTACAGTCATATGGATCCCCGCTGCTCCAACACGAAGAATTGCTATAGCAAGATATCCTTGGTTGAAGGGATAATATTTTTTAGGTTCTGCAGTCTTTTTCCTTGTAGGTTGCATGCTTGAAAAATTAGAATGCAACTTTGAGGCCAAGATCTGTTTGTGGGCTTTTCCCACCATGCTACTACATTTTTCCAAATCGTCCACTGAAAAACAACAGAAAACAAAACTATATGTCAAGCCTGCCATCATAAGAAAATACATGTTGTTTACCAAGACCCAAATCCATTTTGTTTAACAGGTCTTAAGGGTAGAAATAAGAAGTGTGGAAAAATATCGACAGACATAGTGATATTAGATACAATACATCAACACAGTACATATTTATAGTGGTACTGGTACATACAGGGGCAAGTAACTATACTCCAACAAGATGAATAAAATTTGCTGATTACAAAACCAGATTCTAGAAGAAATAACTCACATGCAATGCAAATATCATGCCATGGCCCATGGGTATTCACCCTGTCCTAAGAAATAATGTAAGATATGGACTAGAGAAAGAATGAATACCTTTTGCACTGTCCTTAGCATCCGAATCAGAAGATGGGCAACGGTCTTCAGAACCCCAATCATCAGCTATAGTCCATGTATTTTGGACAATTACAGGATCTTCTGTAAGTTTATCACCAAGAAGACGGACATTGTAATGAAGCACAATTGGAGGGTCTGGTTCACCAGGGACTGCAGCTCCAGTCAAGTCTATCTTAAAATTACCCAGAAGACCACCAGGAGTACCAATAATAGTTATCGAAGAGCCCTGAATAAGCCCACAAGGAATTCTTAAGACAAATCTATCACCCACCCTTGTAACATTCATTCTTCGAATGGAATATGGGCATTGCTTCTCTTTGTCCTTGTGCTGTGTGCTATCATTGACTGAAACAACTGAGTCATCATATTCAAGGGCTGCATTTAGCTTCCTCCATGCAGCTCCAGCTTCCTTGATTGCATCCAATCCATCTGGTAGAATGTGGGCATTACTTACAAGATCCCTCAGATGATTCCAAGAATGCAATGTCTGTATTTCTTTATCAGAGAGATTTCTCGTGATGGAAAGATTGGAAGCTAACAATTCAGTCGATATTGCTTGGGAGAAGTTCTGCGGACTCTGAACTGCAGGTGGGTTTGGAACATCTAACCAGTTCAGCTGTGTCGTACTATTTTGTTGGAAGACATACTGGAGAGATCTTTCAGCAAGCGGGCTATCCAATATCACATACCTTAACATCAAGATTAAGAACAATGATACTATGACAGAACCACCGTGCCATTTCTTCATTACTCAAAACTGATATGACAAGTCGTCCGAAGAGTCACATTCAATATATTTTTCGGCCTCAAATATTAGACCTACATAGAAGCTCAGTTCAGAACTAAACCATCCAAGTCAGACAATCAAGTCAATTCCTGCTGAACTGCCACCGCTGTTCAGTCCTCATCAACGCCTTGAAAGTCACACAAACTTCCCAGAGGTACGGTGAAAGCTTTATAACTGCATTAGCACACAGAAGTGGTGTATCAGCAAAACTGAGGCAGGTTACTCTGTCCTGCTAAGGTGAAGAAGCGGTATAAAATAAATGAACTTCATCCAACAAAAGAAGAATGAATGTGGTACTACTTAACAACAGCACTGAGATGTATGTTAATTGCATCGAAGGCGTCCAAGTAACACAGCTACACAAGGCTTGTAGTATATGCACATCCATGTTGCAATATAACAACATGATTACAGACATGTATTTATGAGTAGAGGATATCAGAATTGATCTGACATGCCCGGCAAACTGGCCTCATCTACTTGTAAAATACTACTGGCATCTTAAAATGGCTACAGTAAACATTTGCCTTCATGTCACAGTGCCGCCAACCAAGACTAGGACATCCCCTCGCCATAACATGATTACGAACTGGAACTTAAACAGCCCGTATCTGAAATTAATAGCTCCCAGCTGATCTAACCAGATTATTCGCTTTCAAAAGTAGGGGGGGGGGGGGGGGGGGGGGGGAGGCAATTAAAGTGCGAACCGGCAGCAGAAAACAGTTTCAAAACGAGGCTGCCAAACCATTTTTACCGACGAAATTCAGAGGAGCCAACAAATTTATATAGGAAGAATGCGAAAATGGAACTGCGCCGAACAGCAGCTAGTTCCAATTACAGATTAAGAAAAATATCCCCTCGGTAAACTAATATAAGACGTTTTTGCAGCCGAACTAGTAGACGCGGCACGCAAATTAAGCGACGGGCCAATCAAAAGCAGCGCACTAGTGAGATCACGAAAAGTCGAACAAAACTGCACCCCCAAAAAATAAAAATTCGATTGCATGTTTAGGAAAAGCTAGTGCACGAAATAGGCATCGCGAATCTCGCGACAACACCCCCGCAGACTCGCACCGACAGCTGCCTTTTTCGGCGGCAAAAGAGAGGGAGGGAGAGGGAGATTCACCGCCAGATACCTTCCAGCAGAGCAATGCGCGGATCACCGGAGCGGCGACGAATCTGGGGCGCGAGCAGCACTCCGCAGCAAATCACCGCCGGCGCGCGATTCAGAAGCGCGCTCCGCTACCACCACCACCACCACCACCACCCCGGGCGGTCCCCGGTCGTCCCGCAATGCGACCGGAAATCCGCGAGGCGCTGCCGCAATGCGAGGGCCTGGCAGGGGACGGCCGGCGCCTCGGCTCGGGCCGCCCGTCTGGCCTCTGCCGCCGCTGGAGCGAGCGAGGCGGGTGGCGGAGGTGGCTCCGCGCGCCGCGACGAGCGAGCGCGTGGTGGCGGGGGAGAGAGCGGCGACGAGGGAAGGCAGCGGGCGGCTTTGGAGCTTGGGGAGTCCGGGTGTTGGACCTGCAGGTGAGGGAGAGGAAGAGGAGCTTGGGGCCAGGCAGGAAGAGGAGCGAAGGAAAGGGAAGGATGCCTGCTGCGCTGAGGCTTCGAGTCCACGCGACGAACTGACCGACCGACCGAGCGAATAGGCGCCGTGCAGGGGCAGGGAGGGAGGGGAGGCCCCTGATATTTTTCCCTTTTGTTTTCGGGCGCGGCGGAGAAAGAGTCGCAGTCGTGGGTGGTGGGTGGGGCTGCTGCCTGGATGGGAGAGAGATCTCACTGCTCGAGGTCGACCGAGGAGAGGAGGAGACCTCGCGCCGCGCCCCCGCACGGTGCACGCCCCCGCCTTGGCTCTGGCTTGGATCGGCTCGGGGCTTTGGACGAGCACGAGCGGAGACAAATTCAAAACCAAGCCGCCACCTTTTTACGGTTTGGATTACTACTAGTACTACTACGACGCAGACAAACCAAGTCGGGTCTTGACGATAAACACATGCGGATGTGGATGTGGATGTGGATGTGGTAGTACGACAAGCTGATGCCGGTCCAAACCCGCTACTTCCAGAGGGCGCTTTTACCTCAAACGAACACTGGTCATTTTTTTCTATCAAGGGGGAAAAAACTGATCGTCATTTTCTTGAACGAAAGGGCCCTGGTCAAACTTACACATGTACGGTGCTGGTTTGCAGCACTGACACTGACGCGGATTTGGACGATCTCGAGCTCATGACCACCGTTCAAACTTGACTTTGGGCCAAACACGCGGCATCTACAATAGTCTTGTACAAGCACCGGTGGACGGCCGGCCGGACCGTGACTCTGTGTGCGCATGTGACGCCAGAATGGACCAGGAACGTTTCGCATTGAGATAGATTATATATGGTAATCTCGTACTGGTAGCTGTTTCATGCTTCGGTGTGTATTTTGAGAAAGATGTGCATGTCCGGCGTGTCGTCTTGACCGAGTAACAAACGTACTGGAGTACCACAACACGTAATAGTAATACTACCCTGCATCTATGTGAGAAATGATGTGCGCGTTCCTTTCGCGCTTACCAAACCGACGAGAAAACGAAGTCTCGCGTGCAGTTCCCGGTGGGAGAGGGCGTCGTGTAAACCTCGTCTTTCCTGGCCGGCTGGGAGTACACATCGGTGGGAGCTCCCAAGTCCCGAGCAAAGACAGGCGTGCTCTTTTGCTTTTCCTTCTTCCGCTTTCTCTTTTTGCAAAGCTGCCTCAAACGGATTGCGCGATGAAAGGCAAATTCAAACTTGAAGCTAAAACATATTCATTCTTTTTCGGTTTACAGGGCTCATCTAAAAGAATACAGGTTTTCATTATATTAGACTCATTTTGAGTCTAATTGAGTTAAAGTGCTTTAAGTCTCATATCATATTTAATGTAAAGAGATTAGAGAAAAGATATTAGTGTCTATGCATTTATACACCCATCATTCAAGTCCAATGATAAGGAGGATGCTACATTTATTACCTTAGAAATTGAATATGTGAAAAATATTACATTGGCTAGTTAAAACTAGTGTCATCCATTCACAATTCACTTTGGTTGATGAAGAAATATGTCTCCATAGTTCTCGAACCCGCAGGGTCTGCACACTTAAGGTTCGGTAACGTTTTGATATTATTGAGTTATGTATGTTGGTGACCGAAAGTTGTTCGGAGTCCCCGGACATCACGAGGAGCTCCGGAATGGTCCGGAGGTAAAGATACATATATAGTAAAGTTGCATTTGGATTCCGGAAAGATTTCGGGCATTACCAGTAAAGTACCAGGAGGGGCCACCTACCCAGGAGATGACCTAATAGGCCTAGACGTGGCGTACCAGCCCCTAGTGGGCTGGTGCGGCCAGCCCAATAAACCTATTTTCGGCCAAGGTGCAAAAAGAAAAGGAAGAGGAAAAAAAGGAAGGAGGTGGCCAAGTAGGAAGGGAGTCCTCCACCAAACCGAATTGGAGGAGGACTCTCCTCCCTTGGCTCGGCAGAACCCTCCTTCTTGGAGTAGGAAATCTAAAATCTTCACCCATGTGTAAGCCGTCCTTATTTTATGTTGGCTTCTTAGATAGGATTGTAACCCACCCACTTTTGTAAGTCATATATCCTTTAAATGGCGACTTACATTAAGATGGCTTGAACTTCGTAGATTGCTTTGTCACTTTAAATTAGAATCGTCCAAAGTAGTTTCTTCTAGAATCCATTGTTCGTCAGAAAACCTGTTTATCATTTGAATAACCCGCCAAATACACCTTTGCAACACCTTTCCTCCTCACCCGCCACAATGTCAAAGTCGGTTTCATGCAAATGGCAACCTTCCAAGATTTCTGAAGCCGCACTTCAACAGTACGTGACTTTAGGGGCTTTGTTACCAAAAGAAAAAATTAGTTGGCGAGCCGCCTTTGGGGAGGAACGTCCACAACTAGGCGAAAGACAAGTAGTAGTCTTCAGAGATCACCTTGAGTGAGGCTTTACACCTCCCGGATCAAAATTCTTTCGAGATGCTCTGCACTTCTACAACCTCCATCCTCAAGACCTAGGCCCTAACTCTGTCAGCAAGTTATGCCAATTTCAAGTCCTCTGTGAAGTGTACTTAGGAATAGAGCCCACAATTATTTTGTTTAGGGAGTTATTTTACCTCAATCGCCAAACAGAGTTTGCTGATGGGCCCAGTTTGGAGCTTGGCGGAGTGACAATTCAAAGATGAAGAAGTCGTGGTTTTCCTGCTCCCACCTTGCTGAGTCACCCTAAAGGTTGGGGAAAGACTTGGTTTTACTGCAAGAACACTACAGCTGCTGATGAGAACCCCCTGCCGGGTTTTAGAGCGGAACGCCTTCCAATGGATTCAGAACTCCCCGGCTCACTATCTTCGGAAGAGCGTGCCACAATCGCCCCAATATTTCCCAAACTCAGAGCCCTGAGATCCAATGGTTTAACCGGGATTGATCTGACATGGTGTTGGGTAGAGTGGCGGATCATGCCCCCGAGTCATCGTGATGCCTTGATGTGTGAATATGATGGCGACTTGAACAATGTGCAATGCTTCAATAACATTATGCTTGATCCGGGTGAAGTCAACAAAATTGTAAAGAAGCTATCAGGTGAACCCAAAGACGTTTGCAATAAAATTGGACCGAAACCGTTCTATACTCAGAAACCGACTCCTTAGGTAAATAACCTTTAACATCTTTCTGCTTTGCTCGTGTTTTCTTTTAATGCTTCACAGCTCGTCTTTTATTTTGTCAATCTATTGCAGAAGAAATCGTCCTTCTAGAAACAGAAGCCGCAAAAGGTGACGGTGAAGAAAACCAAAGCCGCCACGAAGAAGAAGAAAAACAAGGCGGACGTTGAAGAGTCATCAGCCATGGGCGAGTCACAAACCGTTGATGACCAGTCTGAGGTAGACCTTTATCTTTACTCTGTTTCTAACTTACATTTACTAATCACTTCTTTAGTCTCAGGACGATGATGCTGATAGCCAGGACGAAGATGTTGTGGTAATTTCAATCTCCTCCGACTCAGATCTCTCCTTTCCAAGGCCACCAAGGCGGGTTGTTAGGAAAATCCCTTTGTCTCACCCAAAAGCTCATTTAGCTCCTGATTTCCTTTTGAAGAAGACTTTATTTGCTCCAAGGCGCCAGACGCAGGTGATCTTGCGGCGGGTTTACCTGACAGAACCTCCACCCGTAAACGTCGAACAGAGGTACATGATAACCTATTCTTTTCTTTTTTAAGATAATCCTTATTCAACATCCTATTGAATCTAATGTCTGAATTTACCAGGAGTCGCCACCTTCATCACACGGCTCAACTGTGTCAAAACTGCCACTTCTTGTCTGCCTTCCAGGGTAACTTTTGCTTTTTGTGTCTAATACTTGCCTTCATACTCTTAATCCATTAATATGCCTTAACTTATACTCTTTAGGGCCAAGGCCAAGGCCAAATCCGTATCGCACTGTGTCGGCTTACAATGACGTGGCCAAAACATTCACGCGATCAAGACGGCTTACAATGACACGACCAACCCTCACGTCCGTGCAACCAACATGGCTTACAACACTGCGACCGATTCTCACGTGTGTGCCAAATTGCCGGACATCTCTCACATTCAATTCAACATACCGGTGCAGTCACGCCTATATGAGCCCTCAACCGACGCGCGCAAGACGCCGCCCCCGCGGTCCAGTCTACATCAACATACCGATGCAGTGCTTGCCTATATGAGTCGCCCAACAGTGCACGCAAGACGCCGCCCCCGCGGTCCAGTCTACATCAACACACCGGTGCAGTGCTCGCCCATACGAGCCGCCCAATGGACGCACGTAAACCGCCCCCACGGCCCGTCTCCTCCAACAACATTGGAGCAAAGGAAAAAATGGCATTCATGTCTTACACAACATCGTCAAGACACGCACCAGCTCCCACTCGCGTCGGGTTACTCAATGGATAGATGCATTGACCCTTACCCTGGAAATACTATCTACTTCAACATATCAAAAGAAACAGAAGAGCTTGTCATGAAGGAAACATCCCTGGTGAAGCTACAATCTGAGCCGACCATCATTGAGCCAGCAATACAAAGCAAGCGGCAAAGAAAAAGAAAAATGGTTGTGAAGGAGCCAGGAGAGCCGAACTACATGGGAATAAAGCAATGGGCCAAGAGGAATATCACTCAGTTTGGCTACGATATTTGACAAAGACATATGATGAGCATCACAAAGATCATCACCTCACTACGTCATCTCCAGTCTGGATAAAATCCATCGTTCAACCGTCCACCTTATGTCGGCTTATGCCACAGTAAATTATGGAGACTTTCAAGCCACCTCCTTGGGTCGACTTAAGACTCGGGGGCTACACAAACATGGCTCGGCAGATTCAACCGGGCTGAATAATTCAAGAACCCCGGGTCAATACAGGAAAGATAAACCGGTCCCGGGGCTCCTGCCTCATTAGCGAAAAGATTTAAAGTCGCCCAAGAGGATGAGCCGCCATGATGTGACTGTTCAACCATGGGTGCCCTGCTTTATTGGCGGGCGATTTAAAAGTTGCTTAAGAGGACGAGCCGCCATAATGCGACCGTTCAAACATGGACGTAATGGATGCCAAAGAGGACGAGCCGCCATGATGCGACCGTTCAAACATAGGTGCTATAAAGCCAAAGAGTACTAGTTGCCATGATGCACGGTTCAAACATAGGCGCCAATGGTGATTAGTGGACTAAAGCCGGCTTATCTGGGGGCTACTAGTCCCCAAATTGTTTGGCACGTAATAGCACTGTCTTCTGCAATCCTATGATGGGCTTTTCCTTGATCATGGGTCACTTGGGGGCTTCCAACTCACTATGTTTAGCTTTCTCACCCTCTTGGTCCACGAAAAATTACCGCTATACGATGGTTAGACCTGATTGTATGTTTGTGTTACTCCCCTTAAAAGGCCCGTGTACTCTTGGCAACTCAATCCATTGTGGATCCTGAACTTGTCACATGTTAAAACATCGAGTGTGTCGCATGAGAGCTGGCATATGGAAAAAGAAACCATGGGTTAACGTACCCGCTTCACTGAAGCAAGACTTGAGCCACCCTATCACATATTATGTCGGGTCATCTAATTGACCGGCTCTTGGATTTTTTTCAAGTTGTGCTTTGTAGTAAACTACAACACTTATGGATTTATCAAACATATATTTGCCGGGTTACATTGCAACCACGGTCAAGGATTTCTTTCATCACAAAGGCATCATCAGGTCACAAAGTGGATATGCTTTTATTCTACAATGGAAGGAATAATCCCGAGTCACTGCAGGCACAGGACCAGGAACTTGGGGGCTACATTATTCAAATCAAGAATACATCAAAGTATGAAAAGTCCCATGTCGCTGCAAGCATGCACCATGACACTTGGGGGCTAATGCAAACCGCTTTTTCAAATCATCACATCAGATCTGTATATCTCAAGGAGATAAGCCGGCCCTTGGGGCTACAGGTCGCTCTTCATTCAAGTATGGATTCAAGGAAGAACCAACTCATCATTTTTATAATGATCCGGCCCTTGGGAGCTACACATTGCTGCTCAAGTTTACATAATTAGATCTACAAAGTCCCTGTTCATTATTGCATAATGACCCGAACCTTGGGGGCTACACTGGCTGAAGTTTTATGAACATGAGACAAATACAAAGTCCCAGGTTGGTGCAGGCAAGACAACCCGACACTTGGGGGCTACATAGTCAAATATGTTACTGCAAATCACCAAGTCATCACGAACTGATAAACTTGGAGCTTTGGGGCTACACGTAATATGGATATATCAAAAATTGAAGAGAACTTTCAAGATGTCAATTATGTGTGAGACCGGCTCAACAGATTTTTGTCTAGCCAAAGCATTAGAGGCCGACTCAACGGCATATGGATGTCTTATTTGCAATATTTTATTGCAAAGGACGCGTACTTGCAAGATTATTGTGAAGATGGCTCGTTGATATGAAGAAGAAGCCCGGATTTTCAAAGGACCACTTCATTGAAATACGTCGGCCAGGCAAGCAAGCCAATCTCTTGGCATATTTATTTCACGAGCTTACCATGAATAAATTCAAGCTAACCTGGGGGCTAATGTCGGGGATATTCCCCATGACCAAGACCCGTCTCATGAGGTTAAATCATCTCAGGGCTTAAGTCGCCCTGATGTTAAGTCCTCTCTGGGCTTAAGTCGCCCTGATGTTAAGTCCTCTCTGGGCTTAAGTCGCCCTGATGTTAAGTCCTCTCTGGGCTTAACTCGTCGTGATGTTATGTCCTCTCTGGGCTTAAGTCGCCCTGATGTTAAGTCCTCTCGGGGCCTAAGTCGCCCTGATGTTAGTCCTCTCCGGGCTTAAGTCGCCCTGATGTTAAGTCCTCTTTGGGCTTAAGCCACCCTGACATTAAGTCATCTCTAGACTTAAGCTGCCGTGACGTTAAGTCATCTCTGGACTTAAGCCGCTCGGACGTTAAGTCATCTCTGGGCTTAAGTCGCCCAAATATTGGAAGGCCCCCGGAGATGAATCCTAAAGATGAGTCCCAAAGATGAGAAGCCCTCGATAACAAGCCCGTGTTAAGTCATCTCATCCTCATTATCAATACACACAAAGTAGGAAGTAGGCTTTTACCTCCATCGGAGGGGCTGAACCTGGGTAAATTCGCCTCTCTCGATTCTGACCAACCCCTCTCAAGCCGCCACATAGTTGTGATGGCCTCATACCTAAGCCCTTTCACGAGGACATCCGTCGTGACAAAACCAGGACATCATGGATAGATCTTGTACGTGTGTAGGAAGTTTTTTGTTTCCAATGCAACGTTCCCCAATAGTGGTATCAGAGCTAGGTCTATGCGTAGATGACATCTGGAGTAGAACATAAAGGAGTTTGTGGGCATTGATATTCAGATTGCTTCCCTCCTTGGTATTTTCTTGATTCAGCGGTATTGTGGGATGAAGTAGCCTGGACCAACCTTACTCGTCCACGTACGAGAGATCAGTTCCATCGACTGACATGCAACTTGTTGCATAAAGATGGCTGGCGGGTGTTTGTCTCTCCTACTTTAGTTGAATCGGATTCGACAGAGGCGGTCCTTGGTTAAATAGAAACTTGCATATCACTGTTGTGGTTTTTGCGTAGGTAAGAAGCGTTCTTGCTAGATGCCCATAGCAGCCACGTAAAACATGCAACAACAAATTAGAGGTTGTCTAACTTGTTTTTGCAGGGTATGTTGTGATATGATATGGTCAAAGATATGATGATATATATTTGATGTATGAGATGATCATGTTGTAATAGTTAATACCGACTTGCATGTTGATGCTACGAACATCGGCACGAGCCATAGGGTTCTCTTTAATTATTGTATGACCTACGTGTCAGTCATTAAGTGCTATGTAATGCTTTACTTTATCGCTATATGGTAGCAATAGTACTACAAGCATGGTTGCGCGACAACCTCGATAGCAACACAATGATGGAGATCATGGTGCTGTGTCGGTGACAATGGAGATCATGTTGGTGCTTTGGAGATGGAGATCAAAAGCACAAGATCATGGCCATATCATGTCACTTATGATTTGCATGTGATGTTAATACTTTTTATGCAACTTGTTTTGATTAGGATGATGGTAGCATTATAAGGTGATCCCTCACTAAAATTTCAAGATAAAATTGTGTTCTCCTCGAGTTTGCACCATTGCGAAACTTCGTCGTTTCGATACACCACGTGATGATCGGGTGTCATAGACTCTACGTTCACATAGAATGGGTGCAAGACAGTTTTGCAAATGCGAAATACTCGGGTTAAACTTGACTAGCCTAGCATGTACAGATTGTTGGAATTATGCCCTAGAGGCAATAATAAATGTAGTTATTATTATAATTCCTGTATCAAGATAATCGTTTATTATCCATGCTATAATTGTATTGAATGAAGACTCATTTACATGTGTGGATACATAGACAAAACACTGTCCCTAGCAAGCCTCTAGTTGGCTAGTCAGTTGATCAAAGATAGTCAGTGTCTTCTGATTATGAACAAGGTGTTGTTGCTTGATAACTGGATCACGTCATTAGGAGAATCACGTGATGGACTAGACCCAAACTAATAGACGTAGCATGTTGATCGTGTCATTTTGTTGCTACTGTTTTCTGCGTGTCAAGTATTTGTTCCTATGACCATGAGATCATATAACTCACTGACACCGGAGGAATACTTTGTGTGTATCAAACGTCGCAACGTAACTGGGTGACTATAAAGATGCTCTACAGGTATCTCCGAAGGTGTTAGTTGAGTTAGTATGGATCAAGACTGGGATTTGTCACTCCGTGTGACGGAGAGGTATCTCGGGGCCCACTCGGTAATACAACATCACACACAAGCCTTGCAAGCAATGTGACTTAGTGTAAGTTGCGGGATCTTGTATTACGGAACGAGTAAAGAGACTTGCCGGTAAACGAGATTGAAATAGGTATGTGGATACTGACGATCGAATCTCGGGCAAGTAACATACCGAAGGACAAAGGGAATGACATACGGGATTATATGAATCCTTGGCACTGAGGTTCAAACGATAAGATCTTCGTAGAATATGTAGGATCCAATATGGGCATCCAGGTCCCGCTATTGGATATTGACCGAGGAGTCTCTTGGGTCATGTCTACATAGTTCTCGAACCCGCAGGGTCTGCACACTTAAGGTTCGACGTTGTTTTATGCGTATTTGAGTTATATGGTTGGTTACCGAATGTTGTTTGGAGTCCCGGATGAGATCACGGACGTCACGAGGGTTTTCGGAATGGTCCGGAAACGAAGATTGATATATAGGATGACCTCATTTGATTACCGGAAGGTTTTCGGAGTTACCGGGAATGACGAATGGGTTCCGGGAGTTCACCGGGGGGCAACCCACCCCCGGGAAGCCCATAGTCCTTGAGGGTGGCGCACCAGACCTTAGTGGGCTGGTGGGACAGCCCAAAAGGGCCCTATGCGCATTGGAAGAAAAATCAAAGAGAAAGAAAAAAAAGGAGGAGGTGGGAAGGGAAGGAAGGACTCCCACCCACCAAACCAAGTCCAACTCGGTTTGGGGGGGAGACCTTCCCCCCTTGGCTCGGCCGACCCCCTTGGGGCTCCTTGAGCCCCAAGGCAAGGCCCCCCTCTCCCACCTATATATACGGAGGTTTTAGGGCTGATTTGAGACGACTTTTCCACGGCAGCCCGACCACATACCTCCACGGTTTTTCCTCTAGATCGCGTTTCTGCGGAGCTCGGGCGGAGCCCTGCTGAGACGAGATCATCACCAACCTCCGGAGCGCCGTCACGCTGTCGGAGAACTCTTCTACCTCTCCGTCTCTCTTGCTGTATCAAGAAGTCCGAGATCATCGTCGAGCTGTACGTGTGCTGAACGCGGAGGTGCCGTCCGTTCGGTACTAGATCGTGGGACTGATCGCGGGATTGTTCGCGGGGCGGATCGAGGGACGTGAGGACGTTCCACTACATCAACTGCGTTCACTAACTCTTCTGCTGTACGGTCTACAAGGGTACGTAGATCACTCATCCCTTCTCATAGATGGACATCACCATGATAGGTCTTCGTGCGCGTAGGAAAATTTTTGTTTCCCATGCGACATTCCCCAACAGTGGCATCATGAGCTAGGTTCATGCGTAGATGTCTCCTCGAGTAGAACACAAAAGTTTTTGTGGGCGGTCATGTGCGTTTTGCTGCCCTCCTTAGTCTTTTCTTGATTCCGCGGTATTGTTGGATTGAAGCGGCTTGGACCGACATTACTCGTACGCTTACGAGAGACTGGTTTCATCGCTACGAGTAACCCCGTTGCTCAAAGATGACTGGCAAGTGTCGGTTTCTCCAACTTTAGTTGAATTGGATTTGACCGAGGAGGTCCTTGGGTGAGGTTAAATAGCAACTCATATATCTCCGTTGTGGTGTTTGTGTAAGTAAGATGCGATCCTACTAGATACCCATGGTCACCACGTAAAACATGCAACAACAAAATTAGAGGACGTCTAACTTGTTTTTGCAGGGTATGCTTGTGATGTGATATGGCCAACGATGTGATGTGATATATTGGATGTATGAGATGATCATGTTGTAATAGATAATATCGACTTGCACGTCGATGGTACGGCAACCGGCAGGAGCCATAGGGTTGTCTTTATACTAATGTTTGTGCTTGCAGATGCGTTTACTATTTTGCTAGGATGTAGCTTTAGCAGTAATAGCATGAGTAGCACGACAACCCCGATGGCGACACGTTGATGGAGATCATGGTGTGGCGCCGGTGACAAGAAGATCGTGCTGGTGCTTTGGTGATGGAGATCAAGAAGCACGTGATGATGGCCATATCATGTCACTTATGAATTGCATGTGATGTTAATCCTTTTATGCACCTTATTTTTCTTAGAACAACGGTAGCATTATGAGGTGATCTCTCACTAAAATTTCAAGACGAAATTGTGTTCTCCCCGACTGTGCACCGTTGCTACAGTTCGTCGTTTCGAGACACCACGTGATGCTCGGGTGTGATAGACTCTACGTTCACATACAACGGGTGCAAAACAGTTGCGCACGCGGAACACTCGGGTTAAGCTTGACGAGCCTAGCATGTGCAGACATGGCCTCGGAACACATGAGACCGAAAGGTCGATCATGAATCATATAGATGATATGTTTAGCATAGGGATGCTTACCACTGAAACTATACTCAACTCACGTGATGATCGGACTTGAGCTAGTGTAAGTGGATCATGAACCACTCAAATGACTAGAGAGATGTACTTTTTGAGTGGGAGTTTAGCGAATAATTTGATTAAGTTAAACTCTAATTATCTTGAACATAGTCTAAGTCCACTTTGAATATATTTGTGTTGTAGATCATGGCTCACGCGACAGTCACCCTGAATTTTAATACGTTCCTAGAGAAAGCTAAGTTGAAAGATGATGGAAGCAACTTTGTAGACTGGGCTCGTAATCTTAAGCTAATATTACAAGCTGGGAAGAAGGATTATGTCCTTAATGCCGCGCTAGGAGATGAACCACCCGCTACGGCTGATCAGGATGTTAAGAACGCTTGGTTAGCACGTAAGGAGGACTACTCAGTAGTTCAATGTGCAGTCTTGTATGGCTTAGAACCGGGACTTCAACGTCGCTTTGAGCGTCATGGAGCATTTGAGATGTTCCAGGAGTTGAAGTTTATCTTTCAGAAGAACGCTCGGATCGAGAGGTATGAGACCTCCGATAAATTCTATGCTTGCAAGATGGAGGAAAACTCGTCTGTCAGTGAACATGTGCTCAAAATGTCTGGGTACTCAAACCGTCTAGCTGAGCTGGGGATTGAACTCCCGCAAGAGGCTATCACTGACAGAATCCTTCAATCACTGCCGCCAAGCAATAAAAGCTTTGTGTTGAACTACAACATGCAAGGGATGAACAAGTCTCCCGGCGAGTTGTTTGCGATGCTGAAAGTCGCAGAGTCTGAACTCCGTAAAGAGCATCAAGTGTTGATGGTGAATAAGACCACTAGTTTCAAGAGAAAGGGCAAAGGCAAGAAGGGTAATTCAAAGAAGAGCGGCAAGCCTGTTGCCAATCCGACGAAGAAACCCAAAGCTGGACCTAAGCCTGAAACAGAGTGTTACTATTGCAAGGGTATGGGTCACTAGAAGCGCAATTGCCCCAAGGATCTGGCAGATAAGAAGGCGGCCAAAGAAAAATCAGGTATATTTGATATAGAAGTTATTGATGTGTACTTAGCCGGCTCTCGTAGTAGTGCCTGGGTATTCGATACCGGTTCTGTTGCTCATATTTGCAACTCGAAACAGGAACTGCGGAATAGACGAAGGCTGGCGAAAGATGAAGTGACGATGCGCGTAGGAAATGGTTCCAAGGTTGATGCAATCGCCGTCGGCACAGTTTCACTTCAGTTACCATCAGGGTTAGCTATGAACTTAAATCATTGTTATTTAGTGCCTGCGTTGAGCATGAACATTATATCTGGATCTTGTTTATTGCGAGACGGTTACTCTTTTAAGTCAGAGAATAATGGTTGTTCTATTTCTATGAGTAACATCTTTTATGGTCATGCACCCAATGTGAGAGGATTGTTCATATTGAATCTTGATAACTATACACACATACATAACATTGAGACCAAAAGAGTTAGAGTTAACAATGATAGCGCCATATTTTTGTGGCACTGCCGCTTAGGTCATATTGGTGTAAAGCGCATGAAGAAACTCCATGCTGATGGAATTTTGGAGTCACTTGACTTTGATTCACTTGACACGTGCGAACCATGCCTCATGGGCAAGATGACTAAGACTCCGTTCTCCGGAACAATGGAGCATGCAAGTGACTTGTTGGAAATCATACGTACCGATGTGTATGGTCCGATGAGCGTGGAGGCATGCGGCGGATATCGTTATTTTCTCACCTTCACTGACGATTTGAGTAGATATGGTTATGTCTACTTGATGAAGCACAAGTCTGAAACATTTGAAAAGTTCAAGCAATTTCAGAGTGAAGTTGAAAATCATCGGAACAAGAAGATCAAGTTCCTACGGTCTGATCGTGGGGGTGAATATCTGAGTTTCGAGTTTGGTGCTCACTTAAGACAATGTGGAATTGTTTCACAGTTGACACCGCCTGGAACACCACAACGTAATGGTGTGTCCGAACGTCGTAATCGTACTTTATTAGAGATGGTGCGATCTATGATGTCTCTTACCTATTTGCCGTTATCATTTTGGGGTTATGCATTAGAAACAACTGCATTCACTTTAAATAGGGCACCATCAAAATCCGTTGAGACGACACCATACGAACTGTGGTATGGCAAAAGGCCAAAGTTGTCGTTTCTTAAAGTTTGGGGATGTGATGCTTATGTCAAAAAGCTTCAGCCTGAAAAGCTGGAACCCAAAGCGGAAAAGTGCGTCTTCATAGGTTACCCATAGAGACAGTTGGGTACACGTTCTATCTCAAATCCGAGGGCAAAGTGTTTGTTGCTAAAAACGAAGCTTTTCTCGAGAAGGAGTTTCTCTCGAGAGAATTGAGTGCGAGGAAGATAGAACTTGACGAGGTTGTCGAACCTCTCATCCCTCTGGATGGTGGCGCAGGGCAAGGGGAAACCTCTGTCGTTGCGACGCCAGTTGAGGAGGAAGTTAATGATGATGATCATGAAACTCCGGTTCAAGTTTCTGTCGAACCACGCAGGTCGACGAGACCACGTGCTGCTCCAGAGTGGTACGGTAATCCCGTCTTATCAATCATGTTGTTGGACAACAATGAACCTGCAAATTATGAAGAAGCAATGGTGGGCCCAGATTCCAACAAATGGCTAGAAGCCATGAAGTCCGAGATAGGATCCATGTATGAGAACAAAGTGTGGACTTTGGAGGTACTGCCTGAGGGCCGCAAGGCTATTCAGAACAAATGGATCTTTAAGAGGAAGACGAACGCTGACGGCAATGTGACCGTTTATAAAGCTCGACTTGTGGCAAAGGGTTTTTCACAAGTTCAAGGAGTTGACTACGATGAGACATTCTCACCCGTAGCGATGCTTAAGTCCATCAGAATCATGTTAGCAATAGCTGCATTTTTCGATTATGAAATCTGGCAGATGGATGTCAAAACGGCGTTCCTTAACGGTTTCCTTAAGGAAGAATTGTATATGATGCAACCCGAAGGTTTTGTCGATCCTAAGAATGCTAACAAGGTGCGCAAGCTCCAGCAATCCATTTATGGACTGGTGCAAGCATCTCGGAGTTGGAACAAACGCTTTGATGAGGTGATCAAAGCATTTGGGTTTATACAAGTGGTTGGAGAATCTTGTATTTACAAGAAAGTGAGTGGGAGCTCTGTGGCGTTTCTAATATTATATGTGGATGACATATTGCTGATTGGAAACAACGTAGAGTTTTTGGAGAGCATAAAGGATTACTTGAATAAAAGTTTCTCTATGAAGGACCTAGGAGAAGGTGCTTACATTCTAGGCATTAAGATCTATAGGGATAGATCAAAACGCCTAATAGGACTTTCACAAAGCACATACCTTGATAAAGTTTTGAAGAGGTTCAAAATGGAACAGTCCAAGAAGGGGTTCTTGCCAGTTTTACAAGGTACGAGATTGAGTAAGACTTAGTGCCCAGCAACTGATGAGGATAGAGAGCATATGCGCTCCGTCCCCTATGCTTCAGCCATAGGCTCTATCATGTATGCAATGTTGTGCACTAGACCGGACGTTAGCCTCGCCATAAGTATGGCAGGTAGGTTCCAGAGTAATCCAGGAGTGGATCACTGGACAGCGGTCAAGAATATACTGAAGTACCTGAAAAGGACTAAGGAGATGTTTCTCGTGTATGGAGGTGACGAAGAGCTCGCCATAAAAGGTTACGTCGATGCAAGCTTTGACACAGATCCGGACGACTCTAAGTCGCAAACCGGATACGTATTTATTCTTAATGGGGGTGCGATAAGCTGGTGCAATTCCAAGCAAAGCGTCGTAGCAGATTCTACATGTGAAGCGGAGTACATGGCTGCCTCGGAGGCGGCTAAGGAGGGTGTCTGGATGAAGCAGTTCATGACGGATCTTGGAGTGGTGCCAAGCGCACTGAATCCAATAACCTTGTTCTGTGATAACACGGGTGCCATTGCCTTAGCAAAGGAACCACGGTTTCACAAGAAGTCCAGACACATCAAACGACGCTTCAACCTCATCCGCGACTACGTCGAAGGGGAGGACGTAAATATATGCAAAGTGCACATGGATCTGAATGTAGCAGACCCGCTGACTAAATCTCTTCCACGGCCAAAGCATGATCAACACCAGAACTGTATGGGTGTTAGATTTATTACATTGTAATTCGCATGATGATGTGAGGGCTAGATTATTGACTCTAGTGCAAGTAGGAGACTATTGGAATTATGCCCTAGAGGCAATAATAAATATAGTTATTATTATAATTCCTGTATCAAGATAACCGTTTATTATCCATGCTATAATTGTATTGAATGAAGACTCATTTACATGTGTGGATACATAGACAAAACACTATCCCTAGCAAGCCTCTAGTTGGCTAGCCAGTTGATCAAAGATAGTGAGTGTCTTCTGATTATGAACAAGGTGTTGTTGCTTGATAACTGGATCACGTCATTAGGAGAATCACGTGATGGACTAGACCCAAACTAATAGACGTAGCATGTTGATCGTGTCATTTTGTTGCTACTGTTTTCTACGTGTCAAGTATTTGTTCCTATGACCATGAGATCATATAACTCACTAACACCGGAGGAATACTTTGTGTGTATCAAACGTCGCAACGTAACTGGGTGACTATAAAGATGCTCTACAGGTATCTCCGAAGGTGTTAGTTGAGTTAGTATGGATCAAGACTGGGATTTGTCACTCCGTGTGACGGAGAGGTATCTCGGGGCCCACTCGGTAATACAACATCACACACAAGCCTTGCAAGCAATGTGACTTAGTGTTAGTTGCGGGATCTTGTATTACGGAACGAGTAAAGAGACTTGCCGGTAAACGAGATTGAAATAGGTATGTGGATACTGACGATCGAATCT
Source organism: Hordeum vulgare subsp. vulgare (assembly GCF_904849725.1). Classification (NCBI taxonomy): domain Eukaryota; kingdom Viridiplantae; phylum Streptophyta; class Magnoliopsida; order Poales; family Poaceae; genus Hordeum; species Hordeum vulgare. Next base: position 93,514,022 of record NC_058524.1, on the reverse strand, counting down.
CAGGCAAGTAACATACCGAAGGACAAAGGGAATGACATATGGGATTATATGAATCCTTGGCACTAAGGTTCAAACGATAAGATCTTCGTAGAATATGTAGGATCCAATATGGGCATCCAGGTCCCGCTATTGGATATTGACCGAGGAGTCTCTTGGGTCATGTCTATGTTACGTGTACCTGAAGCTGAAGATGCCAGGCCCAAAAGGTGTGATCACTATCACCGGCGATCGGCAGCGGGCCGAGGAGTGTCTGCAGCAGGGATCGAGGATTGCCAATCAGCAGATGGCTGTCCTCGAGCTTGAGGAGTACAAGAAAACAGTCAACCCCGCTGACTTGATGCGTTCGAAGAAGCCAGCTTCGGAGTCTGCATTCCAGTCGACGGGAGAGACGAAGAAGGTCAGCATCCACCCGACGGACGACACCGCTGCCCCAACGAACATCTCCACCACCCTCGATCCTAAATAGGAAGCCGAGCTCATCCAATTCCTCCGTGAGAACTGGGACATCTTCGCATGGAAGCCCGCTGACATGCCAGGTGTACCCAGGGAGTTGGCTGAGCACCGACTACATGTGGATCCCGCCGCTCGGCCTGTCCGAGAACGCCTGCGTCGGTCTGCCGCGCACAAGAGGAAGGCAATCGGAGAAGAGGTGGCTAAGCTTTTGGCAGCCAACTTCATTCGCGAGGTACACCACTTCGAGTGGCTCGCCAATGTTGTCATGGTGCCCAAGAAAGACAAGTCGCTCAGAATGTGCATCGACTTCAAGCATCTCAATAAGGTCTGCCCGAAAGACCATTTTCCGCTCCCCCGCATCGATCAAATTGTCGATTCAACTGCAGGTTGCGAGCGTTTGTCATTCCTTGATGCCTACTCGGGCTATCATCAGATCCGTCTGTATGGCCCCGATGAATTAAAAACATCCTTCATCACCCCATTCGGGTGCTTCTGCTACATCACTATGCCTTTTGGTTTGAAGAATGCAGGAGAAACCTTTATGCGCATGATCCAAAAATGCCTCCTCGACCAGATCGGTCGGAATGTGGAGGCGTATATGGATGATATCGTAGTCAAGTCACGCAAAGGTTCCGACCTGCTGACAGACTTGGCAGAAACATTCGCCAACCTTCGTAGGTACGATATCAAGCTCAACCCAGCCAAGTGTTCATTGGGCGTTCCCAGCGGAAAGTTACTCGGTTTCTTCGTTTCCGAACGAGGGATCGATGTCAACCCCGAAAAGATCGGGACCATCGTCCGAATGGAGCGGCCGGTCAGAATACACGATGTTCAAAGACTCACAGGTTGCCTAGCGGCTTTGAGCAGGTTTATCAGTCGACTCGGCGAGAAGGCACTTCCTCTATACCGACTCATGAAGAAATCGGATACTTTCGAGTGGATAGGCGAAGCCCAAATCGCATTCGACGACCTCAAAGTCCTACTTTCCACCCAGCCGGTTCTTACTGCTCCGCTCAGTAAAGAACCCCTTCTTCTTTACATCACGGCTACAAAACAAGTCATCAACACTGTTCTCACAGTCGAACGGGAAGAAGAAGGCAAAGCATACAAGGTTCAGCGGCCAGTGTATTATGTCTCCGAAGTCCTGACTCCTTCCAAGCAGAGGTATCCCCATTATCAAAAACTTATCTACGGGATTTACATGACTGCGAAGAAGGTGGCTCATTATTTTCAAGACCACTCGGTGTTCGTCGTTTCTGATGCTCCGTTGTCGGAAATCCTACACAATCGGACGCATCGGGTCGAGTGGCGAAGTGGGCAATGGAGATGTTATACTGCGACATCAAGTTCGAGGCCAAGAAAGCTATAAAGTCTCAAGCTCTGGCTGACTTCATAGCAGAATGGGTAGAACAACAGCAACCGACCCACATCTACTCGGCTCATTGAACAATGTTCTTCGATGGGTCCAAGATGTTGAATGGCTCCGGCGCTGGCGTTGTGATCATATCGCCAAAGGGTGACAAACTCAAGTATGTGTTGCAGATACACTTTGATTCCTCCAACAACGAGGCAGAGTATGAAGCTCTCCTTTATGGACTGCGCATGGCCATCGCACTCGGCGTCCGTCGCCTGATGGTCTATGGAGATTCGGATTTGGTGGTTAATCAAGTGACGAAGGAGTGGGACGTCAGGAACCCCACCATGACCACATACTACAATGCAGTGAGGAAGCTCGAGAAAAAGTTTGAAGGTCTGGAACTCCACCATGTTCCGCGACTGAAAAACCAAGCAGCTCATGAGTTGGCAAAACTCGGATCCACTCGGAGACCAGTCCCGAGTGACGTCTGCCTCGAGCACCTCCACGTTCCTTCAGTTAAAGAAGATCCTTTCACAGAGGAACCAGTACAACCAAAGAGCTCGACAGATCCGACTGAAGTCGAAGTCCCTGTCGTGGTTGATTTGATCATGGAGATTCTTGCTATCATCCCCGATTGGACTGTGCCGTTTATTGCATACATCCTGAGGCAAGAATTACCAGAAGACGAAGTCCAAGCAAGACAGATCGTCCGCAGGTCAAAGTCGTTCACTGTCATTGATGGCCAGTTGTACAAAGAAAGCGTTTCAGGCGTCCTTCAACGATGCATCTCCCCTGAGGAGGGACAGTTAATCCTAGAAGAAATTCACTCGAGAACCTGCGGTCATCACGCCTCCTCAAGGGCAATCGTCGCCAAAGCATTCAGAGCTGGCTTCTTCTGGCTGCATGCGAATGAAATGGCGAAAGATATGGTCGACCGATGTGAAGGCTGTCAGTTCTACTCTAACAAGTCCCACAGACCAACATCTGCGTTGAAGACAATCCCTCTTGTTTGGCCATTTGCAGTATGGGGATTAGATACAGTCGGTCCATTCAGGACAGGCCAAGGGGGATTCACACATCTGTTGGTGGCAGTCGACAAGTTCACAAAGTGGATTGAAGCCAAGCCCATCAAAAAGCTCGACGCCCTTACGGCCATCAAGTTTGTCAGGGACATCATCTCCATATTCAGGATACCTCACAGCATAATCACTGACAATGGAACAAACTTTGACTCGGACAGATTCAAAGGTTTCTGTACAGGCCAAGGTATCCGAGTGGATTTTGCATCTGTGGCGCATCCCCAAACAAACGGGCAAGCAGAGCGGGCGAATGGACTTATTCTGCAAGGTTTGAAGCCTCGACTCCTACGAGAAGTGGGACATGCCGCCGGCGCATGGGTCACCGAGCTGCCTTCGGTGCTTTGGGGTCTCCGCACAACCCCAAATTGATCTACAGGGCGATCCCCGTTCTTCCTCGTTTACGGAGCAGAGGCAGTCCTTCCGAGTGACTTGCTTCACAATGCTCCACGAGTTGAACTCTTCTCCGAAGCTGAAGCAGAGCAAGCAAGGCAAGACGGAGTGGATCTTCTAGAGGAGGAGCGCGAGATGGCACTGACTCGCTCAACCATTTATCAACAAGACCTGTGGCGCTTTCACGCGCGACACGTCAGGAGTCGTACATTCCAAGCAGGCGACCTGGTGCTCCGAGTGGATCAGCAGAGACCTCACAAGTTGGCTCCCGCCTGGGAAGGACCCTTCATCATCTCCAAGGTGCTGAACAACGGAGCATATCGACTCTACAACCTCGACAGGGAAACGGACGAGCCGCGAGCATGGAACGGAGATCTCCTGAAGCGCTTCTACACGTGACCGTCGACTGAAGCAATGTAAAGAACAAGTATCGTTGAAGTAATACAAAACAGATTGAGTTTTTGCAGATTCAAAATTCTTCCGCGTTCGCAAACTCCGGTCTCAAAAGAAAACTTAGCTGCGAACCAGAATCGCCTAAGTATAAACTTTCTCCGAGTGTGCACTAAACGTCGCACTCGGGGACTTAGCTGCGATCCAGAATCGCCTAAGTACTAACTTTCTCTGAGTGTGCACTAAACGTCGCACTCGGGGACTTAGCTGCGATCCAGAATCGCCTAAGTACTAACTTTCTCTGAGTGTGCACTAAACGTCGCACTCGGGGACTTAGCTGCGATCCAGAATCGCCTAAGTACTAACTTTCTCCGAGTGTGCACTAAACGTCACACTCGGGGACTTAGCTGCGATCCAGAATCGCCTAAGTAATAACTTTCTCCGAGTGTGCACTAAACGTCGCACTCGGGGACTTAGCTGCGATCCAGAATCGCCTAAGTAGTAACTTTCTCCGAGTGTGCACTAAATGTCGCACTCGGGGACTTAGCTACGATCCAAAATCGCCTAAGAAATAACTTTCTCCGAGTGTGCATAAACGTCGCACTCGGGGACTTAGCTGCGATCAAGAATCGCCTAAGTACAAACTTTCTCCGAGTGTGCGCTAAACGTCGCACTCGGGGACTTAGCTGCGATCCAGAATCGCCTAAGTACAAACTTTCTCCGAGTGTGCACTAAACGTCGCACTCAGGGACTTAGCTGCGATCCAGAATCGCCTAAGTAATAACTTTCTCCGAGTGTGCACTAAACGTCGCACTCGGGGACTTAGCTGCGATCAAGAATCGCCTAAGTACAAACTTTCTCCGAGTGTGCACTAAACGTCGCACTCGGGGACTTAGCCGCGATCCAGAATCACCTAAGTATTAGCTTTCTCCGAGTGTGCACTAAACATCGCACTCGGGGACTTGTCTGCGACCAAGAATCGCCTAAGTAGAAAGCTTCCTTCGAGTGTATCTTACAGATCCACTCGGAGGCTTAGCAGACCCTCATTGAGGCTCATGTAGATGTCAAGACAACTGACAATTACATGAGTACCAAAACCTCATTGAGGCTCATATAGATGTCAAGACAACTGACAATTACATGAGTAACAACTCGCTCCGAGTACGACCTTACAGTCGCACTCGAAGACTTAGCCGCGATCACGAATTGCCTAAGTACACAATTGCCTTCGAGTGTATCCTACAGATCCACTCGGAGACTCACCAGACCCTCAGTGAGGCTCATGCAGATGTCAAGAAAACTGATAATTACATGCTCCGCATGTTTGCCATTGGCTTCACCAAGAAACGCCAAACAAAAACCACGAGCCAAAATCGTGTCAACAATTCTTTGGCAAAGGAAGAGCAAAAGATTCGATTCAAATTCAAAGTTCGTCTAAAGATAGTTGGTTCGTTGTAGATCAAGCTTATCCACACCGAACCACGAATGTGACGGCCAACAGCAGTGGCCAAAGTTTCATACAACTAACACTCGGCATACCGAGGTAAAAGTTTTCTCAAGCGTCGTCAGGACTGGCACTGGGACTGGCAGGCTCCACGAAAGTGTCGAGGTCGATCCCGTCTGCGATGCGAGTGGCACTCTCAAGGAAGGTCTCCATGAAATCTTCGAATCGAAGCTTCTTGGTGTTTGCGACCTGCAGCGCCTTCAGCTTCTCTTCGCGAGCCTCCTTGCAGTGCAATCGAACCAGCGACAGCGCCACGTCCGCAACACAGTGAGCAACAGACTTCTTCCACGCCTGCACTTGGTTCGGGACGTCCTCCAGTCGAGTCATCAACCCTTCCATCTCTTGCCGGGACTCGTCTTCGGGCCACAGCTCCTTGTCGATTCGGCCGACGACCTCTCTCAGTCGACCGATGAAAGGTCCCACTTTACACAGGCGAATGTGCGCTCGGAGCAGGTCTCGATTGGCGTCCTCGCCGAGTGGAACGTTCGGAATAACCGACCGCTAAACGTCAGCTGCTTCAGCTTCAGCGTCCATACAAAAATCTGCAAAGACAAGACGAGCAGAAAGTAAGCGCAGAATGAAATACACAGTCAAGAAGCACTCGGAAAAACAGAGCTTACCACCGAGAAGCGCAATCATCTTCCTTGCCCAGTCAGTGACGTACTTCTCCTGTGATATGCACCGCATGTTCATCACCTTCATCTGCCCCATCAGCTCGGTTCTTTGTTTCCCCATTTTCTCCATTTCGGCCACCAATGCCTTGTTTGCCTCACGGGACTCCTCCAAGGACTTCTCTCGTTCAGCCAGAACACCCTTCAGGCCAGCCAAGGCAAGCATTGCTGCATCCAGTTCCGCAGCAAACTGAATCTTTTCAGCCTTCACAGTGTTGTACGCCGATCCCATCTCGCAAGTCTTCTGCAAGTCAGCGAGAAGAGACGATCAGACAAATTCAGCAAGCAAAACAATAAAAACCCGAAGTTCTTCAGACCCCTGCCGACGCAAGCAGTCGACAACGGTCTCGGGGACTACACCCAGTGGGTTCACTAAGAGTGACCCCACTGGCATGAAGCTCAAACAGGTCCGCCCTATTGAGATACATAACAAAAACAAGCCTATGAGGCTACTACTACCCGACCTCAGTAAAATTACTCTCGGGGACTAATCCAGTAGGTGCACTCGGAGTGCCCCCACCAGTAACATTCGAACATATTAGTTTTGATCTAATCAACTTAAAGAAAATGTATATAAAGACAACTACCGATGCAAGCACTCGACACAAGTCTCGGGGACTACACCCACTGGGTTCACTAAGAGTGAACCCACTGCAAAATAATCATCCTGCATCCGAGTATATTGCTTAAACACCCAGTGGGTTACAAGGGGAAAGCAAATACTTACTAGCCCACTTACTCGAATATCGTCCCGGAGTTCCAAGCTTCGCTTGTACACAGACGCGATGGAGTCGTACGCTCTTTTGGCATCGCCCGCCATCAACTCCGCCTGCACCATGGCTCCCTTGGCAGCTCCCACCTGATCTTCCGGAAGGCGTTGGGCGTCATACTGGACGGTCGACGGACCTGACACCACAAGAGGCTCCTTGGACATCTGAAGCCCCGCTCTAGTCGGTTCAACAGCAATGAGCGCCGTCTCAGTCGACGGCACCGTCTCGGCTGGCGGCGCGTCCGTGGCGGGAGTAGTAGCAGATGGAACGGCCTCGAGGACAGGCACCACAGCTGGCTCAGACCTCTTCTGGTCCTCCTCCTCCACGTGAATCACCTCTGAAGGAAGCCCGACTGAACGACGTGAGACCACAGGAAAAAAGGCAAGACCAAAGACAGAATTCCTGAAACAATAATGTAAGCTCTCGGAGTCGCCACGATATACCTTGCTGGGATGTGACAACGTTGTCCGTATCCATGGGATCGTCTTCCTGGCGTGGCAGAGAAGTGGCGGAGGTGGCAGCTCTGTCGAGTTAAATTCACTCGACCAATAAGCATGAGTTCAATCAAATACACTTACGCTGAGGCGACGGGAACGACGATCCTCATCCGCGGCAAAGCCTTCCGAGGCTTGGATCCACTCGGTTTGGCCACCTTAGAGGGCTGGCCCGCGGGCTCAGCAGCAGAGTCCCTGGTCCTCTTTGTGCTCCGAGCACTCGGAACCATGGGAGAAGCTGGCAAGGCACTCGGAACCACAGGACGAGTTGGCAGGGCACTCGAGGCCGCTGGAGGAGCCGACGGAGCCACGGGTTCGTGGCGGCGTTTAGTTCGAGGCTCTGGTGGTGGGGGTGACGAGTTCTGTTCCTCATCTTCCCCCTCTTCTTCTTCGGACTCCTCCTCCATCTCCCCACTGTCGGAGACGTACTCGACGCTCTCCACGCTGCCCTCCTGGCTGCCTTCCTCTTCCTCAGCCGGATTCCCGTTCGAGACGGGAGAAAACCAGTTGGTCCACGCCTGCACGAGATACAGTCGACAACATCAGACGTCAGCCAGTGATACAAGAAAAAGCGATAAATCTAAGACAATTGTGTGCACTCGACAAGTTATACTCACCTCATTCGGAGGAGGGTTGTCCGCGCGGAAGGGCTTCACTCGCCGGGCTCCTCTGGGGTTGTCGCAGGCGCCTGTGATGTTGCGGACCCACGACGTCACAAGCTCCCCGGTCACGCACTCGGGGTTAGTCCGAGTGGAGTCCTCAAGCCCCGCGTAGTGCCACATGGCGTGGTGTCGAGCTTGCAAAGGCTGGATACGCCGACCCAGAAAAATCTCCAGCAAATCTATGCCAGTGACTCCCTTTCGGACGACCTCTACCAGCGCATCAACCAGAGGCTGGATCTGGATCTTCTCCATCTTCGTGAGCGCAAGCTGCCTAGGCGGAGTCGGACGGTCTAGGCTAAAAGGTGGCAGTCCAGTTGCGGCATTTGGACACGCAACATCCTGGCAGTAGAACCAAGTCGACTGCCAGTTCCTAACGGATTCAGACAACTGAAGAGCGGGATAGCTACTTTTACTTTTCTTTTGGAAGCCTAAGCCTCCGTAGAGCTGGAGGAGGTGAGTTTTGTCGTTCGACTGGCTAAGTCTTTTGATGGTTTGAGATCTAGCAGAGAAGATGTGCTTGAAGAGCCCCCAATGGGGAGGACAGCCGATAAAACACTCGCACAGCACGACGAAGGCAGAGAGATGAGCTATTGCGTTGGGAGGAAAATGGTGGAGCTGCGCCCCGAAGTGGTTCATTATACCTCTGAAGAAGGGATCAGGAGGCAGAGAGAAGCCTCGGTACACATGACTGAGCAGCAGGACGCGCTCCCCCTCCTGGGGCGCCGGCTCCGTCTCGCCCTCCGCCGGCAGCCTCCACGTCTTGTGCTCGATCATGCCTTGCTCCACCAGCTCCAACATGTCCTCCTTCGTCACCGTGGCGGGAAGGAAATCCCCGTGGATCCAACCCGCCGGCAGTGCTCGCTGCCGCCGCTGAGCAGGAGCCGCCGCCTTCTTCTTCTTCCGCGCCTCGAGCTTGCGCGTCTGCCCCTTCGTCATGGTGGAGGATGTAGATCCGCGGGGGAGGAGGGGAAGGAAGAAGCTTGGGTTGCGCAGGAGATCGCGAGAGAAGCGAGACAAGTGTGAGCTATCAGGCGAGTGCAACGAAAAACCCTAGCTGTAGAGGTTTAAATAAGGTTCCGACTGGGTCACTAGCAGGTGGCCCCGAAATCTTATCCCCCGACCGGTTGCTGCGATATTAGTGGAGAATATGAAGGCGCAGAAATCGAGGCGGCAGATACTACTCGATTGCGATGTCGTCATCCCTGCTGAGCGCGCGGCAACCGAAATTTGAGGATCCCAGAAAATCCGCCGCTGTCAGTTGACTGGTCACGTCAAAAGATTCCAAGGAAGCACTCGGTCCCTGACGGTTCGTTTCACAGATACATCCACTCGGATCACTCGTCAAGAAGATAAAATGGATCGAGGCAGACAACGCCAAAGTCGCATCCATACCAGTCGGATCCGTAGTCCAAGCATCGCTTCATCGTTCCAACCCCAATCCATTCGGGGACTAATGATGGGGTTATAGTCCTAGGGTAGGGTCATAGGCCTGCCCTATGGGTCCTACCCAAGGACTACCCTTCATTAAGGATAAGGCCCTTAGTCAGTTCCGACTGAATTAAGGACTTCCCATCATCCAGTCGGTGACGATTCCTCCATCATCCAGTTGGAGATGAGCATTCGGAGCGTATCAAACTTACCGACTGGATTCCACTCTGTACATCGTAACCCCCCTGGAGGACAACGGTCATACGTTTCCATATACCTTTATTAGCATTTAAGACATATGTTACCTGTAACGTAGGCATTTATTCGCCACTACTCCACCCCTGTGCACCGAACCGTTATGAAGGGTAGCGCACTCTATATAAGCCGCCCTTCCCCACTGGTGCAGGGGTTAGCAATTCATTGTAATCCATATTACACTCGACAACAAGCTCCCAAGAGCATTGAGACGTAGGGCTTTTACCTCCACCGTAGAGGGGCCTGAACTCATACAACCTCGCCGTAGCTAAGGCTCTGCCCATCCTTTCGTACCCTACACATCTACTGTCAGACTTATACCCATGACAATGAGTGTCCTCCCCTATGCTTCAGCCATAGGCTCTATTATGTATGCAATGTTGTGCACAAGACCTGATGCCATCCTTGCCATAAGTATGGCGGGAAGGTTTCAAAGTGATCCAGGAATGGAACACTGGACAACGGTCAAGAATATTCTGAAGTATCTGAAAAGGACTAACGAAATGTTTCTCGTGTATGGAGGTGATCAAGAGCTCATCGTAAAGGGTTACATTGATGCAAGCTTTGACACCGATCCGGATGACTCTAAGTCTCAAATCGGATACGTATTTATTCTCAATGGGGGTGCGGTAAGCTGGTGCAGTTCCAAGCAAAGTGTAGTAGATGATTCTACATGCGAAGCGGAGTACATAACTGCCTTAGAGGCGTCTAAAGAAGGTGTCTGGATGAAGGAGTTCATGACAGATCTTGGAGTTATGCCGAGTGCAGTGGATCCAATGACTCTGTTCTGTGAGAACACTGGTGCCATTGCTCTAGCCAAGGAACCAGGTTTCACAAGAGGACCAGACATATAAAGTGACGCTTCAATTCCAACCGCAGTTATATCAAGGAGGAGGACATAAGTATTTGCAAAGTGCACACGGATCTGAATGTTGTAGACCCGTTGACTAAGCCTCTTCCACGAGCGAAACATGATTAGCACCAGAACTGTATGAGTGTTAGATTCATTACAATGTAAATCACATAGTGATGTGAGCTACATTATTGACTCTAGTGCAAGTGGGAGACTATTGGAAATATGCCCTAGATGCAATAATGAAGTGGTTATTATTACATTTCCTTGTTCATGATAATCATTTATTATCCATGCTAGAATTGTATTGGTTGGAAACTCAAATGCATGCGTGGATACATAGACAACACACTGTCCCTAGTGAGCCTCTAAAGGACTAGCTCATTAATCAAAGATGGTCAGGGTTTCCTGGCCATAGACATGAGTTATTGATACGTCTCCAATGCATCTATAATTTTTGATTGCTCTATGCTATTATATTATCTGTTTTGGATGTTTTATATGCATTAATATGCTATTTTATATTATTTTTGGGACTAACCTATTAATCTAGAGCCTAGTGTCAGTTTCTATTTTTTCCGTGTTTTTGAGTATTGCACATAAAGAATATTAAACGGAGTCCAAATGGAATAAAATATTCGGAATTATTTTTCTTGGACCAGAAGAAACCTGCTAGACTTGGAGAAGGGGGAAGGACACCTGCCGGGAGGCGACAAGCGTGCAGGGCGCGCCCTAGGGGGGCGCCCCCTGGCTTATGGGCCCCCTGCAGGCCTCCTAACCCTAATCTTCGTCCTATAAATTCCCAATTATTCCCCCAATACCAAAAGGAGACCAAAAAATATATTTTCCGCCGTTGGGAGCCTCTGTTCGAGTGAGATCCAATCTGAGGGCCTTTTCCGCTAATCTGCCGGAGAGGGAATCGATCACGTAGGGCATCCACATCAACTGCATTGCCCCTCCAATGATGCGTGAGTAGTTCTCCAAAGACCTACGGGTCCATAGCTAGTGGCTAGATGGCCTTTTCTCTCTCTTTGTTCTTCAATATACCATGTTCTTGATGATCTTCATGGAGATCTATTCGATGTAATACTCTTTTGCGGTGTGTTTGTCGAGATCCGATGAATTGTGGGTTTATGTTCAGATTATCTATGAATATTATTTGAATCTTCTCTGAATTCTTATATGCATGATTTCATATCTTAGCAAGTCTATTCGAGTTATTGGTTTGGTTTGGCCAACTAGATTGGTAATTCTTGCAATGGGAGAAGTGCTTAGTTTTGGGTTCAATCTTGCGGTGTCCTCACCGAGTGACAAAGTAGGGGTAGCGAGGCACGCATTGCATTGTTGCCATCGAGGATAAAAGGGTGGGTTTTTCATCGTATTGCTTGAGTTTATCCCTCTACATCATGTCATCTTACCTAATGCGTTACTCTCTTCTTCATGAACATAATACTCTAGATGCAGGCAGGAGTCGGTCGATGTGTGGAGTAATAGTAGTAGATGCATAATCGTTTCAGTCTATTTGACACGGACGTGATGCCTATATCCATAATAACTCCTTAGATATCTTCATAATTATTTGCTTTTCTATCGATTGCTCGACAGTAATTTGTTCACCCACTGTATTATTTTCCTTCATGAGAGAAGCCTCCAGTGAAACCTATGCCCCCCGGGTCTATTTTCCACATTATATTTTCATATCTATAAACCAAAAATACTAAAAGTATATTTCTGCCATTTATTTACTTTTGTTTTACTTTTAGTTCTAGCAATCTTTTATCTATGTCTGTCAGATCTCATCCTTGCAAATAAGTGTGAAGGGATTGACAACCCCTTTTTAGCGTTGGGTGCAAGTGTTTGATTGTTTTTGTAGGTGCTAAGATTGGGGCCTTGCTTGTTCCTCCAACTGTATTGGTACCTTGGTTCTCAACAAACCAAGGGAAATACTTATTTACTTTGCTGCATCACCCTTTCCTCTTCAGGGAAAACCAATGCAAGCTCAAGAAGTAGCACATTGCTCACCCAAGCATGGCATTCTCCAAGCACGTTTGCGGACCTCCCAAACAGTGCGGCGGATGCGGCAAGGCACTATGCATCCGAGGAAGGGTATGCCGAGATGAGGCTGTTCTGGGCGCAATTCCAAGACCCTGAGCAACCTCTCCTCGTCTCCGATCAATTGAAATGGATGTTGAAGCTGCATCGGATGGAGAAGCCATCCATGAAGGATCTCTGCATGAGGCTCAATACAAGAAGGATTTCTGGCACCGTTGTCGGGGAGGATACATAGCAAGATCAAGCCTACCAAGTACCCATCAGAAACTCATCTCTTGCATTTAAATTATTTGCCTCTCGTTTTCCTCTCCCCCACTTCACCAATTTGTCGTTTTATTTGCCTTTTTCTTGCCGGATCTCTTTTTGTCTACTTGCGTTCCCAGGTGCCTTCTATTTGCTTGCATCTTTGCTTGCTAAAATTCTATTGTTATGGATCCTCATCCACTTGCTAATCTTTTTAAGAGATCCAATTATTATGAACCAATTGCTAGTGTGTTGAGTGTACTTGATTATCTCCATGAAGTTTTGATTGAGATTCATGAATCTGAAAATTGTGATGAAGTGATTCACGATGTTTCCTTGAATGAAAAGCATGATTGCAATGATATTGGTATAAAATCTATTAGTATCAGTTGTGCTAATGATATGCAAACTCACAAGCTTGGGAATGTTGTATTTGATGAGTTTGCCATGACCATTACTTATTGCAATGATCATGATTGGGGTGATAATGCTTCTTGTGATCTTGATAATTTATTTAATACTCTTAATGAATATGATATCGAAAGTGGGTTTGGAAGAGTGTCAACTTTAGGTAAAAAGAATCCCACATATTTGGAGAGTGTCCAGTCTTATGAAATTTTTGATAAAAGTGGGTTTGTAGAGGTCATGACTTTAGTTAATGTTAATCCCACTATCTTGGAAGATCGTAAGACTTTTATGCATGTGGATCATGAAAATAATGCTTTATGTGATAGCTATATTGTTTAATTTATTCATGATGCTATTGGAAGTTACTATGAGAGAGGAACATATGCTTTTACATATTGCAATAATATCAAGTTTCTTCTCTATGTGTTGGAAATTTTGAAGTTATACTTGTTTTTCCTTCCTATGCTAATTGATTTTTGTTCCCATAATTTTTTTGCTCACAAAATACCTGTGCATAGGAACAGGGTTAGACTTAAAAATGCTTTCCATGTGATTCATGATGCTCTGTTTATGTTTCTGTTCTTTACCTTTATGCGAGCATCATTGAAATCGTGATGCCTTGTTGGGAGGCAACCCAATTTTATTTTTATGCTTTTGTTTTTGCTTCTATTTTTGAGTTCTGTACACAATATTACCTCTGTAATAATTATATTTTCTTGTTTTAATTAGTGTTTGAGCCAATTAAGACCTTTGGGATGGTCTACGGTGTTTGCAAGTTGATTTTGCTGAAAAACAGAAACTTTTGCTCCCAGTACAGGAATTTTGTAAATTCACTCGAATGTGTTGTTGATCTGAATGTTTTACACAAGATTGATATACAAATTTACCTGATTTTCCTAATTTTTTAGAATTTTTGGAGTTACATAAGTATTCGAATTTTATAGATTGCTACAGACTCTTCTGTTTTTGACAGATTCTGTTTTCTTTGTGTTGTGTGCTTATTTTGATTAATCTATGGATTGTATCGGGGGGTATGAACCGTGGAGAAGTTGGAATACAGTAAATATTACACCAATATAAATAAAGAATGAGTTCACAATAGTACCTAAAGTAGTGATTTATTTTTCTTATACTAACGGATCTCATGAGTTTTCTGTTGAGTTTTGTGTTGTGAAGTTTTCAAGTTTTGGGTAAAGATTTGATGGACTATGGAATAAGGAGTGGCAAGAGCCTAAGATTGGGGATGCACCCCAGCCATATTCAAGGATACCAAAGAGCCTAAGCTTGGGGATGTCTGTTGATGTGCAACTATTCCTGACTTGATGCCTCCACGGCAACGCAGCCAGAAAAGAGTTGCTTCCAGTTGCTCAACAATTAGAAATTGTCTTGCAATAGCCCACCAGCGCGTGGGATCGCGGCAGTTTTCGAGGGTAGAGTATTCAACCCAAATTTGTTGGTTTGCATGACGGGAAGTGAAAGAATATTCTCAAGTATTAGCAGCTGAATGTGTCAGATCCAACCACACCTGAAAGATTAGTGTCTGCAAGCAAAGTATCAGTAGCAAAGTAGTATGATAACAACGATGCGAGAAACGGCGCCAGAAAAGTATTGTAGCAGGTAGCAGCAGTGTAACGAGTAACAGCAGTGGCAAGGAACAGCAGTAGCAAGTAGCAACAGTAGCGGGTAACATCAGTAGCAAGTAGCAGCAGTAGCGAGTAACAGAAGCGGCAAGTAACAGTAGTAGCAGCAGTAGCAGCAGAGCAAGTAACTGTAGCAGCAGCAGAGCAAGTAACAGTAGCAGCAACAGTGGTAACAGCAACAGAGCAAAACAAGTAGCAGCAGCAGCAAAACAAGTAACAGCAGCAGTGGGACAAACTCGTAGGCAATGGATCCGTGATTTGTCGGATGACATTCATCATGCAACAGTTATAACACGGAGAGATATGTGGCTAGCTCCCGTTCGTCAATGTGATGTAGGCATGCATTTCGTGTGTCGTCATACGTGCTTAGGGAAAAGAACTTGTATGACATCTATTGTCCATCCCTCCCGTGGCAGCGGGGTCCAAATGGATACTATGGGATATTAAGGTTCTCCTTTTAATAAAGAACCGGACCAATGCATTAGCACTTGGTGAACACATGAACTCCTCAAACTATGGTCATCACCGGGAGTGGTTCCGGTTATTGTCACTCCGGGGTTGCCGGATCATAACACATAGTAGGTAACTACAACTTGCAAGATCGGATCTAAAACACACATATATTGGTGACAACATAATAATTTCAGATCTCAAATCATGGCACTCGGGCCCTAGTAACAAGCATTAAGCATGGCAAAGTAGTAGCAACATCAATCTCAGAACATAGTGGATGCTAGGGATCAATCCCCGTCAAAACTAACTCAATTACATGATAGATCTCATCCTACTCATCACCGCTCAGCGAGCCTACGAATAGATTACTCACGAACGATGAAGAGCTTCATGGAATTGGAGAGGGAAGAAGGTTGATGATGACGATGGCGACGATCTCCTTGATCCGGAGCCCAAACGGACTCCAGATCTGCCCTCCAGATGAAGAACAGGATGTGGCGGCGCCTCCGTGACGCAAACACGATGAAATCTTCTCTCTTGATTTTTTCCGGGACGAAAGGGAATAAATAGCGCTGAGTTTGGGGGCGGCAGAGCCACATGGGCCCCACAAGCCCTAATGCCGCAGGCTGGGGGGGTGGTCGCGGCCACAGGGCTTGTGGCCCACTGGCTCACCCCCTCCGATGGATCTTTGCGCATGTATTTTTCATATTATCCAGAAATATTCTCCGTAAATTTTCAGGACATTCCGAGAACTTTCATTTCCACACAAAACCAACACCAAGGCAATTCTGCTGAAAACAACGTCAGTCCGGGTTAGTTCCATTCAAATCATGCAAATTAGAGTGCAAAACAAGGGCAAAAGAGTTTGGAAAAGTAGATACGATGGAGACGTATCAACTCCCCCAAGCTTAAAACCTTGCTTGTCCTCAGGCAACTCAGTTGACAAACTGAAAGAGAAAGAAAAACTTTGACAAACTTTGTTTGATCTTGTTGTTGCAACTATGTCTAACTCATAACCAGAATTTCAGCAAGATCACAAGTTAACCACATAAGCAAGTGACACAAAGGTCTCACGGTAAACTAATATCAATGGCATAATCAGCTAGCGAGCAAATAATAATGAGTTTCAGATACCAACAATTCAATCAAAACAAGCATGAAGCAATATGAATAGGTGGTATCTCGCTAGCTCTTTCTGAGACCGCAAAACATAAATGCAGAGCACTTTCAAAGATCACGGGCTGATTAAACATTGTAATTCATAGCAACGAAGCTCCAGTCATAGTCATACTCAATATCAATCAAAAGCAAAGCATAAAAATGACAGAGGTGCTCTCTAATTGGTGCTTATATAAGAAGAGGATGACTCAACAGGAAAATAAATAGGCATGCCCTTTGCAGAGGGAAGCATTGATTTGCAGAGGTGTGAGAGCTCAAGCTTTGAAAACAGAGATAATTATTTTGGGTGGCATGCTTTCATTGTCAACGCAATGACCAAGAGTTCTCAATATCTTCCATGCTATTCATGCTATAGGCGGTTCCCAAACAAAAAAGCAAAGTTTTAACTCCCTCACCACCAATCAACCACACTCCACGCCTAGCCGAATCCTCACGTATCGTCCATACTAACATCAATCCAGGGGAGTGTTGTTTTACAGTTATGTTTTCGATTTAAGCGTGGAACTGGGCATTCCAATTACCGGTCCCTTTCTCGTGAATCATCGTTGTTCTAAAGTTTTGAGTTGTAAGTGTGATGATCATCATTGATGGAGCATTGCTCCATGTGAGGAAATAAAAGAGGCCAAAGATGCCCACCAAAAAAAAGAGGCCAAAGAGCCCATTCAAAAAAATGAGAGAAAAAGAGCGAAGGGACAATGCTACCACTTTTCCACACTTGTGCATATTAAGCACCATGATCTTCATGATTGAGAGTCTCTCGTTTTGTCACCACCATATAGCTAGTGGGAAACTTTCATTATATAACTTGGCTTGTATATTCCAATGATAGGCTTCCTCAAAATTGCCTTAGGTCTTCGTGAGCAAGCAAGTTGGATGCACGCCCACTAGTTTTCTTAAAGAGCTTTCACACACTCTTAGCTCTAGTGCATCATTTGTATGGCAATCCCTACTCATTCACATTGATTCTATTGATGAGCATCTCCACAACTCATTAATATGCCTAGTTAATGTGACCATCTTCTCCTTGTTTTTCTTGCAACCTCCACCACACTCCACACCACTTATAGTGCTAAAACCATGGCTCACGCTGATGTATTGCGTGAGAGTTGAAAAAGTTTGAGAAAGTAAAGGTGTGAAAACAATTACTTGGCCAATACCGGGGTTGTGCATGATTTAAATTCATTGTGCAATGATGATAGAGCATAGCCAGACTATATGATTTTGTAGGGATAACTTTCTTTTGGCCTTGTTATTTTGAAAATTCATGATTACTTTGCTAGTTTGCTTGAAGTATTATTGTTTCCACGTCAATAGCAAACTATTGTTTTGAATCTAATGGATCTGAACATTCACGTCACATAAGAGGAGTTACAAAGGACATCTATGCTAGGTAGCATGAAAGCATCAAAAATTCATTCTTCATCACTTCCCTACTCGAGGACGAGCAGGAGTTAAGCTTGGGGATGCTTGATACGTCTCAAACGTATCTATAATTTTTGATGGTTTCACGCTGTTATCTTGTCAACTTTGGATGGTTTGTTTACCTTTTATATCTTTTTTGGGACTAACTTATTAACTCAATGCCAAGTGCCAGTTCTTGTTTTTTCTGTGTTTTTGACTCTTTTCAGATCTGATTTTGGAACGGAGTCCAAACGGAATAAAATCCCCAAAATGATTTTTTCCAGAACGGAAGAAGATCGGGAGGCTTGAGGGCCAAGCAAGTGGGCCCACAGGGAGCCCACAAGCCCTGTTGCCGCGGCCAGGGGGGAGGCCGCAGCAACCAAGCTTGTGGCCTCCCTGGCGCTCCCCTGCCCTAGGTCTTTGGCCTATAAATTCCCTAAAAATACAGAAAAAATCAGGGCGTCCACGAAAACACTTTTCCACCGCCGCAAGCTTCCGTTTCCGCGAGATCTCATCTGGAGACCCTTCCCGGTGCCCTGTCGGAGGGGACTTTGGAGTTGGAGGGCTTCTTCATCAACATCATCGCCCCTCCAATGACTCGTGAGTAGTTCACTTCAGACCTACGGGTCCGTAGTTAGTAGCTAGATGGCTTCTTCTCTCTCATGGATCTTCAATACAAAGTTCTCCATGATCTTCATGGAGATCTATCCGATGTAATCCTTTTTGGCGGTGTGTTTGTCGAGATCCGATGAATTGTGGATTTGTGATCAGATTATCTATGATATATATTTGAATCTTTGCTGATTTCTTATATGCATGATTTGATATCCTTGTAAGTCTCTCCGAGTCTTGGTTTTTTTTTGGCCAACTAGATCTATGATTCTTGCAATGGGAGAAGTGCTTGGTTTTGGGTTCATACCATGTGGTGACCTTTCCCAGTGACGGTAGGGCAGCAAGGCACACATCGTGTAGTTGCCATCAACGGTAACAAGATGGGCTTTGTCGTAGATATGAGATTGTCCATCTACATCATGTCATCTTGCTTAAGGCGTTACTCTGTTCTCATGAACTTAATACACTAGATACATGCTGGATAGTGGTCGACGTGTGGAGTAATAGTAGTAGATGCAGAAAGTATCGGTCTACTTGTTTTGGACGTGATGCCTATAGATATAATCATTGCCATAGATAACATCACGACTTTGCGCGGTTCCATCAGTTGCTCGACAGTAATTCGTTCACCCACCGTCTACTTGCTTTCATGAGAGAAGCCACTAGTGAACACTACGGCCCCCGGGTCTATTCACACCTATCGTTTCCACTTTTGCTTTTACTTTGCTTTGTTACTTTGTTGCTTTCACTTCTCACTTGGCAAACAATCTATAAGGGATTGACAACCCCTTCATAGCGTTGGGAGCAAGCTCTTTGTGTTTGTGCAGGTACTTGTGATACTCCTTCACTGGATCGATACCTTGGTTCTCAAAACTGAGGCAAATACGTACAGCCGCTGTGCTACATCACCCTTTCCGCTTTGAGGGAACACCAACGCAAGGCTCCATGGCCACGGGGGAATCCTTTGCATATTTGCCTAGGAAGTCCCTAAAGGCGTAGCCGTAGCAGAAGGATTCCTGGTGCCGTTGCTGAGGAGAATCAAGACAAGAATAGTCTCCCGTCAGCACGCTTGTTTCTGGCGCCGTTGGAAGGTCTTTTGTTGCAGTAGCAACAAGCTTGTCATATTTACAAAAACAAAATAGATCGAGTTCATACCAGCTTTTCCAGTCTCAGTCACTTCATCATATATCATCATTATTGCCTTTCACTTGCACGATCGAACGATGTGAACAATAACAAGAGTGCTCATGCATTGGACTAAGCTGAATCTGCAGTCAAACACAAAGGAGAAGACAAAGTAATATGGCTCTTTGAAAGCTAAACAGGTATGCATACAAGAGCCACTAAACATTGTAACCAATATCTTCTACCTTGACCCAAAAAAAAAAGAAAACTATTTACACGGGAAAGCTCCCAACAAGCAAAAGAAGAAAGGAAAATCTTTTTGGGTTTTCTCAAAAGGACACAAAACAAGAAAACAAGAAAACGAAAACAAACTAGCATGGATAATACAGTGGCAAAGTGTAAACACCGACTAACAAAGTGAAAGCATAAGCATGAATGTAAAGTTGGTGAGAACACGTATTCCCCCAAGCTTAGGCTTTTGGCCTAGCTTTGTCTACTCCCAAGGAGGGAAATAACTAGCTTCGGGATACTCCGTAGCGGACTGTGGATGCCACTACTGTGTGAGCTCCTCTGGCTCCCACTGATAAACTGGCGTCTGGTACTCGACTGGTGGCTTGGGCACGGGCATCTGTGGTTGGGCCAAGCCCCAATACGCGTAGATGTCCGAGAGCATAATAATGTACCGGCCTGCATAAAGGTTGAACAAAGAAGGAGCAGGCAAAGTAATTGTCTCTCGAGTACCCTGACTAAATACCAGGTTATAAATCATCCGTCTACTAGCATCTCTATCTAGAAAATCATGGCGAACCATGCTGTCATAATCCAGATATTTCTTAGGAAGAATCATCTCTCCTTCCTCCTCCAGTCTAACGGGTATCTCAAAGTGTCTGGCAAGACGGGTAGCATAGATACCTCCATAGACGACACCTTTGGAACGGTTTGTGTTCAACCGCTGAGCTACTATAGCACCTAGGCTATAAGTCTTAGTGCTATAAAGGCCTTCGTGCAAAACCGCAAGGTCTGGAGAGCTAAGTGATCCAGCCTCCCCACGGCCAATCAAACATTTTCCCACAAATAATGAGAAGTACCGAAGCACAGGAAAATGTATGCTAGCAATTCTACCTATTATCTTAGGAGTTGGCTTAGGAGGTGGTTCGGGGATAGTCCAAGCATTATCGTTGATAAAGATGTTATTCAGTAGAATCTCGGCTTGTTCTATAGTTCGTTCCCTAAAAACACAACCGGCACAACTATGTAAGTGTTCTCTAGAAGCATCGGTAAGTCCGTTATAGAAGATATCCAGTATCTCGTTCTTCTTAAGAGGGTGATCAGGCAAAGCATTCCGTAGCTGGATGAGCCTCCCCCAAGCTTGTGGGAGACACTCTTCTTTGAGTTGAGCAAATTTGTATATTTCCTGCAAGGCAGCTTGCTTCTTATGGGCAGGGAAATATTTCTCACAGAAGTAATAGACCATATCCTGGGGACTACTCACACATCCAGGAGCAAGAGAAGTTAACCAGGCTTTAGCGTCATCCTTTAGAGAGAAAGGAAACAACTTAAGGATATAGTAGTAGCGGATCTTCTCCTCACTAGTGAAAAGGGTGGCTATATCGTGTAGTTTGGTAAGATGGGCTACGACCGTCTCAGACTCATAATCGTGGAAAGGATCAGATTCTACTAGAGATATTATCTTAGGGTCGACAGAGAATTCATAATCCTCATCGGTGATAAAGATAGGTGAAGTGGCAAACTTCGGGTCGTATTTCATCCTAGCTTTCAGAGATTTTTCCTTCCACTTGAGAAGTAATTTCTCAGCGTCATAGGCATCCTTACACGCAAGAAAATCCTCAGCTATCTCTCCCTCCATAACATAACCCTCAAGTATATCAGGCAATTCATATCTAGGAGAGCTAGATCTAGCTGGAGCAAAAGCGGGTTCTATCTCAATAGTATCGGTAGTTTCAGAAGCATCACGAGCATTGGCAGTAACTCTAGCAATATGAGCATCAAGGAATACCCCTAGTGGCATATCAGGCAAAGTAGTATCTCTAGAAGTATCAAGCATAGCATCATCAGGAAAAATAGCATCTTTAGCATCATCAGGCAAAGCAGTATCAAGCATAGCATCTCTACCAGTATCAGGCATAACATCATCAGCAATATCAAGCATAGCATCTCTAGCAGTATCAGGCAAGGCAGTATCGAGCATAGTAGCATCATAAGCATCATCAAGCACAGGTGACATATCAAGATTTCTAGCAGGAGGTGGTGTCGCAAACTTACTCATAACTGAAGGTGAATCTAGTGCAGAGCTAGATGGCAGTTCCTTACCTCCCCTCGTAGTTGAGGGCAAGACTTTGGTTCTTGGGTCTTTCAGATTCTTCATAGTGATCAGCAGATATAAATCCCAAGTGACTCAGAGAATATAGCTATTCTTCCCCGACAACGGCGCCAGAAAAATGTTGTTGACGTGCAACTATTCCTGACTTGATGCCTCCACGCCAACGGAGCAAGAAAAGAGCTGCTTCCAGTTGCTCAACAATTAGAAATTGTCTTGCAATAGCCCACCAGCGCGTGGGATCGCGGTAGTTTTCGAGGGTAGAGTATTCAACCCAAATTTGTTGGTTTGCACGACGGGAAGTGAAAGAATATTCTCAAGTATTAGCAGCTGAATGTGTCAGATCCAAGCACACCTGAAAGATTAGTGTCTGCAAGCAAAGTATTAGTAGCAAAGTAGTATGATAACAACGGTGCCAGAAACGATATGTTGACGGCAGACTATTCCTAACTGTTGTATCAATGGCGTCAGAAAAGTATTGTAGCAGGTAACAGAAGTGTAACGAGTAACAACAGTGGCAATGAACAACAGTAGCAAGTAGCAACAGTAGCGAGTAACAGCAGTAGCAAGTAGCAGGAGTAGCGGGTAACAAAAGCAGCAAGTAACAGTAGTAGCAACAGTAGTGGCAGCAGTAGCAGTAGAGCAAGTAACAGTAGCAGCAGCAGAGCAAGTAACAGTAGCAGCAACAGTGGTAACATCAACTGTGGTAACAGCAACAGAGCAAAACAAGTAACAGCAACAGTGGGACAAACTCGTAGGCAATGGATCGATGATTTGTCGGATGACATTCATCATGCAACAGTTATAACACGGAGAGATATGTGGCTAGCTTCCGTTCGTCAATGTGATGTAGGCATGCATTTCGTGTGTCGTCATACGTGCTTAGGGAAAAGAACTTGTATGACATCTATTGTCCATCCCTCCCGTGGCAGCGGGGTCCAAATGGATACTGTGGGATATTAAGGTTCTCCTTTTAATAAAGAACCGGACCAATGCATTAGCACTTGGTGAACACATGAACTCCTCAAACTATGGTCATCACCGGGAGTGGTTCCGGTTATTGTCACTCCGGGGTTGCCGGATCATAACACATAGTAGGTAACTACAACTTGCAAGATCGGATCTAAAACACACATATATTGGTGACAACATAATAATTTCAGATCTGAAATCATGGCACTCGGGCCCTAGTGACAAGCATTAAGCATGGCCAAGTAGTAGCCACATCAATCTCAGAACATAGTGGATACTAGGGATCAATCCCCGTCAAAACTAACTCGGTTACATGATAGATCTCATCCTACTCATCACCGCCCAGCGAGCCTACGAATAGATTACTCACGAACTATGAAGAGCTTCATGGAATTGGAGAGGGAAGAAGGTTGATGATGACGATGGCGACGATCTCCTTGATCCGGAGCCCAAAACGGACTCTAGATCTGCCCTCCAGATGAAGAACAGGATGTGGCGGCGCCTCCATGACGCAAACGCGATGAAATCTTCTCTCTTGATTTTTTCCGGGACGAAAGGGAATAAATAGCGCTGAGTTTGGGGGCGGCAGAGCCACGTGGGCCCCACAAGCCCTGACGTCGCGGCCTGGGGGGGTGGCCGTGGCCACAGGGCTTGTGGCCCACTGGCTCACCCCCTCCGGTGGATCTTTGCGCATGTATTTTTCATATTTTCCAGAAATATTCTCCGTAATTTTTCAGGACATTCCGAGAACTTTCATTTCTGCACAAAAACAACACCAAGGCAATTCTGCTGAAAACAGCGTCAGTCCGGGTTAGTTCCATCCAAATCATGCAAATTAGAGTCCAAAACAAGGACAAAAGAGTTTGGAAAAGTAGATACGATGGAAACGTATCAATGCCCCGGAAGGCATCCCCTCTTTCGTCTTCAATCCATCGGTAAATTTACTTGAGGCTATATTATTATTCACCACATGATATGTGTTCTGCTTGGAGCGTCTTGTATGATATGAGTCTTTACTTTTTAGTTTGCCACAATCATCCTTGTTGCACACATCTTTTGAGAGACACACGCTGAATTGTGAATTTATTAGAATACTCTATGAGCTTCACTTATATCTTTTGAGCTAGGCAATGTTGCTCAATTGCTTCACTTATATCTTAGAGCACGACGGTGTTTTATTTTATAGAAATTATTAAGCTCTCGTACCTCACTTATATTATTTTGAGACTCTTTAAACAACATGGTAATTGGTTTAGGTTATAAATTTAGTCCTAATATAATGGGCATCCAAGAGGGATATAATAAAAACTTTCATATTAAGTGCATTGAATATGATGAGAAGTTTGATTCCTTGCATATAGTTTTGAGATATGAAGATGGTAATATGAGAGTCATGCTAGTATGTAATTGTGAATTGGAAGAAATACTTGTGTTAAAGCTTGTGACTCCCGTAGCATGCACGTATGGTGAACCATTATGTGATGAAGTCAGAGCATGATTTGTTTAATGATTGTCAACCTTTGTGTGGAGGTCGGGATTGCGCGATTGTTAACTCCTACCAACCCTTCCCCTAGGATCATGCATCTAATACTTTGCTTCGATAACTAATAGGCTTTTGCAATAAGTATGTGAGTTCTTTATGACTAATGTTGAGTTCATGGATTATACGCACTCTCACCCTTCCACCTTTGCTAGCCTCTCTAGTACCACGCAACTTTTGCCGGTACATTAATCCCACCTTCCTCAAAAGAGCCACCTTATACTTTCCTCAAAACAGCCACCACACCTACCTATTATGGCATTTTCATAGCCATTCCAAGATATATTGCCATGCAACACCACCGTCCCGTTTTTTTTGACACACACCATCACTTTCATATTGCTTATAGAGTCATATTTTGTTCTAGATATCGAGTTGTAATCTTTGAGTTGTAAGTAAATAAAAGTGTGATGATTTGCATTATTAGAGCATTGTCCCGTGTGAGAAAAGGATGATGGAAGCTACGATTCCCTCACAAGTTGGATGAGTCTCCAGACTTTACAAAAAATAAAAGAGGCCAGCGAAGCCCACAAAAGAAATAGAAGAGGCCAAAGATGCCCACCAAAAAAATGAGAGAAAGAGAGAAGGGACAATGCTACTATCTTTTTCCACATTTGTGCTTCAAACTAGCACCATGTTCTTCACAGAGAGTCTCCTATTTTGTCACTTTCATATAACTAGTGGAATTTCATCTTTTGCACAACCACTTAGTTTTCTTTTTGAGCTTTCATACACTTATAGCTCTAGTGCATTTGTTGCATGGCAATCCCTACTCACTCACCTTGATATCTATTGATGGGCATCTCCATAGCCCATTGATACGCCTAGTTGATGTGAGACTATCTTTTTTTTCTTGCAACCTCCACCATATTCTATTTTCACCTATAGTGCTATATCCATGGCTCACGCTCATGTATTGTGTGAGAGTTGAAAAGGTTTGAGAACATAAAAAGTGTGAAACAATCGCTTGACTTTCATCGACGTTGTGCATGATTTAGATACTTTGTGTGGGGAAGATGGAGCATATCTAGACCATATGATTTTGTAGGGATAACTTTGTAAGACCATGTTATTTCGAAAAGACACAATTGCCTTGTTAGTATGTTTGAAGTATTATTGTTTTTATGTCAATATTAGACTTTTGTTTTGAATCTTATGGATCTGAATATTCATGCCACAATAAAGAATATTACATGGATAAATATGTTAGGTAGTATTTCACATCAAAATTTTTGTTTTTATCATTTACCTACTCAAGGACGAGCATGAATTAAGCTTGGGGATGCTTGATACATCTCCAACGTATCTATAATTTTTTATTGTTCCATGCTATTATATTATCTGTTTTGGATGTTTTATATGCATTAATATGCTATTTTATATTATTTTTGGGACTAACATATTAATATAGAGTCTAGTGCCAGTTTCTGTTTTTCCATGTTTTTGATTATTGCAGATAAGGAATATTAAATGGAATCCAAACGGAATAAAATCTCCGGAATGATTTTTCTTGGGCCAGAAGAAACCTACCAGACTTGGAGAAGGGGGCAGGAGACCTGCCGGGAGGCGACAAGTCTGTAGGGCGCGCCCCCTGGCTTGTGGGCCCCCTGCAGGCCTCCTAACGCTAATCTTCGTCCTATAAATTCCAAAACATTCTCCCAATACTAGAAGGAGACCATCAAAATTATTTTCCACCGTCGGGAGCCTCTTTTCTCGTGAGATCCAATCTGGGAGCCTTTTCTAGTAATCTGCCAGAGAGAGGATCGATCACGGAGGGCATCTACGTCAACTCCATTGCCCCTCCAATGACGCGTGAGTAGTTCACCACAGACCTACGGGTCCATAGCTAGTAGCTAGATGGCTTCTTCTCTCTCTTTGTTCTTCAATACCATGTTCTTCATGATCTTCATGGAGATCTATCCGATGTAATACTCTTTTGCGGTGTGTTTGTCGTGATCCGATGAATTGTGGGTTTATGTTCAGATTATCTATGAATATTATTTGAATCTTCTCTGAATTCTTATATGCATGATTTCATATCTTAGCAAGTCTCTTCGAGTTATTGGTTTGGTTTGGCCAACTAGATTGGTAATTCTTGCAATGGGAGACGTGCTTAGTTTTGGGTTCAATCTTGTCATGTCCTCACGAGTGACAAAGTAGGGGGTAGCTACGCATGTATTGCATTGTTGCCATCAAGGATAAAAAGATGGGGTATTCATCATATTGCTTGAGTTTATCCCTCTACATCATGTCATCTTACCTAATGTGTTTCTCTCTTATTCATGAACTTAATACTCTAGATGCAGGCACGAGTCAGTCGATGTGTGGAGTAATAGTAGTAGATGCCAAATCGTTTCGGTCTACTTGACACGGACGTGATGCCTATATGCATAATCACTGCCTTAGATATCTTCATAATTATTCGCTTTTCTATCAATTGCTCGATTGTAATTTGTTCACCCACTGTATTACTTTCCTTCATGAGAGAAACCTCTAGTGAAACCTATGCCCCCGGGTCTATTCCACATTATATTTTCAGATCTATAAACCAAAATTATATTGCTGCCTTTTATTTACTTTTATTTTACTTTTAGTTATAGCAATCTTTTATCTATCTCTATCATATTTCATCCTTGCAAATAATTGTGAAGGTATTGACAACCCCTTTTTAGCATTGGGTGCAGGTTTTTGATTGTTTGTGTAGGTGCTAAGATTGGGGCCTTGCTTGTTCCTCCTACTGGATTGATACCTTGGTTCTCAACAAACTAAGGGAAATACTTATCTACTTTGCTGCATCACCCTTTCCTCTTCAAGGTAAAACCAACGCAAGCTCAAGAAGTAGCAGTTATCATTGATAACGGGATCACATCATTAGGAGAATGATGTGATGGACAAGACCCAAACTATGAACGTAGCATATGATTGTGTCAGTTTATTGTTATTGTTTTCTGCATGTCAAGTATCTGTTCCTTTGACCATGAGATCATGCAACTCCCGGAAACTAGAGGAATGCCTTGTGTGTATCAAACGTCACAACGTAACTGGGTGAGTATAAAGGTGCTCTACATGTGTCTCCGAGGGTGTCTGTTGGGTTGGCGTGGATCGAGACTGGGATTTGTCGCTTCGTATGACGAAGATGTATCTCTAGGGCCCACTCGGTAATATAGCATAACAAGAAGCTTGCAAGCAATGTGACTAAGAAGTTAGTCACATGATCTTGTATTACAGAATGAGTAAAGAGACTTGCCAGTACCGAGAATGAACTAGGTATGCAGATACCGACGATCGAATCTCGGGCAAGTAACATACCGATGGACAAAGGGAACCACATATGGGATTAACTGAATCCTTGACATAGAGGTTCAACCGATAAAGATCTTCGTATAATATGTAGGAACCAATATGGGCATCCAGGTCTCGCTATTGGTTATTGACCGGAGAGTGTCTCGGTCATGTCTGCATAGTTCTCGAACCCGCAGGGTTTGCACATTTAAGGTTTGGTGACGTTTCAATATTATTGAATTATGTGTGTTGGTGACAGAAGGTTGTTTGAATTCCCAGATGAGATCCCGGAGGTCACGAGGAGCTCCGGAATGGTCCGGAGGTAAAATTTAAATATAGGAAAGTGGTATTCGGGTTTTGGAATAGTTCCGGGGATTTTTGGTATTGTACTCGGAGTTCCGAAAGGGTTTCGGGGGTCCACTAGGAGGGTCCCACCTACCCCAAGGGGGCTCATGGGCCTAGGAGGTGTCACACCAGCCCCTGATGGGTTGGACAACCAACCCCAAGAGGCCCATGCTCCAAGGCTTGATGGAGGAGGTGGAGGAGTCCTCCCAAGGGTGTCCACCTCCCTTGTGGGAGGTGGACTCTCCCCCCACTTCGGCCAAACCTCTCCTCCTTTGAGGAGGGGCCAAGGCTAGCACACCTACCCCTTCCTCCTATATATAGTGGATATTTTGAGGGCAGCCACCACTTGAAAAGCAACGTGCTGCCCTATCCTACATAGATCGTCTTCTTCGTCTAGATTAGTTCGGTAGAGCTCAATGAAGCCCTGCTGGATTAGTTCACCCCCACTTCGACCACGTCGTCGTGCTGTCGGAGAATTCATCTACCTCCCCGCCCCTCTTGTTGGATCAAGAAGGCGGAGATCGTCATCGAGCTGTACATATGCTGAATGCGGAGGTGTCGTCCGTTCGGTGTTAGATCGTGATTGGAATGCGGGACGGCTTGCGATTTGGATCGCGAAGACGTTCGACTACATAAACCGCGTTTCTTAATGCTTCTGCTTAGCGATCTACAAGGGTATGTATATCCGATCTCTCCACTCGTAGATGGTCATCACCATGGATAGATCTTGTATGTTCATAGGAATTTTTTTTGTTTCCCATGCAACGTTCCCCAACAGGGAGGCTCAGGTGGCCCACTAGGCAGCACGTTGTGCCCTGGTGGGTAGTGAGGGCCTCAGGCACCTCCTCCACCGCCTCTTGACTCCATTAAAACCCAAATATTCCAGAAACCCTAGAGGAGTCGACGAAAAATCATTTCAGCTGCCACAAGTTCCAGAAGCCACGAGATTCACTCTAGAGCCCTTTCCGGCACCCTGCTGGAGGAAACACGATCACGGAGGGGCTCATCATCCTCATTGGTGCTCCTCCAATGATGTGTGAGTAGTTCATATCAGACTATGGTTCCGTAGGCAGTAGTTAGATACCTTTTTCTCTTGTTTTGCTTGTCAATACAATGGCCTCTTGGAGATCTATTTGATGTAACTCTTTGTATTGCGGTGTGTTTGTTGGGATCCGATGAACTGTGAGTTTATGATCAGATCTATGAAATTATATCCATACTTGATTATTATAGCCTCATATTTCTTCTCTCATATTTTGGTTTTGTTTGGCCAACTTGATCTTTTTATCTTGCAATGGGAAGAGGTGCTTTGTGATGGGTTCGATCTTGCGGTGCTCAATCTCAGTGACAAAAGGAGACATGGCATGCATGTATCGTTGCTATTAAGGATAAAACGATGGGGTCTATTCCTACATGAATAGATCTTGTCTACATCATGTCATCGTTCTTAAAGCATTACTTTGTTTCTCCATGAACTTAATACACTAGATGCATGATGGATAGCGGTCGATGTGTGGAGTATTAGTAGTAGATGCAGGCAGGAGTCGGTCTACTTGTCTTGGACGTGATGCCTATATACATGATCATTTTCTTGGATATCGTCATAATTATTCGCTCTTCTATTAATTGCCCAACAGTAATTTGTTTACCCATCGTATGCTATTTTCTCGAGAAAAGCCACTAGTGAAACCTATGCCCCCCCCCGGTCTATTTCTCATCATCTATTTGCAAGATCTATTTTGCTATTCGAGTTTCCAATTTATTTTATCTTTATTTTCAGATCTATATTATCAAAAACCCAAAAATACCTTGTTGCGTTTTATTTGTCGTTACTTTATTTGATTTTATCTTACCCACGAGGGATTGACAACCCCTACACACGTTGGGTTGCGAGGATTTGTTGTTGTGTGCAGGTATTGCTTACATAGTCTTGTGGATCTTCCTATGGTTCAATACCTTGGTTCCAAACTGAGGGAATTCTTACCGTCGCCGGTCTACATCACCCGTTACTCTTGGAGGGAAAAACCAACGCATCAGCAACACCAATCACACCCTTAGCCCGAATGTCTGGGCGCCCCTCGGAAATCTGGCACCCTCTAACCCGAAACTATTATGTTTCAGTGAGTTCGCTCCCCAGATGTCCGGGTCACCGCCAGAAATCCGGCCCCTACAAATCTAGAAACTATATGGTTCTATGTGTTCACTTGCCGGATGTACGACACCTTATTGTGCTCTCGGATGTGCGCCCACCCTCGGAAATCAGGCCCCGCTCCTACAGAACCACAACTGTGCTAGCTATGCCTTCCCTAGATGTACGGGCCTCATTACCTGATGTCTGAGCCTTTGAGGACTACCGGATGTCCGACCTCCATGCCGGATGTCTCGATGTTATCTGCTATGCTTAGTGTTATTCGTATGGTGTTTCTTCTATGCCAGATGTCCAGCCCGTGGCCCAGATGCCTGGCCCGTCCCGGTCACTTACACTACAACGACCATATTTGCACTACCACTATATATTGCCTTCCCGTACTCCGGGATATGGTTGACCATTCACTTTGAGCTAACCCTAGAACAAATTTTACACTCTCTCACATGCTCATACACCAAATCCAAGATCTCGGAGGCATTTGAGAGAGTTGGTGAGAAGTTCTCCAATCAAGTGATAGATCAATCGTTGTGATTTGAGCTTTTCTCCATTGTTCCTTTTACTCTTGGAGGTTGGAGAATCCTAGGTGGTAGGATTTTTTTTGGAGAGGAATCAATCATTGTGATTATCCCCCGGAAAGTTTGTGAGGGTTTCGAGACCATCCCAAGGTCTACCCAATGATGTCAGAATCATGATTTTGAATCGGATTGGGACTCCGATGGTAGGATAGCAAATAGTAGAATCTTCACTATCAGGATCTTAGAAATGTAGATTCTATGAACTAAAATCATAGAATACAGAGGGGTTAGTTTGGATCGTAAAGTCGTAAAATCGTATAACAGAATCACGATTCTCACAACCTTGGGTCTACCACTAGTGGTTGAGGAGCGCCTTCGTGGTGTTTTCTCCAGGAGAGAATAGGGCGAGCCTTTGTGGTGTTGTTGTGCCTTCGTGGTAACATCCATCTCTCTAAACAGTGACGTAATTTCCCTCCAAGGAAGTGAACATCGTCATACATCCTCGTCTCTCGGAGTTGCGGTTACTCCTAACCCTAGATCCCTACTTGTGGTTACTTGTCTTTTTTATTTACTTGCATTATATTGTGCTTGTATATCTATATACTTGCTACACTTGTTCGTCTACTTAGCACCAATATCACCTTTGCAATTGTTAGACTCACTTTCATATTTCACAATGTTGCCTAAAATTGCTAGGTAACAATTAAAGTTTATAATTGTACCTATTCACCCCCATATAGGTCCATCTCGGTCCTTTCAACAGGAGCACTATCCTTGTCTCCTCTCAAAGAAGTGAATTATTACTCTAAGAATGATTACATATGCTACAACTGGAGATGTTGTTCACGAGACTTGCATGTGTCAAGATGAAGGTATCTAGCAACATTACTTGCGAGAACAAAATGTTGACGAGACATAAAAACTTTTAGCAAGTAGATTAGCAAGATGTTTTCCTGGTGTGCTCCATTTAGTCGATTGCATACATTGAAGACAGAAGAACTGCATGGCGGGTTTTGCAGGGCAATACCAAAGTCACACCAAAGACGTCCTCATCATACTTGAAGCAATAGCATGAAAATACTTCTGAATTTGGCATGTTTTTTTGGCATGTCATCGTCACACCGGGACATCAATGTGTTTGTTGTTTAAGAGAGTTTGTGTCAGAGATGCTCCGTCGTGCAACTGCAACGTGAACGATCACATCTAAACTATGGGGTACTATCTTACCAACACTACCTATCCTTAGTGGGCAGCTATTGTGAAGATCTTCCCCAAGACCCATGGTAACAAAAGATCTCTCTTTGTCCAAATGCAAGAAAGTGCTAGGAAGGACGTGGAGAGGGCATTTGGAGTGCTTGAATCTTGTTGGGTATTGTTCATGGAGTTGTGCATATATGAGATCCTAGGACATTGTGAGAGGTGATGATTTGTTGTGTGATCTTGCACAACATGATTCTGAAGGACGAGGACAACGGAGCTCACAA
Source organism: Hordeum vulgare subsp. vulgare (assembly GCF_904849725.1). Taxonomy (NCBI): domain Eukaryota; kingdom Viridiplantae; phylum Streptophyta; class Magnoliopsida; order Poales; family Poaceae; genus Hordeum; species Hordeum vulgare. The sequence goes on along the minus strand of NC_058524.1, from coordinate 93,481,978 downwards.
TACTTCTGATTTTAACAAGTATGGAGTACACGTACATCTCCTCGAACAAGAGGCAGAACATGTTATTAATTCTCTAACCATGCACCGACAACTTAAAGATGAACATGCACATGTACAACTATTCAATGATCTCGTGAAGCGTATGTAAATTCATATTCAAAACCATTAGATTTTTTTTGTTATATGAACTTTATATCTTTTTTTCGAAAAGAAGGATAACCACGTCATCTTCATCAATTGATGGATACAACCATATTTTTTATTGATAACATGAATGCATGGATCAACTCTTAGCCAACTATCTAGAGAATAAAGCTGCAACACCTACAGTCTTGATAATGTATCTGTACCGCTTGAATGTACACTATCTAGTCCGGTGGCCTCACACAGTTGCCGCGCATGGGGCCAAGAGCACCATCTGGTACGGCCGCTCCACAACATGCACCGCATGCGCATGCTTTGGATCTACCTTCGTCATCTTTCACTGTCTCATCTTCAAAAGTGATCAGTGCATTGACCTTGTCAGGACCAACTACTATCAGCGTCACCACAACGCGAGACAGCGCCATCAACCTGCGCGTGTCCATCAACCCGCGTCCAACGCCAAGACTCTTCTACGCCACGCCATCGAGACCAATCATCTTCGATGTGGTAAATACAACACCGCTCCACCTATTGACCCCTTCAGTCAGTATCTGCTCCAAAACAATGCACCCAAAAGAGAAGACGACACCGAAGTCCTTGTCATCATCCAATCCTATTGGCACCTTATGGCCGAACCATGTACTATGAATAATATTTATGTTTGAATACTTGAATAGCACACTTTTAAATTTATACTATTTATTTCTATGTTCAATCCATATCATTCTAGCTTTGAGTTAATTCGGTTAAAAAAGATGGCAAAAACAAAAGGCCGGAGATGAGGAGGGGGGATGGGGACTCCGTTGCGTGAATGCATAAATGAGGCTCGATCTCCAATCTGCGGAGATGTCCACACCAAATTAGCCGATGCTCTATGAGCATCTACAGCTGGACCCATTGTATCCTTCTCAAACGTGTGGGTAGGTCATTTGATCACTGACCGGTCATGAAAAATGATCTAAATGGGTCTTTTAAACCGACCTCAAATGTCCGGACTGATGGTATCCCTCATACCCGTCTTAAATATGAAGACGATATAAGACTGTTTGGTCACGCTCGGGTTCGTTCGGGCACCCTGCTCCATGTCAAAGCTATCTCAGGCTGTTTCACATGCAGTCACACACCGGAGCCCTCGCCCGTGACGGCCGAGACGGGACGTCGTAATTTTACCTGTCGGGGCGTTGTAATTTTGCGATTTTGCGTCGGTAACCAGGGCATCGTAATTTCGCGTGTCGGTCATCGTAATTTTACTTGGGTCGTCGGGGCGTCGCAATTTTGCGTTGTCTGGACGTCGTAATTTTACGTCGGTCGCTGGGACGTCATAATTTTGCATGCTAGCATGGATATGAGGGACTGAATATAAGATACACGAATATAGATGACCGAATTTGATGAGTGTCCGGTCAGTGTATACGGACATGTCCAGACGCATCTGCAGACGTTTGAAGTTTTGAATTTACAAGTGATGGCTGAAGATGCTCTAAGAACCCATGAGTATCAGCCTAGCAATGGCTCGTTAGCCGATTAGGTGTACGTGGATAATCTTTTCCGTGCTGGTGCATTCCTGCGTGTGTTAGGTGCACCAATCTGCGCATGTCGTGAAGTCTTCTTTTCTTTCGGTGTGGGGGAATGCATACCTACATCATATGCTGACATCTCTTAAAACATCTGCATCAGCTGCCGTTTTCCCTGAAGAATTAAACTGGAATCTATGGGCCTCGTCTCCACCGGTCTAGCTTACCAGCAACCAACTAATCTGATGTTTATAGCGCATCTTATATTTCCTCGCAATGGATCAGAAACAATATCCTCTAGTGCCATAATAAAAATAGTACTATCCTCTTTCTAGAAGTATGGAATATTGGGAGGGAAAACTGCGTACGGTCTCCTCTTCCGCAGAGTGCATAGACTTTTACCACACGGCAGGCGTGGTCAACTCTTTCGTGTTGATGAGTATTTGAATGATGCTGAGAGGAGAAAGATGAAGAGGAGAAGAAATAGTGCATGGACTTTCAGAACACCAGGGCTGACTCTTGCAGTTGTTGCTCTGATTTTTTTTAGTAACTTCACCACAACGATGATCACCGGAGCAAGACCGGAGCATAGGAGAGCTTTAAAATCAATGATCATGCTAATCCTTTGGGAAATCTGACAAGAGAGAAATGAAAACACATTCAGAGGCAAGACTGCCTGCTCCGCTGCAATTTTGGCGGCCGTCAGAACATCACTGGAGTTGTGGCGACGGACCGAAGCAGCTTCTTTAGCGCACCCCTTTAGGATCATCCGTGAGTAATCAGGATTGATGCCTGAGAGCTCTGTTTTTTAGTTCTTCTTTATGTCTACTTGATCCTTGGACCAAACTCCACTCTTTGTATTCCCTCATGCTCCCTGCTCATGATTAATATAGGCCAGCCATCAGCTGGATCTTTCGAAAAAGAAATGTAGCTCTGACATTAAGTAACGGAGCAGACCCGTTTTTACTACAACAAGTAGACAAGTAGTACAAGTTGCTCCCCAGAAGTCAGCACAATAAGAGCCACGTCTTGTGGCGCTGGTGATCGAGATCATGAAGTTCAGGATCATGGTCTTGTGTTACGCAAGGACGTAGATGTACATGGTGGAGGGTTAACTCTGTTTTTTTTGTTTGTTTTTTTTGCGGGTGAAGGAGGACTCTGTTTTACTAGAGCTCTTCATACAGGTTTAAATCTTGTGGAAAGATCCGGATGTTCACCGATCACTGTGGAAACTGATTCACTGGAGCTAGTTCAGGCCTACAATGGATTCATTCTGATCGAGGGCGGCTGGGGGGCATCCATCCTCCAAAACCTAGTAGCTGCCTCCCCGTCCACCCCTTCCCCTACGCTGTCGCCGGAGGACACCGCCGGTCGAAGCCCGTGCGGCTGACGGCAGCGGCGGAGACCGAGCGGAGGGCAACGACTTCCGACGAGGTCTGGCGGTGTCGCGTGGTGCGGCTGCTCAGGCAGGCGGCCGCGGGGCTTGCTGAGCGACGACCGGATCCATGGTGGCCGGGCTCAACAGATTGTGCTGCTCCATGCGGGGCCGGCGTGCTGCGCTATGGATCCGGGTGGGCTTGGGACAGCAGCGGCCGGATCCATGGTGGCCAGACTCGGCAGGCTTGGGCCATGGTTGCGGGACCGGTGTCATGGTGCGTGCGGGGTGAACAAGGACGACGTCTTCAGCGATTTGGCTTCTGGGCGTGATTTAGTTGTCTCCTCTCCTCCGCCATTGGCAGCGGTCCTAGGGTTCTTTCTGCGTTAAGATAGTGTTCTATTAGATGTGGGCATTTATTGATCTGTTAATTGACGAGTTCCGGAAGGCTCCGTCAGAGATCTCCATTGGATGTTTGTTGCTTGTAGATTGATGGGTTAGATGGGATTCGATCGTGTGTGCTCTCATTTCAGCACAGGAGGCTTTAGGTGGGCGTGATGTGAAGTTCGTTTTTTGTTGACATCATGGACATGTCGTATTTCGATTTCATCGTGAAGACAATGGCGGAGAATTTCATGCGGCTGGGATCTGAGGCCTGGTAATGGTGGACAGAGTCTTTGAGGCGATGAGGACTTTGCTTGGTGTTTGGTGACTCATAGCAGCGGCATTAGCAAGTGAGGGCGCAACACAGGATGAGTACAGAGTTTGTTCTTTAAGGATGAAAATCCAAGGTCTGGTCTTAACTGGTTGTGTCGCGTGGCAATGACCTTGTTGAAGGCATTATTTTGAGAGGCAGGTTTTTTCAGGGTGAAAACCTAAGATCTATGATCCCGCGATGACGGTGCTTATGCACTGTTTCTTTCTTGAAGGCGTCGTTTTTGGAGAATTTGGACTTCGATTGTTGTTTTTGGTGGTGGTTTGTGTTGGAGCTACTAGAAATTGATCACCGTAGCGGGGTCTTTTTTACTTCTTCTTCTTCTTTAAGTTTTTGGACTATGTGCATCCGTAATGTCTTTAGGACATTTCGTTGTTGCAGAGGTTGGGTGTGATTGATATCTTCACGATATTAATATGTTCCTTTTGTCGTAAAAATGGAGTCATTCAGATGTGGAGTACTCAACGATCCTTGCGGAGTGCTTCCAATTTGCTCACAGGATAGGTGGCATTTCCTTGCAACATTGCAACCGGGAAGCTAGTACATATATGCTTTCACTAAAAAATCTGTAATTTTTTGGGACGATCATCCTCCTAACTTTAGTGTTTCGGATAATCAACGATTTACCTGTGTTCAAAAATCAATAAACTGCGGCATGAAGGCTTATCCTAAAAGAACAGAAACAGTAGCACCATTGTCTTCACACGGACGAACAAGCAATTTATTATTCCCTCCATTCGGATATATAGACCCTAACACGTATTTTGACATTTACTTTGATCATCACTTAAATCAATAATATATGATATGTGTTATACAAAAATTGTATCATCAAATTCGTATTTGAAAGAGTTTCTAATTGTATAATTTTTGTAGCATACATCTAGATAGAGGGAGTACAACTGTTATAACTTTGGGGCCGGCTAGGTGTTAGAAGATTGTATTTAGAAAATACTGGTCAGCTAATTTTGTAGCAGTCGTCTATTCCAAATCAAACGGACAGAGAAACATTCATGTACAACGAAAAATGACTAGGCCTATGTATAATTAGGTGGAGAGAGGGGTGGCAGCTAGGAAAGAGAACTGGCCATATTCTATTCTGTTAGGGTTAGAGTTCGGGACACCGCATATATAGGTTGCTGGGTTACATGGGCCAGATGGGTCACATGGGTCATAGCACACACACACACGCTGAAGTAGAGAGAAGGCACAACCCAACACTTCCCCTCAAGAGGGATGATAGATATCTATCATGCCCATCTTGTCACAAGCAAGATTTCTCTCCCTCGTTCCCAAACCTTTTGTTAGACAATCGATGACTTGTTGTCTAGCGCTCACTTGAGTTATCTTGATGATTCCTGCATCCAGTTTCTCTTTGATGAAGAATCTATCTATCTCGACATGTTTTGTTATGTCATGTTACACTGGATTATTAACAATGTTGATGCCAGATTTGTTGTCACACCACACATTCATAGAATCTTGTTTGAGCACCTTCAGCTCAATCAAAAGGCCCCTTACCCACCATATCTCACTCGGGCCTTGAGACGTTGCCCTATACTCAGCTTTTGTAGTTGATTTTGACACCATCGTTTTTTTCTTCTCCATGGTACCAAATTTCCACCAACAAACACACAATAGCGAGAGTTGAGCGTCTATCATCAAGACAACTAGCCCAATCAGCATCACTATAACCGTCAACATACAAATGACCATTACTCTTGAACCAGAGTCCCATACCAGGGTTGCCCTTTAAATACCTAATGATTCTATAGACTGCATCAAAGTGTCCACTTATGGGGTCATGCATATATCTACTTACTACACTTACTGCATATGTAATATCCGGTCTAGTGTGACATAAGTACAAAAGTTTGCCAACCAATTGTTGATATTTTACTTTGTTAACCCATCAGTGCTGTCAATTTGTGATTTTGTTCAATATGAGTTGGGGCTTCTCTACATCCAAGCATTCCCATATCACTTAGGAGCTCTAAGGTCTACTTCCGCTGAGACACGGCTATTCCTCTTTTTGATCTTGCAACTTTGATACCCAGGAAATATTGTAGCTCACCAAGATTCTTAACTTCAAATGCTTCGCCTAGGCATTTCTTCAATCTTCCAATCCCTTGTTCATATTCTCCCGTTATTATGATGTCATCCACATATACTGCAAGAATAGTAATCTATTGCTTGGAATGTTTATAGAAAACAATATGATCTCCGTTGCATTATTTATACTTTATACTGCAAACTGCTTGCCTGAACATTTCAAACCAAGCCCTTGGCGATTGCTTCAAACCATAGAGAGACTTTCTCAACCTACAAACCTTCCTAGCGGTCCCAGATGTACAAAGTCCACGAGGAATTTCCATGTAGAATTCCTCATGTAGATCTCCATGTAAGAAGGTATTTTTGACATCAAGTTGGTGTAGTACCCATCCAAAGTTAGTTGCACATGATATTAGAATCCTCACCGTATTCATCTTTGCAACCGGGACAAATGTTTCGTTATAATCAATATTGTAGGTTTGGATGTACCCTCTAGCAACTAGTCTTTCCTTGTATAGATCAATCTTACCCTCAGGATTTTGCTTCGCTTTGAAGACCCACTTACAACTGATTGCCTTCTTCCCTTCTGGAAGATACGCTAGCTCCCATTTGCTCTTCCTCAAGGCCTCCAACTCTTTACTCATGGCTTCACACCACCTTGGATCTTGTCTTGCTTCTTTTCAGTCTTTAGGAACAACCACGGCTTGAAGTGACGCGACAAATGCTCTAAATGAATGTGATAGGGCTTCATATGTTACATAATTACTGATGCCATGCTCAAGATTGCCCTTGCTCAAAGTTTTCCTTGCTACTTCCTTATTGAGAGCAATTGGCAGGTTAGGTGATGCTTCTTCAGCACTTGAATTCTCATATGACTCCACTTCATATGAGCTTCATGTCGCTTAAATTTATTCTGATTGCTCCCCGTGTTTCATAATTTCTTTTGACTGCTCCACCTGCACTTGTTCCTCCACAACTCTCTTCCTTCTTGTATACACCTGAGGATTCCTTTCCTCATTTAGTCTCTTCCACCTCTGTTGTTCAGCCCCATCAACTACAACTGGAAGGAATGATCTCACCATTTCTCGGGGTGGTATTGGCTGCTCCTTGCCGCCATTGGTGCTACACTCACCACCCGAGTTGCACTCCCCCTCTTGACCACCCTTCATAGGTTGTGGGTGGTCAAGTTCTTCGAATAAAGTGTTGAGATATGTCTTCTCACAATAGAAAGGATCGGATTATTGAAAGGTGACGTCCATACTTACAAATTTATGCCTTTCAGCAGGACACCAACATTTATAGCCTCGTTGCCCCCACAGGATATACAAGAAATATGCATTTTACAGCTCATGGATCCAGCTTTCCCACTGCTCGTCTGTGATCTCTGACGAAGCAAGTGCACCCAAATAACTTCGAAGGAACAAGGAATTTATTCTCCTCAAATAGCATCTCACACGGGGACTTCATACCAAGCATTTTTGAAGGCACTCAATTGATCGGGAATGTTGCACTCATGACAGCTTCACTCCACAAGAATTTTAGCACATTCATGGTGAACATAAGTGATTGAGCCACTTCTAGAATGTGTTTGTTCTTTCTTTCTACAACACCATTGTGAGCAGGGGTATGTGGACAAGACGTTTGGTGCATTATGCCTTGTGCTGGTAGAAAACTTCCAAATTTCTTGTTTACATATTCAGTTCCATTGTCAGATCTGATCACCCGCACGTGCACATTAAATAGGTTTTTCACATAGGCATAAAACTCCTGAAAACAAGGTACACCCAAGTCATGCGAGTGTGGCAGTCTATAAATGTCACAAAATATTTCATTCCACTATAGAAACGACATGACATGTCCACACATCAAAGTGAATCAACATAAACGGGGATATACTCCTTTGCCCCTTACTCAAATATGAAATTCTTGTGTGTTTTGTATATTCACATGTATCACACATAAGCTTACGCTTGTCTACTCCATGCATTACATCAGGAAACATCTTACTCATCTTATCAAAAGTCATATTCCCCATGCGGCACTGATGGATCATTTCCATTGTCTCACTTCCTCCAACTAGTGCAGCCAAAACATGACTAGCGCCAAACCTAGACACTCCGCAATAAATATACCACAATCCACTACGCCTGGTTCCTGTCCCAAGTTTCCTTCCAGTCATCCTCTCCTGAATCAAACATATTTTCTTATCAAGAGTTACTTAGCAATCTATATGATAAATCAAAGCACTTAGAGAAAGCAAGTTCACAGGAAAAGCTGGAACATGTAATACATCAGATAATTTAATAGTGGGTGTACATTGAACTCATCCAACTCCTTTAATTGGTTATGAGGTGCCATCAGCAGTTTGTATTGTTTCACAATGTGTAATTGGGTACTAAGTATATGATTCAAACCCAGCTGAGGTATCCGCAACATGGTTGGATTCTCTAGAATCTGATATCCAATATAGAAGAAAATCATGTGTGGATATAGATGCATTTGCAAAATTACCTTCTCATGTGTAGACAAAGTGGGCAAAGTTCCAAAGGTGTTTTCCTCCTGGCTTCTACTCTTCGACTCCCCTTGAGAGGCTATTGACGTCCCTTCTTCTTGTGCTGCCAAGTTTGCCAAGTTTGCCTTGAAGCCACCAGAATAATTCAACCCCCTCGAATTACCTCTACCTTTAACTCCTCGGTATCCAGCTCGGTTGTAACCTCTTCCCCTGCCACGTATTTCCATGTGTTGTGCTATGTAATTGAGGCTTATGTCACCTTTCTCTCCCCAGTTGAAGCACTCTCTTGTCTCTTTCCACTCGGATACAATAAATGTTGAGTGAGATGCATTCACTTCTTTAGTCTTGGTCAACTTCAACCTCACCTCATCTTGTGCCATTGCTGCAACCGACTCCTCAAGTGAGGGAAGCTTTCGCTGATGAAACAACCCAGCATGCCTCCCTTCGAATTATGAATTAAGTCCCTTCAAGAATTTAATCACTCTCCTATGATCTACCCACTTCTTAGTAGCAACTGTATGTTATGAATGGTGTAACTCGAGTGGATCATCTTTGGTCTAAATCAGCCCACAAATGCTGCAATTTCGCTACATATTCCATCACCGACGTATCCCCTTATTTTAGCTCATTCACACTATCCTCAATCTGCACCATAAGCATTATGTTCCCTTTCCCGGAGTACATTGTTTCCCGGGCTTTCCATACCTCTGCTGCATGGCAGAGTCTCCACGACTGCTGCAATGGATGGAGTCAAAGAGTTCAACAGTCATACCACCACCAGAGAATGTATGACGCTGCACTTCTTTCACTCTTCACTTGCACTGTTCTTTGGTTCATCGACTTCCCCTTTGACATAGCATTGCAACCCCTTTTGTCATCAATATTAGCAATGCCCTTCTAGACCATCTTAGGTAGTTTGTCACCCCTTCCATCTTCATTTCATTTGGCATCAATTCTATTTTCCTGATCACCTCTGGCTGAGGAACAAGAGCACCTGGATAAGGCACACCCTCTACCCTGACGATGAGGAGCTCAGCTAGCTTCTCCAACTCCTTTGCCAACCCCTAGTTGTCTCCCATCTTTCCAAGCTTGAATCACACGACTAGCAACCTCGAGCAACCACTGCTCCCCACTTTCAACCTCTCTACTATCTCCTCCCCTCACATCTCTGGTTCCACCTCTCCTTCTTCCACACAAGCCTTCTCCTTCTCTCACACAATCGCTAGCAAGCACCACCTGCCAACCACCATCACCACTGCAGGGAACCCAAGCTCTGACACTATGTAGAATTAGGGGTTGTATTCTGTTAGGGTTAGAGTTTCCTATACACAGGGCAACACATATATAGGTTGTTGGGTTACATGGGTCATAACACACACACACACACATACACACACACACACACGTGCACACACACGCACGTGCATGCACACACACGCACACACACATACACACTGAAGTACAGGGAAGGCACAACCCAACACCTTATTCTCACAAAAATGAAGGGAAATCCACGAAACAGTACTTGGACCGAGGCCAAAACATGCCCGCTAACCTGATAGTAACGAATAGTAGAAATTGAAAAAATATTACATGACTAATTATTTTGTAAGAAAATAGTGAATGAATGAGTAAATCACAAAGATTGGTGGTGGTTGTAGACAAATGATTTTTAGAGAAGAAAGAATTTTAGGTAGCATGATGGACAGAAGGTTTTCTAGAGCAGAATTCTCCCATTCTTGAAGAAACAAACAAAATAACGCATTGACAAAAGCACTCGATCCCTTGCAACCACAGAACAGAAGCCCACCAGATATTTGGGCTTCGTATGAAATATAATAGAAATTGGCCCGATACATGTTTGGACAGAAGACAAAATAAAAATAAATAAATAAATAAATAAATAATAAAAATGAAGTTTTCTAGGTAAAAATGAATTAGTGGCATTGGTTTACCTTTAAGAAGAAAAGAAATGGAATACAAAATAATGACAAAATCTGCAAACAATTGCATAGAAATTATGTTTTTATAATATGCAAGAATAAGCACATAATAGTGTAATTACTTCCAAAAAAATCTAAGAAGGAATAAATTAGTGGCATTAATTTACCCTCTATGCCCCAAATTAGTGTCTCAACTTTAGTACATCTTTATATGAAGGGAATAATTTTTAAGAATAAAAGGTTGGGAAAAACCTGCACCGAAATTGCACTTTTTATAATATACAAAAAAATAAGGGCATAATAGTGCAATTTTCACACTCTGGTATAGTTTACACACATGTTGTATAGTACTTGTGTGTGTGCTTACACACATGAATATAAAAAATGATGACGTATTTTTTAAAAAATTGTGACAAAGTTTGCACACGAGTTACACATAAATTGTGCTTTCTTAATATTCACTTTAAGAAAAAAAAACTTGCATACAACTTTGCATCAAAATTATACTTTTGTGTAATATGAAAAGAATAAGTAATAATAGTGTTTTTTCTTGCACTTGGGTATAGTTTACACATACAATGTATATTACTTGAGTATTTACATTTACATTCACCCAACGTCCCAAAAACACCCATAAAGATAAAATAAAAAACTGTAAAAAAGTAAAAGAAAAAACGCATTAAAAAGGCAATGGGTAATGGGCTTCAAGCTCAATAACAAGAGAAATTGCAAAAGGCCCAGTATAAAATCGAGTGACCCCAAAAAAGGAGCGGCTCAAAAGATTAGCGCAAAAGCTCATGAAAGAAGCACAAGGAAACAAAAGACAGAACAAATATTGACAATGAAATCAATAATCAAAATATTTGCTTACCCAAATTTTAAAAATAGACAACTTACATATAGCTAAAGCATATAACTTCAAACTTGGCGGTTCTTGTGTGTTGACATTTAGTATTGTATATTTATCTATTGAAATTATAATCATATTTAGAACTTACAAATAGGAGTGAGGTAACCTAAATCATTATAAAAAATGCTTAATATAACTATAGAAACTTCTTGCTTCATGAACACCCTAAAGATCATAGAAAATATATCGATGCCAAGGTTAGTTTGTTTTAAAAAAAGACTTGTGTTTAATTGATGGCTCTCTAATCGAAATTGACTATTTATGATTGTCTACCGGTAGATTGTCGATTGTATCACTTTGGTTCCGAGTTCCGATTTCAAAGTGTTGCAAAGCCTAGGGGTGCTTGCTGGTCGCCAAAGGAAATTCATACTTTATGATAGTTTGCATTTTGGACCAAACCTGGCACAGTAATATAACATCTTGCATCGTTCCTTTAGTAACGTGATTGAAAATATCAAGAAAAACATTATGGGTTAATTAGTTTTAGTTCAATTTTGTGTCTTAATTTTGATGTTTCGTGCATGGTAGTAAAATATAATTTAATTCATGATCAAAATTGTTGGTAGTTTTATTAAGGATTTGTTAACTTTTCTAAATTCAGGGATTTTGGGACATATCATTAGTAAAAAAATAAATCATAGGCAACTGCATTTTTCAGAGATTGAAACATCAGACCTAACTTATATTTCAGAAAAGAGGAAATACTACGTCACACTATGAACTGTCCCGGTGCTAATCTAGAGAAATTTCAGAGAAGTGCCTTTATTTCCCCTACTTTGAGCGTTGTATTTTTGCTAAAAAAAACACACCTAGCTACCTTTATTTGTCGGATAGTCATGCTCCTCAAGTATGTAAGAGCATCTACACTTGGACTTGATAAATTTGACCCCTCAAGTGTTTACGGACGCATCCGGTCAATGATCGGGCATGTCCGTTTTAATCCTTTATTTTTTCATTCATGCAGCCGCACTTCTCATATATTTTTTATATGTCCGGCATTTGCATGTGATTGATAAAGAAGAAGGGAGAGAAAATAATGAATAAGGAAAAAAGAAAATGTGGTTGGAGGTGGGGTTGCATCCTACGTCGCGGACATGTTCGGACGCGTCGCGAGTCCTTATATCATGCTCATATTTAAGATGGATATGAGGGGTGTTGGTAGTCTGGATGTTTGAGACGGATATAAGAGTTTTGATTGGGTCGCGTTTTTGTTGCCAATCACTGACCGAACGGTTTGTCTAAACATTTGAGACGGATACAAAAGGTCCAACTGTAAACGCTCTAATTGTTCAACTACTAATGCACCGCTCTATGCGTGAAAGGTCTGGAAAAGAAGAACAAGACCCGCGAGCCACGAGTCCATACGGGAAGGAACATGATGATGTCTCCTTGCAAGTTTCAGAAAGAGGGGGGAAATGAGATTTTGCACTAGCACCGTAGATGTGTAGCAGTCGTGTTGGGTGATATTTTGCAGCTGGACATGACACAATGCCAATTTGCTATTGCGAGTTGCTTATCAGGGACGACCTGATTTCCCCTTTTTGAGAACATTGGCATGACCTCATGTTGGTACCCAATTTGGTTTTTCGCTAACAAAGGCCTAGGACATGTTTTGTTGGTCGTATAGAGCCCAACGAGCCCCTCGAAAAGAGTTTACCTATTGTGGTTGCCCTCATACACTATTTGACGTGCATAGCACAAACTTTAAAGCATCTCACAACTAGGCCCGCTAGCAATCCTCGAATCAGCAGTTTCTAATGAGTCACGTTCGACCAAAACGGGGGAGGGGAACGCGGTGTGAAGCTCATGCGGCCACGAAGATGGTGCGAGCTCGCATTTGGTGTTACATCCTGCCGATTCAGTTGCCCTATATAGCTCCCTTCACCTCACCACCAAAACTCTCGCCACCCTCCTCCCCTATTTCAAGCTTTCGCTCCGACACACGTCGAGACCGACGAGCAGGTAAGCAACTCTCCTTCTCCGTTCGACGGTCCATGGTGGCGACTCATGTCTTCCTTTTCTTTGACGTGTTCCTTGACTCTCTTGAGCTGCATCGATTGCCTCTGTGATTCAATCACCCCACTCTTTGTACTCGTTGTGAGAACATGTGGTAGGGTTTGATGTTAGAGCATATGGTAGGGTTTGATGTGTGACCATCTTGTAGCATTGTACACTGCCGATCTGTTAGATTGTGGTGTTGTGGTAGCTATTGGTGATGGATTTGTAGCATGCTAGGGGTGTATGGTAGTGTTGAACAGAATATATTGGTAGCTAATTGTGTTGGATTGGTAGAATGCGTGTTGATGTATGCTGCTCACACCGTGCTGTATTGAGCTAGATAGTCCGGTACTGTGTGCAATGCTTACTATCAATGTGTGCTACGATTGTCGGAGAGACCATGCAAACTCAAGAGGTTAGCCATGACATTGTGTTGGTCGGTTCCCTCCCTCCTATGTCGAGGAATCCTATCCCCCCATCGAGGACCAGATGCCTCCTGATTCAGATGTGTCCGAGGTTTCAAGCATCGGTTCGCCTATTATGCCTACACCATTTGTGCTTACTATGTAAAATATTGTTGTTGTTGCCCCTGCACAAACGGCAACCTATAAGGCAAAGAAGGATTGTAGGGAAACATTGTGAAGTGGCAGTCGTTCATGTCCATATTCGTGCTTAACAAGATGTGTGAGCTCATACCTAGTGGAGTTAGGACTGACAAGGGCTTTAAGGAGGTGCACTTGAACACCATTGCGAAGCAGGTGTTTGAGTTATGTGGCCAAGAGGTGACTTCCATCCAGGTCTACAACCACCTTAGAAAGCGGAGAGATGGATGGATCTGAGTGTCCAAGCTCAGAGACATTAGTGGCGCCTCATTTGATCATACCACTTGCTCGATTGTTCTAGAGGCAGAACATTACCCCGGCCATGTCGCGGTTATCTCACATCTCGTTTGTTTAAGCCTGTCAACCATTGTATTTTCGCAACTAACAACAAGGTGTTTCTTTCTAAGGACCACCCTACAGATGGATCACATCTTCTCCTTTGGGCTGGCAATCGACAACCATGTTATGGGCTCCGATGAGCCTCTCGATTCGCCCATGTGTTTGAATTCCCAGACAAACATGAGTTGAATACCGTCCTTGATTGTCCGGGCAAGGCCTTCGAGCACATCTTTGTGCTTGATAGGAAGAGAAAGAGAGACAACTTGATGAAGGAGGAGATCGGTGTCTTCACCAGCATGACCGAGGCTATCAAGGAGGTGGAAACCACCATAAAGCACAAAAATTCGATCGATGTCTACCCTGACATGTACACCGCCGTCATGGATCAAGTGGCTTCAACCAAGAGGCTCTCGTGGCTACACTGATCCACCTGATGGACAACAAGGCCCATAGTCTTGGGTTTGTTGCCATGGTAGACACTCACATGGTGCTCTAGCTCAAGAGCTGGTTGGGCAAGCACTACTACTAATGATGTATGTGCCGGTGGTGACCGAGGGAATGATCCCTGACGGTGATGGCGATGGTGATGGGGACGACGATGACGTATATTTTGTGTAGCTAGGGCTTGAAAACTACTGATGGTTTGTATATTTTGGTAAGGTGGTATATACTAACCCCTCACTCTGATAGCAAACTTGCGTTGGTAGGATTACACCCTCTTTTGGATATGGTGATAGGATGACACCATAGTAGTGATAGGTTGAACTTGCTATGTTGTATGATCATGCATGCTTACTTATGTTTCATGTCTACTATTACGCTCCATTGCTTGCTACTTAAATTGTTGCTCTTCTACAATGCCAGGACAAGTGGTATGTGGTGTTCCACTAGAGGGTTCCAGGGGTCTACACTTCATGGGAAGCATGCAATGAACAAGTGTCAGGTTTCAAAAACATCTACCACTGAGGGTTTAAGACTAGGCAAGTGATAGACGATGCTTACTCCAAGGCCGTGCTCAAGCAGGCATGCGACCACGTTGAAGTTGGCAAGGTGGATCGTCAGTTTGGGCTGAAAAATTCATCATCATCCTCGAGTTCGCCGTGATTGCAATGATGTTTTGTTCGTGTGATTGGTGTGATCGTGTGTAAGGCATAGCAGGTAATCTTGCCACGTAGGGTGCAAGGTTAACACACCTTATAGTTTGTGTGCAACCAAACAATGTGTAGCTGCATGAGGCGAGCCAATGAAGAACACCAAACATCATTGCCAAAATTGATCCACTAATGCACGTAACCACGATGCGGACACCCAAACGAGGTGCAAATGTTGTTTTTTTCTTATTTTTTTTAACCAAACCCAACTAAGTAACATATACAATGCAGGCAAAGTCGACGCGAGCAACCGAACATGCCCCTACTCACTTGCTTTGAGCTGCTTGGGGTATGTGAGTACATAGAGCTCTTAGCGGGACTCACCAAATAGTGTTTACCCCTTTGAGGAGGCCTTCAAGATTATTTTCTTGGTCAAAAACGCGTGAAGTGGTTCTTATAGCCGTCACATGCTCGACGTTTTCTCTGAATTTCCTTTTTTTATTTTTTTTCGCTTTGAGGTTTTTTTTTCTTTGGTTTTTGCCTTTTTTTCTAGGTTAAGTTTTTTTGCAAAGTACAATAATGCTTTTTTAAAAAAAATGTTCTTTCACGAGAAGCAAATATTTGCATCCGCAAGCATTTGACGGGAAATAATTATGATTCCACGGGAAGTACACCATTGTTCTCGGAGAAAAAAATGTGTTTCTGTGAGAAGCAGAGATTTACTTCTACGAGAAACACAGCTATGCTTGTGCAAAAAGCACATATTTGCTTTCATGAAAAGCACAATTGTATTTCTGTGTCAAAAGGTAAAAATAGTAACCGTGCTTCTGTGCTCTATTTTTTAGCATTTTGTTTTTTAGGTATTTTTTTCTAGTTTTTCATTACAATATTTATCGAAATCTATTAACATCAAACAGTTCAATATTTTGGCGCACGATTCAAAAGATGAAACATTCTATAAAAGTGGATATGGGAAGAAAAAAAAACTCCTAGGATATGACAAGTAGTACACATGCACCGCCCCACTCCTAGGTTTGCGAGAGTGACCTTCACAAATCCAAGAATCCTTAACTAGTTTTTTCTAGAAACGAGTACCCTTATCTATCTTTTTAGCCGAGATACCCTTAACTAGTGATTTCGTAGCAAGCTATACGGGCGACCAACTCGCTCGACAAAAGTGTACGCCCCTGGTCTCTAGGTGGTTGACATGGTCAACTAGTTGAACGTCTACGCTGACCGTTGACCTTTACCTTTTAAAGAAAAATCTTGCGTTCGTTTTTTCCACAATTGAAAAGGTTCATCGATTAAAAAAGTTCAGGATTGAAAATTTCACCAGATTAAACAATGGACACAATTTGAGAATAAGTTCTTGGATTTGAAAAGGTTCACAAATTTGAAAAATATTTACATATTTGATTAATGTTCATGGGTTTGAAAAATGCAACATATTTGAAAATGTTCATGAATTGAGAAAAAGTACATGGATTTGAATAATGTTCACAAATTTGATTTTTTTGCGGATCTAGGGAAAGTTCGCAAATTTTAAAAATGGTGAACATATTTTTGCAAATTTCACAAATTAGAAAATGTTTATGGATTTTGAAAATGTTCAAGGACTTTAAAACTATTTATGAATTTAAACAATGTTCAAAAAATTTTGAGTTTTAAGAAATATTCAGGAATTTGTTAAAATATTGAATTTCACAAAAAAATATCAAAAGCAACAGAAAAAATAACAAATAAAAACCTGCTAAGAAAACCAAAAACCAAAACAATACCCGACGGGAAGCTTCTCGAAGCTTCCCAAGACTGGTTCGTAGCTTTAGAGAAACGCTTTCTAGATGTGGTCCGTACGGTTTTCACTTTAACGGTCGCGATGTTTCCCATTCGTTGGCTTTAGCGTCCGATATAGGCTATCGGGCAAACCCAGGCACAACCCCCTTCATCCTGGGCTAGGCCAATTTACATTTTTTTTCATTCTTTTCAAATTCAAAATGTAGGTGTAGGCGAGATTTTGAATTGTGGACCTCACAGATGAATACCAACCGAGATGGCCATACGGCAATCCTCACCTCGTGTGGCTAGATACTTTGTTTTTCTCCTTTTCTTCTTTGTCAAATGTAACGCTAAATAGAAGAACTATGGCTTTCCTTGTTGTTGCACTTTTGTTTGGCCAATCTCCACTCATTTATTTACTTATTCTTTTATTTTCTTTATTTTTTTACTGTTTATATTTCCTTTTTTCTTGAATACATATTTTTTCTTAGATTTTGATTTTTATTCAAATTCGTGAAATTTTGTGAATGTTTTATCACCTGCACAAACTAGTTTTCAAATTTCATGAACTTCATCGATGTTCTTTTAAAGTTTATTGAATTTTGAAAAAAGATCATCGATTTTGAAAAATAGTTCATAAATTTGAAACAAGTTCTTTGTTTTAAAAATGTTCATTATTTTGAAAAATATTTGTTCAGATTTGGATAAATAAATGGTCAATCTAATAATAATTCATCAATTCTTAAGGTGTTTGCAAATATTTTTATGTATTGTAAAAACGTTCATGGCTTTTAAAAACTATCAGTTAACATTTTCAATTTCATGTTTTTATAATTCATCAACTTTTTAAATAAGAATTCATCAAATTTTGAAATACATGAATGTTTTAGAATTTCATGAATTTTTTTAATAGGCGATTTGTGTTTTGCATGTATTCCCTATGTAAAGAAATATAAGAGTGTTTAGTTCATTATAGTAGTGATCTAAACGCTCTTTATCTTTATTTATGGAGGGAGTATTGAACCTCTATTTGAAATCGGTGAACTTTCAAATGTTATACACGTGTTTTCAAAATGTTTCAAATAATTGGAAAATCTACGCGATAAAGTAAATCTACAAAATATGTTGTGCAATAAATAGCGTGGCTATACTCTTAAGAATTTTGCGGTAGAATCTGTCACTCTCGCTAAATAGTTCCTTGTTACCTCAACTTGTACACGGAAGAAACGGCATCAGTTCGACTTCTCAGAGGGTCCATATTTCTTTTGCTATAAAATACAATTCCCTTACGTTACACGATCATGGCTGGCCCAGCCGGCACTGGTGTGAGCAACAATTTTCTCTCAGGGTGCTCGCAACAGTTGCTTAGGGCGCCGAATAGAAGTTGGCCTGAGTAGGCCTACCGTTTAAGGTGGTACCTCCTATATGCCGCTCTGTGCGGCAAAGACTCGCCTCATCGTACAGGTGAGTCCCCGACCGGGCCGGTTAAGCCACAAAGATCGCGGGCGACAACAAGGACGTGTTGTAGGAACAATTTTAAAAATAGGAACATTTTTTGATATTCTTAACATTTTCTGGAAAGTTGACAAAACAATGTACCAAAACATGTCGAACGATGTTTTTAATAATTTGAACATTTATTAAAATCACGACCAATATTTACAGAAGATTTATTTAAAATTTATGTGCAAAGTTTGAAGCAACAAACAAATTTTAAACCTTGATCATTTTTGGATTTTTTTTAAACTTTCAACCATTTTCCAAAAATGTGAATCAAAAATTGAAGAAAGAAAAAATGAACTTGAAAATGGAAAATAAAACAGAAAAAGGAAAAAAGAAAGAAGAAAAAGAAACAGCAAAATGGCAAAAATAAAAAGAATAAACGAAAAAAAAGAAAAAAAAAGGAAAACCGGCAAAAGTAAATAAAGCGGTTGAGGAAACAATCTAGAAAGTTGCAAAAACCGGATGACGTTGTTGTTGGAAATATGCCCTAGAGGCAATGATAAATAGTTATTATTATATTTCCTGTTACAAGATAATCGTTTATTATCCATGCTATAATTGTACTGAATGAAAGTATAGATACATGTCTGGATACATAGACAAAACAATGTCTCCAGCAAGCCTCTAGTTGGCTAGCGAGTTCATCAAGGATAGTCTAGGTTTTCTGACTATGCGCAAGTGTTGTCGCTTCATAAATGAATCACATCATTAGGAGAATCATGTGATGGACTAGACCCAAACTATGAACGTAGCATATTAATTGTGTTATTTTATTGCTATTGTTTTCTGCGTGTCAAGTATTTATTCCTATGACCATGAGATCATATAACTCACTGGGATTGGAGGAATACCTTGTGTGTATCAAACGTCGCAACGTAACTGGGTGACTATAAAGGTGCTCTACAAGTATCTTCGAAGGTGTCCGTTGAGTTAGTATGGATCAAGACTGAGATTTGTCACTCCGTGTGACGGAGAGGTATCTCGAGGCCCACTTGGTAATACAACATCACACACAAGCCTTGCAAGCAATGTGACTAAGTGTAAGTCACGGGATCTTGTATTACGGAACGAGTAAAGAGACTTGCCGATAATGAGATTGAAATAGGTATGCGGATACCGACGATCAAATCTCGGGCAAGTAACATACCGAAGGACAAAGGAAATGATATACGGGATTATATGAATCCTTGGCACTGATGTTCAAACGATAAGATCTTCGGAGAATATGTAGGATCCAATATGGGCATCCAGGTCCCGCTATTGGATATCGATAGAGGAGTGTCTCGGGTCATGTCTACATAGTTCTAGAACCTGCAGGTTCTGCACACTTAAGGTTCGATGATGTTTTAGTATAGTTGAGTTATATGTGTGGTTACCGAATGTAGTTCGGAGTCCCGGATGAGATCACAGACGTCACGAGGGTTTCCAGAATGGTCCGGAAACGAAAATTGATATATAGGATGGTTTCATTTGGTCACCGGAAAGTTTCGGACAATTCCGGCAGTGTACCGGGAGTGACGAATGGGTTCTGGGTGTTTACCGGGAGGGCCCCACCCACCCGGGAGCGAGCCCAAGGCCCTAGGGTGGCGCACCAAGTCCTTAGTGGGCCGGTGGATTCAGCCCAAGAGGGCTATGGCGCCACATGTAGAAATACCAAAGGAAAAGAAGAAGAAAAAGGAAAGAGGGAGGTGGGAAGGAAGAGGAGGACTCCTCCTTCCCAAACCGAATTGGAGGAGTCCTCCTCCTCCCTGGCGGTCGGCGCACCTTTGGGCCCCTTGTGCCCCAAGGCTAGCCCCTCCCCTCCTCCTATATATATTGGTGGTTTAGGGTTTT
Organism: Hordeum vulgare subsp. vulgare; assembly: GCF_904849725.1. Lineage (NCBI taxonomy): Eukaryota > Viridiplantae > Streptophyta > Magnoliopsida > Poales > Poaceae > Hordeum > Hordeum vulgare. The sequence goes on along the minus strand of NC_058524.1, from coordinate 93,461,671 downwards.
TTGAGACACAACTTTGTCACGTGTAACTCAAGGCTATTCCACATAATTTTACCTCTAGATCAGATTTCTGCAGAGTTCGGGCGGAGCCCTGCAGGAGTAGATCGTCACCACCATCGTAGCACCGTCACGCTGTCGGAGAACTCATCTACTTCTTCGTCTTGCTTGCTGTATCAAGAAGGCTGAGATCATCGTCGAGCTGTACGTGTGCTGAACGCGGAGGTACCGTCCGTTCGACGCTAGATCGAAACCGTTCGTGGGACGGATCATGGGACGACGGTGATTTGGATCACGAAGCTGTACCACTACATCAACCGCGTTTCTTAACGTTTCCCGCTGAGCGATCTATAAGGGTACGTAGATCTAATCTCCTCTCGTAGATGGACATCACCATGATAGGTCTTCGTGTGTGTAATTTTTTTTGTTTTCCATGCAATGTTTCCTAACGGTTGTAGGCGAACTGCATACGCAAAATTGGGCCTGTCTATCCCGTTACTGGGTCGCTACCCATGTGTGAAACGGCAACATTTTAATGCAACGCCGGTCAAATAGGGAATGCCGTTTAAGACATCCTTAATTTGAAATGAATGGGCCAGAACTGCCCAGAAAGAGTGTTGGCTCACTAGCCCACTTTTCCTGTTACATATATTTATTATTCTTTAAAAAATATATAATATGAAATGAAAAATTGATGGCACATGAAACTGTGGACGAAACCCACAAATAACCGGCACATGAAATCAAAGAAAAATAAAATAAAATAAAATCAACAAACAAATAACCTATAAAGACACACAAAAAACTGAAAAAAGCACAAGATAAAAACCAAGACAGGAACATGTAGAAAAATATTCCCTGGCGAGAAAAGCAGAATTGTGCTAGCCCATAACATCCTCGCCATTTGCGAGACGGACAAATGGTTGCCACACCTGTTGTAAGTCCTTTGGCACTCGGCCTCCATTTTTAAAATTAAGGTGTGTTATTTTCGCTATAGTGACCAAAACACATAATTATACTTCCTTCGTCTCAAAATAACTGTCTTAAGCTTAGTACAACTTTATATTAAAGTTAGTATAAAGTTAAGACAGTTATTTTGGGACGGAGGGAGTATACACGTTAGAACGAAATTAACCTCGGCTAAGCGGAAACTAAATGAATTAGGCTAAAAAAGTAAGAGATACAATCAGTTAGGAGCAAGATATTTCCATTTTTCTATTTACAAGAGCAGATGGGTTTAATCTATAAGGAGATACTTTCCTTTTTTGGGGCTAACAATGGAATTATGAGAAATTAGAAAAATACATCTTACTCCTTAGTTCCTAAATATAAGACTATTTATAGATTTTATTAGAAGACTACATACAAAGCAAAATAAATGAATCTACACTTTAAAGTATGTCTATATACATCCGTATGTAGTTTTCTAATGCAACTTCTAAAAAGATTTATATTTAAAAATGAAAAGAGTACATTATAAAATTGTATTAAAAATTAAATACACATTATATAAAAGAACGGAGGAAGTGTCAAGCATTTGAAAACGTTGTTTATAGCACTGAATAATGGTACACATCGCATAACCTAACGTGCGCTATTTTTGAAATGGGCAGGCCTACCTAGCTCTCACCCACTTTAGGGAGTTTATATGCAGTTTTAGCTAGCTTCCGGGTCTGTCTTTTACCCCTCATTTCCCTTTTTTTTAGTTCGGTTTCATGTCTTTAATTTTGTTTGCCTCCTTTTTCTCTTTAAAATACATGAAACTTCTTAAAATTCGAGAATATTATCAAATTCACAATTTGCTAAATTCGTGAACTCAATAAAACATCCATGAACATGTTTTTAAATTTGAGAATCGTTTCAACTTCAAGAACAATTTCTCAAGTTCGTGAACATGTTTTAGATTCATGAGTTTTTTTATAATTCATGGATATTTTGTTTCACAAAATTTTGCTTAAAATGTGTGAACTTCTTTTAGACATGTGAAAGTTTTTTCCAATTCACCAACCCTTTACAGAATCTATGTATTTTATAAAAAATCATGAATATTTTTTGAAACTCGTAATTGTTTTAAAAATTATTAACATTTTCCAAATTTGTGATTTTTTTGATCAAAATTAACGAATTTATTTTCAAATCGATTAAAAAATTAAAGTTTTTTTACTCCATGAACCTTTTCAATTCATGGTTTTTCTGAATCTACAAGAAAGAGTGGCTATTTTTCAGAAGGAGTTACTATTTTACGTGTGAAACACATGTAACGAGTGATTAGAGTGAGATGGTACTGGGCCACGTCCCATTTGCTGTGAGCACTAGTGCGAGCATGCAACTCAGTGCCTTAAGGGCAGATCCTATTTGACGCTCGTGAGCATCAAAAAGTCATGGCTTCGCGTGAGTTGGCGTTACTTTTTCAAGTAATGTTATCGTTGCTCTCAAATCTGCACTTTGAAAACGTGTCGGTTGGCTATTGGTTGGACCGCAATGTCTAAAATCGGCATTTCCCATCCGGGAAGGTTGAATAGCCACCCGCTTCAATATTCACTAGTAAAAGACAGGCCTTTCGTTTGACCCTTTAATCCCGGTTTGGTTTTGAACCGGGACTAATATGATCATTAGTCCTGGTTCCAACGGCTAGGAGCCGTCGGTGGACACGAGCATCATTATTTCCTGTTTGATTTGGACCTACAGTCCCGGTTTGTGACACAAACCGGGGCTAAAGAGGTGATCGAAGTGTTCTGTCAGGCTGGGCCCCCCATTAGCACCTTTAGTCCCGGTTTTTATCACAAATCGGGGCTATATGTGGATCTTTAGTCCCGGTTCATTATATAAACCGGGACTAAAGAGTTTTCTATATAGACACTTTAGTCTAGCCCGAGCTCATTGCTCTATTTTCTCCACTCTCTCCTATGTTCTTCCCCTTGCTCGAGCTCACCCTCCAATTTTCACCAAGATTTGTGAAGATTTGAGGCATCCCATCTCTTCAAGTGTTCACAAAGTTTAGCAACTTTGTCCTTTCATCTCTCATTGCTAGATCGGCTCGTGCAATGCTCTATAACTATACTGATTTGTGGCTTTTAGTTTGCGAGTAATTATGTGGGAGTTTATTTGATTTATATGCAATTTAGGCTCAAATTAACTTTTTAGTTTGCATATGTGTAGGTGTGGTTTACTTAGTGCCTTCTTGTCTCCTTCCTAACCACCGTCTATCGCCCGCATCGTCCCGTCGTCGGCTCCACCTTGGTGATCCTCTTGTTCTTATCCTTTTTATTCCAAAAAAATATTATTTTTGTATGATTTACATAGTTTTCTTGCGTGTATGATTTTGTTATACATAGTGTCATGGTCTTGATATCCGTCCCCGTCGACCCTCGTCCGGTTTATGATTCGGATGTGGTATATTCTTTTTTATAACTATTTGTTGCATGTCTCGTTTATATGACAATTATGTCCATCAAGTTGACATAGATATTTTTATCTAGGAGGTGTGTGAAGCGGAAATTGCATCCGACCCTCTTGTCAAGAAGTTAATTTAGTTGAAAAAGAAAATGAGTATTTGAAAGAAAAATTGAAAAGAATTGAAGAAGAGAATATGAAATTGGAGTTGTATGTTGCCGAAGTCGTCGATGATCACAAGATCAAGATGGATGCAATGCACTTGAAGATTAGAAGGATTAGAAATTATGCCCTTAATAAAGAGGCTTGATTTCACTATGTTGTTGGATCAATTGTTACCTTAGTTGCGATCTTGATCACATTTGTTCTTGCATTTAAATGCTTTAGCTAGAAACTCTTGTATGTCGTTTTATGATAATTAGTGTGTATGAGCCTTATGTGTGAACTTGTATTAATTTGGTCTTTTCGGTCTTGTGTAATGAAGATGAACCGACAATGGATGTACGGAGACCGACCCTCTCCCCAGTTCATTAATGGCTTGCAGAGTTTTCTGCGTACGACTGAGGCAAACAAGCATGATGGTTTTATGTGTTGTCCATGTGCTATCTGTAAGAATGATAAAACTTACTCTGAGTCAAAAGTCATTCACGTCCACCTGTTTACGTCCGATTTCATGTCCGGCTATAACTGTTGGACCAAGCACGGAGAAAGAGGGGTTCTAATGGAAGAGAATGAAGAAGAAGAGGATGATGACGGCTATCCTTCGTCCCCTGAATACGATGGTACTACAATGGGGGAAGAAGTTGAAGTAGAGGCACCGGATGAGCCCGCTGATGATCTTCGTCGGACCATTGCTGATGCAAAGAGAAACTGCGCAAGTGAACATGAGAAGCTGAAGTTACAGCGCATGTTAGAGGATCACAAGAAATTGTTGTACCCAAAATGCAAAGATGACAAGAAGAAGCTGGGTACCACACTAGAATTGCTGCAATGGAAGGCAGCGAATGGTGTATCTGACAAGGGTTTTGAAAAGTTGCTGAAATTGTTAAAGAAGATGCTTCCAAAGGACAACGAATTGCCCGACAGTACATTCGAAGCAAAGAAGACTATCTGCCCGCTAGGATTAGGGGTGCGGAAGATACATGCATGCCCTAATGACTGCATCCTGTACCGCGGTGAGGAGTACGAGAATTTGAATGCATGCTCGGTATGCGGTGCCGAGCGCTATAAGATCGGGCGCGATGACCCTGGTGACGATGTTGAGGTCCAGCGCCCTAAGAAGAGGATTCCTCCCAAGCTGATGTGGTATGCTCCTATAATACCACGGTTGAAATGTTTGTTCCAAAACAAAGAGCGTGCCAAGTTGATGCGATGGCACAAAGACGAGCGTAAGAAAGTCAGGAAGTTGAGAGTACCCGCAGATGGGTCACAGTGGAGGAAAATCGAGAGAGAGTGGCCGGACTTTGCAGATGACCCAAGGAACTGTTGGTTTGGTTTAAGTGAAGATGGCATTAATCCTTTTTGGAAGCCGAGCAGCAATCATATCACCTGGCCCGTGACTCTATGTATCTATAACCTTCCTCCTTGGTTGTGCATGAAGAGGATGTTCATTATGATGCCAATGCTCATCCAAGGCCCCAAGCAACCCAACAACGACATTGATGTGTATCTGAGGCCATTAGTTGAAGAATTTTTATAGATGTTGGCTATCAAAGGTGTACGTCTGTGGGATGAGCACAAACAAGAGGAATTTGACCTACGAGCGTTGTTGTTTGTAACCATCAATGGTTGGCCTGCTCTTAGTAACCTTTCAGGATAGACAAACAAGGGATACCACGCATGCACGTACTTTCTAGATGATACTAAAATTATATACTTGAATAAATGTAAGCAGAATGTGTACCTAGGGCATCATCGATTTCTTCCAATCAAGCATCTCTTAAGAAAAGAAGGCAAGCATTTCAAAGGTGAGGCAGATTACCGGGAGAAGCATGTCCACCGTACTGATGATCATATACTTCATATGGTCAAGGATTTAAAAGTGATTTTTGAAAAGGTTCCTGGCGGACAATCGGTTTCGAATGGCGTTGACGGACACACACCCATGTGGAAGAAGAAATCTATATTTCGGGACCTACCTTATTAGAAAGTCCTAGAGGTCCGCTCTGCAATACACGTGATGCACGTGATGAAGAATCTTTGCGTGAACCTGCTAGGCTTCTTGGGCATGTATGGGAAGACAAAAGATACACCGGAGGCACGGGAGGACGAGCAACGTATGCACGAAAAAGAGGGCATGCATCCAAAGTAGTATGAAGGTCCTGCAAGCTACGCTCTTACCAAAGAAGAGAAGGAAATCTTCTTTGAATGCCTGCTTAGTATGAAGGTCTCGTCTGGCTACTCGTCGGATATAAAGGGAATAATAAATATGGCAGATAAAAAATTCCAGAACCTAAAGTCTCATGACTGCCACGTGATTATGATGCAATTGCTTCCGGTTGCATTGAGGGGGCTTCTATCGAAAAACGTCCGATCATCCATTGTGAAGCTATGTGCATTACTCAATGCAATCTCTTAGAAGGCAATCGATCCAGAAATCCTACCAAGGTTACAAAATGATTTGGCGCAATGTCTTGTTAGTTTAGAGTTGGTGTTCCCACCATCCTTCTTCAATATCATGACGCACGTCCTAGTTCACCTAGTCGAAGAGATTGCCATTCTAGGTCCTGTATTTCTACACAATATGTTCTCCTTCGAGAGGTTCATGGGAGTCTTAAAGAAATATGTTCGCAACCGTGCTGGCCAGAAGGAAGCATCTCCAAGGGCCATGAAACAGAGGAGGTCATTGAGTTTTGTGTTGACTTTACTCCTGATATTAAGTCGATTGGTCTTCCTGAAATGAGGCATGAGGGCAGACTGGGTGGAAAAGGCACGCTAGGAAAGGATTTATTAATATGTAAGGACGGGCATTCTTGGGCGGAAGCACACTACACAGTTCTACAAAATTCCACCTTGGTGGCTCCGTATATCGAGGAACATATGGATATTGTACGCTCCAAGAAACCGGAGCATTCTAATCCCTGGATCAAACGTACACACATGTCTTCATTCGGCGGTTGGTTGCAAACACGTCTCATGCATGACCTTGAAGTTGGAGATGACCTGTACTTGCTGGCAAGTCACCATCTTCGACTTATCGACTTTCAAAGGGTACGAGATAAATGGGAATACATTTTACACGATCGCCCAAGATAAAAAGAGCACCAACCAAAACAGCGGTGTCCGCTTTGATGCAGCAAACACCAACAATAGGAGAAAGGACACATATTATGGTTACATAGAGGATATATGGGAACTTGACTATGGAAACAATTTGAAGTCCCTTTGTTTCGGTGAAAATGGGTCAATCTGAAAGGAGGCAGGGTAAAGAAAGACCCATGGTACGGAATGACAACAGTGGATCTCAACAATCTTGGGTACACAGATGAACCATTCGTCCTAGCCAATGATGTGGTGCAGGTTTTCTATGTGAAGGACATGTCTACCAAGCTGAGAAAAATAAAGGTAAGGAAGCGAATACATCATACGATGAGCCAAAGTGACACATAGTTCTTTCAGGGAAAAGAAACATCGTGGGAGTGGAGGACAAGACAGACATGTCAGAAGATTATGAAAAGTTTCATGAAATTCTTCCCTTCATAGTGAAGACTGACCCAAGCATCCTGTTAAATGATGAAGATTGTCCATGGTTACGGCGCAAAGGGACACACGCGGAGGAAAAGGTTATACGCCAACATCCCAATCTCGGATGTGACCGACTTTCAGTGTCATCACTTTCTTCTTAGTGAGTTTCCGGCTATATATATGTGTGTGTTTTGGAATTTGAAACGTGAAGAAACATTATGTATCTCTTTCATATAAAAAGTTGGAAGCGTTACGGCAAAAACTGGATGCACTTCGTGTACAAACTAGACTATCTCTTTGAAAGTATCAGGGTTCGCGACGAATACTCATCTCTTACAAAGCCATTTCATTTTTTAATCTTATTTCAACTCCAGACTTTTTGTGCCCTCAATATGCATCATTCAAAGCCACCTCATAAATTTTGAACCCTTTCTCACCTTATTTGCTATTTTCCATGCATTAAATGATTTTTTTGAGCTAAATGACCCTGAAATTGAAAAGCGCTACAAATCAACTCTGAAAAGGCTTAAACTTGGCATGGTATGATCATTTCACCCACATGACATGTGCTAAAAAAGTTGGAAGGGTTACGGCAAAGACAGGATGCACTTCGTGTACAAACTGGACTATCTCTTTCGAAGTATTAGGGTTCTGGACGAATACTTATATCTTACAAAGCCATTTCATTTTTTTATTCTTATTCCAACTCTAGTCTTTTTGTTCCCTCAATATGCATCATTCAAAGCCACCTCATAAATTTTCAACCCTTTCTCACATCATTTGCTATTTTCCATGCATTAAATGATTTTTCTGAGCTAAATGGCCCTGAAATTGAAAAGCGCTACAAATCAACTCAGAAAAGGCTTAAACTTGGCATGGTATCAACATTTCGCCCACATTGCATGTGCTAAAAAGTTGGAAGGGTTACCACAAAAACAGGATACACTTCGTGTACAAACTGGACTATCTCTTTCGAAGTATCATGGTTCTGGATGAATACTCATCTCTTATAAAGCCATTTCATTTTTTATCTTATTTCAACTCCAGACTTTTTGTGCTCTCAGTATGCATCATTCAAAGCCACCTCATAAATTTTCAACCCTTTCTCACCTCATTTGCTATTTTCCATGCATTAAATGATATTTTGAGCTAAATGACCCTGAAATTGAAAAGTTCTACAAAATAACTCTGCAAAGGCTGAAACTTGGCATGGTATCATCATTTCACCGACATGGCATGTGCTAAAAAGTTGGAAGGGTGACGAAAAAAATAGGATGCACTTCCTGTACAAACTGGACTATCATTTCGCCCACATGATTTTTTTAAATGCAAAAAATATAAAAAAGGCCCACCTACTTGCCACCACGCCCTATATACGACTAGAAACTCTACAAATGGGCGAGGATGCAGGACCACAGTGCAAGAAGGCCCAACAGGGCGACTAATAGGCATGTAATGCGTGAAGTTGAGAGGAGCTCGAGTGGGTGGTGGCATCATCGCTTATATACCACTCCGAGCCCCTCTCAACTAGCGAGGTGGGACTAAACTTGTGCAAGCAGGCCGAACAGGCCTATAGTCCAGGTTCGTGGCTCCAACCGGGACTAAAGGCCCCCCTTTAGTCCGGGTTGGATCCACAAACCGGGACTAAAGCCATTTGCTTCCCGCCCTTTGGGCTGCTGAAAATGACCTTTAGTCCCGGTTGGTGGCTGAAACCGGGACTATAGAGGGACCTTTAGTCCCGGTTGAAGCCACCAACCAGGACTAAAGGTGGGGCTATATAAGCGGCAGTTTGGAAATTTTGATCTCTCCCCCTCTCTCCATTCGATCCCGACGCTGACGCCGCCCCTGCCCCCGACGCCGCCAGGCTGCCGGAGTCGCTGCCGCCCCCAAAGCCGTCCTCGTCGTCACCGCCACCTACGCCAGCCACCTGCACTTCCTCCCTCTACCCGTCGATGATTAGCTACTGTGCCCCGGCCCTCCTCTGCTTCCCACGGTGAGCTCCACCGCCGCTCCTCCCTCTCCTCCCCTAGCTCCGACCGCCTCCCGTCGGGCTACGCTCCGGTGCCCCCTCCTCTCCCCACGCCGTGCTCAGGCGCCCGCATCCTCTCCCCTCGCCGGCAGCGTGCACCCCCATGCTCAGGCGCCCCCACGAGAAGGCACATGCAAAAATTAGTAAAGGGATTAGTCAGCAGTGCAAACATTACTATTTCAAACATTACTTCCATCTCTATTGCAAAAATTAGTTACGCAAAAATCCCCGACGAGCAGCAAAAATTAGTTATGTAAAAATTAGTTAGCAGTGCTCTATTGCATCATTGGGGATTATATAATATAGCAACTATTATCTATAAGCAATATTTTCTTTTTTGTTAAGTTTTTTGCTGAACCTAATTAAATAGTTGCTACTCGTATCTAGCAGTAAAAGTTTAGAAAAGTTTATTAAATAATAGGAATTGAAATAGTTGTAGAATTGGTTCTCGGCGTTGACGTACGATGCCTGGCCCACATCCTCGTCGTCGACTCGGTGGCGACCACCTTCTTGAGAGGCGCCAACATGTGCGGGACTGGGCTCCGCCTGGCTGGCACTGGGAGGAGCTACCTTATGGGGCGCGCAGCTTGGTGAGGAACCGGGCTCCCGTCGTCGACTCAGAGCTTCTTTGATGGAGGTCGCGTGGGCCACTTTCGGTGCCGAGGCTGCCGGCCCCCGAGGAGGAGGTACGTCGTCGTGTCGGGGAGGAGGACGAGCATGTCCGTCGCTACATGGAGGCGTTGGAAGCCAGGTTCTCCAAGACATGGCAGGTTCTTCAGGGATCTCACCCGAGCTATGATCCGGTGATGGTTCCTACTCTTTGGGTGTCCACCGCATGTGCCTTAGTACAATGACATCTCTTTGTTGGTTGACGAGTTAGATATTATTTGAGAGATGTATTAGTGATGTATTCGAGATTATATATTCGATAATATTAAGTGGATTATTGGATGATGCATTATTTAAGTGGATTATTCGATGTATTAGTGATATTATATATACATGATGATCTTGCTAGCTAAAGTGAATACTAAATTGTTTTATCTTTTTGTAGGTTAGCTAAGCTATGGGCGGTACAGACACAGAGACCATGATCAACACGATGTCTTGTACGACATGATAAGCTGTGGAAACGAAGAGAATGAAGGAGAAGATGATGATTGCACACGATACCTTAACCCATCCGGTGAGGGAATTGAGGAAGAACAACCAAGAGACGAAGGGGAACCAGACGGCGATGACTTCAAATGAATTTTTTCTCGAATTAGCCAAGTCCGGTGAGGTATATATTTGGCCTATGGTATATATATATCTAGCCCTCCAGATCGAGAAAATCTTCTACGAGCAGGGCAGTACGAGGCCCAGCCAAAAAGTTACCCGAGGGCACAAGGTACAACATTGACGCGATAACGTTAGGTGGAGAACCAACTGATCCTAGAAAGAATGCATCCAAATTTGTACATCAATGCGGAGTTATTGTCACAAACCAAATCCCTATCTCCGTCGAAGAATGGCATAGGCCAAAGCAAGATCGAGAAGTTAGTTTTGTGGATGAAAGAGCAAAAAATCTACTTTGGGATACGCTTGATACGTCTCAAACGTATCTATAATTTTTGATGGTTTCACGTTGTTATCTTGTCTTCTTTGGTTGTTTTATGTACCTTTTATATCTTTTTTGGGACTAACTTATTAATTCAGTGCCAAGTCCCAGTTCCTGTTTTTTTCATTGTTTTTGACTCTTTTCAGATCTGATTTTGGAACGGAGTCCAAACGGAAGAAAAACACCGAAATGATTTTTTCCCGAACGGAACATGACTAGGGGGCTTTTGGGGCAAGCCAAGTGGGCTCCAGGGAGCCCACAAGCCCCCACTCCGCCACCAGGGGGGAGGCGGCGGTGGGCAGGCTTGTGGCCTCTGTGGTCGCCCCGTGACCTAGTTTTTTGACCTATAAATTCCCAAATATTCTGCAAAAAATCAGGGGAGCCTCGAAAATACTTTTCCGCCACCGCAAGCTTCCATTTCCGTGAGATCTCATCTGGAGACCCTTCCCGGTGCCCTGTCGGAGGGGACTTTGGACTTGGAGGGCTTCTTCATCATCATCATCGCCCCTCCAATGACTCGTGAGTAGTTCACTTCAGACCTACGGGTCCATAGTTAGTAGCTAGATGGCTTCTTCTCTCTCTTGGATCTTCAATACAAAGTTCTCCATGATCTTCATGGAGATCTATCCGATGTAATCTTCTTTGGCGGTGTGTTTGTCGAGATCCAATGAATTGTGGATTTGTGATCAGATTATCTATGATATATATTTGAGTCTTTGCTGATTTCTTATATGCATGATTTGATATCCTTGTAAGTCTCTCCGAGTCTTGGGTTTTGTTTGGCCAACTAGATCTATGATTCTTGCAATGGGAGAAGTGCTTGGTTTTGGGTTCTACCATGTGGTGACCTTTCCCAGTGACAGCAGGGGCAGAAAGGCACACATCAAGTAGTTGCCATCAAGGGTAAAAAGATGGGATTTTTATCATTGGTTTGAGATTATCCCGCTACATCATGTCATCTTTCTTAAGGCGTTACTCTGTTCTTATGGACTTAATACACTAGATGCATGCTGGATAGCGGTCGACGTGTGGAGTAATAGTAGTAGATGCAGAAAGTATCAGTCTACTTGTTTTGGACGTGATGCCTATAGATATAATCATCGCATAGATATCGTCACGACTTTGCGCGGTTCTATCAATTGCTCGACAGTAATTTGTTCACCCACCGTCTACTTGCTTTCATGAGAGAAGCCACTAGTAAACACTACGGCCCCCGGGTCTATTCACATCCATCGTTTACACCTCCGCTTTTACTTTGCTTTGTTACTTTGTTGCTTTCAGTTCTCACTTGGCAAACAATCTATAAGGGATTGACAAGCCCTTCATAGCGTTGGGAGCAAGTTTTTGTGTTTGTGCAGGATCTTGAGATACTCCTCCATTGGATGGATACCTTGGTTCTTAAACTGAGGGAAATACTTACCACCGCTGTGCTACATCACCCTTTCCGCTTCGAGGGAACACCAGCACAAGGCTCCAAGGCCACGGGGGAAATCCTTTGAATACTTGCCTAGGAAGTCCCTTAAGGCATAGCCGCAGCTGAAGGATTCCTGGTGCCGTCGACTCGACAATTTCCGGCGCCGTTGCCGGAGATCTTTTTGAGGTAGCAGAAGTATATATGGCGCCGTTGCAAGGGAAGCACAGCTGACATCAACTCTCATGACACATTTCACCCTACCAGAGCATTTCTCAGATAAACACCATGAGAGAATCAAGAATTTTGCTCTTAAGAAGATGACCACCCAATTCTTCAACTGGAAGAAAAGGTTATGGGTCGACTTCGGCAAACAAGGCAAGATTCCAGAATTCACTGGACAATACGAGAAGATAAAAGATCACTGGGACTTATTCATGCAGTTCAAGCAATCAGAAATAGCTAAGGAGCGGGCGAGGATAAACAAGGAAAATGCTCAAAAAAAGAGCATCACCATTCTCTGGGGCCAGGGGTTAAAAGAGTGGCATTCCTAAGTGGGATGAATTCGAGCAGAAGATGATTGATGCAAGGGTCACTCCGCAAACATCCACTTGGCATGGAAGGTGCAGGAATTGTTTTTATGGGCATGGTGGAAAGTTGGACCAAAAGACGGGGTTACACGCGCCCTCAAGAATCCCGAACACCCGGGACGAACACGAGGCAAAGGCTTTATTTCGTGGATCGAGGGGTTTAAGGACTGGGGCGATTACAGAAGTCGTGCGAGAAAGAAGAATTAGGAGTGAGCCAGGAAGAAGAAGGATGTTGACCGGCTTGCAGATTTGGAACGCAAATTCTTGTGGCAGTAGGAGCTGATCGACACACTTAGCCAGCAAAGGACGCCTCAGCTGCGAGAGGAACCAGCAAATCCAGCATTGGATAGTACCGTCCCATCGATGCCGAAAAGCAGCGTGGGTTCCACGGGGGTCCTTGCCGATGATGCACCGTTGGCTAGCTACCCCGTGGATGAAATTAGAGAGACACAAAGTTGTGAGCTTCACATGAAACTCAAGAACTTATATGTGAAGGCAACGGTCGGCTATGCTTTAACTAATCCCCCTGGTGCAACCTTCCATAGCACTCGGATTCCACCTGGCTATGGTCGTGTCAGGGTGGATGAAGTGATGTCGGGATATGAGTCACTACAGCTCGACATTCCTGGAGGTGAAGGACAGCAGACACTGCAAGAAGTCATACATGGCCTCTGCTTATGGAGAAAAGGACTGCATTGTCTTTCCAAGGCGACTGACTCCTCCTCCAAGTCCACCACGCCAGCTGACTCCACCCCGCCGGCCGACTCCACCCCGCCAGCCGACTCCACCCCGCCAGCCGACTCCACCCTGCCAATCCGCCACCGAAAAGCCATTTCTTTTTCTGACAAAGAACCACAGTCCAAAGCGGAATGAGCCTAGTAAGAAACACACCCCTCCCCCCCCGCCAAAGTTGTCTTACGAGAAGACCAGAGAGGAATTAGACGAGACAGTGGCTGCTGAGTTGCAGGCTCATAAAGACAAGAGAAAGCCTGTACCAAAGGATATAACACCTCTGGTAGACGTCAAGCCCGTTCTGGCCAATATTGCGGACCCACCGCCTCCGAATAGAGTTAAATTAGACTATGACCGCTCTGTTGCCAAGTCATATCAAAAAGGGTAAACGAAGACGGCGCTCCTTAATAGAAGAAGCAGGAAAACCATTCCCCAGCTGGGAGAACAGCCAGCGCAATCGATCCCGCCGCTCAAGGTGGGTACCGATGAGTTCGTAGTTGATCCCGATGTTGCTCAAAAGATGGCTATGAAGGTCGGTGTCACTGTTGCACAACTCCTAGGCAACGAGAGCATGCTCACCACGGTGGAAGGGAATACACAACTAGTATGGAAATTTCAACCCAAGAAACCTCTTGTCAGGCCCGAGCTTGACAAGCAGCTGTTGGAAATATGCCCTAGAAGCAATAATAAAATGGTTATTATCATATTTCCTTGTTCATGATAATCGTCTATTGTTCATTCTATAATTGTATTAAGAGGAAACAGTAATACATGTGTGAATAAATAGATCACAATGTCTCCCTAGCAAGCCTCTAGTTGGCTAGCTCGTTGATCAATAGATGATCATGGTTTCCTGATCATGGACATTGGATGTCATTGATAACGGGATCACATCATTAGGAGAATGATGTGATGGACAAGACCCAATCCTAAGCATAGCACTAGATCGTGTTGTTCGTATTCTAAAGCTTTTCTAATGTCAAGTCTCTTTTCCTTCGACCGTGAGATTGTGCAACTCCGAGACATCGTAGGAGTGCTTTGGGTGTATCAAACGTCACAACGTAATTGGGTGACTATAAAGGTGCACTATGGGTTTCTCCGAAAGTGTCTGTTGGGTTGGCACGAATCGAGATCAGGATTTGTCACTCCGTGTGACGGAGAAGTATCTCTGGGCCCACTCGGTAGAACATCATCATAATGAGCTCAATGTGACTAAGGACTTAGTCACGGGATGACGTGCTACGGAACGAGTAAAGAGACTTACCGGTAACGAGATCAAACAAGGTATAGGTATACCGACGATCGAATCTCGGGCAAGTTCTATACCGACAGACAAAGGGAATTGTATACGGAATTGATTGAATCCTTGACATCGTGGTTCATCCGATGATCATCTGTAAGTGCATCTAGTGCCCCTTAGTGATTTTGGTGGTTTGAAGACTTATAGGTTAAGTATCTAATGTGTTCATGAGTGTACACAGGATCTATAAGTCACTGAGGAGTTTGAAATATTTGATGAATAACGACCCCTAAAAATGTATATCTTCGGTTGAAGAAATTGGTCTGAAGCTGAAGAATTGAATCGCGAAGAATCTACGATGAAATTGATATTCCTCATGAAGATATTGAAATTGAGAAATTCGGTGTGTCCTGAAGAGAATCATTCTGAAGATTTGAAGCATGAAGATTTACTCTTTCTGTTTTGTTTTCTTCACACTTGAGTAGTAGGAAACATCGTACTGTTAAAGGGGGTCGAAGTTACACTTTGGAATGAATTTCCTCATGATGCTCAACCCAAGCCTAATCCTACCAAAAGCCTCAAGTGAGGAATACGAGTGACATGAGGACTCTCACAGTTGAGGGTTCCAACCGTTTCGATAGCCACGCCACATCATTGGTCTTATCCACACCAACGGTCATATTATTTAAGGGCATTAGTGTCAAATCATGTCGGGATGCTCCCAGGCTATAAATAGCCGCCCCACAACAATTAGCTGGTTGGCTGCTCCGTTAGAAACTGACACTTGTCATAAGAGAAACCCAATTCCTGAGAGTCTTCGAGAGTAATTCATCAGTGAGGAAATACCCCAAACACCAAACCACAAACCTAGAACCAAGTGATTGAGCATCACTGAAGAAGTTGTTCCTGTGTGGGACTGAAGCCTTTTACCTTTGAGGACTGTGCATCCTCTAGACGGTTAGGCGTCATGGTCTAGAGCAATCCAGCAATCAATTGTGGATCGCCGGGTGACCAAGTTTGTGAGGGTTTGGAAGTCTGCCCCTGAAGACTTACCACGAGTGTTGGGCGAGGACTGTGTGTTCTTATCCCAAGGAGAATACGGTAGGGACTGTGTGTCCCGGGACTGTGTGTCTTTTGGTTTCAATGCCAAGCCGCTCCAAACCAGATGTACAACTGTCACAGCAGTTGGAACTGGGTCATCAACTACTGTCTTCGCTGTGAAACGGGTACTAATTCCTCAACTCTTTACATTTCTCAGATTATGTGTTGATGACTTTCACTTTAACTGTTTGAAGAATTTGCTGAAGACTTTCTCTGAAATTCCTCAACCCCAAATTCTTCACGCTAGTTAATCCTCATCTGTTTTCTGCGTGCCTACTCACTGTGCAATCTGTTTTCACATTCCTCACACTGAAAAACTGTTGTTGTGAAACTTTGCACTCCTGATCCTTCACTGTTTCCGCTGTAAGTTAGTCATCAGTGAGAAATTTCCTCAAAAGGAATTTCCTCAGTGATGAAATTCTAAAAATCTCCTATTCACCCCCCTCTAGTCGATATAATGCACTTTCATCATCGTGGAACATGTGGGAGCTGATACGTCTCAAATGTATCTATAATTTTTGATGGTTTCACGCTGTTATCTTGTCTTCTTTGGTTGTTTTATGTACCTTTTATATCTTTTTTGGGACTAACTTATTAATTCAGTGCCAAGTGCTAGTTCCTGTTTTTTCCGTGTTTTTGACTCTTTTCAGATCTGATTTTGGAACGGAGACCAAACGGAAGAAAAACCCCGAAATGATTTTTTCCCGAACGGAAGAAGACCAGGGGCTTTTGAGCCAAGCCAGTTGGGCTCCAGGGAGCCCACAAGCCCCCACCCCGCCACCAGGGGGGAGGCGGCGGTGGGCAGGCTTGTGGCCTCCTGATACGTCCATTTTGCATCATGCTTTCATGTTGATATTTATTGCTTTTTGGGCTGTTATATTACTTGTGGTACCATATTTATGCCTTTTATCTCTTATTTTGCAAGGATTATTTGAAGAGGGAGAATTGAGGCAGCTGGAATTCTAGACTAGAAAAGGAGCAAATCCTAGTCCACTATTCTGCACATCTCCAAATGCCCTGAAAAGTCATGTGGATTTTTTCTGGATTATATAAAAAATACTGGGGGAAAGAACTACCGGAGGGGGGCCACCAGGGCTCCACAAGCTTGCCCACCGCCACCCCCTCGTGGCGCAAGGCAAGCTTGTCGGCTACCTGACGGCCCACTAGCCCCCTATTTTGCTATATGAAGGGTTTTGGTCTAGAAATAATCATAGGAGGGAGCTTTTTCGTGGTTTCGCCGCCGCCACGAGGCGGAGCTTGAGCAGATCCAATCTAGAGCTCCGGCAGGACGATCCTGCCAGGGAAACTTCCCTCCCGGAGGGGGGAATCGTCGCCATCGTCATCACCAACACTCCTCTCGTCGGAGGGGAGGCATCTTCATCAGCACCATCTCCTCTCCAATCCCTAGTTCATTTCTTGTAACCAATCTTCGTCTCGCAACTCCGATTGGTACTTGTAAGGTTGCTAGTAGTGTTGATTACTCTTTGTAGTTGATGCTAGTTGGATTACTTGGTGGAAGAGTTTATGTTCAGATCCTTGATGCTATTCATTACACCTCTGATCATGACTATGATTATGTTTGTGAGTAGTTACTTTTGTTCCTGAGGACATGGGATAAGTCATGTTAATAATAGTCATGTGAATTTGATATTCGTTCGGTATTTTGATATGTTGTATGTTGTTTTTCCTCTAGTGGTGTTATGTGAACGTCGACTACATAACACTTCACCATATTTGGGCCTAGAGGAAGGCATTGGGAAGTAGTAAGTAGATGATGGGTTGCTGGAGTGACAGAAGCTTAAACCCCAGTCTATGCGTTGCTTCGTGAGGGGCTGATTTGGATCTACTAGTTTAATGCTATGGTTAGACTTTGTCTTAATTCTTATTTTGTAGTTGCGGATGCTTGTGAGAGACGTTAATCATAAGTGGGATGCTTGTCCAAGTAAGGGCAGTACCCAAGCGCCGGTCCACCCACATATCAAACTATCAAAGTAACGAACGCGAATCATATGAACATGATGAAACTAGCATGACAGAAATTCATGTGTGTCCTCGGGAGCGTTTTTCCTCCTATAAGACTTGGTTCAGGCTTGTCCCTTGCTACAAAAGGGATTGGGCAACTTGCTGCACCGTTGCTACTACTTGTTACTTGTTACTCTTTGCTTGCTACGTTTCACCTCGCTACACAATCACTTGTTACCTCTACTTTCAGTGCTTGCAGTTATTACCTTGCCGAAATCCGCTTATCAGAGCATTCTGCTCCTCGTTGGGTTCGACACTCTTACTTATCTAAAGGACTACGATTGATCCCCTATACTTGTGGGTCATCAAGACTCTTTTCTGGCGCCGTTGCCGGGGAGTGAAGCGCCTTTGGTAAGTGGAAATTGGTAAGGAAACATTTATATACTGTGCTGAAATTTATTGTCACTTGTCACTATGGAAACTGTTTCTTTGAGGAGTTTGTTTGGGGTATCTTCACCACAAACGGAAGCACGAGGATTTGCTCCTCAACCTGAGGTACCTACTGAAAATATCTTTTATGAAATTCCTTTGGGTATGCTTGAGAAACTGCTGGCTAATCCTTTCACTGGAGATGGATCTTCACATCCAGACTTGCATCTAATCTATGTAGATGAAGTTTGTAGTTTATTTAAGCATGCAGGTTTGCCCGAGGATGAGGTCAAGAAGAAATTATTTCCTTTATCTTTGAAGGATAAGGCGTTGACATGGTATAGGCTATGTGATGATACTGGATCATGGGGCTACAATCTGTTGAAATTGGAATTTCATCAAAAGTTCTATCCTATGCATTTAGTACATCGTGATCGGAACTTTATTTATAACTTTTGGCCTCGTGACAGGGAAAGCATAGCTCATTCTTGGGGGAGGCTTAAATCAATGCTATATTCATGCCCCAATCATGAACTCTCGAGAGAAATCATCACTCAAAACTTTTATGCTCGGCTTTCTCATGAAGATCGTACCATGCTTGACACTTCTTATGCCGGTTCTTTTATGAAGAATGATATTGATCACAAGTGGAATTTATTGGAGAGAATCAAATGCAACTCTAAAGATTGGGAGCTGGAGGAAGGTAAGGAGTCAGGTATGAATTTCCAGTTTGATTGCGTTAAATCTTTTGTTGAGACAAACACTTCTAGAGATTTTAGCGCTAAGTATGGACTTGACTCTGAGATAGTAGCTTCTCTATGTGAATCTTTTGCTGCTCATGTTGATCTTCCCAAAGAGAAGTGGTTTAAATATCATCCTCCTATAGAAAGCAACATAGCCAAAACCAATCTAGTTGAGGAGAAAATCATAGCTTTTAGTGATCCTGTTGTTCCTTGTGCTTACATTGCGAAACCACCATACCCTGCTAGGATAAAGGATTATTCTAAAGCTCCAACTGTGATACGTAGGGGTTACATTAGACCACTTGCAACCCTTGAGGAGATTAGAGTTGAACCTAGTGTTGCTATTATCAAAGATCTCTTAGCCGAAGACATAGACAGGCATGTTATCAAATTCTGTGAGGATTCCGCTAGAATTGCTAAACCTCACGCGAAAGACAAACACGAACCTGTAGTTGGCCTGCCTGTTGTTTCTGTTAAGATAGGAGATCACTGTTACCATGGTTTATGTGATATGGGAGCTAGTGTTAGTGCAATACCCCGTTCTCTATATGATGAAATCAAAGATGAGATTGCACCTGCTGAGTTAGAACCCATTGATGTCACTATTACGCTAGCTAATAGAGACACTATTTGCCATCTGGGAATTGTGAGAGACGTAGAAGTCTTGTGTGGTAAGACGAAGTATCCTACTGATTTCCTCGTCCTTGGTACTGCACAAGATAGCTTTTGTCCCATCATATTTGGTAGACCCTTTCTCAATACTGTCAATGCTCACATTGAGTGCATTAAGCAGACTGTCACAGTAAGTTTCGAGGGTGTGTCTCATGAATTTAACTTCTCCACGTTTGGAAGACAAACCCATGAAAGAGAGTCATCTGGTAGAGATGAAACCATTGCTCTTGCCTCTATTGCCGTACCTCCTACAGATCCTTTAGAGCAATATCTGCTTGAGCATGAAAATGATATGCATATGGATGAGAGAGATGAGATAGATAAAATTGTCTTAGAACAATATCCTACTCTCAAGAATAATCTGCCTGTTGAACTGCTTGGGGATCCTCCCCCACCAAAGGGTGATCCTGTGTTCGAGCTTAAACAGTTGCCTGATACTCTTAAGTATGCCTATCTTGATGAGAAGGAGATATATCCTGTCATTATTAGTGCTTTCCTCTCAGAGCGCGAAGAGAAGAAGTTACTAAAAACTCCGAGGAAGCACCGCGCTGCTATTGGATATACTCTTGATGATCTTAAGGGTATTAGTCCTACTCTATGTCAGCACAAGATTAAAACCGATCCTGACTTTAAACCAGTTGCTGATCATCAAAGGAGATTAAATCCTAAGATGAAAGAGGTCGTTAGAAAAGAAATATTAAAGCTTCTGGAAGCAGGAATCATTTATCCTGTTGCTCATAGTGATTGGGTAAGTCCAGTACATTGCATACCTAAGAAGGGAGGTATCACCGTCGTTCCTAATGATTAGGATGAAGTAATCCCACAAAGGATTATTACCGGCTATAGAATGGTGATAGACTTCCGGAAACTGAACAAGGCAACCAGGAAAGATCATTATCCTTTGTCGTTCATCGACCAAATGCTAGAAAGACTATCAAAGCACACTCACTTCTGCTTTCTAGACGGTTATTCAGGTTTCTCGCAAATACCTATTGCAGAATCTGATCAAGAGAAAACCACTTTCACCTGCCCTTTCGGTACCTTTGCCTATAGACGTATGCATTTTGGCTTATGCAATGCACCTGCCACCTTTCAAAGATGTATGATGGCTATATTCTCTGACTTTTATGAAAAGATTGTTGAGGTTTTCATGGATGACTTCTCCGTTTACGGGACTTCCTTTGATGATTGCCTTAGCAACCTTGATCGAGTCTTACAGAGATGCGAAGAAACCAACCTCGTCTTGAATTAGGAGAAGTGCCACGTTATGGTTAATGAAGGTATCATCTTAGGACACAAAGTCTCTGAAAGAGGCATTGAAGTTGATAAGCCTAAGGTTGATGCAATTAAGAAAATGCCTTGCCCCACATATATCAGAGGTATACGATGTTTCCTAGGTCATGCTGGTTTCTATAGAAGGTTCATTAAAGACTTCTCTAAGATTTCTAGGCCTCTTACCAACCTCTTGCAGAAGGATGTTCGTTTTGTTATTGATGAGGATTGTGAGGAAGCCTTCAAAATACTTAAGAAGGCTTTGATAACTGCACCTATTGTTCAACGACCTGACTGGAACTTGCCCTTTGAAATCATGTGCGACGCTAGTGATTATGTTATTGGTGCTGTTCTAGGACAAAGAGTTGACAAGAAGTTGAATGTCATTCACTACGCTATTAAAACTTTAGACAGTGCCCAAAGAAACTATGCCACTACGGAGAAGGAATTTTTAGCAGTCGTGTTTGCATGTGAAAAGTTCAGATCTTACATAGTTGACTCCAAAGTCACTATTCACTCTGATCATGCTGCTATTAAGTACCTCATGGAGAAGAAGGACGCTAAGCCTAGGCTGATCAGGTGGGTTCTCCTTCTACAGGAATTTGATTTGCACGTCGTTGACCGAAAGGGTGCTGATAACCTTGTAGCAGATAACTTGTCTAGGCTAGATAATGTCCTTGATGACCCACTACCTATTGATGACATCTTTCGTGATGAGCAATTAAATGTCATCCGCACTTCACATAGTGCATCATGGTATGCCGATTATGCAAACTATATCGTAGTCAAATACATACCACCCAGTTTCACCTATCAACAAAAGAAGAAATTATTCTTTGATTTGAGACACTACTTTTGGGATGATCCTCACCTTTATAAGGAAGGAGTAGATGGTGTTATTAGACGTTGTGTGCCTGAACATGAACAGGGACAGATCCTGCAGAAGTGTCATTTCGAAGCCTACGGAGGAGACCATGCTGGAGACAGAACTGCCCATAAGGTATTGCAATCAGGTTTCTATTGGCCCACTCTCTTCAAGGATGCCTGTAAGTTTGTCTTGTCTTGTGACGAATGCCAAAGGATAGGGAACATCAGTAAGCGTCAAGAGATGCCTATGAACTATTCACTTGTCATTGAACCATTTGATGTCTGGGGCTTTGATTATATGGGACCCTTCCCGAGTTCCAATGGGTACACTCACATCTTAGTTGCTGTGGATTACGTTACTAAGTGGGCAGAAGCTATCCCCACTAAAAATGCTGATCACCACACCTCTATTAAGATGCTTAAAGAAGTCATATTCCCAAGATTTGGAGTCCCTAGATACTTGATGACTGATGGCGGTTCACACTTCATTCATGGTGTTTTCCGCAAGATGCTAGCTAAGTATGATGTCAACCATTGAGTTGCATCTCCTTATCATCCTCAGTCTAGTGGTCAAGTGGAGTTGAGTAATAGGGAGATCAAGTTGATCCTACAAAAGACCGTCAATAGATCTCGAAAGAACTGGTCCAGCAAACTTGACGATGCACTATGGGCTTATAGGACTGCTTATAAGAATCCCATGGGCATGTCACCGTATAAAATGGTTTACGGTAAGGCCTGTCATTTACCTCTTGAGCTGGAACACAAAGCTTGTTGGGCAATCAAAGAGCTTAACTTTGATTTCAAACTTGCCGGTGAGAAGCGGTTGTTTGATATCAGCTCGTTAGATGAATGGAGAGCCCAGGCATATGAGAATGCCAGGTTGTTCAAGGAAAAGGTTAAGAGATGGCACGACAAATGGATACAGAAACGAGAGTTCAATGTAGGTGATTATGTCTTGCTATACAATTCTCGTTTGAGATTCTTTGCAGGCAAGCTTCTCTCTAAATGGGAAGGTCCCTATGTTGTCGAGGAAGTATATCGTTCCGGTGCCATCAAAATAAACAACACGGAAGGAAATTTTCCTACAGTCGTAAATGGGCAAAGAATCAAGCATTACATCTCTGGTACTCCCATAAATGTTGAGACCAATATCATCAATGTCATAACTCCAGAGGAGTACATAAGGGATGTTTATCACCCTGTTTCTGACCTTGAAAACGAAGATGTATCTGTTTTGGTAAGAAATTGGACTCCGGTACTTTTCCAATAGGAAATTTCTTCCGTTTTGGAATTTTTGGAAAATTTAGAAAAATAAAAGCAGCCCGGAGAGCGAACGAGGCGGCCACAAGCCCTGCCACCGCCCCTACCCCCTGGTGGCGGAGGGCAAGCTTGTGGACATCTCGTGTGCCTCCCGGACTCCGTTTTCTTGCGGAGGACTCCTTCTGTCCTAGAAAAATCAATATATAGTCGCCTGAAGGTTTTGATCTCCGTATCACGCAGTTTTCCTCTATTTTCGTTTCG
Source organism: Hordeum vulgare subsp. vulgare (assembly GCF_904849725.1). NCBI lineage: Eukaryota > Viridiplantae > Streptophyta > Magnoliopsida > Poales > Poaceae > Hordeum > Hordeum vulgare. The sequence goes on along the minus strand of NC_058524.1, from coordinate 93,438,431 downwards.
AGCCTGTTTCTGTGACAGATCTAGATCATCATGACTTCCCCAAACGCTCCTAAGGACAAGATCTTCAAGAAGGTCATCAATCCCTACCCCACGGAAGTGCTGAAACACCCTCAATCTATCAAGATGACCGAGGGGATGTTGCACATCCATGATGTTGAGGGGCCTAAGAAGACCAGAAGCATGGAGACGAGGCTTGAAGCAATGGAGCAACAAGTCTTCAAGTGCCAAGGGATGGTGGAGCGTGGACTTAACGCCAACCACACGATGATCATGGAGTTCACTAGCAATCACAAGATGGATGCCATTGATATTGGGAAACACCTCTCCAGGCTCTACGATAGGGTTGACCAACTTCAGGGCCAGATCTATGACCTACAGAATCAAAACTGTGAGTATGAGTACAGATTTAAATCAATAAGGTTGGCTGCAGATTTGAGGATTCCGGCGACTCGTTCATCCTGCCATGATGGAGCACCTATGCCTTGGAAGACGGAGGATCAGACCGCTCCAACAACACCACCATCACCACCAAAGGAAGACAACTAAGCATTGGTATGGGCAATCCCCTTGGCTTCTGCCAAGCTTGGGGGAGTTGCCCTGGTATCGTATCACCTTTATATCTTTTGCTTTTACCTTTGTTTTAGTTCTTTCCTTTTCAGTTTTTATTTCTTCTTTTAGAGGAATAAGTCTTTAGTTTTTAGTTTGAGTCTTTTGCTTTTGTCTCTCCCCGAAGTATTCGAGCTTACGAGCTATATAATAAAGAGTGTCTTAGTTAAGGGCTTTGCTTTATGCCATGATCAAAAGTATGAAAAGAATGATAGCATGAAAGATCATGAGACGATCTTATGGAAAGTGATAACTTCACTTATGACTCGTATGATGATTGAAACTTGTTGAGAATAAATCAACATAGACCTCAGTCATTGTTGCAATTAATAAGAAGTAATAAGGAAAGAGAGGTTCACATATAAATATATCATCTTAGACACTTTTTGCAATTTTGAGCACTCACCAAACTATTACATGCCTAGGAGTAGATGTTGGACAAGGGAGACAACATAATGAATTGTGTTTGCTTGGTTCCAAACAATGTTATATGATTAGAGATCCCTTAGCATGTGACGATTGCTTCCACCTCATATTAGCCAAAACTCCCGCACCAAGTAGAGATACTACTTGTGCATCCATAAACCTCCAACCAGTTTTGCCATGAGAGTCCACCATACCTACCTATGGATTGAATAAGATCCTTCAAGTAAGTTGTCATCGGTGCAAGCAATAAAAATTGCTCTCTAATATGTATGATCTATTAGTGTGTGGAAAATAAGCTTTGTACGAACATGTGATGAGGAAGACATAAAAGCGACAGACTGCATAATAAAGTTCTTTATCACAGGAGGCAATATAAAGTGACGTTCCTCCGCACTAAGAGGACACGCATTCAAACCTCAAAAGCGCATGACAACCTCTGCTTCCCTCTGCGAAGGGCCTATCTTTTACCTTTACTTTTTGTCCTTGTAAGAGTCATGGTGATAGTCACCAATTCCCTATTTTTTGCCTTTGTCTTGGCTACCGTCACATGTTTGGGAAAGATCTGTATTCATATATCAACTTGGAGTTGAGTACTTATGCTTTATTGTTGTTGACTTTACCCTTGAGGTAAATGGTTGGGAGGCAAAACTATAAGCCCCTATCTTCCTCTGTGTCCAGCTAAAACTTTGACACCATGAGTACCACGTGAGTTGTAACAATTGTGGAAAACGAAAGAGATGATTGAGTATGTGGGTTTGCCTTACAAGCTCTTATTTGACTCTTTCTGATGTTGTGATAAATTGCAATTGCTTCAATGACTATGGATTATTGTTGGTTACTTCTGGTAAGGTTTTTTGCTTCATGCTTTGCTTTGTGACGGAATTGTTACTTTCCCATAAGAATCTTTATGATGTATTGCTGTTCTATGTGTGATCATGATGCCCTCATGTCCGTATTATGTTTTATCGACACCTTCATCCCTCAACATGTGGACATGTTTATGGAACTTGGTTTTCGCTTGAGGACAAGCGAGGTCTAAGCTTGGGGGAGTTGATACGTCCATTTTGCATCATTCTTTCATGTTGATATTTATTGCTTTTTGGGCTGTTATATTACTTGTGGTACCATATTTATGCCTTTTCTCTCTTATTTTGCAAGGATTATTTGAAGAGGGAGAATTCAGGTAGCTAGGATTCTGGACTGGAAAAGGAGCAAATCCTAGTCCACTATTCTGCACATCTCCAAATGCCCTGAAAAGTTACGTGGATTTTTTCTGGATTATATAAAAAATACTAGGCGAAAGAACTACCGGAGGGGGGCCACCAGGGCTCCACAAGCTTGCCCACCGCCACCACCTCCCCTGGTGGCGCAGGGAAAGCTTGTGGGCTGCCTGACGGCCCACTAGCCCCCCTCTTTTGCTATATGAAGGGTTTTGGTCTGGAAAAAATCATAGGAGGGAGCTTTTTCATGGTTTCGCCGCCGCCAGAAGGTGGAACTTGAGCAGATCCAATCTAGAGCTCCGACAGGACGATCCTGCCGGGGAAACTTCCCTCCCGGAGGGGGGAATCGTCGCCATCGTCATCACCAACACTCCTCTCGTCGGAGGGGAGGCATCTTCATCAACACCATCTCCTCTCCAATCCCTAGTTCATCTCTTGTAACCAATCTTCGTCTCGCAACTCCGATTGGTACTTGTAAGGTTGCTAGTAGTGTTGATTACTCTTTGTAGTTGATGCTAGTTGGATTACTTCGTGGAAGAGTTTATGTTCAGATCCTTGATGCTATTCATTACACCTCTGATCATGATTATGATTATTTTTGTGAGTAGTTACTTTTGTTCCTGAGGACATGGGATAAGTCATGTTAATAATAGTCATGTGAATTTGATATTCGTTCGGTATTTTGATATGTTGTATGTTGTTTTTCCTCTAGTGGTGTTATGTGAACATCGACTACATAACACTTCACCATATTTGGGCCTAGAGGAAGGCATTGGGAAGTAGTAAGTAGATGATGGGTTGCTGGAGTGACAGAAGTTTAAACCCCAGTCTATGCGTTGCTTCGTGAGGGGCTGATTTGGATCTACTAGTTTAATGCTATGGTTAGACTTTGTCTTAATTCTTCTTTTGTAGTTGCGGATGCTTGCGAGATAGGTTAATCATAAGTGGGATGCTTGTCCAAGTAAGGGCAGTACCCAAGTGCCGGTCCACCCACATATCAAACTATCAAAGTAACGAACGCGAATCATATGAACATAATTAAACTAGCATGACAGAAATTCCTGTGTGTCCTCGGGAGCGTTTTTCCTCCTATAAGACTATGTTCAGGCTTGTCCCTTGCTACAAAATTGATTGGGCCACTTGCTGCACCGTTGCTACTACTTGTTACTTGTTACTCTTTGCTTGCTACGTTTCACCTCGCTACACAATCACTAGTTACCGCTACTTTCAGTGCTTGCAGTTATTACCTTGCTGAAATCCGCTTATCAGAGCCTTCTGCTCCTCGTTGGGTTCGACACTCTTACTTATTGAAAGGACTACGATTGATCCCCTATACTTGTGGGTCATCACCTCCCTGGCCGCTCCCTGACCTAGGTCTTTGGCCTATAAATTCCCAAATATTCCGCAAAAAATCAGGGGAGCCTCGAAAATACTTTTTCGCCGCCGCAAGCTTCCATTTCCGCGAGATCTCATCTGGAGACCCTTCCCGGCGCCCTGCCGGAGGGGACTTTGGAGTTGGAGGGCTTCTTCATCATCATCATCGCCCCTCCAATGACTCGTGAGTAGTTCACTTCAGACCTACGGGTTCGTAGTTAGTAGCTAGATGGCTTCTTCTCTCTCTTGGATCTTCAATACAAAGTTCTCCATGATCTTCATGGAGATCTATCCGATGTAATCTTGTTTGGCGGTGTGTTTGTCGAGATCCGATGAATTGTGGATTTGTGATCAGATTATCTATGATATATATTTGAGTCTTTGCTGATTTCTTATATGCATGATTTGATATCCTTGCAAGTCTCTCCGGGTCTTTGGTTTTGTTTGGCCAACTAGATCTATGATTCTTGCAAAGGGAGAAGTGCTTGGTTTTGGGTTCTACCATGTGGTGACCTTTCCCAGTGACAGTAGGGGCAGCAAGGCACACATCAAGTAGTTGCCATCAAGGGTAAAAAGATGGGGTTTTTTTATCATTGGTTTGAGATTATCCCTCTACATCATGTCATCTTTCTTAAGGCGTTACTCTGTTCTTATGGACTTAATACACTAGATGCATGCTGGATAGCGGTCGACGTGTGGAGTAATAGTAGTAGATGCAGAAAGTATCGGTCTACTTGTTTTGGACGTGATGCCTATAGATATAATCATCGCATAGATATCGTCACGACTTTGCACGGTTCTATCAATTGCTCGACAGTAATTTGTTCACCCACCGTCTACTTGCTTTCATGAGAGAAGCCACTAGTAAACACTACGCCCCCCGGGTCTATTCACATCCATCGTTTACACCTCCGCTTTTACTTTGCTTTATTACTTTGTTGCTTTCAGTTCTCACTTGGCAAACAATCTATAAGGTATTGACAACCCCTTCATAGCGTTGGGAGCAAGTTTTTGTGTTTGTGCAGGATCTTGAGATACTCCTCCATCGGATTGATACCTTGGTTCTCAAACTGAGGGAAATACTTACCACCGCTGTGCTACATCACCCTTTCCGCTTTGAGGGAACACCAACGCAAGGCTCCAAGGCCACGGGGGAAATCCTTTGCGTACTTGCCTAGGAAGTCCCTTAAGGCGTAGCCGCAGCTGAAGGATTCCTGGTGCCATCGACACGACAATTTCCAGCGTCGTTGCCGGAGATCTTTTTGAGGTAGCAGAAGTATATCTGGCGCCGTTGCAAGGGAAGCACAGCTGACGTCAGAATTATTTCTGGCGCCGTTGCCAGGGAGGAGAAATCAAGATCTATCCAAGTAGGTCTCACAAACTCTTCTCTTGCATTTACTTTTGTTGCCAGTTGCCTCTCGTTTTCCTGTCCCCCACTTCACATTTGCCGTTTTCGTTTGCCTTTCTCCTTCGCCATTTTCTTTTGCCCGTTTCATTCTCTCTTCCTGCTCGTTTGTGCGTGAGATAGTCCATCAATGGCTAGACCCACCACTCCAAACGACACCCCTGAAAATGGAGTTCTCAATTTCAGGCAGAATGAGGAAGAAAATTTGAAGGACGCTTGGTACAGGATTTGCAATGCTCAAAGTAGATCCACTCGTAAGCAATCCACTACCGTCCTCCTTCGCAGTTTCTATGTTGGAATTTCTCCTTGGAATAGGTATATGATTGATACCATTGTAGGCGGGAACTTTCTGGGGAGCCATACTGTTGACTCCTATAGAGCTATCATTAATTTGGTAGGCTCACCCCCGCTCATGGTTAATGGAACTATCTTGACCTTGGAACACGTGATGCAAAGGCTTGATGCTATTGAATTTTTTTTTGCCATAGTTGAACTTATTGAGGGTTTGGATAGAAAGATCCACAATCAAATTACTCAGTATGGATCCAAAGTGGGAAACTTTTTGAAAAAATTAAAGGAGAAGGAACTTATAGTTAATGATTATTCTAGAATTGGCAAATTAGAAGATGTCATAACCAACTTGGGTTCCGCTTTTGCCGCTGTGCAAAATACTCCAAATCTTACTGTCACAAAGACTGTCAAACCTGTTTTTGTTCCTAAATCTAGTGGTGAGTCATCTAATAAAGATGAAAATCTTAAGATGATAAATGATCACGCTACCTATGGTTTGAGCACCAAAGATGACTATACGTGATTTCATCACCTTTCGCCTAGCTAAGGGCGTTAAAGAAAATCGCTTGTTGGGAGGCACCCCAATGAATCTATGCTTTTTATTTATGTTTTGTGTTTTCCACACTTTCATAATTATGTTATGATTGTGTTTTTGTGTTTCTGCTTTGCGTTTGTGCCAAGCAAAACCGTTATGATTAGTCTTGGGGATGATCGTTTGGTCATGATGGAAAAGACAGAAACTTTCTGCTCACGAAAAGAATTTTCACTTTTTTCTGTAAGAGCTTTTGAGTTTATTATTTTCTCTTCTGATTGCTATGCAAATGCTTCAGACTGTCATAGGTTTTTAGAATTTTTAAAGTACCCTAGGTATACGAAATATACAGATTCCTACAGACTGGTCTGCTGTTAACAGATTCTGTTTTGTTGTGTTGGTTGCTTATTTTGATGAAACTATGGATAGTATCGGGGGGTATTAGCCATGGAAGATTGAAAGTACAGTAACCCAACATCAGCACAAGTAGAATTTAAGTTTGCTACAGTACCTAAGGAAGTAGTGGTTTGCTTTCTTGTACTAATGTTATCACAAGTTTCTGTTTAAGTTTCGTGTTGTGAAGTTTTCAAGTTTTGGGTGAAGTTCTTATGGACAAAGATAAAGAGTGGCAACAGCTCAAGCTTGGGGATGCCCAAGGCACCCCAAGAGATTCAAGGATGCCGTAAAAGCCTAAGCTTGGGGATGCCCCGGGAAGGCATCCCCTCTCTCGTCTTCAATCCATCGGTAACGTTACTTGGGGCTATATTTTTATTCACCACATGTTATGTGTTTTTGCTTGGAGAGTCTTGTATCGTAGGAGTCTTTTATTTTTGTTGTGTCACAATCATCCTTGCTGCACACCTAGAGAGAGAGAGACATGCACACACCGTGATTTTGTGGAGCTTCACTTATATATTTTGGTAGAGAATTCAGCTCACATGTGCTTCACTTATATCTTTTGAGCTAGATACTTTTGCTGTATGTGCTTCACTTATATATTTTAGAGCACATTGGTGCGTGGCTTCGTAGTTGATCTATGCTTTGAAAGTAGTCTCAAAAGGGGTAGTTATCCAAAGGGATACGAAAACTTCCACCTTCATGTGCATTGAATAGTTAGAGAAGTTTGATTCATCTCAATTAGTTTTGAGTTGTGGTTATGGTAATATTAAAGTCATGCTAGTAAGGTGTTGTGGATCTAGAAATACTTGTGTTGAAGTTAGTGATTCCCGTAGCATGCACGTATGGTGAACCACTATGTGATGAAATCTGAGCATGATTAGTCTATTGATTGTCATCCTTTGCGTGGCGGTCGGGATCGCACGATGGTTTATACCTACCAACCCTTCCCCTAGGAGTATGCGTTGAATGCTTTGTTTCGGTTACTAATAAAACTTTTGCAACAAGTATATGAGTTCTTCATTACTAATGTTGAGTCCATGGTTTAGATGCACTTTCACCTTCCACCATCACTATCTTCTTAGTGCCGTGCAACTTTCGCCGGTGCACAAAACCCACCATTAGCCTCCCTCAAAACAGCCACCATACCTACCTATTATGGCTTTTTCAAAGTCATTACGAGATATATTGCCATGCAACTACCACCATGACATGTGCCACCACGTCTACATTTCCATTGCATGAACGTAAGATAGCTAGCATGATGTTTCCATTGATGTCTATGCCATGCTAGATCATTGCCACGGTACACTACCGAAGGCATTCCATATAGAGTCATAGTTGCTCTAAGTTTTGAGTTGAAAGTGTGATGATCATCATTAATGGAACATTGTCCCATGTGAGGAAATAAAATAGGACAAATAAGCCCACCAAAAAAAAGAGGCCAAAGAGCCCACCAAATAAAAAAATGAGAGAAAAAAGAGAGAAGGGACAATGCTACCACTTTTTCCACACTTGTGCATATTAAGCACCATGCTCTTCATGATTGAGAGTCTCTCATTTTGTCACCACCATATAGCTAGTGGGAAATTTTCGTTATATAACTTGGCTTGTATATTCCAATGATAAGCTTCCTCAAAATTGCCTTAGGTCTTCGTGAGCAAGCAAGTTGGATGCACACCCACTAGTTTTCTTTAAGAGCTTTCACATACTCGTAGCTCTAGTGCATCATTTGTATGCCAATCCCTACTCATTCACATTGATATCTATTGATGAGCATCTCCACAGCTCATTGATATGCCTAGTTAATGTGACTATCTTCTCCTTTTTTAGTCTCGCAACCTCCACTACATTCCACACCATCTATAGTGCTATAACCATGGCTCACGCTCATGTATTGCGTGAGAGTTGAAAAGGTCTGAGAAAGTAAAGGTGTCAAACAATTACTTGGCCAATACCGGGGTTGTGCATGATTTAAATTCATTGTGCAATGATGATAGAGCATAGCCAGACTATATGCTTTTGTAGGGACAACTTTCTTTTGGCCTTGTTATTTTGAAAGTTCATGATTACTTTGCTAGTTTGCTTGAATTATTATTGTTTCCACATCAATAGCAAACTATTGTTTTGAATCTAATGGATCTGAACATTCACGTCACATAAGAGGAATTACGAAGGACACCTATGCTAGGTAGCATGAAAGCATCAAAAATTCATTCTTATCACTTCCCTACTCGAGGACAAGCAGGAGTTAAGCTTGGGGATGCTTGATACGTCTCAAACGTATCTATAATTTTTGATGGTTTCACGCTGTTATCTTGTCTTCTTTGGTTGTTTTATGTACCTTTTATATTTTTTTGGGACTAACTTATTAATCCAGTGCCAAGTGCCAGTTCCTGTTTTTTCCGTGTTTTTGACACTTTTCAGATCTGATTTTGGAACGGAGTCCAAACGGAAGAAAAACCCTGAAATGATTTTTTCCCGAACGGAAGAAGACCAGGGGGCTTTTGGGCCAAGCCAGGTGGGATCCAGGGAGCCCACAAGCCCCCACTCCGCCACTAGGGGGGAGGCGGCGGTGGGCAGGCTTGTGGCCTCCCTCGCCACCCCCTGTCCTAGGTCTTTGTCCTATAAATTCCCAAATAGTCCGCAAAAAATCAGGGGAGCCTCGAAAATACTTTTCCGCCGCCGCAAGCTTCCGTTTCCGCGAGATCTCATCTGGAGACCCTTCCCGGCGCGCTGCCGGAGGGGACTTTGGAGTTGGAGGGCTTCTTCTTCATCATCATCGCCCCTCCAATGACTCGTGAGTAGTTCACTTCAGACCTACGGGTCCGTAGTTAGTAGCTAGATGGCCTCTTCTCTCTCTTGGATCTTCAATACAAAGTTCTTAATGAACTTCATGGAGATCTATCCGATGTAATCTTCTTTGGTGGTGTGTTTCTCGAGATCCGATGAATTGTGGATTTGTGATCAGATTATCTATGATATATATTTGAGTCTTTGCTGATTTCTTATATGCATGATTTGATATCCTTGTAAGTCTCTCCGAGTCTTAGGTTTTGTTTGGCCAACTAGATCTATGATTCTTGTAATGGGAGAAGTGCTTGGTTTTGGGTTCTACCATGTGGTGACCTTTCGCAGTGATAGTAGGGGCAGCAAGGCACACATCAAGTAGTTGCCATCAAGGGTAAAAAGATGGGGTTTTTATCATTGGTTTGAGATTATCCCTCTATATCATGTCATCTTGCTTAAGGTGTTACTCTGTTCTTATGGACTTAATACACCAGATGCATGCTGGATAGCGGTCGACGTGTGGAGTAATAGTAGTAGATGCAGGAAGTATCGGTCTACTTGTTTTGGACGTGATGCCTATAGATATAATCATCGCATAGATATCGTCACGACTTTGCGCGGTTCTATCTATTGCTCGACAGTAATTTGTTCACCCACCGTCTACTTGCTTTCATGAGAGAAGCCACTAGTAAACACTACGGCCCACGGGTCTATTCACATCCATTGTTTACACCTCCACTTTTACTTTGCTTTGTTGCTTTGTTGCTTTCAGTTCTCACTTGGCAAACAATCTATAAGGGATTGACAACCCCTTCATAGCATTCGGAGTAAGTTTTTGTGTTTGTGCAGGATCTTGAGATACTCCTCCATCGGATTGATACCTTGGTTCTCAAACTGAGGGAAATACTTACCACCGTTGTGCTACATCACCCTTTCCGCTTTGAGGGAACACCAACGCAAGGCTCCAAGGCCACGGGGGAAATCCTTTGCATACTTGCCTAGGAAGTCCCTTAAGGCGTAGCCGCAGCTGAAGGATTCCTGGTGCCGTCAACACGACAATTTCCGGCGCCGTTACCGGAGATCTTTTTTAGGTCGCAGAAGTATATCTGGAGCCGTTGCAAGGGAAGCACAGCTGACATCAGGAGCCACCATGGGTATCCAGACCTCGTTGATGGTTATTGGCCGGAGAGGTGTCTCGGTCATGTCTGCATGCCTCCCGGACCCGTAGGGTCTACAAACTTAAGGTTTGATGACGCTAGGGTTATAGGGAATTGTTATACGAGGTTACCTAAGGTTGTTCGGAGTCCCGGATGAGATCCCGGACGTCACAAGGACCTCCGGAATGGTCCAGAGGTAAAGATTGATATATAGGATGGATGGGTTTGGACGCCGGAAATGTTTCGGGCACCACCGGCAACGTGCCGGGACCACCGGAAGGGTTCCGGAGGCCCACCGGGAGGGGCCAGCAGCCCTGGAAGGCTACATGGTCCAAGTGTGAGAGGGAACCATCCCCTGGGTGGGCTGGTGCGCCCCCACACCCAGAACAAGGCGCCAAGAGAAGGAGGGAGGAAACCCTAAGTCAGGTGGGCCTTAGGCCCACCCGGGGGTGCGTGATGTCAGTTGTGCTTCCTCGGCAACGGCGCCAGAAATACTTCTGATGTAAGCTGTGCTTCCCTGGCAACGGCGCCAGGAATAGTCGTGTCGACGGCACCAGGAATCCTTCTGCTACGGCTACGCCTTAAGGGACTTCCTAGGCAAATATGTAAAGGATTTCCCCCGTGGCCTTGGAGCCTTGCGTTGGTGTTCCCTCGAAGCGGAAAGGGTGATGTAGCACAGCGGTGGTAAGTATTTCCCTCAGTTTGAGAACCAAGGTATCAATCCAGTGGAGGAGTATCACAAGATCCTGCACAAACACAAAAAGCTTGCTCCCAACGCTATGAAGGGGTTGTCAATCCCTTATAGATTGTTCACCAAGTGAGAACTAAAAGCAGCAAAGTAACAAAGCAAAGTAAAAGCAAAAGTGGAAACAATAGATGTGAATAGACCCGGGGGCCATAGTGTTTACTAGTGGCTTCTCTCAAGAAAGCAAGTAGACGGTGGGTGAACAAATTACTGTCGAGCAATTGATAGAACCGCGCAAAGTCGTGACGTCATCTATGGCAATGATTATATCTGTAGGCATCACCTCCAAAACAAGTAGACCGATACTGTGTGCATCTACTACTATTACTCCACACGTAGACCGCTATCCATCATGCATCTAGTGTATTAAGTTCAAAAGAACAGAGTAACGCCTTAAGCAAGATGACATGATGTAGATGGACAATCTCATATCAACGACAGAGCCCATCTTGTTACCCTTGATGGCAACTACTTAATGTGTGCCTTGCTGCCCCTACTGTCACTGGGAAAGGTCACCACATGGTAAGAACCCAAAACCAAGCACTTCTCCCATTGCAAGAATCATAGATCTAGTTGGCCAAACAAAACCCAAGGCTCGGAGAGACTTACAAGGATATCAAATCATGCATATAAGAAATCAGCAAAGACTCAAATATAAATCATAGATAATCTGATCACAAATCCACAATTCATCGGATCTCGACAAACACACCGCCAAAGAAGATTACATCGGATAGATCTCCATGAAGATCATGGAGAACTTTGTATTTAAGATCCAAGAGAGAAAAGAAGCCATCTAGCTACTAACTACGAACCCGTAGGTCTGAAGTGAACTACTCACGAGTCATTGGAGGGGTGATGATGATGATGAAGAAGCCCTCCAACTCCAAAGTCCCCTCCGGCAGGGCGGCGGGAAGGGTCTCCAAATGAGATCTCGCGGAAACGGAAGCTTGCGGCGACAGAAAAGTATTTTCGTGGATCCCCTGATTTTTTGTTGTATTTTAGGGAATATATAGGCCAAAGATCTAGGTCAGGGGGCGCTCAGGGAGGCCACAAGCCCTGCCACCGCCGCCTCCCCCTGGTGGCGGAGTGGGGGCTTGTGGGATCCCTGGAGCCCTCGTGGCTTGGCCCACAGGCCCCCTGATCTTCTTCCGTTCTGGAAAAAATCATTTCGGGGATTTTATTCCGTTTGGACTCCGTTCCAAAATCAGATCTGAAAAGAGCCGAAAACACAGAAAAAACAAGAACTGGCACTTGGCACTGAATTAATAAGTTAGTCCCAAAAAAGATATAAAAGGTACATAAAACATCCAAAGATGACCAGATAACAGCATGAAACCATAAAAAATTATAGATACATTTGAGACGTATCAAGCATCCCCAAGCTTAACTCCTGCTCATCCTCGAGTAGGGAAGTGATAAAGAATAATTTTTGATGCTTTCATGCTACCTAGCATAGATGTCCTTTGTAACTCCTCTTATGTGACGTCAATGTTCAGATCCATTAGATTCAAAACAATAGTTTGCTATTGACGTGGAAACAATAATAATTGAAGCAAACTAGCAAGGTAATCATGAACTTTCAAAATAACAAGGCCAAAAGAAAGTTATCCCTACAAAAGCATATAGTCTGGCTATGCTCTATCATCATTGCACAACGAATTTAAATCATGCACAACCCCGGTATTGGCCAAGTAATTGTTTCACACCTTTACTTTCTCAAACCTTTTCAACTCTCACGCAATACATGAGCGTGAGCCATGGTTATAGCACTATAGATGGTGTGGAATGTGGTGGAGGTTGCAAGACAAAAAAGGAGAAGATAATCACATGAACTAGGCATATCAATGAGCTATGGAGATGCTCATCAATAGATATCAATGTGAATGAGTAGGGATTGCCATACAAATGATGCACTAGAGCTACGAGTAAGTGAAAGCTCTTAAAGAAAACTAGTGGGTGTGCATCCAACTTGCTTGCTCACGAAGACCTAAGGCAATTTTGAGGAAGCCTATCATTGGAATATACAAGCCAAGTTATATAATGAAAATTTCCCACTAGTTATATGATGGTGACAAAACGAGAGACTCTCAATCATGAAGATCATGGTGCTTAATATGCACAAGTGTGGAAAAAGTGGTAGCATTGTCCCTTCTCTTTTTTTCTCTCATTTTTTTTATTTTTTTTGGTGGGTTCTTTGGCCTCTTTTTTTTGGTGGGCTTCTTTGGCCTCTTTTGTTTCCTCACATGGGACAATGATCCATTAATGATGATCATCACACTTTCAACTCAAAACTTAGAGCAACAATGACTCTATATGGAATGCCTTCGGTAGTGTACAATGGCAATGATCTAGCATGGCATAGACATTAATGGAAACATCATGCTAGCTATCTTACGATCATGCAATGGCAATGTAGACGTGTTGGCACATGTCATGGTGGTAGTTGCATGGCAATATATCTCGGAATGACTTTGAAAAAGCCATAGTAGGTAGGTATGGTGGCTGTTTTGAGGGAGGCTAATGGTGGGTTTTGTGCACCGGCGAAAGTTGCACGGTACTAAGAAGATAGTGATGGTGGAAGGTGAAAGTGCATCTAAACCATGGACTCAACATTAGTCATGAAGAACTCATATACTTGTTGCAAAAGTTTTATTAGTAATCGAAACAAAGCATTCAACGCATACTCCTAGGGGAAGGGTTGGTAGGTATAAACCATCGCGCGATCCCGACCGCCACGCAAAGGATGACAATCAATAGACTAATCATGCTCAAATTTCATCACATAGCGGTTCACCATATGTGCATGCTACGAGAATCACTAACTTCAACACAAGTATTTCTAGATCCACAACACCTTACTAGCATGACTTCAATATTACCAAAACCACAACTCAAAACTAATTGAGATGAATCAAACTTCTCTAACTATTCAATGCACATGAAGGTGGAAGTTTTCGTATCCCTTTGTATAACTACCCCTTTTGAGACTACTTTCAAAGCATAGATCAACTACCAAGCCACGCACCGCTGTGCTCTAAAAGATATAAGTGAACCACATAGAGCAAAAGTATCTAGCTCAAAAGATATAAGTGAAGCACATGTGAGCTGAATTGTCTACCAAAAGATATAAGTGAAGCTCGACAAAATCACGGCGTGTGCATGTCTCTCTCTCTAGGTTTGCAGCAAGGATGATTGTGACACAACAAAAATAAAAGATTCCTACGATACAAGACGTCCAAGCAAAAACGCATAACATGTGGTGAATAAAAATATAGCCCCAAGTAACGTTACCGATGGATTAAAGACGAGAGAGGGGATGCCTTCCCGGGGCATCCCCAAGCTTAGGCTTTTGCGGCATCCTTGAATATCTTGGGGTGCCTTGCACATCCCCAAGCTTGAGCTCTTGCCACTCTTTATCTCTTTGTCCATAAGAACTTCACCCAAAACTTGAAAACTTCACAACGCGAAACTTAAACAGAAACTCTCGATAACATTAGTATGAGAAAGCAAACCCCTACTTCCTTAGGCACTGTATCAAACTTAAATTCTACTTGTGCTGATGTTGGGTTACTCTATTCTCAATCTTCCATGGCTAATACCCCCGATACTATCCATAGTTTCATCAAAATAAGCAACCAACACAACAAAAATAGAATCTGTTAACAGCAGACCAGTCTGTAGCAATCTGTATATTTCGTATACTTCTGGTACTTCCAAAATTCTGAAAAATTACGACAGTCTGAAGAATTTGCGTACCAATCATCAGAAAAAAGAATCAACTCAAAAGCTCTTACATAAAAAAATGAAAATTATTTTCGTGAGCAGAAAGTTTATGTCTTTTCCAGCATGACCAAACGATCATCCCCAAGACTAATCATAACGGTTTTGCTTGGCACAAACGCAAAAAGAAACACAAAAACACATTCATAACAGAATTATGAAAGTGTGGAAAATAGAAAACACAAAGAAAAATGATAGATTCATTGGGTTGCCTCCCAACAAGCGCTGCTGTTTAACGCCTTAGCTAGGCATTCAATGATGCTCTCACAAAAGACAAGAATTGAAGCACAACGAGAGCATCCTAAAGCATGTGAAAATCACATCTAAGTCTAACATACTTCCTATGCGTAGGCATTTTATAGGAAAACAAATTGGCAAGACAACCAATAGCTGCCATATGCAAGGAAGAAGAAAGAGATAAGAGCAATCTCAACATCACGAGAGGTGATTTGGTAAGATGAAAGTTTCTACCAAAATATTTTCCTCTCTCATAGAAATTACATGTGGGATCATATTCGAATTCAACAATGTAACTATCACATAGGATATTCTTTTCATGATCCACATGCATGCAAAGTTGACGCTCTTCAAAAATAGTGGGATTATCATCAACTAAAGTCATGAATTCTCCAAACCCACTTTCAATCTTATGGCAAATATCATATTCATCATGGGGCTTAAACAAATTTTCAAGATCATAAGAAAAATCATCGCCCCAATCATGATTATTGCAACAAGTAGTGGACAAAGCAAAACTAGCATCCCCAAGCTTAGGGTTTTGCATATTTTTAGCATGATTTTCACTAATAGGATTTATAGTGAAACCATTGCAATCATGCTTTTCATCCAAGGAGCCCTCGTGAATCACTTCATAAATTTCTTCCTCGCAATTTTCAGATTCACGCATCTCAAGCAAAACTCCATAAAGATAGTCAAGTGCCCTCAACTCACTAGCAATTTGTTCCACATAAGTGGGTCTCTTAAAGAGATTAGCAAGTGGATTAGGATCCATATCACTAGATTTTCAGCAAGCGAAGATGCAAGCATATTGAAGGCACATAGCACACAAGCAACAGAAAGGCAAATGAGAGAAAAGGGCGAACGAAAAAGCCAAACAAAAAAGGCAAAGGAGAAAGGCAAAGGCGAAAGGCAAATGTGAAGTGGGGGAGAGGAAAACGAGAGGCAACTGGCAAAAAGGTAAATGCAGGAGATGAGTTTGTGAGACCTACTTGGATAGATCTTGATCTCTCCTCCCCGGCAACGGCGCCAGAAATACTTCTGATGTCAGTTGTGCTTCCACGGCAACGGCGCCAGAAATACTTCTAATGTCAGTTGTGCTTCCCTGGCAGCGGCGCCAGGAATAGTCGTGTCGGCGGCACCAGGAATCCTTCTGCTACGGCTACGCCTTACGGGACTTCCTAGGCAAATATGCAAAGGATTTCCCCCGTGGCCTTGGAGCCTTGCTTTGGTGTTCCCTCAAAGCGGAAAGGGTGATGTAGCACAACGGTGGTAAGTATTTCCCTCAGTTTGAGAACCAAGGTATCAATCTAGTGGAGGAGTATCACAAGATCCTGCACAAACACAAAAAGCTTGCTCGCAACACTATGAAGGGGTTGTCAATCCCTTATAGATTGTTCGCCAAGTGAGAACTGAAAGCAGCAAAGTAACAAAGAAAAGTAAAATCAAAAGTGGAAACGATAGATGTGAATAGACCCGGGGGCCGTAGTGTTTACTACTGGCTTCTCTCAGGAAAGAAAGTAGACGGCGGGTGAACAAATTACTATCGAGCAATTGATAGAACAACGCAAAGTCGTGACGCCATCTATGGCAATGATTATATCTATAGGCATCACGTCCAAAACAAGTAGACCGATACTGTCTGCATCTACTACTATTACTCCACACGTCGACCGCTATCCAGCATGCATCTAGTGTATTAAGTCCAAAAGAACAGAGTAACGCCTTAAGCAAGATGACATGATGTAGATGGACAATCCCATATCAACGACAGAGCCCATCTTGTTACCCTTGATGGAAACTACTTAATGTGTGCCTTGCTGCCCCTACTGTCACTGGGAAAGGTCACCACATGGTAAGAACCAATAACCAAGCACTTCTCCCATTGCAAGAATCATAGATCTAGTTGGCCAAACAAAACCCAAGGCTCGGAGAGACTTACAAGGATATCAAATCATGCATATAAGAAATCAGCAAAGACTCAAATATAAATCATAGATAATTTGATCACAAATCCACAATTCATCGGATCTCGACAAACACACCGCCAAAGAATATTACATCGGATAGATCTCCATGAAGATCATGGAGAACTTTGTATTGAAGATCCAAGAGAGAGAAGAAGCCATCTAGCTACTAACTACGGACCCGTAGGTCTGAAGTGAACTACTCACGAGTCATTGGAGGGGTGATGATGATGATGAAGAAGCCCTCCAACTCCAAAGTCCCCTCCAGCAGGGCGCCGGGAAGGGTCTCCAAATGAGATCTCGCGGAAACGGAAGCTTGCGGCGGTGGAAAAGTATTTTCGTGGATCCCTTGATTTTTTGCTGTATTTTAGGGAATATATAGGCCAAAGATCTAGGTCAGGGGGCGCTCAGGGAGGCCACAAGCCCTACCACCGCCGCCTCCCCCCTGTTGGGGAGTGTTGGAATGTGGGATCCCTGGAGCCCTCCTGGCTTGGCCCACAGGCCCCGTGATCTTCTTCCGTTTTGGAAAAAATCATTTCGGGGATTTTATTCTGTTTGGACTCCGTTCCAAAATCAGATCTGAAAAGATCCGAAAACACAGAAAAAACAAGAACTCGCACTTGGCACTGAATTAATAAGTTAGTCCCAAAAAAGATATAAAAGGTACATAAAACATCCAAAGATGACAAGATAACAGCGTGAAACCATAAAAAATTATAGATACGTTTGAGACGTATCAGTGCGCCACCCCCTACTCCCCTCCTGGCCGCCACCCTGACCTCTCATCTAGGGCTGCCGCACCCCTTAGAGGTGGGAACCCTAAGGGGGGCGCCACCCTCCCCTTCCCCCTATATAGTGGGGGGTTTGGCCATTGGAGACACACAATTTCATCTCTCTCTCGGTGCAGCCCTGCTTCTCTTCTTCCTCGTCTCCCACGGTGCTTGGCGAAGCCCTGCCGGGAGACCTTGTCGCTCCATCGCCACCACGCCGTCGTGCTGCCGGAGCTCTTCCCCAACCTCTCCCTCCTCCTTGCTGGATCGAGGTGCGAGAGACGTCACTGGGCTGCACGTGTGTTGAACGCGGAGGTGTCGTGGTTCGGCACTAGGTCGGAATCACACCGTGATCTGAATCGCAGTGAGTACGACTCCATCAACCGCGTTCTAGCAACGCTTCCGCTTAGCGATCTTCAAAGGTATGAAGATGCTCTCACCCCTCTCTCGTTGCTGGTCTCTCCATAGGAAGATCTGAATATGGTGTAGGAAAATTTTGAATTTTTGCTACGTTACCCAACAGTGGTATGAGAGTCAGGATTTCTATGCGTAGATTCTTTGCACGAGTAGAACACAAAAAGGTTGTGGGCGTTGATTTTGTAAATTGCTTGCCGCTACTAGTCTTATTCTTTTCCGGCGGTATTGTGGGATGAAGCGGCCCGGACCGACCTTACACGTACGCTTACGTGAGACAGGTTCCACCGGCTAACATGCAATAGGTGCATAAGGTGGCTAGCGGTGTTTGTCTCTCCCACTCTAGTCGGATTGGATTTGATGAAAAGGGTCCTTATGAAGGGTAAATAGATTTGGCATATCATCGTTGTGGTTGTCACGTAGGTATGAAGGCGTTCTTGCTAGAAACCCAAATCAGCCACGTAAAACTTGCAACAACAATTAGAGGACGTCTAACTTGTGTTTGTAGGTTTTGACATGTGATGTAATATGGCCAAAGGATGTGATGTTACATGTGTGATGTATGAGATGATCATGTTCTTGTAATAGGATTCACGACTTTCATGTCGATGAGTATGACAACCGGCAGGAGCCATAGGAGTTGTCTTAATTTATTGTATGAGATGCAACGCCATGTGTTTACTACTTTTACTTCATTGCTAACGGTTAGCTGTAGTAGTAGTAGTTGGCGTGACGACTTCATGGAGACATGATGATGGAGATCATGGTGTCACACCGGTGACAATGATGATCATGCGATGCCCGAAGATGGAGATCGAAGGAGCAAAGATGATAATGGCCATATCATGTCACTATATGATTGCATGTGATGTTTATCATGTTTTTCATCTTATTGCTTAGAACGACGGTAGCATAATAAGATGATCCCTCATAAAATTTCGAGAACGTATTCCCCTAAGTGTGCACCGTTGCGAAGGATCGTTGTCTCGAAGCACCATGTGATGATCGGGTGTGATAGATTCTAACGTTCGCATACAACGGGTGTAAGCCAGATTTACACATGCAAAACAGTTAGGTTGACTCGACGAGCTTAGCATGTACAGACATCACTACAAGAAATATGCTCATATGTGATGTTTTTTAAAATGTCGCTGATGAATTCGTCATAAATCTATGACGATTTCATCTGAGATCGTCGTAAACCGTTTGAGGGGATCAAATCTACATATAAATTACGACGATGTGAGTCAAAAACATCATAACCGCATAAGATGAGATTGTCATAACTTCTACGGCGATAATAAAAATGTCGTAACATGTTCTAACTATGTTGACATGTCACTCGTGGGTCCATTTTATCCCACCTCATCCTAGTTTGTGAAGCAACCTACTATTATACCATTCCAAAAATTCTCGAAAAATTATCATAAATACTTTGGATCATATAGTCCTCAAATATGTGAAAACACTTCCTTCCATAGTTCAAAAATAATTCTGCAATATTCATTTTCCTATTCTGTTCAAAATAGCACTTTGTGAAGGAAGTGCTATTCTATTTCTTTGATTACCCTCATATTTTTTGGGCTTCTTTCCTATCCAAATCTTTGCCTCATGAAAACTTTCGTAACGATTTTCCTAGTAAATCTTTCTCAGCAAATTTTCAAAGTTTGTGTTCAGCTAATAGCTTTGTGAAGGAAGTACTAGATAGGAATATCCTGATGAGTTGAATTTTTTCCACATCTTGTACGTGCCCAAAACATAGCTCTCCACAAAATTTTAGCCCCGTCTAACAATGCATGTGAGCTCATCATCCAATCTTTGTTTCTGGTAATATTTTCATTTTGTGAAGCAACTATATTTTATATTGCTTATAAGTTGATTAAAATTTACCACGGGATGAAATTGACCAAATAACCTCACTCCACCAAATTTTAGCTCATTTAATTCAGCCAGTTTCCCTCAATATTTTCCCCAATATTTTGTTCAGTAGAGAGCATTGTGAAGTAAGTACAGTTTTTGTTTATCCAAATTTTATGATTTTTTACAGTGCCTTAATGTGCCCAAATTATCATCCTCCTCCAAATTTCACGTCAATCCAATCATCTATGTGAGCCCAGTTTCAATTACCATTTTCTGTCCAGATTGGTATATTGTGAAGGAAGTGTCACTTTAACATGTCCAAATGGTATAATTTTTTTAGAGTGCCTTCATATTCCCAAATTAACATCATACACCAAATTTCTGCTCAATCTATTCATTCATTTGATCCCAGCTTCAACATCCATATTTCTATACGGTGTGTTACTTTGCAAAGCAAGTGTCACCTAGCTTCGTCCATTTGAGCTAAAAATTCGTCAAGAGAGTCTCCTTAGTAGATGGTCATCCTCAGCCAGAATTTAGGCCCATTGTCTATGTGCATTACCCGCACCGCTAATCAAACACTTGGCTGCTAATTAATGTTTGCGCTTAGTTCATTCTCCTCGTGAGATTCTTCTTTTGTATTCTTCTTCCTAACACATACCAAGGGATTGTCCAACCCACCAGACATGCCTATTCCCCCGGAACGCGTGGCAACGCAACGGTCAGGCGGTGACCATGCGGCTGACATGCAAGTTCACGCGCTCTAGAGTTGGGGCCCTCGACCACCATCCAGACCTCGACGTCAAGCCACCAAATCATGTATTTCTGATTAAATAGATACTTATGTACCTATAAATTATTTTTGAGAAAAATAAAAAGCAAATTATAATGCAGCTGCAGTTCAAAATTAATCGCTTCTAGCTGAATCGACATAATTTTGTCTTTTTCACGAGAGGTGGATAAAAGCTTTTAACACCCAACCATTTTGTCACTTGTACATTAAATATGACCTAGTATTTTAGAAAAATGATTTGGTCCAATTTTGAAACAAATATATAGTAGGTATTTCACAAAAAAAATCATTTTGATCACTTGAAAAATGGAAAATGATTTTTACATACAAGGAAAATGAAAACTTTCTTAATCAACATTGTTTGCCATTCCAATATGAACCCTTTTGCATAATATTATATCATTTCAACAAACTATGTCATGAATGTGGCCATAAGATTGATCATTTGGCTTGAAAGCCATGAATCTTCACACATGATAGCCCATTTCTAAGAACACTTTTTAAAAATAATTGTCATATTACAAGTTTATTATTTTTCGTGGTAACTTTGTCACATATAATGACACAATGCAAAGGTTTTCCATTTTTTTGATTTTTTTGAATTTTTCATGGCCATTTCAAAATGCGGTCAAAACAACGGGTATGACCGTTCCTATCTAGTGGTTGAATCTTGGAAATATTTTGGTGTTTATCTGATTAAATAGATGCTTGTGTACCTAGAAATTATTTTTGAGAAAAATAAAGAGGAAACTATAATGTAGCTACAGTTCAAATTTGACCCGCTTCGAGCTAATTCAACGAAAATTTGTCTTTTTCACGAGAGGTGGATCAAAGCTTTTGACACCCAACCATTTGGTGAATTGTATATTAAATATGTCCTAGTATGTTAGAAAAATGATTTGGTATAATTTTGCAACAAATATATGGTAGATCCTTCACAAAAAAACTCATTTTGGGTACTCGAAAAATGGAAAATGAATTTTCCGTCCAAAGAAAATGAAAACTTCCTTAGGAAACATTGTTTGCCATTCCAATACGCACCCTTGTGCATAATATGAGACCATCTTAACAAACTATGCCATGAATGTGGCCATAAGATTGATCATTTGGCCTGCTGCAGCTAAATCTTGCAAATAATCTGACTACAATGTTGCATAAGGCAAGTCCATTTCGACCACGTTTATACCAAAAATCATAAGGCGAATAATCTTGCCTCGTTTAAAATCATTTATAATAAATGTTTGGAATTTCCAGAGCACAATGTCTTGATGGTGATACTGTAACCCAACAAAAGAAGAAGAAGCATATATCTATCTATTTTGAAGTAGAATATAAACATGTGTGCGTCAATCTCGTTCGAGCAAGCCTCCGACCCGACCTACTCTCTACACCCAATCAATAAACATAGATTTTGTACTATTTATCACCCCTAGTCACAAAATATGTTCCCCGATATTAGATTTCCACATATTAAGGTAGACGACTCATGTAGTCATGTGATTATTGAAAACCTACAAGGTTTTAGTCTGGCAATTTTAGGTCTGCTCACCTTCAATTTCAGCACGAGAGGCCTGAAACAATATCTAGTTGCAAAATGATGGCACATTAGACGACGACAATTTCAAATAACCTTGATGAAATATTTGTGAGAATTTTGTTTATGGTTAAAAAAAACGTTTGTAAGATGCAGAGCAAGATTCCTCTGAGAAAGAAGGCCGTGGTGTTGGTGCTGTGTGTGGCCCAGAGAAAGCTCGGCCCAGCTGCCCAACAGAGAGCCCAGCCTATAAACACACAACCCTCAGTCCGCACCCCAACCTCCCTCTCCCCAAACCCTCGTCTCCTCCCCTCCCCTCCGCGCCGCCGCCGCCGCCGCAGAACCACCCCCTCACCGGCAAAGATGAAGACCATCCTGGCGTCGGAGACAATGGAGATCCTGGAGGAGGTGACGATGAAGGTATCCCCTCCCCTCCCCCCTCCGTATTAACCCCGAGGAGGTGGCGACGCCAACGCCGACGGCCATCGACCGACCTCCCTCGCCCCCACGATCATGCGGCTCCCCGGCGGCGCCAGCCTCACGCTCCTCCTCGCCCGCCGCTCTCTCTCCTCCTCCCCCGCCGCCTCTTCACGCTCCTCCTCCATCCACGCCACCCGCGCGAACAGAGGTGAGTCACCGTCTCCTAATTTCCCGGAGCCCCGTCGGTTGCTCCGACCTCCCCGTGACTAACCGACCCTTGGTTCCTGCGCGCAGCTAGGTGTGGCGACGCGGGCCGCGCGGCGCCCTCCTGGAGGCATCCCTTCTCCTCGCCGAACGGACACGCCAGGTTCTTCCACGATGAGGGCGATGGGGGAGAGGAAACTGGGAGGATTGCGGCCCTCGTTTGTGAGCTTTCCCTGAGGTATGTGTCTGCATGTCTGTGCAGGGACCAGGCCAGTGGTGGCGAGGGACTACTATGACGTGCTCGACGTGAAGAAGGACGCCGGCCAGGGCGAGATCAAGAAGGTGTATTACGCGGTATGGCTTGGTACCATTGGGGTCTGGCACTTGTACATTGTAATCTTTGGCTTGTCCTCCAACTTCTCAAGGCTGAACTTGAAGGATGCATGTGGTTAGTAGTTTTAGTTGGTAGATGCTTAGTGCACGGGATCGGGATGAGTTATAGCACCGGATCCCTCTCTCACAGCTTCTCTATATATACGAGTCAGGCATATGTTGGGTGCTGCCAAGATACGATTGTAGAACAAATATTTCTCGTCGATGGACAGCTAAAGTGATTGAGTTCCTGCATAGTTAGTGCTCTATCGGGATCGGTATATGGACAAGTACAGTCCTTGCACTAGCCCTACTGTCTCTACATATCGTATGCTTTGCTACTGTTGCTCAATGTAAACACAACAATGAGGTTTCATTTTTTCACTTCTCCTGGAAGTATATAGTATAACTACTGAAGGGCTTTTCCTTTTGTTTCTTGTCTGATCTATTGCGTGATTATCTATTCGACTCTACAATAATTGGATAACAATTGTTGGTTTCATATTCTATAGGCCGAAATTATTTTTAATACGGTAATCACTAATGTGGTAATTGCATCATGTGTGATTTCTTAAATGCTGACATGTGCTAATATCATAATGATTACCACATTAGTGATTACCGAAAGTATATACATAATGAAGTCTAGCACCAGCAATTGCATAGTGACCAGCGCAATATTGCGATTTTTTTCCATTGGTAGCCATCACAGATGCTAGTTATGTATGTATATTTCTTAAATGTTGACATGTTCATAGATGAAACCCCATTTCTCTGCTCTCATCTCGATGTTGCTGAACACAGACCCTCGATGACACTCACAAAATCAGTTTTTTGTGCACTTTTCTCCGATCTGGTTGTGTGAAGGATTCAAGCCATGGAGAAGTTGTTACGGGGTTGAAGTGTCATTTGAGATGCTTGCAAAGCAGCTCAAAATCATCACCATAAGTCCAACTTACCTGCACCAAAGGTAACTTGTCCCAACATCCCCTCTCCTTCTATTTATTTTGATACAACAGTCATGTTTCGATAGCCAAAAATTTACAACAGAGACTCTGCAACTTGATGAAATTTTGAGATGCCCCCGTGTGTAAAAATGGTTGTTTGGGTTATCGACTTTTCCTAGTTTTCCTTGAAGCTTCCCTGAAATGGAACTTCAGATCCCTTCTTGTCTTCTAGAAAATGGAAGATGTGCCTCACGCCTCTGTGTCATGGATGGACACTGCCCTTCTATGAATCAGAGTTCCGTTTGCTAATGTGTAGATAGGTTAGCTATACTGTGAATTATACGAATAGAGAATAGAGAATTAGATGAACCCTCGTAGACAGGCATGTTTTCCTAGCATTATTGACATCAATAGTACGTCGGTACATATTGATTTTGTGAAAAAAAATCTTTTGGGATAATATACACAATGTATATACTTTATTACCTCACCTTTATCTGTGTATCTGTAATGTGTATGCTATTTTTTTTTTCCTATACACAGCATATGACATGTATATTGTTCGAATGAGTCGTCATGCATTATTTAGCTATTCATGTATGCTTACCATCATTCAATAATCTGCAGCTTGTTTACCACTACCTGTCGAAAACTGAGAATCATGAGAGGCTCTAATGCTGCTGGAATGGGTATGTATGTTCACGCACATACTATCATGTCTCTAATATTTCTCCATTTTCTGCGTTTGAAGATTTTGCTAGAAAATAAATAAATAGTCGTTCATCTAAAATATGTGGCTCCATTATTTGTCATGTGTGCTTTGTAGTATTTCTGATTACTAAACCAATCCTTATTGTGGACCTGCGATGCTTTCACGTGAGAATTTGTCCACTTGAAGTGAGAATTTGTCCACTTGAAGTCTACACTGAGCGTGCGTGCATGCTTCTAGAAGCAAGCAAGAGAGGCAACGTGACTTTGTTTGCATACCTCCCCTCGTCCATCCATGCTTAGCTTAGCTTAGCTTAAAAGAAGCAAGCATAGAGATAGATATTTGTTGCTAGCTATGGTAACCAAGTCGGGCAGCCGGTTGGGTCGGTCGCCCCTGTTCCACTTCACCTTTTTGACTTTGGGAAATGAATGACCTTCTAGTCTTTGTCTAGTTACGGATTCACAAGATGGTTCTACTTTCTCTTGGATTTGCATGGTTTGTGGTTACTGCTCATGTGCCATTTTTCTTCTCCTTCCCTTTTCATAGCTAAATATATGCATTCAAGATCGTTTGCTATAGTAGTAATATATGTAAGTGGGCTGTTTACAACTCTTGGGTGTAGATATAACATATAAGAGCTGCTTGGATGCGACATCATGCTGTTTTGCGCTTCGAATTCCATCCCTTTTGACCTTTAGATAAAATGGGACATATAATTTTCTCTATATAATGGCATGGTGCTGATTTAGCGTTGATATGACCTTACAACAATATTACATTGTAGTGTTTTCTGCATGGTTTCGTATCACTAGTTTCATGTTGCCTTCACATTTGAGTCTATTACTTGTTTTTGTTTTTATCTTTGATTAGTATCAATTGTGGTATTGTAGACTTAAAATTGTGTTGGTTCCTCTTTTACACAAGCTCAAGTGTGAAGTGTGAAGCCGTGAAGTGTGAACCCAAGTGTGAAGCTGTGAAGTCTTACTCAGTTTAGAGTAGCATATTGTAGCACATCTGTGTTGTAAAGATCGTAATAGATTTATTTAGTCATATATTTGATCAATTTTATTTGTTCTTGTTCTATTTGAAATTCATTCTTGGATTGAAAGTGGTCAAAAGACAATATATTAGTATTAAATTTAGGTTGATTCTAAGTTTGTGATGTCACCTGTATTGGATCAGATATATTTGTGCCTTCATAATGCTACAGATCAAAATGTAAAAATCTTGAGGCCTAAAATTTGACAAAATTTTGAGATCAGCATGACATGTGGGACCAGTACAAAAATAAAATGGCCAAAAAAGAAAATCAATAGAAAGTAAAAGGCCACAAATCAAAATTCGAAAAAAATAAAATTATAAGTGGCTATAAATAGGCTAAGGCCCAAAAAAAAGCCCAATAAGAAAAAGCCCAAAAAAATAAAATCAGCCCATGTGACCAATTGAAATGGGCTGGGCTGGTTTCAGCCATGACGTTTTGATTTCGTCGTAATTTTGCCACATAGGACTGCCACGTAGGACTGGGTTTGATTGCCAACGACGATTTAGGATCGTCGTAAAGGTTACGACAATCCAGGAATCGTCGTAAAGTTACGACGATTTTGATCAAAACGTCGTTGCTGTTCATTTCTGACGCTCCGTTTTCGACGCTTGGTTTTTCGTCGTGCGATCATCGTAAATTAAAAACCGTGATGATGTAGCGATGAAAAAATAGCGTCGTGTACTAGCATATTCCTTGTAGTGCATGGCCTCGAATACGAGAGACCAAAAGGTCGAACATGAGTCATATGGTTGAATACGATCAGCATGAAGTTGCTCACCATCGACGACTAGTCCGTCTCACGTGATGATCGGACACGGGTTAGTCGACATGGATCATGTATCACTTAGATGAGTAGAGGGTTGTCGATTTAAGTGGGAGTTCATACTTAATTTGATTTGATGAACTTAATTATCATGAACTTAGTCTAAAAGTTGTCTTTATAAATATTGTAGATCCAATGGCCAACGCACCTTTCAATCTCAATTTCAACGCGTTCCTAGAGAAAACAAGCTGAAAGATGATGGTAGCAACTATGCGGACTGGGTCCGCAACTTGAAGCTCATCCTCATTGCATCCAAGAAGGCATATGTCCTTGATGCGCCGCTAGGTGACCCCCCTGTTCCCGCGGCAGCCCAAGATGTTCAGAATGTCTCGCAAACGCGGAGTGAGGACTACTCTCTGGTTACGTGTGGCATGCTATACAGTTTAGAACCGGGGCTCCAAAGACGTTTTGAGCAACACGGAGCATATGAGATGTTCCAGGAGCTGAAGCTAGTTTTTCAAGCCCATGCCCGGGTCGAGAGATATGAAGTCTCCGATAAGTTCTTTAGCTGCAAGATGGAGGAGAACAGTTCTGTTAGTGAGCATATTCTCAGAATGTCTGGGTTACACGGTCGTCTGACTCAGCTTGGAGTCGAACTTCCGGATGACGCTGTAATTGACAGAATCCTCCAGTCTCTCCCACCAAGCTACAAGGGTTTTGTGCTGAACTATAACATGCAAGGGATGGAGAAGACCATTCCCGAGTTGTACTCGATGCTGAAATCTGCAGAAGTAGAAGTCAAGAAAGAGCATCAAGTGTTTATGGTCAATAATACCATCGGTTTCAAGAAAGGCAAGGGTAAGAAGAACTTCAAGAAAGACGGCAAAGCCGTTGCCGCTCCCGGTAAGCCAGATGTCGGGAAGAAGAAAAAGAATGGACCAGAGCCTGAGACTGAGTGCTTCTATTGCAAGGGAAAAGGTCACTGGAAGCGGAACTGCCCCAAGTACTTAGCGGATAAGAAGGCCGACAACGTTAAAGGTATATATGTTATACATGTTATTGATGTGTACCTTACCAGCGCTCATAGTAGCTCCTGGGTATTTGATACCAGTGTTGTTGCTCATTTGCAACTCAAAGCAGGAACTGCGGAATGAACGGAGGCTAGCCAAGGACGAGGTGACGATGCACATCGGGAATGGCTCCAAGGTCGATGTGATCGCCGTCGGCACGCTGCCTCTACATCTACCTTCGGGATTAGCTTTAAACCTTAATAATTGTTATTTAGTTCCAACTTTGAGCATGAACATTGTATCAGGGTCTTGCTTAATGCGAGACGGCTACTCATTTAAGTCAGAGAATAATGGTTGTTCTATTTATATGAGTGATATGTTTTATGGTCATGCTCCACTGGTGAATGGTTTATTCCTGATGAATCTCGATCGTGATGTTACACATATTCATAGTGTGAATACCAAAAGATGTAAAGTTGATAATGATAGTCCCACACACTTGTCGCACTGCCTCCTTGGTCATATCGGTGTTAAGCGCATGAAGAAACTCCATACTAATGGACCGTTAGAGTCTCTTGACTTTGAATCATTTGACACATGCGAGCCGTGCCTCATGGGCAAGATGACTAAGACTCCATTCTCAGGAATAATGGAGAGAGCAACCGACTTATTGGAAATAATACATACTGATGTGTGTGGTCCAATGAACGTTGAAGCTCGCGGTGGCTACCGTTATGTTCTCACTCTCACCGATGATTTGAGTAGGTATGGGTATATCTACTTGATGAAGCACAAATCTGAAACGTTTGAAAAGTTCAAGGAATTTCAGAGTGAGGTTGAGAATCAACGTGACAGGAAAATAAAGTGTCTACGATCTGATCATGGAGGAGAATATTTGAGTCACGAGTTTGGCACACAACTAAGGAAATGTGGAATTGTTTCACAACTAACGCTGCCTGGCACACCGCAACGTAACGGAGTGTCTAAACATCGTAATCACACTTTATTAGATATGGTACGATCTATGATGTATCTTACCGACTTACCGCTATCATTTTGGGGATACGCATTGGAAACTGCAGCATTCACTTTAAATAGTGCACCCTCTAAATCCGCTGAGACGACACCGTATGAATTATGGTTTGGCAAGAAACCTAAGCTGTCATTTCTAAAAGTTTGGGGCTGCGATGCTTATGTGAAGAAACTTCAACCAGAGAAGCTCGAACCCAAAGCGGAGAAATCTGTATTCATAGGATACCCTAAGGAAACTATTGGGTATACCTTCTATCTTAGATCCGAAGGTAAAATCTTTGTTGCCAAGAACGGATCCTTTCTAGAGAAAGAGTTTCTCTCGAAAGAAGTAAGTGGGAGGAAAGTAGAACTTGATGAGGTAATTGTACCCCCTCTCGAATCGGAGAGTAGCGCAGTGCGGGAAAATGTTCGTGTGACGCATACACCAACTGAAGAAGAAGTTAATGATAATGACCATGAAGATTCGGATCAAGTTGCTACTGAACCATGAAGGTCCACAAGGGTACGTTCCGCACCAGAGTGGTACGGCAACCCTGTGATGGAAATCATGTTGTTAGACAACGGTGAACCTTCGAACTACGAGGAAGCAATGGCGGGCCCGAATTCCAAAAAATGGCTTGAGGCCATGAAATCCGAGATAGGATCCATGTATGAGAACAAAGTATGGACTTTGGTGGACTTGCCCGATGATCGGCGAGCCATAGAAAATAAATGGATCTTCAAGAAGAAGACTGACGCAAACGGTAATGTGACCATTTATAAAGCTCGACTTGTCACAAAGGGTTTTCGACAAATTCAAGGATTTGACTACGATGAGACTTTCTCTCCCGTAGCGAAGCTGAAGTCAGTCGGAATCATGTTAGCAATTGCCGCTTTTCATGATTATGAAATTTGGCAAATGGACGTCAAAACAGCGTTCCTTAACGGGTATCTTAAGGAAGAGTTGTATATGATCGAACCAGAAGATTTTGTCGATCCTAAGAGTGCTAACAAGGTATGAAAGCTCAAGTGCTCCATCTATGGGCTGGTGCAAGCATCTTGGAGTTGGAACATTCGCTTTAATGAGGTGATTAAAGCGTTTGGGTTCATACAGGTTTATGAAGAAGCCTGTCTGTACAAGAAAGTGAGTGGGAGATCTGTAGCTTTTCTCATACTATATGTGGATGACATATTATTGATGGGAAATAATATAGAGTTATTGGAGAGCATAAAGGCCTACTTGAACAAGAGTTCTTCAATGAAAGACCTTGGAGAAGTTGCATACATATTAAGCATCAAGATCTATAGAGATAGATCGAGACGCCTCATAGGTCTTTCACAAAGTACATACCTTGACAAGATATTGAAGAAATTCAATATGGAAAACTCGAAGAAGGGGTTCTTGCCAGTTTTGCAAGGTAAGAGATTGAGTAAGACTCAGTCACCGACCACGGCAGCAGATAGAGAGAAGATGAGTATTGTTCCCTACGCTTCAGCCGTGGGCTCTCTAATGTCTGCCATGTTGTGTACCAGACCTGATATAAACCTTGCCATAAGGTTGGTAGGGAGGTACCAAAGTGATCCCGGTGTGGAACACTGGACAGCGGTCAAGAATATCCTTAAGTATCTGAAAAGGACTAAGGAGATGTTTCTCGTTTATGGAGGTGACGAAGAGCCGTATGACTCTAAGTCACAAACCGGATACGTGTATGTTTTGATTGGCGGGGCAGTGAGCTGGTGCAGCAGCAAGCAAGACGTCATGACAACATCTACATGTGAAGCGGAGTACATAGCTGCTTCGGAAGCGGCTCATGAAGGGATCTGGATGAAGGAGTTCATCACCGACCTTGGAGTGGTTCCAAGCACGTCAGGTCCGATGACACTCTTCTGTGATAACACTGGAGCCATTGCCATAGCCAAGGAGCCCAGATTTCACCGGAAGACCAAGCACATCCAACGCCGCTACAACTCCATCCAGGACCAGGTCCAGAGAGGAGTCATAGATATTTGTAAAGTACACACGGATCTGAATATTGCAGACCCGTTGACTAAACCTCTTCCACGAGCAAAACATGATCGCCACCACAATTCAATGGGTGTTCGATTCATCACAATGTAACTAGATTATTGACTCTAGTGCAAGTGGGAGACTGTTGGAAATATGCCCTAGAGGCAATGATAAAATGGTCATTATCATATTTCCTTGTTCATGATAATGATCTATTGTTCATGCTATAATTGTATTAACAGGAAACAATAATACATGTGTGAATAAATAGATCACAATGTGTCCCTAGCAAGCCTCTAGTTGGCTAGCTCGTTGATCAATAGATGATCATGGTTTCCTGATCATGGACATTGGATGTCATTGATAATGGGATCACATCATTAGGAGAATGATGTGATGGACAAGACCCAATCCTAAGCATAGCACTAGATCGTGTTGTTCGTATGCTAAAAATTTTCTAATGTCAAGTGTCTTTTTCTTCGACCGTGAGATTGTGCAACTCCCGGACACCGTAGGAGTGCTTTGGGTGTATCAAACGTCACAACGTAACTGGGTGACTATAAAGGTGCACTACGGGTATCTCCGAAAGTGTCTGTTGGGTTGGCACGAATCGACATCGGGATTTGTCACTCCGTGTGACGGAGAGGTATCTCTGGGCCCACTCGGTAGAACATCATCATAATGAGGTCAATGTGACTAAGGAGTTAGTCACGGGATGACGTGCTACCGAACGAGTAAAGAGACTTACCGGTAACGAGATTGAACAAGGTATAGGTATACCGACGATCGAATCTCGGGCAAGTTCTATACCGACAAACAAAGGGAATTGTATACGGGATTGATTGAATCCTTGACATCGTGGTTCATCCGATGAGATCATCATGGAACATCTGGGAGCCACCATGGGTATCCAGACCCCGCTAATGGATATTGGCCGGAGAGGTGTCTCGGTCATGTCTGCATGCCTCCCGAACCCGTAGGGTCTACACACTTAAGGTTCGATGACGCTAGGGTTATAGGGAATTGTTATACGAGGTTACCGAAGGTTGTTCGGAGTCCCGGATGAGATCCGGATGTCACGAGGAGATCCGGAATGGTCCAAAGGTAAAGATTGATATATAGGATGGATGGGTTTGGACTCCAGAAATGTTTCGGGCACTACCGACAACGTGCCGGGACCACTGGAAGGGTTCCAGAGGCCCACCGGGAGGGGCCACCAGCCCCGGAAGGCTACATGGGCCAAGTGTGAGAGGGAACCAGCCCCTGGGTGGGCTGGTGCGCCCCCCACACCCAGCCCAAGGAGCCAAGAGAGGGAAGGGGGGAAACCCTAAGTCAGGTGGGCCTTAGGCCCACCAGGGGGTGCGCCACCCCCTCCTCCCCTCCTGGTCGCCGCCCTGGCCTCCCATCTAGGGCTGCCACACCCATTAGGGGTGGGAACCCTAAGGGGGCGGCACCCTCCCCTTCCCTCTATACATAGTGGGGGTTTTGGCCATTGGAGACACACAATTTCATCTCTCTCTCGGCGCAGCCCTGCTTCTCTTCTTCCTCGTCTCCCACAGTGCTTGGCGAAGCCCTGCCGGGAGACCTCGTCGCTCCATCGCCACCACGCCGTCGTGCTGCCGGAGCTCTTCCCCAACCTATCCCTCCTCCTTGCTGGATTAAGGTGCGGGGGACGTCACCGGGCTGCACGTGTGTTGAACGCGGAGGTGCCATGGTTCGGCACTAGATCGGAATCACACCGCGATCAGAATCGCAGCGAGTACGACTCCATCAACCGCGTTCTAGCAACGCTTCCGCTTAGAGATCTTCAAAGGTATGAAGATGCTCTCACCCCTCTCTCATTGCTGGTCTCTCCATAGGAAGATCTGAATATGGCACAGGAAAATTTTGAATTTTTGCTACGTTACCCAACAACAGCTACCAACAAAAATGTACAAATTGCATACCTGGTACATGAAGGAAGCGGAACTCGGGCGTGAGTCTCTAACGGTGAAAGTCAAGCCAGAGCATTTCTTCAATTGCAAAGATTTGTGGATTGAGACGCCAGAATTTTGGCAGTTATACAATCAAGACGCACTCGACAAATCTCTTGTCAGTTGCTATTGTTTGCAGGTGATTTCTTTCTGTAATTCAGGTCTCTAGCTCATCGGCTCGTTCATTTGCCTCTAATTATCCTCACTATATTATTTTGTGTGTTCGGTGTTATCCAGAATGAAGATGCTTGAAATGAAAAGAGACGGACTATATTGCATTGGCTTCATTGACCCAAATACCATATTTGAAAAGGCGGTAGTAGAATACCCAGAAGAGACAGGGGAGAACTTGTTTCGGTTTTTCGAGATACCAAGTCACAATGAAAAAAAATATTATTTCCTTACAACTTCAAGTAAGTGTTACTGCTGTCTTGTACTATAAATTCTATTTTGCTTACCCGATCGATATTAAGTTTGCGTATAGTTCTTGATGAGTTGCATGCATGCCCGTTTATACAACGCAGATTCCATTTTATCCTGCTCATCATTACGATTGACCAGGGAAAAGATCAAGTACTCGACTCACTAAGAAAAGACGAAGGCGAGTACAAGTCCCTGAAGTTGATGCTGCACCGGTAATTTCAATCATTATCGCACTATGTCGTCCTCTTTAGTTCATTAACTGATACTCCCTCCGTCCGGAATTACTTGTCGCAAAATGGATAGAAATGAATGTATCTAGAACTAAAATGTATCTAGATACATCCATTCCTTCGACAAGTATTTCCGGACGGAGGGAGTATTAATTAATCAATGACTCCTTTTATTATTTTTCTTTGTCGGGCAGGGTTTGAAGCCAGTTCATCAAGAATGTTCGCGGTGAATGGAAACCAGAGCTGCCATGGACACCGTCCACGGTAATTAAGTGGTACTAGCGACGTCCACGCATCTCTTTAGTTCTAGTTTCAATACCATTATAATGCTTGATTATTATCTGACTGAATTCTATTCTCGTAAATTTTTGCATGCGGCAGCAACCGGGGAATAATCTATGTGCATACTTTGTTTGCGAGAACATTTGCTCCTTTGCGACCGAATTGCCCACTAAACCAGGAATTCTTGCGGTACGTAAACATTATTCACAATTTTTATATTCATGGTCTAATATATATATATATATACACACATATAAAATATTCATATTGGTATCCTTCTTTAAAATATGATGGAGAAGCGGGAGGAACTCCTCCGAACAGAATGCATACAAGCACTTCAAGAGGAATTTGCCGGATTTTTGCTGGATGAGTTTATAGATCCCAAGGGAGAATACCACTACGCCGGTTAATGCATGCATGCAATTGATCCGCAAGTTTTAAGAGAAATTGTATATATATATATATAGTATATATATATATAGTATATATATATATATATATGCATGTGTGTATGCTTATATATATATATGGTCGTACGGGATATTCTATGATATACGTCCTACGAGAAATTCTATGATATATGTACCAAATTCTATGATATGTTTGAAATGAAAAAGAATTAAATGGAATACAGAAAATGAAAAGCAAAAATAAACAATAAACACCAAAATCCCAAAACCCCAAATCACAGAATCCTTTAGTCCCGGTTGGTGTTACCAACCGGGACTAAAGGTCCCTGCCCCCTGGCACACTCTGACAGCCTCGTGGAAGGGATTTAGTCCCGGTTTGTCACAAACCGGGACTAAAGGGGGGCCTTTAGTCCCAAGTTAATAGTCCCGGTTGGTGAACCGAGACTATAGACCCTTACCAACCGGGACTATAGCCCCATTTTCTACTAGTGATTGTTGATTTGCTCCTCCGTGTGATTCCGAGAATATTGTGTGAGCAACCCTCTCTCTTGAGTGTTTGAGTTTAAAATTCACCGAGAGAAAACCCGAGAGTCAGAAAAAACAGATAGTGGTTTAGGATCACTCGAATCTAAGTCCAGTACGCTTCACCTATTACTCTTGAGGGATGCGAACTCCCTAGACAGTTAGGTGTCAATTTCTTTAGAGATCAAGAGTAATTGTGTTTCTCGAAGAAGTGTGTAAAGGTTTGGAGATCACCTCAAGTATCTACCATGAGTGATCGACATTGATTGATGAATCAATTGTCGAGGAGAATAGGGCGAAGAGAGTTATCTTCTGTGTTTAGTCACAACCCCTCCAACTGGACGTAGTCCTTTTGCAGTAGCGCGAACTGGTCTACCAAATTCCCTGTCTCCATCGAGCACCATTAGTCACCTCTTTCCCTTTCTATTTACTTCCACTCTATACTGTATGATATGTTTCAGTCATGTGACTTCATTCAAAGCATGTCTTAGTTCTTGATCGCTACTTGTTATTCGCTCACTATCGCTATCTTGTTCAAGTACCACAATACCCAACTGACTACAAGAAGAAACTCATTCAGATGGATGCTAAGATGAAAGATGAAATATGTGGTCATCTCTCCCGGTCTCAATTTATTCTCTATCGCCAATGTGAATCTGCAAAGGAATTATGGGGTACCCTAGAAAAGATCAATGAGGGTGTGTCCACTCAGAAGGAAGCTCGTATCAACAGCGTTCATGCCAAATTTAACCATTTCAAGAGAGTTGGAAATGAAAGCTGTCAACAAACGTTTGATCGAGTGGGTGACATTGAAAATGAGCTGCAAGGACTGGGTGCCAAAGACATCACTCACCACGAAGGGGTGAAGAAGTTGCTCAGATCTGTGGACAATTCCTACAACACATGTTCTGATGATTCAAGAATGAGATGATTTCAAAGTTCTCGATTCTGTTGATATCATGGAAAGACTGAACACCCACGAGGAACAAGAAGAAGAGAAGAGAGACCTTTATGGCTCAAGCTACCCAAAGAATCAGCACTCAAGGGTGAGGCTGAATCTTCCTCAGAAGAAAACGCCGAAGAAGATTTCGATGATCCTGAAAACACAAGTAAAGATCTTGCACTGATCGTGAAATGATTCCAGCGTTTCTGAATAAAGAATCAGTTTCATAAGAAAGGGTCAAGCAAGTCTGGGAGTTCCAAATCTTCATCAAAACCTACACATGACTACACCTGCTTCAAGTGCAAGAAGCCAGAGCATTTTATCTCAGATTGTCTTCTATGGAAAGATGGAATTCATGTAGTGGAAGATTTGATTTGGGAACCAACAATATGGAAAGAACAAGAGCTATGATTCAGATGACGAGAAGAAAACCAAGAAGTTCTTCAAGAAGAAAGACAACTCCTCCTCCAAGTCCTCGTCAACATCTTCATCACGGTATCCCACCAAGTCCTCGTACAATCGCAAGAACACCTCTCGCAATGCCAAATCATACATCATTAAGGAAATGGACTCAGAAGAAGAAGAAGAATCATCGGGTTCCTATCGTTGAGGATTCCAAAGAAGATTCACATGATGAGTGTCCTTCAAGAATCTACACCATGCTCAAACTTCTTCAAGAATCACTCAAGCAATGATGAGTCTCCTTCCTACCGCTTCATGGCCAAGGCCCCGAAAGAAAAGGCACCTTCCAAGCATCACAAGGTTTATACCAGTGATGAATTTTCTTCTGGTGAGGATGACCATGCTAAACTGAGTAAAATTTCTAAGAAACAACAAACCTCTCTAGAGAAAATTTAGAAAACCACCAGGAAGTCCGAAGGATTCTTGGTTGAGGAGATGGAGAAAAACCAATTATTGGCAGAAGAGCAGTGTGCTCTAGAGTCACAAATGGCTGAGCTAACCAATCATCGTGATTTTCTCTCAGCCGACGAGGAGAGGCCGACTTGTGATTAGCTCAAAAGGAAACATGAAATCGAGTCACTATGAGATGCTCATGATGACCTGCTTAGATAAAATTCTCTTCCCACCCAACAACTCAAGGAGCAACTTGAAGTATTTGTTCCACGTTGTTTGAAATGTCTTGAATGTAGCAATACTGAATCTAATGTTAAATCATCTATGTCAGCTGGAAAAAAAATCTTCTTTGAATGATATGAACGCTAACCCCTCTATCAAGGAAAATGGATCAGTGCTCGATGAAAATGCTAGGTTGAAAGATCTTATTAAAACATGGATGTTCAGAACCCTTAATAGGCATCAAATCCATTGTGATGTTCTCGAGAAATCCATTCTTCACAAAAATACCAGGAAGGAAGGTGTTGGTTTTGAAAGGAAACTAGGTGAAAATGGCATCTAGTGGACACTTGATCAACATCCTCGCACTGTGTGGGTATCCGCAAAGAGAAAATTGCTTGACCTTTGTTTACTCTCGGGATATGATTGTCCCATTCCGGAATATGTTCATGATGATTCTATTGACAACTACAAGTTGTTCAAGAACCAACGTGGTGAAGCATTTGCTCACCATGTTGGATCAAACAAGAGAAAAGGAGAGAACTGCTATCGTGTTCCCACACTTGTCCTTCAAAGTAGCACCATATTTTCCATATAGAGAGTTTTCATATAATTCATGATTATGCTAGTGTTTTTTTTACATTATATAGCTTGCCTTACATATTTCAATGATGAACTTCCTCAAATGCTTGAGGTCTTCAGGAGCAAGCAAGCTGGATGCACACCCACTTAGTTGCATTAGGAGAGCTTCATACACTTCTAACTCTAGTGCATCCGTTGCATGGCAATCCCCACTCCTCGCATTGACATCAATTGTAAGGCCTCTCCATTGCCTAACAATCAACCATGTTGATGCGAAACTTTCTATACCCTTTCTCTTCTTATAATCTCCAATCATCTGTAACATCCCAAAATTATAATTTTTTGCAATGTTAATATAATTATTAGATTGATTGTTTGTTTGTTTGAGTGATTGAAACTTGAGTGGAATTTGAAACTTCTCAAAAAATGAGAGGGAATAAAATGACTTTCCCAAAATTTTCTATTTTGAATCCCTTTTCAATTTTGACTTTGAATATTTTCAAAACCCTTTGATTAAAAAAAAATCAAACGAGAGGAGCAAAATGACACTCCAAAATCAGAGACAATGTCTTGATTCAAATTTTAAGTATTTGCAATTTATTTGAAATTCAAATTCCTTTTCATTTTAAAGTTATTGCAAAAAAATATTTTTTAAAAAAATATTTTATTTGGTTTTGAAAATATGTTCATATTTTAGAAAATTTTATTCTGAAAATTTTGATATATAATATGCCTATATAAAATATTCTCTTATTTTCGTTTATATTTTTCTTCGCTGTTTATTTCAAAAAAATAAAAAAAAGCACTATTCAATACGACACGATTCATACGGAATAAAAAAAGGGCCACGGCTGGCCGGTACTTGTCACCACGGTTGGCCAACTCCTGGCCCATGCGACACTCCTTTCTTTTCTTTCTAATTTCCCTACACTACGCATAGGTTTAGTCCCACATTGCGTAGCTATTGACCTTTAGACCTTCTTTCCACCTATAAATATAGACCCGTAGGAGCATCCAAAAATCATCTATTTCGGGTTAAATCAATCTTTTGGTTTGACTAGGTTTATTAAATAAAAATATTCTCTTCTCTTCAGCGGGATTTCTCGAAGTCGTCTCCTCATTGGAAATTAATTCTTACTCTGCATTTTAAAGGTACTTCTCTTCGTATTTTTTTTATACTTCCGTAGTTTATTATTTCTAGACTAGTATTCCTACACTAGTATACGGTAGAGTAATTAGATATATTAATTAGTCTTCGTATTTACACATTAGTACTAGAATTCTTTTAGACATAGCACTTTTATTCCGTAAAACAGCTTGGCCCTGATTTTTCAAATAGCCATAACTTTTTACTCGTTTATTCGAATTAGATGAAACCAACGCCTAGAGTTTCGTCTTGATCCCACCTATCCTATGAACCTATCATATCAAATTTTTGAAAATTTCAAATTTCGAAATTTGTTCATATTCATATTCAAACTTCTTTTGATCATATCTTTTTATCCGTAGCTCCGTTTTAGATGAATTCAATTGCGTCGGATTCATATCAAAGTAATCTTTCCGTTTGTATCATTAGTTTTAACTTTTCAACTTATAATTCTGATCAAATCAGATTTATCTATTAGTGCCCAAAAGTGTTCACATCGTTCTAAGCCGATTCAATGTTATATTGAAGTATTTGCATCTTTTGATCCGCTAGTTCAAATCTAGTAATTCTTTTTTCTACACGCTCATATTGATCTCCTATATCCAGTAGCATCATTAGTTTCGACCTTTGAACCTTACAAATTTGAGAGATTCAAATTTGTATTCGAACATTCATTTGATCTTATCTTGCAAACCGTACCACCTTTTCAATTGATTCCTTTTACCCCTAAACACTCATGTCATATATTTTTGTACGTAACCATCGTACTTCAGTTCAACTTCTCTTGACCTTTTGAATGCATATTCAATTCATACTTCAATTCGCTATAACTTGCGTTGTAGTGCACCATTTCAAGAAATTATTTCTACAAATAAATTCGTATGTCTTATACTATTTGTCAAATAACATTCATGTTGTTCTCCCAATATTTTTGATCATCTCCCATAGTGTATGCAAGTCGAGCTTATATAGCAATAGTTCATCGTCCATTACCTCTTTTGATCTCATTCATGCACCTTCACTTTACAACACACTTAGGACCTTTTTATTAAACCTTAGTACGTTGTTATTTTGCACCAAGACATGCTTTGTTCTTATGTTCTCTTGGTTCTTCCTTTTTGGCATGAATGTTTATTGAATGCTATTCATTTACGATAGATTTCTCGGAGTGTGGCGAGTAGAATTATCAGGATTTTGAGAGCGACTATCTTCATCAAGTAATACCAGGCAAGTCATTTGATCATGTATCACCTATGTTTTATGCATCGTAGTTCTACCTTCCTATGCCCAATTGCATGCTGAGTAGGTACTTGGAAATTATGGTTACATAATGTAGTATCATGTGGTAGGCACCCAACAACCCCGTTACTAGGCCCGGGACGACAAATTTCATATTGCTATGCTTGAGTAGACGGGATTCTGGTTGAGAGTTTATCACGAATGATGCGAGAATAATTTAATAACCAAGACCGGTTAAGTCAAGACTTTTCAAGACCTCGTGATGCAATGCAACTCTGGGTGAAGGATGGTTGATCGGCTCCCTGGAGAAACCAGTGGATGACCCGGGATGCTGGAGACGGCCATGACATCTTGCAGAAAGCTTCACCCAGGCTCAAAGAGACGGACGGATATTTTCAAGACTCAAGGCTTACCTGCACAGCCACAAGTCATTATGGGCTCTGGCTTGGTTGGACAACGTGGCGACTCTGGACAGGCGGTGTTAGCAGATGTAGAAGAACTGTAGGATTGGATGGGCACCGATAGGGATTCAGAGGGACCCGTTGAAAGACCATGTTTTGATCATCCGGTCTTCAAACACCCTGAAGTGCGAGGACATACACGGAGGCGATCAAATCTTGTGGGGAACGTGTGCAAAACTCTGCAGAGTACTCAAACCTAATCGATTAGCCGTGTCCACGGTCATGGACAACTTGAGCCAAAGGAACTGAAGTTATCTGGAATTCTCAACACCATTACATATATTTGATGAGGGTAATATTGATAACTTGGGTATGAGAACTGGTCGGCGGAACCATCTCATTAACAACCAACTACGTAGTAATATTTTGCTTTTAGCCCCTCTCTTGTTGTAGGAGAAAATTTGCTTTACGCTAAAACTTACAACACCACCTGCCATATATGCATATAGTATAGATGATATTTTACCCCCTCTCATATGTGACTTGCCGGCATATTCAATATGCTGACCTACACGCCTGCAACGTCTTATGTTGCAGATATTTTTCTTCGACGAGTAAGAGTACGATTCAGGGTTACGGTCTACACTCAACTTGCCGTTGGTGTTGATTGGGACTCCACTCCCTTGACTGCTTCCACTGAGATATTTAAGGTATATATCAGTTTTACGCTATTTACATGTGATTGCACTTTGATATATACATTGATGTACTGTGTGTGCCGGCATACTGATCCAGGGATGGCACAGATACACAGAGGCTTGACTCGTCTTGAGTCGGGTCGCTACATCATCATTCTCTTTGTCATCCTATGTGCCAAGTCCATTGCTCAAGCTCATGTATTGAGTGGAGTATAAAAAGATGAAGTGAGAAAAAGTATGATACAATTGCTTGATTTGGCACTAGGGTGTTCATGGTTTATAGTTTATACTAGGAAGACCGGGCTACGCCATGCTTACATGATTAAATGTTCAAAATGACATACTTTAGCAATTTTTATTTTGAAAGTCAAAGATTACTTTCTAGCACTTATACCTAGGCATGTGAAGCCCGACCAGGACAGACTGACCTGACCCAGCCTAAAAATACTAGGCCATGACGAGCCTGATCATGGCATTAGACCGGGAAACCAAGCCCGACGGTCGGGCCAGGCCGGGCTCGCACTTGCAAAAAGTCAGTTTTCAGCCGTAGTTGGGTCGGGTCAATCGGGCTAGGTCAGGCTTTTTCGGATTCGTGCCCGATTTATTAGGCCCGACGGTCGGGTCGGGCCGGGCCAGGCTCGAGCGTGGGTTTTCAACATCGGTCTTTTTTTGGCTCAGCCCAAAGCCTGGCCTAACCCGAGATATGCCCACGTATACTAGCACTTCTTTATATGATGACTTTGATATATATTAACTCATCTTTTCCCAACATTTCTTACTAAAAGAATTACATGAGTATACATGCTAGGTTGGATTTCACATCAAAAATTGTATTTTTATCATTTACCTACTCGAGGACGAGTAGGAATTAAACTTGGGAATGATAATACATCTCCAACGTATCTATAATTTTTGACTATTTGATGCTATTATATTACCAATCTTATATGCTTTATATGCCATTTTAATTGTTTTTATGGACTAATCTATTAACTTAGTGTCGAGTGCCAGTTTCTGTTTTTTCCCATTTCTTTGTTTCGCACAAAGACCATACAAAACAAAGTCCAAACACGATGAAACTTTATGACAATTTTTTATGGACCAGAAGAGACCCTAGAAGCTTTGGAGATGCACTAGACAATGATCGAGGGAGGCACAAGCTCAGGGGGTGCCCCAAGGGGACGCCCTATGAGCTTGTGTATCCCATGTGGCCTCGTTTGACCTAATTCCACCGCTATTAATTCCATAAAATCTAGAAACCACCAAACCGAGATCCGTTTTTTATCACTGTCGCAAGCTTCCTTTCCTCCATAATCCCATCCGGAGCCCTTTTTCCGAGTGGTTCCAATGATTTCTTTGAAGACTATTCGATGTAATCTCGTGATGCATTTGTTGGGATTCGATGAATTATGGGTTTATCATCAAATTATTCATTTAAAGTAATTGCATGTTTTTTGAACCATTGTGTAATTTGTTAGCTATGTATGCTTTTGATCTATAAGTTTTTTTAGCCAAGTAAACGAGTCGATTTTCACACGAAGTGGTGCATAGTAGTGGTTCAATCTTGGAGTGTCCTAACTCTATGACACAAGTAATTGCAAGGCACACATTGTATTATTGCCACTAAGGATAAAATGACGAGATCTGAACATATTAATTGATCTTATCTTGTCTACATTATTTCATGTTGCTCCAAGTAGTATTCTATTTGTTATGAACTTATTTTACCTTGTGATGCATGCTAGATAGCAGTTAATGGGTGGAGTAATATTAGTAGGCGCCAGTAAGTTTAACGGTCTACTTATCACAACCATAATGCCTATATATGAATTATGCTATGAATAATCACAATCATAACTATGTGCTTTTCTATCAATTGTCCAACAGTAGTTTATCTATCTATCGAATTATGCTCATGAGAGAGATGCCTCTAGTGAACGCTATGGCCCCCCGGGTTCACTTTTCCTATTAGATACCAAAAATATAAGTTCCTTGTTGTTACTATTTAATTTTTATTTTATTTATGATATATGCTGAAAACCTGAACACTAGCTAAGCATATAAATGACAACGAGAACAAAAGAGTTTGTAGAAGTTTTTTTTATCACTTTCAGTTTATCAACTGAATTGCTTCAGGACGAGAAATGAGTTAAGCTTGGGGGAGTTGATCCGTCTCAAACATATCTATTTTTCCAAACACTTTTGCTCTTGTTTTGGACTATAATTTGCATGATTTGAACGAAAGTAACCCGGACTGACGCTATTTTCAGCAGAACTGCCATGGTGTTTTTTCTGTGGAGAAATAAAAGTTCTCGAAATCAGACGAAACTTTTGTGTTTTTTTCTAGAATATATACAAAATAATGGAGCGAAGACCCACCAGAGGGGGTCACCTATTGGTTCCAGGACAATAGGGCGCGACCACCCCCCTCGGCGAACCCTGATGGCTTGGGGCCACATCGTGGCTCATGTGATCCTAATTCGAGTCCTATAAATTCTTATTTCCAGAGAAAAAATAAGAGAGAAGTTCTCATCACGTTTTACGAGATGGAGCCGCCTCCACCTCCTTTTCTTCACCCGAGGGCTGATCTGGAATCCGTTTGGGGCTCCGGAGAGAGGGATTCGTCGCCGTTGTCATCACCAACCCTTCTCCATCAACACCATCATGATGCTCACCACCGGGAGTGAGTAATTACTTTGTAGGCTTGCTGGACGATGATGGGATTATATGAGATTGATCATGTAATTGAGTTATTTTGATAGGGCTTGATTGATAGTATCCATTATGTTCTGAGATGATGTTGCTTTGACTTTGCTATGCTTAATGCTTGTCATGAAGGCCTGAGTGCCATGATTTCAGATCTGAACCTATTATGTTTTATCTGAATATGAAAGTGTTTAGATCCTATCTTGCAAGTTGTATGCACGTATTACATGTCATGATCCGCATATCCCAAGGTGACAATAATTGGGATTCTTTCCGGTGATTGTCGTAGTTTGAGGAGTTCATGTATTCACTATGTGTTAATGCTTTATTACAGTTCTCCATTAAAAGGAGGCCTTACTTTCCCTTAGTTTCCTTATGGAACCCGCTGCCACGGGAGAATAGGACAAAAGATGCCATGCAAGTTCTTATCGCAAGCACGTATGATTATATCCATAATACATGCCTACATTACATTGATGAATTGGAGCTAGTTCTGTCTCACTCTAGTGTGTAACTTTTGCATGATGAAGGTCATCTAAATCATTATCCATCACCAGCCCACGTGCCTATGCTTTTCATATACTCAATCTTGCTAAGTTACTATTCCTATTGCTACTCTTACATCACTACAAAATTGTTGTTGTTATCATTACCGTTACTACTACTATTTTGATGTGCTACTAAAACTTTTGCTACAAAGAGATATACAAGAGTGGTTGGATTAACTCAGCTTCAATGAATAATAAATATTCTTTGGTTCCCCTTGTGTCAAATCAATAAATTAGGGTGTAATACTATCCGTGAAGCCTCTTGCGATCCCCTATATCAACGCGACATTTTCCACCCCAACCCGTGCTACTACGACGCCGCCACTACCTTAACTTCCTCATCGGTTTCGCCAGTCCCCAGCTTAGTTCACCTTGCCATCTGCGTCCTGCACTGGTTGGTACTATACACGATGAGTACGACACCCTCGTATGGAATCACACGTGGGAGTTGATAACCCACAAGTATAGGGGATCGCAACAGTTTTCGAGGGTAGAGTATTCAACCCAAATTTGTTGATTCGGCACAAGGGGAAGCCAAAGAATACT
Source organism: Hordeum vulgare subsp. vulgare (assembly GCF_904849725.1). Taxonomy (NCBI): domain Eukaryota; kingdom Viridiplantae; phylum Streptophyta; class Magnoliopsida; order Poales; family Poaceae; genus Hordeum; species Hordeum vulgare. Next base: position 93,393,921 of record NC_058524.1, on the reverse strand, counting down.
CTCGAGTATTAGCAGTTGAGTTGTCAATTCAACCACACCTTAAAGACTTAGTACCTGCATCAAAGTATCAGTAGCAAAGTAGTGTGATAGTAACAGTAGCAACAGTAACAGTAGCAGCAGTGACAGCAGTAGCGGTAACAGTAGCAGCAGCGACACCAGTAGCGACAAAGTAACGTAGCAAGGACTAGTAGGAAAAACTCGTAGGCATTGGATTGGTGATGGATAATTATGCCAGATGACATTCATCATGTAACAGTTATAACATGGAGAGATATGTAACTAGCTCCAGTTCGTCAATGTAATGTAGGCATGTATTCCGTATGTAGTCATACTTGCTTATAAAAAGAACTTGCATGACATCTATTGTCCATCCCTCCCGTGGCAGCGGGGTCCTAATGGAAATTACGGGATATTAAGGTTCTTCTTTTAATAGAGAACCGGAACAAAGCATTAGCACTTAGTGTATACATGAACTCTTCATACTATGGTCATCTCCGGGAGTGGTTCCGGCTATTGTCACTCCGGGGTTGCCGGGTCATAACACATAGTAGGTGACTACAACTTGCAAGAAAGGATCAAGAACACACATATATTGACGAGAACATAATAGGTTCAGATCTGAAATCATGGCACTCGGGCCCTAGTGACAAGCATTAAGCATGGCAAAGTAGTAGCAACATCAATCTTAGAACATAGTGGATACTAGGGATCAATCCCCATCAAAACTAACTTGATTACATGATAGATCTCATCCAACCCATCACCGTCCAGCAAGCCTACGATGATATTACTCACGAACGGTGAAGAGCATCATGGAATTGGCGATGAAGGAAGGTTGATGATGACGAAGGCGACAATCTCCCCTCTCCGGAGCCCAGAACGGACTCTAGATCTTCCCTCCAGAGGAAGAACAGGTGGTGGCGGCGCCTCCGTATCGTAAAACGCGATGAACTCTTCTCCCTGATTTTTTTCTAGACGAAAAGGACTAAATAGAGCTGGAGTTGGAGGCGGCGGAACCCCGAGGGCCCCACAAACCTGCTAGGCACGGCTAGGGGGGCCCGCGCCTCCTGGGCTTGTGGGCTCCTCGCTCCACGCCTCTGGTTGATTCTTGCGCCAGTATTTTTTATATATTCCACAAAAAATCCTCGTAAATTTTGAGATCATTCCGAGAACTTTTATTTCTGCGCAAAAACAACACCATGGCAATTCTGTTGAAAACAAAGTTAGTCCGGGTTAGTTCCATTCAAATCATGCAAATTAGAGTCCAAAACAAGGGCAAAAGAGTTTGGAAAAGTAGATACGACGGAGACGTATCAACTCCCCCAAGCTTAAAGCCTTGCTTGTCCTCAAGCAATTCAGTTGACAAACTGAAAGAGACAAAAGAAAAACTTATACAAACTCTGTTTGATCTTGTTGTTGCAATTATGTCTAACTCATATTCAGAATTTCAGGAAGATCATAAGCTAACCACATAAGCAATGACATTTAAGTCTCGTGAAGAACTCATATCAATGGCATAATCAACTAGCGAGCAATAATGATAACTTTCAAACGTCAACACTTCAATCAAAACAATCATGAAGCAATATGAACACTTGGTATCTCGCTAGCTCTTTCTGAGACCGCAAAACATAAATGCAGAGCACCTTCAAAGACCAAGGGCTGACTGAACATTTTAATTCATGGCAAAGAAGAACCAGTCACAGTCATACTCAATAACAGTTAATAGCAAAGCATAAAAATGGCGGAGGTGCTCTCTAATTGGTGCTTTTATAAGAAGAGGATGACTCAACAAAAACATAAATAGAGAGGCCCTTCGCAGAGGGAAGCATTTATTTACAGAGGTGCCCAAGCTCAAGCTTTGAAGACAGAGATAAATAATTTTGGGTGGCATTCTTTCATTGTCAACGCGATGACCAAGAGTTTTCACCATCTTCCATGCTACACATGCTATAGGTGGTTCCCAAACAGAAAAGTAAAGTTTTGACTCCCCCACAACCGATCTATCACACTCCACGACTAGCCGAATACTCGGGTGCCGTCCATACCAACAACAATCCATGGGGAGTTTTGTTTACAATTATCTTTTGATTTGAGCATGGAACTGGGCATTTCAATTACCGGCCCCTTTCTCGTGAGTGATAGTGAATAAACACATATCGAGGATAACACGCCTAGCATGGAAGATACTTATCGCCCCTTGTCGCCACATGAGCGGTTCGGGCATGCAAAACATATTATTGCTTGAAGGTTTAGAGAGTGGCACATGCAAATTTACTTGGAACGGTAGGTAGATACCGCATATAGGTAGGTATGGTGGACTCATATGGAACAACTTTGTGTTTATGGAAGTGGATGCACAAGCAGTATTCCCGCTTAGTACAAGTGAAGGCTAGCAAAAGACTGGGAAGCGACCAACTAGAGAGCGACAACAGTCATCAATATGCATTGAGATTAACCAACATTGAGTGCAAGCATGAGTAGGACATAAATCACCATAAACATGAATATCATAGAGGCTATGTTGATTTGTTTCAACTACATGCGTAAACGTGTGCCAAGTCAAGCCACTTGAATCATTCAAAGGAGGATACCATCCTATCATACTATATCATAATCATCTCAAAATTCATGTTGGCATCCAAGACAAACCATTATAAGCTCCTAGCTAATTAAGCATGGCATCGGAAACTAGGATCTCTAAGTTGTCATTGATAACAGGTTTCTCTCACAATAAAGCTGAATTAGGAACGATGAGCTAGTCATATTTACAAAAACAAAATAGATCGAGTTCATACCAGCTTTTCCAGGCACAGTCACTTCATCATATATCGTCATTATTGCCTTTCACTTGCACGACCGAATGATATGAACAATAATAAGAGTGTTCGTGCATTGGACTACGCTGTAATCTGCAAGCAAACACAAAGGAGAAGACAAAGTAATATGGCTCTTTGACAGATAAACAGATATGCATGCGAGAGACACTAAACATTGTAACCATGGTCTTCTACCTTGACCCAAGGAAAAAGAAAACTATTTACACGGGAAAGCTCCCAACAAGCAAAAGAAGAACGAGAAATCATTTTGGGTTTTCTCAAACTAGACAAACACTCAAACTAGACAAACACACGAGAAGAAAGCGAGAAAAATAAATAACCTAGCATGGATGATACAGTGGCAAAGTGTGAACACCGACTAACAAAGTGAAAGTGTGAGCATGAGTATAAAGTCGGTGAGAAACACGTACTCCCCCAAGCTTAGGCTTTTGGCCTAAGTTGGTCTACTCCCAAGGCTGGTCCGGGCGATATCCAAAATCATAATGGGGGTTGTACGGGAACGCGACAGCTACCGCCTGAATAGCTGCCTCACGGAGGCGAGCAGCCTTTGCCTCCCTCTCATACTCCTCTGCCTCTCCTCTGGTTATGTAGTATCTCCGTTTTACCTGAAAGTCAAAGAAGGTAGGAGCAGAAGGGTAATATGGAAAACACGCTGTCGGTTAAATATTAACCGGTATAAGAGGGATTCATTATCCCTCTCAAGGAACTGATAACGTGTCATAGCGGCGCGATCAAGGAAGGCTGTATGGAGCGGGGGATCTCCTTCGCGGATGGGTACTCCAAGAAAATTTGCTATGCGAGTGGCATAGATCCCACCAAAGAAATCCCCTTCATTAGCATTATTATTTAGCCTCCTCGCTATTATAGCTCCCATGTTGAAACTTCTATCACCCGTTACTGCGCTCTTAAGAATACTAAGGTCAGGTGCGCAGAGGTGACAATGCTCAATATTGCTGTTAATGCATCTACCTATGAAGAGGGCAAAGTAATGCAAGGCAGGAAAATGAATGCTCCCCATGGTAGCCTGCGTAATATCTCTAGTTTCTCCGACAGTTATACTAGAGATAAAATCTCTAACCGAAGACTTAGGAGGATCATTGAGACTACCCCAATCAGGTATCTTGCAAATTCTATTGAAATCCTCTAAATCCATGGTATACGATTTGTCATACAGATCAAACGGTATGGATGTGTCACGGCCAGCTGAAAATTTGAATCTACGAACAAAAGAGGCAGTGAGAGTAGTATACTGTTCACATTTATCGGAGATGAATTCTTCGAGCCCGGCGTTGTGAACAAATGTATCTAACTCGTCTTTGAAGCCTGCATCAATCATGAATTCATTAGAAGACCATTCACATGGTTGTACTTGTGCGTTCCTCGGTTGGTAAGGATCGGGCTCCCGAATCGCGAGACGGGGACCTCTCTTGCTTGAGGAACCACCATGATAGTTTCTCCTAAACATCTTCCTTTTCTGAATTTTTTAGTGACTCAAAAGAAAAGTGAACAAGGCTCAACGAAACTCATGGCAACTACTCCTACAAGTGCCTAGATGCCATATCACGCATCAAAACTACTTGGGACCAACTAAAATTAGCATGCAAAGCTCAAGAACAGGGTCACCAAGGCAGCAAAAATACGCGACGAATAAGGTACTAGAGAAAAAAATAATTGGACCAATGGAGGAGTCACATATCAAGGAACAATTTCCCCAAAACAGTTTGGTGAATGGGGCTTTACACAAGGAGATCGAAAATCGCAGCAAGAAGAGCAAGAACACGGGTTTGAGCTGTAGAATGAATTTTTCTGGAGGTAGGAGAAGGAGATGGGAGTTGGAATAAGTGGAGGGGGGACACGTGGGCCCCACAAGCCTGGTAGGCGCAGTCAGGGGGGTGCCCGCGCCTCCTGGGCTTGTGGCCCACTGATGCATCCCCCTGACTAGCTCTCCGTCTCATAATTTTTCAAAAATTTCAGAAAAAATCATACTTGATTTTCAGGGCATTTAAAGTACTTCTATTTTCGGGACACTTTTCTACGGGACGCAAAAAGCAGAAAACAGGAAAAACTAAAGCTAAATCTATCATTTTTCTTCTAAGCAACCGAAGGTAAAGGTTTGGAACAGAGGGTTGTGACTCCTAGATTCATCCATCTCATGGTCATCAAAAGAAATCCGTCAATGAGGTTGATCAAGTCTCCTTGACAAACTTTTTTGAATCGCATAAAAAACGGAGAATCTTCGAATAGTCACTAGGTTACCTCAATGGGGATGTGCATATCCCCAACAAGCAAATCATACTTCATCTTAACAGTAGGTATAGGGCATTCAAAGCTCCCAATAAGAATCGATGAAGTTTTTTCAATAGCATTGATGCAATGTACTCGATATTGTTTCTTCGGAAAGTGCATCGTATGCTCATTACAATTGACATGGAAAGTGACATTGCCTTTGTTGCAATCAATAACAGCCCCTGCAGTGTTGAAAAAGGGTCTTCCAAGGATGACCGCCATGGCATCATCCTCGGGAATATCCAGAATAACAAAGTCTGTCAAGATAGTAACGTTAGCAACCACAACAGGCACATCCTCGCAAATGCCGATAGGGAAAGCAGTTGATTTTTCGGCCATTTGCAGGGAGATTTTAGGGGGTGTCAACTTATCCAATTCAAGTCTACGATAAAGAGAGAGAGGCATAACACTAACACCGGCTCCGAGGTCGCATAAAGCAGTTCTAACGTAGTTGCCTTTAATGGAGCAAGGTATAGTGGGCACTCCGGGATCACCTAGTTTCTTAGGAGTTCCACCCTTGAAGGTGTAATTAGCGAGCATAGTGGAAATCTCAACCTGAGGTATCCTCCTCTTATTAGTCACAATATCCTTAATGTACTTGGCATAGGGAGACATTTTGAGCATATCTTTCAAACGCATTTGCAGAAAGATAGGTCTAATCATTTCAACAAATCGCTCAAAATCCTCATCATCCTTTCTCTTGGATGGTTTGGGAGGAAAGGGCATGGGTTTCTGAACCCATGGTTCTCTTTCTTTACCGTGCTTCCTAGCAATGAAGTCATTCTTATCGTATCTCCTATTCTTAGGTTGTGGGTTATCAAGATCAAAAGGTTCAATCTCCACATCCTTATCATTGCTAGGTTGAGCATCAACATGAACATCACTATCGATAATATCACTAGGCTCATGTTCATCACCAGATTGTGTTTCAGCATCAGAAACAGAGACATCGTTTGGATTCTCGGGTGTAACAGCAGCAGGTTTGCTAGCATGCAAGTTCCTATCATCTTTCTTTTTCTTCTTAGGATGACTAGATCCATCAGTGCTAACTCCTTGAGAATCTTGCTCAATTCTCTTAGGATGACCCTCAGGATACAAAGGTTCCTCGGTCATTCTACAGCCTCTAGTGACGACTCTAACAGAATTGTCATTCAACTCATTGAGCAAGTCATTTTGAGCCTTAAGTACTTGTTATACCCGAGTAGTAACAATAGAGGCATGTTTACTCAAAAGCTTAAGATCATTGACATTTCTATCCACACAAGTACTTAAATGACTAAGCATACGAGCATTCTGTTCCAATTGTCTGCTAACATAATCATTGAAACTTTGTTGTTTGGCAACAAAGTTATCAAATTCATCTAAGCATAATCTAGCAGGTTTATCAAAAGGAATATCACTCTCATTGAATCTATGAAGAGAATTTACCTCTACTACCTGTGTCGGGTTATCAAGACCATGGATCTCTTCGATAGGTGGTAGATTTTTGACATCTTCAGATTTAATGCCTTTCTCTTTCATAGATTTCTTAGCTTCTTGTATATCTTCGGGACTGAGGAATAGAATACCTCTTTTCTTCGGAGTTGGCTTCGGAGGTGGTTCGGGAATAGTCCAAGCATTCTCATTGCACAAGATATTATTCAATAGGATCTCAGCTTTTTCCACAGTTCGTTCCCTGAAAACACAACCGGCACAACTATCTAGGTGGTCCCTAGAAGCATCGGTTAGTCCATTATAGAAGATATCAAGTATTTCATTCTTCTCAAGAGGGTGATCAGGCAAAGCATTCAGCAGCCGGACAAGCCTCCCCCAAGCTTGTGGGAGACTCTCTTCTTCAACTTGCACAAAGTTATATATATCCTCCAAGGCAGCTTGTTTCTTATGGGCAGGAAAAAAATTCTCAGAGAAGTAGTAGATCATATCCTGGGGACTACGCACACAACCAGGAGCAAGAGAAGTGAACCAAGTCTTAGCATCATCCTTTAGCGAGAAAGGAAACAGCTTAAGGATATAGTAGTGCCGGATCTTTTCCTCACTCGTGAATAGGGTGGCTATATCGTGCAACTTAGTAAGATGTGCTACAACCGTTTCAGACTCATAACCATGAAAAGGATCAGATTCGACCAAAGTGATTAACTCAGGATCGACAGAGAGTTCATAATCCTTATCGGTCACAAAGATAGGCGAAGTAGCAAACTTCGGGTCGTATTTCATCCTAGCGTTCAGAGATTTTTCTTTCCACTTGCGCAGTAATTTCTCAAGATCATAGCTATCCTTACAAGCAAGAAAGTCCTCAGTTATCTTTCCCTCCATAATATAATCCTCAGGTATATCAGGCAATTCATATCTAGGAGAGCTAGTTCTAACAGGTGAAATAGCAGGTTCTACTTCAATAATCTCAGCAGTTTCAGAAGTATCATCACATTCAGCAGCAACTCTAGCAATTTGTGCATCAAGAAATGCACCTAGTGGCAAAGCAGTATCAAGCAAAGCATCATCACAAGCATCATGGATAGCAGAAGTAGCATCATCAAGCACATGCGACATATCAAATTTTCTAGCAGGAGGTGGTGTCGCAAACTTACTCATAACTGAAGGTGAGTCAAGTGCAGAGCTAGATGGCAGTTCTTACCTGTCCTCGTAGTTGAGGGCAAGACTTTAGTTTTTGGATCTCTCGGATTCCTCATAGTGATCAGCAGACGTAAATCCCAAGTGACTCAGAGAATAGAGCTAGGCCTCCCCGGCAACGGCGCCAGAAAATAGTCTTGATAACCCACAAGTATAGGGGATCGCAACAGTTTTCGAGGGTAGAGTATTCAACCCAAATTTGTTGATTCGACACAAGGGGAAGCCAAAGAATATTCTCGAGTATTAGCAGTTGAGTTGTCAATTCAACCACACCTGAAAGACTTAGTACCTGCATCAAAGTATCAGTAGCAAAGTAGTGTGATAGCAATAGTAGCAACAGTAACAGTAGCAACAGTGACAGCAGTAGCGGTAACAGTAGCAGCAGTGACAGCAGTAGAGGCAAAGTAACGTAGGAAGGACCAGTAGGAAAAACTCGTAGGCATTGGATCGGTGATGGATAATTATGTCGGATGACATTCATCATGTAACAGTTATAACATGGAGAGATATGTAACTAGCTCCAGTTCATCAATGTAATGTAGGCATGTATTTCGTATGTAGTCATACATGCTTATAAAAAGAACTTGCATGACATCTATTGTCCATCCCTCCCGTGGCAGCGGGGTCCTAATGGAAACTACGGGATATTAAGGTTCTCCTTTTAATAGAGAACCGGAACAAAGCATTAGCACTTAGTGAATACATGAACTCCTCATACTATGGTCATCTCCGGGAGTGGTTCCGGCTATTGTCACTCCGGGGTTGCCGGGTCATAACACATAGTAGGTGACTACAACTTGCAAGATAGGATCAAGAACACACATATATTGACGAGAACATAATAGGTTCAGGTCTGAAATCATGGCACTCGGGCCCTAGTGACAAGCATTAAGCATGGCAAAGTAGTAGAAACATCAATCTCAGAACATAGTGGATGCTAGGGATCAATCCCCATCAAAACTAACTTGATTACATGATAGATCTCATCCAACCCATCACCGTCCAACAAGCCTACGATGAGATTACTCACGAACGGTGAAGAGCATCATGGAATTGGCGATGAAGGAAGGTTGATGATGATGAAGGCGACGATCTCCCCTCTCCGGAGCCCAGAACGGACTCCAGATCTGCCCTCCAGAGGAAGAACAGGTGGTGGCGGCGCCTCCGTATCGTAAAACGCGATGAACTGTTCTCCCTGATTTTTTTCTAGACGAAAGGGACTAAATAGAGCTGGAGTTGGAGGCAGCGGAGCCCCGAGGGCCCCACAAGCGTGCTAGGCGCGACTAGGGGGGCGCGCCTCCTGGGCTTGTGGGCTCCTCGCTCCACGCCTCCGGTTGATTCTTGCGCCAGTATTTTTTATATATTCCATAAAAAATCCTCGTAAATTTCCAGGTCATTCCGAGAACTTTTATTTCTGCGCAAAAACAACACCATGGCAATTCTGCTAAAAACAGCGTTAGTCCGGGTTAGTTCCATTCAAATCATGTAAATTAGAGTCCAAAACAAGGGCAAAAGAGTTTGGAAAAGTAGATACGACGGAGACGTATCAGGAGCTGGTGCCATGTCCACCCGACGCCAACCTGATCACGGGGAAGTGGGTCTTCAAGCACAAAAATGATGCGGACGGCTCCCTCACATGTTAGAAAGCACACTAGGTCGTGTGTGGCTTCCGCCAACGCGCCAGCATTGACTACGATGAGACGTTCTCCCCGGTCGTCAAGCTGAAATGATTCGTATGATGCTCACCTTGCTCGCGTCGCGTGGCTGGCCGATGCATCAACTCGACGTGTACAATGCCTTTGTTCATGGCAACTTTGAGGAGGTGATCTACTGTCTCCATCCCGCCGGCTTCATGTACCATGACAAACCAGAGCACGCATGTCGCCTCTCCAAGTCATTCTATGGGCTGAAGCACGCGCCCGGTGCTTGGTTTCTCCGCTTTGCCGGCTTCAACCACTCTATCGGCTTCACTACCACGTGCTCGGACTCCTCATTGTTCACCTTCTGGCACGACAACGACGTGGCATTTCTCCTCCTCTACGTTGATGACATTGTGCTCACTGCGTCCTCACGGGGCGTGCTCCAATGTCTGGTACGACGTCTCGGTGGCAAGTTCGTGATGAAGGACATGAGCTCCCTCCACTTTTTCCTCGGCATTCGTGTCACATGCACTCATGCTCGGTTTTTCCTGTCCGAGCACCAGTAGGCCTAAGAGCTTCTCAATCGCGTTGGAATGGACACTTGTTGTCCTTCGCCAACGTCCATCGACACGAAGAACAAGCTTCCTTTTGCCAACGGGCCTCGTGTCGCCGATCCATCGGCCTACCGGAGCATCACTGGCGCCTTGTAGTACCTCACCATCACGTGACCTGAGCTCTCCTAAGTCGTCCAACAGATTTGTCTTCACATGCACGATCCGTGCGAGTGACACCTTGCGCTCGTGAAGCGCGTGCTTCGATACGTGCGCGGCACCTGCGCTCTCGGTCTTCATCTCCGCGCCTCAGGACGCTGGACATGCGTGCGTTCATCGACGCGGACTGGGTCGGGTGCCCCGACACCCGTCGATCCACGTTCGGATTTTGCGTCTACCTCGAGGATGCGCTTGTCTCTTCCTCCAGGCGCCAGGCAACGGTCTCACGTTCTAGCGTCGAAGCAGAATACCGTGGCATCACCAACGCGGTCACTGAGTGCATCTGACTCCACGAGCTCCTCGGCGAGCTCTTCACTCCGATGACCAAGGCCACCCTGGTGTACCGTGATAACGTGTTTGTAGTCTACCTGTCCGCCAACCCGGTGCATCACCGATGGACCAGGCACGTGGAGTTGGACATCCACTTCGTCCACGAGCGCATCTCTCTCGGCCACTTTCACGTTCTTCATGTCCCCACGTGCCAACAGCTTGCCGACATCATGACCAAAAGACTGTCATCGAACGTTTTCTCAGAGTTCCTCGCTGACATCATGACCAAAGGACTGCAATTTGACGGTTTTCGGAGTTTCGATCCGGTCTTCGCGTCGCACCAACAATGTCACGACTTGGGGAGGGGGGGGGGGGTGTGGGGTTAGGCTATACCGAATGGCCGCACCACCTGTGTGTATTGTACGTGACATACAGTGTAGTGTGTGTGCACTCCTAGGGATGATGGTACACGATTGAAGATAGTGGAGCATCCATGATCTCGCTGGCTGCCGGCTATGTAACTGTATATATGACCCAGCCTAGAGCTCAATCAAGTGTGGTGAATTACTCTCTCCCTGGTCTTTCTCGCCTACACCATCGACCCTGATTTTGGCAGTCCCTCGAGGCGGAGGACTCCGCCTTGGTTATTACCCTTTGCTCACTCTCTCCGCGGTTGTGTCAGCAACCATCGGCATGTGTACAGCCCATGAGCGCGGCGAGCCCAACAAGTGTGCGTGCGACTACATCGCGACGTGGATAGCGCCACCGGAGCCGGGGGACAGCGACCGTGCGACGCCGTGACCGGCCGCGGGCCACCCAACTGGCTGCCCCGCCTCCCCCCTCGATTGCGCGCCAGAATTCTCCACCCGACCGGCGTCTCTCGGTCCTACGAGAAGTCGAACACGACAATCTCACCAACGCCCTCACGAAACTACCGGAGAAATCCCAGACCGCAGCGATCTCTCATCCACACGAGCACCGCGTCAGTCCGTTCAGTGTCGTCACCGTGACCTCAAGCTATTTAAACACGGGATCGCCGTACTACGTTCCCTCCAAAACCACACTCGCATTTTGCTCTGCTCAGCTGCACTAGCCAAGTACAGTAATATCCTGATCGATCAGCAAAAGTTGGCATGTCGCCCACGGCCATGTCGCTGACCACGACGAGCCACCTGCCCGTCTGCAAGGCGCAGGACGTCCCCAAGCAACCGCCGCAGAGGCGGGCCTCTCCCGCCAAGGCCACGCCCCCGTCGCCAGACGCCGCCGGGATCCTCAGGCGCGGGCTGCTCCATTCCGCCGGCCTGGGCCTCGGGCTCGGGCTCGCCGTGGCAAGGCCGGCACGGGCTGATCATCCGCCGGTGCTGGCGCCGGAGGAGCTGACGTCGAGCCGGATGTCCTACTCCAGGTTCCTGGAGTACCTCAAGGCCGGCGCGGTCAAGAAGGTGGACCTCTTCCAGAACGGCACGGTGGCCGTCGCCGAGGTGGACGACCCGGCGCTGGCCAGGGTGCACCGCGTCAAGGTGCAGCTCCCGGGGCTCCCCGCCGAGCTGGTCCGGAAGATGCGGGAGAAGGGCGTCGACTTCTCGGCTCAGCCGGTGGAGCCCAACGTCGGGCTGGACGTCCTCGGCCTCCTGCTTAACCTCGGCTTCCCTCTCCTCTTCCTCGCCTCGCTCTTCCTGCGGTCGTCGGGGGGACCCATGAACATGCCCGGCGGCGGGCCGAACCTGCCCTTCGGGCTCGGCCGGTCCAAGGCCAAGTTCCAGATGGAGCCCAACACGGGCGTCACGTTCGACGACATCGCGGGCGTCGACGAGGCCAAGCAGGACTTCCAGGAGATCGTGCAGTTCCTCAAGTTCCCGGACAAGTTCACGGCGTTGGGGGCGAGGATCCCCAAGGGCGTGCTGCTGGTCGGCCCGCCGGGGACGGGGAAGACGCTGCTGGCCAAGGCGATCGCGGGCGAGGCCGGCGTGCCCTTCTTCTCACTCTCCGGGTCGGAGTTCATCGAGATGTTCGTGGGCGTGGGCGCGTCGCGGGTGCGGGACCTGTTCAACAAGGCCAAGGACAACGCGCCGTGCCTGGTGTTCATCGACGAGATCGACGCAGTCGGCCGGCAGCGCGGCACGGGCATCGGCGGGGGCAACGATGAGCGCGAGCAGACGCTGAACCAGCTGCTCACTGAGATGGACGGCTTCCGCGGCGACAGCGGCGTCATCGTGATCGCCGCCACGAACCGGCCGGAGATCCTCGACGCCGCGCTGCTCCGCCCGGGACGCTTCGACCGGCAGGTGTCCGTCGGGCTGCCCGACGTGCGCGGCCGCGAGGAGATCCTCAGGGTGCACAGCGCCAACAAGAAGCTGGACCCCGACGTGTCCCTCAGCGTGGTGGCCATGCGCACGCCCGGGTTCAGCGGCGCCGACCTGGCCAACCTCATGAACGAGGCCGCCATCCTCGCCGGCCGCCGCGGCAAGGACCGCGTCTCCGTCAAGGAGATCGACGACTCCATCGACCGCATCGTCGCCGGCCTCGAGGGCACCAGCATGACCGACGGCAAGAGCAAGATGCTCGTCGCCTACCACGAGATCGGCCACGCCGTATGCGCGTAAGCTCACACACATCATCATCCCTCTCCTCGTTTCACTTCACACCATTATTTCTCTCGATTGAACTAAAGACCGATCGATTCTACTGCAGGACGCTGACGCCGGGGCACGACGAAGTGCAGAAGGTGACGCTGATCCCGCGGGGGCAGGCGAGGGGCCTGACGTGGTTCCTGCCGGGCGAGGACCCGACGCTGGTGCCCAAGCGGCAGATCTTCGCGCGTATCGTCGGCGGGCTCGGCGGCCGCGCCGCAGAGGAGGTGATCTTCGGCGAGCCGGAGGTGACGACGGGCGCGGCAGGGGACCTTCAGCAGGTGACGCAGGTGGCGCGGCAGATGGTGACCACGTTCGGCATGTCGGAGATCGGGCCATGGGCGCTGACGGACCAGGCGGCGCAGAGCGGGGACGTGGTGCTACGGATGCTGGCCAGGAACTCCATGTCGGAGAAGCTCGCCGCCGACATCGACAGGACGGTGAAGGCCATCATCGACAAGGCGTACGAGGTGGCCAAAGCGCACGTCAGGAGGACGCGTCCCGCCATCGACCAGCTGGTCGACGTGCTCATGGAGAAGGAGACGCTCACCGGCGATGAGTTCAGGGCGATCCTGTCGGAGTACGTCGACATCGGCAGAGAGCAGAAGGACACCGCCGCGAGGACGGACATGGTCACTGCTTGAAACTTCACAAGGAGTATAATTGTGTAGTGCAGGCTGTGGGACGATAGCATATGGTATAGCCTGATGTAAATAGGAATGTATATATGGTGCCTCGCATGCTTCATAGTACTAGTAAATTTTTTCAATACAAGCAGGGATGCATAGTAGTAATAGAAACTGAAAAGCATCAATAGTATTTGGATGCCTCCCCAGGTTCAAGAGCCAAGAGCCGTCTCTTTTTGTAGCTGGCCTTGAAGCAGGCCTGCCTAAGCCTCTTCGTCTTCTCCTCGAGTTCAACATACGGCTTCTGCTCCAGGAGACGCCTCTCCTGCTCCAGCATCTCCACCAGCGCCCTCAGCTGCCCGTCGTCGTCCGCCTTGCCTGCCTCCTGCAGGACCTGCAACCATGACCGACATCGCAGAGCATTTACACGGTGAAACGGATGTGAAGTGCTGGCAGATTCAGAATCAGAGATAGGAGAAACTGGTATGGATAATGAGGGGACCTCGACGTCGTTGATGAGGGTCCGCAAGCTCTTCAGCTTGCGATGCGGCCACCTGGGAATACCAAGCTCTCTGCACCTCTTCTTAAGGATGGTGAGCCCGACGTTCAGCTCTCGAGCCGCCTGCGTGATCGGCATGTAGAAGTACTGTGACACAAGCTCGAATGTCAACACCCTCTCTGATCTAACGCGGTCTGCTCTCGTGGCGTTGGATGCTGATCCGTTCTCCTCACCATAACACGGAAGTGGCAATGGTAATCCCTTCCCACTCACTTCTGTGCTGTTATCAGATTGCTCCATGGCCTCCCAGCACCTCAGCAGATCATCCTCAAAGCTTGTATCCAGATCGCCTGTGTTGCAAGGAACAAGGCAGGGAGCTGCACGCGAGCTCTACAAATTCAGAAAGTACAACTAAAATCAAATGCTCCAGAAGTTGCTCTGTGTAACGTACCTTGCAGACTGCTGCTCTGCGAAACAGCAGGGTCGATAGAGCACAATGGTTGGCAACCGAAGCTCGGGAAGGGTAGACTGCAGAGGAGCGCCTCCTCTTCAAGCAGGTAACTATCATGCCAAAAACTTCGCCCATAAGGCCAGAAGCTGGTGGCATGAAAAGAAAAACTGGATCAACTTAGTAGCAATAACAATGGCATCACTTTCTGATGTACGCCTGTGCACTATCTTACTTTGTCAAACCGTATGATGTATGAAATCAGAGGAAAAATGTTACCTATGTTCTCCATTTGAATCCATTCCTTCTGAAGAGATTCAGAACGTGGGCAGCCAAATACTCTAATGGGAGACGGAAGGAGTATATATGGAGCGGATGAAAGGCAAAGTCAGCCCATAAATGCTGGTATCACTAGGTAGATGGAAACGGCTAATATAGTGAGAATCATGCAAGAATTAATTCGAAGAGTGGCTAATGGATCGGGAGTTACAGAAAAAGGGAGTAAATAGTGTGATTGGGCTGCGTGGTAATTAATAATTAGTTTTGGTAATGGCGAAACATGCCTGGGGGTTGCTGCATTGAAGAGCATGGGTAATAATGGCTAATCAAAACTTTTTGGCTAGAGTGTGAATGTTTTGTTTTCCAGAGATACAGTACTACTCCAGGAGTACTACTGATATTTATACTTCTTGGAACTGTAAGACTTTCATAGCTGATCGATTACATTTTCTTAACTATCCATTGCCTATAGATAACATTTAATCGAATTGATATTCATGAAACTTGTTTTCACTCGTGTTCGGCTTTAAACTATCTAGGAATACTCTGTACTCCAGTACTCCACCTTAATCAGTCAAAAAGTCGAAAGATAAGCCTAACATTGTGTAGTATAATACCCGTAAAAAAAACATTGTGTAGTATAATTGTAGAGTTTTGGCCAAAAATACCCATTTATTAGTTTATTGCTTGAGATATTCATGGAATAGTTTTGGACCATTTGGTTGATAAATCAAGATTTCGTCAAATTCCAACAGATAATTAAGAAAGGGTGTTTGTTCATTCATCCAGATGGTGGATTATAGCAACACTATCGGTTCCTTCTTTTATTGGAGGGGGAGGTTACAAAGCGTTTTTTTAGCGATTCATTAGGCGCCCCTCCTTCAATTTCGCAGCTCCATCGCCTCCTTATTTCCTGCCTATCACAACTCACCTTGGGCCCAGAGCGACGCGAGAGACGCTCTACAAATTGTGATGGAGGGAGTAGTATAGCACTCCCTCCCCAAATTCTAAATCGTGCCATGCATCACATATGCACATTATTGGCCCGCTCCGTCTCGCCCAGCCCACTCCGAGGGGGGGGAGAACCCACGCGCCGCCGCCTCCAGCACTCTACCACCCCCGCCCCCTCCCTCGCCGCCACCGCAGCACGCCGCCGGGCAAAGACCGGCTGGCGTCGGTCGCGGCGGGGCTGTCTCCCTTCCTCGCGGTGCTCGCTGACGCGGGACGACGGCATCAGGAGGAGGCGCGGCGCTCTGTAGGGCGGCGCGGCGAGGCTGCGACTGGGGCGGCTGGCAGTGGCGCCCTGGTGCAGCTGCGTGGGTGGTTGCTCTGGTGTGGCGGTGCGTGCTTATGCGGGATGGCTGCGCATCGAGGTGCTGGACCCGATCCAAATCTGGAGTGGGCTGCTCCTCCGACCGACGCGGCGCGGGCTGAGGCGGCAAGGGTCAGCCGTCACCGGAGGTCAAGGATGCTGGAGGTGGCTGGTGTCGGGGTGGTGGTGGTGGTTCGTACTGGTGATAGCGCTGGCAGCGGTGTGGGCTTCAGTTGGCCCTTGCGTGCGGCGTGGGCGGAGGCGGCGAGGGCCAGCCGTCGCCGACGATCTTTGCTGATGGTGGTGGCTGGTGTGGGGGTGTGCCATGGTGAAGGTCCGGCGGCGTCTCCGCTCGCCGGTGTTTGCTAGCGGTGAGGTTGGTGGCTCCTGCGTGGCGGTGGCGCCGACGTCTCGTAGGAGGTGTGTGGGACAGCGGGCTTGCAGACCGGTGGTGCTGCATCGCCGGTTGCGTGGGGGTGCTCGGCGAGGTGGCTCCGGGCAAAAGCCTAGACGGCACGACGTCTGTGGGCGTCGTTTTCCTCCTTGGGGGGTCGTTGTGGAGCCTGTCCTCGCCCAGCACCTTCGGACCATGGCCATCGGCCGAAAGCCTAAGACTCCATAGTGACTCGGGTGACGACGTCGTTCTCCCATGTCGCTACCCCCTTGGGGGCGTTACCTTGAGGGTCATCTGTCTCCCTCATGCTTTCCTGGAGCTGGACATGCACAACATCGTGGTCGGCAGGTGCCCGACTGGCGATGTGGATGGTTGGCGTGACTTCTTGTGTGGTAACGATGGCGGCTTCGAGCAGAGTTGGTTTGCTGCTGAGTTTTGGTAGTCGGCCTCATCCAGCGTGTTCGAGGGGTTGCCGCGCCTCACTTTGTCTTCCTGAAGTCGGAGCTGCTAAGGCGGGGCCTTGCGACGACGATGACGCGAGGCGGGTGGTCGGTTGTGGCGTTGGCTTGGCTCAGGCTCAGTGCTTTTCTCGTACAATGATCGTCGACAAAGTCGGAACTGTCTGGTAATTGGCGCGTGCGGTTGACTGTTTGGCAGTGGTCCGCGTGGGCCATGGCGTTTGCTTGCGGTGAGGGCTATATTGATGGTCGTCAATGGTGGAGTCGGAGTCGCCCTTGTGTAGGCGTGATGGTGATGACACCGGGTTGCAGCCTCAACGGTGTTCTCTCCTCGGCGGCATGTGTGCGTTCTTATGTGGGTTGCGACGTCGCCCTGTGTGTCCTGTGTGGACGTGTTGTAACAGTTTTCATCCGGTTCTTCGTTAATCAACCGGGCAATTCTCTTCTTAACTAATGAGACGAGGTAAAGCTTTTGCCTCCGTTTCAAAAAAAACATTTCTAAATCGTATTTGGTTTTGGAAAAGAAATCCCTTATAGTACACCGTCACCCCGTATTTCACGTTGCTTTTCCAAAAGAGAGAAGTCCATATTACAACCTCGAACTATCACTGAAGTCTAAAACAGAACCTTAAACTATGAACCGTCTAATTTACAACCGTGAATTTTGTAAACTGGACAAAAGACAAGGTGGTATTTGACTGATGTTGACCAGTTTTTTACTGTTGAACGTACAGTCAGCGCCATCTCATACAACCTAGCCAATTTTGGCCAAAACAAAAGTTCCCCAAAAAAATTGAAAACTAAAAAAATCCACACAATGATTATGTTCAATCTGGGAAAGTTTCAACAATTTTTGTCAAGTATAAAAAAAGTCAAAGCAAAATTTCAAATTCAAATCCATTTTTGGTCAACTTTTGGCAAAAAAGAAGGTTTCCAGAAAAATTCTCAAAAATCCACACAACCATTATATTCAATCTGGGAAAGTTTGAACAATTTTTGTCAAGTAGAAAAAAATTAGAGCGAAAATTCAGAAGCATACTGACATGACGTATGACATGGCGTTGACTCGACGGTCAACAGCCAAAAAACGGTCAACATTACCCCAAAACCACCCAGGGTTGTCTTTTGTTCGGTTTTCAAAGTTCAGGGTTGTAAATCAGACGGTTTGGTAGTTCAGGGTTGTGTTTTAGACTTTGGTGATAGTTCGAAGTTGTAAGATGGACTTCTCTCTTTCCAAAACAACCCCACTTCTGTTGCACGCCCATTTTGTGTGGTAGACATCAAATTAAGCTGCCGATCCAGTAGTTTCAATTTTCTTCTCCACCGATTCGTCTCTCATCTCATCTTTCACAATCACCGCTTCATCTTCCATCTCATCTTTCACAATCACCGCTTCGTCTTTCATCTCATCTTTCACAATTGATCTTCTTTGGTGCCATGGGAAGATGAATCGCCCTACTTGATTGAGTGTACCATGGCCAAAGGGGAGAGCTGGGCGCCCGACTCAATTGGTGGGACCTAGACCTCGCTTTTGGCCATGCCACCATTAGACATTAGTGTGGCCGTGTAGTCATCACCTTCGTCATCCTCTCAACTACGTTGAGCGCCCAGACCTCGCTTCTAGCCATGGCACCCTCGAGCGAGTCAGATGTGCAGTCATCACCTCCGTTCTCCGCGTAATTGACTGAATCTTGGTCCCCAATCACCGCATCAAGCCATGGCGACCTCAAACAGAGTCAGGCAAGAAGAAATCACATCCATCCTCCCCACCATTGAACGAGTCAAGCACCCGGTCTTCCCTGCGGCTACTACTTGCCCAACCGAGGTGAGCGCTCTGTCCTTCTGTAGCACCAGAGAAGATGGATGGAGACATGAAATGGGAGGGAGACAAAGTGGTGATAGATGAGCGGATAAGAAAAGGTCGGAGTTGGCGTGGGGTGCGATGGAAGCATGTCTTTATTTCAGCATGTTGAAATTACAGGCGACAATCTACAATATGGGATTTTTACCAAAGTAAAATACGATTTAGTTGAGGGCTATCTGTAAAACTCTATTCTCTCCTTAATTAATATATGAGGCAAATCTTTTGCTTCCATTTAAAAAAAAAAAGTACTATTTAGAATTTGGGAAGCGGGTGTCATAAACAGGTAATCAAAAACACAACATTATATGCTTATTTAGAAGGCATAAACAAGATGATGATGCTAGGAGAGTAACTTATGTGCCAATCTTTAAGTGCACCTGTTGTGGGATCTGTTCAGACAGGCCTTGCACACATGTTTTTGAGAGAGATAATGTGACAACATGGTTCATGATTAGATGTGAAACAACACTTCAAAGTATATTTGAGTATCAAAACACATGTGTACCAGATAAGTGGGAGTAATACAAACTCACTTGAGTTGCCTGGCTCATCCCCATGTTTCTTGGCTTGTGCAACTGCCGCCTTACAAAGCCAGCAAAATAAGCCCACTGTCGAAAAAATAAATCATTTAAATAGTCTGCATTAGCTGTTCATGCATCAACTCACAAATTTTTGATTATTTTGATTAGGAGATAGCACACAGATCAGCTAATGTAACAGATGACTTTAAGAGCTCAATTAGCAGAGTTTGTAAATAGCTGATTTGGGTAGGGTACAAACAGTACATGAATGAGATATGTACAAGTCAAGAAGAATCAAAGACGGAAAGCATGTCTTTGTTTCAACACTGCAAATCTTTTTCTTTGTTCCATATAAATATTACAACAATCTCACCGTACTGTCTAGCTCCAATCCCTGGATGACATGTCAAAACATTCTAGAACTGAATATATCTCCTGGATAAAGGGATGGGAGGTATCTCCTGCGTTGAAGACATGCAACTTGTCGTGCAAATCAATCCAGCTGTATCCAGGATGCTTGTGAACACCTTGCCGTTCCATCTCTTCCCTTGCCACAGATGCACTTCCCCACCTTCCCTCACGAGCATGTAAGTTATGAATCATAACATATGGAGCAGAACTCTCAGGATCAATCTTGCATAATGCCTTTGCAGCCATGTGAGCCAGTGGTTCATTCTTCTTCGCCGTACATGCTCCGAGGAAAGATCCCCACACAGATCGGTCCGGAGCAATTGGCATGCTATTTATTACCTCCAATGCATCGTCAAGCTGACCGTGTCGACCTATGAGATTGACAAGTGCTGAGTAGTGCCCAATCCTAGCAGCAATGCTATACTCATGGACCATGGTTTGGAAAACCCTCAGTCCTTCAGAGACAAGGCCAGCATTTGCACATGCACTCAAAAGAGAAATGAAAGTTATATGTGTTGGCATAACCCTGGCTCTCCTCATTTCTTCGAACAGCTGCAACGCTTCTGTAGCACGACCATTGTGTTCATAACCTCCTATCAGTGCATTCCAAGTCACTAACTCTTTTTGCGTATACATCTGATTGAAGATGGCTTCCGCATCAGTTATTGCCCCGCCTCTGGAGTACATTGTTATAAGGGCATTGCTAGTTGCAGTATCTGACAGAAAAGACTTCTCAATAAATTGGTGGAGCTGAGCTCCAAGCCGCAACATAGGGAGCGAAGCACATGCTGCTAGAACTGAAGAGAAGGTGTGCCGATCAGGCATCACGCCAACTTCTAGCATTTTTGAAAATAGCTCAATTGTACCATCATAGTCCCCATTTTGTTCATAACCTGATATCATTGTATTCCAGGAGATGATTTCACGCTCTGGCATCCTATCAAAAAATCCACGGGCATGCTCAACCTGTCCTATCTGTGTGAATCCTCGTATTATTAAATTCCAAGATACCATATCAGGGTCTGGCATTTCCCAAAACAGCTTCTCTGCTTCCTGCATATTGGACACCTTGGCATACCCAGCAATCATAGTGTTCCATGATTCCAAGTTCTTAGCCGGCATCTCATCAAACAGCATCCTAGCTGAGCAAAGATCTCCAGTTCTGGTATAGCACATCATCATTGTGTTCCATGACACAGCATTCCTCTGAAACACCCTCATATTGCTCATCTGGTGCTGATACTGACCTTCGGGTATCATATCGAATAATCTTCTGGCATCGTCCACCCTCCCGACTTGTCCATACGCAGCAATGAGCGTGTTGTAAGCATCAACAGCCATGCCCATGTCTGTCACCCTCAAGCGCTTTGTCAACAGCTCCTCTGCCTCATGCAACCAGCCATTCTTCGTTAACCCAGACACCAGTGTGCCCAGCGACGCAGAGTCCTTCACAGGCATCGCATTGAACATGTCGAGGGCCTTGCTCACCTGACCAGCAGCAAAGAGCCCGGTGACCATCGTGTTCCAAGAAGTGATGCCCCTCTGTGGCATCTCGTCGAACAGCTTCCTGGCCTCGCCCATGAGCCCGCGGCGCACATAGGCACCGAGGAGGGTGTTCCACGTGACACCGTCGCGCTGTGGCATTTCATCGAACAGGCGGCGCGCGGCGGCGAGGTGGTGGGAGTGCGACGAGCGGGAGTAGGCGGCGAGGAGAGTGTTCCATGACACAACGTCCCGGACAGGCATGGAGGCGAAGAAGGCGTTAGCAGCACTTACGTCGCCGCGGCGGGCTAGCGCCGCTAAGAGCAAGTTCCAGGTCACGACGGAGCGGGCTGGGAGAGCGTCGAAGAGGCGCCAGGCTGCGGCGAGGCTGCCGCGACGGAGGAGAGCCGCGAGGGAACGGTTGTGTTGCCGGATCAGTTCGTCCGTGGGGGATGCAACCGTGGCTGCGGCTGCGGCAGCCGCGCGGCGGTGGGCGACGCCTGGGATGGGAGGCGGCCATCTCCGCATCAGGATTCAAAGGTCCGGCGGTCCGGGATCAGGTACTTGGGTTCAGCTGTGCGATTTTCCGGTGACGTTGAGGTGGTTTGGTCAGACCAAAACATCACAGGCTTTGACCAACTAGTATACCTTTTCAGAGTATTTTAGATTTAAGTTTTCCAAATTATAATCAACAAAAGTAAGTTATACTGAGTTACTATAAAATTAAGTCATTTTTGACTCACTTATTTTGAAACAGAGGAAGGACATAATAGGACTATGATTAGAAGCAAGCCAACATATGGTTGGAAGATTTGAGGGACATTGGCATCCGAGCCCATCAGGATCGAAATCCTAGTGTTCGCATTATTCATGAATTTATTTCAGAATTTTCGGCGATGCAAATTCAGTGGAAGGAAACGTTTCCGTTAATGATGAGGCGCTTACGATAACTTCGTAAATCTCAAGATGATATGTCGGCTCAGTCTTTCGAAGGTGCTTATAAAGGTAGGATATGCGTATATACGTTCATAGGAGTGAGTATATGCGTGTTTATATAATGCTTGCATTTGTATTGTGTAAAAATGACTACAATTAAAAAATATGTTATTACACATTTGTTAGTGTCATTTGCATTTCTATCCCTAACTTAAACCACCTACTCAGATTTATCCCTAATTTTGAAGTGTGTTCAAATTTACTAGTTCTCTTTATAGAAATGTCATTTCGTGCCGTTACCGTCCAGTCAAATAGCTTTGACTGTCAGTATGATGTTTGCTCGACATTTTGCCCCTATCTTGATGTGTCACTTACAGGTGGGCCCATTTATCCACAGATTTTTTTAAAGAAGTAACTTTCTCTCCTCTCAATTTCACTTACGGGGAGGCCCCATCAACCATAAAAAAGGAAAGTAGCTCATGACCTGGGCCCACACTTTAGTGAACGAGGCAACATTTGAAACGGCGGCGCACTCCGGTGACCAAAGCCATGGCAGGCGACGGCCGGAATCGCAACTCTGGCGACCATTTGTTTGATGGGGAGTACAGTTCCGACTAGTGCAATGAGATGCATGAAACAGTACCAACGAAGCGCGCAACGATGGTCTGAATCAACCGCAACGACGAGCTGGGCGGTGGCTGACGGCGGTGCTCGACGGATTCGAGGAGGTGGGCACCAATCCAGTGGTTTAGCAGGCTGGGCGACATCTTAGGGGTACCACGAGCACAATAGAGACCATAATTTGCGGTTTAGCAGTGGAGTGGCGACGAATCGACAAGAACACTCCAGCGGCGGTAGATGAGGAAGATGGTCGATATGGTCGCATTTGGGAGGTCCTGCTCGAGATGCTCCTAGGAGGAGACATATTCGAGCCATGCGCTTCTCCTGGACAGATTTTCAGCCATTTGTGAGGATGATGGACACCGCGACGGCGAAGGCCACGACGACGACTGTTCTCGGATGTGGCTGAGGGGAGGAGATTGGGGTAAGGGAGGGAAAGCTAGCTAGGGTTTTTCCGTAGGCTGCGGGCGTCGCGAGCCACTCGAGATACTGTGGGGTAGCTGTCGAACAGCGGCCGATGGCGGCGCCCACCGGCGAGTGCGTGGTGGATGAGTTGAGGAAGACGATGACTCGAGAAGGTTGATTGGGCCGGGCGCTGTGCATTTGGGTCAAAGGCACATTGCACTTGGTCCAAAAGGTAAGCGGGCTTTGTTTTATTTTTTCCTAGGGGCAAAATTGTCCAACAAACACCCTGTAGATGGTCAGAGCCCTTTGACCGGATGGTAATGACATAGAAAGGCATTTTTATAACGACATCTAACGGTAGAGGGGTAAATTTGAACACACTTTAAAATTATGGGTAAATCTGAGTAGTGGGTTCGAGTTAGGGATACAAATGTAAAAAACCCAATTTGTTAATATTACTTTTGTGTCCCATGACCCACATTTACTCATCTTTCAAATTGTTCAAATTATTGGTAAAGCTTAAGTTCCAAATGTAAGGTCATCTCCAACGCTGACCCGCAAACCTCCTGCAACCGTTCGGACTAGCTGTCCGAACCGCGAAGGCCATCCAACGCGGTACACTATCGGTTCGTGGAGCGGCACAAATTCGATTTCTCCCGTAAACCGGAGACAAACGTGGGGATTTGCGGGAGTCTGGACATGAGAAACGTCACTATCTACCCCCCGGCCCACCCAAAAGGAAGATGGAGCCCGCACTTTTGTATCATCATGCATTGTTTCCACACCAAAATCCCTCACTTCTCTTCTTCCATTCCCCGTCGCTCTCCGCCCACTTCCCGCTCTTATCTCCCACCCTCTCCTTCCTTCCGCCACCGACACTTGAAGCCGTCAAATAACCTACGAGAGATGGATCCAGTGGAGGTGTCGGAGGATCCGCGCGTCACGCTCGCCCAGAAGATCAACTCTGTGACTTGGCAAACACTACACTACGGTAGAGTTTAGGTGACACACTCGTGTGGGCAAAGATCTACTAATCTTCACAAAGTAAGTGTCACATAACTTTTAACTTTTGTCTTCATATCAAGTGTTGGCAGAGGTACTACACTATTGACAAGTGTTAGGAACCACGAAGCGAAAATGTATGTGTTACTGATGACGAGATGATGTATATACTTCTCACACCCCGTTGGTTACTCCAAGTGGAAGGTTGAGATGTAGTCAGCAGCAAGTTTTCCCTCACACTGAGACTTTAAGGTTTATCAAACCAGTAGGACTCCTAGGATCGATAAGTAGGTGCCCACTGCCCCTGTCTAGCAGAAGACGTGGACCTGCACACACAACAAATAACTTTGCTCCCAACGAGTACAGAGAGGTTGTCAATCTCTCCGGCCTTGTAGTTTGCAAAGGATCAAAACACAAGTGGGAAGGTAATAGTGATTACAACGGAAAAGTAAATGAAAGCGGTAAATGATGGAGGTGTAAACAATGATGGTGATATGGACCGGAGTCACATGATTGTCACTAGTGGCGTCTCTCTCCCAAAAGACGATAAACAACTATGCTTGGGTAAACAAATCACGGTTGGAAAATTGACCGAATTATGAATGCACCACAATGCTAATTATGCTACTTGATAGTTAGAGGTTCAATAGTAATGGGCAGTATGCCAAGACAAGTAGATCGTTTATTCATCAGCATCTACTTACTAATCATCCACCTTGAGATATCTATCCAGAACATCTCTCCGGTATTAAGTTGCGAGCCCCACCCAAAGTGTAAACTCAAAGCAACGGACAACTGCATTAACGAACTATGCATAAGGTAAACAATCCTTGCAATCGTGGTCAGAAGCATCGTTGTTTTCTCCCTGGTGGCAACAAGCACATGCCCTAGTCTCATTTTTCTGTCACTCAATCTAGACATCGAGGGGCATGAACCCACAATCATGCATAACGCTCCCTCTTGGAGTTACAATCTACTACTCGGCCAAAGCAATAAATAGCAACGGAGAAGATGCATGAATCACTAAGGAACATAATATAAAAGGATAATCAAATATATAACTCATAACAATCTGAACATAATCTCATAATCCATCGGATCCCAACAAACCGAGCATAGCAATAGCAAGAGAATTACATAGATGCCTTGATCATGTAGGGCAGATCACAAGGACTAACCATTGAAGCACGAGATTGGAGAGAAGACATCACATAGCTACTGATCATGGACTCATGGTCCAAGGAGGACTACTCACGACACGTCCGGGAAGCGTCCATGGCGGTGGAGAAGCTCCTGGAGGTCAATCCTCCCTCCGGCGGGGTGACGGGAAGAGGTCTCCTGACGCTCCCGATCTCAGAAGCGCTACGGCGGCGGAACGATGGAGAAATTCGCAATTTTGGAAGTTGTGGAAGGGTTTCCTCCCGGGACTCTAAATATAGGCCAAAGGAGGGCATCGGAGGAGGTGGGACCCACCCAGACGGCCTCCTGGCGTGGCCTAGGGCCTGGCCGCGCCAGCAGGTCGCCTGGGAGGCCCCTGGCCCCCCTCTGGCCCATCTTCGGTGATCCGGAAGCTTCCGTTTCATTGATTTTTTTTATATTTTCTGGAATTTTTCGGGCTTCGGAAAATTAGGTAAAATCCCCTGCAAAATAGACATCAGCAGACAGAAACTGGCACTGGGTGCACTGAGTTAGTAGGTTAGTCCAAATATGTGTAAAATGATATAAAAGTGTAGCAAAACATATAACAATGTCACCCAAAAGATCATGGAACAAGCAGAAATTATAGATACGTTTGGGATGTATCAACATCCCCAAGCTTAATTTCTACTCGTCCTCGAGTAGATAAATGATAACACAATAACTTCTGTGGTGACATGCTAACACACATATAAGAACTTCAAAGTAAAGCAAGTGAGATATGCAATTCAAGTCAAGACGATAACAAGCAAGAGTCTATATCTAGTATTGAGTTTAGCAAGGTAAGAACATAAAGGTGCAAGAGCACTCGCTGTCCGTGACTCGAATGTCTCCAAATGGTGTTTGCGTGCAAGAAGTGGGAGATGGGTTGAGATCATAAAATATTTTTTAATTGAGAACTCAATCTACTAAAATTTCACACTTGGTCTCCTTCGGAATCTTATTTTGACTCATCCCCAGACCACTGCAACTGCAACAAAAGTCCTTCCAACGGCGCCAGAAACAAGCGTGCTGACGGGAGACTATTCTTGTCTTGATACTCCTCAGCAACGGCACCAGGAATCCTTCTGCTACGGCTACGCCTTTAGGGACTTCCTTGGCAAATATGCAAAGGATTCCCCCATGGCCTTGGAGCCTTGCGTTGGTGTTCCCTCGAAGCGGAAAGGGTGATGTAGCACAACGGCGGTAAGTATTTCCCTTAGTTTTGAGAACCAAGGTATCGATCCAGTGAAGGAATATCACAAGTACCTGCACAAACACAAAGAGCTTGCACCCAACGCTATGAAGGGGTAGTCAATCCCGTATAGATTGTTTGCCAAGTGAGAACTGAAAGCAAAAAAGAAACAAAGCAAAGTAAAAGCGAAAGTGGAAACGATAGGTGTGAATAGACCCGGGGGCCGTAGTGTTCACTAGTGGCTTCTCTCATGAAAGCAAGTAGACGGTGGGTGAACGAATTACCGTCGAGCAATTGATAGAACCGCACAAAGTCGTGACGTTATCTATGGCAATGATTATATCTATAGGCATCACATCCAAAAAAAGTAGACCGATACTTTCTGCATCTACTACTATTACTCCACACGTCGACCGCTATCCAGCATGCATCTAGTGTATTAAGTTCATGAGAACAGAGTAACGCCTTAAGCAAGATGACATGATGTAGATGGACAATCTCATATCTACGATAAAAGCCCATCTTGTTACCCTTGATGGCAACAACACGATGCGTGCCTTGCTGCCCCTTCTGTCACTCGGAAAGGTCACCACACGGTATGAACCCAAAACCAAGCACTTCTCCCATTGCAAGAATCATAGATCTAGTTGGCCAAACAAAACCCAAGACTCAGAGAGACTTACAAGGATATCAAATCATGCATATAAGAAATCATCAAAGACTCAAATATATATCATAGATAATCTGATCACAAATCCACAATTCATCGGATCTCGACAGACACACCGCCAAAGAGGATTACATCAGATAGATCTCCATGAAGATCATGGAGAACTTTGTATTGAAGATCCAAGAGAGAGAAGAAGCCATCTAGCTACTAACTACGGACCCGTAGGTCTGAAGTGAACTACTCACGAGTCATTGGAGAGGCGATGATGTTGATGAAGAAGCCCTCCAACTCCAAAGTCCCCTCCGTGCAGGGCACCGGGAAGGGTCTCCAGATGAGATCTTGCGGAAACGGAAGCTTGCGGCGGTGGAAAAGTGTTTTCGTGGATCCCCAAAGACCTAGGGCAGGGGAGCGCCAGGGGGGCACAAGCTTGGTTGCCGCAGCCTCCCCCCTGGCCGCGGCAACAGGGCTTGTGGCCCCCTATGGGCCCACTTGCTTGGCCCTCAAGCCTCCCGATCTTCTTCCATTCTGTAAAAAATTATTTTAGGGATTTTATTCTGTTTGGACTCCGTTCCAAAATCAGATCTGAAAAGAGTCAAAAGCACAGAAAAAACAGGAACTGGCACTTGGCACTGGATTAATAAGTTAGTCCCAAAAAAGATATAAAAGGTAAACAAAACATCCAAAGTTGACAAGATAACAATGTGAAACCATCAAAAATTATAGATACGTTTGAGACGTATCAACCACTAGTCAGGCACAAATCAAAATGATCCTCTCCCTTTCGACTTTGAGCACTCATGCAATGGACGAGCGTAAGCAAGATATGTTGGCACTTAGGATGGCAAATAGAATAATGATGGGGAAGGAAGACAAAAAGGTGTGATAGGCTCACATCAATGAGGACAACCATAGGCGAGAGAAAGCCAAATGATAGATATGATATGAGGAGTAGGGATTGCCATGTAACGGATGCACATATGAGCTAAGGTAAGCTCTCCAATGGAACTAGTGGGGGTGCATCCAACTTGTTTGCTCATGAAGACCTAGAGCTCATTTGAGGAGGCTCATCATTGGAATATGTAAACCAAGTTCTATAGTGTAAGGGTCCCCACATAGTTATGCATGAATGCTAATCTCTATGTAGTACCAATATATCAATGGAGTATGAGTGTGGATCTTTCAAAAGGAATAGTAGTGTTGCCCCGTTCTCTCTTTTTTTTTCTTTTTTTTGTGGCCTCTTTGACTCTTTATTTTTATCTCTCATTTGTCCTCTTTGGGATCTTTTGTTTTGTCATCTTTGGGATATCTTCCTCTCTTAAGGCCAACACTCTATGTTTTACATGAATAAAAAGAAAAATCATCACACTTTATAATAAGTACTCAACATAAAGACAAGTGAAAACTCTCATGATGTATGCAAATGTATGCCTCTGCCAGTGTAGCAGGATATGCAATGATACTAGCGTGTCATGTAGCAGTAATAAGGGCAAGGCCCAACTAGCATGCGGCTCTACGATCAAGCAAAAACATGTATGCATTAAGATCAAGTCATGAGATGGTGGATGTTGCATGGCAATATATCTCGGAAAGGCTATGGAAATGCCTTAATAGGTAGGTATGGTGGCTGTTTTGAGGAAAGATATAATGAGGCTTATGTATGATAGAGCGTACCATGCCATGGGTTTGGAGCACCAGTGGAGTTTGCATCAACTCTCAATGTGAGAAAGGGCAATGCACGGTACCGAAGAGGCTAGAAAAATATGGATGGTGGAAGTGCCAACAATCGAATACTCACATTAGTCCGAAGAACTCATACACTTATTATCGGTATCTGCTACTTCTCAAACAACAGCGCCAGAAATTGACACGTTGACGGATATTGGGCTTGCGTTGGTTTTTCCCTTGAATAGGAAAGGGTGATGCAGCACACGAGCAGTAAGTATTTCCCTCAGTTTGAGAACCAAGGTATCGATCCAGAAGGAGGGTCTCGTCAAGTCCAAAGTACCTGCGCAAACACAAACAAACTTGCACCCAACGCTTCAAAGGGGTTGTCAATCCCTTCAAGATTGTTTGCAAAAGTGAGATCTGAAGACGGAAAGTGCAACCTAGTAAAAAAGTGTAAGGCTGAAAAATATGGTGTGGAGTAGTCCCTGGGGGCCATAGTGTTCACTAGAGGCTTCTCTCAAAATAGCAAGTATTACGGTGGGTGAACAAATTACTGTCGAGCAATTGATAGAACCATGCAAAGTCATGACGATATCTAAGGCAGTGATCTAGCATATAGGCATCACGTCCGAGACAAGTAGATTGATACTTTATGCATCTACTACTATTACTCCACACATCGACCGCTATCCAGCATGCATCTAGTGTATTCAGTTCATGAAGAACAGAGTAACGCTTTAAGTAAGATGACATGATGTAGAGGGATAATCTCAAACCAATGATGAAAACCCCGGCTTTTTACCCTTGATGGCAACAACACGATACGTGCCTCGCTACCCCTTCTGTCACTGGGTGAGGTCACCGCACGATATGAGCCCAAAACCAAGCACTTCTCCCATGGCAAGAATCATAGATCTAGTTGGCCAAACAAAACCCACAACTCGAAGAGAATTACAAGGATATGAAATCATGCATAAGAGAGATCAGAAGAAACTCAAATAAGATTCATAGATAATCTGATCATAAATCCACAATTCATCGGATCTCGACAAACACACCGCAAAAGAAGATTACATCGGATAGATCTCCATGAAGATCATGGAGAACTTTGTATTGAAGATCCAAGAGAGAGAAGAAGCCATCTAGTTACTAGCTATGGACCCATAGGTCTATGGTGAACTACTCACGCATCATCGGAGAGGTCATGGTGTTGATGGAGAAGCCTTCCGTGTCCGAATCCCCCCTCCGACAGGGCACCAGGACGTGCCACAGATGGGATCTTGCTGAGACAGAGCTTGCGGCGGCGGAAAAGTGATTACGATGCTCCCCTGATTTTTTTGGGAATATTTGGGAATTTATAGGCGCAAGATCTAGGCCAGGGGACCTCCAGGGGGCCCACAAGCCTGCATGGCGCGGCCCCCCGGGCCGCTGGGTGGGGGCTTGTGGGGTCCATGGGGCTCTTCTGGCTTGGCCCCCAAGCTCTCCGATCTTCTTCCGTTCCAGAAAAAAATCTTGTCGGGGATTTTCTTCCGTTTGGACTCCTTTTCAAAATCTCCTCTGAAAGGGGTCAAAAACATGGAAAAACAGGAACTAGCATTTGTCACTGAGTTAATAGGTTAGTCCCAGAAAATAAATAAAAGGCATGCAAAACATCCAAAGTTTGAAAAGAAAATAGCATGAAACCATAAAAAATTATAGATACGTTGGAGACGTATCAAGCATCCCCAAGCTTAACTCCTGCTCGTCCTCGAGTAGGGAAGTGATAAAGAACGAATTTTTGATGTGGAATGCTACCTAGCATAGTTGTCCTTTGCAACTTCTTTCACGTGGCATGAATGTTCAGATCCGTACGATTCAAAACAATAGTTTGCTATTGACATGAGAACAATAATACTTCAAGCAAACTAGCAAGGTAATCATGGACTTTCAAAATAACAAGGACAAAGGAAGTTATCCCTACAAAATCATATAGTCTGGCTATGCTCCATCTGATGGGGAACGTCGCATGGGAAACAAAAAATTTCCTACGCGCACGAAGACCTATCATGGTGATGTCCATCTATGAGAGGGGATTTCTGATCTACGTACCCTTGTAGATCGCACAACAGAAGCGTTAAGAAACGCGGTTGATGTAGTGGAACGTCCTCACGTCCCTCGATCCACCCCGCGAACCGTCCCACGATCTAGTGCCGAACGGGCGACACCTCCGCGTTCAGCACACGTACAGCTCGACGATGATCTCGGCCTTCTTGATCCAGCAAGAGAGACTGAGAGGTAGATGAGTTCTCTGGCAGCGTGACGACGCTCCAGAGGTTGGTGGTGATCTAATCTCAGCAGGGCTCCGCCCGAGCTCCGCAGAAACGCGATCTAGAGGTAAAACCGTGGAGGTATGTGGTCGGGCTGCCTTGAAAAGTCGTTTCAAATCAGCCCTAATAGCTCCATATATATAGGAGGAGGGAGGGGAGGCTTGCCTTGAGGCTCAAGGAGCCCCAAGGGCTACGCACCAAGGGGAGGAGGAGTCCTCCTCCAATCCTAGTCCAACTAGGATTGGAAGGTGGGGTCCTTCTCTTCCTTCCCACCTCTTTTTTGTCCTTTTCTCTTTGATTTTCTATCTATGGCGCATAGGGCCTTCTTGGGCTGTCCCACCAGCCCACCAAGGGCTGGTGCGCCACCCCCAAGGCCTATGGGCTTCCCCGGGGTGGGATGCTCCCCCGGTGAACATCCGAAACCCATTCGTCATTCCCGGTAACTCCGAAAACCTTCCGGTAATCAAATGAGGTCATCCTATATATCAATCTTTGTTTCCGGACCATTCCGGAAACCCTCGTGACATCCGTGATCTCATCCAGGACTCCGAACAACATTCGGTAACCAACCATATAACTCAAATACGCATAAAACAACGTCGAACCTTAAGTGTGCAGACCCTGCGGGTTCGAGAACTATGTAGACATGACCCGAGTGACTCCTCGGTCAATATCCAACAGCGGGACCTGGATGCCCATATTGGATCCTACATATTCTACGAAGATCTTATCGTTTGAACCTCAGTGCCAAGGATTCATATAATCCCGTATGTCATTCCCTTTGTCCTTCGGTATGTTACTTGCCCGAGATTCGATCGTCAGTATCCGCATACCTATTTCAATCTTGTTTACCGGCAAGTCTCTTTACTCGTTCCGTAATACAAGATCCCGCAACTTACACTAAGTCACATTGCTTGCAAGGCTTGTGTGTGATGTTGTATTACCGAGTGGGCCCCGAGATACCTCTCCGTCACACGGAGTGACAAATCCCAGTCTTGATCCATACTAACTCAACGGACACCTTCGGAGATACCTGTAGAGCATCTTTATAGTCACCCAGTTACGTTGCGACGTTTGATACACACAAATCATTCCTCCGGTGTCAGTGAGTTATATGATCTCATGGTCATAGGAACAAATACTTGACACGCAGAAAACAGTAGCAACAAAATGACACGATCAACATGCTACATCTATTAGTTTGGGTCTAGTCCATCACATGATTCTCCTAATGATGTGATCCCGTTATCAAGTGACAACACTTGCCTATGGTCAGGAAACCTTGACCATCTTTGATCAACGAGCTAGTCAACTAGAGGCTTACTAGGGACAGTGTTTTGTCTATGTATCCGCACAAGTATTGTGTTTCCAATCAATACAATTATAGCATGGATAATAAATGATTATCATGAACAAAGAAATGTAATAATAACTAATTTATTTTTGCCTCTAGGGCATATTTCCAACACCATCATCCTCACACAACTAATGTAAATCATGCACAACCCCGGAATTGGACAAGTAATTGTTTTCGCACTCTTACTTTCTCAAACTTTTTATAACTATCACGCAATACATGAGCGCGAGCCATGGATATAGAACTATAGGTGGAATAGAGTGTGGTGGTGGTTGTGAGACAAAAAGGAGGAGATGGTCACATTGACTTGGCGTATCAATAGGCTATGGAGATGCCCATTAATAGATATCAATGTGAATGAGTAGGGATTGCCATACAAGAGATGCACTAGAGCTATAAGTATGTGAAATCTCAAGAGGAAAACTAGTGGGTGTGCATACAACTTGCTTGCTCACGAAGACCTAGGGCAATTTTGAGGAAGCCCATCATTGGAATATACAAGCCAAGTTATAAAACGAAGATTCCCACTAGCATATTGTAGTGACAAAGCAAGAAGCTCTCAATCATGAAGAACATGGCGCTATTATGAAGCACAAGTGTGGAAAAAGATAGTAGCATTGTCCCTTCTCTCTTTTTCTCTCATTTTTTTTATTTGGGATCTTAGGCCTCTTTTTTTTCCTTTCTCTTTTTTTTGTTTTTGGGCTCTTTGGCCTTTTTTTTATTTCCTCACATGGGAAAATTCTCTAATAATGATGATCATCACACTTTTTAGTTACTCACAGCTCGAAGATCACAATGATGATGACTCCATAGGAAATTCCTCCGGCAGTGTACCGGGATGTGCAACGATCTAGTATGATCATGCAATGGCAATATGAAAGTGACGGCACAAGTCATTAGACGGAACGGTGGTAGTTGCATGGCAATATTTCTCGGAATGGCTATGAAAATGCCATAGTAGGTAGGTATGGTGGCTGTTTTGAGGAAGGAATTTGGTGGGTTTGTGCACCGGCGAGAATTGCGCGGCGCTAGAGAGGCTAGAAATGGTGGAAGGTGAAAGTGCATCTATACCATGGACTCAACATTAGTCATAAAGAACTCACATACTTATTGCAAAAGTTTTTATTAGTAATCGAAACAAAGTGCTAAACGCATACTCCGAGGGGAAGGGTTGGTAGGTGTAAACCATCGCACGATCCCGACCTCAACACAAAGGATGACAATCAATAGATCAATTATGCTCCGACTTCCTAACA
Source organism: Hordeum vulgare subsp. vulgare (assembly GCF_904849725.1). Lineage (NCBI taxonomy): Eukaryota > Viridiplantae > Streptophyta > Magnoliopsida > Poales > Poaceae > Hordeum > Hordeum vulgare. The sequence continues at coordinate 93,359,974 of NC_058524.1, read as the reverse complement.
TAGCGGTTCACCATACGTGCATGCTACGAGAATCACTTATTTCAACACAAGTATTTCTAGATTCACAACACCCTACTAACATAACTCTCAATATTACCGAATCCGTGTCTCAAAACTAATTGAGAGGAATCGAAACTTCTCTTTCTACTCAATGCACATGAAGATGGAGGTTTTTGCATCCTCTTTGGGTACCTAGCACATGGGACTACTTTCATAGCATAAGACAACTACAAAATCACGCACCGCCATGCTCTAAAGATATAAGTGAAGCACAAGCGCAAACGTATCTAGCTCAAAAGATATAAGTGAAGTACTAGAGCAAAAGTATCTAGCTCAAAAGATATAAGTGAAGCACTATGAGCATTCTAGCAAAATCACGATGAGTGCATGTATCTCTCTCTCAAAAAGGTGTGCAGCAAGGATGATTGTGACACAACAAAAAGAAAATACTCCTAAGATACAAGACGCTCCAAGCAAAACACATATCATGTGGTGAATAAAAATATAGCTTCAAGTAATGTCACCGATGGATTGAAGAGAAAGAGGGGATGCCTTCCCGGGGCATCCCCAAGCTTAGGCTTTTTGGTGTCCTTGAATTTGGCTTGGGGTGCCTTGGGAATCCCCAATCTTGAGCTCTTTCCACTCCTTATCTCTTTGTCCATGAGAACGTCACCCAAAACTTGAAAACTTCACAACACAAAACTTAAACAGAAACTTGTGATAACTTTAGTACAAGAAAACAAACTACCACTTCTTTTGGTACTGTAGAAAACTTGAATTCCATCTATATTGATGATGAGCTACTGTATTCTCACTTTCCCATGGCTAGTACCCCCCGATACTAACCATAGTTTCATCAAAACAAGCAACCAACTCAATAAAAACAGAATCTGTCAAAAACATATCAGTCTGTAGCAATCTGTATACTTCGTATACTTCTGGTACCTCAAAAAATCTGAAAAATTAATAAGGTCTAGGGAAAAAGCATATAAATCGGCAGAAAAAAGAATCAACTCAAAATATCTTTCTAAATAAAAATTAAAAATCATCTCGTGAGCGAAAAGTTTCTGTCTTTTTCCAGCAAGATCAAACAACCATTACCAAGACTAGTCATAAAGGCTTTGCTTGGCTCAAACACAAAAAGAAACACAAAAAAACACAATCACAACAGAATTGTGAAAGTGTGGATGCAACAAAACAGAAATAAAAAGATAAATTCATTGGATTGCCTCCCAAAAAGCGCTATTGTTTAACGCCCTTAGCTAGGCATAGAAGCGATAGAATCACGCATCGTCGTCTTTGGTGCTCAAACCATAAGTAGCGTGATCACTTATCATCTTGAGGTTTTCATATTTCTTGCTAGATGATTCACCACTACTTTTAGGAACAAAGACAGGCTTGGTGATTTTATTGTGGGCAAAATTGGGATTATTCTGCACAGCGGCAAAAGCGGAACCCAAGTTGGTTATAACATCCTCTAGTTTGCCAATCCTAGCGGAATCATGACCTAGTTTTTCGCTAACTGTGGGTTCCTTCTCCTTTAAATTTTTCAAAACCATTCCCATCTTGGATCCATACTGAGTGATTTGATTGTGGATCTTTTTATCCAAATTCTCAATGAGTTCAATCGTAGCAACTTTATTTCCAATAGCGTCCAGCCTACGCATCACATGTTCCAGAGTTAAGGTGGTTCCATTATCCATCAGTGGGGGTGAGCCTACCAAATTTATCACAGCTCCGTAAGAATCAACGGTATGGCTACCCAAGAAATTTCCACCTACGATGGTGTCAAGAATATACCTATTCCAAGGAGAAAAACCCACATAAAAACTGCGAAGCAAGACGGTAGTGGATTGCTTATGAGTAGATCTACTCTGAGCATTGCAAATCCTATACCAAGCGTCCTTTAAGTTTTCTCCCTCAATTTGTTTGAAATTGAGAACTTCGCTCTCGGGAGTATCGTTCGAAGTGGTAGATCTAGCCATCAGGATAGACTATCCCACACAGACGAGCATAAAGCAAACGAGAGAAAAAGCGCAAACGAAAAGGCAAACGAAAAAAGGCAAATTGGTGAAGTGGGGGACAGGAAAACGAGGCAACTGGCAAACAAAGTAAATGCAAGAGATGAGTTTGCAACACTTACTTGGATGAGTTCTTGACTTGATCTTCCTCCCCGGCAACGGCGCGAGAAATCCTTCTGCTACTTCTCAAACAACAGCGCTAGAAATTGACACGTTGACGGAGATTGGGCTTGCGTTGGTTTTCCCCTTGAATAGGAAAGGGTGATGCAGCACAAGAGCAGTAAGTATTTCCCTCAGTTTGAGAACCAAGGTATTGATCCAGAAGGAGGGTCTCGTCAAGTCCAGAGTACCTGCGCAAACACAAACAAACTTGCACCCAACGCTTCTAAGGGGTTGTCAATCCCTTCAAGATTGTTTGCAAAAGTGAGATCTGAAGGCGGAAAGTGCAACGTGGTAAAAAGTGTAAGGCTGAAAAATATGGTGTGGAGTAGACCCTCGGGGCCATAGTGTTCACTAGAGGCTTCTCTCAAAATAGTAAGTACTACGGTGGGTGAACAAATTACTGTCGAGCAATTGATAGAACAGCGCAAAGTCATGACGATATCTAAGGCAATGATCTAGCATATAGGCATCACGTCCGAGACAAGTAGACCGATACTTTCTGCATCTACTACTATTACTCCACACATCGACCGCTATCCAGCATGCATCTAGTGTATTGAGTTCATGAAGAACAGAGTAACGCTTTAAGCAAGATGACATGATGTAGAGGGATAATCTCAAACCAATGATGAAAACCCCATCTTTTTACCCTTGATGGCAACAACACGATACGTGCCTCACTACCCCTTCTGTCACTGGGTGAGGTTACCGCACGGTATGAACCCAAAACCAAGCACTTCTTCCATGGCAAGAATCATAGATCTAGTTGGCCAAACAAAACCCACAACTCAAAGAGAATTACAAGGATATGTAATCATGCATAAGAGAGATCAGAAGAAACTCAAATAAGATTCATAGATAATCTGATCATAAATCCACAATTCATCGGATCTCGACAAACACACTGCAAAAGAAGATTACATCGGATAGATCTCCATGAAGATCATGGAGAACTTTGTATTGAAGATCCAAGAGAGAGAAGAAGCCATCTAGTTACTAGCTATGGACCCGTAGGTCTATGGTGAACTACTCACGCATCATCGGAGAGGTCATGGTGTTGATGGAGAAGCCTTTCATGTCTGAATACCCCCTCCGACAGGGCACCAGGACGTGCCCCAGATGGGATCTTGCGGAGACAGAAGCTTGCGGCGGCGGAAAAGTGATTACGATGCTCCCCTGATTTTTTTGGGAATATTTGGGAATTTATAGGCGGAAGATCTAGGCCAGGGGACCTCCAGGGGGCCCACAAGCCTGCATGGCGCGCCCCTCGCCGCGGGATGGGGGCTTGTGGGGCCCCCGGGGCTCTTCTGGCTTGGCCCCCAAGCTCTCCGATCTTCTTCCGTTCCAGAAAAAATATTTTCGGGGATTTGCTTCCATTTGGACTCCGCTTCAAAATCTCCTCTGAAAGGGGTCAAAAACATGGAAAAAAACAGGAACTGGCACCTGGCACTGAGTTAATAGGTTAGTCCCAGAAAATAAATAAAAGGCATGCAAAACATCCAAAGTTTGACAAGAAAATAGCATGAAACCATCAAAAATTATAGATACGTTGGAGATGTATCAGTATCTAGTTAGGAAATTCAGAAAGAGACAAGTACCCCGAGGAGGAGTGTTTGGGGGTTTGATTATCCTTGCGCATCCTCGAGTCATGGTAACATGAGGGTAATCTATATATTCCAACCCCTCGAGAGATTAGCGATCAATTTAGTAGCTAGAGTTCTCAACTAATTTATTATTTTTGAAAAAACACACGGATTTCCCAAAATACGACACCTATTACTAATAGGCTCAAGCTCTTGGCACCAATAGTCCAAACATTACTCAAATAAATACCTCAAAACTATTGCAAGTTACTACTATACTTAAATAGCAACCTCAATTACCTACTCATGCAAGACACACAACTCAGTGCAACGAGCCAACCCTCTAAGCAAGATAAGCATGATAACTCAAGAGAGTTCCAAAAGCAACCTAAATAAAAGCTCTTAAAAAGATAAGCATGAAAACTAAGAGCTAAGCATGACAGTAGCTACGAAAAGATAGAGAACACACATAAAAGATAAGCATGAAAACCTATGTTGTGTTCTAGAGTGGAATGGAGTGTGTTTCTCTCCCAAACAAGGTAGGCTAGGTTCCGACTTGTTATGAACATCAAGCAAAACTGAAAGAAACTAAAAAGTAAAGAGCGAGATGCTCCAAGCATAGCACATAACATATGAAGTGATAAAAATATAGCATGGAGATGAACGAACTGATGATTGTTGATAGAGAAGGGGATGCATGGGGGCATCCCCAAGCTTAGACGCTTGAGTCACCTTGAATATTTCTTGGGGTGCACGAGGGCATCCCCAAGCTTGAGCGCTTGACACTGTTGTATCTTATTTCATCATCTCCCATCGCATACTTGAAAACTCCCTTCATGCGAAACTCATCATAAGCTGATTAGAGTGGTTAGTACCCTTAATAAAATAATTCATTACCTACTGTAAATAAAGATTTTCATGAAAAGCTACTACTTCTCGTGATTGCCAAAATGTTTTGGCAAATAAAAAGTAAGCTTAGAATTTGCAAAACAATGGAAACGCAAAACATGGCAGAATCTTTGAAAAACAGAACAAGAGGTAGTAAATAATTTATTCGGGGCACTTCTGCAACTCAAATCAAAAAACTCAGAACAGATGCGAGAAAGGCAATTATATAGAGCATGCTTTCGAAACAAATTCAGATAAAAAAGATGATCTAGTGATTTTTGGCGAATTTTTCTGTCAGGCAGACATAATTTGTTTCTGGACAAGATGTCACAATTTTTGAACTTTCTTGCAATCGGAGGCTATAACTTGGCACAAAGCTTAAAAATAAAGATACAATGATGTTCCTACAGTAGTAACTGTTGGAATTATGCCCTAGAGGAAATGATAAATAAGTTATTATTATAATTCCTGTATCAAGATAATCGTTTATTATCCATGCTATAATTGTATTGAATGAAGACTTAGATACATGTGTGGATACATAGACAAAACACTGTCCCTAGCAAGCCTCTAGTTGGCTAGCCAGTTGATCAAGGATAGTCAGGGTCTTCTGACTATGTACAAGGTGCTGTTGCTTGATAACTGGATCACATCATTGGGAGAATCATGTGATGGATTAGACCCAAACCAATAGACGTAGCATGTTGATCGTGTCATTTTGTTGCTACTGTTTTCTGCGTGTCAAGTATTTATTCCTACGACCATGAGATCATATAACTCACTGACACCGGAGGAATACTTTGTGTGTATCAAACGTCACAACGTAACTGGGTGGCTATAAAGATGCTCTACAGGTATCTCCGAAGGTGTCCGTTGAGTTAGTATGGATCAAGACTGGGATTTGTCTCTCCGTGTGACGGAGAGGTATCTCGGGGCCCACTCGGTAATACAACATCACACACAAGCCTTGCAAGCAATGTGACTTAGTGTAAGTTACGGGATCTTGTATTACGGAACGAGTAAAGAGACTTGCCGGTAAACGAGATTGAAATAGGTATGTGGATACTGACGATCGAATCTCGGGCAAGTAACATACCGAAGGACAAAGGGAATGACATACGGGATTATATGAATCCTTGACACTGAGGTTCAAATGATAAGATCTTCATAGAATATGTAGGATCCAATATGGGCATCCAGGTCCCGCTATTGGATATTGACCGAGGAGTCCCTCGGGTCATGTCTACATAGTTCTCGAACCCGCCGGGTCTGCACACTTAAGGTTGGACGTTGTTTTATGCGTATTTGAGTTGTATGGTTGGTTACCGAATGTTGTTCGGAGTCCCGGATGAGATCACGGACGTCACGAGGGTTTCCGGAATGGTCTGGAGACGAAGATTGATATATAGGATGACCTCATTTGATTACCAGAAGGTTTTCGAAATTTCCAGGAATGACGAATGGGTTCCGGATGTTCTCCGGGGGGGGGGGGGGGGGCAACCCACCCCGGGGAAGCCCATAGGCCTTAGGGGTGCCACACCAGCCCTTAGTGGGCTGGTGGGCAAGCCCAAAGAGGCCCCTGCGCAGGAGATAAGAAAATCAAAGAGGAAAAAGGGGAAGTGGGAAGGAAGGGAAGGACTCCACCTTCCAATCCTAATTGGACTAGGATTGGAGGAGGACTCCTCCTCCCCCCCCCTTGGCCGAACCCCTTGGGGCTCCTTGCTTAGCAGTCCCCGGCAACAGCACTAGAAGAATGTTGTTGACGAGTCCCTGACTTGATGCCTTCGCGACAACAGAGCCAGAACTGCTCCCACTTGCTCAACAATTAGCAATTGTCTTGCAATGGCCCACTAGCGCGTGGGTTCGCGACAGTTTTCGAGGGTAGAGTATTCAACCCAAATTTGTTGATTCGCTAGGCAGGAGGTGAGAGAATACTCTCGAGTATTAGCAGCTGAATGTATCAGATTCAACCACACCTGAAAGATTAGTATCTGCAAGCAAAGTATCAGCAACAAAGTAGTATGATAACAACGGTGTCAGAAATTATCTGTTGACGGCAGACTATTCCTAACTGCCGTATCAATGGCGCCATAAGTTGCCCGTTGACGGAAATAGTCTTTTCCCGTCAACGCCGAGCGAACAAGAATTGTAGCAGGTAGCAGCAGTGTAACGAGTAACAACAGTAGCAAGGAATAACATTAGTGACATCAGTAGCAAGTAGCAACAGTACCAAGTAACAGCAGTAGCAAGTAACAGCAGCAGCAACAGTAGTAACAACAGTAGCAGCAGAGCAAGACAAGTAACAGCAGCAGTGGGACAAACTCGTAGGTAGTGGGTCGGTGATTCGTTTGGATGATATTCATCATGCAACAGTTATAACACGGAGAGATATGTGGCCAACTCCCGTTCGTCAATGTGATGTAGGCATGCATTCCGTGTGTAGTCATACGTGCTTAGGGAAAAGAACTTGCATGACATCTATTGTCCATCCCTCCCGTGGCAGCGGGGTCCAAAAGGATACTACATGATATTAAGGTTCTCCTTTTAATAAAGAACCGGAACAACGCATTAGCACTTGGTGAACACATGAACTCCTCAAACTATGGTCATCACCAGGAGTGGTTCCGGTTATTGTCACTCCAGGGTTGCCGGATCATAACACATAGTAGGTAACTACAACTTGCAAGATCGGATCTAAAACACACATATATTGGTGACAACATAATAATTTCCGATCTGAAATCATGGCACTCAGGCCCTAGTGAAAGCATTAAGCATGGCAAAGTAGTAGCAACATCAATCTCCGAACATATTGGATACTAGGGATCAATCCCCGTCAAAACTAACTCGATTACATGATAGATCTCATCCTACTCATCACCGTCCAGCGAGCCTACGAATAGATCACTCACGAACAATGAAGAGATTCATGGAATTGGAGAGGGAAGAAGGTTGATGATGATGATGGCCATGATTTCTCCTCTCCGGAGCCCAAAACGGACTCCAGATCTGTCCTCGAGATGAAGAACGGGATGTGGCGGCGCCTCCGTATCGCAAACGCGACGAAATCTTCTCTTCTGATTTTTTCTGGGCGAAAGTGAATTTATCGAGCTGAGTTTGGGGGCGGCAGAGCCACGTGGGCCCCACAAGTTTGGTTGCCGCGACCAGGGGGGGGGATGGGGTGGCCGCAGCAACAAGGCTTGTGGCTCACTGGCCCATCCCCTCCGGTGGATCTTTGCGCAGGTATTTTTCATATTGTCCAAAAAAATTCTCCGTAAATTTTCAGGACGTTCCGAGAACTTTCATTTCTGCACAAAAACAACACCATGGCAATTCTGCTGAAAACATCGTTAGTCCGGGTTAGTCCCATTCAACTCATGCAAATTAGAGTCCAAAACAAGGGCAAAAGAGTTTGGAAAAGTAGATACGATGGAGACGTATCAACTCCCCAAGCTTGAAACCTTGCTTGTCCTCAAGCAATTCAGTTGTCAAACTGAATGAGAAAGAAAACGTTTGACAAACTCTGTTTGATCTTGTTGTTGCAACTATGTCTAACTCATAACCAGAATTTCAGCAAGATCACAAGTTAATCACATTAGCAAGTGACACAAAGGTCCCACGGTAAACTAATATCAATAGCATAATTAGCTAGCGAGCAAATAATAATGAGTTTCAGATACCAACAATTCAATCAAAACAAGCATGAAGCAATATGAATAGGTGGTATCTCTCTAGCTCTTTCTGAGACCGCAAAACATAAATGCACAGCACTTTCAAAGATCAAGGGCTGACTAAACATTGTAATTCATAGCAACGAAGATCCAGTCATAGTCATACTCAATATCAATCAAAAGCAAAGCATAAAAATGACAGAGGTGCTCTCTAATTGGTGCTTATATAATAAGAGGATGACTCAACAGGAAAATAAATAGACAGGCCCTTCACAGAGGGAATCATTGATTTGCAGAGGTGCGAGAGCTCAAGCTTTGAAACACAGAGATAATAATTTTGGGTGGCATGCTTTCATTGTCAATGCAATGTCCAAGAGTTCTCAATATCTTCCACACTACTCATGCTATAGGCGGTTCCCAAACATAAAAGTAAAGTTTTAACTCCCCCACCACCAACCAATCACACTCCACGGCTAGCCAAATCCTTGGGTACCGTCCATACTAACATCAATCCGGGGGGAGTCTTGTTTTACAGTTATGTTTTCGATTTAAGCGTGGAACTGGGCATTCCAATTACCGGCCCCTTTCTCGTGAATGACAGTGAATAAACACATGTCGAGGATAACACGCCTAGCATGGAAGATACCAATAGCCCTCTGTCACCACATGAGCGGTTCGGGCATGCAAAACAGAATATTTCTTGAAGGTTTAGAGAATGGCACATGCAAATTTACTTGGAACAGCAGGTAAATACCGCAAATAGGTAGGTATGGTGGACTCTCATGGAAAAACTTTTGGGTTCATGGAAGTGGATGCACAAGCAGTATTCCGCTTAGTACAAGTGAAGGCTAGCAAAAGACTGGGAAGCGACCAACTAGAGAGCGACAACGGTCATCAGGATGCAATGAGTTTGACTAACATGGAATGCAAGCATGAACATGATATAAATCACCATGAACACGAACATCATAGAGGCTATGTTGATTTTGTTTCAACTACATGCATGAACATGCGCCATGTCAAGCCACTTGAATCATTCAAAGGAGAATACCATCCTATCATACTACATCATAGTCATCTCAAAATCTATGTTGGCATTAAAGACAAACCATTTTAAGCTCCTAGCTAAATAAGCATGGCATCAGAAACTACGATCTCTAAGTTGTCATTGCAAACATGGTTCTCTCACAACAAAGCTGAATCAGGCATGACAAGCTAGTCATATTTACAAAAACAAAATAGATAGAGTTCATACCAGCTTTTTCAGTCTCAGTCACTTCATCACATATCATCATTATTGCCTTTCACTTGCACGATCGAACGATGTGAACAATAATAAGCGTGCTCGTGCATTGGACTAAGCTGAATCTACATGCAAACACAAAGGAGAAGACAAAGTAATATGGCTCTTTGAAAGCTAAACAGGTATGCAAGCAAGAGCTACTAAACATTGTAACCAATATCTTCTACCTTGACCCAAAGAAAAAGAAAACTATTTACACGGGAAAGCTCCCAACAAGCAAAAGAAGAAAGGAAAATCTTTTTGGGTTTTCTCAAAAGGACACAAAACAAGAAAATAAGAAAACGAAAATAAACTAGCATGGATAATACAGTGGCAAAGTGTAAACACCGGCTAACAAAGTGAAAGCATGAATGTAAAGTTGGTGCGAACACGTACTCCCCCAAGCTTAGGCTTTTGGCCTAGATTGGTCTACTCCCAAGGACGGTCCTGGCGAAACCCAAAATCATAATCGGGGTTATACGGGAGCGCTGCAGCCACTGCCTGAATAGCTGCCTCACGAAGACGAGCAGCTGTCGCCTCCCTCTCATACTCCTCTGCCTCTCCTATGGTTATGTAGTATCTTCGTTTTACCTGAAAGTAAAAGAAAGCAGGAGCAGGAAGGGTAATATGGAATACATGCTGCCGGTTAAATATCAATCGGTATAGGAGGGATTCATCATCCCTCTCAAGAAACTGGTAGCATGTCAAAGCGACGCGGTCAAGGAAAGCTATATGGAGCGGGGGATCTCCTGCGCGGATGGGTATTCCAAGAAAATTTGCTATGCGAGTGGCATAGATGCCACCGAAGAAATCGCCCTCAATAGCGTTCTTATTCAGCCTCCTTGCTATAATAGCTCCCATGTTGAAGCTTTTGTCACCCGTAACTGCGCTCTTAAGGATAGTAAGGTCGGATGCGCACAGGTGACAATGTTCAACCTTACAGTTAATGCATCTACCTATGAAGAGGGCAAAGTAGTGCAAGGCAGGGAAATAAATGCTTCCTATGGTAGCTTGCGTGATGTCTCTAGTTTCTCCAACAGAAATACTAAAGAAAAAATCTCTAACCGAAGATTTAGCAGGATCTTTAAGATTACCCCCATCGGGTATTTTGCAAATCCTATTAAAATCCTCCAAATCCATGGCATAGGATTTATCATACAAATCAAACAGTATGGATGAGTCACGACCAACTGAAAATTTAAATCTATGCACGAAAGCGGCAGTGAGCATAGCATACTGTTCACATTTATCCGAGAGGAATTCTTCTAACCCGGCATTGCGGACAAGTGTATCAAACTCATCCTTGAAGCTTGCTTCGATAATGAACTCATCGGAAGGCCATTCACATGGTTGTACCGGTGCGTCCCTTAGTTGATAAGGATCGGGCTCCCGAAAAGAAAGACGGGGACCCTTCTTACTTGAGGAACCACCATGAAACTTCCTCCTAAACATAATTTCTCTTTGCTGAAATTTTGAAGTTCAAGAGAAAAGTGAATAAAGACCAACCACACCTTGTAGCAACTACTCCTACTAGTGTCTAAGGACCGTATCATGCGCTAAAACTACTTGGGACCAGCTAAAATCAACATTTCAAGCTCAAGAACAGGGTCACCAAGGTAGCAAGAATACGCGAAGGATAAATCACTAGAGCAAAAACTAATTGGACCAATGGAGGAGTCACTTATCAAGGAGCAATTTCCCCAAAACGGTTCGGAGAATGATGCTTTGAGCAAGGAGATCAAAAATCACAGCCAAATGAGCAAGAACACGGGTTTGAGCTGTGAAACAAAATTTTCTGGAGGAAGAAGAAGAGTATGGGAGCTGGAATGAGTGGAGGGGCCCCCTATGGGCCCCACAAGCTTGCTCCCCGCGACCAGGGGGTAGCCCGCGGTGACAGGGCTTGTGGCCCACAGGGGTGGCCCCAGGCCAGCTCTCAGTCCCAGTATTTTTCAAATATTCCAGAAAAAATCATACTAGATTTTTAGGATCATCGGAGAACTTTTATTTTCGAGGTATTTTTTCCGGGACGCTAAAATAGAAAACAGGAAAACCTAAACTAAATCTATCATTTTTCTTCTAAGCAACAGAAAGTGAAAGATTAAAATAGAGGTATGTGACTCTTTGATTCATCCATTTCATGGTCATCGAAGAAATCCGTCAATGGGGTTGATCAAATCCTTATGACAAAACTTTCTCGAATCGCAAGAGAGAACGGAGAATTTTCGAATGGCCACTAAGTCACCTCAATGGGGATGTGAATCTCTCCAACAAGCAATTCATACTTCATCTTGACACGAGGAATAGGGCATTCAAAGCTCCCAATAAGAATCGATGATGTTTTTTCGATAGCATTGATGCAATGTACTTGATATCGTTTCTTCGGAAAGTGCACGGTATACTCATTACCCTTGACATGGAAAGTGTCATTGCCTTTGTTGCAATCTATAACAGCCCCTGCAGTGTTTAAAAAGGGTCTTCCGAGGATGACAACCATGGCATCGTCCTCGGGAATATCCAAGATAACAAAGTCTGTTAAGATAGTGGTGTTAGCAACCACAACAGGCACATCCTCGCAAATGCCGACAGGGAAAGAAGTTGATTTGTCGGCCATTTGCAGAGAGATTTCAGTGGGTGTCAACTTATCCAGTTCAAGTCTATGATCGAGAGAGAGAGGCATAACACTAACTCCGGCTCCAAGGTCACATAAGGCAGTTCTTACGTAGTTTCCTTTAATGGAGCAAGGTATAGTGGGCACTCCGGGATCACCAAGTTTCTTAGGAGTTCCACCTTTGAAAGTGTAATTGGCAAGCATGGTGGAGATCTCAAGATCTGGATCTTCCGTTTATTGGTCACGATATCTTTCATGTACTTGGCATACGGAGACATTTTGAGCATATCAACTAACCGCATCTGCAGAAAGACGGGTCTTAACATTTCAATAAAGCGCTCAAAATCCTCATCATCCTTTTTCTTGGATGGCTTAGGAGGAAAGGGCATAGGTCTCTGAACCCATGGCTCTCTTTCTTTACCATGCTTCCTAGCAGTGAAGTCATTCTTATCGTATCTCTTAGGTTGTGGGTTCTCAGGATTAACCGTAGGTTCAATCTCCGTATCCTCATCATTGCTAGGTTGAGCATCATTATGAACATCGCTGTCCACATTGTCACCAGGTTCATGTTCATCACCAGATTGTGTTTCTGCATCAGACGCAAAAATATTATTTGGTTCTTCAGGTGTGACAGTATTTGGTGAACTAGCATGCAGGTTTCTATCATCCTTCTTCTTCTCCTTAGGATGACTGGGTGCATCTGCATTAATTCCTTGAGAATCTTTATCAATTCTCTTAGGATGGCCTTCAGGATACAAAGGTTCCTGAGTCATTTTGCCTCCTCTAGTAATGACTCTGACAGAGTTGTCATTTAATTCATTGAGCAGGTCATTCTGAGCTTTAAGTACTTGTTCTACCTGAGTAGTAATCATAGAGACATGTTTACTCAGGAGCTTCAGATCATTAACATTTCTGTCTACACAAGCACTTAAATGACTAAGCATACGAGTACTTTGTTCCAAATGTCTGCTAACATAATCATTGAAACTCTGTTGTTTGGCAGCAAAGTTGTCAAATTCATCAAAGCATAAGCTAGCAGGTTTATCAAAAGGAATATCACTCTCATCAAACCTACGCAGAGAATTTACTTCCACTACCTGTATCGGGTTATCGAGACCATGGATATCTTTGATAGGTGGCAGATTTTTGACATCTTCAGATCTAATGCCTTTCTCTTGCATAGATTTCTTGGCTTCTTGCATATCTTCGGGATTGAGGAATAGAATACCTCTTTTCTTCGAAGTTGGCTTAGGAGGTGGTTCGGGAATAGTCCAAGCATTATCGTTGATCAAGATGTTATTCAGTAGAGTCTCAGGTTGTTCTACAGTTCGTTCCCTAAAAACACAACCGACACAACTATCTAGGTGGTCTCTAGAGGCATCGGTAAGTCCGTTATAGAAGATATCAAGTATCTCATTCTTCTTAAGAGGGTGATCAGGCAAAGCATTCTATAGCTAGACGAGCCTCCCCCAAGCTTGTGGGAGACTCTCTTCTTTGAGTTGAGCAAAGTTGTATATTTCCTCCAAGGCAGCTTGCTTCTTATGGGCAGGGAAATATTTCTCACAGAAGTAATAGACCATACACTACTGGAATTGAGAATTTTGCCGTCTGCCTTGCCTTTGCCGTCTGCTGACGCATGGCAAAGCTACTCTTTGTCGTCAGTTGGCATAGTGCTGACGGCAAAGAGGTGGCTAATGGCAACGGTTTTATTTGCCGTCGGCAACCTCTTTGCCGTCTGCTGGCGGAGGGCAAAGGAGCCCTATGCGGACGGCAAAGGGTGGGCAGACGGCAAAGCCCCCCAACGGCCGAAACCCCACCCACCCACCCTGCCCCTTTGTCGTCCGCCACCCTCCCTTTGCAGACGGCAAAGGGGGCATGGCCCTAACGGCTCCGGCGCCTCTAACGGCTCCCACCCCGCACCCAATCCCTGCCCGCCTACCCCCCTCTCTCTCTCGTGCGCGCCATCGTCTGCCCACCCCGCCGCCGCCGTAGCTCCCCTCCCCAGCCACCCCGCGTCGCCGCCCTCCCGGCCGCCACCCCCCTCCCACCTTCCTCCCGACCGCTGCCCCCCTCCCACCTCCCTCCTGGCCGCCGCCCCCTCCCACCTCCCTCCCAGCCGCCGCCGCCCCCTCCCACCTCCCTCCCGACCCCCTCCCACCTCCCTCCCGGCCGCCGCCGCCCCCTCCCACCTACTTCCCGGCCGCCGCCCCCCTCCCACCTCCCTCCCGGTCGCCGCCCCAGCCTCACCTCCCCTGTGCCGGCGACCCCGACGCCCTCCCCTCCGGTTAGTATGGTTTTTATAATATTTTTTTCCTATTTTTTCTTCTTATTTTTTGCTAGAAAGTCCGAATAATAAAAAGAAAAGGTAGAAAAAGTAGAAGAAGAATATGTAGTTTAGTGCTAGGTTTAGTTTTTTTCTTCTGTTTTTTATGTTAAATTATATAGTTAGTTTATTAGGTTGAAAAAGTAGATAGAAAAGAAAAAAATAGATAGAAAAAAAACTTAGAAGAATATAAGAGAATAATAAACTAGAAGAAAAAGAAGAAGAAGAAGAAGAAGAAGAAGAAGAAGAAGAAAGAGGAGAGGAGGAGAAAGATAAAAGAAAGAAGAAGAAGAAGAAGAAGAGGAGGAGGAGGAGGAGGAGAAAAAAGACGAATAATAATAATAATAATAATAAGATGATCAAGGAGAAGAAGAAGAAAAATAGGAGAGAGGAGAAGAAGAAAGAAGAGGACCTTGACCCCCGATCCGTGGCCCCCGACCACCGGCGCCCGACGCCACCAACCCCCGACCCTCGACCCCCTACCTCCGACGCCACTGACACCCGACTCCCGACCCTCGACACCCGACACCACTGACCCCCGACACCCGACTCTCGACCCCCAACGCCCGACGCCACCAACCCTCGACGCCCGACTCCACCAACCCCCGACCCTCGACCCCCGACCCCCGACGCCACTGACACCCGACTCCCGACCCCCGACCCCCGACCCCCGACGCCCGACACCACTGACCCCCGACCCCCAACTCCCGGCGCCCGACACCATTGACCCCCGACCCCCGACCTCCAACCCCCGACTCCCGACCCCCGACCCCCGACGCCACTGACCCTCGACCCCCGACCCCCTACCCCGACCCCCGACGCCACTAACCCCCAACCCCGGGCCCCCGACACCTCTTTGGCCTCTTGTTGATCGAAAAGACCCCAACCCCCGACACTAGTGACCCTCGACCCCCGATGACACTGACCCCCGACCATCGACGCATTTAACCCGACTCCCGACCACCGACACCCGACATCACTGACCCTCGACGGCACTGACTCCCGACACCACTAAGCCCCGACCCCCGACACCTCTTCTGCCTTCTGTTGAACGAGAAGGTGCTTTTCGGCCTTCTAGAGGCCCACAGGGTCATAATTTTGTAAACTATGAGTTAGGTCACATACTTTCCGATTATGACGATGATACACTTAAATTATATACATTTTATTACTCCTGTTGGTATTTATGTTGTACTAATTTCATTTACTCTTTGTCATGACAGGTGTTGAAAGATGGTGGGAAAGGGTCGAAAGCACTCCGCGGCTGCTTCTTCGTCGGCGGGTGATGGGATGGGTACTTCCATTCCTGCCTTGCCTCTTCGGAGAGTGTTGCTCTCTACTTTGCAAGGAGCGCCCCCCGTGAGAGGAGGTCGACCCCCCGCGAAGCCGAGAGGCACTAAAGGTACACGTTGTATTCATGTTGTACTCATGTTGTATGCATATTGGTATTTATATACATTTTATTACTCATGTTGGTATTTATGTTGTACTAAAGGTACACGTGGCCGCGGGAGAGGTAGGGCTACACGGTCTCCGCCACCACCCCAAGCTGATTCACCTGAGCACAGGACTTCTAGGGTGGATTCGTCTGAGGTGGAGGCTACACGGTCTCCGGTTCACGAGCCTCGGGTCGATGAGCCTCTGGTCGACGAGCCTTCGACACACGAGACTCGTGTCTCAGAGGCTTCCTTCCAGGGGACTCCGGAGCAAAGCAGGGATGGGGTACGTCCCAAGAGGTCCAGTGGGATACCTGGCCTGAGCCAAGTGGCCATGCTGGTAGCGACGAGGAGCTGGGTGAGGGGGCTACCGTCTACCAGCGTGGTAGTTCGGGGCTCCCGCTCGTGCCAGCGACCCCCGAGCAGAGGTGGTCGATTAGGCCAAATGGGGACAAGTAAGTTAATTTACTCTTATTTAACCTTTTTCCTTCGCGTTTTCTCAAATATCTAATGTTTTGGCTTTAATTTGTCATACTGTAGGGGTTGGATTGTTGCCAAGGGTGTCCGCAAGCCCAACAGCGTCCTTGGTGTTCTTTGCCGTCAAAACTTCCCAGGGTTTGTTACGTTGCCCGGTCAGGAGCGAGAGGTAGGAATGACCTGGGAGCACTACTTGGGTGCCCCGGCCCCGCCGAAGGTGGAGATCGACGGTGTTTTGTGTGACACGAGGGCGGACCTGATGATCCGAAAGTTTTGGGTAATTTCTCTTCACACAATTATAAATCAACCATAGCTATTTATTTTACTAATCGGTGTTGTCTCATTTGCAGACCTACTACAGGTGTGAGGAGGGATACGAGGAGGACGCGACAAAGGTTATCGAAACCGAATGTCGCCGCCTACTTCAAAACTTTCGGCACGAGGCTCGGGTGCAGGTTGTTCGAGACTACTATGCCACGCGGCGTATTAGGCTTGACAAGGCAAAGTGCCGTGATGCTAAGATGGAGAAGGAGCATTACATGAAGCTAATTACATATTATTAAGGCTTTGTAGTTAGTTTCCTTGATTTGGTTCTTACACGCTCAAATTTCTCATTATTAACTTAGGTGCCCCCGAGATGGTGTGTGGATAAGATGGATTGTTGGGAGGCCTTGGTGGATCAGTGGTGCTCCGAAACGTGGGAGGCCAGCCACAACAACACCAAGGAGAGGCGTGGCAAAATGGTTGGCGTGCCACGCCATCAAGGGAGCGTCAACTTAATCCAATTTGGCGAGAACTGGGTATGTGGTTTGCTTCATGCCTCATGCAATTCATTCTTAATGCTATCTTGAGCCCTTTACCAATACAATTTCCCTCTCTCTCTCTTTTAGGCGCGTCACAATAAGACGGAGGCGCCACAGATGTACGACCTGTATACGATGGCCCATACTGCCTCGTACAAGAAGGTCAAGGCATTCTCTGAGTCTGACCTCGAGCATCCAGAAAACTTCACCAACATCTCCTCCCACGACAAGCTCGTGAAGTACAGAGATCACGGGAAGGCGAGGAAAGGGGAGGACTTTAACCCGAGCGAGGGGCCTATTGATCCAGAGCTGGTGATGATAGCTGGCAACGGGAGGCCCCATGGCTCGATCGCCATTGGAGACGGCCTTATACGTTGTCCTAGCACTCTCCGGCAGATAAAGGCACGCCAAACGAGCTCTTGTCCGGAGATAACATGTCGTCCACGGCCAGTCGAGCTCGCCATCGAGGTTAGTTTAATGGACTCAACTATCTTTCCGCATTATGTTGTGCGTTGGAACCAATATGATTACATTGCTAACAATGAGTTGTGTTGTAGGCTGCTATTCAGAAAGAGAGAGATGCAATGCAGGCGGCTATGACGGAGAAGGATAAGGAAATTAGGGAGCTGGAGGAGAGGACGACTGCATTGGTGGAGGCGGAGAGGGCACGGAATGATGCAACTACCAGGGCCATATACGAGCTCTTCGTGGTAAGTTTCTTCTTCATGTTATTTCAAATCTTGCATTTGAATGTCCGTTTCATTAATAAATAAAAAGTTTGACTTGTCGAAACCAAATGTATAGTCTATGTGCGAGAAGAACGGCCAAGTCCCTCCGCCGATGCCAGTCATTAACGTGGCGGGGACGGTGAGTTTCATTTCAGTGGAGTGATCTTAAGAGTGTCCTCATGCTAACTACACATTGCAAACGATGTCTGGTGGAGAATATCTCCCGAAACGCATCGCACGACCCTTCTACAGTCGAGCCTTCTCCAGGGCAGCCTTCTCCAGGTGAAACAAGCCACACCCACCGTGCTTGACCCTAACTTAGGTATGTTATTTCTAGTGTTTTAATAAAAGATAGTTAGATGACATAATTAGCTAAGTTAGCTCCAAAATGACCTATTTAATAAAAAATGACCTATACTTAGCTAATTATCCTCGAAATGACATAATTAGCTCCAAAAAGGCATTCTTAGCCAATTTAGCCCGAAGAAGGGGACAAGAGGAGAAGAAAGAGGAAAAATGAAAGGAAGGAAGAAGAAGAAGAGGAGGAGAAGAAGAAAGAGAGGGAGGAGGATAAGAAGAAGGAGAAGGAGGAGAAGAAGGAGAAGGAGCTCCTCCTTCTCCTTCTTCTTCCTCCTTCTTCCTCCTTCTCCTTCTCCTTCTTATTTTCTTCTTCTTCTCCTCTCCTTCTCCTCCTCCTCCTCCTCCTCCTCCTTTTACTTCTTCTTCTCTTTCTCTTCTTCTACGTAGCTTAGACTCATCCAAGAAAGGCTAAATTGGCTAATTATCCATCTAAATGACATAATTAGCTTAGTTAGCTCCAAAATGACCTATTTAATAAAAAATGACCTATACTTAGCTAATTATCCTCGAAATGACATAATTAGCTCCAAAAAGGCATTCTTAGCCAATTTAGCCTGAAGAAGGGGACAAGAGGAGAAGAAAGAGGAAAAATGAAAGGAAGGAAGAAGAAGAAGAGGAGAAGAAGAAGAAGGAGAGGGAGGAGGATAAGAAGAAGGAGAAGAAGGAGGAGAAGAAGGAGAAGGAGCTCCTCCTTCTCCTTCTTCTTCCTCCTTCTTCCTCCTTCTCCTTCTCCTTCTTATTTTCTTCTTCTTCGCCTCTTCCTTCTTCTCCTCCTCCTCCTCCTCCTTCTTTTACTTCTTCTTCTCTTTCTCTTCTTCTACGTAGCTTAGACTCATCCAAGAAAGGCTAAATTGGCTAATTATCCATCTAAATGACATAATTAGCTTAGTTAGCTCCAAAATGACCTATTTAATAAAAAATGACCTATACTTAGCTAATTATCCTCGAAATGACATAATTAGCTCCAAAAAGGCATTCTTAGCCAATTTAGCCCGAAGAAGGGGACAAGAGGAGAAGAAAGAGGAAAAATGAAAGGAAGGAAGAAGAAGAAGAGGAGAAGAAGAAGAAGGAGAGGGAGGAGGATAAGAAGAAGGAGAAGGAGGAGGAGAAGAAGGAGAAGGAGCTCCTCCTTCTCCTTCTGC
The DNA here is from genome assembly GCF_904849725.1 of Hordeum vulgare subsp. vulgare. Lineage (NCBI taxonomy): Eukaryota > Viridiplantae > Streptophyta > Magnoliopsida > Poales > Poaceae > Hordeum > Hordeum vulgare. Next base: position 93,340,490 of record NC_058524.1, on the reverse strand, counting down.
TTCCTCCTTCTTCCTCCTTCTCCTTCTCCTTCTTATTTTCTTCTTCTTCTCCTCTTCCATCTCCTTCTCCTCCTCCTCCTACTTCTTTTACTTCTTCTTCTCTTTATCTTCTTCTACCTAGCTTAGACTCATCCAAGAAAGGCTAAATTGGCTAATTATCCATATAAATGACATAATTAGCTTACATAGCTCCAAAATGACCTATTTAATAAAAAATTACCTATACTTAGCTAATTATCCTCGAAATGATATAATTAGCTCCAAAAAGGCATTCTTAGCCAATTTAGCCCGAAGAAGGGGACAAGAGGAGAAGAAAGAGGAAAAATGAAAGGAAGGAAGAAGAAGAAGAGGAGAAGAAGAAGGAGAGGGAGGAGGATCAGAAGAAGGAGAAGAAGGAGGAGAAGAAGGGGAAGGAGCTCCTCCTTCTCCTTCTTCTTCCTCCTTCTTCCTCCTTCTCCTTCTCCTTCTTATTTTCTTATTCTTCTCCTCTTCCTCTTCCTTCTCCTCCTCCTCCTCCTTCTTTTACTTCTTTTATCTTTCTCTTCTTCTACCTAGCTTAGACTCATCCAAGAAAGGCTAAATTGGCTAATTATCCATCTAAATGACATAATTAGCTTAGTTAGCTCCAAAATGACCTATTTAATAAAAAATGACCTATACTTAGCTAATTATCCTCGAAATGACATAATTAGCTCCAAAAAGACATTCTTAGCCAATTTAGCCCGAAGAAGGCGACAAGACGAGAAGAAAGAGGAAAAATGAAAGGAAGGAAGAAGAAGAAGAGGAGAAGAAGAAGAAGGAGAGGGAGGAGGATAAGAAGAAGGAGAAGAAGGAGGAGAAGAAGGAGAAGGAGCTGCTCCTTCTCCTTCTTCTTCCTCCTTCTTCCTTCTCCTTCTTTTCTTCTTCTTCTCCTCTTCCTTCTCCTTCTCCTCCTCCTCCTCCTCCTCCTTCTTTTACTTATTCTTCTCTTTCTCTTCTTCTACCTAGCTTAGACTCATCCAAGAAAGGCTAAATTGGCTAATTATCCATCTAAATGACATAATTAGCTTAGTTAGCTCCAAAATGACCTATTAATAAAAAATGACCTATACTTAGCTAATTATCCTCGAAATGACATAATTAGCTCCAAAAAGGCATTCTTAGCCAATTTAGCCCGGAGAAGGGGACAAGACGAGAAGAAAGAGGAAAAAGTAAAGGAAGGAAGGAAGAAGAAGGAGAGGGAGCAGGATAAGAAGAAGGAGAAGGAGGAGAAGGAGGAGAAGAAGGAGAAGGAGCTCCTCCTTCTCCTTCTTCTTCCTCCTTCTTCCTCCTTCTCCTTCTCCTTCTTATTTTCTTCTTCTTCTCCTCTCCTTCTCCTTCTCCTCCTCCTCCTCCTCCTCCTCCTTCTTTTACTTCTTCTTCTCTTTCTCTTCTTCTACGTAGCTTAGACTCATCCAAGAAAGGCTAAATTGGCTAATTATCCATCAAAATGACATAATTAGCTTAGTTAGCTCCAAAATGACCTATTTAATAAAAAATGACCTATACTTAGCTAATTATCCTTGAAATGACATAATTAGCTCCAAAAAGGCATTCTTAGCCAATTTAGCCCAAAAAAGGGGACAAGAGGAGAAGAAAGAGGAAAAATGAAAGGAAGGAAGAAGAAGAAGAGGAGAAGAAGAAGAAGGAGAGGGAGGAGGATAAGAAGAAGGAGAAGGAGGAGGAGAAGAAGGAGAAGGAGCTCCTCCTTCTCCTTCTTCTTCCTCCTTCTTCCTCCTTCTCCTTCTCCTTCTTATTTTCTTCTTCTTCTCCTCTTCCTTCTCCTTCTCCTCCTCCTCCTCCTTCTTTTACTTCTTCTTCTCTTTCTCTTCTTCTACCTAGCTTAGACTCATCCAAGAAAGGCTAAATTGGCTAATTATCCATCTAAATGACATAATTAGCTTAGTTAGCTCCAAAATGACCTATTTAATGAAAAATGACCTATACTTAGCTAATTATCCTCGAAATGACATAATTAGCTCCAAAAAGACATTCTTAGCCAATTTAGCCCGAAGAAGGGGACAAGACGAGAAGAAAGAGGAAAAATGAAAGGAAGGAAGAAGAAGAAGAGGAGAAGAAGAAGAAGGAGAGGGAAGAGGATAAGAAGAAGGAGAAGAAGGAGGAGAAGAAGGAGAAGGAGCTGCTCCTTCTCCTTCTTCTTCCTCGTTCTTCCTTCTCCTTCTTTTCTTCTTCTTCTCTCTTCCTTCTCCTTCTCCTCCTCCTCCTCCTCCTCCTTCTTTTACTTCTTCTTCTCTTTCTCTTCTTCTACGTAGATTAGACTCATCCAAGAAAGGCTAAATTGGCTAATTATCCATCTAAATGACATAATTAGCTTAGTTAGCTCCAAAATGACCTATTTAATAAAAAATGACCTATACTTAGCTAATTATCCTTGAAATGACATAATTAGCTCCAAAAAGGCATTCTTAGGCAATTTAGCCCGAAGAAGGGGACAAGAGGAGAAGAAAGAGGAAAAATGAAAGGAAGGAAGAAGAAGAAGAGGAGAAGAAGAAGAAGGAGAGGGAGGAGGATAAGAAGAAGGAGAGGGAGGAGGAGAAGAAGGAGAAGGAGCTCCGCCTTCTCCTTCTTCTTCCTCCTTCTTCCTCCTTCTCCTTCTCCTTCTTATTTTCTTCTTCTTCTCCTCTTCCTTCTCCTTCTCCTCCTCCTCCTCCTTCTTTTACTTCTTCTTCTCTTTCTCTTCTTCTACCTAGCTTAGACTCATCCAAGAAAGGCTAAATTGGCTAATTATCCATCTAAATGACATAATTAGCTTAGTTAGCTCCAAAATGACCTATTTAATAAAAAATGACCTATACTTAGCTAATTATCCTCGAAATGACATAATTAGCTCCAAAATGACATTCTTAGCCAATTTAGCCCGAAGAAGGGGACAAGACGAGAAGAAAGAGGAAAAATGAAAGGAAGGAAGAAGAAGAAGAGGAGAAGAAGAAGAAGGAGAGGGAGGAGGATAAGAAGAAGGAGAAGAAGGAGGAGAAGAAGGAGAAGGAGCTGCTCCTTCTCCTTCTTCTTCCTCCTTCTTCCTTCTCCTTCTTTTCTTCTTCTTCTCCTCTTCCTTCTCCTTCTCCTCCTCCTCCTCCTCCTCCTTCTTTTACTTATTCTTCTCTTTCTCTTCTTCTACATAGCTTAGACTCATCCAAGAAAGGCTAAATTGGCTAATTATCCATCTAAATGACATAATTAGCTTAGTTAGCTCCAAAATGACCTATTTAATAATAAATGACCTATACTTAGCTAATTATCCTCGAAATGACATAATTAGCTCCAAAAAGGCATTCTTAGCCAATTTAGCCTGGAGAAGGGGAAAAGACGAGAAGAAAGAGGAAAAAGGAAAGGAAGGAAGAAGAAGAAGGAGAGGGAGGAGGATAAGAAGAAGGAGAAGGAGGAGAAGAAGGAGAAGGAGCTCCTCCTTCTCCTTCTTCTTCCTCCTTCTTCCTCCTTCTCATTCTCCTTCTTATTTTCTTCTTCTTCTCCTCTCCTTCTCCTTCTCCTCCTCCTCCTCCTCCTCCTCCTTCTTTTACTTCGTCTTCTCTTTCTCTTCTTCTACGTAGCTTAGACTCATCCAAGAAAGGCTAAATTGGCTAATTATCCATCTAAATGACATAATTAGCTTAGTTAGCTCCAAAATGACCTATTTAATAAAAAATGACCTATACTTAGCTAATTATCCTTGAAATGACATAATTAGCTCCAAAAAGGCATTCTTAGCCAATTTAGCCCGAAGAAGGGGACAAGAGGAGAAGAAAGAGGAAAAATGAAAGGAAATAAGAAGAAGAAGAGGAGAAGAAGAAGAAGGAGAGGGAGGAGGATAAGAAAAAGGAGAATAAGGAGAAGGAGCTCCTCCTTCTCCTTCTTCTTCCTCCTTCTTCCTCCTTCTCCTCCTTCTTCCTCCTTCTTCCTCCTTCTCCTTCTCCTTCTTCTTTTCTTCTTCTTCTCCTCTTCCTTCTCCTTCTCCTCCTCCTCCTCCTCCTCCTTCTTTTACTTCTTCTTCTCTTTCTCTTCTTCTACGTAGCTTATACTCATCCAAGAAAGGCTAAATTGGCTAATTATCCTACGAAATGACATAATTAGCTTAGTTAGCTCCTAAATGGTCTATTTAATAAAACATGACCTATAGTTCATTAAGTTCTCTCCTAAATGACTTAATAAGGCTTACATAGCTGCAACATGACCTATTCCCCCTAACTTAGGTATTAAATGGCCTATAATTAGCCTAGCTAGATAAAAAATGGTTAATAAGCATAGTTTGCTCCGGAATGGCCTATTTTACCCAAGTTAGCTCCGAAACGACCTATAGTTAGCTAGGGTTCCACCTAAATGACATAATTAGCTTAGCTAGCTCCTAAATGGTCTATACTTAGCTAATTTCTCTCCAAAATAACCTATATATACACTACTTCATCTAGTATTATTCTTCTAACTTTCTTATTTGTCATTTTGCAAATTACCTTCACTTCACGGGAAGCTTGGAAAATATTGATGGAATGCTTGAAGATGATTTCTTGTACCATGGGTTGTATTGAAACTATTGTAGTATATGAATATATTAAACCTTGTATGCACGTGGATGAAACTGGTGTAATATATGGTTTGGTACGGATGCAACTTGAAAGCTGGATATAAGAGGTTATTTTAATATGGTTATGAGTACGGAAAGAAATTTATTTATGTCAAATATATATATATCCTGATTATTGTTAAAAATGCTGGATATAACAAAAAATAAATAAAAAAGGGTCTGGTTCCCCTCTTTGCCGTCTGCCCCCACATGGCAAAGGGGGGAAGGCAGACGGCAAAGGGGGGAATCTGCCCCCTCTCTCTCCCCTCTTTGCCGTCTGCCCCCACATGGCAAAGGGGGGAAGGCAGACGGCAAAGGGGGGGATCTGCCCCCTCTTTCTCCCCTCTTTGCCGTCTACCCCCACATGGCAAAGGGGGGAAGGCTGACGACAAAGGGAGGAGGCCTGCCGTGAACACTTAACGGGGACGTTGCAATATGTGCCGTCCCATTTATTTTGCTGTCTGCCCCCTCATAGCAAAGATTCTTTGCCGTCCGCTTTGGGAAAGCAGACGGCAAAGAACCTCTTCACCGGATTTTTTTACCGTCTACTTTGCCGTCAGCTGACCGACGGCAAAGCCTTTGCCGTCCGTGGTTGCACCATTTGCCGTCCGCCTTGGTAGACGGCAAATTTCTGAATTTCAGTAGTGATATCCTGGGGACTACTCACACACCCAGGAGCAAGAGAAGTGAACCAGGCTTTAGCGCCATCCTTTAGAGAGAAAGGAAACAACTTAAGGATATAGTAGTGGCGGATCTTCTCCTCACTAGTGAAAAGGGTAGCTATATCATGTAGTTTGGTAAGATGGGCTACGACCGTCTCAGATTCATAACCGTGGAAAGGATTAGATTCGACTAGATAGATTATCTCAGGATCGACAGAGAATTCATAATCCTTATCGGTGATAAAGATAGGTGAAGTGGCAAACTTCGGGTCGTATTTCATCCTAGCTTTCAGAGATTTTTCCTTCCACTTGAGAAGTAATTTCTCAGCGTCATAGGCATCCTTACACGAAAGAAAATCCTCAACTATCTCTCCCTCCATAACGTAACCCTCAGGTATATCAGGCAATTCATATCTAGGAGAGCTAGATCTAGCAGGAGCAAAAGCAGGTTCTATCTCAATAGTATCGGCAGTTTCAGAAGCATCACGAGCATTGGCAATAACTCTAGCAATATGAGCATCAAGGAACACCCCTACTAGCACATCAGGCAAAGTAGCATCTCTAGCAGTATCAAGCATAGCATCATTAGGCCAAATAGCATCTCTAGCATCATCAGGCAAAGCAGTATCAGGCATAGCATCATCAGGCAAAATAGCATCTCTAGCATCATCAGGCAAAGCAGTATCAGGCATAGCATCTCTAGCAGTATCAGGCATAGCATCTCTAGCAGTATCAAGCATAGAATCTCTAGCAGTATCAGGAATAACATCTCTAGCAGTATCAGACATAGCATCTCTAGCAGTATCAGGCATAGCATCATCAAGCATAGTAGCATCATAAGCATCATCAAGCACAAGCGACATATCAATATTTCTAGCAAGAGGTGATGTTGCAAACTTACTCATAACTAAAGGTGAATCAAGTGCAGAGCTAGATGGCAGTTCCTTACCTCCCCTCGTAGTTGAGGGCAAGACTTTAGTTTTTGGATCCTTCAGATTCTTCATAGTGATCAGTAGATATAAATCCCAAGTGACTCAGAGAATATAGAAATCCTCCCCGGCAACGGCGCCAGAAAAATACTGCTTAGCAGTCCCCGGCAACGGCACTAGAAGAATGTTGTTGACGAGTCCCTGACTTGATGCCTTCGCGACAACAGAGCCAGAACTGGTCCCAGCTGCTCAACAATTAGCAACTGTCTTGCAATGGCCCACCAACGCGTGGGTTCGCGGCAGTTCTCGAGGGTAGAGTATTTGACCCAAATTTGTTAATTCGCAAGGCAGGAGGTGAGAGAATACTCTCGAGTATTAGCAGCTGAATGTATCAGATTCAACCACACCTGAAAGATTAGTATCTGCAAGCAAAGTATCAACAACAAAGTAGTATGATAACAACGGTGTCAGAAACGATCATTTGACGGCAGACTATTCCTAACTATCGTATCAATGGCGCCAGAAGTTGCCCGTTGACGGAAATAGTCTTTTCCCGTCAACATCGAGCGAACAAGAATTGTAGGAGGTAGCAGCAGTGTAACGAGTAACATCAGTGGCAAGGAACAGCAGTAGCAAGTAGCAACAGTAGCAAGTAACAGCAGTAGCAAGTAACAGCAGCAACAACAGTAGTAACAACAGTAGCAGCAGAGCAAGAAAAGTAATAGCAGCAGTGGGACAAACTCGTAGGCAGTGGGTCGGTGATTCATTTGGATGATATTCATCATGCAACAATTATAACACGGAGAGATGTGTGGCTAGCTCCCGTTCGTCAATGTGATGTAGGCATGCATTCCGTGTGTAGTCATACGTGCTTAGGGAAAAGAACTTGCATAACATCTATTGTCCATCCCTCCCGTGGCAGCGGGGTCCAAAAGGATACTACAGGTTATTAAGGTTCTCCTTTTAATAAAGAACCGGAACAACGCATTAGCACTTGGTGAACACATGAACTCCTAAAACTATGGTCATCACCGGGAGTAGTTCCGGTTATTGTCACTCCGGGGTTGCCGGATCATAACACATAGTAGGTAACTACAACTTGCAAGATCGGATCTAAAACACACATATATTGGTGACAACATAATAATTTCAGATCTGAAATCATGGCATTCGGGCCCTAGTGACAAGCATTAAGCATGGCAAAGTAGTAGCAACATCAATCTCAGAACATAGTGGATACTAGGGATCAATCCCCATCAAAACTAACTCGATTACATGATAGATCTCATCCTACTCATCACCGCCCAGCAAGCCTACGAATAGACTACTCACGAAAAATGAAGAGCTTCATGGAATTGGAGAGGGAAGAAGGTTGATGATGACGATGGCGACGATTTCCCCTCTCCGGAGCCCAAAACGGACTCCAGATCTGTCCTCGAGATGAAGAACAGGATGTGGCGGCACCTCCGTATCACAAACGCGACGAAATCTTCTCTTCTGATTTTTTTTGGGCGAAAGTGAATTTATAGAGCTGAGTTTGGGGGCGGCAGAGCCATGTGGGCCCCACAAGCTTGGTTGCCGCGGCCAAGGGGGTGGCCGCGGCAACAGGCCTTGTGGCCCACTGGCCCATCCCCTCCGGTGGATCTTTGCGCATGTATTTTTCATATTTTCCAGAAAAATTCTCCATAAATTTTCTGGACGTTCCGAGAACTTTCATTTGTGCACAAAAATAACACCATGGCAATTCTGCTGAAAACAGCGTCAGTCCGGGTTAGTTCCATTCAAATCATGCAAGTTAGAGTCCAAAACAAGGGCAAAAGAGTTTGGAGAAGTAGATACGACGGAGACGTATCACTCCTTGAGCCCCAAGGCAAGGCCCCTCCCCTCCCACCTATATATACGGAGGTTTTAGGGCTGATTTGAAAAAACTTTTCCACGGCAGCCTGACCACATACCTCCCCGGTTTTTCCTCTAGATCGCGTTTCTGCGGAGCTCGGGCGGAGCCCTGCTGAGATTAGATCACCACCAACCTCCGGAGCACCGTCACGCTGCCGGAGAACTCATCGACCTCTCCGTCTCTCTTGCTGGATCAAGAAGGCTGAGATCATCGTCGAGCTGTACGTGTGCTGAACGCGGAGGTGCCGTCCGTTCGGCACTAGATCGGAGCGGATCGTGGGACGGATCGCGGGACAGTTCGTGGGACGGTTCGCGGGGCGGATCGAGGGACGTGAGGACGTTCCACTACATCAACCGCGTTTATTAACGCTTCTGCTGTGTGATCTACAAGGGTATGTAGATCTAAAATCCCCCTCATAGATGGACATCACCATGATAGGTCTTCATGCGCGTAGGAATTTTTTTTGTTTCCCATGCGACGTTCCCCAAAAGTGGCATCATGAGCTAGGTTCATGCGTAGATGTCATCTCGAGTAGAACACAAAAGTTTTTTTGGGCGGTGATGTGCGATTTGCTGCCCTCCTTAGTCTTTTCTTGATTCCGCGGTATTGTTGGATCGAAGCGGCTCGGACCGACATTACTCGTACGCTTACGAGAGACTGGTTTCATCGCTACGAGCAACTCCGTTGGTCAAAGATGACTGGCAAGTGTCGGTTTCTCCAACTTTAGTTGAATCAGATTTGACCGAGGAGGTCCTTGCATGAGGTTAAATAGCAATTCATATATCTCTGTTGTGGTGTTTGCGTAAGTAAGATGCGATCCTACTAGATACCCATGGTCACCACGTAAAACATGCAACAACAATTAGAGGGCGTCTAACTTGTTTTTGCAGGGTATGCTTGTGATGTGATATGGCCGATGATGTGATGTGATATACTGGATGTATGAGATGATCATGTTGTAATAGTTAATATCGACTTGCACGTCGATGGTACGACAACCGGCAGGAGCCATAGGGTTGTCTTTAAACTAACGTTTGTGCTTGTAGATGCGTTTACTATATTGCTAGGGTGTAGCTTTAGTAGTAATAGCATGAGTAGCACGACAACCCCGATGGCGACACGTTGATGGAGATCATGGTGTGGCGCCGATGACAAGAAGATCGTGCCGGTGCTTTGGTGATGGAGATCAAGAAGCACGTGATGATGGCCATATCATGTCACTTATGAATTGCATGCGATGTTAATCCTTTTATGCACCTTATTTTGCTTAGAATGACGGTAGCATTATGAGGTGATATGGTGTTCTACCCGACTGTGCACCCTTGCTACAGTTCGTCGTTTTGAGACACCACGTGATGATCCGGTGTGATAGACTCAACGTTCACATACAACGGGTGCAAAATAGTTGCACACGCGGAACACTCGGGTTAAGCTTGACGAGCCTAGCATGTGCAGACATGGCCTTAGAACACATGAGACCGAAAGGTCAATCATGAATCATATAGTTGATATGATTAGCATAGGGATGCTTACCACTAAAACTATCCTCAACTCACGTGATGATTGTTGGGTAACGTAGCATAAATTCAAAATTTTCCTACGCATATTCAGATCTTCCTATGGAGAGACCAGCAACGAGAGAGGGGTAAGAGCATCTTCATACCTTTGAAGATTGCTAAGCGGAAGCGTTGCTAGAACGCGGTTGATGGAGTCGTACTCGCAGCGATTCCGATCTAGTGCCGAACTACGGCACCTCCGCGTTCAACACACGTGCAGCCCGGTGACGTCTCCCGCACCTTGATCCAGCAAGGAGGAGGGAGAGGTTGGGGAAGAACTCCAGCAGCACGACGGCGTGGTGTCTATGGAGAGACGAGATCTCCCGGCAGGGCTTCGCCAAGCACCGGTAGAGAGGAGGAGGAAGAAGGGCAGGGCTGCGCCGAGAGAGAGGCAAAAGTCTAATCTCCAATGGCCAAAAGTGCCCACTATATATAGGGGGAGGGAGGGGATGCGCCCCCTTGAGGGTTTCCCTCTCCTAGGGGGGGGGGGGTGGCAGCCCTAGATGGGGACTGGTGCGGCGGCCAAGGGGGGGGGGAGGAGGGGTGTGGCGCACCCCTGGTGGGCCTTAGGCCCACCTGGCTTAGGGTTTGCCCCCCCTTTTCTCTCCCCCACGCATTGGGCTGAGTGGGGAGGCACACCAGCCCACCTAGGGGCTGGTTCCCTTCCCCACTTGGCCCACCTTACCTCCCGGGGTCGTTGCCCCCCTTCGGTGGACCCCTGGGGCCACCTCTAGTGGTCCCGGTGATCCCGGTACGTTACCGGTGATGCCCGAAACACTTCCGGTGTCCGAAACCATCCGTCCTATATATCAATCTTTACCTCCGAACCATTCCGGAGCTCCTCGTGACGTCCGGGATCTCATCCGGGACTCCGAACAACTTTCGGTAACCTCGTATAACAATTCCCTATAACCCTAGCGTCACCGAACCTTAAGTGTGTAGACCCTACGGGTTCGGGAGACAGGCAGACATGACCGAGACACCTCTCCGGCCAATAGCCATCAGCGGGGTCTGGATACCCATGGTGGCTCCCACTTGCTCCACGATGATCTCATCGGATGAACCACAATGTCAAGGATTCAATTAATCCCGTATACGATTCCCTTTGTCTGTCGGTATAGAACTTGCCCGAGATTCGATCGTCGGTATACCTATACCTTGTTCAATCTCGTTACCGGTAAGTCTCTTTACTCGTTCCGTAGCACGTCATCGTGTGACTAACTCCTTAGTCACATTGAGCTCATGATGATGTTCTACCGAGTGGGCCCAGAGATACCTCTCCGTCACACGGAGTGGCAAATCCCGATCTCGATTCGTACCAACCCAACAGACACTTTCGGAGGTACCCATAGTGCACCTTTATAGTCACCCAGTTACGTTGTGACGTTTGATACACCCAAAGCACTCCTACGGTATCCGGGAGTTGCACAATCTCACGGTCGAAGGAAAAGATACTTGACATTAGAAAAGCTTTAGCATACGAACAATACGATCTAGTGCTATGCTTAGGATTGGGTCTTGTCCATCACATCATTCTCCCAATGATGTGATCCCGTTATCAATGACATCTAATGCCCATGATCAAGAAACCATGATCATCTATTGATTAACGAGCTAGACAACTAGAGGCTTGCTAGGGACACATTGTGATCTATTTATTCACACATGTATTACTATTTCCTGTTAATACAATTATAGCATGAACAATAGACGATTATCATGAACAAGGAAATATGATAATAACCATTTTATTATTTCCTCTAGGGCATATTTCCAACAGTCTCCCACTTGCACTAGAGTCAATAATCTAGTTACATTGTGATGTATCAAACACCCATAGCATTATGGTGTTGATCATGTTTTGCTCGTGGAAGAGGTTTAGTCAACGGGTCTACAATATTCAGATCCGTGTGTACTTTACAAATATCTATCACTCCACTCTGGACATGGTCCTGGATGGAGTTGTAGCGGCGTTTGATGTGCTTCGTCTTCCCGTGAAACCTGGTCTCCTTGGCTATGGCAATGGCCCCAGTGTTGTCATAGAAGAGTGTCATTGGACCCGACGCGCTTGGAACCACTCCAAGGTCGGTGATGAGCTCCTTCATCCAAATTCCTTCATGAGCTGCTTCTGAAGCAGCTATGTACTCCGCTTCACATGTAGATGCTGCCACGATTTCTTGCTTGCTGCTGCACCAGCTCACTGCCCCGCCATTCAACACACATACATATCCGGTCTGTGACTTAGAGTCATCTAGATCTGTGTCGAAGCTAGCTTTGACGTAACCCTTTACGACGAGCTCTTCGTCACCTCCATAAACGAGAAACATTTCCTTAGTCCTTGTCAGGTACTTAAGGATATTCTTGACCGCTGTCCAGTGTTCCAGACCGGGATCACTTTGGTACCTCCCTACCAAGCTTATGGCAAGGTTTATATCAGGTCTGGTACACAACATGACATACATTAGAGAGCCCACGGCTGATGTGTAGGGCACATAACTCATCTTCTCTCTATCTGCTGCCGTGGTCGGCGACTGAGTCTTACTCAATCTCACACCTTGCAAAACTGGCAAGAACCCTTTCTTTGAGTTTTCCATATTGAACTCCTTCAATATCTTGTCAAGGTATGTACTTTGCGAAAGACCTATGAGGCGTCTTGATCTATCTCTATAGATCTTGATGCCTAATATGTATGCAGCTTCTCCAAGGTCCTTCATTGAAAAACTTCTGTTCAAATAGGCCTTTATGCTCTCCAACATCTCTATATTATTCCCCATCAATAATATGTCATCCACATACAGTATGAGGAAAGCTACAGAGCTCCCACTCACTTTCTTGTACAGACACGCTTCTCCGTAAACCTGTAAGAACCCAAACGCTTTAATCACCTCATTAAAGCGAATGTTCCAACTCCGAGATGCTTGCACCAGCCCATAGATGGAGCGCTGGAGCTTGCACACTTTGTTAGCACCCTTAGGGTCGACAAAACCTTCTGGTTGCATCATATAGAACTCTTCCTTAAGGTTCCCGTTCAGGAACGCTGTTTTGACGTCCATTTGCCAAATTTCATAATCATAAAAGGCGGCAATTGCTAACATGATTTGGACTGATTTCAGCTTCGCTACGGGAGAGAAAGTCTCTTCGTAGTCAACTCCTTGAATTTGTCAAAAACCCTTTGCGACAAGTCGAGCTTTGTAAACGGTTACATTACCGTTTGCATCAGTCTTCTTCTTGAAGATACATTATTTTCTATGGCTCGCCGATCATCGGGCAAGTCCACCAAAGTCCATACTTTGTTCTCATACATGGATCCTATCTCGGATTTCATAGCCTCAAGCCATTTGTTGGAAGCGGGCCCGCCATCGCTTCTTCATAGTTTGAAGGTTCACCGTTGTCTAACAACATGATTTCCATCACAGGGTTGCCGTACCACTCTGGTGCGGAGCGTGCCCTTGTGGAATTTCGCGGTTCAGTAGTAACTTGATCCGAAGCTTCATGATCATCATCATTAACTTCCTCTTCAGTTGGTGTAGGCGCCACAGGAACAACTTCCCGCGCTGCGCTACTATCCTATTCGAGAGGGGGTGTAATTACCTCATCAAGTTCTACCTTCCTCCCACTTACTTCTTTCGAGAGAAACTCTTTCTCTAGAAAGGATCCGTTCTTGGCAACAAAGGATTTACCTTCGGATCTAAGATAGAAGGTATACCCAATAGTTTCCTTAGGGTATCCTATGAACACGCATTTCTCCGCTTTGGGTTCGAGCTTTTCTGGTTGAAGTTTCTTCACATAAGCATCGCAGCCCCAAACTTTAAGAAACGACAACTTAGGTTTCTTGCCAAACCATAGTTCATACGGTGTCGTCTCAACGGATTTAGACGGTGCCCTATTTAAAGTGAATGCTGCAGTTTCTAATGCGTATCCCCAAAATGACAGCAGTAGGTCGGTAAGAGACATCATAGATCGTACCATATCTAATAAAGTGCGATTACGACGTTTAGACACTCCGTTGCGTTGCGGTGTGCCAGGCGGCGTCAGTTGTGAAACGATTCCACACTTCCTTAGGTGTGTGCCAAACTAGTGACTCAAATATTCCCCTCCACGATCAGATCACAGACATTTAATTTTTCTGTCACGTTGATTCTCAACCTCACTTTGAAATTCCTTGAACTTTTCAAACGTCTCAGATTTGTGCTTCATTAAGTAGATATACCCATACCTACTCAAATCATCGGTGAGAGTGAGAACATAACGATAGCCACCGCGAGCTTCAACGTTCAATGGACCACACACATCAGTATGTATTATTTCCAATAAGTCGGTTGCTCTCTCCATTATTCCTGAGAATGGAGTCTTAGTCATCTTGCCCATGAGGCACGGTTCGCATGTGTCAAATGATTCAAAGTCAAGAGACTCTAATAGTCCATCAGTATGGAGCTTCTTCATGCGCTTAACGCCGATATGACCAAGGCGGCAGCGCCACAAGTATGTGGGACTATCATTATCAACTTTACATCTTTTGGTACTCACACTATGAACATGCGTAACATCACGATCGAGATTCATCAAGAATAAACCATTCACCAGCGGAGCATGACCATAAAACATATCACTCATATAAATAGAACAACCATTATTCTCTGACTTAAATGAGTAGCCTCCTCGCATTAAGCAAGACCCTGATACAATATTCATGCTCAAAGCTGGTACTAAATAACAATTATTATGGTTTAAAACTAATCTCGACGGTAGATGTAGAGGTAGCGTGCCGACGACGATCACATCGACTTTGGAACCATTCCCCACGCACATCGTCGCCTCGTCCTTGGCCAGTCTCCGCTTATTCCGCAGTTCCTACTTTGAGTTGCAAATGTGAGCAACAACACCGGTATCAAATACCCAGGAGCTACTACGAGCGCTGGTAAGGTACACATCAATAACATGTATAAGGGATGAACAAGTCACCCGACGAGTTGTTCGCGATGCTGAAAGTCGCTGAGTCAGAACTCCGTAAAGAGCATCAAGTGTTGATGGTGAATAAGACCACTAGTTTCAAGAGAAATGACAAAGGAAAGAAGCGTAATTCAAAGAAGAGCGGCAAGCCTATTGCCAATCTGACGAAGAAACCCAAAGCTGGACCTAAGCTTGAAACGGAGTGCTATTATTGCAAGGGTATGGGTAACTGGAAGTGCAACTGCCCCAAGTATCTAGCTGATAAGAAGGCGGCCAAAGAAAAATCAGGTATATTTGATATACATGTTATTGATGTGTACTTAACCAGCTCTCGTAGTAGTGCCTGGGTATTCGACACCGGTTATGTTGCTCATATTTGCAACTCGAAATAGGAACCGCGAAATAAGCGAAGGCTGGCAAAGGATGAAGTGACAATGCACGTGGGAAATGGTTCCAAGGTTGATGCAATCGCCGTCGGCACAGTTTCACTTCAATTACCATCAGGATTAGTTATGAACTTGAATAATTTTTATTTAGTGCCTGTGTTAAGCATGAACATTATATCTGGATCTTGTTTATTGCGAGACGGTTACTCGTTTAAGTCAGAGAATAATGCTTGTTCTATTTCTATGAGTAATATCTTTTATGGTCATGCAACCAATGTGAGAGGATTGTTCATATTGAATCTTGATAGTGATAATACACATATACATAACATTGAGACCAAAAGAGTTAGAGTTAACAATGATAGCGCCATGTTTTTGTGGCATTGCCGCTTAGGTCATATTGGTGTAAAACGCATGAAGAAACTCCATACCGATGGACTTTTGGAGTCACTTGACTTTGATTCACTTGACACGTGCGAACCATGCCTCATGGGCAAGATGACTAAAACTCCGTTCTCCGGAACAATGGAGCGTGCAAGCGACTTGTTGGAAATCATACATACCGATGTGTGTGGTCCGATGAGCGTGGAGGCACGCGGCGGATATCGTTATTTTCTCACCTTCACTGACGATTTGAGTAGATATGGTTATGTCTACTTGATGAAGCACAAGTCTGAAACATTTGAAAAGTTCAAACAATTTCAGAGTGAAGTTGAAAATCATCGTAACAAGAAGATCAAGTTGCTACGGTCTGATCGTGGGGGTGAATATCTGAGTTTCAAGTTTGGTGCTCACTTAAGACAATGTGGAATTGTTTCACAATTGACACCGCTTGGAACACCACATCGTAATGGTGTGCCCGAACGTCGCAATCGTACTTTATTAGAGATTGTGCGATCTATGATGTCTCTTACCGATTTGCCGTTATCATTTTGGGGTTATGCATTAGAAATAGCTGCATTCACTTTAAATAGGGCACCATCAAAATCCGTTGAGACGACACCATATGAACTGTGGTATGGCAAAATACCAAAGTTGTCATTTCTTAAAGTTTGGGGATGTGATGCTTATGTCAAAAAGCTTTAGCCTGAAAAGGTGGAACCCAAAGCGGAAAAGTGCATCTTCATAGGTTACCCGAAAGAGATAGTTGGGTATACCTTCTATCTCAAATCCGAGGGCAAAGTGTTTGTTGCTAAGAACGGAGCTTTTCTCGAGAAGGAGTTTCTCTTGAGAGAATTGAGTGGGAGGAAGATAGAACTTCATGAGGTTGTCGAACCTCTCATCCCTATGGATGGTGGCGCAGGGCAAGGGGAAACCCCTGTCGTTGCGACGCCGGTTGAGGGGGAAGTTAATGATGATGATCATGAAACTCCAGATCAAGTTCCTATCGAACCTCGTAGGTCGACGAGACCGCGTACTACTCCAGAGTGGTACGGTAATCCCGTCTTATCAATTATGTTGTTAGACAACAATGAGCCTGCAAATTATGAAGAAGCAATGGTGGGCCCGGATTCCAACAAATGGCTGGAGGCCATGAAGTCCGAGATAGGATCCATGTATGAAAACAAAGTGTAGACTTTGGAAGTACTACCTGAGGGCCGCAAGGCTATTTAGAACAAATGGATCTTTAAGAAGAAGACGGACGCTGACGGTAATGTGACCGTTTATAAAGCTCGACTTGTGGCAAAGGGTTTTTCACAAGTTCAAGGAGTTGACTACGATGAGACGTTCTCACCCGTAGCGATGCTTAAGTCCGTCAGAATCATGTTAGCAATAGCTGCATTTTTCGATTATGAAACCTGGCAGATGGATGTCAAAACGGCGTTCCTTAACGTTTCCTTAAGGAAGAGTTGTATATGATGCAACCCGAAGGTTTCGTCGATCCTAAAAATGCTAACAAAGTGTGCAAGCTCCAGCAATCCATTTATGGACTGGTGCAAGCATCTCGGAGTTGGAATAAACGCTTTGATGAGGTGATCAAAGCATTTGGGTTTATAGAAGTGGTTGGAGAATCTTGTATTTACAAGAAAGTGAGTGGGAGCTCTGTGGCGTTTCTAATATTATATGTGGATTATATATTGATGATTGGAAACAACGTGGAATTTTTGGAGAGCATAAAGGATTACTTGAATAAAAGTTTCTCTATGAAGAACCTAGGAGAAGCTGCTTACATTCTAGGCATTAAGATCTATAGGGATAGATCGAAACGCGTGATAGGACTTTCACAAAGTACATAACATGATAAAGTTTTGAAGAGTTTCAAAATGGAACAGTCCAAGAAGGGGTTCTTGCCAATTTTACAAGGTACGAAATTGAGTAAGACTCAATGCCTAGCAAATGATAAAGATAGAGAGCATATGAGCACCGTCCCCTATGCTTCAGCCATAGGTTCTATCATGTATGCAATGCTGTGCACTAGACCGGACGTTAGCCCGGCCATAAGTATGGCAGGCAGGTTCCAGAGTAATCCAGGAGTGGATCACTGGATGGCGGTCAAGAATATCCTGAAGTACCTGAAAAGGACTAAGGAGATGTTTCTCGTGTATGGAGGTGACGAAGAGCTCGCCGTAAAAGGTTACGTCGATGCAAGCTTTGAGACAGATCCGGACGACTCTAAGTCGCAGACCGGATATGTATTTATTCTTAATGGGGGTGCGGTAAGCTGGTGTAGTTCCAAGCAAAGTGTCGTAGCTGATTCGACATGTGAAGCGGAGTACATGGCTGCCTCAGAGACGGCTAAGGAGGGTGTCTGGATGAAGCAGTTCATGACGGATCTTGGAGTGGTGCCAAGCGCACTGAATACAATAACCTTGTTTTGTGACAACACGGGTGCCATTGCTTTAGCAAAGGAACCACGGTTTCACAAGAAGACCAGACACATCAAACAACGCTTCAACCTCATCTGCGACTACGTCGAAGGGGAGGACGTAAATATATGCAAAGTGCACACGGATCTGAATGTAACAGACCCGCTGACTAAACCTCTTCCACGGGCAAAGCATGATCAACACCATAACTGTATGGGTGTTAGATTTATTACAATGTAATTCTCATGGTGATGTGAGGGCTAGATTATCGACTCTAGTGCAAGTGGGATACGGTTGGAATTATGCCCTAGAGGCAATGATAAATAAGTTATTATTATAATTCCTGTATCAAGATAATCGTTTATTATCCATGCTATAATTGTATTGAATGAAGACTTAGATACATGTGTGGATACATAGACAAAACACTGTCCCTAGCAAGCTAGTTGATCAAGGATAGTCAGGGTCTTCTGACTATGTACAAGGTGCTGTTGCTTGATAAGTCGATCACATCATTGGGAGAATCATGTGATGGACTGGACCCAAACTAATAGACGTAGCATGTTGATCGTGTCATTTTGTTGCTACTGTTTTCTGCGTGTCAAGTATTTATTCCTATGACCATGAGATCATATAACTCACTGACACCGGAGGAATACTTTGTGTGTATCAAACGTCACAACGTATCTGGGTGGCTATAAAGATGCTCTACAGGTATCTCCGAAGGTGTCCGTTGAGTTAGTATGGATCAAGACTGGGATTTGTCACTACGTGTGATGGAGAGGTATCTTGGGGCCCACTCGGTAATACAACATCACACACAAGCCTTGAAAGCAATGTGACTTAGTGTAAGTTACGGGATCTTGTATTACGGAATGAGTAAAGAGACTTGCCGGTAAACGAGATTGAAACAGGTATGCGGATACTGACGATCGAATCTCGGGCAAGTAACATACCGAAGGACAAAGGGAATGACATACAGGATTATATGAATCCTTGACACTGAGGTTCAAACGATAAGATCTTCGTAGAATATGTAGGATCCAATATGGGCATCCAGGTCCCGCTATTGGATATTGACCGAGGAGTCCCTCGGGTCATGTCTACATAGTTATCGAACCCGCAGGGTCTGCACACTTAAGGTTCGACGTTGTTTTATGCGTATTTGAGTTATATGGTTGGTTACTGAATGTTGTTCGGAGTCCCGGATGAGATCACGGACATCACGAGGGTTTCCGGAATGGTCCGGAGACGAAGATTGATATATAGAATAACCTCATTTCATTACGGAAGGTTTTCGGAATTACCGGGAATGTACCGGGAATGACGAATGGGTTCCGGATGTTCACCGGGGGGGGGGGGGGCAGCCCACCTCGGGGAAGCCCATAGGCCTTAGGGGTGCTGCAACAACCCTTAGTGGGCTAGTGGGCAAGCCCAAAGAGGCCCCTGCGCAGGAGATAAGAAAATTAAAGAGAAAAAAGGGGAAGTGGGAAGGAAGGGAAGGACTCCAACTTCCAATCCTAGTTGGACTAGGATTGGAGGAAGACTCCTCCTCCCCCCCTTCAGCCGAACCCCTTGGGGCTCCTTGAGCCCCAAGGCAAGGCCCCTCCCCTCCCACCTATATATACGGAGGTTTTAGGGCTGATTTGAAAAAACTTTTCCACGGCAGCCCGACCACATACCTCCACGGTTTTTCCTCTAGATCGCGTTTCTGCGGAGCTCGGGCGGAGCCCTGCTGAGATTAGATCACCACCAACCTCCGGAGCGCCGTCACGCTGCCAGAGAACTCATCTACTTCTTCGTCTCTCTTGCTGGATCAAGAAGGCCGAGATCATCATCGAGTTGTGCGTGTGCTGAACGCAGAGGTGCCGTCCGTTCGGCACTAGATCGGAGCGGATCATGGGACGGATCGCGCGACGGTTCGTGGGACAGTTCGCGGGGCGGATCGAGGGACGTGAGGACGTTCCACTACATCAACCGCGTTCATTAACGCTTCTGCTGTGCGATCTACAAGGGTACGTAGATCTGAAATCCCCCTCGTAGATGGACATCACCATGATAGGTCTTCGTGCGCGTAGGAAACTTTTTGTTTCCCATGCGACGTTCCCCAACAGTAACAAACATCAAGACCACGAAAATAGAAAGTAAAAACTCAAAGCAAAGATAACAAGGGTTGTCTCCCTAGAGCTCTTTCTTTATAGCCATAAAGATGGGCTTAAGATTTTAATGACGCTCTCGTAGGAATAAGAGTTGTAGAACAAAAGAGAGCATAAAGAAGCAAATACCAAACACATTTAAGTCTAACATGCTTCCTATGCATAGGAATACTGCAATAGGATAATTCATTGAAGCACAAAGCAATAAGCATAGGAAGGCAAAACAAGTGCAGCTTCAAAACCTTTGACATAAAGAGAGGGAACTTGATATTATTGAAATATCTATAAGCATATGTTCCCTTATCATAATAATTTTCAGTGGGATTATGAATAAACTCAACAATATAAGTATCACATAAAGCATTGTTACCACGATCCACATGCAAAAAGGTACTCTTACTCTCCACATAAACATAATCTTTGGGGAGCCCATGGTTAGGACATTTTAGCATTAAAGTTTCCAGTCTCCCCCAAGCTTGAGCTATGCTTTCTCCGTCATGAGGATATAAATTATAAACATAATTCCTATTCTCATGGACCTCATGAAGAGGATAAAAACTTGGAGTAAAAGAGAGACTGAATCTCTTCCCAATCCCGTAGGTGAGAATCATCTAGTAGCCTATACCATTCCAATGCTTTTCCTTTCAGTGACAAGGCAAATAATTTCCTCGTGACTCCATCTCTTGTCAAACCTGAAATCTTAAACAACTCACAAAGTTTTGTAAGTTTCAACAAATGATTACTAGGATCGACTGGTCCATCTCCTGCATAACAATCATTCCTAATTTTTTCAATTATCCCAAGTGGTATTTTGAATGGGATACAATCAGTAGGTGGAGGAGACTTCTCCACCACGGGTGTGGTAAAGCGGCCTTTCCCAAGCAGTGAACCAAGAGTGCAGTTTTCCATAAGCCTAACTAGTCATGCCAAACATGAAAAGCAAACTAACAAGACTAAAAATCAAAGGTAAAATATAGTGTGCAACTCCCCTATCTTGAAGACTGGAGTCCCCGGCAACGGCGCCAGAAAACTTTGCTTGATGACGAAATGATGTATATACTTATCGCACCCCGTTGGTTACCCCAGGTGGAAGGTTGAGATGTAGTCAGCAGCAAGTTTTCCCTCACACTGAGACTGTAAGGTTTATCGAACCAGTAGGACTCCTAGGATCAACAAGTAGGTGCCCGCTACCCATGTCTAGTAGAAGACGTGGACCTGCACACACAACAAATAACTTTGCTCCCAACGAGTACAGAGAGGTTGTCAATTTCTCCGGCCTTGTAGTTTGCAAAGGATCAAAACACAAGCGGGAAGGTAATATTGATTGCAACAGAAAAGTAAATGAAAGCGGTAAATGATGGAGGTGTAAACAATGATGGTGTTATGGACCGGAGTCACATGATGTTCACTAGTGATGTCTCTCTCCCAAAAGACGATAAACAACTATGCTTGGGTAAAGAAATCACATTTGGGCAATTGACAGGATTATGAACGCACCGCAATGCTAATTATGCTACTTGATAGTTAGAGGTTCAATAATAATGGGCATTACGCCAAGACAAGTAGAGCTTTTATTCATCAGCATCTACTTACTAATCATCCACCTTGAGATATCTATCCAGAACAACTCTCCGGTATTAAGTTGCGAGCCCCACCCAAAGTGTAAACTCAAAGCAACGGACAACTGCATTAACGAACTATGCATAAGGTAAACAATCCTTGTAACCGTGGTCACAAGCACCATTGCTTTCTCCCTGGTGGCAACAAGCACATCCCCTAGTCTCATTTTTTTCACTCAAGCTAGACATCAAGGGGCATGAACCCACAATCATGCATAACACTCCCTCTTGGAGTTACAATATACTACTCGGCCAAAGCAATAAATAGCAACGGAGAACATGCATGAATCACTAAGGAACATAATATAAAAGGATAATCAAATATATAACTCATAACAATCTGGACATGATCTCATAATCCATCGGAACCCAACAAACCAAGCATAGCAATAGCAAGAGAATTACATAGATGCCTTGATCATGTAGGGCAGCTCACAAGGACTAACCATTGAAGCACAAGATTGGAGAGAAGACATCACATAGCTACTGGTCATGGACTCATGGTCCAAGGAGGACTACTCACGACACGTTCGGGAAGCGTCCATGGCAGTGGAGAAGCTCCCGGAGGTCAATCCTTCCTCCGGCAGGGTGCCGGGAAGAGTTCTCCTGATGCTCCCGATCTCGGAAGCGCTGCGGCGGCAGAACGATGGAGAAATTCGCGATTCTGGAAGTTGTGGAAGGGTTTCCTCTCGGGACCCTAAATATAGGCCAAAGGAGGGAACCAAAGGAGGTGGGGCCCACCCAGGAGGCCTCCTAGCGCGGCTTAGGGCCTGGCCGCGCCAGCAGGTTGCTTGGGAGGCCCCTGGCCGCCCTTTGGCCCATCTTCGGTGATCTAGAAGCTTCTGTTTCACTGATTTTTTAAATATTTTTTCTGTAATTTTTCGGGCTTCAGAAAATTGGGTAAAAGCCCCTGCAAAATAGACATCAGCAGACAGAAACTGGCACTAGGTGCACTGAGCTAGTAGGTTAGTCCAAATATGTGTAAAATGATATAAAAGTGTAGCAAAACATATAACAATGTCACCCAAAAGATCATGGAAGAAGCAGAAATTATAGATATGTTTGGGATGTATGAGTCAGCAATTGCTTAATGACGTGCTATGTGTCGCCATAGGTGTGGGCCTTGAGAGATTTTTTTGTCGGCATAGGTACGTATTTAGCAACCTAAAATGTGTCGACGTATGTAGGGTGTATGAACTCGGATTAAGTGTCGACGTAGGTGGACATGTGTCAATCGTCCAAAGATCAGAAAATTGGCGCGCGATTTCAATGCGCAAGCGAAATTTTCGCATGTTCGTGTAAAATATCCTCGGTGCAAAATAACCCTTTCCCATGCAAAATTCCCAAATCTGAAGCCCTAGTTCGTGCAACCACCACTTCCAACACGCCCGATCCAATCTGCCCGGCGCCGCCACCAAGTAAGCACTCCCTGAAAGCACATATGCTCCCTTGGTGGTTTTGATAATTCATGACAACATACATTGTCTCTTGGACTAACACTTTTACCTATTATATTTCAGGTATAGTCCATAGAGATGCATTGGCTAAGGATTGTGTGGAGAAGCCCCAAGGAAGGAAAGGAATACGATTGGCTAAGCTTCAAGCAAGAGGACTCTACATTTTATATTTGTGAGAAATCACTTCTGATTCCATAGGAAAGCCAATACTATTAAAAGGGGGTGATGTATCTATGATGAATTGGTTTCTCAAGTGCTCAGAGATAGCTAGCCACCAAAAATATTCAGTCATTCTCCCACAAATTCTGTGTCCAAAGACTAAACATCAAAATTGGTGCCACCAACAATTTCCACTCAGTCCTACCAATTTCCAGAGACGGATCCTATGTCGAGCCCTAGAATCTCGGTACCACCAACTTTCACTTTGGTGCCACCGAAAATCAGTGACCAACTTTCTGGTCTGTCGATTTCAAGAATTAGAATTTCCGAGTTTTGAAATTGGTCTCGCCGAGGTTTGGAAACTTCCCTAGATCACCATATCGGAACCACCGAGATTCCTATACGGGTCCCACCAAGAATTCAAAAGTTGCCACATTTAGTGCAACTTGGTACCACCGAGATTCATGTCGGTGTCACCGAGTTGGGAAATAATGTTGTTACGGTTGGATTTTGGGAAATGCATATATATATATATCCCTCCACCACCTCTCATTCATAAAGAAAGCACTAAGAACACACACACACACTTGCCAGATTCATTTTTCTGAGAGAAAGACACCTACTCATGTGTTGAGATCAAGATATTCCAATCCATCCATTAGAAACTTAATCTCCCTCTCCAAGTTGCTTTCCACCAATCAATCTCTTCTACCCATGCCAAATCTATGAGAGAGTGATTGAGTGTTGAGGAGACTAGCTTTTGAAGCACAAGAGCAAGGAGTTCATCGTTCTACCACATCTATTACCTTTTGGAAGCTGGTGCCTCCTAGATTGGTTAGGTGTCGGTTGGGAGCCTCCTACTTCATGTTGTGGAGTTGAACCAAGAAGTTTGTACACGCAAGGGGATTGCCTACTTTGTGAAGATCTAGCCTGAGTGAGCCTAGTCATGTGTGGACGTAAGCCATGCTGGAATAGACAAGGTTGCTTCTTCGTGGACCCCTTGTGGTCGGAGCTCTCCGTATGGTGCACTAGACTTGTTAGAACTGCTAAAATTCGCCAACAATTAAAATTGGGAAAAGGCTAGATTTTAATTTATGCAAGTAGTTATTCCCCCCTCTAGACATGCCTTCTAGTGATTCCACAATTGGTATCAGAGCTTCGGTCTTCATAGCCTTGGTTTAATCACCATTGGAGGAAGATGGTTGTGTCTAATTTGGGGAATCTTAGTTGTAGAGTGTGTGTTCTCAATGGGGAGTATTATAGACAATGGAAAGGTGAAATGCTTGATATATTTGATGAATTCCATTTGCGCAAGTATGTTGAATATCCCTATGTGCCTCCCATTGATCCCTTACATCCTTCTCATGATGCTGAAGTTAATATGCTTGACAATCTTTAAACTGTTAATCTCATCATTAGAGCATTGCCAAGAAATGTGCTTAATCAAATGAAGAACTTTTAATGTGCTTATACTTTGTGGAAAGATTTGGAGAAAAGATATCCTCACTACTCCTTGAAAAATCTCGATATCATTTTCCAAAAATATATTGCCTTTTACAAGATGAAGCCCAATGATCCTAACTTCGATAAATGTCTATTTGAGCTTCGTGACCTCATGCGTGCTAAAGGAAATGTCATTACCATTAATAACATCATTTTTGTAGCCATTCGCATGCATAAACACGAACATTATCATAGTCAAAATTCCGACGAATCTCTTGATTCTTGTGACAGGGACATTACCTCTCACGATGACAATGTGGAGCATGTCTAGTATGATGAAGACAAAGAGCTTGATATCAAGTATGATAATACCATGAGGAGCCTTAGTCTTATGGAAAACCTTAGAGACTACATGGCCGGAGGAAAGGAGTGGATTCTTGACATTGGATGCACCGATCACATGACCGGAGATAGAGACATGTTTCATGAGATCACACCGAACCATGGACCACGAAGGTATATGACTTTTGGGGACAACTCCAAGGGTAAGGTACTTGGTCTGGGTAAGGTGGCCATATCTCATGATAGTTCCATTCAAAATGTCATGCTTGTTGAATCCCTTGGCTACAATCTTCTTTCCGTATCTAGACTAGCAGATTTTGGTATGAATGTATGATTTACGAAAGTTGACTGCCAAGTGTTTCATAGCGACAATCATAACATGGTCTTTACTAGTTTTCATAGAGGTGATCTATACATTGTCGATTTCACTAAAAGATCCAAACCCCGTACATGTCTTATTGCAAAATCTTCTAAAGGTTGGTTATGGCATAGAAGACTAGGATATGTTGGTATGTGTAATCTTGACATGCTTATCAAAGGTGATCATATTATTGGTGTTAAATATGTTATCTTTGACAAAGATAGACTTTGTAGTGCTTGTCAAGCAGGAAAACAAGTCGGTGGAAGTCGTCCCATGAAGAACATCATGACTACTAGAATGCCACTCGAGCTGCTTCACATGGATCTCTTTGGTCCCAATTCTTACAAGAGCCTTGGTGGAAATTCTTTTGATATAGTAATTGTTGATGATTTTTCCAGATTTACGTGGGTATTATTTCTTGATGACAAGTCGCAGGTACAAAAGATGTTCAAGAACATCGCTCGAAAAGCTCATATTCTTGGAAATATGCCCTAGAGGCAATAATAAAATGGTTATTATCATATTTCCTTGTTCATGATAATCGTCTATTGTTCATGCTATAATTGTATTAACAGGGAATAGTAATACATGTGTGAATAAACAGATCACAATGTGTCCCTAGCAAGCCTCTAGTTGGCTAGCTCGTTGATCAATAGATGATCATGGTTTCCTGATCATGGACATTAGATGTCATTGATAACGGGATCACATCATTGGGAGAATGATGCGATGGACAAGACCCAATCCTAAGCATAGCACTGGATCGTATTGTTCGTATGCTAAAGCTTTTCTAATGTCAAGTGTCATTTCCTTCGACCGTGAGATTGTGCAATTCCTGGATACCGTAGGAGTGCTTTGGGTGTATCAAACGTCACAACGTAACTGGCTGACTATAAAGGTGCACTATGGGTGCCTCTGAAAGTTTCTGTTGGGTTGGTACAAATCGAGATCGGGATTTGTCACTCCGCGTGACGGAGAGGTATCTCCGGGCCCACTCGGTAGAACATCATCATGAGCTCAATGTGACTAAGGAGTTAGTCACACGATGACGTGCTACGGAACGAGTAAAGAGACTTACCGGTAAGGAGATTGAACAAGGTATAGGTATACCGACGATCGAATCTCGGGCAAGTTCTATACCGACAGACATAGGGAATTGTATACGGGATTGATTGAATCCTTGACATCATGGTTCATCCGATGAGATCATCGTGGAGGAAGTGGGAGCCACCATGGGTATCTAGACCCTTCTGATGGTTATTGGCCGGAGAGGTGTCTCAGTCATGTCTACGTGTCTCCCGAACCCGTAGGGTCCACACACTTAAGGTTCGATGATGCTAGGGTTATAGGGGATTGTTATACGAGGTTACCGAAAGTTGTTCGGAGTCCCAGATGAGATCCCGGACGTCAAAAGCAGCTCCGGAATGGTCCGGAGGTAAAGATTGATATATAGGATTGATGGGTTTGGACGCCGGAAATGTTTCGGGCACCACCGGCAAAGTGCCGGGACCACCGGAAGGGTTCCGGAGGCCCACCGGGAGGGGCCATAAGCCTCGGAGGGCTACATGGGCCAAGTGCAGGAGGGAACCAGCCCCTAGGTGGGCTGGTGCACCTCCCACACCTAACCCATGCGCACCATAGAGGGAGGGAGGGGAAACCCTAGGCGCAGGGGAGGCCCAAGGCCCACCCAGGGCGCCCCCCCCTTTCCCTGCCCTGGCCGCCGCCCCCTCTCCCATCTGGGCTGCCGCACCGCCTAGGGTGGGAACCCTAAGGGTGGCACACGCCTCCCCTCCTCCTATATATAGTGGTCGTTTTGGTGCTGTTTGGCACACAATTTTCCATCTCGCTCGACGCAGCCCTGCCCCCTTCTTCCTCCTCTCTGTCGGTGCTTGGCGAAGCCCTGTCGGGAGACCTCGTCTCTCCATCGACACCACGCCGTCGTGCTGCCGGAGATCTTCCCCGACCTCTCCCTCCTCCTTGCTGGATCAAGGTGCGCGAGACGTCACCGGGCTGCACGTGTGTTGAACGCGGAGGTGTCGTGGTTCGACACTAGATCGGAATTACACCGCGATCTGAATCGCCGCGAGTACGACTCCATCAACTGCATTCTAGCAACACTTCCGCTTAGCGATCTTCAAAGGTATGAAGATGCTCTCACCCCTCTCTCGTTGCTGGTCTCTCCATAGGAAGATCTGAATATGCGTAGGAAAATTTTGAATTTATGCTACGTTACCCTACAGTGGCATCCAAGCCAGGTTTTCTATGCGTAGATTCTATGCACGAGTAGAACACAAAATGTTGTGGGCGATGATTTGTCAATTTCTTGCCGCTTTTAGTCTTATTCTTTTCCCACGGTATTGTGGGATGAAGCGGCCTGGACCGACATTACACGTACGCTTACGTTAGACTAGTTCCACCGACAGACATGCACACCGTGCATAAAGGTGGCTAGCGGGTGTCTGTTTCTCCGACTCTAGTCGGATTGGATTTGATGAAAAGGGTCCTTATGAAGGGTAAATAGCTTTGGCATATCATTGTTGTGGCTGTCACGTAGGTAAGAAAGCGTTCTTGCTAGAAACCCAAATCAGCCACGTAAAACTTGCAACAACAATTAGAGGACGTCTAACTTGTTTTTGCAGGGTTTGACATGTGATGTGATATGGCCAAAGTTGTGATGTTGCATGTATGATGTATGAGATGATCATGTTATTGTAATAGGTTTCACGACTTGCATGTCGATGAGTATGACAACCAACAGGAGCCATATGAGTTGTCTTAATTTATTGTATGAGATGCAACGCCATGTGCTTACTACTTTTACTTCATTGCTAACGGTTAGCTATAGTAGTAGTGATAGTAGTAGCTGGCGTGACGACTTCACGGAGACACGATGATGGAGATCATGATGATGGAGATCATGGTGTCACGCCGGTGACAATGATGATCATGCGATGCCTGAAGATGGAGATCGAAAGAGCAAAGATGATAATGGCCATATCATGTCACTATATGATTGCATTGTGATGTTTATCATGTATTTCATCTTATTGCTTAGGACGATGGTAGCATAATAAGATGATCCCTCTTAAAATTTCGAGAACGTATTCCCCTAAGTGTGCACCGTTGCGAAGGATTGTTGTCTCGAAGCACCACGCGATGATCGGGTGTGATAGATTCTAACGTTCGCATAGAACGGGTGTAATCCAGATTTACACACGCGAAACACCTAGGTTGACTTGACGAGCTTAGCATGTACAGACATGCCCTCGAATACAAGAGACCGAAAGGTCGAACATGAGTCGTATGGTTGAATACGATCGGCATGAAGTTGCTCACCATGATGACTAGTCTGTCTCACGTGATGATCGGACACGGGTTAGTCAACATGGATCATGTATCACTTAGATGACTGGAGGGATGTCGATTTAAGTGGGAGTTTACTTAATTTGATTAAATGAACTTAATTGTCATGAACGTAGTCTAAAAGTTGTCTTTATAAATATTGTAGATGGCCAACGTCAACCTCAATTTCAACGCATTCCTAGAGAAAAACAAGCTGAAAGATGATGGTAGCAACTATGCGGACTGGGTTCGCAACTTGAAGCTCATCCTTGAAGCAGCTAAAAAGGCTTATGTCCTTGATGCGCTGCTAGGTGACCCTCCTGCTCCCGCAGCAGCCCAGGACATTCTGAACGTCTGGCAAACGCGGAGTGATGACTACTCTCTGGTTAGGTGTGGCATGTTATACAATTTGGAAACGGGGCTCCAAAGGCGTTTTGAGCAGCACGGTGCATATGCGATGTTCCAAGAGTTGAAGCTAGTTTTTCAAGCTCATGCCCGTGTCGAGAGATATGAAGTCTCCGACAAGTTCATTAGCTGTAAGATGGAGGAGGACAGTTCTGTCAGTGAGCACATACTCAAAATGTCTAGGTTACACGGTCGTCTGACTTCACTTGGAGTCGAACTTCCGGATGATGCTATAATTGACAGAATCCTCCAGTCTCTCCCACCAAGGTACAAAGCTTTTGTGCTGAACTACAACATGCAAGGGATAGAGAAGATCATTCCCGAGTTGTACTCGATGCTCAAGTATGCAGAAGTAGAAATCAAGAAAGAGCATCAAGTGTTGATGGTCAACAAGAGCACTAGTTTCAAGAAGGGCAAGGGTAAGAAGAACTTCAAGAAAGACGGCAAAGCCGTTGCCGCGCCCGGTAAGCCAGATGCCGGGAAGAAGAAAAAGAATGGACCCAAGCCTGAGACTGAGTGCTTCTATTGCAAGGGAAAAGGTCACTGGAAGCGGAACTGCCCCAAATACTTAGCGGACAAGAAGGCCGACAACGTTAAAGGTATATGTGATATACATGTTATTGTAGTGTACCTTATCAGCGCTCGTAGTAGCTCCTGGGTATTTGATACCAGTGTTGTTGCTCACATTTGCAACTCAAAGCAGGAACTGCGGAATAAGCGGAGACTGGCCAAGGACGAGGTGACGATGCGCGTCGGGAATGGCTCCAAGGTTGATGTGATCGCCGTCGGCACGCTACCTCTACATCTACCATCGGGATTAGTTTTAAACCTCAATAACTGTTATTTAGTACCAGCTCTGAGCATGAAATTGTATTAGGGTCTTGCTTAATGCGAGACGGCTACTCATTTAAGTCAGAGAATAATGGTTGTTCTATTTATATGAGTGATATGTTTTATGGTCATGCTCCGCTGGTGAATGGTTTATTCTTAATGAATCTCGATCGTAATGTCACACATATTCATAGTGTGAGTACCAAAAGATGTAAAGTTGATAATGATAGTCCCACATACTTGTGGCACTGCCGCCTTGGTCATATCGGTGTTAAGCGCATGAAGAAGCTCCATACTGATGGACTATTAGAGTCTCTTGACTTTGAATCATTTGACACATGCGAACCGTGCCTCATGGGCAAGATGACTAAGACTCCGTTCTTAGGAATAATATAGAGAGCAACCGACTTATTGGAAATAATACATACTGATGTGTGTGGTCCAATGAACGTTGAAGCTCGCGGTGGCTATCGTTATGTTCTCACTCTCACCGATGATTTGAGTAGGTATGGGTATATCTACTTGATGAAGCACAAATCTAAGACATTTGAAAAGTTCAAGGAATTTCAGAGTGAGGTCGTGAATCAACGTGACAGAAAAATTAAGTGTCTATGATCTGATCGTGGAGGAGAATATTTGAGTCACGAGTTTGGCACACACCTAAGGAAGTGTGGAATCGTTTCACAACTGACGCCGCCTCGCACACCGCAACTCAACGGAGTGTCTGAACGTCGTAATCGTACTTTATTAGATATGGTGCGATCTATGATGTCTCTTACCGACTTACCGCTATCATTTTGTGGATAAGCATTAGAAACTGCAGCATTCACTTTAAATAGGGCACCATCTAAATTCGTTGAGACGACACCGTATGAACTATGGTTTGGCAAGAAACCTAAGTTGTCGTTTCTTAAAGTTTGGGGCTGCGATGCTTACGTGAAGAAACTTCCACCAGAAAAGCTCGAACCCAAAGCGGAGAAATGCGTATTCATAGGATACCCTAAGGAAACTATTGGGTATACCTTCTATCTTAGATCCGAAGGTAAAACCTTTGTTGCCAAGAACGGATCCTTTCTAGAGAAAGAGTTTCTCTCGAAAGAAGTAAGTGGGAGGAAGGTAGAACTTGATGAGGTAATTACACCCCCTCTCGAACAGGATAGTAGCGCAGCACGGGAAGTTGTTCCTGTGGCGGCTACACCAACTGAAGAGGAAGTTAATGATAATGATCATGAAGCTTCGGATCAAGTTACTACTAAACCACGAAGGTCCACAAGGACACGCTCCTCAGCAGAGTGGTACGGCAACCCTGTGATGGAAATCATATTTTTAGACAACGGTGAACCTTCGAACTATGAATAAGCGAAGGCGGGCCCGGATTCCAACAAATGGCTTGAAGCTATGAAATCCGAGATAGGATCCATGTATGAGAACAAAGTATGGACTTTGGTGGACTTGCCCAATGACCGGCGAGCCATAGAAAATAAATGGATCTTCAAGAAGAAGACTGATGCAAACGGTAATGTAACCGTTTATAAAGTTCGACTTGTCGCAAAGGGTTTTAGACAAATTCAAGGAATTGACTACGAAGAGACTTTCTCTCCCGCAGCAAAGCTGAAATCGGTCCGAATCATGTTAGCAATTGCCGCCTTTTATGATTATGAAATTTGGAAAATGGACGTCAATACAGTGTTCCTTAACGGGAACCTTAAGGAAGAGTTGCATATGATGCAACCAGAAGGTTTTGTCGACCCTAAGGGTGCTAACAAAGTGTGCAAGCTCTAGCGCTCCATCTATGGGCTGGTGCAAGCATCTCGGAGTTGGAACATTCGCTTTAATGAGGTGATTAAAACGTTTGGGTTCATACAGGTTTACGGAGAAGCCCGTCTGTACAAGAAAGTGAGTGGGAGCTCTGTAGCTTTCCTCATACCGTATGTGGATGACATATTATTGATGGGGAATAATATAGAGATGTTGGAGAGCATAAAGGCCTATTTGAACAAGAGTTTTTCAATGAAGGACCTTGGAGAAGCTGCATACATATTAGGCATCAAGATCTATAGAGATAGATCGAGACGCCTCATAGGTCTTTCGCAAAGTACATACCTTGACAAGATATTGAAGAAGTTCAATATGGAAAACTCAAAGAAAGGGTTCTTACCAGTTTTGCAAGGTATGAGGTTGAGTAAGACTCAGCCACCGACCACGGCAGCAGATAGAGAGAAGATGAGTACTGTCCCCTACACTTCAGCCGTAGGCTCTCTAATGTATGCCATGTTGTGTACCAGACCTGATATAAAACTTGCCATAAGTTTGTTAGGGAGGTACCAAAGTGATCCTGGTATGGAACACTGGACAGCGGTCAAGAATATCCTTAAGTACCTGAAGAGGACTAAGGAAATGTTTCTCGTTTATGGAGGTGACGAAGAGCTCGCCGTAAAGGGTTACGTCGACGCTAGCTTCGACACAGATCCAGATGACTCTAAGTCACAGACCGGATATGTTTGTGTGTTGAATGGCGGGGCAGTGAGCTGGTGCAGCAGCAAGCAAGAAATCGTGGCAGCATCTACATGTGAAGCGGAGTACATAGCTGCTTCAGAAGCAGCTCATGAAGGAATCTGGATGAAGGAGCTCATCACCGACCTTGGAGTGGTTCCAAGCGCGTCGGGTCCAATGACATTCTTGTGTGATAACACTGGAACCATTGCCATAGCCAAGGAGCCCAGGTTTCACCGGAAGACGAAGCACATCAAACGTCGTTACAACTCCATCCAGGACCATGTCCAGAGTGGAGTACTAGAGATTTGTAAAGTACATACGGATCTGAATGTTGCAGACCCGTTGACTAAACCTCTTCCACGAGCAAAACATGATCAACACCATAATGCTATGGGTGTTCGATACATCACAATGTAACTAGATGATTGTCTCTAGTGCAAGTGGGAGACTGTTGGAAATATGCCCTAGAGGCAATAATAAAATGGTTATTATCATATTTCCTTGTTCATGATAATCGTCTATTGTTCATGCTATAATTGTATTAACAGGAAACAGTAATACATGTGTGAGTAAATAGATCACAATGTGTCCCTAACAAGCCTCTAGTTGTCTAGATGATCATGGTTTCCTGATCATGGACATTAGATGTCATTGATAACTGGATCACATCATTTTGAGAATGATGTGATGGACAAGACCCAATCCTAAGCATAGCACTGGATCGTATTGTTCATATGCTAAAGCTTTTCTAATGTCAAGTGTCTTTTCCTTCGACCGTGAGATTGTGCAACTCCTGGATACCGCAGGAGTGCTTTGGGTGTATCAAACGTCACAACGTAACTGGGTGACTATAAAGGTGCACTACAGGTACCTCTGAAAGTGTCTGTTGGGTTGGTACGAATCGAGATCGGGATTTGTCACTCCACGTGACAGAGAGGTATCTCTGGGCCCACTCGGTAGAATATCATCATGAGCTCAATGTGACTAAGGAGTTAGTCACACGATTACGTGCTACGGAACGAGTAAAGAGACTTACCGGTAACGAGATTGAACAAGGTATAGGTATACCGATGATCGAATCTCGGGAAAGTTCTATACCGACAGACAAAGGGAATTGTATACAGGATTGATTGAGTCCTTGACATCGTGGTTCATCCGATGAGATCATCGTGGAGCAAGTGGGAGCCACCATGGGTATCCAGACCCTGCTGATGGTTATTGGCCGGAGAGGTGTCTCGGTCATGTCTACCTGTCTCCCGAACCCGTAGGGTCTACACACTTAAGGTTCGATGACACTAGGGTTATAGGGAATTGTTATACGAGGTTACCGAAAGTTGTTCGGAGTCCCGGATGAGACCCCGGACGTCACAAGGAGCTCCGGAATGGTCCGGAGGTAAATATTGATATATAGGATGAATGGATTTGGGCGCCAGAAATGTTTCAGGCACCACCGGCAACGTGTCGGGTCCACCGGAAGGGAAGCCCCGGAGGGCTACATGGGCCAAGTGCGGGAGGGAACCAGCCCCTAGGTGGGTTGGTGCGCCCCCCACACCCAGCCCATGCGCACCAGAGAGGGAGGGAGGGGAAACCCTAGGCGCAGGGGAGGCCCAAGGCCCACTTAGGGCGCCGTCCCCCTTTCCCTGCCCTGGCCGCCGCCCCCTCTCCCATCTGGGCTGCCGCACCACCTAGGATGGGAACCCTAGGGGTGGCGCACCCCCTCCCCTCCTCCTATATATAGTGGGGTTTTTGGGGCTGTTTGGTACACAATTTTCCATCTCCCTCGGTGCAGCCCTTCCCCCTTCTTCCTCCTCTCTGCCAGTGCTTGGCGAAGCCCTGCCGGGAGACCTCGTCTCTCCATCGACACCACGCCGTCGTGCTGCCGGAGATCTTCCCCAACCTCTCCCTCCTCCTTGCTGGATCAAGGTGCGGGAGACGTCACTGGGCTGCACGTGTGTTGAACGCGGAGGTGCCGTGGTTCGGCACTAGATCGGAACCGCACCGCGATCTGAATTGCCGCGAGTACGACTCCATCAACCGCGTTCTAGCAATGCTTCCGCTTAGCGATCCTCAAAGGTATGAAGATGCTCTCACCCCTCTCTCGTTGCTGGTCTCTCCATAGGAAGATCTGAATATGCGTAGGAAAATTTTCAATTTATGCTACGTTACCCTACACATATTCAGTTTGAAGTGAAGATCAAGAAAGTTAAGGGCGACAAGGGATCAGAGTTCAAGAACACAAATATGGATACTTTTCTTGATGAAGAAGGTTTCTCACATGAGTTCTCGGCAACGTGCACACCTCAACAAAATGGAGTTGTTGAGAGGAAGAACCAGACTCTCATAGAGATGGCTAGAATGATGCTTGACGAGTACAAGACGCCAAGACACTTTTGGGCTGAAGCCGTGGAAACAGCTTGTCATGCCACAAACCGACTCTACTTACATAAGCTTCTCGGTAAAACAACATACGAGCTACTCACATGCAACAAACCCCAAGTTGGATACTTTTGAGTATTCAACTCTTAGTGCTACATTCTTGATAAGCATCATCGTTCTCAATTTGCTCCTAAATCTTGTGAAGGTTTCCTACTTGGTTACGGATCAAACTCTCTCACTTACCATGTCTACAACAACTTCACTCGAAAAGTTGAAGAGATAAGGAACCTTCAGAAGCCATCCAAGACTTTTCCATCGGCAAGATTCGTCCCATGGAGGTGAAGGAAAGTGATGACCCACAAGTATAGGGGATCTATCATAGTCCTTTCAATAAGTAAGAGTGTCGAACCCAAAGAGGAGCAGAAGGATCTGACAAGTGGTTTTCAGCAAGGTATTCTCTGCAAGCACTGAAATTATCGGTAACAGATAGTTGTGTGATAAGATGATTCGTAGCAAGTAGCAAGAGTAACAACGGTGCAACAAAGTGGCCCAATCCCTTTTGTAG
The DNA here is from genome assembly GCF_904849725.1 of Hordeum vulgare subsp. vulgare. NCBI lineage: Eukaryota > Viridiplantae > Streptophyta > Magnoliopsida > Poales > Poaceae > Hordeum > Hordeum vulgare. The sequence goes on along the minus strand of NC_058524.1, from coordinate 93,305,157 downwards.
CAAGGGACAAGCCTCCTCTTGATTTTTTTTCTAGAACGAAACCCTCCTTATAGCAAAAGAGGGGAGCCAGAGGGCCAACAGGGAGCCCACAAGCCCCCTAGGCACGACCAGGGGGTAGGCCGCGCCTAGCAGGCTTGTGGCCTCCTGCTGGCTCCCCGCTGGTACTTCTTCAGCCCAATATTTTTCATAAATTCCAAAATAAATCCTCGTTGATTTTCACAGCTTTTGGAGTTGCGCAGAATAGGTATCTCAAACTTTCTCCTTTTTCAGGCCAGAATTCCAGCTGCCGGCATTCTCCCTCTTCATGTAAACCTTGCAAAATAGGAGAGAAAATGCATAAGTATTGTACCGTGAAGTGTAATAACAGCCCGTAAAGCGATAAATATCAACATGAAAGCATGATGCAAAATGGATGTATCAACTCCCCCAAGCTTAGACCTCGCTTGTCCTCAAGCGAAAGCCGAGATAAATAAATATGCCCACATGTTTAGAGAGAGAGGTGTCGAAAAAACAAAATACGGACATGCATGCATAATGATCATAGTTAGAATAGCAATATCATCATATAATCTCTTATGCTAAAGTGATAATTCCTTCACAAATTAAAGTAAGGATCAAGAACCTTATTGAGAATTAACAACCAATAGCCTTTAGTCATTGAAGCAATTGCAATTTATCGTAACATCGGAAAGAGTCAAATAAGAGCTTGTAAAGCAAATCCACATACTCAATCATCCTTTCGTCTTCTACAATTGCTACAACTCACATGGTACTCATGAGATCAAAGTTTCAGTCAAACACACAGAAAGATAGGGGCTTATAGTTTCGCCTCCCAACTATTTACCTCAAGGGCAATGCCAACAATAATAATTCATGAATACTTACTTCCAAGTTGACATATGAATATAGATCTTTCCCTAGCATATGACGTTAGCCAAGATAAAGGCGAAATAAGGAATTGGTGTAGATCACCATGACTCTTTCAAGGGAAAAAAGTAAAGGTACAAGATAGGCCCTTCGCAGAGGGAAGCAGAGGTTGTCATGCGCTTTTGGGGTTTGGATGTGTGCCCTCTTAGTGTGAAGGAACGTCACTTTATATTGCCTCCTGTGATAAAGAACTTTATTATGCAGTCTGTCGCTTTTATGTCTTCCTCATCACAGGTTCGTAGAAAGCTTATTTTCCACACACTAATAGATCATACATATTTAGAGAGCATTTTTTATTGCTTGCACCGATGACAACTTACTTGAGGGATCTTATTCAATCCATAGGTAGGTATGGTGGACTCTCATGGCAAAACTGGGTTGAAGGTTTATGGATGCACAAGTAGTATCTCTACTTAGTGCGGGAGTTTTGGCTGATATGAGGTGGAAGCAATCATCATATGCTAAGGGATCTCTAGTCATATAATATTGTTCGGAACCAAGCAAACATAATTCATTATGTTGTCTTCCTTGTCCAACATCTACTTATAAGCATGCAATAGTTTAGTGAGTGTTCACAAATATAGACAGTGTCAAAGATGATATATTTGTATGTGAACCTCTCCTTCTTTATTACTTCCTATTAATTGCAACAATGACCAAGGTCTACGTTTGCCACCCACAACAAGTTTCAATCAACATTCTTTTTATATGTGGAGTCATCACTTCCCATAAGATCATTACATGATCTTTCATGCTTTTGTTCTTTTATCATTCTTTTCTTTCAGATCATGGCATGAAGCAAGGCCCTTAACTAAAAAACTCTTTATTATATGACTCACGAACTCGAATACATCGGGGGTGACACAAAGCAAAACTCAAGCCTAGATCACTAAGAACTTTATTCTACTAGAGAAAGATAAGACCAAAAAGGATCAAACTAAGAAAAGGTAAAGGCAAAAGATGTGATGGTGATACGATATCGGGGCAACTCCCCCAAGCTTGGCACAAGCCAAGGGGATTGCCCATACCCATGCTTAGTTGTCTTCCTTCGATGGTGATGGTGGTGGAGTTGTTTTGTCTTTTGATTCCAAGAGGGCCATCAATCTTTGATTTATACCTTGGAGCTCTGTGATATGTTTCTCCAGCAAAACAACTTCATGAGTGAGATAAGTATTACGAACACGAGTTATTTCACATAACCTCAAGAGCTCGATCAAGGATGGAGGTAAAAGGTGGAGGTAAGGTTGAAGAAAATCCTCTTCCTCAGCTTCTTCCTTGTTGAGCACAGATTGCCCTTCGTCCAACGCCGGATTCTTCTCCTTACTTTTGCCCTTAGTTTCTTTAGGTAGCCTTTCCTTGGCCTCCATGACATCCATTGTTTTTAGATCAGCATTTACTTCTTCATAGACTTTAGGGAGATCGTTCTCCCCTACAGATTCCTGAGACGACATCTTGCTCCAAATCTGCGGCAGAAACAGGCTCGAAACGAAAACATAGGAAATTTTTGTGATACGAGGGTCAGACCTTTCGAGAGAATATATAATGATTTTTTTGACCAGAAGGAGTACTCCGCAAGAAAACGGAGTCCGGGAGGCACACGAGGTGGTCACAAGCCCCCCAGGCGCGGCCAGGGGGGTGGCCCGCGTCTGGCAGGCTTGTCGCCTCCTCGTGCGCTTTCCGACATACTTCAAAGTTTTCTAATTTTCTAAAAATTCCAAAACGGAGAAAAATTCCTATTGGAAAAGTTTTGGAGTTGGTTTACTTACCGAATCACATACCTCTTTGTTTTTGGAGTCTGAAACAGGCTGATAAATATCCCTCATGTACTCCTCCGGAGTTATGGTATTGATAATATTGCTTTCAACATTTATGGGAGTACCTGAGATATAATGCTTGATTCTTTGCCCATTTACCACTCTCGGAAAATTACCTTCCGTGTTGTTGTTCTTGATGGCACCGGAACCATATACTTCCTCAACAATGTAAGGACCTTCCCATTTAGAGAGAAGCTTCCCTGCAAAAAATCTTAAACGAGAAATATATAGCAAGACATAATCACCTACATTGAAGTCACGTTTTTGTAGCCTTTTATCATGCCACCTCTTAACCTTTTCTTTGAACAACTTGGCATTTTCATATGCCTGAGCTCTCCATACATTAAGCGAGCTAATATCAAATAACCTCTTCTCACCAGCAAGTTTGAAATCAAAGTTGAGCTCTTTGATTGCCCAATAAGCTTTATGCTCTAGCTCAAGAGGTAAATGACAATCTTTACCGTAAACCATTTTGTACGGAGACATGCCCATGGGATTCTTATAAGCAGTTCTATAAGCCCACAGTGCATCATCGAACTTCTTAGACCAATTCTTTCTAGACCTATTGACAGTCTTTTGCAGAATTAGTTTAATCTCTCTATTGCTTAGCTCTACTTGACCAGTGGACTGAGGATGATTGGGAGATGCAATTCTATGATTGACATCGTACTTAGCAAGCGTTTTACGGAAAACAACATGAATGAAATGTGAACCACCATCAGTCATTAGATATCTAGGGACTCCAAATCTAGGGAAAATAACTTCTGTAAGCATCATAGGTGTTGTGATCAGCACTACTAGTTGCGATAGCTTCTACCCACTTAGCAACATAATCGACAACAACTAGGATATGAGTATACCCGTTGGATTTTGGAAAAGGTCCCATATAATCAAAACCCCAAACATCAAATGGTTCAATGACAAGTGAATAATTCATAGGCATTTCCTGACGTTTACTGATATTACCTATTCTTTTACATTCGTCACAAGACAATACAAACTTACGTGCATCCTTGAAGAGAGTGGGCCAATAGAAACCTGATTGCAATACCTTATGTGAAGTTCTATCTCCCGCATGGTGTCCTCCGTAAGCCTCAGAGTGACACTTCTGTAGGATCTGTCCCTTTTCATGTTTAGGTACACAACATCTAATAACACCATCTACTCCTTCGTTATAAAGGTGAGGATCATCCCAAAAGTAATGTCTCAAATCAAAGAAGAATTTCTTCTTTTGCTGGTATGTGAAACTAGGTGGTATATATTTGGCAACGATATAATTTGCATAATCAGCATACCACGGTGCACTACGGGAAGTATTGATGACATTCAATTGCTCATTAGGAAAGCTATCATCAATAGGTTGTGGGTCATCAAGAACATTCTCCAACCTAGACAAGTTATCTGCTATTGGGTTCACAACACCCTTCCTATCAACGACATGCAAATCAAATTCTTGTAGCAAGAGAACCCATTTGATAACTCTAGGTTTAGCGTCTTTCTTTTCCATGAGGTACTTAATATCAGCGGGATCAGTGTGAATAGTGACTTTGGAATCAACAATGTAAGACCTGAACTTTTCACATGCAAACACGGCTGCTAAAAATTCATTTTCCGTAGTAGCATAGTTTCTTTGGGCACTGTCTAGAGTTTTACTAGCATAGTGAATAACATTCAACTTCTTATCAACTCTTTGTCCTAGGACAACACCAACAGCATAATCACTAGCATCACACATGATTTCAAAAGGTAAGTTCCAATCAGGTGGTTGAACAATAGGCGCAGTTATCAAGGCCTTCTTAAGTATTTCGAAGGCTTCCTCACAATCATCGTCAAAAACAAAAGGAATATCCTTTTGCAAGAGGTTGGTAAGAGGCCTAGAAATCTTAGAGAAGTATTTAATGAACCTTCTATAGAAACGAGCATGACCAAGGAAACTTCTTATACCTTTGATATCTGTGGGGCATGGCATTTTCTCGATAGCATCAACCTTAGCCTTATCGACTTCAGTACCTCTTTCAAAAATTTGATGTCCTAAGACGATGCCTTCATTAACCATAAAGTCGCACTTCTCCCAATTCAAGACAAGGTTTGTATCTTTACATCTCCGCAAGACTCGATCAAGGTTGGTGAGGCAATCATCAAAAGAAGACCCGTAAACAGAAAAGTCATCCATGAAAACCTCAACAATATTTTCACAAAAGTCAAAGAATATAGCCATCATACATCTTTGAAAGGTAGCAGGTGCATTACATAAGCCAAAAGGTATACATCTGTATGGAAAGGTACCGAAAGGGCAGGTGAAAGTGGTTTGCTCCTGACCAGATTGTGCAACAGGTATTTGGGAGAAACCAGAATAGCCATCTAGAAAGCAGAAGTGTGTGTGTTTAGACAGTCTTTCTAGCATTTGGTCAATAAAAGGCAAAGGGTAATGATCTTTCCTAGTGGCTTTATTCAATTTCCTAAAATCGATCACCATCCTATAGCCAGTAATAATCCTCTGTGGGATCAATTCATCTTTATCATTAGGGACAACGGTAATACCTCCCTTCTTAGGGATGCAATGCACCAGACTCAGTCAATCACTATGAGCAACAAGATTGATAATATCTGCTTCCAGGAGCTTTAGTATTTCTTTTCTTACTACCTCTTCCATCTTAGGATTTAATCTCCATTGATGATCAGCAACTGGTTTGGAATCAGGATCGGTTTTAATCTTGTGCTGACATAGAGTGGGACTAATGCCCTTAAGATCATCAAGAGTATATCCAATAGCAGCACGGTGCTTCCTCAGAGATTTTAGTAACTTCTTTTCTTCATGCTCGGAGAGGCTAGAACTAATAATAACAGGATATATCTCTTTTTCATCGAGATAAGCATACTTAAGAGTATCAGACAACTGTTTAAGCTCTAACACAGGATCACCCTTTGGTGGGGGTGGTTCTCCAAACAGTTCAACAGGCAAATTATTCTTAAGGATAGGATATTGTTCAAAGATAACTCTATCTATCTCATCCCTTTCATCCATATGCATATCATTTTCATGCTCAAGCAAGTATTTCTCTAAAGGATAAGTAGGAGGCACGTCAATAGAAGCTAGGGCAATTATTTCATCCTTACTAGGAAACTCTTTTTCATGAGGTTGTCTACCGAACTTGGAGAAATTGAACTCATGTGACACGCCTTCAAAGCCAACAGTGACAGTTTGCTTCTCACAGTCAATATGAGCATTGACGGTACTGAGGAAGGGTCTGCCAAATATGATGGGACAAAAGCTATCTTGTGTGGTAGCAAGAACGAGAAAATCAGTAGGATACTTCATTTTACCATGCAAGACTTCAACATCTCTAACAATTCCCAAAGGGCAGATAGTATCTCTATTGGCAAGCTGAATAATGACATCAATAGGTTCCATCTCAATAGGTGCAATCTCGTCTTTAATTTCATCATATAAGGATTGAGGTATTGCACTCACACTAGCACCCACGTCACATAAACTATGATAACAATGATCTGCTATCTTAAGAGAAACAAAAGGAGTGCCAACAACAGGCCTATGTTTGTCTCTAGCATGTGGTTTAGCAATTCTAGCAGCATCTTCACAGAAGTGATTATCATGGCCATCAACATTGTCGGACAGGAGATCTTTGATAATAGCAACGCTAGGTTCAACTCTAATTTGCTCACGGGGTGTAGGTGTTCCAATGTAGCCCCTACATATCACAGTTGAAACTTTAGAATGATCCTTTATCCTAACAGGGAAAGGTGGTTTCTCAATGTAAGCACTAGGAACAATAGGATCATTATAGGCAATGGCTTTCTCTTCAACTGGATTGGGTTTAACTACATTGACTTCTAAGGGAGGATGACATTTAAACTACTTCTCTTAAGGGAGATGAATATGAGCAGCAAATGATTCACACAAAGAAGCTACTATCTCAGAGTCAAGTCCACATTTAGCGCTAAAATCACACAAAGTATTTGTTTCAACAAAGGATTTAATGCAATCAAACTTGAAATTCATACCTGACTCCTTACCTTCATCAAACTCCCAATCGTCAGAGTTGTGTTTAATTCTTTCCAATAAATTCCATCTGAAGTCAATATCTCTCTTCATAAAAGAACCGGTACAAGAAGTGTCAAGCATGGTGCGATCATCATGAGAAAGCCGAGCATAGAAGTTCTGAATGATAATTTCTCTCGAGAGCTCATAGTTGGGGCATGAATATAACATTGATTTAAGCCTCCCCCAAGCTTGAGCGATGCTTTCTCTGTCACGAGGCCAAAAATTATAAATATAATTCCGATCACGATGTACTAGATGCATAGGATAAAACTAATGATGAAATTCCAATTTCAACCGGTTGTAGTTCCATGATCCAGTATCATCACATAGCCTATACCATGTCAATGTTTTATCCCTCAAAGATAAGGGAAAGACCTTCTTCTTGACCTCATCCTCGGGCAAACCTGCAAGGTTAAATAAACCACAAACTTCATCTACATAGATTAGATGCAAGTTGGGGTGTGATGTTCCATCTCCTGTAAAAGCACTAGCCAGCAATTTCTCAAGCATACCCGAAGGAAATTCATAGGAAGTATTTTCAGTAGGTGCAGCAGGTTGAGGAGCAACTCCTTGTGCTTCCATTCGAGGTGAATATACCCCGAACAAGCTCCTCAAAGGATTAGTTTCCATAGTGACAAGTGACAATAAATTTCAGCACACTATATAAATGTTTCCTTACCAAATTCCACTTACGAAAGGCGCTTCACTCCCCGGCAACGGCGCCAGAAAAGAGTCTTGATGACCCACAATTATAGGGGATCTATCGTAGTTCTTTCGATAAGTAAGAGTGTCGAACCCAACGAGGAGCAGAAGGAACTGACAAGTGGTTTTCAGCAAGGTATTCTCTACACTTACTGGAAATAACGGTAACAGATAGTTGTGTGATAAGATGATTCGTAGCAAGTAGCAAGAGTAACAACGGTGTAGCAAAGTGGCCCAATCCCTTTTGTAGCAAGGGACAATCCTGGAGAAACTCTTATCGGAGGTAAAGCGCTCCTGAGGACACATGGGAATTTCTGTCAAGCTAGTTTTCATCATGTTCATATGATTCGCGTTCGCTACTTTGATAGTTTGATATGTCGATGGACCGGTGCTTGGGTGCTGCCCTTACTTGGACAAACCTCCCACTTATGATTAACCCCTCATCTACTTACTACTTCCCAACGCCTTCCTCTAGGCCCAAATAATGGTGAAGTGTTATGTAGTCGACGTTCACATAACAGCACTAGAGGAGAGACAACATACACCACATCAAAATATCGAACGAATACCAAATTCACATGACTACTTATAGCAAGACTTATCCCATGTCCTCAGGAAAAAAAGTGACTACTCACAAAGCATAATAATATTCATGACCAGAGAGGTTTTGAATAGCATCAAGGGTCTGAACATATAATCTTCCACCGAGTAATCCAACTAGCATCAACTACAAAGAGTAATTAGCACTACTAGCAACCTTACAAGTACCAATCGGAGTCGCGAGACGGAGATTGGTTACAAGAGATGAACTAGGGTTTGGAGATGAGATGGTGCTGATAAAGATGTTGATGGTGATGAGTCCCCTCCGATGAGAGGAGTGTTGGTGATGACAATGGCGATGATTTCCCCCTCCGGGAGGGAAGTTTCCCCGGCAGGACGACCCTGTCGGAGCTCTAGATTGGTTCTGCTCAAGTTCCGCCTCGTGGCGGCGGCGATTCCTCCCGAAAGCCTCCTCTTGATTTTTTTCTGGAACGAAACCCTCCTTATAGCAAAAGAGGGGAGCCAAAGGGCCAAGAGGGAGCCCACAAGCCCCCAGGTGCGGCCAGGGGGGTAGGCCGCGCCTAGCAGGCTTGTGGCCTCCTGCTGGCTCCCCTCTGGTACTTCTTCGGCTCAGTATTTTTTTATAAATTCCAAAATAAATCCTCGTTGATTTTCATGGCTTTTGGAGTAGGGCAGAATAGGTTTCTCAAACTTGCTCCTTTTTCAGGCCAGTATTCCAGCTGCCGGCATTCTCCCTCTTCATGTAAACCTTGCAAAATAGGATAGAAAAGGCATAAGTATTGTACCGTGAAGTGTAATAACAGCCCATAAAGCGATAAATATCAACATGAAAGCCTGATGCAAAATGTATGTATCAGAAAGCACTTCATAAACTCAAGTGGGAGCCCCTGCTTCACGTGATGGAGGCATCCACAAGTGGTACACGACATGATGAAGAGGAGTAAGAACTACATCGTGATGATCCACCTCAACCTTCTTCACCACCACCTCAAGGAGATGACACCTTCAACAAAAACTAAGAAGATGATGAGGAAGCTCCACCGTCAAACAAGAAAAAGTTGTCACGAGTTTGAGCAAGAGTGGACAAGGATCATCCGCTAAATAAAATCTTCGGTGACATAAAAACCGGGAATCACTCGCTCTAAAACTCGTTTAGCTAACTTTTGTGAGCATTACTCACTTATCTCTAGTATTGAGCCTAGGAAGGTAGAAGAAGAACTCTAAGACACAGATTGGGTGAATGCCATACACGAAGAGCTACACAACTTTGAGATGAATGAAGTTTGGACACTCGTGGAAAAGTCCAAGGACAAGCACAACATCATAGGTACAAAATGTTGGAAATATGCCCTAGAGGCAATGATAAAATAGTTATTATTATATTTCCTGTTTGAAGATAATCGTTTATTATCCATGCTATAATTGTATTGAATGAAAACATAAATGCATGTGTGGATATATAGACAAAACTATGTCCCTAGTAAGCCTCTAGTTGACCAGCTAGTTGATCAAGGATGGTTACGGTTTTCTGACCATATGCAAGTGTTGTCACTTGATGACTGGATCACATCATTGGGAGAATGATGTGATGGACAAGACCCAAACTATAAACGTAGCATGTGACCGTGTCATTTTGTTGCTATTGTTTTCTGCGTGTCAAGTATTCATTCCTATGACCATGAGATCATGTAACTCACTCACACCGGAGGAATAACTTGTGTGTATCAAACGTCGCAATGTTACTGGGTGACTATAAAGGTGATCTACAGGTATCTCCAAAGGTGTCCGTTGAGTTAGCATGGATCAAGACTGGGATTTGTCACTCCGTGTGACAAAGGGAATGGTTGTAACATCCCAAATTCCCTAATTTGGAATGTTTTACATTGTAGCTAAGCATCTATGCATATTGATTTAAATAAAGTTTGCATTTGAATTCTTTCGACTTTTGCTTTTGCATTTCTATTTTTTTTCTTCACATGAAAAATGCCGGGAAATAATCTCTTGGACGCAAGAGGGAGCGGAGGAAAATGACCCTCCAAAATGTGAGGCATTTCTGAAATATTTTGAGCCAGGAAAGCCAAAGTTTTATTGTGAAAATAATTGCAAAAAGAAAATATAGCATAAGGGATTTTTTCTGAAAAAAAACATTTTTTTGAAGTTTTTATTTTTGCCTTGGAAAAATGTTAATCGAGTAGAGGATATTTTTCTGATCATTTTGGTATATATGACCCTATATTAAATATTTTATTTGTTTCCTTTTATTTTGTTTTAGTTTTTGTTAAAAAAAAGGGAGATATTTTCTGGGGCGAGATCCCCATCGCTCGGGAACCAGAATCCCTGGCAAACCGCAGCGCATACACCCCCGCAGCGCCCACCCCTTCTTTCCTTTGTTTTTTTTCTTCCCTTTTCTTTTTGTTTTTGTTTTTGTTTTTTCTTTCTTTCCTTCCCTCTTCTTCTTCCTTCCTTCTTTCTTTCCCCCGTGACTTTCCTTCCCAGCAAGCTCGCACCTTCCATGGCCGGCCCCGATTCCCTACCCATCTATGCCCCCCTCCCCCGATAAAAACCAAACCCCCGCAGCGCCCTCGCCCCGTTCCGCTCCCCGCCGCCCCTGCCCAGCCACCTCGTCGCGCCACACGAGCTCGCCGGAGCTCGGCCCTGCTCGAGCCAGCAGAAACTTCTGCTGCCTCCCCCGTCGCCCCAGACGCCTCCCCTGCTGCCTCCCCGACGCCCCGGAGCCGACCGCCCCCTCCTCCGCCGCCCCACCCTGCCGGCAACCAGCCCCCTCGCCGGAGTGCCTCTCCACCCTCGCCGGAGCAGCCACCGGAACTCCCAGCCTCCTGTGTCCATGGTGAGATCCTCTCCCTCCTCTAGTTTTTCTTTTTGTTGTTTTTCCACCGTAGGATCTTAGATCAATGGGTTAGATTAGATCCAGCATACCCCTTCGGTTCTTTTAAAAGAACCGACGGTTTTTCCTTATTAGTAAGTTTAGCCGAAGCGGTTTCTTATATAGCGGCCGTCCGCTGTTTAGCCTATGCAACACACACCAATCAGCCAATCAGAAGCCGCCACGTGGATTCCCTGTTTGTTTTATTTTTCAGTTTTAATTCAAAAACAGAGAGAGTTTCAATTTTGTTCTGATCATAACTTTTGATCTAGAGATCCAATGAGAATGATTCTTTTTCCAGTAGATCACAAATTTTCTTTAGTTTTTAAAAACATATAATTTATCTATGTTTGAAATTTTAAAATTTGAATTAGATCAGATTTAGTTTAAACCTTGTTTTGCTTATTCCAGGAGTTTAAAACATAGGAGATAGTAGTGCTTATGGTGTGTATTTGTTTGTATCAGTAGATCACCCGGAGTGCGAAGTTTGTTACTTAGAAGCGCTCGATCAAGACAACTATCATCAAGGCAAGTCATTTTGATCATACTATCTCCTATGTTTTTTGATGCATGGTAGTTTCACCTTTCTTTGCCCAATTGCATGCTGCTTAGGTACTTGGAAATTTTAGTATAGGTTGTAGTATCATGTGGTAGGCATACAACAACCCCGATACTTGGCCCCGGGACGACAAATTTAATATTGCTATGCTTGAGTAGACGGGATTTCGGTTGAGTGCATAACACGAGGGATGCGAGGTTGATTAAATAACCAAGACCGGTTAAGACAAGATTTTCAAGACCTCGTGATGCAATACAACTCTGGGTGAAGGACGGTTGATCGGCTCCCTGGAGAAACCAGTGGATGACCCGGGATGCTGGAGACGGCCATGACATCTTGCGGAAAGCTTCACCCAGGCTCGAAGAGACGGACGGAGGCTTCAAGACCCAAGGCTTACCTGCACAGCCACAAGTCATTATGGGCTCTGGCTTGGTTGGACAACGCGGCGAATCTGGACAGCCGGTGCTAGCAGATGTAGAAGAACGGTAGGAATGGATGGGCACCGTCAGGGATTCAGAGGGACCCGTTGAAAGACCAAGTTTTGATCATCCGGTCTTCAAACACCCTGAAGTGCGAGGACATACTCGTAGGCGATCAAATCTTGTGGGGAACGTGTGCAAAACTCTGCAGAGTGCCCAAACCTAATTGATTAGCCGTGTCCACGGTCATGGACAACTTGAGCCGTAGGCATTGAATTTTCCCTGAACTCTCGACACAACTTAATAATGATGTGGGTATTAACAACAACTCGGGTGCGAGAATTGGTTGGCGGAACCATCTCGTTAACAACAAACAATGTAGTAACATTTTGCTTTCATCCCCTCTTGTTGTAGGAGAAAATTGGCTTTATGCCAAACCTATAGCCCCACCTGCCAAATATGCATGTAGAGATAGTTGTTTATTATTTTACCCCCCTCTCTTTGATGACTTGCCGGCATATTCCATATCCTGACCTACACGGCTGCAACGTATCATGTTGCAGAGTACTTTTCCGACCAGGAGTGAGGCTACGATCTACGCTCAACGTCATGCCCTGGAGTCGGATGGACTCGTCTACCTGATGCTTCCGCTAGTCTTCGTTAGATATCTCATGAGATGGCCTTCAGCCACTTTATTGTAATACATTATTGTAATAAAGTACTCGTTATGAGATTTCGATAAATAAAGCTATGTGATTCAACTCTTGATATATACATTGATGTGCTGAGTGTGTACCAGCATGATCTTGGGATGGTACAGAAACACCAGAGGCTTGACTCGCATTGAGTCGGGTCCCTACAATAGTATACGAGATTATATGAATCCTTGGCACAAAGGTTCAACCGATAAGATCTTTGTATAATATGTAGGATCCAATATGGACATGCAGGTCCCACTGTTGGATATTGACCAGGGAGTGTCTCTGGTCATGTGTGCATAGTTCTCGAACCCGCAGGGTATGCACACTTAAGGTTCGGTGACATTTCGATATAGTTGAGTTATAGGTGTTGGTGACTAAATGTTTGTTCAGAGTCCCAGATGAGATCACAGATGTCACGAGGGTTTCCGGAATGGTTCAGAAACGAAGATTGATATATAGGGTTGTTTCATTTGGCCTCTAGAAAGATTTCGGGCATTACCGACAGTGTACCGGGAATGATGAATGGGTTCCGGGTTTTTATCGGGAGGGGACCACCCACCCGGGAGAGAACCTAATAGCCCATGGGTGGAGCACCAGCCCTTTGTGGGCTGGTGAGGCCAGCCCAAGTGGACTATTTAGGCCAAGGAAAGAAAATCAAGGAGAAAGAAAAAAAGAGGGAGGTGGGAAGGAAGGAAGGGACTCCTCCCCAAACCGAATTGGAGTTGGAGTCCCTCCTCCACGTCGGCCGACGCCCTAGGGGATCCCTTGAGCCCCAAGGCTAGACGCTCCCCTCCTCATATATATACTAGAGGTTTTAGGGTTTCTGAGACACAACTTTTCCCACGTGCAACCCAAAACCTCTACTTTGTAGTTCTTCCTCTAGATCGGTTTTCTGCGGAGCACGGGCGGAGCCCTGCAGTAATAGATCATCACCATCATCGGCGCGCCGTCACGCTGCCGGAGAACTCATCTACTTACCTGTCTCTCTTGCTAGATCAACAAGGTGGAGATCGTCATGGAGCTGTAGGTGTGTTGAACGCGGAGGTGCCGTCCGTTCGGTGCTAGATCGGGACGGACCGTGGGACGACGGTGATTTGAATCACGGAGCTGTTCCACTACATCAACCGCATTTCTTAATGCTTCCCTCTTAGCGATCTACAAGGTTATGTGGATCCAATCTCCCTCTCGTAGATGAACATCACCATGATAGGTCTTCGTGTGCGTAGGAAATTTTTTGTTTCCCATGTAACGTTTCCCAAAAGTGGCATCATGAGCTAGGTTCATGCGTAGATGTAAACTCGTGTAGAACACAAAAGTTTTTATGGGCGTTGATGTTCGATTTGCTGCCCACCTTAGTCTTTTCTCGATTCGGCGGTATTGTTGGATTGAAGCGGTCCGGACCAACCTTACTCGTATGCTTACAAGAGACCGGTTTCATTGACTAACATGTAACTTGTTGCATAAAGATGGCTGGCGGGTGTCTGTTTCTTCAACTTCAGTTGAATTGGATTTGACCGAGGAGGTCCTTGGAGAGAGGTTAAATAGCAATTTGCACATCTCCGTTGTGGTTTTGCGTAAGTAAGATGCGATCATTCTAGATACCCATAGCAGCCACGTAAAACATGGAACAACAAATTAGAGGACGTCTAACTTGTTTTTGCAGGGTATGCATGTGATGTGATATGGCCAAAGACATGGTGTGATATATTGGATGTATGAGATGGTCATGTTGTAATAGTTCAATACCGACTTGCACGTTGATGCTACGGCAACCGGTAGGAGCCATAGGGTTGTCTTTAAACTAATGTTTGTGTTTGCAGATGCGTTTACAATATTGCTAGGTTGTAGCTTTAGTAGTAATAGCATAGATAGCACGTCAACCTCGGTGGTGGCATGATGATGGAGATCATGGTGTGGCGCCGGTGACGATGAATATCATGCCGGTACTTTGGTGATGGAGATCAAGAAGCACAAGATCATGGCCATATCATGTCACTTATGAATTGCATGTGATGTTAATCCTTTTATGCACCTTATCTTGCTTAGACCGACGGTAGCATTATAAGGTGATCCCTCACTAAATTTCAAGATAAAATTGTGTTCTCCCCAACTGTGCACCATTGTGACAGTTCGTCGTTTCGTGACACCACGTGATGATCGGGTGTGATAGACTCAATATTCACATACAACGGGTGCAAAACAGTTGCACACGCGGAACACTCGGGTTAAACTTGACGAGCCTAGCATGTGCAGACATGGCCTCGGAAAACAAGAGACCAAAAGGTAGAGCATGAATCGTATAGTTGATATGATTAACATAGAGATGTTTACCACTGAAACTACACTCAACTCACGTGATGATCGGACTTGAGTTAGTGAATTTGGATCATGCCACACTCAAATAACTAGAGGGATGTCTATTTGAGTGGGAGTTTATTAGTAATATGATTAGCTGAACTCTAATTGTCTTAAACATAGTCTAAGTCCACTTTGCAATATATTATGTTGTAGATCAATGGCTCACGCAGTAGCAACCCTGAATTTCAATACGTTCCTAGAGAAAGCTAAGCTGAAATATGATGGTAGCAACTTTGTAGACTGGGCTCGTAATCTGAGGCTTATCCTAAAAGTTGGGAAAAAGAATTATGTCCTTGATCCAACGCTAGGAGACGAACCACCCGCTACATCTGAACAAGATGTTTTGAACGCTTCGAAAGCACGTAAGGAGGACTACTCAGTAGTTCAATGTGCAGTCTTGTATGGCTTAGAACCGGGATTTCAACGACGCTTTGAACGTCATGGAGCATATGAGATTTTCCAGGAGTTTAAGTTTATCTTTCTGAAGAACGCCCGGATCGAGAGGTATGAGACCTCTGATAAATTCTATGCTTGCAAAATGGAGGAGAATTTGTCTGTCAGTGAACATGTGCTCAAAATGTCTGGGTACTCAAACAGTCTAGCTGAGCTGGGAGTTGAACTCCCGCAAGAGGCTATCACTGACAGAATTCTTCAATCACTGCCACCTAGCTACAAGAGCTTTGTGTTGAACTATAACATGCAAGGGATGAACAAGTCACCCTGCGAGTTATTCGCGATGCTGAAAGTCGCAGAGTCAGAACTCCGGAAAGAGCATCAAGTGTTGATGGTCAATAAGACCACTGGTTTCAAGAGAAATGGCAAAGGCAAGAAGGGTACCTCCAAGAAGAGCAGCAAAACTATTGCCCCTCCGACGAAGAAACCCAAGGTTGGACCTAAGCCAAAAATAGAGTCTATTATTGCAAGGGGATGGGTCACTGGAAGCGCAACTACCCCAAGTATTTGGCTGATAAGAAAGCGGCCAACAACAAACCAGGTATATGTGATATACATGTTATTGATGTGTACCTAACCAACTCTCATAGTAGTGCCTGGGTATTTGATACCGGTTCTGTTGCTCACATTTTCAACTCGAAGCAGGAACTGCGGAATAAACGAAGGCTGGCAAAGGATGAAGTGACGATGCGCGTGGGAAATGGTTCCAAGGTTGATGTGATCGCCGTCGGCACAGTCTCACTTCAGTTACCATCAGGATTAGTTACGAACTTAAATAATTGTTATTTAGTGCCTGCATTAAGCATGAACATTATATCTGGATCTTGTTTATTTTGAGACGGTTACTCATTTAAGTCAGAGAATAATAGTTGTCCTATTTTTATGAGTAATATCTTTTATGGTCATTGATGACCCACAAGTATAGGGGATCAATCGTAGTCCTTTCGATAAGTAAGAGTGTCGAACCCAACGAGGAGCAGAAGGTTGTGATAAACGGTTTTCAGCAAGGTAATAACTGCAAGCACTGAAAGTAGCGGTAACAAGTGATGGTGTTGTGAGGTGAAACGTAGCAAGCGAAACGTAACAAGTAACAAGTAGTAGAAATGGTGCAGCAAGTGGCCCAATCCCTTTTGTAGCAAGGGACAAGCCTGAACAAAGTCTTATAGGAGGAAAAACGCTCCCGAGGACACACGGGAATTTCTGTCATGCTAGTTTCATCATGTTCATACGATTCGCGTTCGTTACTTTGATAGTTTGATAGGTGGGTGGACCGGCGCTTGGGTACTGCCCTTACTTGGACAAGCATCCCACTTATGATTAACCTCTCTCGCAAGCATCCGCAACTACAAAAGAAGAATTAAGACAATGTCTAACCATAGCATTAAACTAGTGGATCCAAATCAGCCCCTTACGAAGCAACGCATAGACTGGGGTTTAAGCTTCTGTCACTCCAGCAACCCATCATCTACTTACTACTCCCCAATGCCTTCCTCTAGGCCCAAATATGGTGAAGTGTTATGTAGTATACGTTCACATAACACCACTAGAGGAAAAGACAACATACAGCATATCAAAATATCGAACGAATATCAAATTCACATGACTATTATTAACATGACTTATCCCATGTCCTCAGGAACAAAAGTAACTACTCACAAAGCATAATCATAATCATGATTAGAGGTGTAATGAATAGCATCAAGGATCTGAACATAAACTCTTCCACCAAGTAATCCAGCTAGCATCAACTACAAAGAGTAATCAACACTACTAGCAACCTTACAAGTACCAATCGGAGTTGCGAGACGAAGATTGGTTACAAGAGATGAACTAGGGATTGGAGAGGAGATGGTGCTGATGAAGATGTCTCCCCTCCGACGAGAGGAGTGTTGGTGATGACGATAGCGACGATTTCCCTCTCCGGGAGGGAAGTTTCCCCGGCAAGATCGTCCTGCCGGAGCTCTAGATTGGATATGCTCAAGTTCTGCCTCGTGGTTGTGGCGAAACCATGAAAAAGCTCCCGTCTGATTTTTTCTGGACCACGACGCTTCATATAGGAAAAGAGGGGGGCTTGTGGGCCGTCAGGGAGCCCACAAGCCCCCACTCCGCCACCAGGGGTGGCGGTGTCAGGGTTTGTGGTGCCCTGGCAGCCCCCCTCTAGTAGTTCTTTCGCCCAGTATTTTTTATATAATCCCAAAAAAATCCACGTAACTTTTCAGGGAATTTGGAGATGTGAAGAATAGTGGAATAGGATTTGCTCCTTTTCCAGTCCAGAATTCCACCTGCCTGAATTCTCCCTCTTGAAATAAACCTTGCAAAATAAGAGAGA
Organism: Hordeum vulgare subsp. vulgare; assembly: GCF_904849725.1. Lineage (NCBI taxonomy): Eukaryota > Viridiplantae > Streptophyta > Magnoliopsida > Poales > Poaceae > Hordeum > Hordeum vulgare. Next base: position 93,287,387 of record NC_058524.1, on the reverse strand, counting down.
AAAGCCATAAATATGGTACCACAAGTAATATAACTGCCCAAAAAGCAATAAATATCAACATGAAAGCATGATGCAAAATGGACGTATCAACTCCCCAAGCTTAGACCTCGCTTGTCCTCAAGAGAAAACGAAGTCCCATAAACATGTCCACATGTTGAGGGACGAAGGTGTCGATAAAACATAATACGGACATGAGGGCATCATGATGACACATAGAACAGCAATACATCATAAAGATTCTTATGGGCAAGTAACAATTCCTTCACAAAGTAAAGCATGAAGCAAAAACCTTACCGAGAAGTAACCAACAATAAACCATAGTAATTGAAGCAATTGCAATTTATCACAACATCAGAAAGAGTCAAATAAGAGCTTGTAAGGCAAACCCACATACTCAATCATCTCTTTTGTTTTCCACAATTGTTACAACTCACGTGCTACTCATGGTGTCAAAGTTTCAGCTGGACACAGAGGAAGATAGGGGCTTATAGTTTTGCCACCCAACTATTTACCTCAAAGGTCAAGTCAACAACAATAAAGCATAAGTACTCAACTCCAAGTTGATATATGAATATAGATCTTTCCCAAGCATGTGACGGTAGCCGAGACAAAGGCAAAAATAGGGAATTGGTGATGATCACCATGACTCTTACAAGGGCAAAAAGTAAAGGTACAAGATAGGCCCTTCGCAGAGGGAAGCAGAGGTTGTCATGCGCTTTTGAGGTTTGAATGCGTGTCCTCTTAGTGCAGAGGAACATCACTTTATATTGCCTCATGTGATAAAGAACTTTATTATGCAGTCGTCGCTTTTATGTCTTCCTCATCACAGGTTCGTACAAAGTTTATTTTCCACACACTAATAGATCATACATATTAGAGAGCAATTTTTATTGCTTGTACCGATGACAACTTACTTGAAGGATCTAATTCAATCCATAGGTAGGTATGGTGGACTCTCATGGCAAAACTGGTTGGAGGTTTATGGATGCACAAGTAGTATCTCTACTTGGTGCGGGAGTTTTGGCTAATATGAGGTGGAAGCAATCGTCACATGCTAAGGGATCTCTAATCATATAACATTGTTTGGAACCAAGCAAACACAATTCATTATGTTGTCTTCCTTCTCCAACATCTACTCCTAGGCATGTAATAGTTTGGTGAGTGCTCACAATTGTAAAAAGTGTCAAAGATGATATATTTATATGTGAACCTCTCTTTCCTTATTACTTCTTATTAATTGCAACAATGACTGAGGTCTATGTTGATTTATTCTCAACAAGTTTCAATCATCATACGTGTCATAAGTGAAGTTATCACTTTCCATAAGATCGTCTCATGATCTTTCATGCTATCGTTCTTTTCATACTTTTTGATCATGGCACAAAGCAAAGCCCTTGACTAAGATACTCTTTATTATATAGCTCTAAGTTCGAATACGTCGGGAGAGAGACAAAAGCAAAAGACTCAAACTAAAAACTAAAGACTTATTCCTCTAAGAGAAGAAATAAAAACTGAAAAGGAAAGAACTAAAACAAAGGTAAAAGCAAAAGATATAAAGGTGATACGATACCAGGGCAACTCCCCCAAGCTTGGCAGAAGCCAAGGGGATTGCTCATACCAATGCTTAGTTGTCTTCCTTTGGCGGTGATGCTGGTGGAGTTGTTGAAGCAGTCTTGAGCTTGTATAATTTCCACTTGAGCAAAAAGTTCTGCTCCCTTAGATCGTCATTTTCTTCCTCAAGATTCAACACTCTATGGAAAAGTTCCTGCTTACTCTCCTGCAAGAAACGAGAAGGGATAAACAAGGTCTTAGGCTTCTTCCTGTGGTCAGGGAAGCTTGACTTCTTGAACTCCACATGGGTGTTTGCTGGTTGAGGTAGAGGAGCCTCCTCTTCATCGGAACTCGTTTGCTCCTTCCCTTTGGGCTCATAGTCCTCTTCCTCATCAGTGGTCCAGCCATATGGTTCCAAGTCCCCATAGACCTTGGGGTTAGCAAGGTAGTCAGCCACATAGCTCTCCCCCTCTGAATCCTGGGAAGACATCTTGACCTAGATCTGCGGCAGAAACAAGCTCGAAACGAAAACAGAGGAAAACTGTGTGATACGGAGGTCAAAACCTTCGGGCGACTATATATTGATTTTTTCTGGGCGAGAAGGAGTCCTCCGCAAGAAAACGGAGTTCGGGAGGCACACGAGGTGCCCACAAGCTTGCCCTCCACCACCAGGGGCGTAGGGGGCGGTGGCAGGGCTTGTGGCCGCCTCGTTCGCTCTCCGGACTGCTTTTTATTTTTCTAATTTTCCAAAAATTCCAAAACGGAAGAAATTTCCTATTGGAAAAGTATCGGAGTCCAATTTCTTACCAAAACAGATACATCTTCGTTTTCAAGGTCTGAAACAGGCTGATAAACATCCCTTATGTACTCCTCTAGAGTTATGACATTGATGATATTGGTCTCAACATTTATGGGAGTACTAGAGATGTAATGCTTCATTCTTTGCCCATTTACCACTCTAGGAAAATTTCCTTCCATGTTATTGATTTTGATGGCACCGGAACGATATACTTCCTCGATAACATAGGGACCTTCCCATTTAGAGAGAAGCTTGCCTGCAAAGAATCTCAAACGAGAATTGTATAGCAAGACATAATCACCTACATTGAACTCTCGTTTCTGTATTCGTTTGTCGTGCCATCTCTTAACCTTTTCCTTGAACAACCTGGCATTCTCATATGCCTGGGCTCTCCATTCATCTAACGAGCTGATATCAAACAACCACTTCTCACCGGCAAGTTTGAAATCAAAGTTGAGCTCTTTGATTGCCCAATAAGCTTTGTGCTCGAGGTCAAGAGGTAAATGAGAGGCCTTACCGTAAAACATTTTATACGGTGACATGCCCATGGGATTCTTATAAGGAGTCCTATAAGCCCATAGTGCATTGTCAAGTTTTCTAGACCAGTTCTTTCGAGATCTATTGACGGTCTTTTGTAGGATCAACTTGATCTCCCTATTACTCAACTCCACTTGACCACTAGACTGAGGATGATAAGGAGATACAACTCTATGGTTTACATCATACTTAGCTAGCATCTTGCGGAAAACACCATGAATGAAGTGTGAACCGCCATCAGTCATCAAATATCTCGGGACTCCAAATCTTGGGAATATGACTTCTTTAAGCATCTTAATAGAGGTGTGGTGATCATCATTTTTAGTGGGGATAGCTTCTACCCACTTATTAACGTAATCCACAACAACTAAGATGTGAGTGTACCCATTGGAACTCGGGAAGGGTCCCATATAATCAAAGCCCCAGACATCAAATGGTTCAATGACAAGTGAATAGTTCATAGGCATTTCCTGAAGCTTACTGATGTTCCCTATTCTTTGGCATTCGTCACAAGACAAGACAAACTTACGAACATCGTTGAAGAGAGTGGGCCAATAGAAACCTGATTGCAACACCTTGTGGGCAGTTCTATCTCCAGCATGGTGTCCTCCATAGGCTTCGGAATGACACTTCTGCGGGATTGTCCCTGTTCATGTTCAGGCACACAACGTCTAATAACACCATCTACTCCTTCCTTATAAAGGTCAGGATCATCCCAAAAGTAGTGTCTCAAATCAAAGAAGAATTTCTTCTTTTGCTGATAGGTGAAAGTGGGTGGTATGTATTTGGCTACGATATAGTTTGCATAATCGGCATACCACGTTGCACTATGTGAAGTGCGGATGACATTTAATTGCTCATCAAGAAAGCTATCATCAATAGGTAGTGGGTCATCAAGGACATTCTCTAACCTAGACAAGTTATCTGCTACAGGGTTATCAGCACCCTTTCAGTCAACGACGTGCAAATCAAATTCCTGTAGCAGGAGAACCCATCTGATCAGCCTAGGCTTAGCGTCCTTCTTCCCCATGAGGTACTTAATAGCAGCATGATCAGAATGAATAGTGACTTTGGAGTCAACTATATAAGATCTGAACTTTTCACATGCAAACACGACTGCTAAAAATTCCTTCTCCGTAGTGGCATAGTTTCTTTGGGCACTGTCTAAAGTTTTAATAGCGTAGTGAATGACATTCAACTTCTTGTCAACTCTTTGTCCTAGAACAGCACCAATAACATAATCACTAGCGTCGCACATGATTTCAAAGGGCAAGTTCCAGTCAGGTCGTTGAACAATAGGTGCAGTTATCAAAGCCTTCTTAAGTATTTTGAAGGCTTCCTCACAATCCTCATCAATAACAAAACGAACATCCTTCTGCAAGAGGTTGGTAAGAGGCCTAGAAATCTTAGAGAAGTCTTTAATGAACCTTTTATAGAAACCAGCATGACCTAGGAAACATCGTATACCTCTGATATATGTGGGGCAAGGCATTTTCTTAATTGCATCAACCTTAGGCTTATCAACTTCAATGCCTCTTTCAGAGACTTTGTATCCTAAGATGATACCTTCATTAACCATAACGTGGCACTTCTCCTAATTCAAGACGAGGTTGGTTTCTTCGCATCTCTGTAAGACTCGATCAAGGTTGCTAAGGCAATCATCAAAGGAAGTCCCGTAAACGGAGAAGTCATCCATGAAAACCTCAACAATCTTTTCATAAAAGTCAGAGAATATAGCCATCATACATCTTTGAAAGGTGGCAGGTGCATTGCATAAGCCAAAATGCATACGTCTATAACCAAAGGTACCGAAAGGGCAGGTGAAAGTGGTTTTCTCTTGATCAGATTGTGCAACAGCTATTTGCGAGAAACCCGAATAACCGTCTAGAAAGCAGAAGTGTGTGTGCTTTGATAGCCTTTCTATCATTTGGTCGATAAACGACAAAGGATAATGATCTTTCCTGGTTGCCTTGTTCAATTTCCGGAAGTCTATCACCATCCTATAGCCGGTAATAATCCTTTGTGGGATTAGTTCATCTTTATCATTAGGAACGTCGGTGATACCTCCCTTCTTAGGTACGCAATGTACCGGACTTACCCAATCACTATGAGCAACAAGATAAATGATTCCTACTTCCACAAGCTTTAATATTTCTTTTCTAACAACCTCTTTCATCTTAGGATTAAATATCCTTTGATGATCAGCAACTGGTTTAAAGTCAGGATCGGTTTTAATCTTGTGCTGACATAGAGTGGGACTAATACCCTTAAGATCATCAAGAGTATATCCAATAGCAGCGTGGTGCTTCCTCAGAGTTCTTAGTAACTTCTTCTCTTCGTGCTCTGAGAGGAGATCACTAATAATGACAGGATATATCTCCTTCTCATCAAGATAGGCATACTTAAGAGTATCAGACAACTGTTTAAGCTCGAAAACAGGATCACCCTTTGGTGGGGGAGGATCCCCAAGAAGTTCAACAGGCAGATTATTCTTGAGAATAGGATATTGTTCTAAGACAATTTTATCTATCTCATCTCTCTCCTCCATATGCATATCATTTTCATGATCAAGCATATATTTCTCTAAATGATCCGTAGGAGGTACGACAATAGAGGCAAGAGCAATGATTTCATCCCTACCAGATGACTCTCTTTCATGGGGTTGTCTTCGAAACTTGGAGAAGTTAAATTTATGAGACACACCCTCGAAACTTACTGTGACAGTCTGCTTAATGCAATCAATGTGAGCATTGACAGTGTTGAGAAAGGGTCTACCAAATATGATGGGACAAAAGCTATCTTGTGCAGTACCAAGGACAAGGAAATCAGTAGGATACTTCGTCTTACCACACAGGACTTCTACGTCTGTCACAATTCCCAGAGGGCAGATAGTGTCTCTATTAGCTAGCGTAATAGTGACATCAATGGGTTTTAACTCAGCAGGTGCAATCTCATCTTTGATTTCATCATATAGAGAACGGGGTATTGCACTAACACTAGCTCCCATATCACATAAACCATGGTAACAGTGATCTCCTATCTTGACAGAAACAACGGGCAGGCCAACTACAGGTTCGTATTTGTCTTTCACGTGAGGTTTAGCAATTCTAGCGGAGTCCTCACAGAATTTGATAACATGCCCATCTATGTCTTTGGTTAAGAGATCTTTGATAATAGCAACACTAGGTTCAACTCTAATTTCCTCAGGGGGTGCAAGTGGTCTAATGTAACCCCTACGTATCACAGTTGGAGCTTTAGAATAATCCTTTATCCTAGCAGGGTATGGTGGTTTCTCAGTGTAAGCACAAGGAACAACAGGATCACTAAAAGCAATGACTTTATCCACAACTAGATTGGTTTTGGCTATGTTGCTTTCTACAGGAGGATGATATTTAAACCACTTCTCTTTGGGAAGATCAACATAAGCATCAAAATATTCACATAGAGAAGCTACTATCTCAGATTCAAGTCCATACTTAGCGCTAAAATCTATAAAAGTGTTTGTCTCAACAAAAGATTAAACGCGATCAAACTGGAAATTCATACCTGACTACTTACCTACCTCCAGCGCCCAATCTTCAGAGTTGCTTTTGATTCTCTCCAATAAATTCCATTTGTGATCAATATCCTTCTTCATAAAAGAACCGGTACAAGAAGTGTCAAGCATGGTACGATCTTCATGAGAAAGCCGAGCATAAAAGTTTTGAGTGATGATTTCTCTCGAGAGCTCATGATTGGGGCATGAATATAGCATTGATTTAAGCCTCCCCCAAGCTTGAGCTATGCTTTCCCTGTCATGAGGCCAAAAGTTATAAATAAAGTTCCGATCACGATGTACTAAATGCATAGGATAGAACTTTTGATTAAATTCCAATTTCAACCGATTGTAGCCCCATGATCCAGTATCATCACATAGCCTATACCATGTCAACGCCTTATCCTTCAAAGATAAAGGAAAGAATTTCTTATTTACCTCATCCTCGGGCAAACCTGCAAGCTTAAATAAACCACAAACTTCATCTACATAGATTAGATTCAAGTCTGGATGTGAAGATCCATCTCCTGTGAAAGGATTAGCCAACAGTTTCTCAAGCATACCTTAAGGAATTTCATAAAAGATATTTTCAGTAGGTACCTCAGGTTGAGGAACAACTCCTCGTGCTTCCGTTCGTGGTGAAGATACCCGAACAAACTCCTCAAAGGAACAATTCCATAGTGACAAGTGACAATAAATTTCAGCACAGTATAAAAATGTTTCCTTACCAATTTCCACTTACCAAAGGCGCTTCACTCCCCGGCAACGGCGCCAGAAAAGAGTCTTGATGACCCACAAGTATAGGGGTTCAATCGTAGTCCTTTTGATAAGTAAGAGTGTCAAACCCAACGAGGAGCAGAAGGCTCTGATAAACGGATTTCAGCAAGGTGATAACTGCAAGCACTGAAAGTAGCGGTAACAAGTGATTGTGTAGCGAGGTGAAACGTAGCAAGCAAAAAGTAACAAGTAACAAGTAGTAGCAACGGTGGAGAAAGTGGCCCAATCCCTTTTGTAGCAAGGGACAAGCCTGAACAAAGTCTTATAGGAGGAAAAACGCTCCCGAGGACACACGGGAATTTCTGTCATGCTAGTTTCATCATGTTCATATGATTCGCATTCGTTACTTTGATAGTTTGATATGTGGGTGGACCAGCGCTTGGGTACTGCCCTTACTTGGACAAGCATCCCACTTATGATTAACCTATCTCGCAAGCATCCGCAACTACAAAAGAAGAATTAAGACAAAGTCTAACCATAGCATTAAACTAGTGGATCCAAATCAGCCCCTCACGAAGCAACGCATAGACTGGGGTTTAAGCTTCTGTCACTCCAGCAACCCATCATCTACTTACTACTTCCCAATGCCTTCCTATAGGCCCAAATATGGTGAAGTGTTATGTAGTCGACGTTCACATAACACCACTAGAGGAAAAGACAACATACAACATATCAAAATACCGAACGAATATCAAATTCACATGACTATTATTAACATGACTTATCCCATGTCCTCAGGAATAAAAGTAACTACTCACAAAGCATAATCATAATCATGATCAGAGGTGTAATGAATAGCATCAAGGATATGAACATAAACTCTTCCACCAAGTAATCCAACTAGCATCAACTACAAAGAGTAATCAACACTACTAGCAACCTTACAAGTACCAATCGGAGTTGCGAGACGAAGATTGGTTACAAGAGATGACCTAGGGATTGGAGAGGAGATGGTGCTGATGAAGATGTTGATGAAGATGCCTCCCCTCCGACGAGAGGAGTGTTGGTGATGACGATGGCGATGATTTCCCCCTCCGGGAGGGAAGTTTCCCCGGCAGGATCATCCTGCCGGAGCTCTAAATTTGATCTGCTCAAGTTCCGCCTCGTGGTGGCGGCGAAACCAAGAAAAAGCTCCCGTCTGATTTTTCTGGACTAGGACGCTTCATATAGAAAAATAGGGGGGCTAGTGGGCCGTCAGGGAGCCCACAAGCCCCAACTCCGCCACCAGGGGGTGGCGGTGTCAGGGCTTGTGGCGACCTGGCAGCCCCCCTCCGGTAGTTCTTTCGCGCAATATTTTTATATAATCCCAAAAAAATCCACGTAACTTTTCCGGGTATTTGGAGATGTGCAGAATAGTGGACTAGGATTTGCTCCTCTTCCAGTCCAGAATTCCAGCTGCCTGAATTCTCCCTCTTCAAATAAACCTTGCAAAATAAGAGAGAAAAGGCATAAATATGGTACCACAAGTAATATAACAGCCCAAAAAGCAATAAATATCAATATGAAAGCATGATGCAAAATGGACGTATCACTAGGGAGGGAGATCAGGCAAGTTTGAGATTTTGGAGCAACAATGGAGTTGGAGAGGAAAAGGTGAGATCTCCTCGCGGAAGAAGACCCCTATTTATAGTGGGGGAATCTAGTCATTATCAGGCCCTACTGGCCCAACTAAGTGGTAGTACGGTGTACTAGGTCAATACTTCCGCTGGGGTGGTAGTACCATCCTGTAGGAGCGGTACTTCCGCTCAGCCTGGTCGAGGAGAGGTAAGGCACCAGAGAAAAATACTAAGCGGAAGTGGGCGCGGCAGAAGGGGACGACAATACTGCTGGAGCGGTACTACCGCTCCCTGTGGGCGGTACTTCCACCCAAACAAAGAAAAACGCCCCCCGACACCACAAAAATAAAACAAGCGTTAGAGAGCCCGGCTCTGGTGGACGGCAGTACCGCTGGAGCGTTACTACCGCTTCTGCATTTTCGTGGGCACTATTTTAGGGCAGCTCCTTTGCTTCGGAAAATGGATAGGGAGCAAAGAATGGGAGATGGTGTTCCACCCAACTTTTCGAAACGCGGATCCCCTATTGATAGTATGGGATTACCTATGACTCGAGTCCACCAACCCTAAATAAATAGCTAAGCACCATCCTCACTCTCACTTACTGAGGGTAATATAACCATCTTGTGCCACCTGATAATCCTCTGAAAGCATATCGCACACGATTAGTCCGCTAAGGGAATCATCATCAACCACCAAAATTACTTAGGAGAAATTGTGCTCTTACAATCTCCCCTTTTTGGTGGGTTGATGAAAATACGGGATTTGCCAGAAAGATGAGCTAAGAAGTCTTTGGCATTCCCAAAACCTACAAAATATAGGCGGGCTCCCCCTAGATGTGTGCTCTATTTGAATATGCTTTTGGAATGCTAAGAACACACACTAGGATCAATACTCCCCCTATATTTTATAGACAAGTCTATATACTTGCGTGAACACAATATTGTAAAATAGATAAGCAAGCATATCATAAAGGTAAAGACATAACAGGATAGATGGGGTAGCATATGTCTTACACCATACATAAGTTCACACAAGTCTTGGACAAATGCAAACCAAAGCAAGCAATAAACGAGTTCACGAGATAGAGAAGACAAATGCAAATAAACACACTCGTGACTTAGCAAGGCAAATCCATCTTAAACTAAGATACTTTCTCCCCCTTTGGCATCGAGACACCAAAAAGAGTAGACAAGAGAGGCTCAGTAGTCCTCGCCTGTGACAACCCGAGACTGACGCTCCAGAAGATTCCTCTTTTATTCCGTTTTCGTCGTCTGATTATTTTATGTTGCATCATCTGCATTGCATCGGCAATACGTAGCCGCCAGTTTTAAAATTTGCATCCGTTATTAGTTTCCGGTTCTCTCCGTTCTTGTCGTTGACCGTTTTGAGCCCAATCACACTCGCACGCGCCCGCGGCATCGTTTAAATCTTGTTTTTAAAAGTGTGTGTAAACTTTCTCTGATAGGGTTGAAACTTGGCGTGCGGTCTTATTTAGTTATAGGTAGGTCACATGCCGAATTTCGTCGCAATCGGAGTCCGTCTGGTACCCGAACGGTCGACCGTAGCGGCACCATCTTCGGACTATCGTCAGATGTTTTCGGGGTTTAAATATCGTGTTGCCGCGCCACGCTATTTTCCTCTCACCTCCGCCTAGCCACTCTACACATCCACCTAGACATCCCCGTGTATGTGGTCGTTTGATCGCTATCACGTGGTCGAAAACTGATCCTGATTCGGATAAACCTAGCCCCTACGTCTATAAATAGGCAGCCACTCTCTCTCTTGCTCGAAATCCATGCCCACCTAACCCTAGCCGCCACCCCCACAGCCTGCCCTATCCCTCCTCCTCAGCCGTCGGGCCCGCCGAAGCCCATATGGGGCCCGCCCAGGCTTGGATCACGCCGCCCCCAGCCGGCTCCCTCCTCCTCCCAAGCTGTGCTGGTTCCCGCGCCTCCCTGCATCTCCCTGCTGCGCCGCCCTAGCCTTGCCGGCGAGCCACGAGGAGCCCGCAGGCCAGCCCCGCGCTATCCCCTTCTTCCTCTTCTCTCGGTTCCTTCTCTCCCGTAACGTCTCTCTCTCCCTCCCGCAGGTACGAGGTGCGCCATGGAAGGAGCTCGCTGGAGCTCCTAGGAAGCCGGCCGCCGGCAGGAATGGAACCCTTGAGCCCGGATCCGTTCATCCCCGCCGCCGACTCCTCCAGATCCGGCAAGGGTTAGCCGAATCTTGCGTCTCTGCCATGACCTCGAGCTGCCTTGGCGCCTGTTCCTGCGAAGGAAGGAAGGGGACGAGTCACTGGCATTGACCGCACGGGGGAACGTGGCTTAGGCCAGCGCCAGCCCCAGATCGTCGTGGCCCGCCTCGTGGAGCCTCCCCAAGCCGGCCCAGGTGTGCCCTAGTGCGCCGGCCGGCCTGCACGGCGACGTCGCAGGCCCAGCGCGCCCCTTCGGCCTATCCCCAAGCCGACCCACCTCTCCTCTGCGCCGAGCCGGCCAGATCCGGCCCAAGAGCCGAGGTGAGGCCCCAACCCCTCTATTTTGCGCCCAGGCGCTGATTAGTTATCATGCGCCCACTAGTTTCAGCCCAGTAAGTAGTTTTGGCCCGTTTAGTATTTTAGGATTTTTTCTGTGAATTAGTATTTTCAGAAATTATTAGATATTTCAAATGCCCGTATCTTTTTACTCGTGCATCGGATCGGAATGTTTTAAATATGAAACTTGATTAGTGTTTCGCATAGAGTAATATTTTACAACTTGCATGCATGTTTGAAGTAGTTTGACTTGTCGTATGCCTAGATTTGTGTGCTGTCCTAATAGGGGATTATCCCGTATTTATTTTCGTGCATGTACGGATTGCTCAAATCCCGTAGTTTAAATGCTCATGTTATTAGGGACCTTTTTCCATGTATTTTAGAGTAGTTGTTTGCATTTTGGCATGTAGGTTCTGTCGCTAGTTTGTTATATCGTGTTTAGGACATATTCTCCCATATACGTGTGGCGGTATTTGTTTTTGCAACCCCACATGTTATATATGTTTTCAGGGTAGAAAAATCCATACAATTTAACTGTGCATTTAGTTTTAGCTTTTGAGCAAGTTAGTGCCCGTGATATTTTTCCATGTTCCCCTTTTTTTTATTTTGTGGGATTTAATCCATGCATGATATGAATGAGTTGTCAACTAGAGATATGCCCTTGGATGTGTAGGCTAGCCTCTGGTAATTTTGGTTGCAATATAAATCCATGTTTTGGTGTTGTTTTCTTGTTCTCAATATGCGAGAAAATAGTGCTGATTTGGAGATGCTGAAATATTTCTAAGTCTGAAATCTGTTATATTTTGTTGTTGTCTTGCCATGAGTTTATCTGGTGACATGTAGCTCTTTTGAGGCTGGTGCAATGGAGTTAGTTGTAGCCCTTAAGATTCTCTGGCATGATGTGAATTTTCATGTCATTTGGTGCCCTGTAGCATATATTGTTGTTGCTGTCAAAATGCCTTCAGATCGAAAACTGCACTGTCATAAACTGATATTTTCACTAAGTCTGAAACTGTGTGTGAGGTGCCATTTTGTGAGTTCTTTTCCTAGTGATCCATGCTTCCATGCTAGAGGTTATTAGTACTATGTTGTAGTGCATCTTGCCCTCTACTGTCTCATGCCTTGTTTGAGCATTTTGAAATTATGTAGCTTGTTGTTGTGGGGTGTAGAAAATGCCATGTTGCTGTTTTGGGCAGATTGTAGTGATTTCTTGTTTAGCTCGTAGTTGTTGAACCTTTGCTCCATTTTGACCGTGTCCTACATGAAACTTGCTTAGAATCTCGTGTAGTTTCATATTATGTTGCTGCCTTGTTGGCTTGGGGTGTTGAGGATGGCATTTGCACACATATTCCATTCATGCCATCATATCTTGCGGTGTTTGTATCTTTTGAGCCGTAGCTCTGTTGGAGATGTTCTCTATGTGTAAATTGATTGGAACGACACGCAAAATCACGTGAACCTATTTATTTTTCTGTTTAACAAATATTTAAACATGTTAGTTCAGATCTGGATAGAATTATAAATTAACGTGTGGGGTCATTTCGGAGATGCTATATGTCATTTTCGACCTCATTTAAAATGCCTAGATAGGTAGCTTAATTACGCTTCACCTCTTCCCATGTTTAACCACATTTAATATTGTTGTGTACCTAATCGGAATATTACTAAATAATTCGCATGTGGAGTTTCGTCAATATGCAACTCGTTGCATATCGAACTTCACTTAATGTGTAGTGTTTGATTGTTGTGAATTGCCATGCCATGTCTTGCATATATTCAACCGTTCATGCATCATATGTGTTGTGCATCGCGTGGTGAATATCGTGTGTTTACTCTTGTTTCCGGTTTGTTCCGTCTCGATAGAGTCCTGCAAGTGTGTCAGAAAGTGAGGACCCGTTCGACACACCGGTTTGTCTGCTTCACGGAGTCGTTCTTCTTCCAAGCGGGATCTCAGACAAGATGACCATTTCCCTAGACACTATTACTATCATTGCCATGCTAGTTCTACCGTTTCTGTCGTTATGTCTCGCTGCCTATTACCTGTTAAATATCAGCCTCTCAACATTGACATGAAAACCTTCAACGTGTTCACAACCTAGCAAACCACTGATTGGCTATGTTACCATTTGCTTACCCATGTGTTAGCGTTGCTAGTTGCAGGTGCAGTTTCTTCCATGTGATGACATGGGTTCCTTATTATACCACCCTATTAAATACTATTTAATTTAATGCACCTATATACTTGGTAAAAGGTGGAAGGCTCGACCTTCTAGCCTGGTGTTTTGTTCCACCTTTGCCATCTTAGTTTTGGTTACCGGTGTTATGTTCCATAAATGAGCGCTCCTAACATGCTTGGGGTTGTTATGGGGACCCCCTAGATTCTCGTTTTAGGATAAAGCTTCTCTCGCAAGGCCCAACATTGGTACTATATTTTCCCAACATAATAATACTGTTAATACTGAAAAGCATAGGGCGTCATCAACCCGAGGAGTAATTCTACATAATACAGGGAGGGCCAGTGTTGATGGTGCTGGTCCAAAACAGAGCCACTTGCGGGGCCACCCGGGGCAACTCGGGGGATGTCTATCCGGCCACCGTACGTAGTGCTCATCCGTTGTGTCCTGAGAATGAGATACGTGGCTCCTATCGGGATCGTAGACACGCCGGGTGGCCTTGTTGGATTTGTTTTACCTTTATGAGTGTCTCGTGCGAGGGATTCCGAGGATGCTTTGAGATAAACTCGAGGTTTAGGCTTTCCAATAGTGATCCGAGGAGATGACAGGTTTCCCTGATCGAGGTCATTCCGTCGCACCGTGTGGTAGTTTGTGATGGACTAGTTGGAGCACCCCTGCAGGGTTAAATCTTTCGGAAAGCCGTGCCCGCGGTTATGTGGCAACGTAGAAACTTTGTTTAACACTGGTTCTAGATAACTTGAAGTTAACTTAATTAAAATATGCCAACTGAGTGCGTAACCGTGACTGTCTCTTTCGCGAGCTCCTTCTCCGATCGAGGACACGGTGGGGTTATGTTTGACGTAAGTAGGTCTTCAGGATCATTCATTTGATCATCAATAGTTCACGTCCGCTATGCGTAGATCTTCCCCCTCTTTATTCTTGTACTCGTAAGTTAGCCACTAAATATATGCTTAGTCGCTTGATCCAGGATCACCACTTAACCATGCCTCATCTAATAATCATTGCTAGTCTTGATACCTTTGGAAATGAGATTGCTGAGTCCCCTGTAGCTCACAGATTACTACAACACGAGTTGTAGGTACAGGTAAAGGTTACTTGACGCGAGTGCGTTGATTGTTCATTTGGAGTTGCTTCTTCTTCTTCGTCGTCGATCTAGGATGGGTTCCAGGCCGGTGATGACCCACAAGTGTAGGGGATCTATCGTAGCCCTTTCGATAACTAAGAGTGTCGAACCCAACGAGGAGCAGAAGGAACTTACAAGTGGTTTCAGCAAGGTATTCTCTGCAAGCACTGAAATTATCGGTAACAAATAGTTGTGTGGTAACATGATTCGTAGAAAGTAGCAAAGGTGAAGCAAACTGGCCCAGTCCCTTTTGTAGCAAGGGACAAGCCTGGAAAAACTCTTATATGAGGTAAAGCGCCCCCGAGGACACATGGGAATTTCTGTCAAGCTAGTTTTCATCATGTTCATATGATTCGCGTTCGCTACTCTGATAGTTTGATATGTGGGTGGACCGGTGCTTGGGTGCTGCCCTTACTTGGACAAACATCCCACTTACGATTAATCCCGCTCACAAGCATCCGCAACTATGAAAGAAGAATTAAGACTAAGTCTAACCATAGCATTAAACTAGTGGATCCAAATTAGCCTCTTACGAAGCAACGCATAAACTAGGGTGTAAGCTTCTGTCACTCTAGCAACCCATCATCTACTTATTACTTCCCAATGCCTTCCTCTAGGCCCAAATAAAGGTGACGTGTTATGTAGTCTACGTTCACATAACACCACTAGAGGAGAGACAACATACAACACATCAAAATATCGAACGAATACCAAATTCACATCACTACTTATAGCAAGACTTATCACATGTCCTCGGGAACAAAAGTGACTACTCACAAAGCATAATTATGTTCATGACCAGAGAGGTATTGAATAGCATCAAGGATCTGAACATATAATCTTCCACCTAGTAATCCAACTAGCATCAACTACAAAGAGTAATTAACACTACTAGCAACCTTACAAGTACCAATCGGAGTCGCGAGACGGAGATTGGTTACAAGAGATGAACTAGGGTTTGGAGATGAGATGGTGCTGATGAAGATGTTGATGGTGATGAGTCCCCTCCGGTAAGAGGAGTGTTGGTGATGACGATGGCGACGATTTCCCCCTCCGGGAGGGAAGTTTCCCCGGTAGGACGACCCTGCCGGAGCTCTAGAATGGTTATGCTCAAGTTCCACCTCGTGGCGGCGGCGACTCCTCCCGAAAGCCTCCTCTTGATTTTTTCTGGAATGAAACCCTCCTTATAGCAAAAGATGGGAGCCAGAGGGGCAACAAGGGGCCCACAAACCACTCACGCGCGACTAGGGGGGTAGGACACGCCTGGCAGGCTTGTGGCCTCCTCGTGGCTCCCCTCCGATACTTCATTCGTCCAGTATTTTTTATAAATTCCAAAAGAATTCCTCGTTGATTTTCACGGCTTTTGGAGTTGCGCAGAATAGGTATCTCAAAATTGCTCCTTTTTCAGGCCAGAATTCCAGCTGCCGGCATTCTCCCTCTTCATGTAAATCTTATGAAATAAGAGAGAAAAGGCGTAAGTATTGTACCATAAAGTGTAATAACAGCCCATAAAGCGATAAATATCAACATAAAAGCTTGATGCAAAATGGATGTATCAACTCCCCCAAGCTTAGACCTCGCTTGTCCTCAAGAGGAAACCGAGATCAATAAATATGCCAACATGTTTAGAGATAGAGGTGTCGACAAAACAAGATACTGACATCCAGGCATCATGATCATAATTAGAACAACAATATCATCATATAATCTCTTATGCTAAAGTGATAATTCCTTCACAAAGTAAAGTATGGATCAAGAACCTTATTGCGAATTAACAAGCAATAGCCTTTAGTCATTGAAGCAATTGCAATTTATCATAACGTTGGAAAGAGTCAAATAAGAGCTTGTAAAGCAAATCCACATACTCAATCATCCTTTAGTATTCTACAATTGCTAAAACTCACGTGGTACTCATGAGATCAAAGTTTTAGTTGGACACAGAGAAAGATAGGGGCTTATAGTTTCGCCTCCCAACTACTTACCTGAAGGGTAATGTCAACAATAATAATTCATGAGTACTTACTTCCAAGTTGACATATGAATATAGATCTTTCCCTAGCATATGACGTTAGCCAAGATAAAGGCGAAATAAGGAATTGGTGTCGATCACCATGACACTTTTAAGGACAAAAAGTAAAGGTACAAGATAGGCCCTTCGCAGAGGGAAGCAGAGGTTGTCATGCGCTTTTGAGGTTTGGATGTGTGACCTCTTAGTGTGAAGGAACGTCACTTTATATTGCCTCCTGTGATAAAGAACTTCATTATGCAGTCCGTCGCTTTTATGTCTTCCTCATCACAGGTTCGTACAAAGCTTATTTTCCACACACTAATAGATCATACATATTTAGGGAGCAATTTTTATTGCTTGCACCGATGACAACTTAGTTGAGGGATCTTCTTCAATCCATAGGTAGGTATGCTGGACTCTCATGGCAAAACTGGGTTGAAGGTTTATGGATGCACAAGTAGTATCTCTACTTAGTGCGGAAGTTTTGGCTGATATGAGGTGGAAGAAATCGTCACATGCTAAGGGATCTCTAGTCATATAACATTGTTTGGAACCAAGCAAACATAATTCATTATGTTGTCTTCCTTGTCCAACATCTACTTCTAAGCATGTAATAGTTTAATGAGTGTTCATAATCATAGATGGTTTCAAAGATGATATATTTATATGTGAACCTCTCTTTCTTTATTACTTCCTATTAATTGCAACCAAGACCAAGGTCTACGTTTGTCCACCCACAACAAGTTTCAATCAACATTCCTTTTATATGTGAAGCCATTACTTCCCATAAGATCATTACATGATCTTTCATGCTTTTGTTCTCTTATTATTCTTTTCTTTATATCGTGGCATGAAGGAAGGCCCTTAACTAAAACACTCTTTATTATATGACTCACGAGCTCGAATACATTGGGGGTAGCACAGAGCAAAACTCAAGCCTAGAACACTAAGAACTTTATTATACTAGAGAAAGATAAAACCAAAAAGGATCGAACTAAGAAAAAGGTAAAGGCAAAATATGTGATGGTGATACGATTCCGGGGCAGCTCCCCCAAGCTTGTCACAAGCCAAGGGGATTGCTCATACCCGTGCTTAGTTGTCTTCCTTCAAAGGTGATGGTGGTGGAGTTGTCCTGTCTTTTGATTCCAAGAGGGCCATCAATCTTTGATTTATACCTTGGAGCTCTGTTATATGTTTTTCCAGCAAAACAACTTCACGAGTGAGATAAGTATTACGAACACGAGTTATTTCACATAACCTCAAGAGCTCGATCAAGGATGGAGGTAAAAGGTGGAGGTAGGGTTGAAGAAAATCCTCTTCCTCAGCTTCTTCCTTGTTGAGCACAGATTGCCCTTCGTCCAACGCCGAATTCTCCTCCTTACTTTTGCCCTTAGTTTCTTCAAGCAGCCTTTCCTTGGCCTCCGTGACCTCCATTCTTTTCAGATCAACATTTACTTCTTCATAGACTTGAGGAGATCGTTCTCCCCGGCAGATTCCTGAGAGGACATCCTTGCCCTAAAGATGCGGCAGAAACAGGCTCGAAACGAAAACATAGGATATTTGCGTGATACGAGGGTCAGACCTTTCGTTAGAATATATAATGAATTTTTCCCGACCAAAAGGAGTACTCCGCAAGAAAACGGAGTCCGGGAGGCACACAAGGTGCCCACAAGCCACCCAGGCGTGGCCAGGGGGTAGGCCGCGCCTGGCAGGCTTGTCGCCTCCTCGTGCGCTTTCCGTACTACTTTAAATTTTTCTATTTTTCTAAAAATTCCAAAACGGAGAAAAAATTCTACTGGAAAAGTTTTGGAGTCGGTTTACTTACCGAATCACATACCTCTTCGTTTTTGGAGTCTGAAACAGGCTGATAAATATCCCTTATGTACTCCTCCGGAGTTATGGTATTAATAACATTGCTTTCAACATTTATGGGAGTACCTGAGATATAATGCTTGATTCTTTGCCCTTTTACCACTCTCGGAAAATTACCTTCTGTGTTGTTGATCTTGATGGCACTGGAACGATATACTTCCTCAACAATGTAAGGACCTTCCCATTTAGAGAGAAGCTTGCCTGCAAAAAATCTAGAACGAGAATTGTATAGCAAGACATAATCACCTACATTGAACTCACGTTTCTGTATCCTTTTATCATGCCACCTCTTAACTTTTTCTTTAAACAACTTGGCATTTTCATAATCCTGAGTTCTCCATTCATCAAGTGAGCTAATATCAAATAACCTCTTCTCACCAGCAAGTTTGAAATCAAAGTTGAGCTCTTTGATTGCCCAATAAGCGTTATGCTCTAGCTCAAGAGGTAAATGACATGCTTTACCGTAAACCATTTGGTACGAAGACATGCCCATGGGATTCTTAAGCAGTTCTATAAGCCCACAGTGCGTCATCAAGCTTCTTAGACCAATTCTTTCTAGACCTATTGACAGTCTTTTGCAGAATTAGTTTAATCTCCCTATTACTTAGCTCTACTTGACCACTAGACTGAGGATGATAGGTAGATGCAACTCTATGGTTGACATCATACTTAGCAAGCATTTTACGGAAAGCACCATGAATGAAATGTGAACCACCATCAGTCATTAGATATCTAGGGACTCCAAATCTAGGGAAATTAACTTCTTTAAGCATCCTAATAGAGGTGTTGTGATCAGCACTACTAGTTGGGATAGCTTCTACCCACTTAGGAACATAATCAACAACAACTAGGATATGAGTATACCCGTTGGACTTTGGAAAAGGTCCCATATAATCAAAACCCCAAACATCAAATGGTTCAATGACAAGTGAATAATTCATAGGCATTTCCTGACGTTTACTGATATTACCTATTATTTGACATTCATCACAAGACAAGACAAACTTACGAGCATCCTTGAAGAGAGTAGGCCAATAGAAACCTGATTGCAATACCTTCTGTGCAGTTCTATCTCCCGCATGGTGTCCTCCGTAAGCCTCGGAGTGACACTTCTGTAGGATATGTCTCCGTTCATGCTCAGGTACACAACGTCTAATAATACCATATACTTCTTCTTTATAAAGGTGAGGATCATCCCAAAAATAATGTCTCAAATCAAAGAATAATTTCTTCTTTTGCTGGTATGTGAAACTAGGTGGTATATATTTGGCAACAATATAATTTGCATAATCAGCATACCATGGTGTACTACGTGAAGCATTGATGACATTCAATTGCTCATCAGGAAAGCTATCATCAATAGGTTGTGGGTCATCAAGAACATTCTCCGACCTAGACAAGTTATCTGCTACGGGGTTCTCATCACCCTTCCTATCAACAACATGCAAATCAAATTCTTGCAGCAAGAGAACCCATCTGATAAGTCTAGGTTTAGCATATTTCTTTTCCATGAGGTACTTAATAGCAGCATGATCAGTGTGAATAGTAACCTTGGAATCAACAATGTAAGATCTGAACTTTTCACATGCAAACACGACTGCTAAAAATTCCTTTTCAGTAGTAGCATAGTTTCTTTGGGCACTGTCCAGAGTTTTACTAGCATAGTGAATAACATTCAACTTCTTATCAACTCTTTGTCCTAGAACAACACCAACAGCATAATCACTAGCATCACACACAATTTCAAAAGGTAAGTTCCAATCAGGTGGTTGAACAATAGGTGCAGTTATCAAGGCCTTCTTAAGTATTTCAAAGGCTTCCTCACAATCATCGTCAAAAACAAAAGGAATTTCCTTTTGCAAGAGATTGGTAAGAGGCCTAGAAATCTTAGAAAAGTCCTTAATGAACCTTCTATTGAAACCAGCATGACCAAGGAAACTTCTTACACCTTTGATATATGTAGGGCATGGCATTTTCTCGATCGCACCAACCTTATCCTTATCGACTTCAATACCTCTTTCAGAAATTTTATGTCCTAAGACGATGCCTTCATTAACCACAAAGTGGCACTTCTCCCAATTCAAGACAAGGTTGGTATCTTTATATCTCTGCAAAACTCGATCAAGGTTGCCCGTAAAGGGAGAAGTCATCCATGAAAACCTCAACAATCTAGAAACCAGAATAACCATCTAGAAACCAGAATTTGGGAGAAACCAGAATAACCATCTAGAAAGCAGAAGTGTGTGTGTCTAGACAATCTTTCTAGCATTTGGTCAATAAAAGGCAAAGGGTAATGATCTTTCCTAGTGGGTTTATTCAATTTCCTAAAATCAATCACCATCCTATAGCCAGTAATAATCCTCTGTGGGATCAATTCATCTTTGTCATTAGGGACAACGGTGATACCTCCTTTCTTGGGGACGCAATGCACCAGACTTACGCAATCACTATGAGCAAGAGGATAGATAATACTTGCTTCCAGGAGCTTTAGTATTTCTTTTCTTAATACCTCTTTCATCTTAGGATTTAATCTCCGTTGATGATCAGCAACTGGTTTGGAATCAGGATCGGTTTTAATTTTGTGCTAGCATAGAGTGGGACTAATGCCCTTAAGATCATCAAGAGTATATCCAATAGCAAGACGGTGCTTCCTCAGAGTTTTCAATAATTTCTTTTCTTCATGCTCTGAAAGGCTAGCACTAATAATAACAGGATATATCTCTTTTTCATCAAGATAAGCATACTTAAGAGTATCACGTAACTACTTAAGCTCAAACACAGGATCACCCTTTGGTGGGGGTGGATCTCCAAGCAGTTCAACAGGCAAATTATTCTTAAGGATAGGATGTTGTTCAAAGATAACTCTATGTATCTCATTCCTTTCATCCATATGCATATCATTTTCATGCTCAAGCAAATATTGCTCTAAAGGACCAGTAGGAGGCACAACAATAGAAGCTAGAGCAATAATTGATGGAATTAATCTCGACGTCGTTGCCGTATGCGGATCGTATACGGAGCAATCACCTAGTCTAGTTAGTATTGCAATTCTAGTAGGATTAGCAATGCTATACACCTGATCGGTTACTTTGAGAATATAAATATGCGTGTATCCTATATGTAACCAGACCAAGATCGAAAGATCAAAGCAATAACAAAACGCAGGTGCCACACGCAGCTGTTGCCATCAAGTCGCCTCGTGTGTTCTCGTGTGCGTATTCGTGAGTTTCTCTTGAGCATATCCATCCAGCTGCTAGCTTGGGTGCTTAGCTAGCATACGTGATTTACCATCCACCAGCTTAGCTTTCTTGACACGGTGATCTTCAAGACTATACGTACGCGTGTATCTCTCGGCCGAGAGTACTGGTCGACGAGTCGCGTCGTATACGTATACCAGAAAGTACTCGGTGTACGGGATCTGTGCTAACAATTGTTATCTAGAGCGAGGTTGATCTTCTAGCAACGGAAGATCATGTCGGAGGACAACAAGACCAAGCAGCTGGCGGCGTACTCCGGTGCGGCTAAAGTATTTGCTGCTCCGGCGAGTTCGTCATACCCACGATTTGACCGCGAGAACTTCGGCGTCTGGAAGGCACTGATGGAGTGTAGTCTCCGCGCCAACGTGTTGTGGGACGCAATCGATCCAGGAGGCGACGGTTTCAAAAAGGGGGGAGCCGAGCACTGGAAGGATCGGCAGGCGGCATCAGCGATTTACTCGGTGATGTCGATGGATGTCCTTCAACATCTGATCGCCAAAGAAACGACGAAGGAGGTGTGGGATACCTTGGAGCTCATGTTCGAGGGACACGACCGTGTCAAGCAAGCCAATCTCCAAACTCTCTTAAGGAACTATGAGACTTTGGTCATAGGCGACAATGAGTCTGTGGATGCGTTTGCTTCACGGGTAGCTACTCTGGACAATTGGATCCGCACACTTGGAGAGAATCTAACGGAGGCCTCGGTTGTCCGTCGGTTCTTGCGTGCGGATCCTCCCCGGTACCTGCAAATTATCACAGGGATCGAGAAGTGCATCGATCGTGACTCACTCCATCGATGATCTCGTCGGGCGCTACAAGGCTCATGACGAGCGTATGCGGTATAGTCTCGGGGACGGGAGGAATGATGAGCATGTCATGCTCACACGGGCTCAGGGGCAGGTGCTGGACTCAAGGAGAGAAGGTGAGGGCTCTAGTAGCTACGCTCGCCAAGATCATGTGCCAAACGAACAAAGTCAGAAGGACACCAGTGATGGCTCTCCGAAGAAGAAGAAGAAGTTCGACAAGCGCAAGATCAAGTGTCACAATTGTGGGATCATGGGGCACTTCAAGTCGTTGTGCAAGAATCTCCCGAAGGAGAAGGCGCTCATGGCCCAGCTAGGAGATGAAGGTGACATGATGTTGATGTGTGAACTCATGGACGAGGAGGATCCAATTCTTCAAGTGTTGGCTAAAGAAATTGCCGCACTCCATGAAGGAAAAGTTTGCTCTCAAGATCATGGTTTGGAAACTCGTATCGATGCTACGGATGCGGGGGGTGATTCCGAAACTTACATCAATGCTATGGGTGTAAGTGCCAACTTTGCTGGAGCAAAGGAAGCGCTCATTGCGTGTGCTCGGCCATGGAGAAGCGGCCTTGCTACAGACATGAGGGGTGATTCCAAAACTCATGTCGAAGCTACTGATGCGAGAGGTAATTCTGAATTTTATGTCGATGTTACAGACACAAACGACATTTCTGTTGACGCTAATGCAAAAGAAGACATGAGCGCAACAGCTAGTAATGGAAATCGTGACCCTTGTGCTACGTTTGGGGCGCACGAAGGAGATGGACCAGAAAGGCCGAAGAACAGCAACACTTACCCAGTTCAGGCCAGAGCTGTTGGTGGCCTGCGTGGAGGATCTTTTAGTGGTGGTATGGATGGGCTTGGCTCATCAAGAGAAGTTCCAATAGGCTGCAACTCAGGCGTGAAGGTTTTCCAGCGTGGTCCGGAGGGAGAAGGAGGCCAATCTGCTTTGGTGCCTAGTTCAGGTGAAAAGTCAAGAAGCTTAGTTCGGGCTGGATTTTTTGCTTCGCCAAAAGAAACGCGCGCAACCGAAATTTTCATGTTGTCTCCGACGGTAATGGAGGAAAGGACACCACCACCTGTATCCATAAAGCTACATCCGGTGTTTCATCCATATCCGGAGGATACTCTTCGGACGATTGACCCGGTAAAGATCAAAGGAAGTGGGCGAAGGTGTCTAGCAATTGCCGAGAAACCGGCAGATTTTGAAGACGCAAATACGAAGGAGTGTTGGCGTCATGCTATGAAAGAAGAGTTGGAGTCGATCCATGCATGGGAGCTTGTGGATCTTCCCAACAATGAAAAAACCATGGAGCTCAAGTGGGAATTTATGATCAAGAAAGAAGCTGAAGGAAATAGTGTGAACCACAAGGCGAAGCTAGTGGTCAATGAGGACATGCAAGATGAAGATGTGGGCTTCAAAGAAGTGTTCGTTCCCATTGCACGGATGGAATCGGTGAGATTACTTATCACTCTCGCGGATCAAGAATCATGTAAGATATATCACATGGATGTAAAATCCACGTTCTTGCACGGTGAGATGGAAGGAGATGTGTACGTGAATTAGCGACCGAGCATCATTGAAGAGCGAGAAGAGCACAAGTTATCGAAGCCACACAAAGTCTTGTATGGGCGACGACAAGCCCTTCAGGCGTGGAACATCAAACTTGATCAGACTTTGATTTCTCTTGGATTTGAGAAAGCTCCACTCGAGCATACAACGTACAAGAGCAGTGAAGGAAGTGATCGTCTACTAGTTGGCATCTATGACGACGATATATTGATTACTAGAGCAGATGAAGAGGTGATTGCAAAGTTCAAGCTACAAATGAAGGAGCTTTTCAAGATGGATGGTCTAGGTCTTTTGAGTTGCTACCTCGGGCCACAGATACATCAAAAGTCGGAAGGGGTCACACTATGCCAGGATGCATATCCAAGAAAGGTACTTGAAAGCTCTAGCATGAAAGATTGCAATCCAATTGACGCTTCAATGAAACCTCGTCTTGAGCTGAGCAAGAAGAAGATGGTGAGATTACTCAGCTACAGTGGTAGTGACAAGGAAGGAATTGTTGGTGACCATAAGAGTACCTCGGACGTGGCATATTTCCTTGGTGGAAGCGTAGTAAGCTGGCTATCACGAAAGCAGAAAATGGTGGCATCGACTTCAAGTGAAGCAAAGTGTCAAGGTGTGTAACTGGGAAGGCTACATGATGATCTAATGGATCGAGATCCAGAACAAGTGGTGCTCAATGTTGATAGCGAGTCTATATTTTTTCTACGCGAGGATGCAGTGCAACATGACAGGAGAAAGCACATTGATACAATGTATCACTACACGAAGAATTGCGTGGAAGAAGAGAAGACGAGGTCAACTATGATCGCACCAATGATCAGCTGGCGGACATGCTGAATAAATCTATGGGTCGAGAGAAGATCCTGAAGATACGAAGAAGGGTCAACTTCGGAGCCGTGACGTGACAACGTCGTGTTTAGGGGGTGATTGTTGGAACTAATCCCGACGTCGTTGCCGTATGCGGATCGTATACGGAGCAATCACCTAGTCTAGTTAGTATTGCAATTCTAGTAGGATTAGCAATGCTATACACCTGATCGGTTACTTTGAGCATATAAATATGCGTGTATCCTAGATGTAACCAGACCAAGATCGAAAGATCAAAGCAATAACAGAACGCAGGTGCGACACGCACATGTTGCCATCAAGCCGCCTCGTGTGTTCTCGTGTGCGTATTCGTGAGTTTCTCTTGAGCGTATCCATCCAGCTGCTAGCCTGGGTGCTTAGCAAGCTTACATGATTTACCATCCACCAGCTTAGCTTGCTTGATACGGTGATCTTCCAGACTATACGTACGCGTGGATCTCTCGGCCGAAAGTACTGGTCGACGAGTCGCGTCGTATACGTATACCAGAAAGTACTCGATGTACGGGATCTGTGCTACCAATAATTTCATCCTTACTAGACAACTCTTTTTCATGAGGTTGTCTACCAAACTTGGAGAAATTGAACTCATGTGACACACCTTCAAAGCCAACAGTGACAGTTTGCTTCTCACAGTCAATATGAGCATTGACAGTATTGAGGAAAGGTCTCTCAAATATGATGTGACAAAAGCTATCTTGTGTGGTAGCAAGAACGAGGAAATCAGCAGGATACTTAGTTTTACCACACAAGACTTCAACATCTCTGACAATTCCCAAAGGGCAGATAGTATCTCTAATGGCAAGCTGAATAGTGACATCAATAGGTTCCATCTTGACACGTGCAATATCTTCTTTAATTTCATCATATAAAGATTGAGGTATTGTACTAACACTAGCACCCACGTCACATAAACCATGATAACAATGATCTCCTATCTTAACAGAAACAACAGGCGTGCCAACAATAGGCCTATGTTTGTCTCTAGCATGAGGTTTAGCAATGCTAGCAGCATCTTCACATATGTGAATATCATGGCCATCAACATTGTCGGACAGGAGATCTTTGGTAATAGCAATGCTAGGTTCAACTCTAATTTTCTCAGGGGGTGTAGGTGTTCTAATGTAGCCCCTACGTATCACAGTTGAAGCTTTAGAATGATCCTTTATTCTAACAGGGAAAGGCGGTTTTTCAATGTAAGCACTAGGAACAATAGGACCATTATAAGCGATGACTTTCTCTTCAACTGAATTGGGTTTAACTACATTGACTTCTAAGGGAGGATGATATTTAAACCACTTCTCTTTAGGGAGATCAATATGAGCAGCAAATGATTCACACAATGAAGCTACTATCTCAGAGTCAAGTCCATATTTAACGCTAAAATCACAAAAAGTATTTGTTTCAACAAAGGATTTAACGCAATCGAACTTAAGATTCATACCTGACTCCTTACCTTCATCGAACTCCCAATCTTCAGAGCTGCGTTTAATTCTTTCCAATAAATTCCATTTGAAGTCAATATCTCTCTTCATAAAAGAACCGGTACAAAAAGTGTCAAGCATGGTGCGATTATCATGAGAAAGCCGAGCATAAAAGTTCTGAATGAGAATTTCTCTCGAGAGCTCATGGTTGGGGCATGAATACAACATTGACTTAAGCCTCCCCCAAGCTTGAGCGATACTTTCTCTATCACGAGACCAAAAATTATAGGTATAATTCAGATCACGATGTACCAAATGCATAGGATAAAACTTTTGATGAAATTCCAATTTCAATCGGTTGTAGTTCCATGATCCAGTATCATCACATAGCCTATACCATGTCAATGCTTTATCCCCCAAAGATAAGGGAAAGACCTTCTTCTTGACCTCATCCTCGGGCAAACCTGCAAGCTTAAATATACCACAAACTTCATCTACATAGATTAGATGCAAGTCGGGATGTGATGTTTGCTACGGCAACAAAAGACCTTCCCTCGCAACGGCGCCAGGAATCCTTCTGCTACAGGCTACGCCTATAGGGACTTCCTTGGCAAATATGCAAAGGATTTCCTTACGTCCTTGGAGCCTTGCGTTGGTGTTCCCTTGAAGAGGAAAGGGTGATGTAGCACAGCGGCGGTAAATATTTCCCTCAGTTTGAGAACCAAGGTATCGATCCAGTGGGAGGATCGCGTCAAGTCACAAGTGCCTGCACAAACACAAAGAGCATGCGCCCAACGCTATGAAGGGGTTGTCAATCCCTTATAGATTGTTTGCAAAGTGAGAACTGAAAGAAAAAAGTAAACAAAGGAAAGTAAAAGTAAAAGTGGAGACGAAAGTTGTGAATAGACCCGGGGGCCATAGTGTTCACTAGTGGCTTCTCTCATGAAAGCAAGTAGATAGTGGGTGAACGAATTACTGTCGAGCAATTGATAGAACCACGCAAAGTCATGACATTATCTAAGGAAATGATCATATCTATAGGCATCACGTCCAAAACAAGTAGACCGATACTTTCTGCATCTACTACTATTACTCCACACGTCGACCGCTATCCAGCATGCATCTAGTGTATTAACTTCATAAGAACAGAGTAACGCCTTAAGCAAGATGACATGATGTAGATGGACAATATCAAATCTATGATGGAAGCCCATCTTGTTACCCTTGATGGCAACAACATGATGCGTGCCTTGCTGCCCGTTCTATCACTGGGAAAGGTCACCGCACGGTACGAACACAAAACCAAGCACTTCTCCCATTGCAAGAATCATAGATCTAGTTGGCCAAACAAAACCCAAGACTCGGAAAGACTTACAAGGATATCAAATCATGCATATAAGAAATCAGCAAAGACTCAAATATAATTCATAGATAATCTGATCACAAATCCACAATTCATCGGATCTCGACAAACACACCGCCAAAGAGGATTACATTGGATAGATCTCGATGAAGATCATAGAGAACTTTGTATTGAAGATCCAAGAGAGAGAAGAAGTCATCTAGCTACTAACTACGGACCCGTAGGTCTGAAGTGGACTACTCACGAGTCATTGGAGAGGCGATGATGTTGATGTAGAAGCCCTCCAACTCCAAAGTCCCCTCCGGCAGGGCACCAGTAAGGGTCTCCAGATAAGATCTCACGGAAACGGAAGCTTGCGGCGGCGGAAAAGTGTTTTCGTGGATGCCGTGATTTTTTCTGGATTTTTAGGTAATATATAGGCCAAAGAGCTAGGGCAGGGGAGCGCCAGGGAGGCCACAAGCCTGGTCACTGTGACCCCCTGGCCGCGGCGTCAGGGCTTGTGGGCTCCCTGTGGGCCCCCTGCCTTGGCCCTCAAGTCCCCCGATCTTCTTCTGTTCTGGAAAAATTTATTTCGGGGATTTTATTCCGTTTGGACTCCGTTCCCAAATCAGATCTGAAAAGAGTCAAAAACAGAAAAAACAGGAACTGGCACTTGGCACTGAATTAATAAGTTAGTCCCAAAAAAGATATAACAGGTATATAAAACATCCAAAGTTGACAAGATAACAGCATGAAACCATCAAAAATTATAGATATGTTTGAGACGTATCAATGTTCCATCTCCTGTAAAAGGATTAGCCAACAGTTTCTCTAGCATACCCGAAGGAATTTCATTACAAATATTTTCAGTAGGTGCAGCAGGTTGAGGAGCAACTCCTTGTGCTTCCGTACGAGGTGAAGATACCCCGAACAAGCTCCTCAAAGGATTAGTTTCCATAGTGACAAGTGACAATAAATTTTAGCACACTATATAAATGTTTGCTTAAAAAATTCCACTTACCAAAGGCGCTTCACTCCCCGGCAACGGTGCCAGAAAAGAGTCTTGATGACCCACAAGTGTAGGGTATCTATCTAGTCCTTTTGATAAGTAAGAGTGTCGAACCCAACGAGGAGTAGAAAGAACTGACAAGTGGTTTTCAGCAAGGTATTCTTTGCAAGCACTGAAATTATCGGTAACAGATAGTTGTGTGGTAAGATGATTCGTAGCAAGTGGCAAAGGTGCAGAAAAGTGGCCCAGTCCCTTTTGTGGCAAGGGACAAGCTTGGACAAACTCTTATAGGAGGTAAAGCGCTCCCAAGGACACATGGGAATTTCTGTCAAGCTAGTTTTCATCATGATCATATGATTCGCGTTGCCTACTCTGATAGTTTGATATGTGGATGGACCGGTGCTTGGGTGCTGCCCTTACTTGGACAAACATCCCACTTATGATTAACCCCTCTCGCAAGCATCCGCAACTACGAAAGAAGAATTAAGACTAAGTCTAACCATATCATTAAACTAGTGGATCCAAACCAGCCCCTTACGAAGCAACGCATAAACTAGAGTTTAAGCTTATGTCACTCTAGCAACCCATCATCTACTTATTACTTCCCAATGCCTTCCTCTAGGCCCAAATAATGGTGAAGTGTTATGTAGTCGACGTTCACATAACACCACTAGAGGAGAGACAACATACAACACATCAAACTATCGAACGAATACCAAATTCACATGACTACTTTTATCAAGACTTATCCCATGTCCTCAGGAACAAAAGTGACTACTCACAAAGCATAATTATGTTCATGACCAGAGAGGTATTGAATAGCATCAAGAATCTTAACATATAATCTTCCACCGAGTAATCCAACTAGCATCAACTACAAAGAGTAATTAATACTACTAGCAACCTTACAAGTACCAATCGGAGTCGCGAGACGGGGATTGGTTACAAGAGATGAAATAGGGTTTGGAGATGAGATGGTGCTGATGAAGATGTTGATGGTGATGATTCCCCTCCGATGAGAGGAGTGTTGGTGATGACGATGGCGATGATTTCCCCCTCCGGGAGGGAAGTTTCCCCAGCAGGATGACCCTGCCGGAGCTCTAGATTGGTTCTGCTCAAGTTCCGCCTCGTGGCGGCGACGACTCCTCCCAAAAGCCTCCTCTTGATTTTTTTCTGGAATGAAACCCTCCTTATAGCAAAAGATGGGAGCCAGAGGGGCACCAGTGGGCCCACAAGCCACCTAGGCACGACCAGGGGGTAGATCGCGCCTCGCAGGCTTGTGGCCTCCTGGTGGCTCCCCTCCGGTACTTCTTCCGTCCAGTATTTTTTATAAATTCCAAAATAATTCCTCGTTGATTTTCACGGATTTTGGAGTTGTGCAGAATAGGTATCTCAAACTTGCTCCTTTTTCAGGCCAGAATTCCAACTGTCGGCATTCTCCCTCTTCATGTAAACCTTATAAAATAAGAGAGAAAAGGCATAAGTATTGTACCGTAAAGTGTAATAACAGCCCATAAAGCGATAAATATCAACATGAAAGCATGATGCAAAATGGACGTATCAGCCGGCAACCTGGGACAGGAAGAATGGACGTCGTTTTCTTTTCTCGTTTGTTTTCGTCCGTAGCCAGACCCTGCTCTTCTTCATGATGTTTATGTATTGTACTGATGTGAATCTGATGTAGCTTGTGGCGAGTGTAAGCCAATTCCATATACTCTTCTCTTCAGTACATGTACTTGTAACGATATCCATTCTTGCGAAACGACGAGATGGGCTTCTATCCCTGTCGAGCCCCTTGGGCTAAAATAAGGATAGGATCGCATCTTGGGTGTTACATCGCCATCATCTCCCTCAGACTCATTTGATGTAGCAGACGCCTCCTCAACAGACACCACCTCCTCATACTCCGTCCACAGGTAGTTGGCCTTTATCCAGTCCTCATCAGTTATCTTTTCCTCTAAACTGCTCTGGACATCAAGGTCAATCTTTCGCATGATCATCTTGTCACGGTTGCGCACCTTCTTGGCATCGACATGTGCCTTGTACCGACCCTTCGCATGGAAGCAGAAAAGAGCCTTCATATTCTTCCTGAGCTTGGAGGCCCAACAAGGTTCAGTCTCAGATTTGGGAACAAACTCATAATCGGGATCAAACTCGTCATCCGAGTCAGTAGCAGCAATCTCTGGAACAACAGGTGGAATGCCCCAATTCTCTTTCACATGGAGCTTGAGCACACCATGAGTGACCATGTGATCAGTCACTAACAGCATAGTAGGAAGGCATCATTCCAGGTGTCCTCAATCAGCTTGAACAGATACGGAGCATAGATGGGCACCTTCTTCTTGTTAAACATAGCAGACCTCAACTATGTCCACATAATGTGGGAAGCATCCAAGGTGGACTGGCGGTCTAGCTCCTTCTAGCAGAAAAGAAGGAGGTTGACAAGATAGGAGTGCACTTGGTCCTTGTTCCCAACATGAGGAAACAAAGTATTGCGAAAGATCCTGTGCAGAAAAGGAATGATCTCGGTACGATCACCCTTGGAAGTCTTCACAATCCTCAAGTGACGAATGAGCTTGGACTTCTGAATAGCAGGAATGCCCTCAGTGTGAGGCCTCGGGCCAATAGAAACATCCAAACCCCTGTCAGCAATGTCAGAGAGTTCATAAACGTCTTACAATTAGAGTGTAGCACACATGTACCAGTCATCCAGGTCATGCGCCTTTCATCACCTTCATGGAAATGAACAGTGGCATAGAATTGAGCCACGATCTTGCTGTCAAAGTCCCTATTGAAGCCAATGATAGGACCAAGACCCCACTTCCCACAAAGAGTATAAGATTCAACAGAATAAGCAGTATGGGGATTAGAGGTCATGTGCCCCATATCAATGTTGTTGACATCCACAAAGAGATTGGTCCTTGTCTTGATGATCTTGGAATAGATAAGAGATTGAGTCTTGTTCCAAAATGGACACCCAGCAAGAGCATCATCTTGAGGAAGACAATAGGGATCCTTCTTGCGAAGCACAACAAACTCTTCTTGAGGCAAATCTTGGGGCTCTTTGGGGCCCTTCTTCTTGTTGACTGTCCTCCTCACGGGTTGCTTTGTGGCTGATCACTCGAACTAGCAGTTTCCTCCTCAGATGGACGTGGGCGCTTGGAGCCACGCTTGGGGTTCATGCGATGAGTCATAGGACCAGAGCCATCACCTGGAACTCACAAGAAGAATGGCAAGAAAACATGTGTAAACAAACCGCAATAGTCAAATAGGAAACCAAAACAGAGATGGGCAGATGCAGGAAAGAAAGTGGGTGCACGTGCCAGGGCGGTAGTACCGCTGTGCAAGAGCGGTACTTCCACCGCAGTGGTAGTACCGCTGTGCAGGAGCGGTACTTCCACCGAAGCGGTAGTACTGGTCATGCACGGGTGGTAGTACCGTCCTGGAGCAGACAACTGCCGTTAATGGAGGCAGCAGTGCTCGATCTCTCCATCCCACAAATCTCTAATGCAAGTACCAAAATTATTGCAACAAAAGTTCATCCACACATCCTACACATGCCATGGAAAAACAAACTAAATAGGGAATCCACACGCATTGCCCTAGATCAAGATCCAACAAAATATCATGAGAGAAACAGGGATCGAGGGCAGTATCGGGTTCCATTGGCACGAGGGATCCCTACGAACAAAAAGGTGGCATGGATAGAGGGATCTGGAGCCAGCCTCCGGGGATGTTCTTGGTCGCTACAGAGAGGGAGAGGCGTGGGCAGAGGGAGGGAATGGGTATGGGGGAGTTAGAACTCCCCCTGCCCCGATCTTAACTCCCCACAAATTCCCCACGGCGGTAGTACCGCCCATCTGCACGGTAGTACCGCTTGAGCGGTAGTACTGGCCTAGGAGCGGTAGTACCGCCTGTGACCCAAGAAACAACCACCTTAAAAGATGGAAAGAATAAAGGCAAAAAATTGGGATCTATTTGACTACGTAGAGGAGAGAATAAAGGTACAAAATCAAGAAGGTACTCCACCTTAAAAGAATGTAAAACGAGAAGTAGAACGCATTGTGGGGTGACTGTTCATGCAATTAATGAAAATAACTTGTGTGGAAGAGGGGCGGTGGTCGAGGCCACCTATGTTTGAGCTAGTTGGTATGGCACTATGATACGTCTCCAACGTATCTATAATTTATGAAGTATTCATTCCATGTTTACAATAATTTTATATGATTTTCGTATGATTTTATTAGAACTAACCTGGACTGACGCTGTTTTCACCACAACTACCATGGTATTATATTTGTGCAGAAATAAAAGTTCTCGGAATGTGCTGAAAATTTAAGGAGAATATTTTTGGAAAATATAAAAAATACTGGAGCAAAAAGATACCGGAGAGGAGTCCCAAGGCAGTCACAAGCCTAGGGGATGCACCCTCCTAGGACGCATCCCCTGGCTTGTGGGTCCTTCGGGAGTCCCCTTGACATGAGAATGACGCTAAAAATTCCTATAAATCCCAAAACCTCCGAAAAGAAACCTAGATCGGGAGTTCCACCGCCGCAAGCCTCCAAAGCCACGAAAAACTAATCGGGAGCCCGTTCCGGCACCCTGCCGGAGGGGGAAACCATCATCGGAAGCCATATTCATCATCTCGACGGTCTCCATGACGAGGAGGGAGTAGTTCACCTTCGGGGCTGAGGGTATGTACATGTATCTATGTGTTTGATCTCTCTCTCGTGTTCTTGAGATGGCACGATCTTGATGTAATGCGAGCTTTATTAATATAGATGTATCATGTGGAGCTTTCCCCTCTCCATCTTCTTGTGATGAATTGAGTTTTCGCTTTGAAGTTTTCTTATCGGATTGAGTCTTTAAGGATTTGAGAACACTTGATGTATGTCTTGCAATGGGATATCCGTGGTGACAATGGGGTGTTCTATTGATCCACTTGATGTATGTTTTGGTGGTCAACTTGCGGGTTCCGTGACCTTGGGAATCTATGCATAGGGGTTGGCACATGTTGTTGTCTTGACTCTTCGATAGAAACTTTGGGGCACTCTTCGAAGTTCTTTGTGTTGGATTGAACATGATGAATCTGAAATTGTGTGATGCATATCGTATAATCAAGCCCATGGCTACTTGTGGTTACATTGGAGTATCTAGGTGACATTAGGGTTTTGGATGATGTGCATCTTAAGGTGTTATTTAGTATGAACTCTAGGGCTGTTCGTGACACTTATAGGGATAGCTCATAAGATTGATCGAAAAAGATAACTTTGAGGTGGTTTTGTACCCTACAATAATTTCTTCGTTTGTTCTCCGCTATTTGTGACTTTGGAGTGAACTCTTTGTCGCACGTGAGGGATTTATATATGATTCAACTATGTTAGTATTGTTGGGAGAACTTGCACTAGTGAAATTATGGACCCTAAGCCTTGTTTCTAA
The DNA here is from genome assembly GCF_904849725.1 of Hordeum vulgare subsp. vulgare. NCBI lineage: Eukaryota > Viridiplantae > Streptophyta > Magnoliopsida > Poales > Poaceae > Hordeum > Hordeum vulgare. The sequence goes on along the minus strand of NC_058524.1, from coordinate 93,253,193 downwards.
GCATTGCAATACCGTTTGTGTTCACTTTTATCACTAGTTAACTTGCTGCTTTTATATTTTCATATTACGAAAACCTATATCTACCATCTATAGTACGCTTGTATCACCATCTCTTCGCCGAACTAGTGCACCTATACAATTTATCATTGCATTGGGTGTTTTGGGGACACAAGAGACTCTTTGTTATTTGATTGCAGGTTTGCTTAAGAGAGACCATCTTCATCCTATGCCTCCCACCGATTGATAAACCTTAGATCATCCACTTGAGGGAAACTTACTATTGTCCTACAAAACTCTGTGCTTGGAGGCCCAACACGAGTGTACAAGAAGAAGGTTGTGTAGTAGACATCAAGCTCTTTTCTGGCGCCGTTGCCGGGGAGGTTAGGTAAGCGGCACTCACATCCCGTTAACGAAGCTCTTTTTTGGTGTCGTTGCCAGGGAGGTGAGTGCTTGAAGGTATATCTTTAGATCTTGCAATTAAATCTTTTAGTTTCTTGTTTTTCACTATTTTGGTTTTATAATAGAGAACTACAAAAAATGGTATTGACCTTGCCTCATATACTTCATCTTTTTAATATCTTTCGTGAAAATGATGGAAGGGAAAATTGTGCTCAAGTGTTAGAAGAAGAAGTTATTAAAATATTTGGCACTAAATCTTTGAGTGATGAGCATGATAGAAATATTGTTAGTATGAATTCTCTGAATATTCATGATGCTAATGATATGCAAACCCACAAGCTTGGGGATGCTATGCTTGATGAATATGATATTTTTAGTCCCCCAAGTTTTGATGAGAAAAACTATTATGATGATAGCATGCCTCCTATGTATGATGATTATTGCGATGACATGTATTCTATAAAGAGTGATAGTAACCATGAAACTTGTTATCATGATTTTAATATTCAAAGTGGTTATGTCAATCAAGTACCTCATGATAGTTATTTCATTGAGTTTACTCCCACTATTAGTCATGAGAAGAAATTTTCTTGTGTGGAGAGTAATAAAGTTTCTATGCTTGTAGTTCCTGAAAAGAATGTTGTATGTGATAGTTATATTGTTGAATTCTTTCAAGATGCCACTGAAAATTATTATGAGGGAGGAACATATGCTTGTATGAATTGCAATAATATCAAGTTTCCTCTCTATGTGTTCAAAGTTTTGAAGTTATGCTTGTTTTGCCTTCCTATGCTAGTTGATTCTTGGTCCCATAAATTGTTTGTTCAAAAAATCCCTATGCATAGGAAGTGAGTTAGACTTAAATGTGCTTTTGATGAGATTCATGATGCTCTTTTACATGTTATAATTATTATTCCTATGTGAGCATCATTGAAATCATCATGCCTAGCTAAAAGGCTTAAAAGAAAAGCACTTGTTGGGAGACAACCCAACACTTTTACTTCCTTTTTTTGGTTTTCACATGATTAAGCTATTGTAGTAATCATGTTTTATGCCTTTTATTTCAATAAAGTGCCAAGTAAAGCCTTTGGGATAGTGTGGATGATAGTTGACTTGATTCTGTGCAAAAACAGAAACATTTGCTCTCAGTCCATGCATTTTGTAAATTCACCGGAACGTGATTTTGATCTGAATTTTGTACAGATGATTGGTATACAAATTTACTAGATTTTCCTATTATTTCAGAATTTTTAGAGACAAGAAAGTATGGTTACACTACAAATCTTCACAGACTATCCTGTTTTTGACAGATTCTGTTTTGCTTGCATAGTTTGCTTGTTTTAGTGTTCCCATAGCTTATATTCAGTGATATAAATTATGGGAATAGTATAATACAGTAGGTATAATGTGGGAACAATTATGAATCTTGTCTTGACAGTACCTAAGTGAATGATCATTATTTATTATTCTAACCCATCTTACGAAGTTCTGTTTCATTTTGTGTGATTGAAGTTTTCAAGTTTTGGGTGAGACACCGATATGACGAGAATAAGACAAGAACCTAAGCTTGGGGATGCCCAAGGCACCCCAAGGTAATATCCAAGGAAGACTCAAGCGCCTAAGCTTGGGGATGCCCCGGACTTGTTGAGGACATGGTAAGCGCGAGAGCTTGTAGCATAACCAACAAATATGCCCTCTTATGCTCTAGGTTCAAATTTAGACAATCGATCACCTTTCTTAAGAATGAAATACTTACAGCCAAACACTCGGAAGTACTTGAGGTTGGGCCTGTTGCCGCTAAAAATTTCATATGGAGTCTTGTTAAAGCATTTGCGAAGATAGAGCCGATTGATGCATGACATGCGGTGTTGATGGCTTCGGTCCAAAAGTTATACGGAGATTTAAACTCCGCCATCATGGTTCTTGCCGCATCACGTCCGGTTCTTCCTTTCCGCCACACCATTTTGTTGAGGAGTGTAAGGTGCAGAGTATTGATGCTTGATTCCTTCATCACTCAGAAATTCATTTAGGGTGTAATTCTTGAACTCGGTGCCATTGTCATTTCTAATCATCAATATCTTTGCATTATGTTGGTGTTAAGCTTCATTAGCAAAGTCAATGGCGGTTCGTTGAGTCTCACTATTTATCTTGAAAAAGTATACACAGGTATATCTTGAGTAATCATCTAACCAAGCAATAATTTCTTCCCCCAAGACTATCATAGGATGGAGCAAGAAAGAGATCCATGTGGAGGAGCTCGAGGGTCCTTTTTGAGTAGATGGTAGTCGTGGGGCGGTGAGCCGTCTCATGAATCTTTCCATCATGGGCTAGCCACCGATGTGAAATCCATCCCACATCAACTTTATTGCTGGATCAAGAAGGCGGAGATCGTCATCGAGTTGTACGTGTGCTGAATGCAGAGGTGTCGTCCTTTCGGCACAAGATCGGGGATGGATCATGATGGGATCGCGGGACGGATCGTGATGAGATCACGGGACGGAGTGTGATTTGGATCGAGAATATGTTTGACTACATCAACCGCGTTATATACACTTCCGCTTAACGATCTACAAGGGTATGTATATACAATCTCTCCTCTCATAGATGTGCATCACCATGGATAGATCTTGTGTGTGCGTAGGAATTTTTTTGTTTCCCACGCAACGTTCCCCAACAGTGGCATCATGAGCTAGGTCTATGCATAGATGACATCACGAGTAGAACACAAAGGAGTCTGCGGGCGTTGATATTAAAATTGCTTCCCCCTTAGTATTTTCTTGATTCAGCGGTATTGTTGGATGAAGCGGCCCGGACCAACCTTACTCGTACGCTTACAAGAGACCGATTCCATCGAGTGACATGCAAGTTGTTGCATAAAGATGGCAGGCGGGTGTCTTTTTCTCCTACTTTAGTTATATCAGATTTGACAAAGGCGGTCCTTGGAGAAGGTTAAATAGCAACTTGTGTATCACCATTGTGGTTTTTCATAGGTAAGAATCCTTCTTGCCAGATACCCATAGCAGCCACATAAAACATGAAACAACAAATTAGAGGATGTCTAACTTGTTTTTGCATGGTATGCATGTGATATGATATGGCCAACGACATGGTGTTATATATTTGATGTATGAGATGATCATGTTGTAATAGTTAAATATCGACTTGCATGTCAATGCTACGGCAACCGACAGGAGCCATAGGGTTGTCTTTAATTTATTTTGGCGCTTGGTGATGCTTTACTTTATCGCTAAATTAGTATCTATAGTAGTACAAGCATAGTTGGCACGACAACCTCAATGGCAGAAAAATGATGGAGATCGTGATGGTGGAGACCATGGTGTTGTGCCGCTGACGATGGATATCATGTCGGTGCTTTGGAGATGGAGACCAAAAGCACAAGATCATCACCATATCATGTCACTTATGATTTGCATGTGATGTTAATCCTTGTATGCACCTTGTTTTGCTTAGGATGATGGTAGCATTATAAGGTGATCCCTCACTAACATTTCAAGATAAAATTGTGTTCTCCCCGAGTGTGCACCGTTGCGAAAGTTCGTCATTTCGATACACCACGTGACGATCGGGTGTGATAGACTCTACGTTCACATACAACGGGTGTAAGACAGTTTTGCACACGCGGAACACTCAGCTTAAACTTGACGAGCCTAGCATGTACAAACATGGCCTCGGAACACAGGAGACCGAAAGATCGAACATGAGTCATATAGTAGATATGATCAATATAGAGATGTTCACCATTGAAACCAACTCATCTCACGTTATGATCGGACTTGGGTTGGTGGATTTGGATCATGTACCACTCGAATGACCAGAGGGATGTCAATTTGAGTGGGAGTTCTTAAGTAATATGATTAATTGAACTCATTATCATGAACATAGTCAAAATGTCTTTGCAAATTATGTTGTAGATCACTAGCTTGCGTTGTAGCTCCCCTGTTTGTTTTGATATGTTCCTAGAGAAAATTAAGTTGAAAGATAATAGTAGCAATTATGCAGACTGGGTCCTTAAACTGAGGATTGTCCTCATTGCTGCGTAGAAGGCTTATGTCCTTAATGCACCGCTCAGTGAACTATCCCAAGTGTCATGTGTAGATATTGCGAACATCTCACATACACATTTCGATTACTACATAAGAGTTCAGTTGTATTGATTTACGACTTATATTTGAGGCACCAAAATGTTTTGAACGTCACAGAACATATGAGATGTTCCAAGAGCTGAAATTGGGATTTCAGGCTCGTGCCTGTGTTGAGAGGTATGAGACCTCCGACAAGATTCTTTGACAGCAAAGTAAAATAGAAAAGCTCAATCGTTGAGCGTGTGCTCAAGTTGTCTGGGTGCTACAATTACTTGAATCGAGTAGGAGTTGATCTTCCAGATAATATAGTGATTGACATAGTTCTCCAAAGTCGTTCCCACCAAGCTACTGAGCTTTGTGATGAACTATAGCATACCAGGGATGGGTAAGATGATCCCTGAGCTATTCGTGATGTTTGACACCACCAAGTTAGAAATCAAGAAGCAGCATCAAGTGTTGATGGTTAGTAAAACCACTAGTTTCAAGAAGGGCAAGGGAAAGAAGGGAAACTTTGAGAATTACAAGACAGTTGTCGCTCCAATGAAGAAACCCAAGGTTGAAACCAAACCCGAGACTATGTGCTTCTATGATGAGGGGAATGATCACTGAGACGGAACTGCCCTAGACACATAGTATATAAGAAGGCTCGCAACGTCAACAGAAGTATATTAGATATACGCGTTATTGATGTGTACTTTACTAGTACTCCTAGTAGCACCTAGGTATTAGATATTGGTTCAGTTGCTAAATGTTAGTAACTCAAAAGAAAAGCTACAAAATAGACGGAGACTAGCTAAAGGCGAGGTGACGATGTGGGTTGGAAGTGTTTCCAAGGTTGATGTGATCACCATCACACGCTTTCTCTACCTTCGGGATTAGTGTAAAACCTAAATGTTGTTTGGTGTTTGCATTGAGCATGAACATGATTGGATCGTGTTTATTGCAATACGATTATTCATTTAAGGAGAATAATGGTTACTCTGTTTACTTGAATAGAACCTTCAATGGTCATGCACCTAATATGAATGGTTTATTGGATCTCAATCGTAGTTATACACATGTTCATAATATTGATGCCAGAAGATACAAAGTAGTAATGATAGTACCACTTACTTGTGGCACTGCCACTTCAGTCCTATTGGTATAAAACGCATGAAGAAGCTCCATGCTGACGGATCTTTCGACTCACTCGTTTTTGAATCGTCTGAGACATGCAAAACATGCCTATTGGTGTAAACGCATGAAGAAACTCCATGCAGAGGGATCTTTTGGACTCACTTGATTTTGAATCACATGAGACATGCGAATCATGCCACATGGGCAAGATGACTGAAGGCCTCGTTTTCCAGTGAGATGGAACGAGCAAGTGACTTATTGGAAAAATTACATTTTGATGTATGCAGTCCAATGAGTGTTGAGGCACACAGTGGATATCGTTATGTTCTTACTTCACTGATGATTTGAGTAGATACTCATGTATTTACTTGATGAATCACGAGTCTGAAGTGTTGAAAAGTTCAAGCAATTTCAGAGTGAAGTTGAAAATCGTCATGGCAAGAGGATGATATGTCTGCGATGTGATCGTAGAGATGAATATCTGAGTTGCGAGTTTGGTAGACAATGTGGAAATTGTTTCACAACTCATGCCGCCTAGAACACCATAGTGTTATGGTGTATCCAAACGTCATAGTTGCGCCCTATTGGATATGGTGCATACTATGATGTCTCTTATCGAATTACCACTATTGTTTTGGGGTTATGCATTACAGACAACCGCATTCACTTTAATAGGGCACTACACAATTCCATTGAGATGACACCGTGTGAACTATGGTTTGGAGAAATCCAAGCTGTCGTTTCTTAAAGTTTGGGGTTGCGATGCTTAAATCAAAAGGCTTTAGCCTGATAAGCTCGTACCCAAAGCGGATAAATGCATCTTCATAGGATACCCGAAGGAATCAGTTGGGTATACCTCCTATCTCAGATCCTAAAGCAAAGTGTTTGTTGAGGAAAATGGGTCTTTTCTCTAGAAAGAGTTTCTCTCAAAAGAATTGAGTGGGAGGATGGTGGAACTTGATGAGGTTTTTGAACCGTCACTTCAACTAGAGAGTAGAAGGGCGCAGGAAATTGTTCCTGTGGCGCCTACACTAGTTGAAGTGGAAGTTGATGATGGTCATCAAGCTTCATATCAAGTCACTACCAAACCTCATAGGTCGACAAGGACACATTCCTGTCTTTGAGGTCATGTTGTTGGACAACAATGAACCTACGAGCTATTGAGAAGCGATGGTGGGCCTGGATTCCGACAAATGGCTCGAGGCCATGAAATCTGAGATAGGATCCATGTATGAAAAAAAGTGTGGACTTTGGAAGAACTACTTGATGGTCGTAAGGCTATTAAGTACAGATGGATCTTCAAAAGGAAGACAAACGATGATGGTTAATGGCACCATTTAGAAAAGCTCGGCTTGTCGCAAAGAGGTTTCTGACAAGTTCAAGGAGTTAACTACGATGAGACTTTCTGAGTCGTAGCGATACTAAAGTCTGTTGGAATTAGATTAGCAATTGCTGCATTTTTCAATTATGAAATCTTGCAGATGGATGTCAAAACATTGTTTCCTCGACGGTTTCCTTGAGGAAAGGTTGTATGGGATGCAACCACAACATTTTGTCGATCCTAGGAATGCAAACAAGTATGCATGCTCCAGCGATCCTTCTATGGACTGGAGCAAGCATCTCGGAGTTGGAATATATGCTTTGATGAGATGATCAAAGCTTTTTTGGTTTATACAAAATTTATGAGAAACTTGTATTTCCAAGAAAGTGAGTGGGAGCACTATAGAATTTTTGATATGTATATGTGGTTGACATATTGTTGATCACAAATAATGTAGATTTCTGTAAAGCATATAGGGTTGTTTGAAAGGAGTTTTTCAAAGGAAAACCTGGAGTAAGCTACTTGAACATTGAGCATCAAAATATATGGAGATAGATCAAGACGCTTGATAAAACTTTCAATGAGTACATACCTTGACAAGTGTTTGGAAGGAGTTAAAAATAGATCGGTCAAAGAAGGAGTTCTTGGTTGTGTTCTAAGGTGTGAATTTGAGTAAGATTCAAAGCTCGACCACGGCAGAAGAAAGAGAAAGTACGAAGGTCGTCCCCTATGCCTTAGCCATAGGCTCTATAGTATGCCATGTTGTGTACCGCACGTGATGTGTGCCTTGCCATGAGTGTGTCAAGCGGTACAAAGAGTGATCCAGGAATAAATCACTGAACAACGGTCAAAGTTATCCTTAGTAACTAGTGGACTAGGGAAATTTTTTCAATTATGGAGCTGATAAAAGAGTACGTCGTAAAGGGTTACGATGATGCAAGCTTTGACACTAATCTGAATGACTCTGAGTAGCAAACCGGATTCGTATAGTTGAGCAGTCATTTGGAATGGTTCCAAATGGCGCATGGTAGCAGCATCTATAGAATGACATAGATATTTATAAAGCATACACGGATCTGAAAGGTTCAGACCCGTTGACTAAAACCTCTCTCACAAGCAAGTATGACTAAACCCCAGAACTTATTGGGTGTGAATCACATAGTGATGTGTACAAGATTATTGACTCTAGTGCAAGTGGGAGACTATTGGAAATATGCCCTAGAGGCAATAATAAATTAGTTACTATTATATTTCCTTGTTCATGATAATCGTTTATTATCCATGCTAGAATTTAATTAATTGGAAACTCAAATGCATGTGTGCGTACATAGACAACAAACCGTCCCTGGTGAGCCTCTAAGGACTAGCTCATTGATCAAAGATGGTCAAGGTTTCCTGGCCATAGACATGAGTTGTAATTTAATAATGGGATCACATCATTAGGAGAATGATGTGATGGGAAAGACCCAAACTATGAACGTAGCATATGATCGTGTCTGTTTATTGCTATTGTTTTCTGCATGTCAAGTATCTGTTTCTATGACCATGAGATCATGCAACTCTCAGGCACCGGAGGAATGCCTTGTGTGTATCAAACGTCACAACGTAATTGGGTGACTATAAGGATGCTCTACAGGTATCTCCGAATGTGTTCGTTGGGTTGGCGTGAATCGAGAATTGGATTTGTCACTCCGTATTACAGAGAGGTATCTCTAGGACCCACTCGGTAATATAAAATCACAATGAGCTAGCAAGCAATGTGACTAAAGATTTAGTCACGGGATTTTGTATTATGAGACGAGTAAAGAGACTTTCCAGTAACGATATTGAACTAGGTATAGAGATACCGATGATCGAATCTCGGGCGAGTAACATACCGATGGACAAAGGGAATAGTGTACGAGATTAACTGAATCCTTGACATAAAGGTTCGAGTGATAAAGATCTTCGTAGAATATGTAGGAGACAATATGGGCATCCAGGTCCCGCTAATGGTTATTGAACGGAGAGTGTCTCGGTCAGGTCTACATAGTTCTCGAACCCGCAGGGTCTGCACTGTTAAGGTTCGGTGACGTTTTAGTATATTTGAGTTATGTATGTTGGTGACCAAAGGTTGCTTGGAGTCCCGGATGAGATCCCGGATGTCTCAAGGAGTTCCGGAATGGTCTGGAGACGAAGATTGATATATAGGTAGAGGGTATTTGGGCTCCGGAAAGGTTTCAAGCATTTTCGGTAGTGTCCTAGGAGTGACGAATGGGTTCTGGGGGTTCACCGGGAGGGGCCAACCACCCCGGGGGGCACATAGGCCTAAGAGTTGGTGTACAAGCCCCTAGTGGGCTGGCCGGCCAGCCTCATGGTCCTATGCATCCGAAATAGTGGAGAACGGGAGGAGTTTGACTAGGAGGAGCAGTCCTCCTAGCGCCTCCACCAAACCCACTTTGAGGAGGACTCCTCCTCCTCTTGGGCGTTGTCGGCCAACCCTAGGGGAAACCCTAGGGCGTCACCCCTTCCCCTCCCTCATATATATAGTGGAGGGGAGAGATGGCAACGAGGCCTTAATCCAAAGCGTAGCCCCCTCTCCCTCCCTCTAGTTCGTTCTTCCTCTAGATTAGGTTCGGCAGTGCACGACGTAGACCTGCCAGATCAGCGCCACCACTATCGCCGCCACACCGTTAGGCTCTCGGAGAACTCATCTACCTCTCCACCCCCTCTTGCTGGATCAAGAAGGTGGAGATTGTCATCGAGTTGTACGTGTGCTGAACGCGGAGGTGTCGTCCGTTCGGCACTAGATCGGGATGAATCGTGATGGGATGACAGGATGGATCGTGATGAGATCGCGGGATGGACTGCGATTTGGATCGCGAAGATGTTTGACTACATCAACCATGTTATATACGCTTTCGCTTAGCGATCTACAAGGGTATGTAGATACAATATCTCCTCTCATAGATGTGCATCACCATGGATAGATCTTGTGTGTGCGTAGGAATTTTTTTGTTTCCCATGCAACGTTCCCCAACACTAAAGCCCATAAGTGCAAGTTAATGAACGGAAAGTAAATTGTATGCGAGGGTCTCAACATGCATAACCTTCTCAATGGTAAGTTTCGGAGAAATTATCACCTTGTCGAGACCCAATACCTTTGAAATCGCATCATGACTTGGGTGGCAATGGATGGGTCGGGATGAATGTCCACCACGAAGTCCTTGCTTCCGGTCATATGATTTGTTGCTCCACTATCAAGCAATCATGACACCCCACCTTGAAATGGATTTCTGATCTGTACATATCTGTAATATTTGCTTTACTTACCCCTCCCTGTTACTCCTTGTCACATGTGTAAATACTTTTTATCTAAAATAAAATAAAATAAAATTAATTTGAATTTAAGATGACGCAAGATGATGATGCAAATGTTTGCAAGCAATTATTCTAGGGTTGTGACAACTAACCCCCACTAAACGAGAATCTCGTCCTGAGATTCACTCATAGGGTAAGGGGACGGAGCGGGCACTGGCTATCACAATCTTCATGATCCAGTTGCCCTTTTCGAAGATGTTGATTCATTTCACCATGTTGACCTTGACATCTTTGGCTTTGAGATATTCACTAGAACACCACGACAAAGGAGGAAGAAAACTCTACGAAAATCAATCTTCATCAAGATTGAACAACTCAAGATCAACTCATGGAACGAGACGTAGGAACGTCCTTTGAGTTGAAACACAAATCACATGACAGGAATGAGGAAATGAGGCATGTGACAGAGGTTCAATCGGTAGGCAACAATTCCACGCTTAAATAGATGGTGACGAGGTTTCAAAGTAGCGAGGATTATGTTGCCCTTCATACCATAACGGGGGACCTTAGGAAGGTGACTCGTAGAGTTATTCCCTTAAGTGGAAAAAAAATTACCTTTGATACATAGATCATTGAAACTCTTCATACTAGGGTAAGGCAATTCACAAATGATTGTTTGAAGTAGTTTAGAGATATGACATACTCAGCTTGGAAAAGAAAGCTAGAGCTATAGAGCAACTCGGCAAATGGAAGGCACATTCCAATTGTTACCGAGGATATAACCCAATGTGTGAGTGTGCTCTCAAGAACTTGAGAATTTCCATATTCATCAAGGTTTTACCAACATCCATGCCAAGATCTTGGTGACACATCATACTACCATGATGGATAATGATGGAGGATGGAGATGCAAAGGAAGACAACACTTTCCCGGATTTCACCTTAGCTATGCCAAGGAACGGCAATATGGATGATTGACCGATAGACATTTAGCACTCCGCTTCTAATTCTCCTTGATGTACTAGCACAACCCAATTATAGGTAATGCTTTATATCTAGAACATCGAGTACAAGTCGGACTTCGGGGCTCAAATGGGGTCCATGAGGAACTACTATTGAACTAAGTCGTAAGAAATCCTCATGGGGAGGTGGCTAGGGTTGATGATATAAGATATTATAACAATATGTCTTCTGGCTAGGTGTGTAAGCCATGACATCACTTTACCAGATTACACACAGACCGATATTATAATTCCTGGGTAATGTTCCAACCATCATGTCTACCTTTGATTCAGATCTGGTTGGTGATAGGATGTTTCAGACTCAGCATGTCTGAAAGAGAAGGTTTGCAACACAATCGATGCGATGACATTGCACGATTCTCACAAAGCGAACAACGGAAGCCAACTCTAAAACATGAGCTGGTTTGCAAGACAAACATGACCACATAGAAGTCTTACAACAAAACACTACCGAGTTCTGGTTTGGAAACCATCATTGAGGATGTCGAAGTCCTTACATAAGTCCGGATTAGCTCTTATGAAGGAACCTCTTTTACTTATACAAATCAATCAGTGGCTTGGTGTGTTAGGTGATACATATGGAGTGGAGATGATCAGTCTATCAAACCATAGAATACTTCGCACGTGCATGACTGACTTGGGATGATTCCAGAGGAAGCAAAATAACTTCTCTTGAATTCACGACGGCAACTTGCATCAAATGCACATGATTAAGAGAAAGTCACTTCTTACACCTAACATATACTTCATGTACGAAACACGTAGATATTTCCTACAAAAGTTTCCAACACTAGCATGATGTTCAAAAAATCATGGAGAGGATGAACATTGTTATCGCTGGGCTCAACAACAGTTCCTCAAGGTTTCCTTATATAAAGTAAATTCCACTACTATGTGAACAATGTGGTAGCATTGGTCAGACCAAAGATGTAATGGGGTATGCTCGAGAAAAATCCATGAGTAAAACACCATTAATAATATCTTTAGTTCTGACTTTCATTTGACGATAGCCCACACTCAAATCAAAGGTTGGACAAGACGATAGGTGCATAAATTGATCACAAGGATCAACCAATGAATATATCCTCTTTCTTCAGGACTCACACAGCACAAAAGATATCCCTTTTGGATGAACTAAGTCACGCAAAGATTTTATCTTCCAACTCCCCAAGTTGTTGTTTTGCTTAGCCAACTAGCTCAGGGGTATACAACATGGATTCTTGGAGAAGGGTTGGTTTATAGGAAAACCAACTTGATCACGAGCTCAACATAACGGTCAAAGAACAACCTGGTAATACTTCCGAGAAGATATTCGGAAAATCACAAACCACCAATATGTTATTAAGCTCAAGAACAATCTTTCTTTGAGGGCAAGATGATGGTTATCAAGAGTGAGGTATTGACACAATCCTAACTCATTGATCGAGGAGTGCACCAGGAAAGATGGACTAGGTAGCACGATCAATCTTAGAATGGTGATTCAATAACCAACACACTAAGAATGAATTTATTGTCCATTAACTTCTAATCAATAGGATTGCTAGAAGTATTGATTTCACACGTCACAGTTCACTTGTCGATATTCCGGTTACAACCAACACGGAGGCCGAGGAATGAATAATGATGGCGAGAAGTATCACTACATCAAGATTTCGTAAGAGATTGTGCAATTCTCATGACAATCTTGACATGAAGAGGGTAATACTCCAAGGTAGAACAAAGCAAAAGTTGGATTGACATTTTTCTTTGCGGAATACAACTGCTTTGAACCAATCCTAGAAATGGATAAGGTACTGGAGTTTGCTTCTCCCAATCATTCTGAAATAGAATGGCTCGATAGACCACAAGAATAATAGGCATCGATGAACACAAATGCACAACTACTCTTGACTATCCACTAATAGATGAAGGTCGGAATACAGTTGAAGAGGGACAACTCAAGATCACATGATTTTTCTGAGTTGTATATGCATAGATTAGCATGTCGAACGAGTTCAACATAATTCTTCCAAATAACCCATGCAGAAGGTTGGATTGGCAGAGTCCTAACTATGGAATGGATAACTCATCACGAGCACTCTTGTTGTGATCTTTAGTTCAAAAAGAACTTCTGCCATGATGGTTCATGGTAGTGGAAGAATGATGTACCACAAACCTTGAGAACTAGAGCAAGGTTACTAATCATCCTAAAGGAACGAGCAATTACTATCAACATGAGTGAGCATAATGAATCATGGATTAAAAAACTGAGAAATAGAATAACTACTGACTAAATAACATCACACGATGTTTTCGATAATAAGGGCCAGAACTATCACACTGGAAACACAAAACACATCTAGACTATTGGGCGGTTTTCCGAGGTAACATGGTTTCCTAATACTCCACAAATACATCAAGGTAATGGAGTACCTCAACACAATAATTAGTGTGCTTTGTCTGGCCAAAAAGACATCGGGAATAGGAGGAAGGAATTTGCAATTGCATCAAATTTATAACCCTTGGATAACTCAGACAACATAACGGATGTACGGGCATGAAATATGAGGCAACCTCCACGAAAACTGACAACATAACAATGAATTTCTATGGAGACATCGATCCAGGAATACCACAACCTTCCTATAAGTCTCCAGCATTGTAACTCGTCATCCTGATAGATAGATGAGAAAGCGTAATGCTTAAACCCGGTAGAATATAGAAGAGGGTGACTCAGAATAAGAATGACACAAGGAAAGTAGTAAAAAAGCCTTATGTTCCCTTCCACAAGCAATTCCCTTATATAACTAAAGAGTTGCTAGACTCAACATCGACCAGTTTGGCTTGGTTATCCTACACGAATCAAGCTCTGATACCAAAGCTTCGGGACCCCGATCCTAAGTCATAAGAACCTTTTCTGTAATACATCACATCACTTTGTAGCCTCACGCATGATAAACCCCATGGCTGCCACCTTACCTTGGCCGGGACCGTTTACGTCTTTTGGCTCACGTATATGAATGTGTTGCTAGCATTCGAACGACAAAGAACCCGGGTCGACATGACTAGTTATAAACCCAAGTGGTACATCCGTACAGGGACATGCATACATAACCCAACAAAGCAGGTGTCGGTCAACAACGTGTGTAGATGAGTCGTAGCAAGCTACACAGACTCCATTACACTGTGTGACATTTCCCCGAGGGGACAGACACAACAGCAAAGAAGGATACATGCTGGTCAATCATGTGTCCGGAGTAGTAGCAAGCTACCAAGGCTCAATGGAAGCACAAGAGGCATTTCCCCATAAAGAGTACTACTAAAGGCACACAACTAGGTGTTGAATCCCATACATACCAATGCATCTCAAACATACACACAAAATGCACGATATGAGTAGATACAACATGGCATCACAACATAACTCTGAAACATGTCATTTATTTAGAACGCTCCGAAGAGCCAACATAGTATAATGTTACAAACAGAGGGGTTCACACGAGCCAACATTCAGAGCATACAAACATCAGGCGGAAGTTAAATGTCTGGGTACAAACATCTACTAAAAGCGGCTGGAAGAGCGTGAAAAGCGACAACAACCCTACCAAAGGAGCCAGGCCTATGTCTGGGATTCCCAAGCTATTCCGGTCTACGTCAAACTCATCGCGTAGGAACGTTTAATGAGATTAAGGTCTCCTCTGCAAAAAATAATTAAGCAACCGTGAGTACAAAGGTACTCAGGAAGACTTACATCAGAACTATCGACATATGCATCATTGTCAACAAAGGGGGTTGTGGATTTTATTTGCAGCAAGCCAACTTTGACTCTTGGCTAACCTGTACTATGACCACGAACACTTTCTTTGAGGTGGGGTAGTGCAACCGAGTCTACATATTCACCAAATCAATACACCATTATGGATCCACTCTCGTCTCCCTACGGGAAGGCCATCCATAACACTCACGCTTATCTTGCATGTTTTAGAGTATCCATTCAAGTTGTCTATGTACCACATAATGTCTCCAAGTAGTTCATATCCGAGGACGTGGCTATTCCAACGAATTAATTCACCCTGCAGGGGTATATTTTTCACACACGCTCTCACCACTTATCACCATGTGCACGTCATGCATCTCAGCAACCATCAAGCGGAAGCACTAGCGTGGGTGTCGGCCACGACCGTTAACCACACAAGACCCTAGTCCATGTTTATTGCCTATTTGAGACTGAACCCGCAAGGAAGTCCGGCCGAAGTTTCCTCAACAGCCTCAAACGATGTGCGCAGGGTTCCACAAGCCCACCATCCGGGTGCCACTTGGTACATCATGCCACTGTGTATCTACCACACTAAAGCCTACCCCATCGGGCAGAGCTAAACACGTCTGCCAACACTTATCCTACAAACACAAGAAACTAGTTGCAACTCCTGGATAGAGATCTAGGTGATTAATAAGCCGAGGGGGTCATTTAAGTATCCCAATGTGTGGTAGTATCTTGTCTTGGATAACATACATAGAACTCAGTTCTTAAAGACGGTCCCAATGAGACAACCCACCATCTACTCCTACATGGCCTCTCATCGCTACCTTTACCAAATCAGATTTACACACTTTATCCTCACACAGTAGGACATGAACACAACCATTCCGATTCATCGTCCAGATGGATCAGACCCGACACGACTCTAAGCATAGCAGGCATAGTAAGCAAGCATGGATGAGTAAGCACAACAAGGCTCAAATAGTTGCTACTAATGCTAAGTGGTTTCAACTATTTATTGTGGCAAAAGCAGGTCATGGAGAGGAATTGGTTCAACTAACAAAACATGTAGCAGTTGAATCGCTGTTGTCCTAATGCAATAAAAGGTATCAGGAGCGAGAGAGTGGGTTTATATCAGTATGCTCAAGGGGGGTGTTTGCCTGGCACGTCTCAAGATAGTACTTCTCTTCATTAATGCCAACGGTCACAACGTCGGAACCATCATCTACCGAGGGGGCAACAACACTGGCAAACAGAAAGGAACACCATTTACTTCACGGGAATGCAACACTATGATGCATGATCATGACATGGCAATATGCTTTTGATTGAGCTAATGCATCTAGCAACAACATTAAATGAAGTTGGTATGAACCAAGGTGCAATTTTAAACTTCATATGTGATTATTTAAATGGCATATATTTGATTTGTCCAAAACACAGGACATAAGTTGTTCTAACATGCACGAAAATACCATAAACAAATTCCTTGCATTTTTTTGATATTTTTTCATATATAGTTTATTTTCATTAGAGTTATAGATTATTTTCTATTATTTTTCAAAGTTTATAACATTTTATGGAATATAATAAATCATTTAGTATTTACTTTAAATCCAGAAAGGATTAACTGCATCAGCACTACGTCGGCATGACCTCAGCAGGTCAACTAACCGTGCCGGGTCAAACCAGGTAGGGCCCGCCTTTCAATGACTTAGGCTTAATCCCGAGTTGACTCAGGCTTTGACCCAGCGTCGGACCCACTATCAGTGTCTGATAGCTACACTAACTAGTGGATTAGGCTTCTAATGGCTGGCCACATCAGACGTCGCCGCACCTTCACCGACAGCGACCAAAACATCGGCGGATTCTCGCCGGAGTTGCTTAAACTGGCGCTACACACCTCGTATTAACGCGTTGAGGGCACTAGGAGGGAGCCCGTGCTCAACCGCATGAGGCAGAGGGGTCAGGAGGGCACGGGGTCGCCGGAGACGACGACCACGACAAGCTTGGTGGCGACCAGCGTTCGATCGCGTACGGATGCGGGGCTATGGGGCACTAGCGGCCTAGTTCGAGGGCCCTACGGGCTCTACACAGCTCCAGGAGCTCGTTCCCGAGCTCGAGCACGTGGCTTGGATATCACAGCGACGGCGGCGACATGGCCGGCATTGAGAAGCTCTCGCCTCCAATGGCTTTTCCAATTAGGTGCGCATGGGAACCATGGGGAGAGTGGGAAATGGTGCAGCAGCTCACCACGGTTCGAACGAGCGTCTCAGCAGGCGCGGGGATGACCGGAATGGAGCGAATCGACGCCGGGAAGGTTCGATGGCCGGAGGTTGAAGACGGGTCTGGGACGGCGTCCTGTGGCGTCGGGCTTCGTGTGTCTTGCTCGAGAGCTTGAGGGGAACGAGACGTAGCTAGTGGGCAGCACAGGGGCGCGAGCAAGCGGCTGAGGCCACAACACTATGGTTGCGGCTCCGGCAAGGTTCGGCCATCGCGGTTGGATGCGGGGGCAGAAGCAGAGGGAAGTATGGGGGGAGAGGAGGAACCACACGGCTTTGTGGGAGCCTATCATTAGTGCCTCACTGGCGGAGGCAAGCAGGAGGTGGCGATGGGCCTCGGTGAGCTCGCCACGCCTCTCCTCTGCCTACTGGCGCGAGGAGGAAGACGACAGGGGGAGCTACAGTGGGCTGGGCTGGTTTTGGGCGAGGTAAGTCATGTAAACCCTTTTTTATTTTTTTTATTTCCGGTTTCCTTTTATTATTTCCAATTTGTCTTGATTTGATTCAAAACCAAATCATTTTTTAAACTCATAAAAATAATTATGGACTCAAATTGGATTATTCCAAAGGCCCTCAATTATTTTCATAATTATTGGAGCCATCAAAATATTTATAGCATTTTAAAATCCCCAATTCAAATATAACATGTGTTAATTCAAAAACCCATATGACTAAGAAAAATGTGTATCACCTTTGGTTTATGTTCCCAACATTTTCCAGAAATAATAAATATTTTTGGAAGCCATTTTAGGTTAATTGAAAATTATATTAGGTTGAAATAATTTGAATTAGATTGGTGCTAGGGTTTGATCATCCCTATTTCAAATTAATTTGAATTTAACATGATGCAAGATGATGATGCAAATGGTTGCAAGCAATTATTCTAGGGCTGTGAAAGGTTGGACTTTTGGAGATGCACACACACACACACACACACACACACACACATATATATATATATATATATCCCTTCACCACCTCTCATTCGTAGAGAAAGCACTCAGAACACACACACACACACACACACTTGCGAGGTTCATTTTTCTGAGAGAGAGCCACCTACTCATGTGTTGAGATCAAGATATTCCAATCCATCCATTATAAACTTGATATCTAGCCTCCCCAAGTTGCTTTCCACCAATCAATCTCTTCTACCCATGCCGAATTTGTGAGAGAGTGATTGAGTATTGAGGAGACTATCTTTTGAAGCACAAGAGCAAGGAGTTCATCGTTCTACCGCATCTATTATCTTTCGGAGGGTGGTGCCTCCTAGATTGGTTAGGTGTCGCTTGGGAGCCTCCTACTTCGTGTTGTGGAGTTGAACCAAGAAGTTTATACAAGTAAGGAGATCGCCTACTTTGCGAAGATATACCCCGAGTGAGGCTAGTCCTGTGTGGATGTAAGCCATGGTGGATTAGACAAGGCCGCTTCTTCGTGGACCCCTTGTGGGTGGATCCTGATACGTCTCAAACGTATCTATAATTTTTGATGGTTTAACGCTGTTATCTTGTCAACTTTGGATGTTTTGTTTACCTTTTATATCTTTTTTGGGACTAACTTATTAATCCAGTGCCAAGTGCCAGTTCCTGTTTTTTCTGTGTTTTTGACTCTTTCCAGATCTGATTTTGGAACGGAGTCCAAACGGAATAAAATCCCCGAAATAATTTTTTCCAGAACGGAAGAAGATCGGGAGGCTTGAGGGCCAAGCAAGTGGGCCCACAGGGGGGCCACAAGCCCTGTTGCCGCGGCCAAGGGGGAGGTCGCGGCAACCAAGCTTGTGCCCCCCCCTGGCGCTCCCCTGCCCTAGGTCTTTGGCTTATAAATTCCCTAAAAATCTAGAAAAAAAATCAGGGGATCCACTAAAACACTTTTCCGCCGCTGCAAGCTTCCGTTTCCGCAAGATCTCATCTGGAGACCCTTCCTGGTTCCCTGTCGGAGGGGACTTTGGAGTTGGAGGGCTTCTTCATCAACACCATAGCCCCTCCAATGACTCGTGAGTAGTTCACTTCAGACCTACGGGTCCATAGTTAGTAGCTAGATGGCTTCTTCTCTCTCTTGGATCTTCAATACAAAGTTCTCCATGATCTTCATGGAGATCTATCCGATGTAATCCTCTTTGGCGGTGTGTTTGTCGAGATCCGATGAATTGTGGATTTGTGATTAGATTATCTATGATATATATTTGAGTCTTTGCTGATTTCTTATATTCATGATTTGATATCCTTGTAAGTCTCTCCAAGTCTTGGGTTTTGTTTGGCCAACTAGATCGATGATTCTTGCAATGGGAGAAGAGCTTGGTTTTGGGTTCATACCGTGTGGTGACCTTTCCCAGTGACAGAACGGGCAGCAAGGCACACATCGTGTTGTTGCCATCAACGGTAACAAGATGGGATTTTATCGTAGATATGAGATTGTCCATCTACATCATGTCATCTTGCTTAAGGCATTACTCTGTTCTTTTGGACTAAATACACTAGATGCATGCTGGATAGCGGTCGACGTGTGGAGTAATAGTAGTAGATGTAGAAAGTATTGGTCTACTTGTTTTGGACGTGATGCCTATAGATATAATCATTGCCATAGATAACGTCACGACTTTGCGCGGTTCTACCAATTGCTTGACAGTAATTCGTTCACCCACCGTCTACTTGCTTTCATGAGAGAAGCCACTAGTGAACACTACGGCCCCCGGGTCTATTCACACCTATCGTTTCCACTTTTGCTTTTACTTTGCTTTGTTTCTTTTTGCTTTCAGTTCTCACTTGGCAAACAATCTATAAGGGATTAACAACCCCTTCATAGCGTTGGAAGCAAGCTCTTTGTGTTTGTGCAGGTACTTGTGATATTCCTTCATTGGATCGATACCTTGGTTCTCAAAACTGAGGGAAATACTTACCGCTGCTGTGCTACATCACCCTTTCCGCTTCGAGGGAACACCAACGCAAGGCTCCAAGTCCACAGGGGAATCCTTTGCATATTTTCCAAGGAAGTACCTAAAGGCGTAGCCGTAGCAGAAGGATTCCTGGTGCCGTTGCTGAGGAGTATCAAGACAAGAATAGTCTCCCGTCAGCACGCTTGTTTCTGGTGCCATTGGAAGGTCTTTCGTTGCAGTAGCAGAAGTATTTCTGGCGCTGTTGCCGGGGAAGGAGAGATCTATCCAAGTAGGTCTCACAAACTCATCTCTTGCATTTACTTTTTTGCCAGTTGCCTCTCGTTTTCCTCTCCCCCACTTCACATTTGCCGTTTTCATTTGCCTTTCTCCTTTGCCTTTTTGCCATTTTCCTTTGCCGGTTTTCTTGCTTGCTTGTGTGCTTGTTTGTTTGTTGAAGTCATCATGGCTGAAAACAACAAACTTTGCGACTTCTCTAGTACCAATAATAATGATTTTATTAGTACTCCGATTGCTCCCGCCACTAGTGCGGAATCGTATGAACTCAACGCAGCTTTGCTGAATCTTGTTATGAAAGAGCAATTATATGGCCTTCCTACTGAAGATGCCGCATCCCATCTCAATACCTTCATTGAGCTTTGCGATATGCAAAAGAAAAGAGATGTGGATAATGACGTGATTAAGTTGAACCTTTTTTCCTTTCTCGTTGCGAGATCGCGCAAAAACTTGGTTTTCTTCTTTGCCTAAAAATAGTATCAATTCTTGGGATAAGTGCAAAGATGCTTACATATCCAAGTATTTTCCGCCGGCTAAGATTATCTCCTTATGCAAAAATATCATGAATTTCAAGCAACTTGATCATGAACACGTTGCACAATCTTGGGAGAGGATGAAGTTAATGATTAGAAATTGTCCCGCTCATGGATTGAGTTTGTGGATGATTATACAAATATTTTACGCTGGTTTGAATTTCGCTTCTCGCAATATCTTGGACTCCGCCTCAGGTGGAACGTTCATGGAAATCACGTTAGGAGACGCTACAAAACTCTTAGACAATATCATGACCAACTACTCTCAGTGGCACACTGAAAGGTCACCTGCTAGCAAAAAGGTACATGCTATAGAAGAAATTAACTCGCTAAGTGCTAAGATGGACGAGTTGATGAATTTGCTTGCTAGTAGAAACGCTCCTTTAGATCCTAATGACATGCCACTATCTTCCTTGATTGAGAGTAGCAACGCTAGTTTGGACGTTAACTTTGTTGGTAGGAACAATTTTGGCAACAACAATGCTTTTAGAGGAAACTATGTTCCTAGGCCTTTTCCTAGTAACTCCTCTAACAATTATGGCAATTCCTACAACAACACTTATGGAAATCACAACAAATTACCCTCTGATTTAGAGAGTAATATCAAAGAGTTCATCAACTCTCAAAAGATTTTCAATGCGTCCATAAAGGAAAAACTACTCAAAATTGACGATTTGTCTAAGAGCGTTGATAGGATGTCTTGTGATATTGATGCTTTGAAAGTTAGATGTGCTCCTCCCAAGGTCAACTTGGATGAAACTTTGAAAGCTATGCGTGTCTCCATGAATGAGAGCAAAGAAAGAACCGCCCAAATTCGCGCTAGGCGTGAATGGTTTAAAAGGGTGCGTTCTAGTGATGCAAATCATGAAGATCTTAAAGTGCTTGGTGTGACTCCTCTTGAATCTTTGTTTTCGCGTGTCAAACCTATTGATGAAGGGGTTGGATATGAATCCACTTTGGTTGAAAAATGCCCCAATGATTCAGAGTCCACCTATCTTGATGATAAAGGTGTGGAGAGTGGAGTAGAAGAAACAATTATGATAGTTGCTCCTTGTTTGAATGCATTTCTTTGACGCAATCCATTGCAAACTATCCACATGCTTATAGCCAAAGCAAAGCCTTTACCACGCATATCGTAGATACTATGATGAAATCTCTTGAAGAGAAGCTCGAACTAGAAGTCTCTATACCTAGAAAACTTCATGATGAGTGGGAACCTACTATCAAAATCAAGATCAAAAACTATGAGTGCAATGCCTTGTGTGATTTTGGTGCTAGTGTTTCCGCGATTCCAAAGTCTTTATGTGATATTCTTGGTTTTCATGAGACTGAAGAGTGTTCTCTTAATTTGCATCTTGCGGATTCTACTGTCAAGAAACCCATGGGAAGGATCGATGATGTTCTTATTGTTGCAAATAAGAACTATGTACCCGTGGATTTCATTGTACTTGACATAGGTTGCAATCCTTCATGTCCCATTATTCTATGTAGACCTTTCCTTAGGACTATTGGTGCTATCATCGATATGAAGGAAGGGAATATTAGATTTCAATTTCCTCTAAAGAAGGGCATGGAGCACTTTCCTAGAAAGAAAATAAGATTGCCTTATGAACCTATGATGAGGGCTACTTACGGTTTGAGCACCAAGGATGACTATACGTGATTCCATCACCTCTTGCCTAGCTAAGGGCGTTAAACAATAGCGCTTGTTGGGAGGCAACCCAACTAAAAGTGTGTTATATCGACTAGAGGGGGGTGAATAGGAAATTTTTAGAATTTCAACACTGAGGAAATTCCTTTTGAGGAAATTCCCCACTGATGACTAACTTACAGTGGAAACGGTAAAGGATCAGGAGCGCAAAGTTTCACTACAGCAGTTTTTCAGTATGAGGAATGTGAAAACAGATTGCACAGTGAGCAGGCACGCAAAAAACAGATGAGGATTAACTAGCGTGAAGAATTTGGGGTTGAGGAATTTCAGAGAAAGTCTTCAGCAAATTCTTCAAACAGTGACAGTGGAAATCATCAACACATAATATGAGGAATATAAAGAGTTGAGGAATTAGAACCCGTTTCACAGCAACGACAGTAGTTGATGACCTAGTTCCAACTGCTGTGACAGTTGTACATCTGGTTTGGAGCGTCTTGGTATTGAAACCAAAAGACACACAGTCCCGGGACACACAGTCCCTACCGTATTCTCCTTGGGCTAAGAACACACAATCCTCGCCCAACACTCATGGTAAGTCTTGAGGGCAGACTTCCAAACCCTCACAAACTTGGTCACCCGACGATCCACAATTGACTGCTGGATTTCTCTAGACCATGACGCCTAACCGTCTGGAGGATGCACAATCCTCAAAGGTAAAAGGCTTCAGTCCCACACAGGAACAACTTCTTCAGTGATGCTCAATCACTTGGTTCTCGGTTTGTGGTTTGGTGTTTGGGGTATTTCCTCACTGATGAATTACTCTCGAAGACTCTTGAGGAATTGGGTTGCTCTTATGACAAGTGTCAGTTTCTAACAGAGCAGCCAACCAGCTAATGGTTGTGGGGCGGCTATTTATAGCCTGGGAGCATCCCGACATGATTTGACACTAGTGCCCTTAGATAATATGACCGTTGGTGTGGATAAGACCAATGATGTGGCGTGGCTATCGAAACGGTCGGAACCCTCAACTATGAGAGTCTTCATGTCACTTGTATTCCTCACTTGAGGCTTTTGGTAGGATTAGGCTTGGGTTGAGCATCATGAGGAAATTCATTCCAAAGTGTAACTTCGACCCCCTTTAACAGTACGGTGTTCCTATTACTCAAGTGTGAAGAAAAACAAAACAGAAAGAGTAAATCTTCATGCTTCAAAGTCTTCAGAATGATTTTCTTCAGGACACACCGAATTCCTCAATTTCAATATCTTCATGAGGAATAAAAATTTCATCGCAGATTCTTCGCGATTCAATTCTTCAGCTTCAGACCAATTTCTTCAACCGAAGATATACATTTTTAGGGGTCGATATTCATCAAATATTTCAAATTCCTCAGTGACTTATAGATCATGTGTACACTCATGAACACATTAGATACTTAACCTATAAGTCTTCAAACCACCAAAATCACTAAGGGGCACTAGATGCACTTACACCAACGAATCTATCCTTTTTCTTTCTGTTTTGTGTTTTCCACACTTTCATAATTCTGTTATGATTGTGTTTTTTGTGTTTCTCTTTGCGTTTGTGCCAAGCAAAACCGTTATGATTAGTCTTGGGGATGATCGTTTGGTCATGCTGGAAAAGACAGAAACTTTCTGCTCACGAAAAGAATTTTCATTTTTTTTCTGTAAGAGCTATTGAGTTGATTCTTTTTGCTGCTGATTGCTACGCAAATCTTCAGACTGTCGTAAATGTTCAGAATTTTTGAAGTAACAGAAGTATACAGATTGCTACAGACTGGTCTGTTGTTAACATATTCTGTTTTTGTTGTGTTGGTTGCTTATTTTGATGAAACTATGGATTTTATCGGGGGGTATTAGCCATGGAAGATTGAAAATACAGTAACCCAACATCAATATAAGTAGAATTTAAGTTTGCTACTGTACTTAAGGAAGTGGTGGTTTGCTTTCTTATACTAATGTTATCACGACTTTGTGTTTAAGTTTCGTGTAGTGAAGTTTTCAAGTTTTCGGTGAAGTTCTTATGGACAAAAAGATAAAGAGTGGCAAGAGCTCAAGCTTGGGGATGCCCAAGGCACCCCAAGATGATTCAAGGATGCCGTAAAAGCCTAAGCTTGGGGATGCCCCGGGAAGGCATCCCCTCTTTCGTCTTCAATCCATCGGTAACGTTACTTGGGGCTATATTTTTATTCACCACATGTTATGTGTTGTAGCGACCCGACTCAAGACGAGTCAAGCCTCTGTGTTTCTGTGCCATCCCTGGATCAGTATGCTGGCACACACAGTACATCAATGTATATATCAAAGTGCAATCACATGTAAAATAGCGTAAAACCGATATATACCTTAAATATCTCAGCGGAAGCGGTCAAGGGAGTGGAGTCCCAATAAACACCAACGGCAAGTTGAGTGTAGACCGTAACCCTAAATCGTACTCTTACTCATCGAAGAAAAATATCTGCAACATAAGACGTTGCAGCCGTGTAGGTCAGCATATTGAATATGCCGGCAAGTCACATAAGAGAGGGGTAAAATGTCATCTATACTATATGCATATATGGCAGGTGGGGTTGTAAGTTTTAGCGTAAAGCAAATTTTTTCTCCTACAACAAGAGAGGGCTAAAAGCAAAATGTTACTACGTTGTTTGTTGTTAACGAGATGGTTCCGCCAACCAGTTCTCGTACCCGAGTTGTCAATAATTACCCTCATCAAATATATTTAATGGTGTTGAGAATTTCAGATAACTTCAGTTCCTTTGGCTCAAGTTGTCCATGACCGTGGACACGGCTAATCGATTAGGTTTGAGTACTCTGCAGAGTTTTGCACACGTTTCCCCACAAGATTTGATCGCCTCCGTGTATGTCCTGGCACTTCAGGGTGTTTGAAGACCGGATGATCAAAACATGGTCTTTCAACGGGTCCCTCTGAATCCCTGTCGGTGCCCATCCAATCCTACCGTTCTTCTACATCTGCTAGCACCGCCTGTCCAGAGTCGCCGCGTTGTCCAACCAAGCCAGAGCCCATAATGACTTGTGGCTGTGCAGGTAAGCCTTGGGTCTTGAAAATATCCGTCCGTCTCTTTGAGCCTGGGTGAAGCTTTCCGCAGGATGTCATGGCCGTCCCCAGCATCCCGGGCATCCACTTGGTTCTCCAGGGAGCCGATCAACCGTCCTTCACCTAGTGTTGCATTGCGTCCGAGGTCTTGAAAATCTTGTCTTAACCGGTCTTGATTATTTAATCAGCCTCGTCACTCGTGTTATGCACTCAACCGAAATCCCGTCTACTCAAGCATAGCAATATGAAAGTTGTCGTCCCGGGGCCAAGTATCGGGGTTGTTGTGTGCCTACCACACGATACTACAATCTATACTAAAATTTCCAAGTACCTACTCAGCATGCAATTTGGGCATAGGATGGTAGAACTACGATGCATAAAACATAGGTGATAGTATGATCAAAGTGACTTGCCTGGTGATGTTGACGAAGAAGAATTTCTCGAGAAAATAACTTGATAGACTACTCGTCACTCTCCGATGAAATCTATATAACAAACATATCATTCACATAAGCACTCATACTAGCAATCATTCTAACAATCAAAACAAAAGAGAGAGCAAAATAGAAAACCGAAAGGAACTTCAAATAAGACAAGGGAGTCTTCTACTACATCAAACAATAAATGATTTTTGTCCAACAGAAAATAATAACAAGGAACTAAGATATAAGTTTAACTAAGATAAAATAAAGTATTTTTCACAAAACTACTTGAAAGGATTTCCAAACGGGATTTGAAACAATGCGGAAACCAATTGCAAGTTACTAAGGAACTAGAATTGATTTCATGAAAACAAATAAAAATAAAATAAAAACTTGTTGCAAAACTACTGTTAACTAACATAAAAAAAACAATAATGTTTCTGAAAAAATAAGGAAAATATTTTAAAACAAAAATAGAAAAGGAATTAGCCGAAATCCTAAAAGAGGTGAAACAGAAATTGTTTCACAATAAACAGTGATCTAAGATACTCAAACAAAACTGAAATTTTTACCACTGATAAATAAGATCACTAGTGATCAGTACCAAAAGGAATCAAATTAAAAGCTATTTTTAAACTCCTGGAATAGGCAAAACAAGGTTTAAACTAAATCTGATCTAACTTATATTTGAAAATTTCAAACATATACAAATTATATGTTTTTAAAAACTACAGGAAATTTTTGAGCTACTGGAAAAAGAATCACTATCATTGAACTTCGGGATCGAAAGTTATGGGCAGAACAAGATTGAAACTATTCTGTTTTTTAACTAAACAGCAAAAATAAGATAAACGGGGAATCCATGTGGCGGCTTCTGATTGGCTGATGGGTGTGG
Source organism: Hordeum vulgare subsp. vulgare (assembly GCF_904849725.1). Taxonomy (NCBI): domain Eukaryota; kingdom Viridiplantae; phylum Streptophyta; class Magnoliopsida; order Poales; family Poaceae; genus Hordeum; species Hordeum vulgare. The sequence goes on along the minus strand of NC_058524.1, from coordinate 93,226,171 downwards.
GTGGCATAAGCTAACCAGCGGATGGCCGCTAAATAAGACAAATTCTTCGGTTCACTTAACTGATGAACCGGTTCTTTTTAGCAAACCGAAGGGGTAAGTACTTCCTAATCTATACCATAGGATCTTGATCTAAGGGCTAAAAAAACAAGTAAAAAAAAAGAAAAGAGAGGAGAGTTTACCTCGGCTGGGAGTTGCCCCCGTGGCTGTAATGGCCGATGGTGGTGGAGCTCCGGTGGGGTGGGGGTGGTGGCCGGCGAGAGGAGTGGTGGAGGGGGGGGCAAAGGGTGGAGGGGTGGCGTGGTGGAGTTCCCTGGGGGGCGAGGTAGAGCTGCAGGGGGAGGGGCGAGGTGGGAAAGCTGCTGGTGTCTCCTGGCAGAAGATTTTTCGTGGGGTGGGGAGGAGCAGCGAGGTGGAGGGGTGGTGGAGGAGGGGGCCGAGTGGTGGGGAGGTGGTGGCGGGGTGAGGTGTGCTCGGCAGGGGGGAAAGGGTGCAGGGGGTGACGAGGTGGAGGAGCTCCTGTGATGTTTCTCCGGTGCCGACTCCGGCGAGGGGTGCGCGAGCTAGAGGCGAGGAGAGGGTATGGTTTCAAGGGAATGGAACGAGGAGGTCTCGGGGGTTCTTATAGAGGCGACGGGAGGCGCTGGGAAGGAAAGGATTTCGCGAATCCCGGAGGTGGGGATTCTTCCCTCCATGGATGGAAGGTTCTGTCACGTGAAGAAGAGATGGAGGTAGGAGATGATGTAGGTTGGGCCAAATAGGAAAGTGTCTTAATTGGGCCAGCTCCTATTTCCATTTAATAGAGATTCCTTTCCTATTTTTAAAACTAGGAAACTAAAACGATAAAAAGGATATCAAATCAATTCGGAATAAAGAGTTTCTATATACTAAATTTATCAGAAAAATAAAATATAAATAATGGGCATTTTTCCACGGCAAAAATAAAAACTTCAGAAAAAAATATTTTCACAAAATTGCCTAAAAGATTTATTTTCTTTTGCAAATAATTTTCAAATGACCCTCTAAGTTTGAGGGTTCAAATAACTTTCGAAATGCCCGTGGGTTTGAGGGTCATGTTCCTCCTCTCTAGAATGTATTTCCCGGCATTTTGTTGCACGAAGAAAACGAATGGAAATGCAAAAGAATTAAATGCAAATATCTCCGTTCAAATTCTTTATAGTTGAAGAAGTCATGTCATCTTCTCTCGTTGCTTTTAAAAGATTGAATTTGAATTCACCGGAGAAGGGGAAAGTCATTTTATTCCCTCTCATTCAAAAGTTTTGAAAAGTTTCAAATTTCACACAAGTTTCAGTCACTCAGCAAACAAACAAACAATCAATCTAATAATTATATTAACATTCCAAAATTTATAATTTTGAGATGTTACATGTGTTTTGCTTGGAGCGTCTTGTATCGTAGGAGTCTTTTATTTTTGTTGTGTCACAATCATCCTTGATGCACACCTAGAGAGAGAGACATGCACTCACCGTGATTTTGTCGAGCTTCTCTTATATCCTTTGGTAGACAATTCAGCTCATATATGCTTCACTTATATCTTTTGAGCTAGTCGCTTTTGCTCTATGTGCTTCACTTATATCTTTTAGAGCACGTCGGTGCGTGGCTTGATAGTTGATCTATGCTATGAAAGTAGTCTCAAAAGGGGTAGTTATCCAAAGGGATATGAAAACTTCCACCTTCATGTGCATTGAATAGTTAGAGAAGTTTGATTCATCTCAACTAGTTTTGAGTTGTGGTTGTGGTAATATTGAAGTTATGCTAGTAAGGTGTTGTGGATCTAGAAATACTTGTGTTGAAGTTAGTGATTCCCGTAGCATGCATGTATGGTGAACTGCTATGTGATGAAGTCTGAGCATGATTAGTCTATTGATTGTCATCCTTTGTGTGGCGGTCGGGATCGCGCGATGGTTTGTACCTACCAACCCTTCCCCTAGGAGTATGCGTTGAATGCTTTGTTTCGATTATTAATAAAACTTTTGCAACAAATATATGAGTTCTTCATGACTAATGTTGAGTCCATGGTTTAGATGCACTTTCACCTTCCACCATCACTATCTTCTTTAGTGTCGTGCAACTTTCGTCGGTGCACAAAACCCACCGTTAGCCTTCCTCAAAACAGCCACCATACCTACCTACTATGGCTTTTTCAAAGTCATTCCGAGATATGTTGCCATGCAACTATCACCATGACATGTGCCACCACGTCTACATTGCCATTGCATGATCGTAATATAGCTAGCATGATGTTTCCATTGATGTCTATGCCATGCTAGATCATTGTCACGGTACACTACCGGAGGCATTCCATATAGAGTCATCATTGCTCTAAGTTTTGAGTTGTAAGTGTGATGATCATCATTGATGGAGCATTGTCCCATGTGAGGAAATAAAAGAGGCCAAAGATGCCCACCAAAAAAAAGAGGCCAAAGAGCCCATCCAAAAAAAAGAGAAGGGACAATGCTACCACCTTTCCACACTTGTGCATATTAAGCACCATGATTGAGAGTCTCTCGTTTTGTCACCACCATATAGATAGTGGGAAATTTGCATTATATAACTTGGCTTGTATATTCCAATGATAGGCTTCCTCAAATTTGCCTTAGGTCTTGGTGAGCAAGCAAGTTGGATGCACACCCACTAGTTTTCTTTAAGAGCTTTCACATACTCTTAGCTCTAGTGCATCATTTGTATGGCAATCCCTACTCATTCACATTGATATCTACTGATGAGCATCTCCATAGCTCATTGATATGCCTAGTCAATGTGACCATCTTCTCCTTGTTTGTCTTGCAACCTCCACCACACTTCACACCACTTATAGTGCTAAAACCATGGCTCACGCTCATGTATTGCGTGAGAGTTGAAAAGGTTTGAGAAAGTAAAGGTGTGAAAACAATTAGTTAGCCAATACCGGGGTTGTGCATGATTTAAATTCGTTGTGCAATGATGATAGAGCATAGCCAGACTATGTGATTTTGTAGGGATAACTTTCTTTTGGCCTTGTTATTTTGAAAGTTCATGATTACCTTACTAGTTTGCTTGAATTATTATTGTCTCCACGTCAATAGCAAACTATTGTTTTGAATCTAATGGATCTGAACATTCACGTCACATAAAAGGAGTTACAAAGGACATCTATGCTAGGTAGCATGAAAGCATCAAAAATTCATTCTTTATCACTTCCCTACTCGAGGACGAGTAGGAGTTAAGCTTGGGGATGCTTGATACGTCTCAGACGTATCTATAATTTTTGATGGTTTCACGCTGTTATCTTGTCAACTTTGGATGTTTTGTTTACCTTTTATATCTTTTTTGGGACTAACTTATTAATCCAGTGCCAAGTGCCAGTTCCTATTTTTTCTGTGTTTCTGACTCTTTTCAGATCTGATTTTGGAACGGAGTCCAAACGGAATAAAATCCCCGAAATATTTTTTTCCAGAAAGGAAGAAGATCGGGAGGCTTGAGGGCCAAGCAAGTGGGCCCACAGGGGGGCCACAAGCCCTGTTGCCGCGGCCAGGGGGGAGGCCACGACAACCAAGCTTGTGGCCCCCCTGGCGCTCCCCTGCCCTAGGTCTTTGGCCTATAAATTCCCTAAAATTCCAGAAAAAACCAGGGGATCCACGAAAACACTTTTCCGCCGCCGCAAGCTTCCGTTTCCGCAAGATCTCATGTGGATACCCTTCCCGGTGCCCTGCCGGAAGGGACTTTGGAGTTGGAGGGCTTATTCATCAACATCATCGCCCCTCCAATGACTCGTGAGCAGTTCACTTCAGACCTACGGGTCCGTAGTTAGTAGCTAGATGGCTTCATCTCTCTCTTGGATATTCAATACAAAGTTCTCCATGATCTTCATGGAGATCTATCCGATGTAATCCTCTTTGGCGGTGTGTTTGTCGAGATCCGATGAATTGTGGATTTGTGATCAGATTATCTATGATATATATTTGAGTCTTTGCTGATTTCTTATATGCATGATTTGATATCCTTGTAAGTCTCTCCGAGTCTTGGGTTTTGTTTGGCCAACTAGATCTATGATTCTTGCAATGGGAGAAGTGCTTGGTTTTGGGTTCATATCGTGTGGTGACCTTTCCGAGTGACAGAAGGGCAGCAAGGCACGCATCGTGCTGTTGCCATCAAGGGTAACAAGATGGGCTTTTATCGTAGATATGAGATTGTCCATCTACATCATGTCATCTTGCTTAAGGCGTTACTCTGTTCTTTTGTACTTAATACACTAGATGCATGCTGGATAGCGGTCGACGTGTGGAGTAATAGTAGTAGATGCATAAAGTATCCGTCTACTTGTTTTGGACGTGATGCCTATAGATATAATCATTGCCATAGATAACGTCACGAATTTGTGCGGTTCTATCAATTGCTCGACAGTAATTCGTTCACCCACCGTCTACTTGCTTTCATGAGAGAAGACACTAGTAACACTACGGCCCCCGGGTCTATTCACACCTATCATTTCCACTTTCGCTTTTACTTTGCTTTGTTTCTTTTTGCTTTCAGTTCTCACTTGGCAAACAATCTATAAGGGATTGACAACCTCTTCATAGCGTTGGGAGCCAGCTCTTTGTGTTTGCGCAGGTACTTGTGATATTCCTTCACTGGATCGATACCTTGGTTCTCAAAACTGAGGGAAATACTTACCGCCACTCTGATACATCACCCTTCCGCTTCGAGGGAACACCAACGCAAGGCTCCAAGGCCACGGGGGAATCCTTTGCATATTTTCCAAGGAAGTCCCTAAAGGCGTAGCCGTAGCAGAAGGATTCCTGGTGCCGTTGCTGAGGAGTATCAAGACAAGAATAGTCTCCCGTCAGCACGCTTGTTTCTGGCGCCATTGGAAGGTCTTTTGTTGCAGTAGCAGATCCCTCCTTGGACTCTCGCAGTTGTTAACCCCCCGTGGGTTGAAGTCTCCACTAATGTGGACGTACAATAGCACCACCTATCGGAACCATGCCAAATATCACCGTGTCCATCTTTGTGTTTGATCTTCCTAAACTCTACTCCTTACTTTACATGTGCATTGTCTTTACTTTCTGCTTCCATATATGTCGACTAGCATGTGTAGGGTGCACTAGACTTGTTAGAACTGCTAAAATCTGCCAACAATTAAAATTGGGAAAAGGCTAGATTTAAATTTATGCATGTATACTATTTACCCCTCCCCCCTCTAGACATCCCTTCTAGTGATCCCACACTCCCCCGCCCGCGAGCTCCAACCCACCACCGGCGGCCAGCTGCGCAGCCCACAAGCGACCCCCGCGGCTGCACCCCTACCAGGCATGTCGTGCACATGCAGCCACGGTAGTCAGCGCCCCCGCCCCCTGGCGACTCGAGCCCACCCCGCCAGCCTTCCCCGCGCCTAGCCCCTTGCCGCGACGACCAACAAGCCGCGCAACGTCATCCAGTCACCCTCCACCCTTATCTCTGATCACGCTCAGAACTGCTTCGGGAAAGTAAACGGTGGCCTCCCTAAACGTTTTCTTCTGTTTTGGAGTGATCATTCGTGTGGTAGTAACACCGGCTACCTATAACACGTTCATAGCCATGAGCCATCAGGTGGTTTTGGTCTATCAATGCTTAAAGTATATACTACTTAACTTATCCGGTTTCAATGCAGTAGCAAAACCACTACTCGGAAAATTTCTACACACATTAGGTTTTAGAATTGCAGAGTAAACAAGTAATTTCTCAATTAAATTAATCAATGAGTAAATCACTAGCCTGGCAATGCCAGAAACATAGACATGCTCATATTTGATCACGCAAGCACATACTACGGTAACAAAACATACATCTATGTATAACGCTAGAAGTGCTACAATAGAAATAAACAGAAGCGTGATAAACATGTTATACCCTCCAATGGGCTTGTTAGTCGTAGCCGCGACAGTGGTGGCGGCAGCCTTCATGATGGCTTTGAGCTTATCGCCGGTGGTACGGTCGACGGAGACATAGAAATGCTATTCTTTCTTTTCCTCCCATTTGCTTTTTTTATGGAAATAAGCAGTGTCCCTTTAGCAGCCACTCTACTGTTCACCTCCTCTTTTCTGCCAATATAACTCTTCCATCTCACAAATTTGGACCAAATGAGCTTCCAATTCATATCTTAGCCTCCATTCATTAGGATTTAGCTCTGTAGTTTCAGCTTTGCTATCAATGACAGACATGACAAAGACATAGAGGAAGCAGTTGAACGGAGGAGAGCAATTGCGTAGTATCTCCCCAAAAACCTAATTAGGATCCGGAGAGACAGAGGCGGCGCTAGTGGAGCAGATGTGATCTGGACCCACGATCCGACGTTTCAGATCATGGCACGTCTGTTATGGACTCCCGATGCAGGGCCGTGGCGGGAGGCGGAGGAGGAGTGCGCGAAGTCCTCTTCTCTTCTCAAGCTCCAATAGCACGTAGAAGACAATCCCTTGGAAGAACGTCCAACTCGTTCTCCACTAGCGGGAAGGGACAAAACTTTTCATCATCCCTTGTCATGACACCTATATGAGCCCTTAATCTTTTTTTAAAATTGTTGAATAGGCCTAAAGCCCACCCCATATTCCAATAGATTGTATGCATCTAGCGATACAAAGGCCGTGGTTCCAGGGAGCTCCTACTTGTTGCATTCTACCGCACGGAGTCCCTCACTCGCACAAGGGGGTCGCCCAACTAGGCCGGCCGAGTTTACTTTTTGACCCAAAAACTTCTGATAATTTCCTTTTTATTCTATTATTCTATTTTTTTTCTTTCCCGCATATTCCTTTTCTTTTTCTTTTTTGGTTCATCTTTTCTTTTCGAATTTGAAGCATTTTTTTCAAATTTGCAGATCAATTTTTGAAATTTCCAAAACATTTTTTGAATTAAAGAACAAAGTTTGAAAAACGACAATTTTTCTAAATTTGGAACATTTTTTATTATCAGCAACAGTTTTTTGGCAATTAAGAATTTTTTTAACACGAACATAATTTAAAAATTAAACAAAATTATTATATTTCGAATATTTTTTGAAAATAACAAACATATTTCGGAAATAGCGAAAATAGTCTTAAAATAACACACATTTTATTTAAATCAAACATTTTTCAAAATCCCGAACATTTTTTGAAGTTATGAATGTTTCTGAAAAAGATAACTATTTCAAATTTAAGAAATTTTTTCAAAAGTTATAAAAACATTTTTCGAACTTGAAGAACAACTTTTTAAAATATAGAACATTTTTCTAAAATCGAGAACATTTTTTGAATTTATGAACAATGTTAAAAAAAATTGTTCATAAATATATTTTGAAAATGCAGAACATTATTTCAACATTGTTCATAAATTCAAAAAAAATGTTCTCTATTTAAAAAAAAGTTCTGAATTTTCTAAAATTGTTCTTCAAATTCAAAAAATGTTTCTGCTTTTTAAAATATATTTTGGATTTTCAAAAGGTGTTCTGGATTTTTGAAAAGTGCCCTAAATTTTGAAAAAGTGCTCTGGGTCTTCTAAATATTTGAAAGCGCGAACACATTTTTAAAGCACCAACATTTGTTGAATCGCGAGAACAAATTTTGGAACAAAAACAATTTAAAAAAATCGTGAACAAATTTGGAAGCACGAAGAATTTTTAAAACCATGAACATTTTTTTAGGATAAGTGTTAGATTCAACCGGTTGATTTCATAGCTCCTTAAGCCACTTGATTTGCTCGCCACGTGTCCATTATACCCACCCACCACTCGTGAATCATCCATCCTTATTTTCAGCCACACACCCGAAAGCATCCAGTCCTTATCTCTTTTCTCCACATCCCTTTCATCTCCATTGTGACTCTCTACCGCTGCTCCTCGTCATGGCCACGCTTCCACTTTCTCTGCTGCTACAGCTGCTGCTCTCAGACCCATCTGAGGCAGAGGAGGGCGCCGAACTACAGACGACCAGCTGCTGGTCTGTCGCTAAAGGCGGGGGGCGAGGGGGGGGGGGTTAACCTGCCCGTGCTGCAAGGCAGAGCACCCACTTGGAAATGCAATGGAGCGCGCGGCGCTGGGACGGTGAATGTGGAGAGTGGCTAACGAGAATGCTGCAACTCCGATGATGGTGCCTTGAAGATGTTGGGAGCAACGTCGGACCATCGGAAGCATAGCCGACGCAGCAACGAAGCTTCGTCGAACGCGCTGGTGATGCGTTAGAGCTTCATCGGGGTTGTAATGGAGCTTCGCCAGACGCGTTGGAGCTCCGCCGGAGTTGTAATGGAGCTTCGCCGGACGTGTGGGTGTTGTGTTGGAACTCCGTCGAAGCTACAATGGAGCTTCGCCAGATGCTCCGGTGCTTCAATGGAACTCTGGCAGTGCTGCAATGGAGGTTCACCGGACGTCATCGGTGTTGCGTTGGAGCTCCGCTGGACGACGGCGGTGCACCAAAAAAGCTGCAGTGGAGTTAGGTACACGTTGTTGCGTTGAAGCACTCGCACGTCTAGTGCTGGCTGTAATCCAATGACCACTAGCATGCAGATCAAACAACTATCTAGCCGAATTATTTTTTTAAGAAAACATCTGGCTGATTCGTAGTAGTGGCCTTTTTTTTAATCTTGAGAACAAAATTTTGAAATGGAGTACAATTTTAAAAAAACTTGAACAAATTTGGAAGCGCGAATAATTTTTTAAAGCATGAATATTATTGAATCTTGAGAACTAATTTTGAAACCGAGAACAATTTTGAAAAATTCTGAACAAATTTTGAAGCGCAAACAATTTTTTGAAGCACAACATTTTTTGAATCTGGAGAATAAAATTTTCAAAAGGGAAAACAATTTGAAAAACTCCGAACAAATTTGTAAGCGCAAACAATTTTGAACAATTTATAAAACAGAGAGCAAATTTTAAAGCGCAAATAAATTTTAAAGCACGAACATTTTTTGAATCTTTAAAATAAATTTGGAAACCGAGTTTTTTTTTGAAAAATCATTACCAAATTTGGAAGCGCGAACAAGTTTTAAATCTTGAGAACAAAATTTTGAAATGGAAAACAATTTTAAAAAAAGTCGAACAAAATTGGTAGCGCGGTTTTTTTAAAGTACAATTATTTTTGAATCTTGAGACCAAAATTTGAAAACGGCGAACAATTTTGAAAGAACCAAACAGATTTGGAAGCGCAAACAATTTTTTAAAGCACGAACAACTTTTTAATCTTGAAAACAAATTTAAAATACCCTGAACATATCTGAAAGCGCGAACAATGTTTTAAAGCACTAACATTTTTTGAATCTTAAGAATAAAAATTTGAAATGAAGATTTTTTTTTGGAAACCCCGAATAAATTTAGTAGAGCGAACAATTTTGAACAATTTTTAAAATGGAGAACAAATTTTAAAGCGCAATAGTTTTTAAATCTTGAGAACAAATTTTGAAACCGAAAACAATTGTGGAAAGCTGTGAACAAATTAAGAAACACGAACAAAATTTTAAATACTTTCAAACATTTTAAAATTGAGAAGAAATTCTAAAATACTAAGGACTTTTTGAAAATACTAAACATTTTAAAAAATACCGAACATTTTCTTAAATTTCGGAACATTTTTTGAAGTAATAAATGTTCCTAAAAAATGGCAACTATTTTAAAATTAGAACCTTTTTTAGAAAGCAAAAATGAACTCAATTTTTAAGCAAAATTGTCGAACGTGATATTATTTTAAAAATATATAAAATAACCGTGGAAAAAAAATAAAGAAACAAAATAGAAAAAATAAAAGGAAACAGAATCAGAAACATAAAAAAAAGTTTAAAAAAACAGTTGAGGTACATCGTAAAAGTTTCCCAAAACCGGTGGCTAAGCCAAGTGTGCGGAGCTACCGCTATTTACAGCAAAATACAGCGAAAAGCATTTTCAGCAGTTCCAGCCTCCTTTTCAGAAAAGAAAAAGAAAAAACCCTTTGCGTGTTTTTAAAAAAGAAGAAAAAAAGATAACTGTCACACGTGTGAACGTTTGCAAATCACCTACATGTATGGATCTGCGTCCGTTTCTATTTCGCACTAATTTTGATTTTTTTTGGTAGATTTTTGTGCCACGTAGGAAAGAGCTGTTGTGTGGGCATTTATCAGTTCGCCCACACGCTTGTTTCGCGCACGCAGGGCTCGCGGCTGCCAACCCGACGTTTGGTGGAACTGACGTCGTGCCCACACGCCCGCATTCCTGTCAGTTGTCATGTCTTTCCAGTGTTACATGGCAACTGAGTGGAACTGTCGTGCCCGCATGTCTGTCAATTGCCATGTCTTCCCAGTGTTACATGGCAACTGAGTGAAATTGTCGTGCCCGCGTGCATGTCAGTTGTCATGTCTTCCCAGTGTTACATGACAACTAAGTGGAACTGCCGCGCCCGCATGCATGTCAGTTGCCGTGTCTTCCCAGTGTTACATGACAACTGAGTGAAACTGTCGTGTCCGCATGCTTGTCAGTTGCCATGTCTTTTCAGTATTACATGGCAACTGAGTGGAACTGTCATATCCGCATGCCTGTCAATTGTCATGTTTTTACAATGTTACATGGCAAGTGAGTGAAACTGTCACGTGGACCGGGACACGCGGGACCGCGAGGTGGTAGGCCGGATGTACGGATCGCGAGGCAGGAGACCGGACGTATGAACGTTAGCTGTTTTGCCGATACATAGACGTGTGGGCTGTTTCTTTACACACCACAGGAAGCGTGTGGACAACACCCCTTAACGTCCACATATGTGGGTGTTATCGCGACCCAAAAAGAACCAGTTACCACCGGGTGTTTGAATTACCGAACTGCAGTTTCATTCCATATAAAACTAGGCGCCATTCTGTCGATCGGGGCATCATCTTGTTCACCAAGTTGGTGTATCCTAGAACCAGAACCCTAACTACTTGATAGAATTAAGTTCGGTCCCAAGAACTTGTGCCGGGAACCATGAGCTGGTACCTGAAAAATCGCTCTTTGGGTGTCTATCTACTTGCTCTTGTGTGCTGAATCCATCGTGGTTCGTTCAGTCAGTGGAGCTGGAGGAATCTCCCGAGAGGTCGCCAGCAATGGCACCCGAGCCGCACACGCTCCCATCTCTACCTGGCCAGGCACCCGCCGGACTCCCTGTTGCCGTAAACTGGAACAAAACAAGCGGGGAGGAGCAATATGCATGTAACTGCGTTTCGGGTGCACGCATTAGCGACGCGACCGCACGTACACAAACACTTATGCCTGAGCATTCGGGTATTTTGGTTATTTTGATTCTGATAGTTTGGTTTATGAATAATTCGGGTATTTAAAAATGTGAATCAAAAATTTTTCTGTCAAAAAAATAACTGAACTTAAATTACCTAAAATTTCGGTTCGGGTAGTTCGGGTATCCAAAAAATTTAAAATATTCGAAGCACACATCAACTTTTGATATGAATAATTGTGATATGTGGATATTTTGGATAGTATGAATATTTTAGTTAGCATGGATAACATGTAAGTGTAATAATAGCGTGAATAATTTGAATATTATGAATAATTCGGGTAGTACGGGTATTTCGGGTTTTCAGACTAAAACTCAGGCCCTAACCCAAAAATCGAATAACAAGGACTTGAGAATCGAACCGCAACCCGATACCCGTATTACCCGATAATTCGGGTAATTCGATTCGGTTCGGGTTCGGGTAACGGGTTAGGGTATTCAAACGTTCAGAATGACAAACACTAGTTAATTGCTTACAGGTTACCACCAGCTGATCTGTGTTCTGTTCAGATCGCAAACGACACCGTGTTTGAGCCGAGCAGTCAACTCTTCATCCTCCAGCAGTTCATGGGCCAAGCAGATGGTGTTGCCTGCGGACTGTGGCGATGAGACATGGGACGTCACTATGGCTGGCAGCATCTTGTCGGTTGAGCTAGTAGCATTTTTGCCAGAACATCAGAACAGTTATTAGATGTAATCTTCTGAACATGATGAATCTTCCATTCTTCTATTCTATCTTGAACTCAACTAGGTAGCGGCGCAGCATCCAGGTATTCCGATGCGGCGGCTACCATATCCATTGTACACAAATGCTTGTAAAAACTAAATAAAAAAGGACCGGCTGCATGTACATGCATGTACTTACCATATGTAATATCATGGTGTGCTTAATTCTTCCTCCTTTCATCATGTATGCATGTGGTGATATCATTAAAGATTTTCTTTGATGTTTGAAATTTAAAATGTTTTATCTATAAAGCCGTTAATTCAATCGATGATCCGTTTTCATCATTGACTTTCTGGCGACGAGTTCTTCAAAACTAGATCCCATATCGTTATGTTCCATCAACTATTTTTTTTTTGGTTCATACTTGCCATATTTTTTGACCCAGTTGTCATATTATTAACCACTTACTTTCCTGATAAAAATAACTTGACTGGCATTTTTTAATGTTGTTTCGTACAAAGCCTTGTAGCAGTTTTCATTATACATGATATAAAAGCATGTCATAGGTTGTGTTTGTCAATTTGAAAATATGTCAACTTATGATATTTACATACAACTTTGCCAGAATGCTATTTTGTGTGCTTGTTAGTTTAACTATGTTGAGTTGTCATATTTACAAACGATAATCAAAAAAGATTTCTTGTGATCACCGGTTTTAAATATGTTAAGTTGTCATATTTTTGCGCGTAATCGCCTAAAAAAAGTTGTTTATACGTGTCAGTTTGATTATGTCGAGATGTCATATTTATACGCAATTTTCCAAAATATGACGATTAAGTTATTTTTTATCACACAAGTAAGTACTTATTAATATGATAAGTAAGTGCAACAAATGAGGTAAGTACGAGCAAAAAAAATGTCGAAACATGTCGACATGGGATCTAGTTTTAAAGATTTCATCGAAACATAGTCAATGATGAAAACGGATCATCGATCGAATTAACGGTTTAAGAGATAAATGTTTTTGAATTCTGATCATAGGGACCGAATCCAATGTGAGTCCGCTGCACGGGAAGGAATCGGTGCGCACACCTCTACTTAGATTTTCCCTTCTATCTATCTATCTATCTATCTATCTATCTATCTTCTATCTTCTATCTATCAATCTATCATCTTCTATTCTATATATCTATCTATCTATCTATTCTATGCGATCTATTAAATACTAAAAAAATACGGATCGAAAATAAAGAGATGGCTAGAAAATTCCACATTGATCAGAAAATGTTGGCTCTTAATCCGGTTGTATGAATCTATGACCGTTTGACTTGCGTAACATAAATTGGTGGGTCTAAGATTTATTTATTTTTTCCAGATGAGGGCCTAAGATGACTTCACGTGCCATATATACAAAAGATTTCTTTTGCGGCACATATATACATAAGATTGAAAAACATATAAGATTGAAAAAAAGTATTGTGTATGTACAAATACTAGTGCACATAATGAGATCTCCCACGTGCACATGTAAAAAAAAGGTCCTAAGATGACTTCACATGTCATATATAACTATAAGATTGAAAAAAAGTATTACCTAAATTTTTTGAAAAAAGTATTGTGTATGTATAAATACTGATGCACATAATCAGATCTCGCAGGTGCACATGTAAATAAAAAATCTCATGTGTAGCTAGGCACGCACCATATAAGCAGGACGTCACATGACTCATATTGTGTTTATAACAAACTAGCAAACATGACTGTGTGTTGCAACAAGAGAATAAAACCTATGCTTCTACCATAATAAACACGACTCAAGACCCCTCCATAGGTCCATGATATATATTTTAACATACCGCCTCATCCATGTTATTGCTTATCCTCATTTCCGCCTTCATCAACCATGATCGTGGTGTCCAACTGATCACATTGCGTCCGAAGGCGGCCAATCCCAAGGTGACGATCTCGACCACCGCCTAAACCCTAAACCCACTCACACTTGCCACTGAACCACACCATCACAAGTGAATTTATAATAGTTTTAAAACTAATCTCGGCAAGCTAGACGTGACGCACACCCTTCCCGTTGCAACCTACACCTAGTCACGCACTATCCCTCCTATGCCCATGCACTTTAAAATAGTATATTAGTTTTTCAAAATGCATCAATATTCTTTTAAAATACATAAACTCTTTTTAAATCACATGGACTTCTTAAAAGAGAATATATATTTTTTAATTACGATTTTTTAAAATCACATGGACTTCTTAAAAGAGAATGTATATTTTTTAATTATGATTTTGTAATTAAGCATATGAACACTTTTTAGAATTAGAATTAGAGGAACGTTTTCTTTTGGAAAAGGGTGATCAGTTTTATAATTATATGTGTTAGAAATATGCCCTAGAGGCAATAATAAAATGGTTATTATCATATTTCCTTATTCATGATAATCGTCTATTGTTCATGCTATAATTATATTAACAGGAAACAGTAATACATGTGTGAATAAATAGATCACAATGTGTCCCTAGCAAGCCTCTAGTTGGCTAGCTCGTTGATCAATAGATGATCATGGTTTCCTGATCATGGGCATTAGATGTCATTGATAACAGGATCACATCATTGGGATAATGATGTGATGGACAAGACCCAATCCTAAGCATAGCAGTAGATCGTATTGTTCGTATGCTAAAGCTTTTCTAATGTCAAGTGTCTTTTCCTTCGACCGTGAGATTGTGCAACTCCTGGATACTGTAGGAGTGCTTTGGGTGTATCAAACGTCACAACGTAACTGGGTGACTATAAAGGTGCACTACGGGTACCTCTGAAAGTGTCTGTTGGGTTGGTACGAATCAAGATCGGGATTTCTCACTCCATGTGACGGAGAGGTATCTCTGGGCCCACTAAGGAATTGTATACGGGATTGATTGAATCCTTGACATCGTGGTTCATCCGATGAGATCATCGTGGAACGTGTGGCAGCCACCATGGGTATCCAGATCCCGCTGATGGTTATTGGCCGGAGAACGTCTCGGTCATGTGTGCATGCTTCCCAAACCCGTAGGGTCTACACACTTAAGGTTCGATGACGCTAGGGTTATAGGGAAATGTTATACGAGGTTACTGAAAGTTGTTCGGAGTCCCGGATGAGATCTCGGACGTCACGAGGAGCTCCGGAATGGTCTGGAGGTAAAGATTGATATATAGGATGGATGGTTTTGGACACCGGAAATGTTTCAGGCCTCAGCGGTAGCGTACCGGGCCCACCGGAAATGGTCCCGGGGGTCCAACCGGAGGGGCCACCAGGCCCAAGAGGTAGCATGGGCCAAAAGGGGGAGGGCAACCAGCCCAAAGTGGGCTGGTGCGCCTCCCACAAGAGGCCTAAGGCGCAGGAGGGAGCGAAGGGGGGGGGAACCCTGGCGCTGGTGGGCCTAAGGCCCACCTAAGGGGTGCGCCACCCCCTCCCCCTGCCCTAGCCGCCGCACCACCTAGGGTGGAATCCTAGGGGTGGCACCCCCTCCCCTCCTCCTATAAATACCTAGGGGTTTGGGGCTGTTTGACACACGGTTTTCTCTCCTCTCGGCGCAGCCCTGCTCCCCTCCTTCCTCCTCCTCCCACGATGCTTGGTGAAGCCCTGCCGGGAGACCTCGTCTCTCCATCGACACCACGCCGTCGTGCTGCCGGAGATCTTCCCCAACCTCTCCCTCCTCTTTGCTGGAACAAGGTGCGGGAGATGTCACCGGGTTGCACATGTGTTGAACGCGGAGGTGCCGTGGTTCGACACTAGATCGGAATCTCATCTCGATCTGAATCGCCGCGAGTACGACTCCATCAACCGCGTTCTAGCAACGATTCCGCTTAGCGATATTCAAAGGTATGAAGATGCACTCACCCCTCTCTCGTTGCTGGTCTCTCCATAGGAAGATCTGAATATGGCGTAGGAAAATTTTGAATTTATGCTACGTTACCCAACAGTGGCATCCGAGCCAGGTTTTCTATGCGTAGATTCTATGCACGAGTAGAACACAAAAGGTTGTGGGCGATGATTTGTCAATTGCTTGCCGCTACTAGTCTTATTATTTTCCGGCGGTATTGTGGGATGAAGTGGACCGGACCGACCTTACACGTACGCTTACGTGAGACTGCTTCCACCGACAGACATGCACACCGTGCATAAAGGTGGCTAGCGGGTGTCTGTCTCTCCTACTCTAGTCGGATTGGATTTGATGAAAAGGGTCCTTATGAAGGGTAAATATCTTTGGCATATCATCGTTGTGGCTGTCACGTCGCGTTCTTGCTAGAAATCCAAATCAGCCACGTAAAATTTGCAACAACAATTAGAGGACGTCTAACTTGTTTTTGCAGGGTTTGACATGTGATGTAATATGGCCAAAGTTGTGATGTTGCATGTATGATGTATGAGATGATCATGTTATTGTAATAGGTTTCACGACTTGCATGTCGATGAGTATGACAACCGACAGGAGCCATATGAGTTGTCTTAATTTATTGTATGAGATGCAACGCCATGTGCTTACTACTTTTACTTCATTGCTAACGGTTAGCTATAGTAGTAGTGATAGTAGTAGTTGGCGTGACGACTTCACAGAGTCACGCTGGTGACAATGGTGATCATGCGATGCCTGAAGATGGAGATCGAAAGAGCAAAGATGATAATGGCCACATCATGTCACTAGATGATTGCATTGTGATGTTTATCATGTTTTCCATCTTATTGCTTAGAACGACGGTAGCATAATAAGATGATCCCTCTTAAAATTTCGAGAACGTATTCCCCTAAGTGTGCACCGTTGCGAAGGATCGTTGTCTCGAAGCACCACGTGATGATCGGGTGTGATAGATTCTAACGTTCGCATACAACGGGTGTAAGCCAGATTTACACACGCGAAACACCTAGGTTGACTCGACGAGCTTAGCATGTACAGACATGACCTCGAATACAAGAGACCGAAAGGTCGAACATGAGTCGTATGGTTGAATACGATCAGCATGAAGTTGCTCACCATGGTGACTAGTCCGTCTCACGTGATGATCGGACACGGGTTAGTCAACATGGATCATGTATCACTTAGATGACCAGAGGGATGTCGATTTAAGTGGGAGTTCATACTTAATTTGATTAAATGAACTTAGTCTAAAAGTTGTCTTTATAAATATTGTAGATGGCCAACGTCAACCTCAATTTCAACGCATTCCTAGAGAAAAACAAGCTGAAAGATGATGGTAGCAACTATGCGGACCGGGTCCGCAACTTGAAGCTCATCCTTGAAGCAACTAAAAAGGCTTATGTCCTTGATGCGCTGCTAGGTGACCCTCCCGCTCCTGCAGCAGCCCAGGACATTCTGAACGTCTGGCGAACGCGGAGTGATGACTACTCTCTAGTTAGGTGTGGCATGCTATACAGTTTGGAAACGGGGCTCCAAAGGCGTTTTGAGCAACACGGTGCATATGAGATGTTCCAAGAGCTGAAACTAGTTTTTCAAGCTCATGCCCGTGTCGAGAGATATGAAGTCTCCGACAAGTTCTTTAGCTGTAAGATGGAGGAGAACAGTACTGTCAGTGAGCATATACTCAAAATGTATGGGTTACACGGTCGTCTGACTTCACTTGGAGTCGAACTTCCGGATGATGCCATAATTGACAGAATCCTCCAGTCTCTCCCACCAAGCTACAAAGGTTTTGTGCTAAACTACAACATGCAAGGGATGGAGAAGACCATTCCCGAGTTGTACTTGATGCTCAAATCTGCAGAAGTAGAAATCAAGAAAGAGCATCAAGTGTTGATGGTCAACAAGACCACCAATTTCAAGAAGGGCAAGGGTAAGAAGAACTTCAAGAAAGACGGCAAAGCCGTTGCCGCGCCCGGTAAGCCAGATGCTGGGAAGAAGAAAAAGAATGGACCCAAGCCTGAGACTTAGTGCTTCTATTGCAAGGGAAAAGGTCACAGGAGGCGGAACTGCCCCAAGTACTTAGCGGACAAGAAGGCCGGCAACGTTAAAGGTATATGTGATATACATGTTACTGATGTGTACCTTACGAGTGCTCGTAGTAGCTCCTGGGTATTTTATACCGGTGCTGTTGCTCACATTTGCAACTCAAAGTAGGAACTGCGGAATAAGCGGAGACTGGCCAAGGACGAGGTGACGATGTGCGTCGGGAATGGCTCCAAGGTCGATGTGATCGCCATCGGCACGCTACCTCTACATCTACCATCAGGATTAGTTTTAAACCTTAATAATTGTTATTTAGTACCAACTTTGAGCATGAATATTGTATCAAGGTCTTTCTTAATGCGAGACGGCTACTCATTTAAGTCAGAGAATAATGGCTGTTCTATTTATATGAGTGATATGTTTTATGGTCATGCTCCACTGGTGAATGGTTTATTCTTGATAAATCTTGATCGTGATGTTACACATATTCATAGTGTGAGTACCAAAAGATGTAAAGTTGATAATGATAGTACCACATACTTGTGGCACTGCCGCCTTGGTCATATCGGTGTTAAGCGCATGAAGAAGCTCCATACTGATGGACTATTAGAGTCTCTTGACTTTGAATCATTTGACACATGTGAACCGTGCCTCATGGGCAAGATGACTAAGACTCCATTCTCAGGAATAATGGAGAGAGAGAATGAATTATTAGAAATAATACATACTGATGTGTGTGGTCCAATGAACGTTGAAGCTCGTGGTGGCTATCGTTATGTTCTCACTCTCACCGATGATTTGAGTACGTATGGGTATATCTACTTGATGAAGCACAAATCTGAGACATTTGAAAAGTTCAAGGAATTTCAGAGTGAGGTGATGACCCACAAGTATAGGGGATCAATCGTAGTCCTTTCGATAAGTAAGAGTGTCGAACCCAACGAGGAGCAGAAGGATCTGACAAGTGGTTTTCAGCAAGGAAAAATCTGCAAGCACTGAAATTGTCGGTAACAAGTGATTGTGTGGTGAGATGATTCGGAGCAAGCAACAAGTAACAAAAGTAGCAACGGTGCAGAAAAGTGGCCCAATCCCTTTTGTAGCAAGGGACAAGCCTGGACAAAGTCTTATAAGAGGAAAAACGCTCCCAAGGACACACGGGAATTTCTGTCATGCTAGTTTCATCATGTTCATATGATTCGCGTTCGTTACTTTGATAGTTTGATATGTGGGTGGACCGGCGCTTGGGTACTGCCCTTACTTGGACAAGCACACCACTTATGATTAACCCCTCTCACAAGCATCGACAACTACGAAAGAAGAATTAAGACAAAGTCTAACCATAGCATTAAACTAGTGGATCCAAATCAGCCCCTTACGAAGTAACACATATACTAGGGTTTAAGCTTTTGTCACTCTACCAACCCATCATCTACTTACTACTTCCCAATGCCTTCCTCTAGGCCCAAATAATGGTGAAGTGTTATGTAGTCGACGTTCACATAACACCACTAGAGGAAAAACAACATACAACATATCAAAATACCGAACGAATACCAAATTCACATGACTATTATTAGCATGACTTATCCCGTGTCCTCAGGAACAAAACTAACTACTCACAAAGCATAATAATAATCATGATCAGAGGTGTAATGAGTAGCATCAAGGATATGAACATAAACTCTTCCACCAAGTAATCCAACTAGCATCAACTACAAAGAGTAATCAACACTACTAGCAACCTTACAAGTACCAACCGAAGTCGCGAGACAGAGTTTGGTTACAAGAGATGAACTAGGGTTTGGAGATGAGATGGTGCTGATGAAGATGTTGATGGTGACGAGTCCCCGCCGATGAGAGGAGTGTTGGTGATTACGATGGCGATGATTCCCCCCTCCGGGCGGGAAGTTTCCCCGGCAGGATCGTCCTGCCGGAGCTCTAGATTGGTTCTCCTCAAGTTCCGCCACATGGCAGTGGCGAAATCACGAAAAAGCTCCCTTCTGATTTTTTTTCTGGACGAAACCCTCCATATAGCAAAAGAGGGGGGCAAGTGGGCCAGCAGGGTGCCCACAAGCCCACATGGCGCGGCCTGGGGGATGGCCGCGCCGTGCAGGCTTGTGGCCACCCCCTCGCGCTCCTCTGGCACTTCTTCGGCCCTGTATTTTTTATATATTTGGAAAAAATCTCCGTTGATTTTCACGGCGTTTGGAGTTGCGCAGAATAGGTATCTCAACTTTGCTCCACTTTCAGGCCAGAATTTCAGTTGCCGGTATTCTCCCTCTTCATGTAAACCTTGCAAAATAAGAGAGAAAAGGCATAAGAATAGTACCGTGAAGTGAAATAACAGCCATAGAAGCGATAAATATCAACGTGAAAACATGATGCAAAATGGACGTATCAACTCCCCCAAGCTTAGACCTCGCTTGTCCTCAAGCGAAAGCCGAGCTCAATAAATATGTCCACATGTTTAGGGAGAGAGGTGTCGACAAAACAAGATACGAACATGCATGCATCATGATCATGATCAGAACAGCATACCAACATATAATCTCTCATGCTAAAGTGATAATTCCTTCACAAAGTAAAGCATGGATCAAGAACCTTACCGAGAAGTAACAACCGATAGCCTTTAGTCATTCAAGCAATTGCAATTTATCACAACATCAGAAAGAGTCAAATTAGAGCTTGTAAAGAAAATCCACATACTCAATCATTCTTTCGTTCTCTACAATTGCTACAACTCACGTGGTACTCATGAGATCGAAGTTTCAACTGAACACAGAGAAATATAGGGGCTTATAGTTTTTCCTCCCAACTGCTTACCTCAAGGGTAATGTCAACAATAATAATTCATGAATACTTACCTCCAAGTTGACATATGAATATAGATCTTTCCCAAGCATGTGACGGTAGCCAAGACAAAGGCAAAATAGGGAATTGATGAAGATCACCATGACTCTTTCAAGGCCAAAAAGTAAAGGTACAAGATAGGCCCTTCGCAGAGGGAAGCAGAGGTTGTCATGCGCTTTTGAGGTTTGGATGCGTGTCCTCTTAGTGCGGAGGAACGTCACTTTGTATTGCCCCCTGTGATAAATAACTTTATTATGTAGTCTGTTGCTTTTATGGCTTCCTCATCACAGGTTTGTACAAAGCTTATTTTCTACACACTAATAGATCATACATATTAGAGAGCAATTTTTATTGCTTGCACCGATGACAACTTACTTGAGGGATCTTATTCAATCCATGGGTAGGTATGGTGGACTGACAGGGAAAAACTGGGTTGAAGGTTTATGGATGCACAAGTAGTATCTCTACTTAGTGCAGGAGTTTTGGCTAATGTGAGGTGGAAGCAATCGTCACATGCTAAGGGATCTCTAATCATATAACATTGTTCAGAGCCAAGCAAACACAATCCATTACGTTGTCTTCCTTGTCTAACATCTACTTCTAGGCATGCAATAGGTCGGTGAGTGTTCACAATCATAGATGGTGTCAGAGATGATATATTTATATGTGAACCTATCCTTCTTTATCACTTCCTATTAATTGCAACAATGACCAAGGTCTACATTTGCCTACACTCAACAAGTTTCAATCCTCATTCTTTTTATATGTGAAGCCATCACTTCCCATAAGATCACTACATGATCTTTCATGCTTTTGTTCTATTCACACTCTTTTGATCATGGCAAGAGGCAAAGCCCTTCAACTAAGACACTCTTTATTATATGGCTCACGAGCAAGAATACATCGGGGGTGACACAAAGCAAAACTCAAGACTAAAACACTAAGACTTTTACTCTACTACTAGAAAAAGAGAAAATGAAAAGGAAAACTAAAACAAAGGTAAAGGTAAAAGATGTGATGGTGATAAGATACCGGGGCAACTCCCCCAAGCTTGGCAAAATCCAAGGGGATTGCCCATACCAATACTCAGTTGTCTTCCTTTGGTGGTGATGGTCGAGTTGTTGCAACATGAGTTTGATCCTCCGTCTTCCAAGGCATAGGTGCTCCATCATGGAAGGATGAACGAGTCGCCAGAATCCTCAAATCTGCAGCCAACAGTATTGATTTAAATCTATACTCATACTCACAGTTTTGGTTCTACATGTCATAGATCTGGCCCTGGAGTTGATCAACCCCATCATAGAGCCTGGAGAGGTGCTTCCCAATGTCATTGGCATCCATCTTGTGCTTGTTGGTGAACTCCGTGATCATCATGTGGTTGGCGTTGAGTCCACGCTCCACCATCCCTTGGCACTTGAAGACTTGTTGCTCCATTGCTTCGAGCCTCGTCTCCATGCTTTCGGTCTACTTAGGCCCCTTAACATCACGGATGTGCAACATCCCCTCACGCATCTCAATATATTGAGGGTGTTGTAGCACTTCCGTGAGGTAGGGATTGATGACCTTCTCGAAGATATTGTCCTTAGGAGCTTTTGGGGAAGTCATGGCGATCTAGATCTGCAACAGAAACAGGCTCGAAACGAAAAACAGAGGAAATCTGCGTGATGCGGGGTCAGACCAAATGAAAGTATATATAATGATTTTTTCCAGACCAGAAGGAGTCCCCTGCACGAAAACGTAGTCCGGGAGGCGCACGAGGGGGCCACAAGCCCTCACGGAGCGACCAGGGGTGGGCCCGCGCCGTGCAGGCTTGTCGTCTCCTCGCTCACTTTCCGGACTACTTCCAATTTTTGTATTTTTTCAAATATTCCAAAACAGAGAAAATTTCCTATTGGAAAAGTTTTGGACTCTGTTTTCTTACCGAATCTCGTACCTCTTTGTTTTCGGAGTCTGAAACAGGCTGATAAATGTCCCTAAGGTATTCTTCCGGAGTTATGGTATTGACGATATTGCTTTCAACATTTATGGGAGTACGTGAGATATAATGCTTGATTCTCTGCCCATTTACCACTCTCGGACAATTACCTTCCATGTTGTTGATCTTGATAGCACCGGAACGATATACTTCCTCAATAACATAGGGACCTTCCCATTTAGAGAGAAGCTTGCTTGCAAAGAATCTTAAATGAGAGTTATATAGCAAGACATAATCACCTACATTGAACTCACGCTTTTGTATCCTCTTATCATGCCACCTCTTAACCTTCTGTTTGAAGAGCTTGGCATTCTCATATGCTTGAGTTCTCCACTCATCAAGCGAGCTAATGTCAAATAACCTCTTCTCACCGGCAAGTTTGAAATCAAAGTTGAGCTCTTTGATTGCCCAATAAGCATTATGCTCTAGCTCAAGAGGTAAGTGACATGCTTTACCGTACACCATTTTGTACGGAGACATGCCCATGGGATTCTTATAGGCAGTTCTATAAGCCCATAGTGCATCATCAAGCTTCTTAGACCAATTCTTTCTAGACCTGTTGACAGTCTTTTGCAGAATCAGTTTAATCTCTCTTTTACTTAGCTCTACTTGACCACTGGACTGAGGTGATAGGGGGACGCAATTCTATGGTTGACATCGTACTTAGCAAGCGTTTTACGGAAAGCACCATGAATGAAGTGTGAACCACAGTCGGTCATTAGATATCTAGGGACTCCAAATTTAGGGAAGATAACTTCTTTCAGCATCTTGATAGAGGTGTTGTGATCAGCACTACTAGTGGGGATAGCTTCTACCCACTTAGTGACGTAATCAATAGCAACTAAGATGTGAGTATACCCGTTGGATTTTGGAAAAGGTCCCATATAGTCAAAGCCCCAGACATCAAATGGTTCAATGACAAGTGAATAGTTCATAGGCATTTCCCGACGTTTGCTAATATTACCTATTCTTTGACATTCGTCATAGGACAAGACAAATTTACGGGCATCCTTGAAGAGAGTGGGCCAATAGAAACCTGATTGCAATACCTTGTGTGCAGTTCTATCTCCCGCATGGTGTCCTCCGTAGGCCTCGGAGTGACACTTCTGTAGGATCTGTCCCTGTTCATGTTCAGATACACAACGTCTAATAACACCATCTACTCCTTCCTTATAAAGGTGAGGATCATCCCAAAAGTAGTGTCTCAAGTCAAAGAAGAATTTCTTCTTTTGCTGGTACGTGAAACTAGGTGGTATGTATTTGGCAACGATGTAGTTTGCATAATCAGCATACCACGGTGCACTACGTGAAGCATTGATGACATTCAATTGCTCATCGGAAAAGCTATCATCAATAGGTTGTGGGTCATCAAGAATGATCTCCAACCTAGACAAGTTATCCGCTACTACGTTATCAGCACCCTTTCTGTCAACAACGTGCGGATCAAATTCTTGTAGCAAGAGAACCCATCTGATAAGTCTAGGTTTAGCGTCCTTCTTCTCCATGAGGTACTTAATAGCAGCGTGATCAGTGTGAATAATGACTTTGGAATCAACAATGTAAGACCTGGAGTTTGCACACGCAAACACGACTGCTAAAAATTCCTTCTCTGTAGTAGCATAGTTTCTCTCGGCACTGTCTAGAGTTTTACTAGCGTAGTGAATAACATTCAACTTCTTATAAACTCTTTGCCCTAGAACAGCACCAACAGCATAATCACTAGCGTCACACATGATCTCAAAAGGCAAGTTCCAATCAGGTGGTTGAACAATAGGTGCAGTTATCAAAGCCCTCTTAAGTATTTCGAACGCTTCCTCACAATCATCGTCAAAAACAAAAGGAATATCCTTTTGCAAGAGATTGGTAATAGGCCTAGAAATCTTAGAGAAGTCTTTGATGAACCTTCTATAGAAACCAGCATGACCAAGGAAACTTCTTATCCCTCTGATATATGTGGGGTATGGCATTTTCTCGATTGCATCAACCTTAGCCTTATCGACTTCAATACCTCTTTCAGAAATTTTATGTCCTAAGACGATGCCTTCATTAACCATAAAGTGACACTTCTCCCAATTCAAGAAAAGATTGGTGTCTTTACATCTCTGCAAGACCCGATCAAGGTTGCTGAGGCAATCATCAAAGGAAGACCCGTAAACGAAGAAGTCATCCATGAAAACCTCAACAATCTTTTCACAAAAGTCAGAGAATATAACCATCATACATCTTTGAAAGCTGGAAGGTGCATTACATAAGCCAAAAGGCATACGTCTATAAGCAAAGGTACCAAAAGGGCAGGTGAAAGTGGTTTTCTCCTGATCAGATTGTGGAACTGGTATTTGGGAGAAACCAGAATAACCGTCTAGAAAGAAGAAGTGTGTGTGTTTGGATAGTATTTCTAGCATTTGGTCGATAAAAGGCAGAGGGTAATGATCTTTCCTAGTGGCCTTATTCAATTTCCTAAAATCAATCACCATCCTATAGCCGGTAATAATCCTCTGTGGGATCAACTCATCCTTATCATTAGGGACAACGGTAATGCCTCCCTTCTTAGGGACGCAATGCACCGGACTCACCCAATCGCTATGAGAAACATGATAGATAATACCTGCTTCCAGGAGCTTTAGTATTTCTTTTCTCACTACTTCTTTCATCTTAGGATTCGATCTCCTTTGATGATCAGCAACTGGTTTGAATTCAGGATCAATTTTGATCTTGTGCTGGCATAGAGTGGGACTAATGCCCTTAAGATCATCAAGAGTATATCCTATAGCAGCACGGTGCTTCCTCAGAGTTTTTAGTAGCTTCTTTTCTTCATGCTCTGAGAGGCTAGCACTAATAATGACAGGATATATCTCCTTTTCATCAAGATAGGCATACTTAAGAGTATTAGGCAACTGTTTAAGCTCGAACACAGGATCACCCTTTGGTGGAGGTGGATCCCCAAGCAATTCAACAGGCAAGTTATTCTTAAGGATAGGATATTGTTCTAAGACAACTCTATCTATTTCATCCCTTTCATCCATATGCATATCATTTTCATGCTCAAGCAAGTATTGCTCTAAGGGATCAGTAGGAGGCACGACAATAGAGGCTAAGGCAATAGTTTCATCCCTACTAGGCAACTCCTTTTCATGAGGTTTTCTACCAAACTTAGAGAAATTGAACTCGTGCGACACACCTTCAAAGCCAACAGTGACAGTTTGCTTCTCACAATCAATATGAGCATTGACGGTATTGAG
This sequence comes from Hordeum vulgare subsp. vulgare, assembly GCF_904849725.1. Lineage (NCBI taxonomy): Eukaryota > Viridiplantae > Streptophyta > Magnoliopsida > Poales > Poaceae > Hordeum > Hordeum vulgare. The sequence continues at coordinate 93,200,248 of NC_058524.1, read as the reverse complement.
AAAAGGTCTGCCAAATATGATGGGACAAAACCTATCTTGAGCGGTAGCAAGAACGAGGATATCAGCAGGATACTTCGTTTTACCACACAATACTTCAGCATCCCTAACAATTCCCACAGGGCAGATAGTATCTCTATTGGCAAGCTGAATAGTGACATCTATAGGTTCTATCTCAATAGGTGCAATCTCATCTTTGACTTCATCGTATAAGGATTGAGGTATTGCACTAACACTAGCACCCAAGTCACATAAACCATGATAACAATGATCTCCTATCTTAACAGAAACCACAGGCATGCCAACAACAGGCCTATGTTTGTCTCTAACGTGAGGTTTAGCAATTCTAGCAGCATCTTCACAAAAGTGAATATTATGTCCCTCAACTTCTTCAGACAGAAGATCTTTGATAATAGCAATGCTAGGCTCAACTCTAATTTTCTCAGGGGGTGTAGGTGTTCTAATATAGCCTCTACGTATCACAGTTGAAGCTTTGGAATGATCCTTTATCCTAACAGGGAAAGGTGGTTTCTCAATGTAAGAACTGGGTACCACAGGATCATTATAGGAAGTGACTCTCTCTTCAACTGGAGTGGGTTTAACTACGTTGACTTCTAAAGGAGGATGATATTTAAACCACTTCTCTTTGAGGAGATCAATATGAGCAGCGAAAGATTCACACAATGAAGCTACTATCTCAGAGTCAAGTCCATAGTTAGCGCTAAAGTCACAAAAAGTATTTGTCTCAACAAAGGATTTAACGCAATCAAAAGTGAAATTCATACCTGACTCCTTACCTTCTTCAAGCTCCCAATCTTCAAAGTTGCGTTTAATTCTCTCCAATAAATTCCACTTGAAGTCAATATCTCTCTTCATAAAATAACCGGTACAAGAAGTGTCAAGCATGGTGCGATCATCATGAGAAAGCCGAGCATAGAAGTTCTGAATGATAATTTCTCTCGAGAGCTCATGATTGGGGCATGAATATAGCATTGATTTAAGCCTCCCCAAGCTTGAGCGATGCTTTCTCTGTCATGAGGCCAAAAATTATAAATATAATTCTGATCACGATATACTAAATGCATAGGATAAAACTTTTGATGAAATTCCAATTTCAACCGATTGTAGTCCCATGATCCAGTATCATCACATAGCCTATACCATGTCAACGCCTTATCCTTCAAAGATAAAGGAAATGCCTTCTTCTTGAACTCATCCCCGGGCACACCTGCAAGCTTAAATAAACCACAAACCTCATCTACATAGATTAGATGCAAGTATGGATGTAATGTTCCATCTCCTGTAAAAGGATTAGCCAACAATTTCTCAAGCATACCCAAAGGAAATTCAAAGCAAATATTTTCAGTAGGTGCAACAACTTGAGGAGAAACTCTTTGTGCTTCCGTTCGAGGTGAAGATACCCCGAACAAGCCCCTCAAAGGATTAGTATCCATAGTGACAAGTGACAATAAATTTCAACACACCATATGAATGTTTCCTTACCAAGTTCCACTTACCAAAGGCGCTTCACTCCCCGGCAACGGCGGCAGAAAAGAGTCTTGATGACCCACAAGTATAGGGGATCAATCGTAGTCCTTTCGATAAGTAAGAGTGTCGAACCCAACGAGGAGCAGAAGGATCTCACAAGTGGTTTTCAGCAAGGAAAAATCTGCAAGCACTGAAATTGTCGGTAACAAGTGATTGTGTGGTGAGATGATTCGTAGCAAGCAAAAAGTAACAAAAGTAGCAACGGTGCAGCAAAGTGGCCCAATCCCTTTTGTAGCAAGGGACAAGCCTGGACAAAGTCTTATAAGAGGAAAAATGCTCCCAAGGACACACGGGAATTTCTGTCATGCTAGTTTCATCATGTTCATATGATTCATGTTCATTACTTTGATAGTTTGATATGTGGGTGGACCGACGCTTGGGTATTGCCCTTACTTGGACAAGCATCCCACTTATGATTAACCCCTCTCGCAAGCATCCGCAACTACGAAAGAAGAATTAAGACAAAGTCTAACCATATCATTAAACTAGTGGATCCAAATCAGCCCCTTACGAAGTAACGCATAAACTAGGGTTTAAGCTTCTGTCACTCTAGCAACCCATCATCTACTTACTACTTCCCAATGCCTTCCTCTAGGCCCAAATAATGGTGAAGTGTTATGTAGTCGACATTCACATAACACCACTAGAGGAAAAACAACATACACCATATCAAAATACCGAACGAATACCAAATTCACATGACTATTATTAGCATGACTTATCCCATGTCCTCAGGAAAAAAGTAACTACTCACAAAGCATAATCATAATCATGATCAGAGGTGTAATGAGTAGCATCAAGGATCTGAACATAAACTCTTCCACCAAGTAATCCAACTAGCATCAACTACAAAGAGTAATCAACACTACTAGCAACCTTACAAGTACCAATCGGAGTCGCGAGACGGAGATTGGTTACAATAGATGAACTAGGGTTTGGAGATGAGATGGTGCTGATGAAGATGTTGATGGTGACGAGTCCCCGCCGATGAGAGGAGTGTTGGTGATGACGATGGCGACGATTTCCCCCTCCGGGAGGGAAGTTTCCCCGACAGGATCGTCCTGCCAGAGCTCTAGATTGGTTCTCCTCAAGTTCCGCCTCATGGCGGCGGTGAAACCACGAAAAAGCTCCCTTCTGATTTTTTTCTGGACGAAACCCTCCATATAGCAAAAGAGGGGGGCAAGTGGGCCAGCAGGGTGCCCACAAGCCCCCATGGTGCGGCCTGGGGGGTTGGCCGCGCCGTGCAGGCTTGTGGCCACCACCTGGCGCTCCTCTGGCACTTCTTCAGCCGAGTATTTTTTATATATTGGGAAAAAAAATCTCCGTTGATTTTCATGGCGTTTGGAGTTGCGCAGAATAGGTATCTCAACTTTTTTCCACTTTTAGGCCACAATTCCAGTTGTCGGTATTCTCCCTCTTCATGTAAACCTTGCAAAATAAGAGAGAAAAGCCATAAGAATAGTAACAAGTAAAATAACAGCCAAAGAAGTGATAAATATCAACGTGAAAACATGATGCAAAATGGACGTATCATGAGGTCGAGAATCAACATGACAGAAAAATTAAGTGTCTACGATCTGATCATGGAGGAGAATACTTGAGTCACGAGTTTGGCACACACCTAAGGAAGTGTGGAATCGTTTCACAACTGACGCCGCCTCGCACACCGCAACGCAACGGAGTGTCTGAACGTCGTATTCGCACTTTATTAGATATGGTACGATCTATGATGTCTCTTACCGACTTACCGCTATTATTTTGGGGATACGCATTAGAAACTGCAGCATTCACTTTAAATAGGGCACCGTCTAAATCCGTAGAGACGATACCGTATGAACTATGGTTTGGCAAGAAACCTAAGTTGTCGTTTCTTAAAGTTTGGGGCTGCGATGCTTATGTGAAGAAACTTCAACCAGAGAAGCTCGAACCCAAAGCGGAGAAATGCGTATTCATAGGATACCCTAAGGACATTATTGGGTATACCTTCTATCTTAGATACGAAGGTAAAACCTTTGTTGCCAAGAACGGATCCTTTCTAGAGAAAGAGTTTCTCTCGAAAGAACTAATTGGGAGGAAAGTAGAACTTGATGAGGTAATTACACCCCCTCTCGAACCAGAAAATAGCGCAGCGCGGGAAATTGTTCCTGTGACGCCTACACCAATTGAAGAGGAAGTTAATGATAATGATCATGAAGCTTCGGATCAAGTTACTACTGAACCGCGAAGGTCCACAAGAGCACGCTCCGCACCAGAGTGGTATGGCAACCCTGTGATGGAGATCATGTTGTTGGACAACGGTGAACCTTCGAACTATGAAGAAGCAATGGCGGGCCCGGATTCCAACAAATGGCTTGAGGTTATGAAATCCGAGATAGGATCCATGTATGAGAACAAAGTATGGACTTTGGTGGACTTGCCCGATGACCGGGGAGCCATAGAAAATGAATGGATCTTCAAGAAGAAGACTGATGCAAACGGTAATGTGACCGTTTATAAAGCTCGACTTGTCGCAAAGGGTTTTCGACAAATTCAAGGATTTGACTACGAAGATACTTTTCTCCCATAGCGAAGCTGAGATCAGTCCGAATCATGTTAGCAATTGCCGCCTTTTATGATTATGAAATTTGGCAAATGGACGTCAAAACATCGTTCCTTAACGGGAATCTTAAGGAAGAGTTGTATATGATGCAACCAGAAGGTTTTGTCGACCCTAAGGGTGCTAACAAAGTGTGCAAGCTCCAGCGCTCCATCTATGGGCTGGTGCAAGCATCTTGGAGTTGGAACATTCACTTCAATGAGGTGATTAAAGCGTTTGGGTTCATACAGGTTTACGGAGAAGCCTATCTGTACAAGAAAGTGAGTGGGAGCTCTATAGCTTTCCTTGTACTGTATGTGGATGACATATTATTGATGGGGAATAACATAGAGATGTTGGAGAGCATAAAGGCCTATTTGAACAAGAGTTTTTCAATGAAGGACCTTGGAGAAGCTGCATACATATTAGGCATCAAGATCTATAGAGATAGATCGAGACGCCTCATAGGTCTTTCGCAAAGTACATACCTTGACAAGATATTGAAGAAGTTCAATATGGAAAACTCAAAGAAGGGGTTCTTGCCAGTTTTGCAAGGTATGAGGTTGAGTAAGACTCAGTCACCAACCACGACAGCAAATAAAGAGAAGATGAGTACTGTCCCCTACGCTTCAGCCGTAGGCTCTCTAATGTATGCCATGTTGTGTACCAGACCTGATATAAACCTTGCCATAAGTTTGGTAGGGAGGTACCAAAGTGATCCTGGTATGGAACACTAGACATCGGTCAAGAATATCCTTAAGTACCTGAAGAGGACTAAGGAGATGTTTCTCGTTTATGGAGGTGACGAAGAGCTCGTCGTAAAGGGTTACGTCGATGCTAGCTTCGACACAGATCCAGATGACTCTAAGTTACAGACCGGATACGTATATGTTTTGAATGGTGGGGCAGTGAGCTGGTGCAGCAGCAAGCAAGAAGTTGTGGCAGCATCTACATGTGAAGCGGAGTACATAGCTGCTTCAGAAGCGGCTCATGGAGGAATTTGGATGAAGGAGCTCATCACCGCCCTTGGAGTGGTTCCAAGCGCGTCGGGTCCAATGACGCTCTTCTGTGATAACACTGGGGCCATTGCCATAGCCAAGGATCCTAGGTTTCACCGAAAGACCAAGCACATCAAACGCCGCTAGAACTCCATCCAAGACCATGTCCAGAGTGGAGTGATAGATATTTGTAAAGTACATACAGATCTAAATATTGCAGACCCGTTGACTAAACCTCTTCCTCGAGCAAAACATGATCAACACCATAATGCTATGGGTGTTCGATACATCACAATGTAATTAGATTATTCACTCTAGTGCAAGTGGGAGACTGTTGGAAATATGCCCTAGATGCAATAATAAAATGGTTATTATCATATTTCCTTGTTCATGATAATCGTCTTTTGTTCAAGCTGTAATTGTATTAACAGGAAACAGTAATACATGTGTGAATAAATAGATCACAATGTGTCCCTAGCAAGCCTCTAGTTGGCTAGCTCGTTGATCAATAGATGATCATGGTTTCCTGATCATGGGCATTAGATGTCATTGATAACGGGATCATGTCATTGGGAGAATGATGTGATGGACAAGACCCAATCCTAAGCATATCACTAGATCGTATTGTTCGTATGCTAAAGCTTTTCTAATGTCAAGTGTCTTTTCCTTCGACCGTGAGATTGTGCAACTCCCGAATACCGTAGGAGTGCTTTGGGTGTATCAAACGTCACAACGTAACTGGGTGACTATAACGGTGCACTACGGGTACCTTTGAAAGTGTTTGTTGGGTTGGTACGAATCAAGATCGGGATTTGTCACTCCGTGTGACGGAGAGGTATCTCTAGGCCCACTCGGTAGAACATCATCATGAGCTCAATGTGACTAAGGAGTTGGTCACACGATGACGTGCTACGGAACGAGTAAAGAGACTTACCGGTAACGAGATTGAACAAGGTATAGGTATACCCACGATCGAATCTCGGGCAAGTTCTATACCGACAGACAAAGGGAATTGTATACGGGATTGATTGAATCCTTGACATCGTGGTTCATCCGATGAGATCATCGTGGAACGTGTGGGAACCACCATGGGTATCCAGATCCCGCTGATGGTTATTAGCCGAAGAACGTCTCGGTCATGTCTGCATGCTTCCCAAACCCGTAGGGTCTACACACTTAAGGTTCGATGACACTAGGGTTATAGGGAAATGTTATACGAGGTTACCGAAAGTTGTTCGGAGTCCCGGATGACATCTCGGACGTCATGAGGAGCTCCGGAATGGTCCAGAGGTAAAGATTGATATATAGGATGGATGGTTTTGGACACCGGAAATGTTTCGGGCGTCATCGGTAGCGTACCGGAACCACCGGGACCACCGAAAATGGTCCCGGGGGTCCACCGGGAGGGGCCACCAGGTCCAAGAGGTAGCATGGGCCAAAAGGGGGAGGGAAACCAGCCCAAAGTGGGCTGGTGCGCCTCCCACAATAGGCCCAAGGCGCAGGAGGGAGAGAAGGTGGGAAACCCTGGCGCTGGTGGGCCTAAGGCCCACCTAAGGGTTGCGTCACCCCCTACCCCTGCCCTAGCCGCCGCACCTCCCATCTGGGGGGGGGGGGCTGCCACACCACCTAGGGGGGAACCCTAGGGGTGGCACCCCCTCCCCTCCTCCTATAAATACCTAGGGGTTTGGGGCTATTTGATACACGGTTTTCTCTCCTCTCGGCGCAGCCCTGCTCCCCTCCTTCCTCCTCCTCCCACGGTGCTTGGCGAAGCCCTGTCGGAAGACCTCGTCTCTCCATCGACACCACGCCATCGTGCTGCCGAAGATCTTTCCCAAGCTCTCCCTCCTCCTTGCTGGATTAAGGTGCGGGAGACGTCACCGGGCTGCACGTGTGTTGAACGCAGAGGTGCCGTGGTTCGGCACTAGATCGGAATCTCACCGTGATCTGAATCGCCACGAGTACGACTCCATGAACAGCGTTCTAGCAACGCTTCCGCTTAGAGATCTTCAAAGGTATGAAGATGCACTCACCCCTCTCTCGTTGCTGGTCTCTCCATAGGAAGATCTGAATATGGCGTAGGAAAATTTTGAATTTATGCTACGTTACCCAACAATATGAATATTACTTTAACACGTGAAAATGTTTATTAAAACTTCACAAAATAAATTAAAATGCATGATCAATTTCTAAAAATTACACATCATTTTCAAAAGGCAAAAACATTTTAAATATTAATTTCTGATCGTACTATTGCCTTTTCATTCCTAGCAAGAACTGAGTTTATTATTTCCTTCTCCGACATGAGAGTTTTTTCTTTCTTTTAATTCCTTTCTTCCTTTGGTAGGCGTGATGTTATTCCTCTTAATTTCTTTCCTTCCTTAAGGACACTGCAGATTACTATTCTCTTAATTGCTCCTTTCCTTCCTTCGAGAAACCAGATTTTCCCCTCTTCTCATATTTCTTTCCTAGGCACATCTTTTGCTTCCTTCGGCAGATGCTAGATTTTTTTTATTTCCCTTAATTGCTCCTTTAATCCTTCGGGCCGTCAGATTTTTCCCTGTTCTCATATCTTTGAGCGACCTATTCTTTGATTATTTTAATTCCTTCACCTATGCTTTGATTCTTGAAGAGGCTTACTAATTTCAATTCACGGATGAATATAAATTGGTCCGGTGAGTTGCAAGAAAGCAAGGTGGGACTAATTAATAGGTGGAGGAATCCTATCTTATACGCACAATCATTAGATGGCTTGATGGACCGTAAGCTTTTGAGATTTGATGTTGGTCGAGGGTTCGATCTATGGTAGCGTATTTCTTTTTGTTTCTTGGGTCGTATGTATTTCTTGGGCTGCCACGACGGCCGAATATATGATTTTCTTGAGTAATCTAGGAAAAAATATAGGAGAAATAGGAGAGAGAGAGAGAGCACCAACTAAACCGGCCGGCCCATTTGGCCTAAGGACCAGTCGAGGCGTACCTTAACCTAGCTAGCAGATCGATCCCCTGCCTTAGGAAAAATGGATCGATCCCATCGCTCTCTCCCACCTCGCGACCTCACGGAGGCGCCCCATGCGCGCCACCAGGGAGAAAACAACGGTGCTTGTGACCACGGTTGCAAGGATTGTTTACCTTACACATAGTTCGTTAATGCAGTTGTCCGTTGCTTTGAGTTTACACTTTGGGTGGGGCTCGCAACTTAATACCGGCGAGATGTTCTGGATAGATATCTCAAGGTGGATGATTAGTAAGTAGATGTTGATGAATAAACGGTCTACTTGTCTTGGCGTACTGCCCATTACTATTGAACCTCTAACTATCAAGTAGAATAATTAGCATTGCGGCGCGTTCATAATTATATCAATTGCCCAACTGTGATTTGTTTACCCAAGCATAGTTGTTTTCGTCTTTTGGGAGAGAGACATCACTAGTGAACATCATGTGACTCCGATCCATATCACCATCATTGTTTACACCACCATCATTTACCGCTTTCGTTTACTTTTCCGTTGCTATCACTATTACTTTCCCGCTTGTGTTTTGATCCTTTTCAAACTACAAGGCCGGGGAGATTGACAACCTCTCTGTACTCGTTGGGAGCAAAGTTATTTGTTGTGTGTGCAGGTCCACGTCTTCTGCTAGCGCCAGGGTGGAAGACACCTACTTGTTGATCCTAGGAGTCCTCCTGGTTCGATAAACCTCACAGTTCTCGTGTGAGGGAAAACTTGCTGCTGACTACATCTCAACCATCCACTTGGGGTAACCAACGGGGTGCGAGAAGTATATACATCATCTCGTCATCACTATCCAACTCTCCCTTTGATTCACCTACTTTTTTGAATCAACTTGTTATACCGCCACCTATTGCTCAACCTGATATACCACATGAATTTGTTGATGCTACTTCTGAAATTAATGATGATATTATTGCTATACATTATGAAACTAAAATTGTGCCACTGAGTAAATTACTTGATGCCCATATCGCTAGAGCTAGTGAACCTGAAAATGCTGAAGACTTTCAACTACGTGCTACACCTTATCCTCCTAAGAGATATGAATTACCTTATGTACCTTAAGGTTATATTATGGATGGTAAAGTAGCTAAGGACTTTATTTCTTGTAATGATAGAGATGATTTGAAGAAATTACTAGGCAAACTAAAAGAAAAATCTATGATGGAGAAAATGAAATAGGATCCTAAATTTGCTACTTATCCTATACTTGTTACTCATAAGGACAATGAGTTTGCTATTGACCCTAAAGTGATTCCTATACTAGAGTCTGATACTTTCCATGGTTATGAAAATGAAACTATGGCAGAACACCTTATGAAACTGAATGATATTGCTGCCTTGTTTACCAATGTTGAAAAGATACAATACTATTATATCCTCAAGTTTTTTTCTTTCCCGTTGAAAGGCGAGGACAAGGAATGGTTCCTTTCTCTTGTTCCTGGTTGTATGCGTAGTCCCCAAGATATTCTCTATCATTTTTCTAAAAAATATTTTCCTGCTCATAAGAAACAAACTGCCTTAGAGGAAACATTTAACTTTGCTCAAATTAAAGAAGAGAATCCCCATCAAGATTGGGGGAGGCTTCTCTAGTTACTAAGAGCTTTGCTTGATTGTACTCTTAAGAAAAATGAAATTCTAGATGTACTTTATGACGAACTAACAGACCCTTCTAGGGATTTCCTAGATAGTTGTGATGGTTGTGTTTTCAAGAAAAGAACCGTTGAACAAGCCAGAAAGCTATTGAATAATATGCTGCAAAACTTTAATGATCCGTCATTCCCTGAACCACCACCTGAACCTATCCAAAAGAAGATAGGTATTCTATTTCTTAGCCGTGAAGATGTGCAAGAAGCAAAATGAACTATGAAGGAGGAAGGTATTAAATTGAGGATATTAAGAAACTACCACCGATCGAAGAAATACATGGAGTTGATATCCCAACCCAGGTAGTAGAGGTAAACTCTCCCCGTTCCTTTAATGAGAATGATATACCTTCCGCTAAAACTCCTAATCAATGCATGGATGAATTTTATAATTACATTTTTAAGCAAGATCACTTCAATAACTGTGTTAAAGATCAATTGAGGAATAATGCCATGATGATAGATCGTTTGAGTGACTTGATGTTTAGAATTGCTAATGATGTGAAATGTCTACTTAAACATGCCTCTATGGTTCACACCCAACTAGATCAAGTAGTTAAGTCACAAGATGATTTGCTTACCGAGATGAATACTATTAATGATCATGCTATTATAGTAATGACTAGAGGAGGTAGAATAACTCAAGAACCTCTTTATCGTGAAGGTCACACTGAAAGAATTAAAAAGGATTCTCAGAGAATCAATGATGATACACTTAGTGCTTCTAAGAAGAAAAACAAAAGGAAAAATGATAGGACTTTGCATGCTCCTAGTGAACCTAATATAGAAAAACATTAGAGAATCACAATGATGTTTCTATTTCTGATGCTAATACACAATTTGGTAGTGAACATGCACCTAGTGATAATAAAAATGAAGGTGAGAATAATAGGGTGCATGTAGATGTTCCACCGAATAGTAATAAAGAACATGATAATGATATAGAGATAGAACCTGCTGAGGGTCTTGATAACCCACCTCCTAAGAATAAACGCTATGATAAGAGAGACATCGTTGCTAGAAAACATGTTAAGGAAGGAGAACCATGGGTTCAAAAACCTATGACATTCCCTCCAAAGTCTTCCAAAAGTAGGGATGATGAAGATTTTCAACGCTTTATTGAAATGATTAGACCTGTCTTTTTGCATACTCGCTTGACAGATAGATTGAAAATGCCTCTATATGCTAAGTATATGAAGGATATTACCAACAAAAGAAAGATACCTCAAACTGAAATTTGCAACATGCTTGCTAATTATTCTTTTGTTGGTAGAGTACCTAAGAAATTGGGAGATCCTGGTATCCCCACTATACCTTGCACCATTAAGTGAAATTATGTCAAAACTGCTTTATGTGATCTAGGAGCCGGTGTTAGTTTTATGCCTTTATCCCTTTATAAAAGACTTGAATTGAATAAGCTTACACCCACTGAGATATCTTTGCAAATGGCTGATAAATCCACTCCTCTACCTACTGGAATTTGCGAGGATGTCCCCGTTGTGGTTGCAAATATTACTATCTTAACAGACTTTGTTATTCTTGGTATGCTCGAGGACAACAATATGTCGATCATCCTTGGTGGACCCTTTTTAAATACTGCACGTGATGTTATTGATTGCAACAAAAGCAAGGTACCATCAATGTTAATGGCAAGCAGCATACCATGCATTTTCCGAAGAAGAAAATTTTGGTTAATAATATTAATGTTATTGAGCCTTGCGCCACGGTCATCATCAGAGGTTTTCAAATTCCTCTACCTACTGCCAAGGAACAAAAGTACTATAATCTTGTTGTTGGGGTATGCATATCCCCATTGAGGTAAATTGGTGTCATACGAAAGTTCTTCGGTTTCATGTTAATCAGAATCGGTTATTAATAAGACTTGATCAACATTATTAATGTATCCTCTTCGAAAGACAAGATATTGATGAATTGAGTATTCACAACTCTTTGTACTCCAATTTTATTCTCTGTTCTCTTACTTTAGAAAAAAAAAATGCCATGATCACACTGTTTTCTAAGTTCTCCGTACCACGGGAAAATGAGCCAAAAATAAAAAGTCTCAGAATGCCGTAAAATTTAACATGATTTTTTCTGGAATTAGTAAGAATTTTTGGTATAAAAATAACAATAGCGAGACGCACCTTAGGGCCACAAGCCAACAGGACGCCCACTAGGTCGCACCCTAATGGCTTGCGGGGCCCACATCCCCATGCCTTGTCTCTTTAGATCACATCATCTCCTACCTCCAGAAAAAAACTCCTAGCTCTACTTTTCCCGTGTTCTTCCCCTAGAAACAGAAATTTTCAGTCTCTTTGCCCGGGACTTCATTTCCGAAACTCATTTGAGGAAATTGTTCCTCGGTTTGTGACTCATCCATCCCCCCAAGTAGTTTTTGCTTTAGTAGTTTATATTTTGCTTAAATTGCTTCACTTGGTGCTACTGAATATGAGCTTGCATGTTAAAATCTTTGAGTTCCAAGTAGCATGAATGCTTGATATAACTTCTAAGTACCCATATGAGTAGTTGTTACCAATATTGCAAAGTTCTATTGACATAGTTTTGATGGTCCAAAAAAATTTAGAATTTTTGTGCAGAAAAATGAATTTCTTAAGGAGATGTTCCTCAAGGACGTCTTCTTCAAGCCGGAGTCCCAAGGGAGTTGCGGGAAGGACTCCGGATAGCAACATCAACATTGTTCGCAACGTGGATGTTAGGGCATGTGAATGTCCACACACACCCTTCATGAGTGAAGCTGGTTTTATTGAGGAATTCATGCAGTTTGTTGCAAACGTGGGCTGACCAACTTGCTCTCACATAAGTGTGATCAATATTATCTCCTCACTAATTCCTTCGTTCAAAACTTTTATTTCATAAACACTCCTAATATGTCCATAGTATGTTTTAATTTATATGCAACAACCTAGGAATTGCCTCGAGATCGATTTTGTGAAATATGCTTGCTCCCCTCTGATGGGGGAGTACGTGAACCTAAGCCTGGGGATTTTGGGGCTTTTATCCTCACCTTAACTATGGGGGAAACTACAGGAGTATCGAACGCTAGAGCCACTAGTCTGCATTTTCCTTATGTGCACTACTTTTCTCTATTCATAGGGAAATGCATAACTACTATTGTTGGAAATATGCCCTAGAGGGAATAATAAAGTGATTATTATTATATTTCCTTGTTCATGATAATCATTTATTATCCATGCTAGAATTGTATTGATTGGAAACTCAAATACATATGTAGATACATAGACAACACATTGTCCCCGGTAAGCCTCTAAAGGACTAGCTCGTTGATCAAAGATGGTCAAGGTTTCCTGGCCATATACATGACTTGTCATTTGATAACGGGATCGCATCATTAGGAGAATGATGTGATGGACGAGACCCAAATATAAATGTAGCGTATGCTTCTGTCCGTTTACTGCCATTGTTATTTGCATGTCAAGTATCTATTCCTTTGACCATGAGATCATGCAACTCCCGGACACCAGAGGAATGCCTTGTGTGTATCAAAGGCCACAATGTAACTGGTGACTATAAAGGTATTCTACAGGTATCTCCGAGGGTGTCTGTTGGGTTGGTGTGAATCGAGACTGAGATTTGTCACTCCGTATGATGGAGAAGTATCTCTCGGCCCACTTGGTAATACAACACCACAATGAGCTTGCAAGAAATGTGAATAAGGAGTTAGTCAGGGGATCTTGTATTACAAAACGAGTAAATAGACTTGTCGGTAATGAGATTGAACTAGGTATGGAGAAACCGACGATCGAATCTCACGCAAGTAACATACCAATGGACAAAGGAAATAGCATAAGTTATTGATTGAATCCTTGACACTGAGGTTCGACCAATGAAGATCTTCATAGAATATGTAGGAGCCAATAATGGCATCTAGGTCCCACTATTGGTTATTGACCACAGAGTGTCTCGGTCATGTATGCATAGTTCTCGAACCCACAGGGTCTGCACACTTAAGGTACGGTGACGATATAAGCATAATTGAGTCATTGTGTTGGTGACCGAAGGTTGTTCGGAGTATCGGATGAGATCCCGAATGTGACGAGGAATTCCGGAATGGTCCAGAGGTGAAAATTGGTATATAGGATGGAGGTCATCAGAGACCGGAAGTGTTCCGGGGTGTATCGAGGGAATAACAGAGTGTCGAAAGGGGTTTCGGGAGGCCCCGACAATTGTTGGGGGGCCTCATGGGCCATGGAGAGGGCGCACCATAGCCCGCCAGGGGGCTGAATGCAGCCCCTCACCCCAACCCACTTCGGCCGAAGGGGAGTGTAAGTGCATCTAGTGCCCTTAGTGATTTTGGTGGTTTGAAGACTTATAGGTTAAGTAACTAATGTGTTTATAAGTCTACACAGGCTCTATAAGTCGTTGAGGAGTTTGAGTTATACGATGAATATCAACCCCTAAAAATGTATGTCTTCGGCTGAGGAAATTGGTCTAAGCTTGAAGTCTTTGATCGTGAGGAAATTGCGATGAAATTGATATTCCTCATGAAGATATTGAAGATGAGGAATTCGGTGTGTCCTAAAGAAAAACTGCGTGAAGACTCACTCTTTCTGCTTTGTTTTATTTACTCTTGAGTCTTTGGAACACCGTACTGTTAAAGGGGGTCGAGGTAATACTATGGAATGAATTTCCTCATGATGATCAACCCAAGCCTAAACCTATCAAAGCCTCAAAGTGAGGAATATGAGAGACACGAGGACTTTCACAGTTGAAAGTTACGACCGTTGCCGCAACACACGCCACCTCACTAATCTTATCCACCCAACGGTCACAATAGTTAAGGGAATTTATGTCAAATCATGTCGGGATGCTCCCAGACTATAAATAGCCGCCACCACAACCACTAGCTAGTTGGCTGATCCGAGAGAAACTGACACTTGTCATTTAGAGCAACCCAAATTCCTCAGAGTCTTCGAGAGTAAATCATCAAGTGAGGAAATACCCCAAACACCAAACCACAAACCAAAAACCAAGTGATTGAGCATCAATAAAGAATTTGTTCCTATGTGGAACTGAAGCCTTTTACCTTTGAGGACTGTGCATCCTCCATACGGTTAGGCGTCATGGTCTAGAGCATCCAGCAGTCAATTGTGGATCGTCAGGTGACCGAGTTTGTGAGGGTTTGGAAGTCTGCCCTGAAGACTTACCACGAGTGTTGGGCGAGGACTGTGTGTCCTTATCTCATGGAGAATACGGTAGGGACTGTGTGTCCTTTGGTTTCAATACCAAGCCGCTCCAAACCAGACGTCATCAACAATTGTCTTCATCGTGATACGGGTTCTATTTCTTCAACTCTTTCAATTCCTCAATATTGTATGTTGAAGACTTTCATCGTCACTGTTTGAAGAATTTGCTGAAGACTTTCACTGAATTTCCTCAACCTCAAATTCTTCATACCTGTTAATCTTCACCTGCTTATTCTATGCCTGCATACTGTGCAAACCGATTCTCACAATCCTCATCAAGTAAACTGTTGTTGTAATCTTTGCATATCTAATCGTGCGCAATTTCCGCTGCACATTATTCATTAGTGAGGAATTTCCTAAAATGGAATTTCCTCAACGATGAAATTCTAAAAATCGCCTATTCACCCCCCTCTAGTCGATATAACACACTTTCAATTGGTATCAGAGCAAGGTACTCCCTTGTTATGTGTGACTTTGGTTTAACCACCTGGAGTTCTAGTTATGTCGACTGCAGGTATGATCAAGGTTACTGCAGGATGTCCTACCTTCGAAGGAAAGGACTTTCCCTACTGGGAGACCAATATGCAGATGCATCTTCAGGCTATTGACACTGATCTCTGGTACATTGTGGAACATGGTGTTCCCTCCATCGCTGCTACTGTCTCTGCCGCTGATGTGAAGAAATTCAAGCAACTTGATTCTCAAGCGAAGAATATCATCTGTGGCCATCTGAGAAAAGGTCAGTATGGCAGAGTGAGTGCTTTGGGCACATCTAAGCTTATCTCAAATAGGCTGCCCAAATTCAATGAAGGAATTTCAACTCAGCATGACTCTTGTGTTGATGTTCTTCGCAATCTCTTCAATTGCTTCAAGTGGCTTGACAATGAAAGCTGTCAAGATACCTTTGATCGCCTCACTAACATCTCAAATGAACTGCAAGCACTGGGAGCTCGAGACATTACTGACCATGAAGTTGTGAAGAAACTGCTAAGATCTATGGATCCATCATTTGATACACTAGTTCTGATGATTCAAGAAAGAACATACTATAAGATGCTTGATCCTGCTGATATACTTGAAAGACTCAATACTCATGAATTCCAATAGGGAGAAAAGAGAGATCTGTATGGACCAAGCTACTCTAGATCTCGTGCGTTGAAGGCCAAGGCAATTTCCTCGTCTAAAGAAGAAGACTCAGATTGCAATATTGACGATCTAAAGAACTTGGACAGGAGCTTGCAATAATCGTGAGGAAATTCCATAAGTTTACAAGGCGTGGCCAGTTTGGTAAATCTTCAAGAAGAGATACAAGGAAATCAAAATCTTCAACTGAGGACTATAAGAAAAGAACATGCCACAAATGCAAGAAATCTGGTCACTATATTGCTGATTGTCCTCGCTGGGTGAAGGAATCAAAGAAGAAGGAATACAAGGATGAAAGTTCTGAAAACTCGAAGAAAAAGAAGAAGTCTTCAAAATCCTCATCCTCAAAGTCCTCATCGCACAAGAAGACTAGTTTCAGAAAGGCTCGCGCACTCATTGGCAAGGAAATGGATTCTGAGGAAGAATTTGAGGAATGTGATGAAGAGGAAGGGTCTGAAGACTCAGAGTCTGGTGTGACAAGTCTTCCACTGGCTACCACATTCGTCAGCAAGTCAATCTTCAACCTTGAAGAAAATGACAACGCTATCTACACTGATGACTATGATGATGACTTCACTCCAACCTATTGCTTCATGGCAAAAGGTTCAAAGTAACGAATGACACTTCTTCCTCTGATTCAAGTGACTGTGAACCTGATGATTATAAAAAACCCAGTTACAATAAACTGGCCAACATTGCAACTAAACAACAAAGTGCCATTGAAAAGCTTCAAAAACTGTTAGACAGAAGCGATGATCTGTTGAATGATGAAATGAATTATACCCAAGTCCTCACTGAAGACATGAAATGTCTTCAGTCTAGATTTGATAGTCTTCAAGATCATTATGGCAAACTCTTGGCTGATCATGAGAAACTTTCCTATGAATTTCTTCAAAGGAAACTTGATCTTGAGAAATTGAATATGTCTCATGATGATCTTCGAATGGAAAACGATTCATTTCTTGCTCAAAAGATCAGTACCGCTCAGGTTGAATTCATTCCACCATGTCTCAAATGCATCGAACGTGAAACTGCTAATTCTTCACCAGAATCATCAAATGCTTCTATTGCTACAAATTCTTCAACTGCTCCTTTGGTAACAAATTCCTCACTTGAGGAAACTACAAATGTTACTGAAGAAAATGTAGGGCTGAAGGAATTGTATGTTACAGGCATGTACAAAAGTCTCAAAGGGCATCAAACCCTTTGCGATGTGCTTAAAATAGATTTTGAACATGAACCCGAGGAAAGAAGGAATTTCCTTTGAGAGGAATGCTGATGGATCATACTGGAAACCTGACCAGTACCCCAAAACCTCATGGGTTGCTGCTAAAGGACCGCCTGCTGATCCATCTACTCTAATAAGCTTTGCATGTGAATTATCATATTCCTCAGATGAGTCATTTGACTCCAACTATAAAATGTTCATAAATCAATCTGGTGAAGTATTTTCTTGATATGTTGGAACTAACTTCAGGAATGGACCAACCCAGAGGAAAATCTGGGTCCCCAAAAGTTGCTTGGAAAATATTCACGTGAATGTCCTCATGACACCACCTGTGAAGAACCCGAACCCCAGATCAAATTCCTCAGGTGGACCAAAGTCTTCAAGAGGATCAAAATCCTCAACTGGTCAATATTGTGCTCGTACTCGTGCTAATGCTTCTGATATGCAGGGAAATTATAAGGGATATGAACATGAGAATTATTCCTCAAATCATTATGTTCATAAATCCTCAAAGAACTTCTCTGCCTATTTATTTGAGTACTCTAAACCCCCTACTGTGAAACGAAGCGCCTTAGCTTCAATGCCCCCCTTTCTCATATGGTGCTCGCAGTATGATGAACTCTTTGCCATCCCTTCAGATGTGGGTGGTGAAGAAATTGAACTAATCACTTTTGCAGGTCAGGTCTCCAGATGAAAATCATCATTTGAAGAATTTGCTGGAGACCTCAGGAAAATGCTTGATTGGACGCAAGCTAAAATTGATGAAATGATAACATTTCATACGTCCTCAAATTTATTGTTTATGATGAAATTCCTATCTAATGAAATTGAAATCATATTCTTCAAGTCTGAAGCATATGAAATGG
The DNA here is from genome assembly GCF_904849725.1 of Hordeum vulgare subsp. vulgare. Lineage (NCBI taxonomy): Eukaryota > Viridiplantae > Streptophyta > Magnoliopsida > Poales > Poaceae > Hordeum > Hordeum vulgare. The sequence goes on along the minus strand of NC_058524.1, from coordinate 93,182,012 downwards.
TAAGCTGTACTAATTCATCTGCAGGATGACAAACCCAAGAGTACCGAGTGGGTTCTTGACAGTGGTTGCACAAATCACATGACTGGTGATAAAATATTGCTGATGAATATGCCACCGACTCCATCACCTCTGAAGCAAATCACTTATGCTGACAAAGCTAAAAGCAAGGTATTGAGACTTGGCAAAGTGGCTATTTCCAAGGACAGACACATGGACATAGTCATGCTTGTCGAATCCCTTGGGTTTAAGCTCATGTCAATCTCAATGCTTTGTGATCTTGATATGGTTGTTATCTTTGGAAAATATAGATGTGTAGTCATCATGGAATCTGACAGATCCAAAGTCTTCGAAGGCTTTAGGAGAGAAGATTTGTACATTGTTGATTTTTCCACAGGTCCTCCACCAGCCACGTGCTTACTAGCAAAGACCTCAGAAGGCTGGGTGTGGCATCGAAGACTTGGTCATGCAGGCATGAGGAATTTGCACACGCTGGCGAAGAAGAAGCATGTCATTGGCATCGAATCAGTCAAATTCCTCAAGGACCATCTCTGCGGTACTTGTGAGTCTGAAAAAATGACCAGATCCAAACACCCCTCGAAGACTATCATGACCACTACTCGTCCGTTTGAATTGCTTCACATGGATCTATTTGGACCTACTCATTATGCTACTCTAACCAATGCAGCATCCTTATATGGCTTTGTCATCGCTGATGAGTAATACGTCCATTTTGCATCATGCTTTGATGTTGGTAATTATCGCTTTATGGACTGTTATTATACTTTGTGGTACCATACTTATGCCTATAATATCTTATTTTGCAAGGTTTATTTGAAGAGAGAGAATACCGGCAGCTAGAATTCTAGACTGGAAAAGGAGCAAGTCTGAGTCCTATATTCTACGCAACTCCAAATGCCCTGAAAATCAACGTGGAATTTTTGGGAATATATAAAAAGTACTGGGCGGAAGAAGTGCCAGAGGGGAGCTACCAGGGGCCCACAAGCCTGGTAGCCGCCGCCCCCTGGTGGCGGCTACAAGTCTTGTGGGAACCCTAGTGGCCCACTGGCCCCCCTATTTTTCTATATGAAGGGTTTTGTCCAGGAAAAAATTAGGGTGGAGCTTTTTCATGGATTCTCAGCCGCCACGAGGCGGAACTTGAGCAGAACCAATCTAGAGCTCCGGCAGGACGATCCTACCGGGGAAACTTCCCTCCTGGAGGGGGAAACCGTCGCCATCGTCATCACCAACACTCCTCTCGTCGGAGGGGAGTCATCTCCATCAACATCTTCATCACCACCATCTCCTCTCCAAATCCTAGTTCATCTCTTGTTACCAATCTCCGTCTCGCGACTCCGATTGGTACTTGTAAGGTTGCTAGTAGTGTTGATTACTCTTTGTAGTTGATGCTACTTGGATTACTTGGTGGAATAGTTTATGTTCAGATCCTTGATGCTACTCATTACAACTCTGATCATGATTATGATTATGCTTTGTGAGTAGTTACTTTTGTTCCCGAAGACATGGCATAAGTCATGCTGATAATAGTCATGTGAATTTGGTATTCATTTGGTATTTTGATATGCTGCATGTTGTCTTTTCCTCTAGTAAGTAGATGATGGGTTGCTAGAGTGACAGAAGCTTAAACCCCAGTCTATGCGTTCCTTCGTAAGGGGCTGATTTGGATCCACTAGTTTAACGCTATGGTTAGACGTTGTCTTAATTCTTCTTTCGTAGTTGCGGATTCTTGCGAGAGGGGTTAACCATAAGTGGGATGCTTGTCCAAGTAAGGGCAGTACCCAAGCGCCGGTACACCCACATATCAAACTATCAAAGTAACGAACGCGAATCATATGAACATGATGAAACTAGCATGACAGAAATTCCCATGTGTCCTCGGGAGCGTTTTTCCTCTTATAAGACTTTGTTCAGGCTTGTCCCTTGCTACAAAAGGGATTGGGCCACTTTCCTGCACTGTTGCTACTACTTGTTACTTGTTACTTTTCGCTTGCTACGTTTCACCTCACTACACCATCACTAGTTACCGCTACTTTCAGTGCTTGCAGTTATTACCTTGCCGAAAACTGTTTATCAGAGCCTTCTGCTCCTCGTTGGGTTCAACACTCTTACTTATCGAAAGGACTACGATTGATACACTATACTTGTGGGTCATCAAGACTCTTTTCTGGCACCATTGCCGGGGAGTGAAGCGCCTTTGCTAAGTGGAATTTGGTAAGGAAACATTTATATACTATGCTGAAATTTATTGTCACTTGTCACTATGGAAACCGTTCCTTTGAGGAATTTGTTCGGGGTATCTTCACCATGAACAGAAGCACGAGGAGTTGCTCCTCAACCTGAGGTATCTACTGAAAATATCTTTTATGAAATTCCTTCGGGTATGCTTGAGAAACTGCTGGCTAATACTTTTACAGGAGATGGATCATCACATCCAGACTTGCATCTAATCTATGTAGATGAAGTTTGTGGTTTATTTAAGCTTGCAGGTTTGCCCGAGGATGAGGTAAATAAGAAAGTCTTTCCTTTATCTTTGAAGTATAAGGTGTTGACATGGTATAGGCTATGTGATGATACTGGATCATGGGACTACAATCGGTTGAAATTGGAATTTCATCAAAAGTTTTATCCTATGAATTTAGTACATCGTGATCAGAATTATATTTATAACTTTTGGCCTCGTGATAGGGAAAGCATAGCTCAAGATTGGGGGAGGCTTAAAGAAATGCTATATTCATGCCCCAATCAAGAGCTCTCGACAGAAATTATCACCAAAAACTTTTATGCTCGGCTTTCTCAAGATGATCGTACCATGCTTGACACTTCTTGTACCGGTTCTTTTATGAAGAAGGATATTGACCACAAGTGGAATTTATTGGAAAGAATCAAACGTAACTCTGAAGATTGGGAGCTTGAAGAAGGTAAGGAGTCAGGTATGAATTTCCAGTTTGATTGCGTTAAATCTTTTGTTGAAACAAACACTTCTAGAGATTTTAGCGCTAAGTGTGGACTTGACTCCGAGATAGTAGCTTCTCTATGTGAATCTTTTGCTGCTCATGTCGATCTTCCCAAAGAGAAGTGGTTTAAGTATCATCCGCCTGTAGAAGTCAACATAGTTAAACCCAATCTAGTTGAAGAGAAAGTCATTGCCTTTAGTGATCCTGTTGTTCCTTGTGCCTACGTTGAGAAACCACCTTACCCTGCTAGGAAAAAGGATTATTCTAAAGCTCCAACTGTGATACGTAGGGGTTACATTAGACCACTTGCACACCCTAAGGACATTAGAGTTGAACCTAGTGTTGATATTATCAAAGATCTATTAGCCGAAGGCATAGATGGGCATGTTATCAAATTCTGTGAGGACTCCGCTAGAATTGCTAAACCTCACGCGAAAGACAAATACGGACCTGTAGTTGGCTTGCCCGTTGTTTCTGTCAAGATAGGAGATCACTGTTATCATGGTTTATGTGATATGGGTGCTAGTGTTAGTGCAATACCCCGATCCCTATACGATGAAATCAAAGATGAGATTGCACCTGCTGAGTTATAACAAATTGATGTCACTATTACGCTAGCTAATAGAGACACTATCTGCCCTGTGGGAATTGTGCGAGATGTAGAAGTCTTGTGTGGTAAGACGAAGTACCCTATTGATTTCCTCGTCCTTGCTACTGCACAAGATAGCTTTTGTCCCATCATATTTGGTAGACCCTTTCTCAACACTGTCAATGCTCATATTGATTGCATTAAACAGACTGTCACTGTTAGTTTCGAGGGTGTGTCTCATGAATTTAACTTCTCCAAGTTCGGAAGACAACCCATTGAAAAAGAGTCGTCTGGTAGGGATGAAATCATTGCTCTTGCCTCTATTGTCGTACCTCCTACAGATCCTTTAGACCAATATCTGCTTGAGCATGAAAATGATATGCACATGGATGAAAGAGATGAGATAGATAAAATTGTTTTAGAACAATATCCTATTCTCAAGAATAATCTGCCTGTTGAACTGCTTGGGGATCCTCCCCCACCAAAGGGTGATCCTGTGTTCGAGCTAAAACAGTTACCAGAGACACTTAAGTATGCCTATCTTGATGAGAAGAAGATATATCCTGTTATTATTAGTGCTCACCTCTCGTATCACGAAGAGAAGAAGTTATTAAAAACTTTGAGGAAGCACCGTGCGGCTATTGGATATACTCTTGATGATCTTAAGGGTATTAGTCCCACTCTATGTCAGCACAAGATTAAAACTGATCCTGATTCTAAACCAGTTGCTGATCATCAAATGAGATTAAATCCTAGGATGAAAGAGGTCGTGAGAAAAGAAATATTAAAGCTTCTGGAAGCAGGAATCATTTATCCTGTTTCTCATAGTGATTGGGTAAGTCCAGTACATTGCGTACCTAAGAAGGGAGGTATCACCGTTGTTCCTAATGATAAGAATGAACTAATCCCACAAAGGATTATTACTGGCTATAGGATGGTGATAGACTTCCGGAAACTGAACAAGTAAACCAGGAAAGACCATTATCCTTTGCCGTTTATCGACCAAATGCTAGAAAGGCTACCTAAACACACACACTTCTGCTTTCTAGACGGTTATTCAGGTTTCTCACAAATACATGTTGCACAATCTGATCAGGAGAAAACCACTTTCACCTGCCCCATGGGTACCTTTGCTTATAGACGTATGCCTTTTGGCTTATGCAATGCACCTGCCACCTTTCAAAGATGTATGATGGCTATATTCTCTGACTTTTGTGAAAAGATTGTTGAGTTTTTCATGGATGATTTCTCTGTTTATGGTTCTTCCTTTGACGATTGCCTCAGCAACCTTGATCGAGTCTTACAGAGATGCAAAGATACCAACCTCGTCTTGAACTGGGAGAAGTGCCACTTCATGGTTAATGAAGGCATCGTCTTAGGACACAAAATCTCTAAGAAAGGCATTGGAGTTGATATGGCTAAGGTTGATGCAATTGAGAAAATGCCTTGCCCCACAGATATGAAAGGTATACAAAGTTTCTTAGGTCATGCTGGTTTCTATAGAAGGTTCATTAAATACTTCTCCAAGATTTCTAGGCCTCTTACCAACCTCTTGCAGAAGGATGTTCCTTTTGTTTTTGATGAGGATTGTGAGGAAGCTTTCGAAATACTTAAGAAGGCCTTGATAACCGCACCTATTGTTCAACCACCTGATTGGAACTTGCCCTTTGAAATCATGTGCGGTGCTAGTGATTATGCGGTTGGTCCTGTTCTAGGACAAAGAGTTGACAAGAAGTTGAATGTTATTCACTACGCTAGTAAAACTCTAGACAGTGCCCAAAGAAACTATGCCACTACGGGAAAGGAGTTTTTAGCAGTCGTGTTTGCATGTGAAAAGTTCAAATCTTATATAGTTGACTCCAAAGTCACTATTCACTCTGATCATGCTGCTATTAAGTACCTTATGGACAAGAAGGACACTAAGCCTAGGCTAATCAGATGGGTTCTCCTGCTACAGGAATTTGATTTGCACGTTGTTGACCGAAACGGTGCTGATAACCCTGTAGCAGATAACTTGTCCAGGCTAGAGAATGTCCTTGATGACCAATGACCTTTTGATGATAGCTTTCCTGATGAGCAATTAAATGTCATCCGCACTTCACATAGTGCACCGTGGTATGCTGATTACACAAACTATATCGTAGCCAAATACATACCACCCAGTTTCACCTACCAGCTAAAGAAGAAATTCTTCTTTGATTTGAGACACTACTTTTGGGATGATCCTCACCTTTATAAGGAAGGATTAGATGGTGTTATTAGATGTTGTGTGCCTGAACATGAACAGGGACAGATCCTGCAGAAGTGTCATTCCGAAGCCTGCGGAGGACACCATGCTGGAGATAGAACTGCTCATAAGGTATTGCAATCAGGTTTCTATTGGCCCACTCTCTTCAAGGATGCCCGTAAGTTTGTCTTGTCTTGTGACGAATGCCAAAGAATAGGGAACATCAGTAAACGTTAGGAAATGCCTATGAACTATTCACTTGTCATTGAACCATTTGATGTCTGGGGCTTTGATTATATGGGACCCTTCCCGAGTTCCAATGGGTATACTCACATCTTAGTCGGTGTTGATTATGTCACTAAGTGGGTAGAAGTTATCCCCACTAGAAATGTTGATCATCACACCTCTATTAAGATGCTTAAAGAAGTCATTGTCCCAAGATTTGGAGTCCCTAGATATTTGATGACTGATGGCGGTTCACACTTCATTCATGGTGTTTTCCGCAAGATGCTCGCTAAGTACGATGTCAACCATAGAGTTGCATCTCCTTATCATCCGCAGTCTAGTGGTCAAGTGGAGTTGAGTAATAGGGAGATCAAATTGATCTTACAAAAGACTGTCAATAGATCTCGAAAGAATTGGTCTAGCAAACTTACGATGCACTATGGGCTTATAGGACTGCTTATAAAAATCCCATGGGCATGTCGCCGTATAAAATGGTTTACAGTAAGGCCTGTCATTTACCTCTTGAGCTAGAACACAAAGCTTATTGGGCAATCAAAGAGCTCAACTTCGATTTCAAACTTGCCGGTGAGAAGCGGTTGTTTGATATCTGCTCATTAGATGAATGGAGGGCCCAGGCATATGAGAATGCCAAGTTGTTTAAGGAAAAGGTTAAGAGATGGCACGATAAAAGAATACAAAAACGAGAGTTCAATGTAGGTGATTATGTCCTGCTATACAATTCTCGCTTAAGATTCTTCGCAGGCATGCTTCTCTCTAAATGGGAAGGTCCCTACATTGTCAAGGAAGTATACCGTTCCGGTGCCATCAAAATCAATAACACGGAAGGTAATTTTCCTAGAGTGGTAAATGGGCAAAGAATCAATCATTATATCTCTAGTACTCCCATAAATGTTGAGACCAATATCATCAATATCATAACTCCAGAGGAGTACATAAGGGATGTTTATCAGCCTGTTTCAGACCCTGAAAATGAAGAGGTATGTGTTTCGGTAAGTAATTGGACTCCGAAACTTTACCAGTAGGAAATTTTCTCCGTTTTGGAATTTATGGAAAAATAGAAAAATAAAAAGCAGTCCGGAGAGTGCACGAGGCGGTCACAAGCTTGGTAGTCGCCGCCTCCCCCCTGGTGGTGGCTACAGGGCTTGTGGGCACCTCGTGTGCCTCCCGGACTCCGTTTTCTTGCGGAGCACTCCTTCTGGTCCAGAAAAAATCATTATATATACGCCTGAGGGTTTTGATCTCCGTATCGTGCAATTTTCCTCTATTTTCTTTTCGAGCCTGTTGTCTGCCATAGATTTAGAGCAAAGATGTCTCAGGAATCTGTTGGGGAGAATAATCTCCCTCAAGTTCATGAAGGAGTAGATGCTGATCTGAAAAGAGTAGAAGTCACGGAAGCCAGGGACAAGGCTAAGGAGAAAAGCCAAGCAAGGGAGGAAGTTCAACCTATGTTCAACATTGAAGACGTTGAAGGAGTGGACTTTCTCCAACCCTTCCTCCACGTCTTGTCTCCATCCTTGATTGAACTCTTGAGGTTTTGTGAAACAACTCGTGCTCGCAATATTTCCCTTTCTCGTGAAGTTGTTTTGCTGGAGAATCATGTCGCAGATCTCCAAGGTATAAATCAAAGATTGATAGCTCTCTTGGAATCAAAGGCAAAGACTCCACCACCATCACCACCAAAGGAAGACAACTAAGCATTTGTATGGGCAACTCCATTGGCTTATGCCAAGCTTGGGGGAGTTTCCCTGGTATCATATCACCTTTATATCTTTTGCTTTAACCTTTGTTTTAGTTCTTTCCTTTTCAGTTTTTATTTCTTCTCTTAGTGGAATAAGTCTTTAGTGTTTAGTTTGAGTCTTTTTCCTTGTGTCTCCCCCGATGTATTCGAGCTTGCGATCTATATAATAAAGAGTATCTTAGCCAAGGGCTTTGTTTTGTGCCGTGATCAAAAGTATTAAAAGAATGATAGCATGAAAGAACATGAGATGATCTTATGGAAAGTGATAGCTTCACATATAACAAGTATGATGATTGAAACTTGTTGAGAATAGACCAACATAGACCCCAGTGATTGTTGCAATTAATAAGAAGTAATAAGGAAAGAGAGGTTGACATACAAATATATCATCTTAGACACTTTTTACAATTGTGAGCACTCACCAAACTATTACATGCTTAGAAGTAGATGTTGGACAAGGAAGACAACATAATGAATTGTGTTTGCTTGGTTACAAACCATGTTATATGTTTAGAGATCCCTTTGCATTTTACGATTGCTTCCACCTCATATTAGCCAAAATTCCCGCACCAAGTAGAGATACTACTTGTGCATCCATAAACCTTCAACCTAGTTTTGCCATGAGAGTCCACCATACCTACCTATGGATCGAATAAGATCCCTCAAGTAAGTTTTCATCGGTGCAAGCAAAAAAAATTGCTCTCTAATATGTATGATCTATTAGTGTGTGGAAAATAAGCTTTGTATGAACCTGTGATGAGGAAGACATAAAAGCGACAGACTGCATAATAAAGTTATTTATCACAGGAGGCAATATAAAGTGGCGTTCCTCCGCACTAAGAGGACACGCATCCAAACCTCAAAAGCGCATGACAGCCTCTCCTTCCCTCTGCGAAGGGTCTATCTTGTACCTTTACTTTTTGCCTTTGAAAGAGTCATGGTGATCTTCACCAATTCCTTATTTTGCCTTTGTCTTGGCTACCGTCACATGCTAGGGAAAGATCTATATTCATATATCAACTTGGAGATGAGTACTTATGCTTTATTATTGTTGACTTTACCCTTGAGGTAAATGGTTGGGAGGCAAAACTATAAGCCCCTATCTTTCTCTATGTCCAGCTGAAACTTTGATACCATGAGTACCACGTGAGTTGTAACAATTGTGGAAAACAAAAGAGATGATTGAGTATGTGGGTTTGCTTTACAAGCTCTTAGTTGACTCTTTCCGATGTTATGATAAATTGCAATTACTTCAATGACTATGGACTGTTGTTGGCTACTTCTTTGTAAGGTTTTTGTTTCATACTTTGCTTTGTGAAGGAATTGCTACTTTTCCATAAGAATATTTATGATGTATTGCTGTTCTATGTGTGATCATGATGCCCTCATGTCCGTATTTTGTTTTTTCGACACCTTCATCCCTAAACATGTGGACATGTGTATGGATCTTGGTTTTCGCTTGAGGACAAGCGAGGTCTAAGCTTGGGGGACTTGATACGTCCATTTTGCATCATGCTTTCATGTTGATAATTATCGCTTTATGGATTGTTATTATACTTTGTGGTACCATACTTATGCCTATTCTCTCTTATTTTGCAAGGTTTATTTGAAGAGGGAGAATACCGGCAGCTGGAATTCTAGACTAGAAAAGGAGAAAGTCTGAGTCCTATATTCTGCGCAACTCCTAATGCCCTGAAAATCAACGTGGAATTTTTTGGGAATATATAAAAAATACTGGGCAAAAGAAGTGCCAGAGGGGAGCTACCAGGGGCCCACAAGCCTGGTAGCTGCCGCCCCTGGTGGCGGCTACAGGGCTTGTGGGCACCCTAGTGGCCCACTGGCCCCCCTCTTTTGCTATATGAAGGGTTTCGTCCAGGAAAATTTTTAGGGTGGAGCTTTTTCGTGGATTCTCCGCCGCCACGAGGCGGAACTTGAGCAGAACCAATCTAGAGCTCCGGCAGGACGATCCTGCCGGGGAAACTTCCCTCCCCGAGGGGGATATTGTCGCCATCGTCATCACCATCACTCCTCTCATCGGAGGGGAGTCATCTCCATCAACATCTTCATCAGCACCATCTCCTCTCCAAACCCTAGTTCATCTCTTGTAACCAATCTCCGTCTCGCGACTCCGATTGGTACTTGTAAGGTTGCTAGTAGTGTTGATTACTCTTTGTAGTTGATGTTAGTTGGATTACTTGGTGGAAGAGTTTATGTTCAGATACTTGATGCTAATCATTACACCTCTAATCATGATTATGAATATGCTTTGTGAGTAGTTACTTTTGTTCCTGAGGACATGGGATAAGTCATGCCGATAATAGTCATGTGAATTTGGTATTCGTTCGGTATTTTGATATGTTGTATGTTGTCTTTTCCTCTAGTGGTGTTATGTGAATGTCGACTACATAACACTTCACCATATTTGGGCCTAGAGGAAGGCATTGGGGAGTAGTAAGTAGATGATGGGTTGCTAGAGTGACAGAAGCTTAAACCCCAGTCTATGCGTTGCTTCGTAAGGGGCTGATTTGGATCCACTAGTTTAATGCTATGGTTAGACGTTGTCTTAATTCTTCTTTCGTAGTTGCAGATGCTTGCGAGAGGGGTTAATCATAAGTGGGATGCTTGTCCAAGTAAGGGCAGCACCCAAGCACCGGTCGACCCACATATCAAACTATCAAAGTAACGAACGCGAATCATATGAACATGATGAAACTAGCATCACAGAAATTCCCGTGTGTCCTCGGGAGCGTTTTTCCTCTTGTAAGACTATGTTCAGGCTTGTCCCTTGCTACAAAAGGGATTGGTACACTTTGCTGCACTGTTGCTACTACTTGTTACTTGTTACTTTTTGCTTGCTACGTTTCACCTCACTACACCATCACTAGTTACCGCTACTTTCAGTGCTTGCAGTTATTACCTTGCCGAAAACTGTTTATCAGAGCCTTCTGCTCCTCGTTGGGTTCGACACTCTTACTTATCGAAAGGAATATGATTGATCCCCTATACTTGTGGGTCATCAATGACTATTCTCGATATACTTGGGTGCATATCATTCTGTATAAAACAGAAGTGTAGGAAGTCTTCAAACGATTTTCCTCATGGACCTCGACGAACTTCAACGTCAAAATCAAACACATCAGGAGTGACAATGGGACATAATTCAAAAACACTGTTCTTGATGATTATATTTATGAACTTGGTATTACTCATGAATTATCTGCTCATTATACTTCTCAACAGAATGGCGTCGTTGAACGCAAGAACAGTACTCTGGTTGAAATGGCATGGACCATGTTTGAAGAGTATCAGACTCCTCGTCGTTTCTGGCCTGAAGCAATCAACACTGCTTGCGACATCATCAACACGGTATATCTTCACAAATTTCTAGAGAAAACCTCATATGAACTCCCCAATGATAAGAAACCCAATGTAAGTTATTTCAAAGTCTTCGGTGCAAAATACTGGATTAGAGATCCTCACCATAGCTCAAAATTTGCACCTAAAGCACATGATGGTTTTATGCTTGGTTATGGAAAGGACTCACACACCTACAGAGTCTTCAACACCTATCACAACAAGGTTGTTGAAACTGTAGATTTGCGGTTCGATGAAACTAATGGCTCGCAAAGAGAGCAATTGCCTCATGTGCCAGATAAATTATCTCCTCAGGAAGCAATCAAGTACAAAGCTACTGAAGACATTGTTCCTACTGAGGAAATTGGTGAAGAAATCATCCCCAGCACTGATGAAATTCAAGAAGGTGATCCTGAGGAAATTGCTCCAAATCAAATTCCTCAGCCCAGACAAAATCCTCAACCAGCTCATCCAAGGATTGCAAATGAAGTATAACTTGGCAAAATCCTCGATGACATCAACGCGCCAGGTCCTCTCACTCACTCAAAAGCTTCACATTTAGTTAACTTTTGTGGGCATTCCTCTTTTGTGTCTATCATAGAACCCTGAAAAGTTTCTGAAGCTTTCATGGAACCTGAGTGGATTCAAGCCATGCAAGATGAACTTCTTCAATTCAAGCTAAATGACATGTGGGAACTCGTCAAACGACCAGATCCTCGCAAGCACAATGTCATCGACACCAAGTGGATTTTCCAAAACAAGCAAGATGAGGATGGTCAAGTGGTGAGGAATAAGGCACGACTTGTAGCCCAAGGCTACACACAGGTTGAAGGAATTGATTTCGATGAAACTTTTGCACATGTTGAGAGACTTGAAGCTATTTGAATACTACTTGCTTATGCTAATCATCATAACATTACTCTATATCAAATGGATGTGAAAAGTGCATTCCTCAATGGTAAGCTTGAGGAAGAAGTATATGTTGCTCATCCCCCAGGCTTTGAGGATCTGAAGCATCTAGACAAAGTCTTCAGACTCAAAAAGGCACTCTATGGCCTCAAGCAAGCCCCTCGGGCGTGGTATGATACATTGAAGGAATTCCTCATGAAGAAAGGCTTCAAACCTGGTTCACTCGATCCAACTCTTTTCACTAAATCCTATGATAATGAACTATTTGTGTGCCAAATATATGTCGAGATATTATTTTTGGTTGTACTGACAAACGTTACAGTGATGAATTTTCTTACATGATGAGTGAAGAATATCAGATGTCTATGATGGGGGAGCTGAAATTCTTTTTAGGTCTTCAAATTCGTCAACAACGCAATGGCATCTTCATATCACAGGAGAAATACCTCAAGGATGTTCTGAGGAAATTCGACATGCATGAAAGCAAAGGCGTCAAGACTCCCATGCCTACCAACGGCCACCTCTGCCCTGGCGAAAATGTTAAAGATTTCGATCAGCAGGTATATCGCTCAATGATTGGCTCTTTATTGTATCTATGTGCATCTAGGCCAGATATAATGCTTAGTGTTTGCATGTGTGCTTGTTTTCAAACAAAACCGAAGAAAATCACACCATAAGGTTGTGAAGCATATTCTTCGATACTTAGCTCACACACCAGCACTAGGATTATGGTATCCCAAGGGCTCAAATCTTCATGTCGTTGGATATTCTGATTCCGGTTAAGCTGGTGACCGTGTGGATCGCAAGTCAACGTTTGTCCCTTGCCATTTCCTCGGAAGATCATTAGTCTACTGGTCCTCAAAGAAACAGAACTGTATTTCTCTCTCCACTGCCGAAGCTGAGTACATTGCTGCTGGATCCTGTTGTGCTCAACTCCTATGGATGAAGCAAACCCTCAGAGGCTACGACATCAACATGAAGAATGTGCCTCTCTAGTGCGACAATGAGAGTGCAATCAAGATCGCCTACAACCCAGTACAACACTCGAAGACTAAGCACATCCAGATTCGTCATCATTTTCTTCGGGACCATGTCCTCAAGGGCAATATCATCATTGATCATGTGAAGACTCACAATCAACTAGCAAATATTTTCACTAAGCCCTTGGATGAGAGAAGGTTTCGCAAGTTGCGGTGTGAGCTAAATATCTTAGAGTCTTCAAATGTTTTGTGAAAACATGCACACATCCTAACACTTATGCAAAATTGATGACTTAGATGTGCAATACACGAAGAATCGTTTTTCTTCAATCAATGAAGAATATCACTCTTAGTGTGAGAAAATTAATGAAGAATTTGGTTCTCATGGCCCTACGACAATTTTACGCGGCGCTTGAAATCATCATATTTACATGGTGGGTCACGCCACCACCCAACATTGAAATTCTTCAAGTTGTTTTTCTTCAATGTTGAAATTCATTAATCTCACACTTTGGCACAAAATCCTCAAGTGTTTCAAAATCATCAAATTCTTCAAAACGTTTGATGATTCTCATTTGCCTATATATATATATATATATATATATATATATATATATATATATATATAGACTGGGATTTCAAAGTCCTCAACAACATTCACTTATAGCTCGGTCTTCAAATTTGATATTTCATCTAAGTGCATGTGATCGGACCCGACTCCCCTCTATGCTCAGCTCAACCCAGTCTATCCATTTCTTCATATGCGTTCTACTTGACACTTGTTCGAAATCCTCACTGTGTCCTTGTCAGTGGAGGACTTTGCAACGAAATCCTCAAAACTTCAAACATCAATTTTTATAACGTTACACAGTAGCTGGACCCACTTCCTACAATCGGATAACCACGAACTCCACCGCTTCAGTCGTGGGCTCCACGTGTCATGCGGAGACGAATGGGCAAGGGCAGTTAGGTCCAAAAGTTTCGGCCGAACATTCTTTCACCTAATCTATAAATAGGCCCTTACCCCCCCCCCTAAGTCAAAACTCTTCATCCTCTCGTCTTCTTTGCTCAAGCTCAACCCTAGCGCCATCGCTAGCAATATCGTCGCCGGTGAGGAAAAGCTTCGCTGCCTCGCCCTCGCCGTCGCCGAACTCACGCTGGACGCGGAATCTCTTCCGCCGCCGTCGCCGTAGCTGATTTCGGTCGCCAAGTTAGGGCGCAAAAGATCTAAACCGAAGAGCTTCTCTCTTTTACTTCTTTAGTTCTTCGTGCTCTTCGCTCAGGGTAATTAAAATCCTATTTTACTGCCTCTGTTGATCTATTATTTCGCTTTAGACTCGTGAAATCTGTTTTCCCCAGAGTGTCTTTCAGCGACACACACTCATTCCTCAAACACTTGATGAAATTCACTAAGCCACTCAAATTCTTCATGAGATTCCTCAATTGTGTAAATTCTCAAATCTGCTATGGAACCCAAGATCATAATGCTTAGTCAAATTCCTCAACCCACTAGTCAAATTCCTCAACTTCTATTTTTTCAATTTCTTCAAATCTGAGAACGCATATGACCCCTCCAAATTTTTCACACTCATACTTTGTTCAGAGGTACAAAATGTCAGCTGATGAATGACTAGGTTCTCATCAACTTAACTCATTTGCAGCATTCCTCGAAGAAACTTTACCAGTGTCATCAGAATCTTCAAGAGTGCATATTCCTTAGCAAAAGCCTCAATTGAAGAAAATGGAAGATGACAGGAAGCACAAGGGAGGAAAGAAGCTTGAACAGAACACAACTTTTGAGAGTCCTGAAGACATATACACTGACTACTGCACTCTTGATGAGGAAATTCATGGCAAGGAAACCATGGCGAAGCGCAAGATAAGGCTTCAGAAAATTAAATGCGGGTGGGCTAAGGAGTGAAGGAGTACAGATATGTTACTCCAAAATATGCGAAGAAATTCGCCCTCAAGCCACCTTGCAAGAGACCTCCTGAGGGTGATCAACAAGCTGCTCATCCCTCAAGCGTTGAAACCATTGAGGATTACCCTGATGAAAAGACAAATATTTGTCTAAGTTACGGAAGAAGGCAGAAGCAACTATGAAGAAATTCAATGATGACTCTGCTGCTGCTGTCACTGTCGCCACCTCTTCAGCTGCTGAGGCTTGTGCTACAGCAATTCCTTAGAAGAAGACTGTGCCGAAGAAACCAAAGGCCTCAGTGCCAAAAGAGCAATTGCCTCAGAAGGCTGCACCAGTGAAAAAATCTTCAACGACACCACAGTCCTCACATCCTCAACAGAAGCAGCTCATTAAGCATCAGCATGCTCAATCAAGTTCCTCAGTGCCTTCTGCCACGAGCTCTGCTACAAAGTCTTCACCACCTCTATTGAAGACTAAAGTGACTGCTGGAAGAGGCATCAGGCCTAGTCCTAGCAAAGTCATCAACGTTCCTTCTGCATCAGAAGGAAGTGAGGAAATTGATGATGAAACTCTTCAAGCTATCATCAGAAACAAGAAGGAATGAGTTGCTCAAGCATCAGGCAGCTCTATTCCTCTTGCCATGGACCCAAAGGTTCTGCTGGACTTCATCAACCTCTGGTATGAACATCCAAACACTCCCATTGATGACTTCAAGCTTCCCCTTGTGTAGGTCACATGGTTGCAACTTTCATCAACGAGGAAAAATGGAAAGAACAGCAGGCCAAGCAAGCAAAGGCTGCTAAACTCAAGAAGGAGAAATTCCTCAAGTAGAATCTCCTCAAATTGACGCCTGAAGCCCTTGTATCAGCTCAGGCTGAACTTAATACCTTGACAGATAAATACACAAGTCTATCTGATCGTCAAAGTGTCAAGGTGAATTTCATCAAGGCTGCAATAGCTGCAGTTGATGAATACAACAAGAAAGTTGCTCCTCGTATGCAACAAAAGTTACCTGAGTCAAGCTACACTGTTCAGCCGACAGAGGAGGATGAAACTGATGAACCTGCTACTGAGGAAATTCCTCAAGATACTCCAGCTGGAGAAACTATTCGAGCTAAAGAAAATGCTCCAACTGAGGAAACTGCCAGGACTGAATCTCCAACAACTCCTGATGAAACTATTCCTTCACCTCCACCCTCAAAGGTGAAGAAGATGATTTCGTCTGCATCAGACGTGAAGAAGACCAAAGCTGCTAAGAAAGAAGAAAAGAAGAGAAAAGCTTCAATGACCTTAGAACCCTCAGAGGTCAAGCGCCCAAAGGTCACTCAGTCAGAATCTTCAACTACCCCGGTGGATGCTACTCCTCTAAATGTAGCTCCCTCTTACTTGGTCGTTCCCTTCGGAGTTGACTATGGCATTCCCGAAGAAGATGAAGAAATGGAGGATGCTGTCGATGAAGAAATCATGGATGAGGAAATACTGATTGACGACATTCCTCAGTCCACCATTCCTCAAAAGATCTCTCAAGAACGAATGGGTGATGATGAAACTCAGTGCAACACTCTAGTGATTCAGGATGACTTCTGGGAAGAGACTCATCGTCACTATCCGAGGTCAACTCAAATTCCTCCAACACCTGCTGCAACAGAAATCCTCATAGGTTCTGATGGAAAAACCTTTCGTGAGGAATATGCTCAAGAATCAGTTGCATCAGCTGAAGACAATGCATCGACAAATACTACAACTGCCTCCTCCAACAAGCAAATTCCTCAAGCTAAGGAAAATCCTCAACCTGAAGAAAATGCTCAGAATGAAGAAAATGCTCCTGCCCCAAACACTAAAACTGCTATTGTTGTGGTAAACACAGAATCAATGATGATAATGGCTCCTCTTCAAGAACAGCAGCATAATCTTTAACCACAGCAGAATTAGCCTTTCTCCAAAAGGCCAAAGTTTCAAAAGAAGGCATCTTATGAAGAACGCATGTACTTCACTGGCGAGAATCCTTATGATATGCTTCGCATCAGGCACAGGAAGTTTTGGACAAGGAACCAAATCAACTACTATGCTTCAGTGCTCTGTGGGAGGAACAAGATATTTCAGCATAAACATATTCCTCACTATGATATGGAGGAAATACCTTGCTTCACTCGAGTCCTCAACGTTCTTCACGAAGCTGGATTGGTGCCTCTTTGCACTGACATTGGTGACTGGAACTGCGACATCATTCTTCAGTTCTACGCCACTCTGCACATCTCTGGCAACCCAAAGGATGTCAACACTTGGATTTTGGATTCGATGACTCAACACACGCACTACAAAGCTCCTGCCACTGAATTGCTTCGTGTTCTTCCAGTCTCAATTCCCTCAGAGGATGTTGTGCTGATGTACGATGAACGTGAACTGCCCAATAGAGTGTTGGAAGTCCTCATGAAGCCTTTAGCCAAGGACCAACCTCCACGGACTCACTTTCTGGTACAAGACTTGAGGTATGAACCACGAACAGTCTACAGAATCCTGGCCAATGTCATCGCTCCTATCAAAGGATACGACAATGAAGAAGATGTCGTAGGCATCATGAAGAATATCCTTTTCAATATCATCCATGGCATACCAATGAATCTTCATGATTTCGTCCTGAGGACTTTGGCTGATAATGCACCGTCGCCTTTTGAAATGAAGATTTATGCTCCATGGATCATGAGATTCATCAGAAGCAGGTCCGACATCAACTACCAAGCTGATTTTACTAATCACATCTGATATCTGCCGCCAATCCGAGTCATCAAGAAAACATTTGAGCATGTTTAAGGCAAAGGAAAATATGTGATTGATGAAGGAAATCAGCGCCTTGATGGCCAGTTTCATCAAGCAGAGTCATATTCTTCATATGATGACACTGCTACCCAAGATCCACCAACTCCAACTGCTCCAAGAGTGATGAATAACAGAGAGCTACTCCTCAGTCTTGATCAGAAGGTCGATCGCAATCACAAAGGGGTCAAACGTCAATTCAGTGCCATTGTGAAAACCCTCAACGAGACTCGGAACGCAGTGAGGAAAAACCACTATTATCTTCACGAGGTGTTTGATCGAACCTGGGCCACCTTGGCTCATCTGAAGACTCTAGAGGAACTTGAGGAATTAGAGTCTACTCAAGACTTCGACTAGTTGTGGCCTCCCAAGAAGAAATTCAAGCCAATTCCAGTTCCTGACTTAGTTCTTTTTGTTCATTCCGCATTGTAGAGTCAGATGAAGAACCAGAAGACACTACAACTAGACCAAGGAGGAAGCCTGTCGCCATGAATCCTCACGCCTCTTCATCAGCCAACAAGTGAAATTCTTCATGGGGCATTAGTCCTCAGTTTTGTCCCTTTTCGTCACTTGATGACAAAGGGGGAGAAATCTGAGAGTTAGTCTTCAAACGGGATCTATTTTGGGGCTTATAAACATTATTAAGTTACAAACTCTTGGTTCATCTGAAGTGTTTTATGTAATGAGTTGTAACTTAAGCCCGATGGTGCTCTGACTCTTTTGAACGCTTTTCTTCGCATGCTTATTCCTCAAAGTATATTAATGCAGGCATGCTGAAATTCGTCAGACACCATCTCTCATCATGCATTCTCAAATTCCTCATTTTATATGTCAAATGTATACATGATTTACAAGATACAGGGGAGATCTCCATGATATAAATCATCAATGTGCATCTGCTGTGAAAATCAAATTCCTCAAAATATGCACATCTTCAGGGGGAATCTCTGAGTATCTTGATTTCCAATTCCTCAAACTCGGTATTTACACTTCATATTTTTATCCCCGTTGAAAACTTAACCTAATTTTCATCAACCACCAAAAAGGGGAAGATTGTAAGTGCGTCTAGTGCCCTTAGTGATTTTGGTGGTTCGAAGACTTGTAGGTTAAGTACCTAATGTGTTTATAAGTGTACACATGCTCTATAAGTCGCTGAGGAGTTTGAGTTATATGATGAATATCGACCCCTAAAAATGTATGTCTTCGTTGAAGAAATTGGTCTAAGCTTGAAGACTTTGATCGCGAGGAAATTGCGATGAAATTGATATTCCTCGTGAAGATTTTGAAGATGAGAAATTCGGTGTGTCCTGAAGAAAAGCTACATGAAGACTTCGAAGCGTCAAGACTCACTCTTTATGCTTCATTTTCTTTACTCTTGAGTCTTAGGAACACCGTACTGTTAAAGGGGGTCGAGGTAATACTATGGAATGAATTTCCTCATGATGCTCAACCCAAGCCTAAACCTATCAAAGCCTCAAAGTGAGGAATATGAGAGACATGAGGACTTTCAGAGTTGAAAGTTCCGACCGTTGTCGCGATACGCGCCACCTCACTGGTCTTATCCACCCAACGGTCACAATAGTTAAGGGCATTTATGTCAAATCATGTCGGGATGAGCCAGGAAATAAATAGCCGCCCCCCACAACCACTAGCTGGTTGGCTGCTCTGAGAGAAACTGACACTTGTCATTTAGAGCAACCCAAATTCCTCAGAGTCTTCGAGAGTAAATCATCAAGTGAGGAAATACCCCAAACACCAAACCAAAAACCAAGTGATTGAGCATCACTGAAGAATTTGTTCGTGCGTGGAACTGAAGCCTTTTACCTTTGAGGACTGTGCATCCTCCAGACGGTTAGGCATCATGGTCTAGAGCATCCAGCAGTCAATTGTGGATCGCCGGGTAACCGAGCTTGTGAGGGTTTGGAAGTCTGCCCTGAAGACTTACCACGAGTGTTGGGCGAGGATTGTGTGTCATTAGCTCAAGGAGAATACGGTAGGGACTGTGTGTCCCCGGACTGTGTGTCCTCTGGTTTCTATACCAAGCCGCTCCAAACCAGACGTATGACTATCACAGCAATTGGAACTGAGTCATCAATAACTGTCTTCATCGTGATACGGGTTCTATTTCTTCAACTCTTTCAATTACTCAATATAGTATGTTGAAGACTTTCATTGTCACTGTTTGAAGAATTTGCTGAAGACTTTCACTGAATTTCCTCAACCTCAAATTCTTCATACCTGTTAATCTTCATCTGCTTATTCTGTGCTTGCATACTGTGCAAACCGGTTATCACAATCCTCATCAAGTAAACTGTTGTTGTAATCTTTGCACCTCTGACCATGCGCTATTTCCGCTGCACGTTATTCATCAGTGAGGAATTTCCTAAAAAGGAATTTCCTCAATGATGAAATTCTAAAATCGCCTATTCACCCCCCTCTAGTCGATATAACGCACTTTCAGGGAGGAGGCCTCCTCCTTGGGTTGCCGCAAGCCCAACTTGAGTGGCAAGACACCCAAGTGAGAGGGGCCACCCAACCTAGCCGTCGCCTCCCTCTTGGTCGCCGGCCCCTAGGGGAAACCCTAGGGCACCCTCCCCTCTCCCTTCCCCCTATATATAGAGATGTAGAGAGAGGGCAGCCACACGACAACTTGTCGCGGTGCTGCATGATACGTCCATTTTGCATCATGCTTTCATGTTGATATTTATCACTTTATGGGCTGTTATATTACTTTGTGGTACCATATTTATGCCTTTTCTCTCATATTTTGCAAGGTTTATTTGAAGAGGGAGAATTCAGGCAGTTGGAATTCTGGACTGGAAAAGGAGCAAATATGAGTCCTCTATTCTGCACAACTCCAAATGCCCTTAAAATTTACGTGGAATATTTTGGGAATATATAAAAAATATTGGGCGAAAGAAGTACCAGAGGGGAGCTACCAGGGCCCCACAAGTCTGGTAGCCGCCACCCCCTGGTGGCGGCTACACGGCTTGTGGGCTCCCTGACGGCCCATTGGCTTACCTCTTTTGCTATATGAAGGGTTTCGTTCCAGAAAAAATGAAGAGGGAGCTTTTTTGTGGTTTCACCGCCACCAAGAGGTGGAACTTGAGCACATCCAATCTAGAGCTCCGGCAGGACGATCCTGCTGGGAAAACTTCTCTCCCGGAGGGGGAGATCATAGCCATCGTCATCACCAACACTCCTCTCGTCGGAGGGGAGGCATCTTCATCAACATCTTCATCAGCACTATCTCCTCTCCAATACCTAGTTCATATCTTGTAACCAATCTCCGTCTCGCGACTCCGATTGGTACTAGTAGGGTTGCTAGTAGTGTTGATTACTCTTTGTAGTTGATGCTAGTTGGATTACTTGGTGGAAGAGTGTATGTTCAGATCTTTGATGCTATTCATTACACCTATGATCATGATTATGATTATGCTTTGTGAGTAATTACTTTTGTTCCTGAGGACATGGGATAAGTCATGTTAATAATAGTCATGTGAATTTGGTATTCGTTCGGTATTTTGATATGTTGTATGTTGTCTTTTCCTCTAGTGGTGTTATGTGAACGTCGACTACATAACACTTCACCATACTTGGGCCTAGAGGAAGGCATTGAGGAGTAGTAAGTAGATGATGGGTTGCTGGAGTGACAGAAGCTTAAACCCCAGTCTATGTGTTGCTTCGTGAGGGGCTGATTTGGATCCACTAGTTTAATGTTATGGTTAGACGTTGTCTTAATTCTTCTTTCGTAGTTGCGGATGCTTGCGATAGGGGTTAATCATAAGTGGTATGCTTTTCCAAGTAAGGGCAGTACCCAAGCGCCGGTCCACCCACATATCAAACTATCAAAGTAACGAACGTGAATCACATGAACATGATGAAACTAGCATGACAGAAATTCCCGTGTGTCCTCGGGAGCGTTTTTCCTCTTGTAATACTTTGTCCAGGCTTGTCACTTTCTACAAAAGGGATTGAGCCACTTGCTGCACCATTGCTACTACTTGTTACTTCTTACTTTTCGCTTGCTACGTTTCACCTCGCTACACCATCACTTGTTACCGCTACTTTCAGTGCTTGAAGTTATTACCTTGCTGAAAATTGTTTACCAGAGCCTTCTGCTCCTCGTTGGGTTCGACACTCTTGCTTATCAAAAGGACTACGATTGATCCCCTATACTTGTGGGTCATCAAGACTCTTTTCTGGCGCCGTTGCCGGGGAGTGAAGCGCCTTTGGTAAGTGGAAATTGGTAAGGAAACATTTATATACTGTGCTGAAATTTATTGTCACTTGTCACTATGGAAACTGTTCCTTTGAGGAGTTTGTTCGGGGTATCTTCACCACGAACGGAAGCACGAGGAGTTGTTCCTCAACCTGAGGTACCTACTGAAAATATCTTTTATGAAATTCCTTCGGGTATGCTTGAGAAACTGCTGGCTAATCCTTTTACAGGAGATGGATCTTCACATCCGGACTTGCATCTGATCTATGTAGATGAAGTTTGTGGTTTATTTAAGCTTGCAGGTTTGCCCGAGGATGAGGTAAAGAAGAAAGTATTTCCTTTATCTTTGAAGGATAAGGCGTTGACATGGTATAGGCTATGTGATGATATTGGATCATGGGACTACAATCGGTTGAAATTGGAATTTCATCAAAAGTTCTATCCTATGCATTTAGTACATCATGATCGGAACTTTATTTATAACTTTTGGCCTCGTGACAGGGAAAGCATAGCTCAAGCTTGGGGGAGGCTTAAATCAATGCTATATTCATGCCCCAATCATGAGCTCTCGAGAGAAATTATCACTCAAAACTTTTATGCTCGGCTTTCTCATGAAGATCGTACCATGCTTGACACTTCTTGTACCGGTTCTTTTATGAAGAAGGATATTGACCACAAGTGGAATTTATTGGAAAGAATCAAACGTAACTCTGAAGATTGGGAGATGGAGGAAGGTAAGGAGTCAGGTATGAATTTCTAGTTTGATTGCATTTAATCTTTTATTGAAACAAACACCTCTAGAGATTTTAGCACTAAGTATGGACTTGGCTGTGAGATAGTAGCTTCTCTATATGAATCTTTTGCTCCTCATGTTGATCTTCCCAAAGAGAAGTGGTTTAAGTATCATCCTCCTGTAGAAAGCAACATAGTCAAAACCAATCTAGTTGAGGAGAAAGTCATTGCTTTTAGTGATCCTGTTGTTCCTTGTGCCTACGTTGAGAAACCACCTTACCCTGCTAGGAAAAAGGATTATTCTAAAGCTCCAACTGTGATACGTAGGGGTTACATTAGACCACTTGCACACCCTAAGGACATTAGAGTTGAACCTAGTGTTGATATTATCAAAGATCTATTAGCCGAAGGCATAGATGGGCATGTTATCAAATTCTGTGAGGACTCCGCTAGAATTGCTAAACCTCACGCGAAAGACAAATACGGACCTGTAGTTGTCCTGCCCGTTGTTTCTGTCAAGATAGGAGATCACCGTTACCACGATTTATGTGATATGGGAGCTAGTGTTAGTGCAATACACCGTTCCCTATATGATGAAATCAAAGATGAGATTGCACCTGCTGAGCTAGAACCCATTGATGTCACTATTACGCTAGCTAATAGAGACACTATCTGCCCTCTGGGAATTGTGAGAGTCGTAGAAGTCCTGTGTGCTAAGAAGAAGTATCCTACTGTTTTCCTCGTCCTTGGTACTGCACAAGATAGCTTTTGTCCCATCATATTCGGTAGACCCTTTCTCAACACTGTCAATGCTCACATTGATTGCATTAAGCAGACTGCCACAGTTAGTTTCGAGGGTGTGTCTCATGAATTTAATTTCTCCAAGTTTGGAAGACAACCCCATGAAAAAGAGTCGTCCAGTAGGGATGAAATCATCGCTCTTGCCTCTATTTCCGTACCTCCTACGGATCCTTTAGAGAAATATCTGCTTGAGCATGAAAATGATATGCATATGGAGGAAAGAGATGAGATAGATAAAATTGTCTTAGAAAAATATCCTATTCTCAAGAATAATCTGCATGTTAAACTGCTTGGGGATCCTCCCCCACCAAAGGGTGATCCTATGTTCGAGCTTAAACAGTTGCCTGATACTCTTAAGTATGCCTATGTTGATGAGAAGGAGATATATCCTGTTATTATTAGTGTTCTCCTCTCAGAGCACGAAGAGAAGAAGTTACTAAAAACTCTGAGAAAGCACCATGCTGCTATTGGATATACTCTTGATGATCTTAAGGGTACTAGTCCCACTCTATGGCACCACAAGATTAAAACCGATCTTGATTCTAAACCAGTTGCTGATCATCAAAGGAGATTAAATCCTAAGATGAAAGAGGTCGTTAGAAAAGAAATATTAAAGCTTCTGGAAGAAGGAATCATTTATCCTGTTGCTCATAGTGATTGGGTAAGTCCAGTACATTGCGTACCTAAGAAGGGAGGTATCACCGTCGTTCCTAATGATAAGGATGAATTAATCCCATAGAGGATTATTACTGGCTATAGGATGGTGATAGACTTCCGGAAACTGAACAAGGCAACCAGGAAAGACCATTATCCTTTGCCGTTTATCGACCAAATGCTAGAAAGGCTATCCAAACACACACACTTCTGCTTTCTAGACGGTTATTCAGGTTTCTCGCAAATACCTGTTGCACAATCCGATCAGGAAAAAACCACTTTCACCTGCCCCTTCGGTACCTTTGCTTATAGATGTATGCCTTTTATCTTATGTAATGCACCTGCCACCTTTCAAAGATGTATGATGGCTATATTCTCTGACTTTTGTGAAAAGATTGTCGAGGTTTTCGTGGATGACTTCTCCGTTTACGGGTCTTCCTTTGATGATTGCCTCAGCAACCTTGATCGAGTCTTACAGAGATGAAAAGATACCAACCTTGTCTTGAATTGGGAGAAGTGCCACTTTATGGTTAATGAAGGCATCGTCTTAGGACACAAACTTTCTGAAAGAGGCATTGAAGTTGATAAGGCGAAGGTTGATGCAATTGAGAAAATGCCTTGCCCCACAGATATGAGAGGTATACGAAGTTTCCTAGGTCATGCTGGTTTGTATAGAAGGTTCATTAAAGACTTCTCTAAGATTTCTAGGCCTCTTACCAACCTTTTGCAGAAGGATGTTCCTTTTGTTTTTCATGAGGATTGTGAGGAAGCTTTCGAAATACTTAAGAAGGCTTTGATAACCGCACCTATTGTTCAACCACCTGACTGGAACTTGCCCTTTGAAATCATGTGCGATGCTAGTGATTATGCTGTTGGTGCTGTTCTAGGACAAAGAGTTGACAAGAAGTTGAATGTTATTCACTATGCTAGTAAAACTCTAGACAGTGCCCAAAGAAACTATGCCACTACGGAAAAGGAGTTTTTAGCAGTCGTGTTTGCATGTGAAAAGTTCAGATCTTATATAGTTGATTCCAAAGTCACTATTCACTCTGATCATGCTGCTATTAAATACCTTATGGAGAAGAAGCACGCTAAGCCTAGGCTGATCAGATGGGTTATCCTGCTACAGGAATTTGATTTGCACGTCGTCGACCGAAAGGGTGCTGATAACCCTGTAGCAGATAACTTCTCCAGGCTAGAGAATGTCCTTGATGACCCACGACCTATTCATGACAACTTTCCTGATGAGCAATTAAATGTCATCCGCACTTCACATAGTGCACCATGGTATGCTGATTACACAAATTATATCGTAGCCAAATACATACCACCCAGCTTCACCTATCAGCAAAAGAAGAAATTCTTGTTTGATTTGAGACACTACTTTTGGGATGATCCTCACCTTTATAAGGAAGGAGTAGATGGTGTTATTAGACGTTGTGTGCCTGAACATGAACAGGGACAGATCGTGCAGAAGTGTCATTCCGAAGCCTACGGAGGACACCATGCTGGAGATAGAACTGCTCATAAGGTGTTGCAATCAGGTTTCTATTGGTCCACTCTCTTCAAGGATGCCCGTAAGTTTGTCTTGTCTTGTGACGAATGCCTAAGAATAGGGAATATCAGTAAGTGTCAGGAAATGCCTATGAACTATTCACTTGTCATTGAATCGTTCGATGTCTAGGGCTTTGATTATATGGGACCCTTCCCGAGTTCCAATGGGTACACTCACATCTTAGTTGTTGTGGATTACATCACTAAGTGGGTAGAAGCTATTGATGTTCGCTGTGTATCCCTGGCAATGGCGCTAGAAATACTTCTGCTACTGCAACAAAAGACCTTCCAACGGTGCCAGAAATAGGCACGTCGACAGGGGAATACTTGGCTTGATCTTTTTGTTGCGGTTACGCCTTAAGGGACTTCCTAGGCAAGTATGCAAAGGATTTCCCCCGTGGCCTTGGAGCCTTGCGTTGGTGTTCCCTCGAAGCGGAAAGGGTGATGTAGCGTAGCGGTGGGAAGTACTTCCCTGAGTTTGAGAACCAAGGTATCAATCCAGTGGAGGAGTATCTCAAGATCCTGCACAAACACAAAACTTGCTTGCAACGCTATGAAGGGGTTGTAAATCCCTTATAGATTGTTTGCCAAGTGAGAACTAAAAGCAACAAAGTAACAAAGCAAAGTAAAAGCAGAGATGTAAACGATGGATGTGAATAGACCCAGGGGCCGTAGTGTTTACTAGTGGCTTCTCTCATGAAAGCAAGTAGACGGTGGGTGAACAAATTACTATCGAGCAATTGATAGAACCGCGCAAAGTCGTGACGATATCTATGCAATGATTATATCTATAGGCATCACATCCAAAACATGTAGACCGATACTTTCTGCATCTACTACTATTACTCCACACGTCGACTGCTATCCAGCATGCATCTAGTGTATTAAGTCCATAAGAACAGAGTAACGCCTTAAGCAAGATGACATGATGTAGAGGGATAATCTCAAACCAATGATAAAAACCCCATGTTTTTACCCTTGATGGCAACTACTTGATGTGTGCCTTGCTTCCCCTACTGTCACTGGGAAAGGTCACCACATGGTAGAACCCAAAACCAAGCACTTCTCCCATTGCAAGAATCATAGATCTAGTTGGCAAAACAAAACCCAAGACTCGGAGAGACTTACAAGGATATCAAATCATGCATATAAGAAATCAGCAAAGACTCAAATATATATCATAGATAATCTGATCACAAATCCACAATTCATCGGATCTCGACAAACACACAGCCAAAGAAGATTACATCGGATAGATCTCCATGAAGATCATGGAGAACTTTGTATTGAGGATCCAAGAGAGAGAAAAGCCATCTAGCTACTACTACGGACTCGTAGGTCTGAAGTGAACTACTCACGAGTCATTGGAGGGGCGATGATGATGATGAAGAAGCCCTCCAACTCCAAAGTCCCCTCCGACAGGGCGCCGGGAAGGGTCTCCAGATGAGATCTCGCGGAAATGGAAGCTTGCGGCGGCGAAAAAGTATTTTCGAGGCTCCCCTGATTTTTTGCGGAATATTTTGGAATTTATAGGCCAAAGACCTAGGTCAGGGGGCGGCCAGGGAGGCCACAAGCCTGACCACCGCCGCCTCCCCCTGGGTGGCGGAGTGGGGGCTTGTGGGCTCCATAGAGCCCACCTGGCCTGGCCCAAAGGCCCCCTGATCTTCTTCCGTTCGGGAAAAAATCATTTCGGGTTTTTTCTTCCGTTTGGACTCCGTTCCAAAATCAGATCTGAAAAGAGTCAAAAACACGAAAAAAATAGGAACTGGCACTTGGCACTGAATTAATAAGTTAGTCCCAAAAAAGATATAAAAGGTACATAAAACAACCAAAGAAGACAAGATAACAGCGTGAACCCATCAAAAATTATAAATACGTTTGAGACGTATCAAGCATCCCCAAGCTTAACTCCTGCTCATCCTCGAGTAGGGAAGTGATAAGAATGAATTTTTGATGCTTTCATGCTACCTAGCATAGGTGTCCTTTGTAATTCCTCTTATGTGACGTGAATGTTCAGATCCATCAGATTCAAAACAATAGTTTGCTATTGACGTGGAAACAATAATAATTCAAGCAAACTAGCAAAGTAATCATGAACTTGCAAAATAACAAGGCCAAAAGAAAGTTATCCCTACAAAAGCATATAGTCTAGCTATGCTCTATCATCATTGCACAACGAATTTAAATCATGCACAACCCCAGTATTGGCCAAGTAATTGTTTCACACCTTTACTTTCTCAAACATTTTCAATTCTCACGCAATACATGAGCGTGAGCCATGGTTATAGCACTATTGATGGTGTGGAATGTGGTGGAGGTTGCAAGACAAAAAAGGAGAAGATAGTCACATTAACTAGGCATATCAATGAGTTGTGGAGATGCTCATAAATAGATATCAATGTGAATGAGTAGGGATTGCCATACAATTGATGCACTAGAGCTACGAGTATGTGAAAGCTCTTAAAGAAAACTAGTGGGTGTGCATCCAACTTGCTTGCTCACGAAGACCTAAGGCAATTTTGAGGAAGCCTATCATTGGAATATACAATCCAAGTTATATAATGAAAATTTCCCACTAGCTATATGGTGGTGACAAAACGACTCTCAATCATGAAGATCATGGTGCTTAATATGCACAAGTGTGGAAAAAGTGGTAGCATTGTCCCTTCTCTCTTTTTCTCTCATTTTTTTTGGTGGGCTCTTTGGCCTCTTTTTTTGGTGGGCTTCTTTGGCCTCTTTTATTTCCTCACATGGGACAACGCTCCATTAATGATGATCATCACACTTTCAACTCAAAACTTAGAGCAACTATGACTCTATATGGAATGCCTTCGGTAGTGTACCACGGCAATGATCTAGCATGGCATAGACATCAATGGAAACATCATGCTAACTATCTGACGATCATGCAAAGGCAAAGTAGACGTGATGGCACATGTCATGGTGGTAGTTGCATGGCAATATATCTCGGAATGACTTTGAAAAAGCCATAATAGGTAGGTATGGTGGCTGTTTTGAGGGAGGCTAATGGTGGGTTTTGTGCACCGGCGAAAGTTGCACGGCACTAAGAAGATAGTGATGGTGGAAGGTGAAAGTGCATCTAAACCATGGACTCAACATTAGTCATGAAGAACTCATATAGTTGTTGCAAAAGTTTTATTAGTAATCGAAACAAAGCATTCAACGCATACTCCTAGGGGAAGGGTTGGTAGGTATAAACCATCGCGCGATCCCGACCGCCACGCAAAGGATGACAATCAATATACTAACGATGCTCAGATTTTATCACATAGCGGTTCACCATACGTGCATGCTACGGGAATCACTAACTTCAACACAAGTATTTCTAGATCCACAACACCTTACTAGCATGACTTCAATATTACCATAACCACAACTCAAAACTAATTGAGATGAATCAAACTTCTCTAACTATTCAATGCACATGAAGGTGGAAGTTTTCGTATCCCTTTGGATAACTACCCCTTTTGAGACTACTTTCAAAGCATAGATCAACTACCAAGCCACACACCGCTGTGCTCTAAAATATATAAGTGAAGCACACAGAGCAAAAGTATCTAGCTCAAAAGATATAAGTGAAGCACATGTGAGCTGAATTGTCTATCAAAAGATATAAGTGAAGCTTGACAAAATCACGGTGTGTGCATGTCTCTCTCTCTAGGTGTGCAGCAAGGGTGATTGTGACACAACAAAAATAAAAGACTCCTACGATACAAGATGCTCCAAGCAAAAACACCTAACATGTGGTGAATAAAAATATAGCCCCAAGTAACGTTACCGATGGATTGAAGACGAGAAAGGGGATGCCTTCCCGGGGCATCCCCAAGCTTAGGCTTTTACGGCATCCTTGAATCTCTTGGGGTGCCTTGGGCATCCCCAAGCTTGAGCTCTTGCAACTCTTTATCTTTTTGTCCATAAGAACTTCACCCAAAACTTGAAAACTTCACAACACGAAACTTAAACAGAAACTCGTGATAACATTAGTACAAGAAAGCGAACCACCACTTCCTTAGGTACTGTAGCAAACTTAAATTCTACTTGCGCTGATGTTGGGTTACTGTACTTTCAATCTTCCATGGCTAATACCCCCCGATACTATCCATAGTTTCATCAAAATAAGCAACCAACACAACAAAAACAGAATCTGTTAACAGCAGACCAGTCTGTAGCAATCTGTATATTTCATATACCTCTGGTACTTCAAAAATTCTGAAAAAATACGACAGTCTGAAGAATTTGCGTAGCAATCAGCAGCAAAAATAATCGACTCAAAAGCTCTTACAGAAAAAAATGAAAATTCTTTTCGTGAGCAGAAAGTTTCTGTCTTTTCCAGCATGACCAAACGATCATCCCCAAGACTAATCATAACGGTTTTGCTTGGCACAAACGCAAAAAATAACACAAAATCAAAATCATAACAGAATTATGAAAGTGTGGAAAACACAAAACATAAAGAAAAAGGATAGATTCGTTGGGTTGCCTCCCAACAAGCGCTTTTGTTTAACGCCCTTAGCTAGGCGAAAGGTGATGGAATCACGTATAGTCATCTTTGGTGCTCAAACCATAAGTAGCCCTCATCATAGATTCATAAGTCAATCTGATTTTCTTTCTAGGAAAGTGCTCCATGCCCTTCTTTAAATGAAATTGAAATATAATATTCCCTTCCTTCATATTGATGATAGCACCAATAGTCCTTAGGAAAGGTCTACCAAGAATAATGGGACATGAAGGATTGCAATCTATGTCAAGTACAAAGAAATCCACGGGTACATAGTTCTTATTTGCAACAATAAGAACATCATCGATCCTCGCCATGGGTTTCTTGACAGTAGAATCCGCAAGATGCAAATTAAGAGAACACTCTTCAATCTCATGAAAACCAAGAATATCACATAAAGACTTTGGAATCGCGGAAACACTAGTACCCAAATCACACAAAGCATTGCACTCATAGTTTTTGATCTTGATTTTGATAGTAGGTTCCCACTCATCATGAAGTTTTCTAGGTATAGAGACTTCTAGTTCGAGCTTCTCTTCAGCAGATTTCATCATAGCATCGCGGTAAAGGCTTTGCTTTGGCTATAAGCATGTGGAGAGTTTGCAATGGATTGCATCAAAGAAATGCATTCAAACAAGGAGCAATCATCATAATTGAATTCCTTGAAATCCAAAGTGGGAGTTTCATTACTGCCCAAAATTTTGACTTCTTCTACTCCACTCTCCACACCTTTATCATCAAGATAGGTGGACTCCGAATCATTGGGGCGTTTTTAAACCAAAGTGGATTCATATCCAGCCCCTCCATAAGTAGGTTTGACACGCGAAAACAAAGATTCAAGAGGAAACACACCAAGCACTTTAAGATCTTCAGGATTTGCATCACTAGAACACACCCTTTTAAACCATTCATGTCTAGCGCGAATTGGGGCGGTTCTTTCTTTGCTCTCATTCATGGAGAGACGCATAGCTTTCAAAGTTTCATCCAAATTGACCTTGGGAGGAGCGCATCTAACTTTCAAAGCATCAATATCACAAGACATCCTATCAACGCTCTTAGCCAAATCGTCTATTTTGAGTAGTTTTTCCTCTATGGACGCATTGAAAATCTTTTGAGAGTTGGTGAACTCTTTGTTATTACTCTCTAAATCAGAGGGTAATTTGTTGTGATTTCCATAAGTGTTGCCGTAGGAATTGCCATAATTGTTAGAGGAGTTACTAGGAAAAGGCCTAGGAACATAATTTCCTCTAAAAGCATTGTTGTTGCCAAAATTATTCCTACCAACAAAATTCAAGTCCAAACTAGCGTTGCTACTCTCAATCAAAGAAGATAGTGGCATGTCATTAAGATCTACGGTAGCGTTTCTACTAGCAACCAAATTCATCAACTCATCCATCTTAGCACTAAGCGAGTTAATCTCTTCTATAGCATGCACCTTTTTGCTAGCAGGCGACCTTTCAGTGTGCCATTGAGAGTAGTTGGTCATGATATTGTCCAGGAGTTTTGTAGCGTCTCCTATCGTGATTTCCATGAACGTTCCACCTGAGGCGGAGTCCAAGATATTGCGAGAAGCGAAATTCAAGCCAGCGTAAAAGATTTGTATAATCATCCACAAACTCAGGCCATGAGCGGGACAATTTCTAATCATAAGCTTCATCCTCTCCCAAGATTGTGCAATGTGTTCATGATCAAGTTGCTTGAAATTCATGATATCGTTACGTAAGGAGATGATCTTAGCCGGCGGAAAATACTTGGATATGTAAGCATCTTTGCACTTATCCCAAGAATCGATACTATTTTTAGGCAAAGAAGAAAACCAAGTTTTTGCGCGATCTCGCAACAAGAAAGGAAAAAGTTTCAACTTAATCACGTCATTATCCACATCTCTTTTCTTTTGCATATCACAAAGCTCAATGAAGGTATTGAGATGGGATGTGGCATGTTCACTAGGAAGGCCAGAGAATTGCTCTTTCATAACAAGATTCAGCAAAGCTGCGTTGATTTCGTACGATTCCGCACTAGTGGCGGGAACAATCGGAGTACTAATAAAATCATTATTATTAGTGCTCGAGAAGTCGCAAAGTTTGGTGTTTTCAGACATGATGTCTTCAACAAACAAACAAGCACAGAAGCAAGCAAGAAAACCGGCAAAGGCAAAAGAAAACGGCGAAGGCAAAAGGCGAATGAAATCGGCAAATGTGAAGTGGGGGAGAGGAAAACGAGAGGCAACTGGCAACAAAAGTAAATGCAAGAGAAGAGTTCGTGAGACCAACTTGGATAGATCTTGATTTATCCTCCCCGGCAACGGCGCCAGAAATACTTTTGACGTTTGCTATGTATCCCTGGCAATGGCGCCAGAAATACTTCTGCTACTGCAACAAAAGACCTTCCAACGGCGCCAGAATAGGCACGTCGACGGGAGAATGCTTGGCTTGATCTTTCTCTTGCGGCTACGGCTTAAGGGACTTCCTAGGCAAGTATGCAAAGGATTTCCCCCATGGCCTTGGAGCCTTGCGTTGGTGTTCCCTCGAAGCGGAAAGGGTGATGTAGCGTAGCGGTGGGAAGTATTTCCCTCAGTTTGAGAACCAAGGTATCAATCCAGTGGAGGAGTATCTCAAGATCCTGCACAAACATAAAACTTGCTCCCAACGCTATGAAGGGGTTGTCAATCCCTTATAGATTGTTTGCCAAGTGAGAACGGAAAGCAACAAAGTAACAAAGCAAAGTAAAAGCGGAGATGTAAACGATGGATGTGAATAGACCCGGGGGGCGTAGTGTTTACTAGTGGCTTCTCTCATGAAAGCAAGTAGACGGTGGGTGAACAAATTACTGTCGATCAATTGATAGAACCGCGCAAAGTCATGACGATATCTATGCAATGATTATATCTATAGGCATCACGTCCAAAACAAGTAGACCGATACTTTCTGCATCTACTACTATTACTCCACACGTCGACCGCTATCCAGCATGCATCTAGTGTATTAAGTCCATCAGAACAGAGTAACGCCTTAAGCAAGATGACATGATGTAGAGGGATAATCTCAAACCAATGATAAAAACCCCATATTTTTACCCTTGATGGCAACTACTTGATGTGTGCCTTGCTGCCCCTACTGTCATTGGGAAAGGTAGAACCCAAAACCAAGCACTTCTCCCATTGCAAGAAGCATAGATCTAGTTGGCCAAACAAAACCCAAGACTCGAAGAGACGTACAAGGATATCAAATCATGCATATAAGAAATTATAAAAGACTCAAATATATATCATAGATAATCTGATCACAAATCCACAATTCATCGGATCTCGACAAACACACCACCAAAGAAGATTACATCGGATAGATCTCCATGAATATCATGGAGAACTTTGTATTGTAGATCCAAGAGAGAGAAGAAGCCATCTAGCTACTACTACGGACCCGTAGGTCTGAAGTGAAATACTCACGAGTCATTGGAGGGGCGATGATGATGATGAAGAAGCCCTCCAACTCCAAAGTCCCCTCCGGCAGGGCGCCGGGAAGGGTCTCCAGATGAGATCTCGCGGAAACAGAAGCTTGCGGCGGCGGAAAAGTATTTTCGAGGCTCCCCTGATTTTTTGCGGAATATTTTGGAATTTATAGGCCAAAGACCTAGGTTAGGGGCGGCCAAGGAGGCCACAAGCCTGCCCACCGCCGCCTCCCCCCTGGTGGCGGAGTGGGGGCATGTGGGTTCCTTGGAGCCCACCTGGCCTGGCCCAAAGGCCCCCTAATCTTCTTCCGTTCGGGAAAAAATCATTTCGGGGGTTTTCTTCCGTTTGGACTCCGTTCCAAAATCAGATCTGAAAAGAGTCAAAAACACGGAAAAACAAGAACTCGCACTTGGCACTGAATTAATAAGTTAGTCCCAAAAAAGATATAAAAGGTACATAAAACAACCAGAGAAGACAAGATAACAACGTGAAACCATCAAAAATTATAGATACGTTTGAGACGTATCAGCTATCCTCACTAAAAATGCTGATCACCACACCTCTATTAAGATGCTTAAAGAAGTCATTTTCCCAAGATTTCGAGTCCCTAGATATTTGATGACTCATGGCGGTTCACACTTCATTCATGGTGTTTTCCGCAAGATGCTCGCTAAGTATGATGTCAACCATAGAGTTGCATCTCCTTATCATCCTCAGTCTAGTGGTCAAGTGGAGTTGAGTAATAGGGAGATCAAATTGATCCTACAAAAGACTGTCAATAGATCTCGAAAGAATTGGTCTACAAACTTGACGGTGCACTATGGGCTTATATGACTGCTTATAAGAATCCCATGGGCATGTCGCCGTATAAAGTGGTTTACGGTAAGGCCTGTCATTTACCTCTTGAGCTGGAACACAAAGCTTATTGGGCAATCAAAGAGCTCAACTTCGATTTCAAAATTGCCGGTGAGAAGCGGTTGTTTGATATCAGCTCATTAGATGAATGGAGAGCCCATGCATATGAGAATGCCAAATTGTTCAAGGAAAAGGTTAAGAGATGGCACGATAAACGAATACAGAAACGAGAGTTCAATGTAGGTGATTATGTCCTGCTATACAATTCTCGCTTAAGATTCTTCGCAGGCAAGATTCTCTCTAAATGGGAAGGTCCTTACGTTATCGAGGAAGTATATCGTTCCGGTGCCATCAAAATCAATAACACGGAAGGAAAATTTCCTAGAATGGTAAATGGGAAAAGAATCAAGCATTATATCTCCGGTACTCCCATAAATGTTGAGACCAATATCATCAATATCATAACTCCAGAGGAGTACATAAGGGATGTTTATCAGCTTGTTTCAGACCCTGAAAACGAAGAGGTATGTGTTTCGGTAAGTAATTGGACTCCGAAACTTTTCCAATAGGAAATTTCCTCCGCTTTGAAATTTTTGGAAAATTAGAAAAATAAAAAGCAGTCCGGAGAGCGCACGAGGCGGCCACAAGCTTGGTAGTCGCCACCTACCCCCTTGGCAGTGGCTAGAGGGCTTGTGGGCACCTCGTGTGCCTCCCGGACTCCGTTTTCTTGCGGAGCACTCCTTCTGGTCTAGAAAAAATCATTATATATACGCCCGAAGGTTTTGATCTCCGTACCGCGCAGTTTTCCTCGGTTTTCATTTAGATCCTATTACTGTGGCAGATTTAGATCATCATGACTTCCCCAAACGCTCCTAAGGACAAGATCTTCGAGAAGGTCATCAATCCCTACCTCAGGGAAGTGCTCAAACACCCTCAATCTATCAAGATGAGCGAGGGGATGTTGCACATCCGTGATGTTGAGGGGCCTAAAAAGACCGGAAGCGTGGAGACGAGGCTCGAAACAATGGAGCAACAAGTCTTCAAGTGCCAAGGGATGGTGGAGCGTGGACTCAACGCCAACCACATGATGATCACGGAGTTCACCAGAAATCACAAGATGGATGCCATTGACATTGGGAAACACCTCTCAAGGCTCTATGACAGGGTTGACCAACTTCAGGGCCAGATCTATGACCTGCAGAACCAAAACTGTGAGTATGAGTATAGATTTAAATCAATAAGATTGGCTGCAGATTTGAGGATGGAGCACCTATGCCTTGGAAGACGGAGGATCAGACTGCTTTAACAACTCCATCACCATCACCACCAAAGGAAGACAACTAAGCATTGGTATGAGCAATCCCCTTGGCTTCTGCCAAGCTTGGGGGAGTTGCCCTGGTATCGTATCACCTTTATATCTTTTGCTTTTACCTTTGTTTTAGTTCTTTCCTTTTCAGTTTTTATTTCTTCTCTTAGTGGAATAAGTCTTTAGTGTTTAGTTTGAGTCTTTTGCTTTGTCTCTCCCCCGATGTATTCGAGCTTGCGACCTATATAATAAAGAGTATCTTAGTCAAGGGCTTTGCTTTATGTCGTGATCAAAAGTATGAAAAGAATGATAGCATGAAAGATCATGAGATGATCTTATGGAAAGTGATAGCTTCACATATGACATGTATGATGATTGAAACTTGTTGAGAATAAATCAACATAGACCTAAGTCATTGTTGCAATTAATAAGAAGTAATAAGTACAGAGAGGTTCACATATAAATATATCATCTTAGACACGTTTTACAATTGTGAGCACTCACCAAACTATTACATGCTTAGGAGTAGATGTTGGACAAGGAAGACAACATAATGAATTGTGTTTGCTTGGTTCCAAACAATGTTATATGATTAGAGATCCCTTAGCATGTGACGATTGCTTCCACCTCATATTAGCCAAAACTCATGCACCAAGTAGAGATACTACTTGTGCATCCATAAACCTTCAACCCAGTTTTGCCATGAGAGTCCACCATACCTACCTATGGATTGAATAAGATCCCTCAAGTAAGTTGTCATCGGTGCAAGCAATAAAAATTGCTCTCTAATATGTATGATCTATTAATGTGTGGAAAATAAGCTTTGTACGAACCTGTGATGAGGAAGACATAAAAGCGACAGACTACATAATAAAGTTCTATATCACATGAGGCAATATAAAGTGACGTTCCTCCACACTAAGATGACACGCATTCAAACCTCAAAAGCGCATGACAGCCTCTGCTTCTCTCTGCGAAGGGCCTATCTTGTACCTTTACTTTTTTCCCTTGTAAGAGTCATGGTGATCTTCACCAATTCCCTATTTTTGCCTTTGTCTTGGCTACCGTCACATGCTTGGGAAAGATCTATATTCATATATCAACTTGGAGTTGAGTACTTATGCTTTATTATTGTTGACTTTACCCTTGAGGTAAATAGTTAGGAGGCAAAACTATAAGCCCCTATCTTCCTCTGAGTCCAGCTGAAACTTTGATACCATGAGTACCACGTGAGTTGTAACAATTGTGGAAAATAAAAGAGATGATTGAGTATGTGGGTTTGCCTTACAAGCTCTTATTTGACTCTTTCTGATGTTATGATAAATTGCAATTGCTTCAATGACTTTGGATTGTTGTTGGTTACTTCTCGGTAAGGTTTTTGCTTCATATTTTGCTTTGTGAAGGAATTGTCACTTTCCCATAAGAATCTTTATGATGTATTGATGTTCTATGTGTTATCATGATGCCCTCATGTCCGTATTCTATTTTATCGACACCTTCATCCCTAAACATGTGGACATGTTTATGGAACTTGGTTTTCGCTTGAGGACAAGCGAGGTCTAAGCTTGGGGGAGTTGATACGTCCATTTTGCATCATGCTTTCATGTTGATATTTATCGCTTTATGGGCTGTTATATGACTTTGTGGTACCATATTTATGCCTTTTCTCTCTTATTTTGCAAGGTTTATTTGAAGAGGGAGAATTCAGGCAGCTGGAATTCTGGACTGCAAAAGGAGCAAATATGAGTCCTCTATTCCGCACAACTCCAAACGCCCTGAAAATTTACATGGAATTTTTTGGGAATATATAAAAAATACTGGGCAAAAGAAGTACCAGAGGGGAGGTACCAGGGCCCCACAAGCCTGGTAGCCGCCACCCCCTGGTGGCGGCTACACGGCTTGTGGGCTCCCTGACGGCCCACTGCCCCCCCTCTTTTCCTATATGAAGGGTTTCGTTCCAGAAAAAATGAAGAGGGAGCTTTTTCGTGGTTTCACCGCCGCCACGAGGCGGAACTTGAGCAGATCCAATCTAGAGCTCCGGCAGGACGATCCTGCTGGGGAAACTTCTCTCCCGGAGGGGGAGATCGTCGCCATCGTCATCACCAACACTCCTCTCGTCGGAGGGAAAGCATCTTCATCAATATCTTCATCAGCACCATCTCCTCTCCAATCCCTAGTTCATCTCTTGTAACCAATCTCCGTCTCGCGACTCCGATTGGTACTAGTAGGGTTGCTAGTAGTGTTGATTACTCTTTGTAGTTGATGCTAGTTGGATTACTTGGTGGAAGAGTTTATGTTCAGATCCTTGATGCTATTAATTACACCTCTGATCATGATTATGATTATGCTTTGTGAGTAGTTACTTTTGTTCCTGAGGACATGGGATAAGTCATGTTAATAATAGTCATGTGAATTTGGTATTCGTTCGGTATTTTGATATGCTGTATGTTGTCTTTTCCTCTAGTGGTGTTATGTGAACGTCGACTACATAACACTTCACCATACTTGGGCCTAGAGGAAGGCACTGGGGAGTAGTAAGTAGATGATGGGTTGCTGGAGTGACAGAACCTTAAACCCCAGTCTATGCGTTGCTTCGTGAGGGGCTGATTTGGATCCACTAGTTTAATGCTATGGTTAGACGTTGTCTTTATTCTTCTTTCGTAGTTGCGGATGCTTGCGAGAGGGGTTAATCATAAGTGGGATGCTTGTCCAAGTAAGGGCAGTACCCAAGCGCCGGTCCACCCACATATCAAACTATCAAAGTAACGAACGTGAATCACAAGAACATGATGAAACTAGCATGACAGAAATTCCTGTGTGTCCTCGGGAGCGTTTTTCCTCTTATAAGACTTTGTTCAGGCTTGTCCCTTGCTACAAAAGGGATTGGGCCACTTGCTGCACCATTGCTACTACTTGTTACTTGTTACTTTTCGCTTGCTACGTTTCACCTGCTACACCATCACTTGTTACCGCTACTTTCAGTGCTTGCAGTTATTACCTTGCTGAAAACTGTTTACCAGAGCCTTCTTCTCCTCGTTGGGTTCGACACTCTTACTTATCGAAAGGACTACGATTGATCCCCTATACTTGTGGGTCATCACTGCACCTCCTCTCCCTCATAGTTTCTCTCCTCCAAATACCCTACGACGAAGTCCTGCTGAGCTGTCACTGACAACACCTCACCACACCGTTGTGCTATCGGAAGATTCAGGATGCTACTTCACCGTCGCTCGCTGGATTGAGGAGGTGAAGGCGTCACCAAGTTGTTGGGGAATGTTGCATGGCAAACAAAATTTTTCCTCACCACTCAAAACCTATCATGGTGATGTCCATCTACGAGAGGAGATTTGGATCTACGTACCCTTGTAGATCGCACAACAGGAAGCGTTAAGAAACGAGGTTGATGTAGTGGAACGTCCTCATGTCCCTCGATCCGCTCCACGAACTGTCCCGCGATCCGTCTCATGATCCATTCCGATCTAGTGCCGAACGGACGGCACCTCCGTGTTCAGCCCACGTACCGCTTGACGATGATCTCGGCCTTCTTGATCCAGCAAGCAAGACGGAGAAGTAGATGAGTTCTCCGGCAGCGTGACAACACTCCGGTGGTGGTGAAGGATCTACTCCTGCAGGGCTCCGCCCGAGGTCCGCAGAAATACGATCTAGAGGAAGAACTATGGTGTCTAGATGTGAGTTGCACGTGGCAAAAGTTGTCTCAAATCAGCCCTAAATCACCACTATATATAGGAGGGAGGGGGAGGAGGCTTGCCTTGAGGACAAAGTCCCCAAGGGTGCGCCGTCTAGGAAGGGAGTAGGATTCCTACTCCAATCCTACTAAAAATAGGATTGGAAAGTGGAGTCCTTCTCTTCATTCCCACCTCCCGCTTTTTTTTCTTTGGTTTTCTTCTTATGGCGCCAAGGCCCTCTTGGGCTGTTCCACCAGCCCACTAAGGGCTGGTGCGCCACCCCTAGGGCCATTGGGCTTCCCCTGGGTGGGTTGCCCCCCTCCTGGTGAACTTCTAGAACCCATTCGTCACTCCCGGTACATTCCCGGTAATGCCCGAAAACCTTCCAGTAACCAAATGAAGCCATCCTATACTTCAATCTTCATTTCTGGACCATTCCAGAAACCCTCGTGACGCCCGTGAGCTCATCCGAGACTCCAAACAACATTCGATAACCACACATATAACTCAACTATACTAAAACATTGCTGAACCTTAAGTGTGCAGACCCTGCGGGTTCGAGAACTATGTAGACATGCCCCGAGGTACTCCTCGGTCAAATCCAATAGAGGCACCTGGATGCCCATATTGGATCCTACATATTCTCCGAAGATCTTACCGGTTGAACCTCAGTGTCAAGGAGTCATATAATCCCGTATGTCATTCCTTTTGTCCTTCGGTATGTTACTTGCCCAAGATTCGATCGTCAGTATCCGCATACCTATTTCAATCTCGTTACCGGCAAGTCTCTTTACTCGTTCCGTAATACAAGATCCCGTGACTTACACTTAGTCACATTGCTTGGAAGGCTTGTGTGTGATGTTGTATTACCGAGTGGGCCCTGATACGTCTCCATCGTATCTACTTTTCCAAACTCTTTTCCCCTTGTTTTGGACTCTAATTTGCATGATTTGAATGGAACTAACCCGGACTGACGCTGTTTTCAGCAGAATTGACATGTCTTGTTTTTGTGTAGAAATAAAAGTTCTTGGAATGACCTGGAAATTTACGAGGATTTTTTGTGGAATATATAAAAATACTGGCGCAAGAATTACCCGAAGACACGGAGCCAGGAGCCCACGAGCCCAGGAGGCGCCCCCCTAGGGCGCGCGTGGTAGGCTCGTGGGGCCCACGTAGCTCCGCAGCGTCCAACTCCAACTCTATAAAGTCTCTCTCGCCCAGGAAAAATTAGGACAGAAAGTTCATTACGTTTCACGATACGGATCCGCCGCCACCGCCTGTTCTTCCTCGGGAGGGCAGATCTGGAGTCCGTTCTGGGCTCCGGAGAGGGGAAATCGACGTTGTCGTCATCATCAGCCATCCTCCATCGCCAATTCCATGATGCTCTCCATCGTTCGTGAGTAATATCATGGTAGGCTTGCTGGACGGTGATGGGTTGGATGATATCTATCATATAATCGAGTTAGTTTTTATGGGGTTTGATCCCTAGTATCCACTATGTTCTAAAATTGATGTTGCTACTACTTTGCTATGCTTAATGCTTGTCACTAGGGCCCGAGTGCCATGATTTCAGATCTGAACCTATTATGTTTTCATCAATATGTGTGTGTTCTTGATCCTATCTTGCAAGTTGCAGTCACCTACTATGTGTTATGACCCGCAACCCCGGAGTGACAATAGCCGA
Organism: Hordeum vulgare subsp. vulgare; assembly: GCF_904849725.1. Lineage (NCBI taxonomy): Eukaryota > Viridiplantae > Streptophyta > Magnoliopsida > Poales > Poaceae > Hordeum > Hordeum vulgare. The sequence goes on along the minus strand of NC_058524.1, from coordinate 93,140,798 downwards.
AACCACTCCCGCAGATGACCATAGTATGAGGAGTTCATGTATTCACTATGTTCTAATGCTTTGTTCCGGTTCTCTATTAAAAGGAGACCTTAATATCCCTTAGTTTCCATTAGGACCCCGCTGCCACGGGAGGGATGGACAAAAGATGTCATGCAAGTTCTTTTCCATAAGCACGTATGACTAAATACGGAATACATGCCTACATAACATTAACGAACTAGAGCTAGTTACATATCACCCTATGTTATAACTGTTACATGATGAATGCCATCCAACATAATTATCCATCATCGATCCAATGCCTACGAGCTTTTCCTATACTGGTCCTTGCTAAGTTACTTTACCGCTACTCCTGTCACACTTGCTATACAAATTACTACTGCTACTGTTACCGCCGCTACCGTTACTATCATACTACTTTGCTACTAAAACTTTGCTGCAGATACTAAGTCTTTCAGGTGCGGTTGAATTGAAAACTCAACTGCTAATACTCGAGAGTATTCTTTGGCTCCCCTTGTGTCGAATCAATAAATTTGGGTTGAATACTCTACCCTCGAAAACTGTTGTGATCCCCTATACTTGTGGGTTTTCAAGACCTTTTTCTGGCGCCGTTGCCGGGGAAGCATAGCTCTATTCTATGAGTCACTTGGGATTTATATCCGTTGATCACTATGAGGAATCCGAGAGATCCAAAAACTAAAGTCTTGCCCTCAACTACGAGGACAGGTAAGGAACTGCCATCTAGCTCTGCCCTTGATTCACCCTCACTTATGAGTAAATTTGCGACACCACCACCTATTGGTAATTTTGATATGTCGCATGTGCTTGATGATGCTACTTCTGCTATCCATGATGCTTATGATGATGCTTTGCTTGATAATGATATGCCACTTGGTGCATTTCTTGATGCACAAATTGCTAGAGTTACTGCTGAATCTGATGATACTTCTGAAACTGATGAAATTATTGATCTGGAACCTGTTGTTTCACCTGTTAGACCTATCTCTCCTAGATATGAATTGCCTGGTATACCTAAGGGTTATGTTATGGAGGGAGAGGTAGCTGAAGACTTTCTTTCTTGTAAGGATAGCTATGATCTTGAGAATTTATTACGCAAGTGGAAAGAAAAATCTCTGAATGCTAGAATGAAAAATGATCCTAAGTTTCCTACTTCACCCATCTTTGTTACTGATAAGGACTATGAATTCTCTGTCGATCCTGAGTTAATCACTTTGGTTGAATCTGTTCCTTTTAATGGTTATGAATCCGAAACTGTTGTAGCACATCTTACTAAACTGAATGATATAGCCACCCTATTCACTAATGAGGAAAAAAATCGTTGTTACTATATCCTTAAGTTGTTTCCTTTCTCACTAAAGGGTGATGCTAAAACTTGGTTTACTTCTCTTGCTCCTGGTTGTGTGCATAGTCCCCAGGATATGATATACTATTTCTCTGAGAAATATTTTACTGTCCATAAGAAACAAGCTGCCTTGCAGGATATATATAACTTTGTGCAGATTGAAGAAGAGAGTCTCCCACAAGCTTGGGGGAGGCTTGTCCAGTTACTTAATGCTTTGCATAATCACCCTCTTGAGAAAAATGAAATACTTGATATCTTTTATAATGGACTAACCGATGCTTCTAGGGACCACCTAGATAGTTGTGCTGGTTGTGTTTTCAGGGAACAAACTATGGAACAAGCTGAAATTCTATTGAATAATATCTTGAGCAATGATAATGCTTGGACTATTCCCGAACCACCTCCGAAGCCAACTCCGAAGAAAAGAGGTATTCTATTCCTCAGTCCTGAAGATATGCAAGAAGCCAAGAAATCTATGCAAGAGAAAGGTATTAAATCTGAAGATGTTAAGAATCTACCACCTATTGAAGAAATACATGGTCTTGATAACCCAACACAGGTAGTAGAGGTAAATTCTCTTCGTAGATTCAATGAGAGTGATATTCTTATGATAAACCTGCTAGCTTATGCTTAGATAAATTTGATAAGTTTGTTGCCAAACAACAAAGTTTTAATGATTATGTTAGCAGACAACTGCAACAAAATGCTTGCATGATTAATCATATAAGTGCTTGTGTGGATATAAATGTAATGATCTTAAGCTTATTGGTAAACATGCTTCTATGGTCACTACTCATATAGAACAAGTACTTAAGGCTCAAAATGACTTGCTTAATGAGTTGAATGACAATTCTGTTAGAGTAGTCACTAGATGTGGTAGAATGACTCAGGAACCTTTGTATCTTGAGGGCCATCCTAAGAGAATTGAACAAGATTCTCAAGGAGTTAATATTGATGCACCTAGTCATCCTGGTAATAGGAAGAAAAAGAAAGATGATAGGGACTGGCATGCTAGTAAACATGTTGCTGTTACACCTGAGAATCCAAATGATGTTTCTATTTCTGATGCCGAAACACAATCTGGTGATGAACATGAGCCTAGTGATAATATTGATAATGATGTTCATGTTGATGCTCAACCTAGTAATTATAATGATGTGGAGATTGAACCTGCTGTTGATCTTGATAACCCACGACCTAAGAACAAGAGATATGATAAGAATGATTTTATTGCTAGGAAGAATGGCAAAGAAAGAGAACCATGGGTTCAGAAACCCATGCCCTTTCCTCTTAAACCATCCTAGAAAAAGGATGATGAGGATTTTGAGCGCTTTGTTGAAATGATTAGACCTATCTTTTTGCAAATGCGTTTGACTGATATGCTTAAAATGTCTCCTTATGCTAAGTACATGAAAGATATTGTGACTAATAAAAGAAAGATACCTGATGTTGAGATTTCCACCATGCTTGCTAATTACACTTTTAAGGGTGGGACTCCTAAGAAACTAGGTGATCCCGGAGTGCCCACTATACCTTGCTCCATTAAAGGAAATTATGTTAGAACTGCTTTATGTGATCTTGGAGCCGGTGTTAGTGTTATGCCTCTCTCTTTATATCGTAGACTTGAATTGAATAAGTTGACACCTACTGAAATTTCTTTGCAAATGGCCAACAAATCTACTGCTTTACCTATCGACATTTGCGAGGATGTGCCTGTTGTGGTTGCGAACGTTACTATCTTAACGAACTTTTTTATTCTTGATATTCCCGAGGATGATGCCATGGCGGTCATCCTTGGAAGACCCTTTTTAAACACTGTAGGGGATGTTATTGATTGCAACAAAGGCAATGTCACTTTCCATGTTAATGGTAATGAGCACACGGTGCACTTTCCGAAGAAACAATATCGAGTTCATTGCATTAATGCTATTGAAAAATCTTCATGAATTATTATTGGAAGCTTTGAATTCCCTATACCTACTGTCAAGATGGAATATGATATACTTGTTGGGGATGTGCACATCTCCGTTGAGGTAACCTAGTGATTATTCGAAAATTCTCCGGTTTTATGTGATTCGAAAATAGTTTGTCAAGGAGACTGGATCAACCTCATTGACGAATTTCTTTTGATGACCATGAGATGGATGAATCTAGAAGTCACAACCTTCTGTTCCCAACTTTTACTTTCTGTTTTTTAGTAGAAAAATAATAGATTTAGCTTTATTTTCCTGTTTTCTGCTTTTTCCGTTCAATAAAAAGGTGACCTGAAAATAAAAGTTCTCCAAATGCCCTAAAATTCAAGTATGATTTTTTCTGGAATATTTAAAAATTTCGGAGATAGATAACTAGTCAGGGGGATGCACGAGTGGGCCACGAGCCCAGGAGGCGCGCCCACCCCCCCTAGGCACGCCTAGCAGGCTCGTGGGTCCCACGTGGCCCCCCTCCACTTATTCCAGCACCCATATCCTTCGTCTACCTCCAGAAAAAATCATTCCACGGCTCAAACTCGTGTTCTTGCTCATTTTGCTGCATTTTTCCATCTCCTTGTGCAAAGTCCCATTCACTAAGCTGTTTTGGGGAATTGTTCCTTGGTACGTGACTCCTCCATTGGTCCAATTAGTTTTTGTTCTAGTGCTTTATTCATTGCATATTATTGCTGCCTTCGTGACCCTGTTCTTGAGCTTTGCATGTTAATTTTAGTTGGTCCCAAGTAGTTTTGATGCATGATATGGCCTCTAGGCACTTGTAGGAGTAGTTGCTATGAGTTTTGTTAAGCCTTGTTCACTTTTATTTTGAGTCACTAAAAATTTTAGAATTATTTCAGAAAAAGGAAGATGTTCAGGAAAAACTATCATGGTGGTTCGTTAAGCAAAAGGGGTCCCCGTCTCGCGATTCGAGAGCCCGATCCTTATCAGCCGAGGAACGTACCGGTGCAACCATGTGAATGACCTTCTGATGAATTCATGATTGATGCAGGTTTCAAGGATTAGTTTGATACATTTTTTCGCAACGCCGGGCTCGAAGAATTCATCTCCAATAAATGTGAACGGTATACTACACTCGCTGCCTCTTTTGTTCGTAGATTCAAATTTTCAGCTGCCCGTGACACATCCAGACTGTTTGATCTTTATGAAAAATCGTATAATATGGATTTAGAGGATTTTAATAGAATTTGCAAGATACCTGATTGGGTTAGTCCCAATGACCCTCTTAAGTCTTAGGATAGAGATTTTATCTCTAGTATAACTGTTGGAGAAACTAGAGATATTACACAGGCTACCATGGGGAGCATTCATTTTCCTGCCTTACATTATTTTGCCCTCTTCATAGGTAGATGCATTAACGACAAGCATGAGCATAGTCACCTCTGCGCACCTGACCTTAGTATTCTTAAGAGCGCACTAACGGGTGATAGAAGTTTCAACATGGGAGCTATAATTGCGAGGAGGCTAAATAATAATGCTAATGAAGGGAATTTCTTTGGTGTGATCTATGCCACTCGCATAGCAAATTTTCTTGGAATACCCATCCGCACAGGAGATCCCCCGCTGCATATAGCTTTCCTTGATCATGCCGCTTTGATACGTTATCAGTTCCTTGAGAGGGATAATGAATCCCTCCTATATCGGTTAATATTTAACGGGCATCGTGTTTCCATATTACCCTTCCTGCTCCTGCCTTCTTTGACTTTCAGGGAAAACGGAGATATTACATAACCATAGGAGAGGCAGAGGAGAATGAGAGGGAGGTGAATGTTGCTCGCCTCCGTGAGGCAGCTATTCAGGCGGTAGTTGTCGCGTTCCAGTACAACCCCCATTATGATTTTGGATATCGCCTGGACCAGCCGTGGAACTAAACCAACTTAGGCCAAAATCCTAAGCTTGGGGGAGTATGTGTTTCTCACCTACTTTATATTCATGCTCACACATTCACTTTGATAGTCGGTGTTCACACTTTCCCATTGTATCATCCATGCTAGTTTATTTCTTTTCTTGCATTCTTCTCGTGTGTTTGTTTAAAAATGACAAAAACAAAAAAAAATTAGTTGTAAGTTTACTTTCTAGCTTGCTTAGTGGTAATTAAAAGAAAACCCAAAAAGATTTCCCATTCTTCTTTTGCTTGTTGGGAGCTTTCCCGTGTAAATAATTTTCTTTTTCTTTGGGTCGAGGCAGAAGACCATGATTAAAGTGATTAGTGGCTCTCATATGCATTATTGTTCATCCATCAAAGAGTCGTATTAATTTGTCTTCTCCTCTGAGTTTGCTTGCAGATTCCAGCTTAGTCCAACGCACGAACACTCTTATTATTATTCACATCATTCGGTCGTGCAAGTGAAAGGCAATAATGACGATATATGATGAAGTGACTGAGCCTGAAAAAGTTGGTATGAACTCGACCTATTTTGTTTTTGTAAATATGACTAGCTCATCGTTCCTAATTCAGCATTGTTATGAGAGAAACATGTTTGCAATGACAACTTAGAGATCATAGTCTCTAATGCCATTCTTAATTAGCTAGGAGCTTATAATGGTTTGTCTTGGATGCCAACATGAATTTCAAAATGATTATGATGTAGTATGATAGGATGGTATCCTCCTTTGAATGATTCAAGTGGCTTGACTTGGCACATGTTCGCGCATGTAGTTGAAACAAAATCAACATAGCCTCTACGATATTCATGTTTATGGTGATTTATATCCTACTCATGCTTGCACTCAGCACTGGTTAATTTCAATGCATATTGATGACTATTGTCGCTCTCTAGTTGGTCGCTTCCCAGTCTTTTGCTAGCCTTCACTTATACTAAGCGGGAATACTGCTTGTGCATCCACTTCCATAAACCCAAAGTTGTTCCATATGAGTCCACCATACCTACCTATATGCGGTATCTACCTTCCGTTCCAGGTAAATTTGCATGTGCCACTCTCTAAATCTTCAAATAATAATCTGTTTTGTATGCCCGAACCGCTCATGTGGTGACTAGGGGCAGTCAGTATCTTCCATGCTAGGCGTGTTATCCTCGATACGTGTTCATTCACTATCACTCACGAGAAAGGGACTGGTAATCGGAATGCCCAGTTCCATGCTCAAATCGAAAATATAATTGCAAACAAAACTCCCCCTGGATTGTTGTTGGTATAGACGGCACCCGAGGATTCAGCTAGTCGTGGAGTGTGATTGATCGATGGTGGGGGAGTCAAAACTTTACTATTCTGTTTGGGAACCGCCTATAATATGTGTAGCATGGAAGATGATGAAAACTCTTGGTCATCGCGTTGACAATGAAAGAATGCCACCCAAAATTATTTATCTCTGTCTTCAAAGCTTGAGCTTGGGCACCTCTGTAAATAAATGCTTCCCTCTGCGAAGGGCCTCTCTATTTATGTTTTTGTTGAGTCATCCTCTTCTTATAAAAGCACCAATTAGAGAGCACCTCCGCCATTTTTATGCTTTGCTATTAACTGTTATTGAGTATGACTGTGACTGGTTCTTCTTTGCCATGAATTAAAATGTTCAGTCAGCCCTTGGTCTTTGAAGGTGCTCTGCATTTATGTTTTGCGGTCTCAGAAAGAGCTAGCGAGATACCAAGTGTTCATATTGCTTCATGATTGTTTTGATTGAAGTGTTGACGTTTGAAAGTTATCATTATTGCTCGCTAGTTGATTATGCCATTGATATGAGTTCTTCACGAGACTTAAATGTCATTGCTTATGTGGTTAGCTTATGATCTTGCTGAAATTCTGAATATGAGTTAGACATAATTGCAACAACAAGATCAAACAGAGTTTGTATAAGTTTTTCTTTTGTCTCTTTCAGTTTGTCAACTGAATTGCTTGAGGACAAGCAAGGCTTTAAGCTTGGGGGAGTTGATACGTCTCCGTCGTATCTACTTTTCCAAACTCTTTTGCCCTTGTTTTGGACTCTAATTTGCATGATTTGAATGGAACTAACCCAAACTGACGCTGTTTTCAGCAGAATTGCCATGGTGTTGTTTTTGTGTAGAAATAAAAGTTCTCGGAATGACCTGGAAATTTACGAAGATTTTTTGTCGAATATATAAAAAATAATGGCGCAAGAATTACCCGAAGACACGGACCCAGGAGCCCACGAGCCCAGGAGGCGCCCCCTAGGGCGCGCTTGGTAGGCTCGTGGGGCCCATGTAGCTCCGCAGCCTCCAACTCCAACTCTATAAAATCTCTCTCGCCCAGGAAAAATTAGGAGAGAAGAGTTCATCGCGTTTCACGATATGGAGCCACCGCCACCGCCTATTCTTCCTCAGGAGGGCAGATCTGGAGTCCGTTCTGGGCTCCGGAGAGGGGAAATCGACGCCGTCGTCATCATCAACCATCCTCCATCGCCAATTCCATCACGCTCTCCATCGTTCGTGAGTAATCTCATCGTAGGCTTGCTGGGCGGTGATGGGTTGGATGAGATCTATCATGTAACCGAGTTAGTTTTGATGGGGTTTGATCCCTAGTATCCACTATGTTCTAAGATTGATGTTGCTACTACTTTGCTATGCTTAATGCTTGTCACTAGGGCCCGAGTGCCATGATTTCAGATCTGAACCTATTATGTTTTCATCAATATATGTGTGTTCTTGATCTTATCTTGCAAGTTGTAGTCACCTACTATGTGTTATGACCCGGCAACCCCGGAGTGACAATAGCCGGAACCACTACCGGAGATGACCATAGTATGAGGAGTTCATGTATTCACTATGTGCTAATGCTTTGTTCCGGTTCTCTATTAAAAGGAGACCTTAATATCCCTTAGTTTCCATTAGGACCCCGCTGCCACGGGAGGGATGGACAAAAGATGTCATGCAAGTTCTTTTCCATAAGCACGTATGACTAAATACGGAATACATGCCTACATTACATTGACGAACTGGAGCTAGTTACATATCATCCTATGTTATAACTGTTACATGATGAATGTCATCCATCACCGATCCAATGGCTACAAGCTTTTCCTATACTAGTCCTTGCGAAGTTACTTTACCGCTACTCGTGTCACACTTGCTATACAAATTACTACTGCTACTGTTACCGCCGCTACCGTTACTATCATACTACTTTACTACTAAAACTTTGCTGCAGATACCAAGTCTTCCAGGTGTGGTTGAATTGACAACTCAACTGCTAATACTCAGGAGTATTCTTTGGCTCCCCTTGTGTCGAATCAATAAATTTGGGTTGAATACTCTACCCTCGAAAACTATTGCGATCCCCTATACTTGTGGGTTGTCACGCCCCGAGAAACCTCTCCGTCACACGGAGTGAAAAATCCCAGTCTTGATCCATACTAACTCAACGGAAACCTTCGGAGATACCTGTAGAGCACCTTTGTAGTCACCCAGTTACGTTGTGACATTTGATGCACACAAGGTATTCCTCCGGTGCCAGTGAGTTATATGATCTCATGGTCATAGGAACAAATACTTGACACGCAGAAAACAATAGCAATAAAACGACACGATCAATATGCTACGTTCATAGTTTGGGTCTTGTCCATCACATGATTCTCCTAATGATGTGATCCCGTTATCAAGTGACAACACTTGTCTATGGTTAGGAAACCTTGACCATCTTTGATCAACGAGCTAGTCAACTAGAGGCTAACTAGGGACAATGTTTTGTCCATGTATCCACACATGTATTTGAGTTTCCAATCAATACAATTATAGCATGGATAATAAACAATTATCACGAACAAAGAAATATAATAATAATTAATTTATTATTGCCTCTAGGGCATATTTCCAACAGTCTCCCACTTGCACTAGAGTCAATAATCTAGTTCACATCACCATGTGATTTTAACGAATCCAAGACCCATATAGTTCTGGGGTTTGATCACGTCTTGCTCGTGAGAGAGGTTTTAGTCAACGGTTCTGAATCTTTCAGATCCGTGTGTGCTATACAAATCTTTATGTCATCTTATAGATGCTTCTACTACGTGCTATTCGGAAATGCTCCAAATATCTACTCTACTATACGAATCTGTTTAACTATTCATAGTTATTCGGATTAGTGTCAAAGCTTGCTTTGACGTAACCCTTTACGACGAACTCTTTAAGCACCTCCATAATTGAGAAAAATTCCTTAGTCAACTAGTTATTAGGATAACTTTGATCGCTGTTTTGGTGATTCAATCCTGGATCACCCTTTTGTACCCCTTGACAGACTCATGGCAAGGCACACATCAGGTGTGGTACACAGCTTGGCATACTTTAGAGTCTACGGCTAAGGCATAGGGGACGACCTTCATCCTTTCTCTTTCTTCTACCATGGTCGGGCTTTTGAGTCTTACTCATATTCATACCTTATAACATAGCCAAGAACTCCTTCTTTGCCGATCTATTTTGAACACCTTCAAAAACTTGTCAAGGCATGCATTTCATTGAAAGTTCTATTAATCGTTTTGATCTATCTCTATAGATCTTGATGCTCAATATACAAGTAGCTCTATCCAAGTCTTCCTTTGAAAAACTCCTTTCAAACAACCTTTTATGCTTCACAGAAATTCTACATTACTTCCGATCAACAATATGTCAACGACATATACTTATCAGAAATTCTATAGTGCTCTCACTCACTTCTTTGGAAATACAAGTTTCTCATAAACCTTGTACAAACCCAAAAGCTTTGATCATCTCAACAAAGCATATATTCCAACTCCGAGATGCTTGCACCAGTCCATAGAAGGATCGATGGAGCTTGCATACTTGTTAGTATCTTTACGATCGACAAAACCTTATGGTTGTATTACATACAACCTTTCCTCAAGGAAACCGTCGAGGAAACAATGTTTTGACATCCTATGTGCAATATTTCATAAATAATGTACCAACTACTAACATAATTACAACATACTTTTAGCATCGCTACGAGTGAGAAAGTCTCATCATAGTCAACTCTTTTGAACTTGTCGAAACATCTTTGCGACAAATCGAGCTTTTCTTAATAGTGACTTTTCACCATCATCGTTTGTCTTTATTTTAAAGATCCATCTTTACTTAATAGTCCTACGACCATGAAGTAGTTCTTCCAAATTCTACACTTTGTCTTCATACATGGATCCTCTCTCGGATTTCATGGCCTCCAGCCATTTGACGGAATCCGAGCCCACCATCGCTTCTCCATAGCTCGTAGGTTCATTTCAACAACATGACCTCCAAGACAGGGTTACCGTACCACTCTGTAGTAGTATGCGACCTTGTCGACCTACGAGGTTTGTAGTAACTTGATCCAAAACTCAATGATCACCATCATCAGTTTCCACTTCAATTGGTGTAGGCGCCACAGGAACAACTTCCTGCGCGCTGCTACACGCTGGTTGAAGTGACGGTTTACTAACCTCATCAAGTTCCACCACCCTCCCACTCAATTCTTTCGAGAGAAACCTTTCCTCGAGAAAGGACCCGTTTCTAGAAACAAACACTTTGCTTCCGGATCTGAGATAGGAGATGTATCCAACTGCTTTGGATATCCTATGAAGATGCATTTAGCCGCTTTGGATTCGAGCTTATCAGACTAAAACTTTTTCACATAAGCATCGCAGCTCCAAACTTTTAAGAAACGACAACTTAGGTCTCTCCAAACCATAGTCTATACTGTGTCATCTCAACGGAAATACGCGGTGCCCTATTTAAAGTGAATGCGGTTGTCTCTAATGTATAACCCATAAACGATAGTGGTAATTCGATAAGAGAAATCATAGTATGCACCATATCAAATAGGGTGTGGCTATGACGTTTAGATACATCATCACACTATGGTGTTCCAGGTGGCGTGAATGTGAAACAATTTCCACATTGTCTCAACTGTGTACCAAAACTCGCAACTCAGATATTTAATCTCTATGATCATATCGTAGACAGTTTATCCTCTTGTTACGACGATCTTCACTCTGAAATAGCCTTGAACTTTTCAATATTTCAGACTTGTGATTCATCAAGTAAATACTCTTGTATCTACTCAAGTCGTCAGTGAAGTAAGAACATAATGATATCCACTGAGTGCCTCATCACTCATTGGACTGCACACATCAAAAATGTATCACTCCCAACAAGTTACTCTCTTGTTCCATGTGGTATGTTTTGCATGTCTCAAGTGATTCAAAATCAAGAGAGTCCAAACGATCCATCTGCTTGGAGTTTCTTCATGCGTTAATACCAAACAGGTATGGTTTGCATGTCTCAAACGTTTCAAAAATGAGTGAGTACAAAGATCCATCAGCATGGAGCTTCTTCATGCATTTTATACCGTCATGACTCAAGCGGCAGTGCCACAAGTAAGTGGTACTATCATTATTACTTTGTCTCCTTTTTGGCACTAATATTATGAACATGTGTAACACTACGATCGAGATTCAATAAACCATTGAAGGTAATTATTCAAGCAAACAGAATAACCATTATTCTCTTTAAATGAATAATCGTATTGCAATAAACACGATATAATCATGTTTACGCTCAACGCAAACACCAAATAACAATTGTTTAGGTTTAACACCAATCCCGATGGTAGAGGGAGCGTGCGATGTTTGATCACATCAACCTTGGAAACACTTCCAACACTTATCAGCACCTCGCCTTTAGCTAGTCTCCGTTTATTCCGTAGCTTTTATTTCGAGTTACTAATCACTTAGCAATCGAACTGGTATCTAATACCCTCGTGCTACTAGGAGTAAAGTAAACATCAATATCATGTATATCAAATATACCTTTGTTGACTTTGCCAGCCTTTCTCATTTACCAAGTATCTAGGGTAGCTCTGCCTGTTGGAAATATGCCCTAGAGGCAATAATAAAATGGTTATTATCATATTTCCTTGTTCATGATAATCGTCTATCGTTCATGCTATAATTGTATTAACAGGAAACACTAATACATGTGTGAATGAATAGATCACAATGTGTCCCTAGCAAGCCTCTAGTTAGCTAGCTCGTTAGTCAATAGATGATCATGGTTTCCTGATCATGGACATTGGATGTCATTGATAACGGGATCACATCATTGGGAGAATGATGTGGTGGACAAGACCCAATCCTAAGCCTAGCACTAGATCGTATTGTTCGTATTCTAATGCTTTTCTAATGTCAAGTATCTTTTCCTTCGACCGTGAGATTGTGCAACTCCCGGATACCGTAGGAGTGCTTTGGGTGTATCAAACGTCACAACGTAACTGGGTGACTATAAAGGTGCACTACGGGTACCTCCGAAAGTGTCTGTTGGGTTGGCACGAATCGAGATCGGGATTTGTCACTCCGTGTGACGGAGAGGTATCTCTGGGCCCACTCGGTAGAACATCATCATGAGCTCAATGTGACTAAGGAGTTAGTCACACGATGACGTGCTACGGAACGAGTAAAGAGACTTACCGGTAACGAGATTGAACAAGGTATAGGTATACCGACGATCGAATCTCGGGCAAGTTCTATACCGACAGACAAAGGGAATCGTATACGGGATTGATTGAATCCTTGACATCGTGGTTCCTCCGATGAGATCATCGTGGAGCTAGTGGGAGCCACCATGGGTATCCAGACCCCGCTGATGGTTATTGGCCAGAGAGGTGTCTCGGTCATGTCTGCCTGTCTCCCGAACCCGTAGGGTCTACACACTTAAGGTTCGATGACGCTAGGGTTATAGGGAATTGTTATACGAGATTACCGAAAGTTGTTCGGAGTCCCGGATGAGATCCCGGACGTCACGAGGAGCTCCGGAATGGTCCGGAGGTAAAGATTGATATATAGGACGGATGGTTTCGGACACCGGAAGTGTTTCGGGCATCACCGGTAACGTACCGGGACCACCGGGACCACCGGAGGTGGTCCCGGGGGACCACCGAAGGGGGGCTGCGACCCCAAGAGGTAAGATGGGCTAAGTGGGGGTGGGAACCAGCCCCTAGTTGGGCTGGTATGCCTCCCCACTCAGCCCATGGCGCAGGGGAAAGGAAAAGAAGGGGGGAACCCTAACTTAGGTGGGCCTTAGGCCCACCAGAGGGGTGCGCCACCCCTCCCCCTTGCCCTGGCCGCCACCCCTCTCCCATCTAAGGGCTGCGCCCCCTCCCCCTCCCCCTATATATAGATGAGGTCCGGGGCTGTTTGAGACACGGTTTAATCTCTCTCTCGCAGCCCTGCTTCTCTCCCTCCTCCTCTCTGCCGGCGCTTTGGCGAAGCCTTGCCGGGAGACCTCGTCTCTCCACCAACACCACGCCGTCGTGTTGCTGGTCTTCTTCCCCAACCTCTCCCTCCTCCTTGCTGGATCAAGGTGTGGGAGACGTCGCCGGGCTGCACGTGTGTTGAACGCGGAGGTGCCGTTGTTCGGCACTAGATCGGAATCACCGCGAGTACGACTCCATCAACCGCGTTCTAGCAAACGCTTCCGCTTAGCGATCTTCAAAGGTATGAAGATGCTCTTACCCCTCTCTTGTTGCTGGTCTCTCCATAGGAAGATCTGAACATGCGTAGGAAAAATTTTGAATTTATGCTACGTTACCCAACAGTGGCATGCGAGCCAGGTTTTCTATGCGTAGATTCTATGCACGAGTAGAACATAAAAGTTGTGGGCGATGGTTTGTCAATTTGCTTGCCGTTACTAGTCTTATTCTTTTCCGGTGGTATTGTGGGATGAAGCGGCCCGGACCGACCTTACACGTACGCTTACGTGAGACTGGTTCCACCGACAGACATGCACATCGTGCATAAAGGTGGCTAGCGGGTGTCTGTCTCTCCTACTCTAGTCGGATTGGATTTGATGAAAAGGGTCCTTATGAAGGGTAAATAGCTTTGACATATCATCGTTGTGGCTGTCACATAGGTAAGAAGGCGTTCTTGCTAGAAACCCAAATCAGCCACGTAAAACTTGCAACAACAATTAGAGGACGTCTAACTTGTTTTTGCAGGGTTTGACATGTGATGTGATATGGCCAAAGTTGTGATGTTGCATGTATGATGTATGAGATGATCATGTTATTGTAATAGGTTTCACAACTTGCATGTCGATGAGTATGACAACCGGCAGGAGCCATAGGAGTTGTCTTAATTTATTGTATGAGATGCAACGCCATGTGCTTGCTACTTTTACTTCATTGCTAACGGTTAGCCATAGTAGTAGTGATAGTAGTAGTTCGTGTGACGACTTCACGAAGACACGATGATGGAGATCATGATGATGGAGATCATGGTGTCACGCCGGTGACGATGATGATCATGCGATGCCTGAAGATGGAGATCGAATGAGCAAAGATGATAATGGCCATATCATGTCACAATATGATTGCATTGTGATGTTTATCATGTTTTACATCTTATTGCTTAGAATGACGGTAGCATAATAAGATGATCCCTCCTAAAATTTCGAGAACGTATTCCCCTAAGTGTGCACCGTTGTGAAGGTTCGTTGTCTCGAAGCACCACGTGATGATCGGGTGTGATAGATTCTAACGTTCGCATACAACGGGTGTAAGCCAGATTTACACACGCGAAACACCTAGGTTGACTCGACGAGCTTAGCATGTACAGACATGACCTCGAATACAATAGACCGAAAGGTCGAACATGAGTCGTATGGTTGAATACGATCAGCATGAGTTGCTCACCATGGTGACTAGTCCGTCTCACGTGATGATCGGACACGGGTTAGTCAACATGGATCATGTAACACTTAGATGACTAGAGGGATGTCGATTTAAGTGGGAGTTCATACTTAATTTGATTAAATGAACTTAATTGTCATGAACTTAGTCTAAAAGTTGTCTTTATAAATATTGTAGATGTCCAACGTCAACCTCAACTTCAACGCATTCCTAGAGAAAAACAAGCTGAAAGATGATGGTAGCAACTATGCGGACTGGGTTCGCAACCTGAAACTCATCCTTGAAGCAGCTAAAAAGGCCTATGTCCTTAATGCGCCGCTAGGTGACCCTCCCGCTCCCGCAGCAGCCCAGGACGTTCTAAACGTCTGGCAAGCGTGGAGTGATGACTACTCTCTGGTCAGGTGTGGCATGTTATACAGTTTAGAAACGGGGCTCCAAAGACGTTTTGAGCAACACGGGGCATATGAGATGTTCCAAGAGCTGAAGCTAGTTTTTCAAGCTCATGCCCGTGTCGAGAGATATGAAGTCTCCGACAAGTTCTTCAGCTGTAAGATGGAGGAGAACAGTTCTGTCAGTGAGCACATACTCAAAATGTCTGGGTTACACGGTCGTCTGACTTCACTTGGAGTCGAACTTCCGGATGATGCTATCATTGACAGAATCCTCCAGTCTCTCCCACCAAGCTACAAAGGCTTTGTGCTTAACTACAACATGCAAGGGATGGAGAAAACCATTCCCGAGTTGTACTCGATGCTCAAGTCTGCAGAAGTAGAAATCAAGAAGGAGCATCAAGTGTTGATGGTCAACAAGACCACTAGTTTCAAGAAAGGCAGGGGTAAGAAGAACTTCAAGAAAGACGGCAAAGCTGTTGCCGCGCCCGGCAAGCCAGATGCCGGGAAGAAGAAAAAGAACGGACCCAAGCCTGAGACTGAGTGCTTCTACTGTAAGGGAAAAGGTCACTGGAAACGGAACTGCCCCAAATACTTAGCGGACAAGAAGGCCGGCAACGTTAAAGGTATATGTGATATACATGTTATTGATGTGTACCTTACCAGCGCTCGTAGTAGCTCCTGGGTATTTGATACCGGTGCTGTTGCTCACATTTGCAACTCAAAGCAGGAACTGCGGAATAAGCGGAGACTGGCCAAGGACGAGGTGACGATGCGCGTCGGGAATGGTTCAAAGGTCGATGTGATCGCCGTCGGCACGCTACCTCTACATCTACCGTCGGGATTAGTTTTAAACCTTAATAATTGTTATTTAGTACCAGCTTTAAGCATGAACATTGTATCAGGGTCTTGCTTAATGCGAGACGGCTACTCATTTAAGTCAGAGAATAATGGTTGTTCTATTTATATGAGTGATATGTTTTATGGTCATGCTCCGCTGGTGAATGGTTTATTCTTGATGAATCTCGATCGTGATGTTACACATATTCATAGTGTGAGTACCAAAAGATGCAAAGTTGATAACGATAGTCCCACATACTTGTGGCACTGCCGCCTTGGTCATATCGGCGTTAAGCGCATGAAGAAGCTCCATACTGATGGACTGCTAGAGTCTCTTGACTTTGAATCATTTGACACATGCGAACCGTGCCTCATGGGCAAGATGACTAAGACTTCATTCTCAGGAATAATGGAGAGAGCCACCGACTTACTGGAAATAATACATACTGATGTGTGTGGTCCAATGAACGTTGAAGCTCGCGGTGGTTATCGTTATGTTCTCACTCTCACCGATGATTTGAGTAGGTATGGGTATATCTACTTGATGAAGCACAAATCTGAGACGTTTGAAAAGTTCAAGGAATTTCAGAATGAGGTTGAGAATCAACGTGACAGAAAAATAAAATGTCTACGATCTGATCGTGGAGGAGAATATTTGAGTCACGAATTTGGCACACACCTAAGAAAGTGTGGAATCGTTTCACAACTAACGCCGCCTGGCACACCGCAACGCAACGGAGTGTCTGAACGTCGTAATCGCACCTTATTAGATATGGTACGATCTATGATGTCTCTCACCGACTTACCGCTATCATTTTGGGGATACGCATTAGAAACTGCAGCATTCACTTTAAATAGGGCACCGTCTAAATCCGTTGAGACGACACCGTATGAACTGTGGTTTGGCAAGAAACCTAAGTTGTCGTTTCTTAAAGTTTGGGGCTGCGATGCTTATGTGAAGAAACTTCAACCAGAAAAGCTCGAACCCAAAGCGGAGAAATGCGTATTCATAGGATACCCTAAGGAAACTATTGGGTATACCTTCTATCTTAGATCCGAAGGTAAAACCTTTGTTGCCAAGAACGGATCCTTTCTAGAGAAAGAGTTTCTCTCGAAAGAAGTAAGTGGGAGGAAGGTAGAACTTGATGAGGTAATTACACCCCCTCTCGAACAGGAAAGTAGTGCAGCGCAAGAAGTTGTTCCTGTGGTGCCTACACCGACTGAAGAGGAAGTTAATGATGATGATCATGAAGCTTCGGATCAAGTTAATACTGAACCACGAAGGTCCACAAGGGTACGCTCCGCACCAGAGTGGTACGGCAACCCAGTGATGGAAATCATGTTGTTAGACAACGGTGAACCTTCGAACTATGAAGAAGCGATGGCGGGCCCGGATTCCAACAAATGGCTTGAGGCCATGAAATCCGAGATAGGA
Source organism: Hordeum vulgare subsp. vulgare (assembly GCF_904849725.1). Lineage (NCBI taxonomy): Eukaryota > Viridiplantae > Streptophyta > Magnoliopsida > Poales > Poaceae > Hordeum > Hordeum vulgare. The sequence continues at coordinate 93,123,164 of NC_058524.1, read as the reverse complement.
TCCATGTATGAGAACAAAGTATGGACTTTGGTGGACTTGCCCGATGAACGGCGAGCCATAGAAAATAAATGGATCTTCAAGAAGAAGACTGATGCAAACGGTAATGTAACCGTTTACAAAGCTCGACTTGTCGCAAAGGGTTTTCGACAAATTCAAGGAGTTGACTACGAAGAGACTTTCTCTCCCGTAGCGAAGCTGAAGTCAGTCCGAATCATGTTAGCAATTGCCGCCTTTTATGATTATGAAATTTGGCAAATGGACGTCAAAACAGCGTTCCTTAACGGGAATCTTAAGGAAGAGTTGTATATGATGCAACCAGAAGGTTTTGTCGATCCTAAAGGTGCTAACAAAGTATGCAAGCTCCAGCGCTCCATCTATGGGCTGGTGCAAGCATCTCGGAGTTGGAACATTCGCTTTAATGAGGTGATTAAGGCGTTTGGGTTCATACAGGTTTACGGAGAAGCCTGTCTGTACAAGAAAGTGAGTGGGAGCTCTGTAGCTTTCCTCGTACTATATGTGGATGACATATTATTGATGGGGAATGATATAGAGATGTTGGAGAGCATAAAGGCCTATTTGAACAAGAGTTTTTCAATGAAGGACCTTGGAGAAGCTGCATACATATTAGGCATCAAGATCTATAGAGATAGATCGAGACGCCTCATAGGTCTTTCGCAAAGTACATACCTTGACAAGATGTTGAAGAAATTCAATATGGAAAACTCAAAGAAAGGGTTCTTGCCAGTTTTGCAAGGTATGAGATTGAGTAAGACTCAGTCGCTGACCACGGCAGCAGATAGAGAAAAGATGAGTTCTGTCCCCTACGCTTCAGCCGTGGGCTCTCTAGTGTATGCCATGCTGTGTACCAGACCTGATATAAACCTTACGATAAGCTTGGTAGGAAGGTACCAAAGTAATCCCGGTGCGGAACACTGGACAGCGGTCAAGAATATCCTGAAGTACCTGAAAAGGACTAAGGAAATGTTTCTCGTTTATGGAGGTGACGAAGAGCTCGTCGTAAAGGGTTACGTCGATGCTAGCTTCGACACAGATCCGGATGACTCTAAGTCACAAACCGGATACGTATATGTGTTGAATGGTGGGGCAGTGAGCTGGTGCAGCAGCAAGCAAGAAGTCGTGGCAGCATCTACATGTGAAGCGGAGTACATAGCTGCTTCAGAAGCGGCTCATGAAGGAATTTGGATGAAGGAGCTCATCACCGACCTTGGAGTGGTTCCAAGCACGTCGGGTCCTATGACACTCTTCTGTGATAACACTGGAGCCATTGCCATAGCCAAAGAGCCCAGGTTTCACCAGAAGACGAAGCACATCAAGCGCCGCTACAACTCCATCCAGGACCATGTCCAAACTGGAGTGATAGATATTTGTAAAGTACACACGGATCTGAATATTGCAGACCCGTTGACTAAACCTCTTCCACGAGCAAAACATGATCAACACCATAATGCTATGGGTGTTCGATACATCACAATGTAACTAGATTATTGTCTCTAGTGCAAGTGGGAGACTGTTGGAAATATGCCCTAGAGGCAATAATAAAATGGTTATTATCATATTTCCTTGTTCATGATAATCGTCTATCGTTCATGCTATAATTGTATTAACAGGAAACACTAATACATGTGTGAATGAATAGATCACAATGTGTCCCTCGCAAGCCTCTAGTTAGCTAGCTCGTTAGTCAATAGATGATCATGGTTTCCTGATCATGGACATTGGATGTCATTGATAACGGGATCACATCATTGGGAGAATGATGTGGTGGACAAGACCCAATCCTAAGCCTAGCACTAGATCGTATTGTTCGTATGCTAATGCTTTTCTAATGTCAAGTATCTTTTCCTTCGACCGTGAGATTGTGCAACTCCCGGATACCGTAGGAGTGCTTTGGGTGTATCAAACGTCACAACGTAACTGGGTGACTATAAAGGTGCACTACGGGTACCTCCGAAAGTGTCTGTTGGGTTGGCACGAATCGAGATGGGGATTTGTCACTCCGTGTGACGGAGAGGTATCTCTGGGCCCACTCGATAGAACATCATCATGAGCTCAATGTGACTAAGGACTTAGTCACACGATGACGTGCTACGGAACGAGTAAAGAGACTTACCGGTAACGAGATTGAACAAGGTATAGGTATACCGACGATCGAATCTCGGGCAAGTTCTATACCGACAGACAAAGGGAATCGTATACGGGATTGATTGAATCCTTGACATCGTGGTTCATCCGATGAGATCATCGTGGAGCTAGTGGGAGCCACCATGGGTATCCAGACCCCGCTGATGGTTATTGGCCAGAGAGGTGTCTCGGTCATGTCTGCCTGTCTCCCGAACCCGTAGGGTCTACACACTTAAGGTTCGATGACGCTAGGGTTATAGGGAATTGTTATACGAGATTACCGAAAGTTGTTCGGAGTCCCAGATGAGATCCCGGACGTCACGAGGAGCTCCGGAATGGTCCGGAGGTAAAGATTGATATATAGGACGGATGGTTTCGGACACCGGAAGTGTTTCGGGCATCACCGGTAACGTACCGGGACCACCGGGACCACCGGAGGTGGTCCCGGGGGACCACCGAAGGGGGGCTGCGACCCCAAGAGGTAAGATGGGCTAAGTGGGGGTGGGAACCAGCCCCTAGTTGGGCTGGTATGCCTCCCCACTCAGCCCATGGCGCAGGGGAAAGGAAAAGAAGGGGGGAACCCTAACTTAGGTGGGCCTTAGGCCCACCAGAGGGGTGCGCCACCCCTCCCCCTTGCCCTGGCCGCCACCCCTCTCCCATCTAAGGGCTGCCGCACCCCTTAGGGGTGGGAACCCTAAGGGCTGCGCCCCCTCCCCCTCCCCCTATATATAGATGAGGTCCGGGGCTGTTTGAGACACGGTTTAATCTCTCTCTCGCAGCCCTGCTTCTCTCCCTCCTCCTCTCTGCCGGCGCTTTGGCGAAGCCTTGCCGGGAGACCTCGTCTCTCCACCAACACCACGCCGTCGTGTTTCTGGTCTTCTTCCCCAACCTCTCCCTCCTCCATGCTGGATCAAGGTGTGGGAGACGTCACCGGGCTGCACGTGTGTTGAACGCGGAGGTGCCGTTGTTCGGCACTAGATCGGAATCACCGCGAGTACGACTCCATCAACCGCGTTCTAGCAAGCGCTTCCGCTTAGCGATCTTCAAAGGTATGAAGATGCTCTTACCCCTCTCTCGTTGCTGGTCTCTCCATAGGAAGATCTGAACATGCGTAGGAAATTTTTTGAATTTATGCTACGTTACCCAACACTGCCTCAGTGGCCGTTCCCCTCATAACAGAAGCACTTAGTCTCGGGTTTGGGTTCAATCTTGGGTTTCTTCATTAGAGCAGCAACTAGTTTGCCGTTTCATGAAGTGTCCCTTCTAGCCCTTGCCCTTCTTGAAACTAGTGGTTTTACTAACCATCAACTATTGATGCTCCTTCTTGATTTCTACTTTCGCAGTGTCAAACATTGTGAATCGCTCAAGGATCATCATATCTATCGTTGATATGTTATAGTTCATCACGAAGCTCTAGCAGCTTAGTGGCAGTGACTTTTGGAGAACCATCCCTATCTCATCTCGAAGATTAACTCCCACTTGATTCAAGCGATTGTTGTACTCACACAATCTGAGAACACGCTCAACGATTTGAGCTTTTCTCCTTTACTTTGTACACAAAGAATCTTGTCGTAGGTCTCATACCTCTCAACAAGGGCACGAGCATGAAATCTCAATTTCATCTCTTAGAACATCTCTTATGTTCCGTGACGTTTCAAAACGTCTTCGGCGCCTTGCTTCTAAGCCATTAAGTATTACACACTGAACTATCACGTAGTCATCAAAAACGTGTATGTCAGATGTTCGCAACATCCACAGACGATGCTCGATGTGCAGCACACCGAGTGGTGCATTAAGGATATAAGCCTTCTGCGCAGCAATGAGGACAATCCTCAGATTTACGAACTCAGTCCGCAAAGTCGCTACTATCAACTTTCAACTAAATTTTCTCTAGGAACATATAAAAACAGTAGAGCTATAGCGCAAGCTACATCGTAATTCGCAAAGACCATTAAACCACGTTCATGATAATTAGTTCAATTAATCATATTACTTAAGAACTCCCACTCAAAAAGTACATCTCTCTAGTCATTTGAGTGGTACATGATCCAAATCCACTAATCAAGTCCGATCATCACGTGAGTTGAGAATAGTTTTAGTGGTAAGCATCTCTATGCTAATCATATCAACTATATGATTCATGCTCAACCTATCGGTCTCATGTGTTCCGAGGCCATGTCTGCACATGCTAGGCTCGTCAAGCTTAACCCGAGTGTTCCGCGTGTGCAACTGTTTTGCACCCGTTGTATGTGAACGTTGAGTCTATCCCATCCGATCATCACGTGGTGTCTCGATATGGCGAACTGTAGCAACGGTGCACAGTCGGGGAGAACACAATTTTGTCTTGAAATTTTAGTGCGAGATCACCTCATAATTCTACTGTCGTTCTAAGCAAAATAAGGTGCATAAAAGGATTAACATCACATGCAATTCATAAGTGACATGATACGACCATCATCTTGTGCTTCTTGATCTCCATCACCAAAGCACCGGCACGATCTTCTTGTCACCGGCGCCACACCATGATCTCCATCATTATGATCTCCATCAACGTGTCGCCATCGAGGTTGTCGTGCTACTTATGCTATTACTACTAAACCTACGTCCTAGCAATATAGTAAATGCATCTGCAAACACAAACGTTAGTTTAAAGACAACCCTATGGCTCCTGCCGGTTGTCGTACCATCGATGTGCAAGTCGATATTAACTATTACAATATGATCATCTCATATATCCAATATATCACATCACGTCATTGGCCATATCATATCACAAGTTCACCCTGCAAAAACAAGTTAGACGTCCTCTAATTTGTTGTTGCATGTTTTACGTGGCTGCTATGGGTATCTAGTATGATCGCATCTTACTTACGCAAAAACCACAACGGAGATGTGCAAATTGCTATTTAACCTCTCCAAGGACCGCCTCGGTCAAAACCAATTCCACTAAATTTGAAGAAACCGACACCCGCCAGTCATCTTTATGCAACGAGGTTGCATGTCAATCGATAAAACCAGTCTTTCGTAAGAGTATGAATAATGTCGGTCCGGGCCACTTCAATCCAACAATACCGCTGAATTGAGAAAAGACTAAGGAGGGCAGCAAATCGAACATCACCGTCCACAAAACCATTTGTTTTCTACTCGAGATAACATCTACACATGAACCTAGCTCATGATGCCATTGTTGGGGAACGTTGCATGGGAAACAAAAAATTTCCTACGCACACGAAGACCTATCATGGTGATGTCCATCTACGAGAGGAGATTTGGACCTACGTACCCTTGTAGATCGCATAGCAGGAAGCGTTAAGAAACACGGTTGATGTAGTGGAACGTCCTCACGTCCCTCGATCTGCCCCGCGAACCGTCCCACGAACCGTCCCGTGATCCATCTCATGATCCGTTCCGATCTAGTGCCGAACGGACGGCACCTCCGCGTTCAGCACACGTACAACTTGACGATGATCTCGGCCTTCTTGATCCATCAAGAAAGACGGAGAAGTATATGAGTTCTCCGTCAGCGTGATGGCGCTCCGGTGGTGGTGAAGGATCTACTCCTGCAAGGCCCGCCCGAGCACTATGGTGTCTAGATTCGAGTTGCATGTGCCAAAAGTTGTCTCAAATCAGCCCTAAATCACCACTATATATAGGAGGGAGGGGGAGGAGGCTTGCCATGAGGACAAAGTCCCCAAGGGTGCGCCAGCTAGGAAGGGAGTAGGATTCCTACTCCAATCCTACTCAAAATAGGATTGGAAAGTGGAGTCCTTCTCTTCCTTCCCACCTCCCCTTTTTTCCTTTCTTTGGTTTTATTCTTATGGCGCCAAGGCCCTCTTGGGATGCTCCCGCAGCCCACTAAGGGCTGGTGCGCCACCCCTAGGGCCATTGGGCTTCCCTCGGGTGGGTTGCCCCCCTCCCGGTGAACTTCCGGAACCCATTCGTCACTCCCGGTACATTCCCGGTGATGCCCGCAAACCTTCCGGTAACCAAATGAAGCCATCCTATATATCAATCTTCGTTTCCGGATCATTCCGGAAATCCTCGTGACATCCGTGATCTCATCCGGGACTCCGAACAACATTCGGTAACCACACATATAACTCAACTATACTAAAACATCGCCGAACCTTAAGTGTGCAGACCCTGCGGGTTCGAGAACTATGTAGACATGCCCCGAGGTAATCCTCGGTCAATATCCAATAGCGGGACTTGGATGCCCATATTGGATCCTAGATATTCTCCGAAGATCTTATCGGTTGAACCTCAGTGTCAAGGATCCATATAATCCCGTATGTCATTCCTTTTGTCCTTCGGTATGTTACTTGCCCCAGATTCGATCGTCGGTATCCACATACCTATTTCAATCTCGTTACTGCCAAATCTCTTTACTCGTTCCGTAATACAAGATCACGTGACTTACACTTAGTCACATTGCTTGCAAGGCTTGTGTGTGATGTTGTACTACCGAGTGGGCCCCGAGATACCTCTGCGTCACACGGAGTGACAAATCCCAGTCTTGATCCATACTAACTCAACGGACACCTTCGGAGATACCTGTAGGGCACCTTTACAGTCACCTAGTTACGTTGTGACGTTTGATGCACACAAGGTATTCCTCCGGTGACAGTGAGTTATATGATCTCATGGTCATAGGAACAAATACTTGACACGCATAAAACAATAGCAATAAAACGACACGATCAATATGATACGTTCATAGTTTGGGTCTTGTCCATCACATGATTCTCCTAATGATGTGATCGCGTTATCAAGTGACAACACTTGTCTATGGTTAGGAAACCTTGACCATCTTTGATCGACGAGCTAGTCAACTAGAGGCTTACTAGAGATAGTGTTTTGTCTATGTATCCATACATGTATTTGAGTTTCCAATCAATACAATTATAGCATGGATAATAAGCGATTATCACAAACAAAGAAATATAATAATAACTAATTTATTATTGCCTCTAGGGCATATTTCCAACACAAGCTGTAGGTGTGTTGAACGCGGAGGTGTCGTCCGTTCCGCACTTGATCGGGAGATCGCGGGACGGTTCGTGGTTGGATCACGAAAACGTACCACTACATCAACCGTGTTCTTGAATGCTTCCGCTTAGCAATCTACAAGGGTATGCAGATTCAATCTCTCCTCTCGTAGATGTTCATCACCATGGATAGATCGTGTTTGTGTGTAGGATTTTTTTTGGTTCCCATGCAATGTTCCCCAACAGTGGCATCATGAGCTAGGTCTATACGTAGATGACATCTCGATTAGAACACAAAGGAGTTTGTGGGCGTTGATATTCAGATTGCTTCCCTCCTTAGTATTTTCTTGATTCAGCCGTATTATTGGATGAAGCGGCCCAGACCAACTTTACTCGTCCACGTATGAGAGACTGGTTCCATCGACTGACATGCAACTTGTTGCATAAAGATGGCTGGCGGGTGTTTGTATCTCCTACTTTAGTTGAATCAAATTCGACAAAGACGGTCCTTGTAGAAGGTTAAATAGTAACTGGCATATCATCGTTGTGGCACGCGCTCTCTACAACAACGTTGGCTTCCAGCAACTGCTTTTGAAGAGCATCGGTATGGGCTTGGAGCGAGTCCCTGTGCAGGTCGAGCGCTCCCGAGTACCTGCCTCCGCCTCACGCTTAGAGAGTTCTCCCTCGCGGGACGTGAGACGGTCCTCGCAAGCCACCGTAGCCTCCTCCCGTGCCGGGAGTTGGCTCTTGCGTGAGGCGGCTAACTCCCGGAGCACCTTCTCGTAGGCATCAGCCTCTCGCCTCTGCCGTCGGGCCTCCTGGTCATCTTGGAAGGCGACGCCTAAATGTCCCCGAGGAGCTGCTCGCGCTCCTCCTGGGCCTCCTCGCTCCTCCACCCCATCACCCCCCCCGAGCTGTCTTCACTCCTCCGCAAGGAGAGGAGACGCTGGCACTTCGTGTAGAATTCGACCTCTTTCCTAAGCTCGTCCTCGAGGGCATCAGCGACTACCCTGATGGTGTCCGGGTGTGTCGTCTGGTAGCTCAATTCCATCGCCTTCGGCAAGGGCCGCGTTCATCGCCTGGCGGAGAGGGCCCGGGGCCACCTCCTCTAGAGTCGGAGCCGCCTCCTCGTTCCCTGGAAGCATCGGGGATGCCTCAGGGGCTGAGGCCGCTAGACCGAGGCTAGCTCCGTGAGGAGCCCGGCCGGCTCCCGTCGAGGGGTGGAGGCGGCGCGCTTGGCGGAAGCCCGACGTTTTCTATGAGTAGAGAGAGCTCGCCGTCCAACTCTAATGTGGTTGCCTTTTTGTTGTGAGTCGCAAGCCAAGCCCTCGAATATCCGAGCCTTGTTCGAGGAGAAGTTGTCAAACGCAGATCCTTATTCTCATAATGCACACATCGAGTCTGTACATAACTGGGACGCATACATGCAACACAAAGGCACACGCAGAACTAAAGATGTCAGTAAATAGCAAAGTAACGAACCAACCGGTGGCTGGATGGTTAGAGATAGTGATATTACCAGCTTACCAGGATTCAAGTATATTCCTGAATTTATTTAAAATAATCAAATAAATAGCAAAGTCAACGACAGAGCACGCGATTAGCGATGCTACGTGCACGCTACGTACACTAGCTAAGACTAGTTAATTGTACTCGCTATCAGCCGGCCGGTGTGTGTTCACATGGCGGACACACCGTGTACGTGCTGGCGCAGTCAACTCTTTCTCCCCCAGTTTCAGAAACAAAGGGAATTCTTCCTCAGCCAAGCGTAGCGGCGGTTCGATCATGAGCTAAGCGGCGGATCCGGATGATGTAGCCCGCGGACTCTGCGATAGGGACATGGTGGGCCGCATCTTCTTCCTTGAGCCAGCATTTTTGTCAACACGTCAGACCGGCCAGACGTAGCTAGTCATCTCTTTTCTATTTTTTTGACTGTTTAGATGTAATCAAGCCAGCTGACCGTGCTGATTTTTCAACTCTGTAACTAGCATAACGGTAGTATCATAAGATTTCTCGTACTACTCTCGTTTATCTCTTCGATTGATTGATTGAGTTCCCTATACGTCTGAGAGACCCGAAGGCGTGGGCCGCGTGGTTGTGGCTCTAACTAACTAACAACGGAATCCGGGATTAACCAATCGAATTTTTAAATTTAAAATATTCCAAATGCGTGTAACCAACGTTGAACACGAGTGGAGTAGGTTCCAAACTGAAATACAAGCGACCAAGTTGAACACGGTTTCAAAAAAAAAAAAAAAACGTTAGACCATATGCCAGCCGGTTTAGGCAACTGGCTGGATTCCATCCGTGAAGCAAAGGAGTAAAATCGCAGCATTAGTTCACAAAATCGCAGCATTATAAGACCGCCTGGCGGCCCCGCCTGGCACATCGCTGTACACGCGCAGCACCAGTCTAGCGCTAGCGCAGCGCAGATGGCCCGGGCAGGCGGCGGCGGCGGCGGCGGCGGCGGCGATGTCGAGATCGGGGGGCTTCCGGCGCCGGCGGGGGACCTGAGGCGGCGGGTCATCGCCGCCGCCGACGACTACTCCCTCGACGACGACGGCAAGCCCAGGAGGACAGGCAAGCGAAACCCACCCCTCCCTCTCTCTCTCTCTCTCCGAATCGCGCCGCTGGCATGCACGCATGCGCCGCGGGAGCTCTGGGGCAGATCAATCTTGACTTTCGTTGACTGAGCGGGTTGGTTGAGCAGGGACGGTGTGGACGGCGAGCGCGCACGTGATCACGGCGGTGATCGGCTCCGGCGTGCTGTCGCTGCCCTGGTCCGTGGCGCAGCTCGGATGGGTCGCCGGGCCCGCCACGCTCCTCCTCTTCGCCCTCATCACCTACTACACCTCCGTGCTCCTCGGCGACTGCTACCGCAGCGACGACGCCGTCGCCGGGAAAAGGAACTACACCTACATGGACGCCGTCGGGTCCCTCCTAGGTACGTACGCACGCACACCTCCCCCTCCTCCGGTCCTCCCCTCCCCATGCCTGTCGCGTGAACACGCCATTAGATTCTTTGCGAGTTCAGGCAATGTTTACATTGTCTTTCTACCTGCTCGATCGATCATGCAGGTAAAGGGCAGGTGTGGTTTTGTGGCCTCTGTCAGTACGTCAATCTTGTTGGGACTGCAATCGGGTACACCATCACAGCATCCATCAGTGCCGCGTAAGTCAGTCTGACGACCTTCTTGCTCTCATGTACGAGTAGTAATTTTCAGTTAAGCTAATTGATGGTATGCCGTTCATGATGATCGATCAGTTGAACTCATTGGTTTGTGGTTTTGGGGGGACGATCCTATAGGGCTTTGTACAAGGCCAACTGCTTCCACAGCAAGGGCCACTCTGCCGACTGCGGCGTGTACACCACCATGTACATGGTCGTGTTTGGGATCTCCCAGATCGTCTTCTCCCAGCTCCCCAACCTCCACGAGATGGCCTGGCTGTCGATGCTCGCCGCCGTCATGTCCTTCTCCTACTCCACCATCGGCGTTGGCCTCTCCTTGGCACAGACCATCAAAGGTAGGATCAAATTAGAACCTTCCCACCAAGAGATCAATGCATTAACCCATTCTCTCCTACCCGGTGTAACTTTGTGTCTGCATGTTCGACCTAATTGGCAATTGGCAGGTCCTACGGGCAAGACAACCATTGGTGGCACTCAAATTGGGGTGGACGTCACTTCGGCCCAGAAGATATGGCTGACATTGCAAGCGCTCGGGAACATCGCATTCGCCTACTCATACTCCATGGTTCTCATAGAAATCCAGGTATGAATGAAGGTCACAAAGATTCAGTACTACATACACGTTCGTGCTCATAAGTCACGGTCACTAATGGCGTCTATGTGGAAACTAATGCAGGACACGGTGAAGGCGCCACCGGCGGAGAACAAGACGATGAGGAAGGCGAACCTGATGGGGGTCTCCACCACCACGGCCTTCTACATGCTCTGCGGCTGCCTCGGCTACTCGGCCTTCGGCAACGACGCGCCGGGCAACATGCTGACCGGCTTCGGCTTCTACGAGCCCTTCTGGCTCATCGACTTCGCCAACGTGTGCATCGTGGTGCACCTCGTGGGCGCCTACCAGGTGTACTGCCAGCCCATCTACGCCGCCGTGGAGAGCTGGGCCGCGGGGCGGTGGCCCAACTCGGAGTTCGTCGTCCGGCAGTACCACCCCTTCTCCGGCACGTTCAGCCTCAACATGTTCAGGCTGGTGTGGAGGACGGCGTTCGTGATCGTGAGCACGGTGCTCGCCATCTCGCTGCCCTTCTTCAACGACATCCTCGGGCTGCTCGGCGCGCTCGGCTTCTGGCCGCTCACCGTCTACTTCCCCGTGGAGATGTACATCTCGCAGAGCAAGATGAAGAAGTACTCCAGGAAGTGGGTGGCGCTGCAGACCCTGAGCTTCGCCTGCTTCGCGGTCACGGTGGCCGTCACCGTCGCCTCCATCCAGGGCATCACCCAGTCGCTCAAGAACTATGTGCCGTTCAAGACCAAGTTGTGAACGGGATGATTAGCTTAGCTGTTGAGTAGAGATTCGTTGACTTGTGTTTGTTTAAGATTTTTCTCGAGAAAAAGCTCGTCATCTGTGGACTGTATCTGTGTGATTGATATTTTTAGATGAATGTGGAAAATCTGGTGGGAAACCTTTGGTTGGAATATGGATTGTTCAGCTCTTGGTGCCGTTGAGTCTCCGTTCCATGCATGATCACGACAAGGGATTACTTTTAATCGGGTGTTAGATATTCATTCCTACTCACCCATCCATAGGAGACCTAGCTCAGCATGGCCGTGCATGTGTCAAGCTACAGTAGTGAACGGTGACCACTGACCAGTTGAACTTAACAAATGAAGATGAAACGGCAGTGACAGTATAGAATAGTTTTCTCAGCGTGCATGCACCTTAATTAACGAGTACAATTTGTATGCTCTCTGCTCCCTCACGCATTCTTTGTGTGTCCAATTGGCGTTCACATGCACGACGGACAACAGCCAAAATCTGGCATTACTGAGCACAAGATTGAAATATTTGATGTTATTATATACTCGTACTTTGTAATATATATAAAGGTTAACCCAACATATCCCAACGACGTCCGTTTTGAAACAGAAATTCACAGCTGGAGCAAGCGGCATTAGTTGTCTTTGGCAGCTGTCGTCTAATGGACAGGGCCTCTCTTCCAGCTCGAGTAGTGGCAACAGAAAAACAGGATCTTCCAGCGCATGCTCCTTAATTACTAAAATCGGAAAGTTTCAATAACTGATCTCCTGTAAGTTTCCTTGTTCTTGTCGTGCACAAGTTGCAAGTTACTGGGTTGTGATCTATGGCTATAACGCTAGCGTACGGTCACTGCTAACGTTAAACAAGTATAATCATTTTTATATATTCCCTTCGTTCGTTTCTATTAGAAGTTTTTTTAAACGTTAAAACGTCTTATAAAAATGAATGGAGGGAGTGTATAAAATTTGTTACTATTTGGTAGATGTACACAGTTTTGGACAGTGCCTGAATGTCTAAAACGCCTTATAAAAATGAGCAGAGATATTTCCTCTGTTCAACAATACTTTCTTCGGTCTTAAATATAATTTTTTAGAGATTTTACTAAAAGACTACATACGTAAAAAAATGAATAAATCTATATTCTAATGTATGTCTATATACATTCGTATATAACTTTTTATTGAAAACTCTAAAAAGATTTATATTAAAAAACGGAGGGAGTATAACAATGTTTTTAACACTAGCTAGCGTAGTGTTAGAAACGCTCTTATATTATGAGACGGAGGAAGTAGTACGTAACAATCATTGGTTACTCCGGAAAAAAATCATTGAAATGTTATGGAGATCTGGAGATTGATCACCGAAGTGGAGTAAATAGCATAAAACTACTACAATTCAGGTTAGATTCCGAAAAACTACCGGATTTTTTTTGCTAACAACTACCAACTTAGGGGTAGGTTGTTTCAAAAAATCCAAATCGTCGAGTACTTTAAAGTTGACCACGATTATGACAGTTGGAGCCCGCACGTAAGAGAACCGTTTGTTTGACCATTTGTTTGATCTTAACTCACATTTGGGCCCATATGTCGGTGTCTCTTCGTCATATTCTAATATATTTTTAAAATGCAATTGGGCACCTGCAATTTCTTTTGAAGGCAATCCGTAGGTGCAAACTTTTATGGACCTGACTACGTAGCGGCATGCAGGGCTTTCTGTGGGGCGGCCACGCTAAGGACTCCCCTAATCGCGGATTTGTGTGGGGTGTGCGCACTTGATAAAGCATCAAAAGCCCAAGTGACGTACTGGGCCCGATGTGGAAACTGCATGCACTCCGTGCCTCCGTCACCACAGCCTAGACATACTTTCGGCCTTTACTTACAAAATATGTGCCACCTACTCTTCTCTTGTCGCTTTCATCTTTTTCTTACAACCGTTAAAAATACCCTCTAATGCTGATTTCTTTCATCTGTGTTTGCCTAATCACAAAATTTGAAAAATTATATTCGACTTTATAGTTATATACTCAACTAATATTTTTATTTATGCATATATTTATAACTTGTCATGTTATTTATACATAATTGTCAAGATGATTTGTTTCAGGTGTCAGTTTTAGTAGTCTCAACTTCTCATTTTAATTTCACATAGTGTGCCAACCTTTTGCACACTAGTTGTGAGTGTTGATTGTGCTTAGTTGCCATTTTATTTTATATAACTTGTCATTTTTTGTACCTCTAGTTGTCAGTTTTAGTTGTATTGAGTTGTCATTTTGATTTCATATATCTTGCCAACTTTTTTGCGCACTAGTTGTCGATTTTAATTGTGCCTAGTTGCCATTTCTATTTCATATAACTTGCCAAAAATAATTACCCTCTAGTTATTAGTATTAATTATACCGAGTTGTCATTTTTATTTCGTATAGCTTGCCAAATTTTCTCACTCTAATTGACAGTTTTAATTGTTGACGGGGTGTAATTTTTTACCTCTGTATGGCTTGTCAGCCTTTTTTACAGTTTGGTTGTCACTTCGAGTTGCCATTTTTGTTTAATATGGCTTGCCAAAGAAAATTCGCCCAATTGCCAAAATTAGTTGTTGTGCTTGCGTACACGTCTAGTTATGTTAAGTTGTCATGAAGCTTGTCGTATTGTTTATATCCAACAGAATTTTTAATACATACCATGCAGTCAAACTGTAAGGATCTAGGCACGATCCAGAATAGCAGCTATATTGCTGAATAAGGAGGGAGGTTCCAAAGAGAGGATGGGGAAGGCAGAATAAACACCCAAGTTTCATCCTTCATACATTTAGGATCTGTTTCGTTCTCACCCACACTTTGTCAAGTCAAAATTTAATAGTCACAGCTTAGGCCCTGTTTGATAACAAAGTAGTAAAAAAACTAAAGTATTAAAAACTGCAGTAATTTTACGTGTAGATAGAAAATACCATGGTTTTAATATAACAACACTTTTTGCAGTATTCACAATATAGAGAAACTGTTTGATTACGCCACATATTACTACAGTTTAGATCGAGCAAGTATACGGGAAGAAGATAACGACGTCCCACCCCTTCTTTTCGCCTTCTCTGTTTTTTAAAAAGAGGTCTGGGGTTTTTTTTTATGCAGAGAAAAACCACAGTTTTTTCAATACTGCAGTTTTAAAATCACAATTCTTAGAGGCAACCAAACACCTCATTGTAAGTAAAACTATGATAATCTCCAAAACTGCAGTATTCTAAAAATACTACGAAAATTCTTTGTTATCAAACAGGGCCTTAGTTGACATGTGTTTGATTTTTGCCACACTTTGACTTGCCACACTTTATTGTCCTTATGGTTTATTTGTCATATAGTCAAATTTTTACCAATTTTTGCCAAAGTTTGGCGTTTATTTTTTCAGCCACACTTTGTGACTTGCCACACTTTGATGGTTTGTCACACTTTGGTTTGGTAAAATTAGTCTTCAACCAAACAAACCCTTGCTCTCTCTACATTCCCAGCTAAATAAACGAATTGGTCTTATCTTGAGACAAACATTATCCTACAAATAAAAGATGTGTACTAATTGCAGGAGCATTGTACGCTTCTGCAAAAAAAAGTAATCACTAGTGTACTATCATCCACCGCTTGTAGCAAATCCCACTAGTGCTTCTTCACATAGCAAAAAGCTCTAGCACTGTAGCGTGCATGCTCGTCTAGGCATGTACCATGCAAAAGCAACGTCCATGTTAAGAACAGCTCCCAGTATGCGACGTACTGTAACGCAAGAGTGACCGAATACGACGCGCACGATCCCGCCGCACGGAAAGGCCGTTGTGCGGCGTCGTAACTTGGATTTTTCCAACATGTATAAAAAGCAATCAGGTTGCTGAAAACTTTTTAAAAACGTAATCGGATCCCTCCCGACCCCGCACTCAAAACAAGAGGAGCTGTGTCGGCCAAAGTCGGGACATGACGAGAAGTCGTGCCTGTCCCCGCCCCCGCCCAGAGGGACGGCGTCGGTAGCTCGTCGACGACCAGGTCACATGCCAGGCCGAAGGAGGCGTCTCAGCCGTCGCGTTCCTCGGCGCCAAAGGGCAAGGCTTCTCCAGGTGGCCGACGGGTTGGGTCCAAGCGAAGCTCCTTGTCGGTCGTTGCCGCTTCTGCTTGCCCACGCGGCTCGCGGTAGCCCGTGCTCTTGGGCGTGGCGCGTGGCTCGTGGCGGCCCTTGCTCCTGGGCGCAGATGGCGACGACCCTTTCTTTTAGGCCATCTTCAATGGTTGTAAGATAGTTGTTGGTAAACTTTACCATCTAGGATATATGATGATGTGGCAATAAATAAATGAAGAGAGAGAGAAAAGTTGTATGTTGATTAAGCAACAACTCTTGCACAAGCTCCAAGGTTACATAGAGAGCAATTACATTTATCCCCTCTACTTCTATTGGATAATTTAGATGCAATCATTTTGAGCAGTTGTATGATCCCTTGTTGGTTGATGACATGGACAATTTTATCAGCAAAACTACATACAAACTATTGGAGATGCCCTTAGGCATGACAACTCTTGCTCCTAGCCATGACACACGGATGCTCCATCACGCGGCATTCCTTTCCATTGTCGACCCTGGCTTGGTGCGTGACGGGTAGTGAAGCTGGTCATCGATGAGTGGTGGAGGTGCTGGAGCTCAGGCCTTCGCCGGGAGGAGGAGATGGAGAAGAAAGAGACACGAGGAGATAAGAAAATGCAGGAGTAAAAAGAGACACCTTACACATGGGTACCACAATAAGTTAATAGTCAAACAAAATGTTCAACCACTAGTGCAGAAAAGTCTAGCTATGGCATGGTAAAAATGGTCTTACTCGCATGAACACCCGATGTCACTAATATGGCGCCACTGTTAAAAAATACTGCTGATGTGGCATCTGACGCCACCAGTATATGACATGTTGATGACGTGTCATGTGACCAACGTCAGCTATATATTTATCGTACCTTTATCCTGCGATGTTGTTTAACGTCAACATTTTATTTTTATATATAATAAAAAATACTACTTTAAAAACTAAATAATTCATTTAACAAGATATTCATAAACTCAAGAGTTTAAACTTCACAAAAGATATTGATTAACTAAACATACTCATAAGCTTAAGAGGTAAACTTCACAAAAGGTACAAGATATTGAAATAACTACTCTGATTAGACTCAGCTAGCGAATCTTCTTCCGATTTATGTCTCCATCCTTTTTTAAACGAGCGACTTCCATCTTTAGCTCATTCCTCTCTACCGTGAGGAGTTTTCTCTCCTCCTTCAGTTTATCCCTCTCCTTCATCAAGTTATTCCTCCCCTCCCTCAGTTTATTTGACCTGCTGATGTTATCAGCATCCTTGGTGAGAAGCTCATCCATGTCATTCTTCACACAGACATTGTTTTCTTTCAGGTTTTTGATGAGCCACTTTGAATGCTCTAAGCGCTCCTTATTTCCCTGGTCCACATCGCACACCGATTCCTTGTTACTTGTAGAATTGTCCATATGTTCTCATTCAAACTATGTACCCAAGCAAATTAAACTTGTAGTAGCAATTATAAATCAACTACTACTTAAACATTGCAAGATTGAGGCATATGAAACTTCTGTATAAGTCATTTTTAGCAAGATTTCAATTTTATCTTACGGACAGGCTTTAGAGTATAAACATTGTAAATAGTTTGGTAAACTAGTTTTATGAGGGCTCCAACTAGTTTGGCAACTATTTCATATAGGGGTGTAGAGCGGCGTCCTCCCAGAGCTCGTCAGAGTACTGAGTTAGCACAAATTAAGCTAGAACCACCTCAGCATGGCTACAACTAAGTCTGCCTAATCTTGAATACGGAGTGGAATGGGTCGGGTGCCGCCTTATGTACATACAACCCATTACATATGACCTCGAATTTCTATAATTGGATAGTTGGAAAGTTCGGCATTCTATTATTCGGATTTGAGATACACTTCATCCACTGCCCATATCCAAATATTTGATTTAATTAGGTGTTGCTAATTGCCCATCCCCAAATCTTTGATTTAGAGGTATACTACTTGTATGGAATTATTTAGTACTCCTACATATGCCTATATAAACTGATGAACACATACACCTAATTTGGCACATGATCGGTTCAATAATACCATTATGAATGATAAGAATAACTTATTATTGAAGAATGAAGAGGATCCTACATCCACCACTAGGGACAGGGGCGTTTAGGTACCTCGAGGTCGGCAGCATGGAGGGCGGTGACGGCGTCGGGCGGGGTGGCATCGGGCGGCGTCGGAGGGCGATGATGGCGTCGGGGGGAGTCGGGCCGCGTTGGGCGAGGCGGCGTCGGCGACGCGAAGGGAGGTGGTGGCGTCGGGCGATGTCGGTGGCGCTGAGAAGGGGGAGATGAGAGGGGGAGTGAGTAAATCGATAGGATAAGAGTGTGGGTTCAGTTAAAACAGGTTAATGCTGGCGTGAGCGTAATGAGCTACATCAGCACAATCTATACCAAACACAAAAACGGAAATTACCTTGTAATTAGACAAAATTATGACGCCACCATTACGCGTGTAGCAAAAATGTGCAAATTTAGACGACGCTGTCACTATTTGATAATATAGTGCTCGCATTGGTTGGAAATGAAGCGCCACCAAAAAGTTATGGCTAGTCATTTCTTCACTAGTGAACAAACGGAGTGTTTAGGAACGGGCCGATCTGTCATAAACCGTTTTAAATGTTTGCAACGCATGGTGTGGTTTTTTTGAAATAACCGAACCCTGAGTTGGTAGTTATCAAGGAAAAAATAAAACCCGATAGTTTTTTAGAACCCTAACCCGATTATAGTAGTTTTATGCTAGTTACTCGCCGAAGTGTACTCACAAGCGAGAGATGGTATCGGGCAAAGAACTAGCATGCAAGTTTTAAATGGGTTATTAGGGGGGAGTTGTTTGAACAATAACCTTGTAACCAAGATCTATGGGAAAGAGGATGTGCAAAACTAGTTGGTCGTGACGAATGCCTTCTTGGAGTATGGATGCAATATGAGAAACTGTTACACTATTGGAAAATTCGTCGTTACCAAGTTCTTTGCTCTTGCTGAGTACCGGAACACGGGATCACGATAAAAGGTAAGTAAGCCGAGTATGACTCTCGGTAAAGATCAGCACATGACACACACTCGTGTTTGCCGAGCGTCTACCGAGGAGGTATTTGGTTCGAAAATGGTAACGCAAACATAATCGTAATGGGGTCATACCGGCACTGTAAACGGTATGAGCAAATTTGCAAACATGTTTGGTTCAACTTCAAAATTGGACTGTAATCAGTTGTGCCGTTTGGTCAGCTGATGTGTATCTCCGAACTGAAAGTCTGAAATATTGAGACAACCATAGAAATCCATAACAATAGATTCAGAAACCGATCAAAAAATCAGCAAAAAAATTAAAGAATAAACTCAAGAGTAGAAGAACACAAATCATGGCGGTGGATCCACGCCAGAGCCATCGCCAGGCCTTCCACAATCAGCAAACATCAGCATTTCTTCACAGCTTGAAGATTGGAAAAACACGAGCGAGGACTACGAGCGCAACATGG
Source organism: Hordeum vulgare subsp. vulgare (assembly GCF_904849725.1). Lineage (NCBI taxonomy): Eukaryota > Viridiplantae > Streptophyta > Magnoliopsida > Poales > Poaceae > Hordeum > Hordeum vulgare. The sequence goes on along the minus strand of NC_058524.1, from coordinate 93,103,936 downwards.
AGATCCAACATGGCCCGTAGCTCCTCATGGGGAGATGCCGCCGAGGGAAATAATAGGGGCTGGAGCGCAGGTCCATGGCTGAGGGGATCGAGGAAGGAGCGAAGTCATCATGAGAGAAGACTGGGGGTCAGCGAGCTGGACAAGTGTCGGGGGCACTTCTTCGCAATACCTGGAGTAACTCCATCGCTTGACATGGAGTAGTAGCCATAGTTTGTTCTGTCTTAGTTGTACTACATTCTCTAACAGGTTGTTGTTGTTATCTGCATTTGGAGTCGGCTTATTCTTTGTTTTAGTTCAAATTTGGTTAGAACCATTGGTTGCTTTGGAGGTAGTCTGAGACTGCTTTTGCTTCATTAATAAAAAGATGGAATAGGGGAACCACTTTCATTCAAAAAAAAATACGCTCGGGGTGGGCGGAATGGGCCTTAACCTGCGGCGTAACTTGTTTACATGGTATGCATTTACGAGCCAAATCAACCAAACACGTTCAAGGGGCAAATCCTATTTGGAGTTGCACCCATCGGTTAAAGTGCATTTTTTTTAACCGGAGCATGCAGCGTTCGTTCATGGGCCGGCCCAACGGGAGGGAGGTTTTTCTGATTTTGTGAAGTTTTCGGAAGCTTTCGAGATGGGTTTTTTCATTTAGTTTTTCTTCAGGACTGGTTTTTCTCTTTTTCTTTCTTTGATTATTTTCATTACTCTTCTTATTACTTTTTCACTTTCATTTTATTTTTATATAATTTTTCATATGTTTGAAAAAGCGCAACCTTTTTTGATTAACTTTTTTTTCAAATGAACAAACATTTTTCCAAATCAATGAACCCTTTTCAAAATTTTATGATTTTTTATTAAAATTCTATGAACTTTTCTGAATATCGATGAACTTTTTTGAAATATACTGAACTCTTTTTTGAAATGGACGAACTTTTTTCATAATTGTTGAACTTTTTTAAGGTTTGTGAACATTGTTTTCAGTTCAACGATCTTTTTAAAAATAGTTTTCACATTCATGAACTAATTTTTAAAATCCGTGAACTTCTTAAAATTTGTGAACTTTTTTTTAGATCACAGTGAATTTTTTAAATTTTGTGAACTTCTCTTTCAAAATTTATGAACCATTTTTCGCTTTTATGAACTTTTTGTGTTCGTTTTTTTTTTGCTTTTTTGGTTTTTTATAAAAAAATTGTCGTGGAACTAGGCCGACCCATTTTGCACGGCGTGTGGGCGCTGGTGTTGGAAATATGCCTTAGAGGCAATAATAAATTAGTTATTATTATATTTCCTTGCTCATCATAATCATTTATTATCCACGCTAGAATTGTATTGGTTGGAAATTCAAATACATGTGTGGATACATAGACAACTGAAAGGATCGATATGGTTGACTAGAGGGGGGGGGGTTGAATAGGGAACGGCCATTTTTTAATTAATCTTAGCAAGTTAGGGTAAACAACATATGGGTTCACAATAATAGCAACAATGGGGTGAACCGTAATGAAGCTAACAACAAGAGCTACTAAGACAAGTAAGAGATAGACAACAACATAAGCATACACAAAGTAAAGGTTAGAGATAACCACAAGTGGAACCAATGAAGACAAGGATGTGTTACCGAAGTTCCTTCCCTTTGACAGAAAGTACGTCTCCGTTGGAGCGGTGTGGAGACACAATGCTCCCCAATAAGCCACTAAGGCCACCGTATTCTCCTCACGCCCTCACACGATGCAAGGTACCGTGATTCCACTATAGGTGCCCTTGAAGGCGGCGACCGAACCTTTACAAACAAGGTTGGGGCAAACTCCACACAAAGCTTGGAGGCTCCCAACAAGACCACGAAGCTTCACCACAATGGAATGTGGCTCCGAGGTGACCTCAACCGTCTAGGATGCTCAAACACCCAAGAGTAACAAGATCCGCAAGGGAATGGTGGGGGAATCAACTTTTCTCTTGGTGGAAGTGTAGATCTAGGCCTTCTCAACCAATCCCTAAAGAATCAACAAGTTTGATTGGCTAGGGAGATGTATCGGGCACTTTTGAGCTTAGGGAGCAACAATGGAGCTTGGGAGGGTAAGAGATGAGGTTCCACAGCTAGAAGAACCCCTTATATAGTGAGGGGGGGAATCCAACCGTTTTCCCACTCACAGCCCGTGCCTAGCGGTACTACTACTGGATGCAGCGGTACTACCACTGGCACTCCAGCGGTACTACCGCTGGCTGCATCGGTACTACCGCTGGGCCCATGGTAGTGCATAAGCACTACCGGGCCAACCACCGCCAAAAAAGTCTTTGCAAAAAGGTCCGTCAAAGTACAACCGCTAGGAAGGCGGTACTAAGCTCCTGGAGCGGTACTACCGCTGACCAGGGGCGGTACTACCGCCAGCTAGCGGTACTACTGCTAGCGGTAGCGGTACTACCGCTAGCACTCCAGTGGTACTACCGCTAGGGCTAGCGGTACTACCGCTAGGCACAGCGGTACTACCGCTAGGCACAGCGGTACTACCGCTGAGGGACCTTTTGCTTAGATGAGATAAGCACAGAGGTGGGAGCCACTCCAAAGTTGCAGGTAAGGGGAAGGAAGATAATGTGAGTGCGTGCAAAATTGATTCCACCCAAACCTTTCCACTACGGGTCCCCTCTTAATAGTACGGCGTTTCTATGACTCAAAGAAAGAGAATCGTAGAGTACACCGTGCTTCTGTTCCATGGAGAGAGGGGGCGAGTCATCTTGTGCCGTTGACATGTGTTATCTGAAGTCTTAACACACACGGTTAGTCCTTTGCGGTACTGTCATCAATCACCAAAATTACTTAGGCATAAACTATGCCCTAACAATCTCCCCCTTTTTGGTGGATTGATGACAATACCGGATTTGCACAATGAATAATATGTGAACAAAAAGATAGAGATATATAAAAATACGGAGCATATGACTCACAACATATGATGGAAATAAATCTCACACTAGTTCAAGTCTCACATCACACAAAGCAAAGATAGAAAATAAAAGCAAACCAAGTTCAAAGCAAACACGAAAGATAAGCAAAACTAAGCAAAGTTCAACTCTCAAATCCAGCTCCTAGACTCTCTCCCCCTTTGTCACAAGACACCAAAAAGGGGCACACCTAAAGACACAGGTGGTCACTCCTCATCCTCATCATCCCCAGGCCCGTCCGTGGCATCCGGATCGTCCTGCTCCTCCTCATTGTCCTCCTCCTCCTCTGCATCAGACCACTGATAACCTTGAGCCCGCATCCAAGCAGACTCTGGAGTGATGTCGTCCTCTAGCCGCTGGAGATCTCAACATCGAGTGTCCTCAGGACACACTTGTGCCTCTGACGGTTCTCCTTCTGGGCCACATGAGTCTGATACTGTCCCTTAGCCTGCATACAGAAGAGAGTCTTCATTTTATCCTGGAGTTTCACTGCCCAAGATGGCATAGCAGAAGAGCGGGACTGAGAAGCGGTGCCTCTGTCAGCAGTAGTCTCTGTGTCAGTGTCTATGTGCTGAGATGAAGTTGATGGGTTGGCCCATTTGTCCTTGATGCAGAGCCTGATAGGATCGTGCACAAAGTAATCAGCCTGAAGGTGGAACTCCTCAGTCAAATAGGTATCGTGCCACTTCTGGCGAATATAGGCAAACAAGTAGGGCCCGTAGATGGGAACCTTGCGCATCATGATGTAGTTCCAGAGCTTAGTGAACATCATGTCAGAAATATCGAGAGGGGCAGACTGCTTAGTCATAGCCTCCTCACAAAGCAGAAGCATCTCAGCCAGAGAACCATGCACCTCATCGAAGTTGCCAATGCGAGGAAAGAGGGTGTTGCGGAAGAGCCGATGCATGATATCCAGATGCTTGGGGAGCACACCTTTCTTCACATAAAGTTGCTGCAGCCTGTCCTTGGCGGGGGCCCTATCAGTGGAAGCTGGAGCATGAGGACGCGACCCAATAGGAGTGTCAGCTCCGCGAAAGTCGACCTTGAGAAATGCCATGAATTCACGCGAGGAACCTGTCATCTTCTGAGTACCAGTCATCCAAACCATGGTGCGCTCGTCATCAGGCGAGAAGTGAACAGTGACATAGAATTGGGCGACAACATCTGGATCAAAGTCTTTCTTGAAGGAGATGATCTCCTTAATGCCAAGCTTGTCAATCAAAGAGAGAGCGTCACCAAAGTAATCCAGGTTCCGCTGAAGGTGAGCCAAGTCAATCCACTGAACTGGAACAGAACTCTTCTTGAAGTGCTTGATGATGTCGTGATAGATCCCGCAGTGATCCTTGACCAAACATGCTCGACATCCTTGATCACAGCCTTCTCTTGGAGATAGTGATTTTTGGTGCGGAACCGCAGAAAGTCTTTAGGAGGCATAGTGCGAACGTTGACCCCCTTGTCCTTGTGAGCTGCCTTCTTGAAATACTTCTTTTTGGGTTGTAGACCGGAAGTGGCGGAGCCCTCTGGAGCCTCTGGATTGCAATAATGTTTCGACTGGGTGTCCCTTGGGGGGTTCGAGCGGCGAGCACCACCTGTGGCATACAAGACACACACCGAAAAAGAGCGACAGAAGGAGTCAAGGCAATGAACAAAAAGAGGCATAAAAGTAAACTCACATTGCCAAGCAAATGAAAAGAAGAAAAAGAATATCCTCCTCGCGGTAGTACCGCTACCCTTGGCGGTAGTACCGCTGGGGTCCGAGCGGTAGTACCGCTACCCCTGGCGGTAGTACCGCTGGGGTCCTAGCGGTAGTACCGCTACCCCTGTCGGTAGTACTGCTAGGGGATTGACTTTCATATCTGAATATGAAAAAGGACCCATAGAAACGGCTAGATTGGATTTACGAGGGCCATGGGTACTCTGTATAATCAGTAAAAACACCACCACAGCCCTAAACACATGAGGATCACAAGAATCATCTAAATAAAGACATGCCTAGTCAAGAGGATTCAAGTTTTAGATCTAATCCAAAATAGAAGAAGTGCTTGATCTAAAACATGAAGAACCTAGGCCATGGCAATATAAAGGCAATGAATCATAGGACCTACACTCCCCGCGAATATCTCCTTCATGCCATCCAAGAACAAAGCACAATACCATAGACATGGATCCAAATCACCAATGCTCCTAACCCTAGAACAAGAAAACATCAACCAAGAGAATAAAGGGAGGAGCTTTATCGGAGTCCATGGCACTTGGTGGAGGAAGGAGAAGTGGAGCAAACCCTCCAACTCAACGGAGAGAAGGGGCTCCACGGATAGAGATCCAAATAGGGGGAGTTCGGGGTTGGGGAGGGAGCAGCCACGAGGAACAAGAAAGAGGCAGGAAAAACGGGCTCCCCCTCCTTTATATAGCCCAAGGGGTACGGGCCAGCGGTAGTACTGCTGTTGTACTGGCGGTAGTACCGCTGGGGTCCTAGCGGTAGGACCGCTCCCCTTGAGACAGCCCTAAAAAGTCCTAGTTAGGTCGTGGAAGACTGGGGTCCTAGCGGTAGTACCGCTGGGGTCCTGGCGGTATTACCGCTGGGGTCCTGGCGGTATTACCGCTGGGGTCCTGGCAGCAGTACCGCTACCCTGGCGGTAGTACCACTCCAAATGTCACAACGAGACATAGGAGATGATAAAGACGTGGGCAAATGACAAGTTAGTGAAAATAAGAAGATAGCACCAGCAAGATATACTAACTTGTCATTTTGTATCCTTTCTTCCATATGAGAGAAAGGTGGGGGCAGTGGCCGAGGCCACCTATGTTTGAGACAAAGGTATGACACCGCGAAGAATTATCCTTGGGTTCATGACCAACGCTCGTCTTTGAATCACAAGTGCCATTTGGTAATGGCTAAAGTGAAAGACTAGATCAATTTATGCATAATGGGGGGAGGAAGAGTTCATTGAGAGAACAACACTCCCCCTATGTCCATGCCTACATCTAGAACAAGATGGAATGCATAGTAAGGTGCAACGTGCCTAGCTTCAATCCACATTACTTGAATCAATGATATTTAGCTCATGCCTTAACTCCCGGAACCTTGCTTCATCTAGGGGCTTAGTGAAAATATCTGCAAGTTGCTCTTCAGTGTGGATGAAGTGAACCTCAATATCACCTAGCTTGATATGTTCACGAATGAAGTGATGGCGAATATCAATATGCTTGGTCTTGCTATGCTGCACTGGGTTGAGGGAAATCTTGATAGCACATTGATTGTCACATAGAAGAGGCACTTTGTCACAAGTGACACCGTAATCCTTTAAAGTTTCCCTCATCCATAGCAATTGTGCACAACAACTTGCAGCTGCCACATACTCAGCTTCAGTGGATGATAGTGAGACACAATTCTGCTTCTTTGAAGACCAACTTACCAGTGAGCGACCAAGGAATTGGCATCCTCCAGAAGTTGACTTCCTCTCCACACAATCTCCTGCCCAATCTGAGTCAGAATAGCCTACTAGGTTGAAGTTTGCTCCTTTGGGATACCATAGGCCAAAGTTTGGGGTATGAGCCAAATATCGAAAGATTTGCTTAGCAGCCATATAATGACTTTCTTTTGGTGCGGATTGAAACCGTGCACATATCCCTACACTCAACATAATATCTGGTCTAGATGCACAAAGGTAAAGGAGGGATCCAATCATGGAGCAATATACCTTTTGATCCACTGCTTTACCATTGGGATCACTGTCAAGCTTGCATCTTGTTGGCATGGGGAACTTGACCGGCTTGACATCTTCAAGCTCGAACTGTTTGGGCATGTCTTCAGTGTACTTTGCTTGTTTGATGAAGGTCCCTTCTAGGCCTTGTTTAATCTCGAAGCCGAGAAAGAACTTCAACTCTCCCATCATGGACATCTCAAATTTCTCGGTCATTAGTGCATCAAATTCTTCATTGAAGGACATGTTAGGAGAACCAAAGATAATATCATCAACATATAGTTGGCATATGAAAAAATCCCCTTTAACCCTATTAGTAAAAAGAGTGGGATCTATCTTCCCAATTTCAAACCCACGATCTTGTAACAACTCAGTGAGATACTCATACCACACACGTGGGGCTTGTTTAAGGCCATAGAGTGCCTTATTAAGTTTGTACACATGATTGGGGAGCTTGGGATGTTCGGATCCTGGGGGTTGTTTGACATAGACCAACTCATTTAAAGGACCATTAAGAAAGGCACTTTTCACATCCATTTGCTGTAATTTGAAATTATGATGAGAAGCAAATGCAAGCAACATGCGAATAGATTCTAGACGAGCAACAGGGGCAAAGGTTTCACTGTAGTCGATACCCTTGACTTGGGAGTAGCCTTGAGCCACCAATCTTGCCTTGTTTCGAATCACAATCCCATTGTCATCTTGCTTGTTTTTGAATATCCATTTGGTCCCAATGACATTATGTTCCTCCGTTGGTCTTGGCACTAAATCCCAGACTTGGTTACGCTCGAAGTTGTTAAGTTCTTCATGCATGGCCATAAGCCAATCCTCATCATCGAGCGCTTCCTGTACCTGTTGAGGTTCACAATACGAAACAAACGCGTGATGCTCACAATAATTCCAAATCTGTTGACGGGTGGATACTCCCTTTTTTAAACTGCCAAGTACATTCTTCATAAGATGTGACTTGACTCTCAGCTTGTTCACAATCTTGGCTACTCGACGCTCCAAGAGTTCTTCATTGGATAACTGGGGAGCATCAACTTGTTTACTTTGCTTGCCCTTGCGTCTTGAGCCTCCCTTGGCACCGGCTGTTGGTGCTGCAGAAGGGAATTGTGAGACAGTATCCTGATCATCTAGACTTTCGACTTGAGCAGGTTCACTTGTTTGTCCTTGTACTTGTGGTTGCTCTTGATCTTGATCTTGTGCTTCTACTTGGTCTGGATCTTGTGGTTGCACTTGATCTTGATCATGAGCAGGTTCGGCACCTTGGGTAAGTGCTTGAATATCATGGGACACATCATCATTGTTGGGCAATTTATCTTGACCTTGAGCTTGTTCATCTTGTTGAGAGTCTTCTCTTTGTTCATCGGAAGCGTGTGGGGCTTGTGGGGTGATGTATCCACTTGAGTAGAGCATTGTCCTTCTCCTTCGGCCACAAGGGGTTCCTCAATGGGGAGTATTTGACCAATCCCCATTCTTCTTATGGCTTGGGGAGGAATTTCATCACCTACATCACAAAGACCACTTTTCTCCACTTGGGAGCCATTATTTTCATCAAACTCCATGTTACACGTCTCCTCAATGAGTCTGGTGGACTTGTTGAGGACACGGTAAGCATGAGAGTTTGTAGCATAACCAACAAAGATGCCCTCATGTGCTCTAGAATCAAATTTAGCTAAACGTGCACCTTTCTTGAGAATGAAACACTTACAACTGAATACCCGGAAGTACTTGAGATTGGGTTTGTTTCCAGTGAGAATCTCATATGGAGTCTTGTTCAAGCCTTTGCGGATATAGAGCCGATTGGACGCATGACATGCTGTGTTGATGGCCTCTGCCCAAAAGTTATATGGAGATTTGAATTCCGCCATCATTGTTCTTGCAACGTCCATCAAGGTCCGGTTCTTCCTTTCTGCCACGCCATTTTGTTGAGGGGTATATGGTGCTGAATATTGATGTTTTATTCCCTCATCACCTAGAAACTCATCCAAGGTGTAGTTCTTGAACTCGGTGCCGTTGTCACTTCTAATCATCAAGATATTTGCTTCATGTTGACGTTGAGCTTCATTAGCAAAGTTGATGACAGTTTGTTGAGTCTCACTCTTCCTTTTGAAGAAATATACCCAGGTGTATCTTGAGTAGTCATCAACAATCACCAAGCAATACTTTCTGCCTCCAAGACTATCAAATGATGGAGGGCCGAAAAGATCCATATGAAGGAGCTCTAATGGCCTCTTAGTGTAAATGAGAGTTGTTGGACGATGAGCAGTTTCATGAATCTTTCCTTCAATGCAGGCACTACAAGCACGATCTCTAGCAAAACTCACATTTGTTAGTCCACGAACATGGTCCCATGTTATAATACCTTGCAAAGATCTCATATTGTCATGAGCTAGTCGGCGATGCCAAAGCCAGCCCACATCAACTTTAGCCATTAAACACGTCGCGGTCTTAGTGGGTCGCTTTGAGAAGTTCACCACATAAAGACCATTTTCGACATATCCAACATAGGCTACTTTAAGAGTGTTGCTCCACAGGAGGACCACAGTATCAAGATTAAAGAATGTGGAAAAACCCATAATTGCAAGTTGACGAACCGAAAGTAAATTGTAGGCAAGAGACTCAACAAGCATGACCTTCTCAATAGATAACTCTTGAGAGATGACCACCTTACCAAATCCCAATACCTTTGACGAGGATGCATCGGCAAATTGGACATGGGTGGGCATAGATGGAGAAGGATGCACACCCACCACTAAGTCCTTGCTTCCGGTCATATGATTTGTTGCTCCACTATCGACCAACCATGACACCCCACCGGAAGCAAACTCCTGCAATAGATCAAGGCTTGGTTTTAGGTACCCATTTTTAATGGGTCCTTTCATGTTAGAGACAAGGGTCTTAGAAACCCAGATAGCCCATTCAATGGACTCATAGTTGGAACCAACAAATCTGGCATAAACATGCCCATCACTAGCAAGACATAAGACATAAGAAGAATTGAGTTTGTCGGTTGTGTTAGTAGGAATGGTTTTTCCCTTCTTGACATTACCATTGTCCACCTTGTTCCTGTTCACCTCCTGAGTCCCTTCACCCTCTTTGACAAAGATGTACATGAGGGTAGGAGATCGTTTGTTCCTGTTCCTCCTTTTTCCTTTTGACTTGGAGGTAAGTCCAAGTCCCTCCTTTCCTACAACACCCTTTTGAGTGCTCAAGAGGTCGTTCAGGCTCTTATCGCCTTGTATGCATGCCACAAGGCCCTTCTCAAGTTTCTCCTTTAACTTGGCATTTTCCTCCACAAGATGTACATGCTCACAACAAGGATTAGTTGTACAAGCATTATCAATTAACACAAAGGGAGGACAAGTAGAGATCTCCTTGGTAAGCTTTGCTTGGAGTTGACCATGAGACTCTTTCAGAGAGAAATGAACACCTTTCAAGACCTTGTGAGCCTTGTCAAGTGTGTCAAACTCCATTTTGAGTCTGTCGTGGCCAACCCCAAGAGCATACTTCTCAGACTTCGAGTAAGAACAGTATCATGATCTAGTTTCTTTTGCATTTTAGCGTAGTCATTGTTGTATGACTCCTCAAGAGCCAAACAAAGAGTGCGCTCTTTTTCTAGAGCAATAGATAACTCAACAATTTCATCGGCATATTCACGACTGTGTCCCTGAAGCTCGGAGGTGGTCTCCTCATGAGACTCGATGAGATCATTGGCCTCACCCAGTTGTTCCAAGAGAGCAACAAAGTGCTTCTTGGATTCTCCCTTAATAGTACACAGAAACTTGTCAAGATCATGCTCATTAAGTTCCCCAACATCACTATCATCAACACAATTTAACAATGAAGGAGCAGTAGCAATGTTGGTCTTAATGATGGGGGTTACCTGATTGATACCTTTTGCCATGAGGCACTTGGTGATGTGGTTCTCATTGGGGCGTTGAAGAGAGACACCTTCTGGGGAGAGGGAGTGGCAATAGCAACAGTTGCCGTTGCCACTGTATCATCATCATCATCATCATCATTGGAAGGGTACTCTTCAAGGGCCACCATCCCCTTTGGGTGAGGTTTCTTCACAAAGTTGTTCTTGATTGGAAATGACTTGGTTTTGTCTTTGCGAATGAGCTTTCCCCCGTTGTCTTCCCTTTTCTCATAGGGACATTCGGCCACGAAGTGACTCACGTTACCACAGTTATAGCATGTCCTCACTCGTTTCTTGGGTTTGAACCCACTCGAGTTGTTCTTGGTGAAGGTGGGTCTTGAGTTCCTCTTGTTCCCCCAGAATTGCCTTGATGCAAGAGCCATGTGCTCATGATAGGCATACTTCGTGTCTTCAGGGCATCTCTCCTCTTCCTCATCCTCTTCTTCTTCTTCAAATGTTGCTTTTGCCTTTAACGCAAGGTTGGGAGAAGCTGTCTTTGTGCGAACACGAGCAAGTGCATTGTCAACTGTTTCGTTCATGATTGACATTATAATGAATTCATCCAACACCTCACTGGAAGACAAGGAGTGGAAGTCTGGTCGCTGACGAATGACAGATGACATGGATTTATTGAAAGGCATGATGGCTTTGAGAAACTTGCGCTTGACCCATGTATCATCCGCGTCCTTGCTCCCATGGTCCTTGAGTGCCACAGCAATAGCAGTTACCCTCCGATAGAGATCACGAGGATCCTCGTCTTCCTTCATCACAAACTCATCGGCCTTATCAAGTATCACTTCATAGTTGGACCGTTGAATGCTTGAGCTTCCCTTGTACGACACCATAATGTGCTCCCAACAATCCTTGGCCAAAGTGAAGGGACGCAAGTGAGGAAGATCTTCAGGTGGCACTGCGGACTGGAGAATAAACAAAGCAGAGTGATTGTATTGATTGTCCGCATCTTCTCTTGGAGTGAGGTTGCTTGGATCATGGGGATAATATCCTTGCTCGATGATTCTCCACAAATTTGTTGAGCTGTGATTCAAATGAGACTTAATAGAAAATACCCAGTTAGCAAAGTCACCTTTCACAAGCTTAGGAGGAGGACCAACATGATTAAGTCGCGGTGTGGGAACCGGTCCTCCATAGACTACGGGTGGTGGAACAGATGCATACGTCCCATTCCCATCATTTTCGAGAGGTTGGGAAGGTCGCATACCTTTAGCCGTTTCCCTGACGGAATTGGCCTCTGAATCCGTGGTGGTGGGTTTAACCACCAATGCCGGTTCGGGAGAGTATTTAATTCCCTCCATTAACTCTTTAAGCATGGTCTTGACCTCATTCGTCATGGACGTCTTGAGTGCGGCCATAGCCTTATTCAAGTCGTCCCTTGTGATCGAAGTCAATTCCATGCCCTCGGTTTGTGCACGGGGAACTCCCTCATCATCTTCCATACTCTTCGGGTGGTTAAACCCTTAATAAAGAGACGTGGCTCTGATACCAATTGAAAGGATCGATATGGTTGACTAGAGGGGGGGTGAATAGGCAACGACCACTTTTTAATTAATCTTAGCAAGTTAGGGTAAACAACATATGGGTTCACAATAATAGCAACAATGGGGTGAACCGTAATGAAGCTAACAACAAGAGCTACTAAGACAAGTAAGAGATAGACAACAACATAAGCATACACAAAGTAAAGGTTAGAGATAACCACAAGTGGAACCAATGAAGACGAGGATGTGTTACCGAAGTTCCTTCCCTTTGACAGGAAGTACGTCTCTGTTGGAGCTGTGTGGAGGCACAATGCTCCCCAATAAGCCACTAAGGCCACCGTATTCTCCTCACGCCCTCACACGATGCAAGGTACCGTGATTCCACTATAGGTGCCCTTGAAGGCGGCGACCGAACCTTTACAAACAAGGTTGGGGCAAACTCCACACAAAGCTTGGAGGCTCCCAACAAGACCACGAAGCTTCACCACAATGGAATGTGGCTCCGAGGTGACCTCAACCGTCTAGGATGCTCAAACACCCAAGAGTAACAAGATCCACAAGGGATTGGTGGGGGAATCAACTTTTCTCTTGGTGGAAGTGTAGATCTAGGCCTTCTCAACCAATCCCTAAAGAATCAACAAGTTTGATTGGCTAGGGAGAGAGATCGGGCACTTTTGAGCTTAGGGAGCAACAAAAATGGAGCTTGGGAGGGTAAGAGATGAGGTTCCACAGCTAGAAGAACCCCTTATATAGTGAGGGGGGGAATCCAACCGTTTTCCCACTCACAGCCCGTGCCTAGCGGTACTACCGCTGAATGCAGCGGTACTACCACTGGCACTCCAGCGGTACTACCGCTGGCTGCATCGGTACTACCGCTGGGCCCATGGTAGTGCATAAGCACTACCGGGCCAACCACCGCCAAAAAAGTCTTCGCAAAAAGGTCCGTCAAAGTACAACCGCTAGGAAGGCGGTACTAAGCTCCTGGAGCGGTACTACCGCTGACCAGGGGCGGTACTACTACTAGCGGTAGCGGTACTACCGCTAGCACTCCAGCCGTACTACCGCTAGGGCTAGCGGTACTACCGCTAGGCACAGCGGTACTACCGCTGAGGGACCTTTTGCTTAGATGAGATAAGCACAGAGGTGGGAGCCACTCCAAAGTTGCAGGTAAGGGGAAGGAAGATAATGTGAGTGCGTGCAAAATTGATTCCACCCTAACCTTTCCACGACGGGTCCCCTCTTAATAGTACGGCGTTCCTATGACTCAAAGAAAGAGAATCGTAGAGCACACCGTGCTTCTGTTCCATGGAGAGAGGGGGCGAGTCGTCTTGTGCCGTTGACATGTGTTATCTGAAATCTTAACACACACGGTTAGTCCTTTGCGGTACTGTCATCAATCACCAAAATTACTTAGGCATAAACTATGCCCTAACAACAACACACTGTCACTAGTGAGTCTCTAGTGGACTAGCTCGTTGATCAAAGATGGTCAAGGTTTCCTAACTATAGACATGAGATGTCGTTTGATAACGGGATCACATCATTAGGAGAATGATGTGATGGACAAGACCCAAACTATGAATGTAGCATATGATTGTGTCAGTTTATTGCTACTGTTTTCTGCATGTCAAACTATGTGTTCATATGACCATGAGATCATGCAACTTCCGGACACCGGAGGAATACCTTGTGTGTATCAAACGTCACAACGTAACTGGGTGACAATAAATGTGCTCTACAGGTATCTCCGGAGGTGTTTGTTGGGTTGGCATGTATCAAGACTGGGATTTTTCACTCCGTGTGATGGAGAGGTATCTCGGGGCCCACTCGGTAATGCAACATCACAACAAGCCTTGCAAGCAATGTGACTATAGAGTAAGTCAAGAGATTTTGTATTACGGAACGAATAAAGAGACTTGCCAGTAATGAAATTGAACTAGGTATAGATATACCGACGATCAAATCTCGGGCAAGTAACATACCGATGGCCAAAGGGAATAGTATACATGAGTAACTGAATCCTTGACACAGAGGTTTGACCGATAAAGATCTTCGTAGAATATGTAGGAGCCAATATGGGCATCCAGGTCCCGCTATTGGTTATTTACCGGAGGGTGTCTCGGTCATGTCTGCATAGTTCTCGAACTCGCAGGGTCTACACACACTTAAGGTTCGGTAACGTTTCGGTATAGTTGAGTTATGTATGTTGGTGAACAAAGATTGTTCAGAGTCCCGGATAAGACCCTGGATGTCACGAGGAGTTCTGGCATGGTCCGGAAACGAAGATTGATATATAGGAAGAGGGTATTTGGGCTCCGGAATGGTTTCGGGCATTTCCGGTAGTGTACCGGGAATGATGAATGGGTTCCGGGGGTCCATCGGGAGAAGTCCACCCTCCCCACGGGCCACATGGGCCTAAGAGGTGGCGCACCAGCCCTTAGTGGGTTGGGTAGCCATCCCCTAAAGGCCCTTGCGCCAAAGAGGTGGGAGGAGGCCAAGTGGGAGGGAATCCTACTAGGAGTAGGACTCCGGCTCCCTTAGTGGAGGAGGATTCCTCCTCTTGGGTGAGCCACCCCTTCCCCCTCCCTCCTATATATACTAGAGGGGAGAGAGGGAAGACAACACCTTAATCCAAGGCGCAGCCTCTATCCCCCCTCTAGTTCGTTCTTCCTCTAGAATAGGTTCGGCAGCGCACGACGAAGCCCTGCCGAATTAACTCCACCACCACCGCTGCCATGCCGTTAGACTGTCAGAGAACTCAGCTACCTCTCCTCTCCCTCTTGCTGGATCAAGAAGGTGGATATTGTCATCGAGCTGTACGTGTGCTGAACACGGAGGTGTCGTCCTTTCGGCACTAGATCGGGGTGGATCGTGATGAGATTGCGGGATGTATCGTGATGGGATCGCGGGACGGATTGTGATTTGGATCGCGTAGATGTTCGACTACATATACCGCGTTATATACGCTTCCGCTTAGCGATCTACAAGGGTATGTAGATGCGCTTTGTTCTCTCGTAGATGGTCATCACCATGGATAGATCTTATGTGCGCGTAGGAAATTTTTTGTTTCCCATGCGACGTTACCCATCAGTGGCATCATGAGCTAGGTCTCAGCATAGATGACATCTCGAGTAGAACACAAAGGAGTCCGTGGGCGTTATTGTTTCCCTCCCTAGTCTTTTCTTGATTCGACGGTATTGTTGGATGAAGCGGCCCAGACCAACATTACTCGTATGCTTACGAGAGACCGGTTCCATCGACTAACATGCAACTTGTTGCATAAAGATGGCTCGTGGGTGTCTGTTTCTCCTACTTTAGTTGAATCGGATTTGACAGAGGCGGTCCTTGGAGAAGGTTAAATACCAACTTGTGTATCACTTTTGTGGTTTTGCGTAGGTAAGAGTCGTTCTTGCTAGATACCCATAGCAGCCACGTAAAACATGCAACAATAAATTAGAGGACGTCTAACTTGTTTTTGCAGGGTATGTGTGTGATGTGATATGGCCAACGACATGGTGTGATATATTTGATGTATGAGATGATCATGTTGTAATAGTTAAATATTGACTTGCATGTCGATGCTACGGCAACCGACAGGAGCCATAGGGTTGTCTTTAATTATTTTATGTTTGGTGATGCTTTACTTTATCGCTAAGAGGTAGCAATAGTAGTACAAGCATAGTTGGCGCGACAACCTCAACGGTAGCACGATGATGGAGATCATGGTGTTGTGCCGGTGAAGATGGAGATCATGTCGGTGCTTTGGTGATGGAGATCAAGAAGCACAAGAACATGGCCATATCATGTCACTTACGATTTGCATGTGATGTTAACCCTTTTATGCACCTTATTTTCCTTAGGACGACAATGATACCTCACTAAAATTTCAAGATAAAATTGTGTTCTCCCCGAGTGTGCACCGTTGTGAAAGTTTGTCGTTTCGAGACACCACGCGATGGTCGGGTGTGATAGACTCTACGTTCACATACAACGGGTGCAAGATAGTTTTGCACACGCGGAGCACTCGGGTTAAACTTGACAAGCCTAACATGTACAGACATGACCTCGGAACACAAGAGACCGAAAGGTCGAACATGAGTCATATAGCAGATATGATCATCATAGAGATGTTCACCATTGAAGCCAACTTAACTCACGTGATGATCGGACTTGAGTTGGTGAATTTGGATCATGTATCACTCAAATGACTAGAGGGATGTCAATTTGAGTGGGAGTTCTTAAGTAATATGATTAATTTAACTCATTATCATGAACATAGTCAAAATGTCTTTGCAAATTATGTTGTAGATGATTAGCTTGCGATGTAGCTCTTCTGTTTTTTATATGTTCCTAGAGAAAACAAAGTTAAAAGATGATAGTAGCAATTATGCGGACTGGGTCTGTAAACTGAGGATTGTCCTCATTGCTGCACACAAGGCTTATGTCCTTAATGCACAGCTCGGTGTGCTACCCCCTGATACGTCTCCAACGTATCTGTATGCCTTTTATATCTTTTTTGGGACTAACTTATTGACTCAGTGCCAAGTGCCAGTTCCTGTTTTCTCCGTATTTTTTGACCCTTTTCAGAGGAGAATATTAAACGGAGTCCAAATGGAATAAAACTTCTCAAAAGATTTTTTTCCGGAACAGAAGATACGCAGGGGGTGTGAGAACCAATGCAGAGGCCACCAGGGGAGGCCACAAGCCCCCTAGGTGCGTCCAGGGGGGCGTGCCTAGAAGGCTTGTGGGCCCCCTGTGGCTCGTCCGCCCTACCTCTTCCGCCTATAAATTCCTGAAAAATCCAAAAACGCGAGAGATCCACGAAAATACTTTTCTGCCACCGCAAGCTTCCGTCTCCGCAAGATCCCATCTGGGGCACGTTCTGGTGCCCTGCCGGAGGGGGGATTCGGATACGGAGGGCATCTTCATCAACACCATGACCTCTCTGATGATGCGTGAGTAGTTCACCATAGACCTTCGGGTCCATAGCTAGTAGCTAGATGGCTTCTTCTCTCTCTTGGATCTTCGATACAAAGTTCTCCATGATCTTCATGGAGATCAATCCGATGTAATCTTCTTTTGTGGTGTGTTTGTCGAGATCCGATGAATTGTGGATTTATGATCAGATTATCTATGAATCTTATTTGAGTTTCTTCTGATCTCTTATATTCATGATTTCGTATCCTTGTAATTCTCTTCGAGTTGTGGGTTTTGTTTGGCCAACTTGATCTATGATTCTTGCAATGGGAGAAGTGCTTGGTTTTGGGTTCATATCATGCAGTGACCTCACCCAGTGACAGAAGGGGTAGCGAGGCACGCATCGTGTTGTTGCCATCAAGGGTAAAAAGATGGGGTTTATATCTATTGCATGAATTTATCCCTCTACATCATGTCATCTTCCTTAAGGCGTTACTTTGTTCATCATGAACTCAACACACTAGATGCATGCTGGATAGCGGTCGATGTGTGGAGTAATAGTTGTAGATGCAGACAGTATCGGTCTACTTGTCCCGGACGTGATGCCTATATGTATGATCATTGCCATAGATATCGTCGTGACTTTGTGTGGTTCTATCAGTTGCTCGAGAGTAATCCGTTCACCCACCATAATATTTGCTATTTTGAGAGAAGCCTCTAGTGAACACTATGGCCCCCGGGTCAACTTCACATCATATTTTCAGCCTTACACTTTTTTACTTCGTTGCACTTTCCGCCTTCAGATCTCACCTTGCAATCAATCGTGAAGGGATTGACAACCCCTTTGTAGCGTTGGGTGCAAGTTTGCTGTTTTTGCGCAGGTACTTTGGACACTTGGCTTGGTACTCCTACTGGATTGATACCTTGGTTCTCAAAACTGAGGGAAATACTTACTGCTACTGTGCTGCATCACCCTTTCCTCTTCAAGGAAAAAACCAACGCAAGCTCAAGAGGTGGCAAGAAGAATTTCTAGCGCCGTTGCCGGGGAGGATCAAGTCAAGAATACTCTCCCGTCAGCGTGCCAATTTCTAGCGCCGTTGCCGGGGAGGATCAAGTCAAGAATAGTCTCCCGTCAACGTGTAAATTTCTGGCACCGGGGATTATTCTAAGTGAAGCTTATCCAAGTAAGTGTCGCAAACTCATCTCTTGCATTTATTTATTTTTGCCTCTCGTTTTCCTCTCTCCCACTTCTGAAAAACAAAAATGTACAAAAATATTTGCCTTTTTCGTTTGCCTTTCCTTTGCCTGTGTGCTATGTGCCTTCAATATGCTTGCATCTTCGCTTGTTGAAAATCTATTGATATGGATCCTCATCCACTTGCTAATCTCTTTAAGAGATCCAATTATGTTGAACCATTTGCTAGTGAGTTGAGTGCACTTGACTTTCTCTATGGAGTTTTGCTTGAGATGCGTGAATCTGAAAATCATGATGAAGAAATTTATGAAGTGATTCACGAGGGCTCCTTGAATGAAAAGCATGATTGCAATGATTTCATTATAAATTCTATTAATGACGATCATGCTAAAAATATGCAAAACCCTAAGCTTGGGGATGCTAGTTTTGCTTTGTCCACTACTTGTTGCAATGATCATGATTGGGGTAATGATTTTTCTTATGATCTTGAAAATTTGTTTAAGCCTCATGATGAATATGATATTTGCAATAATATTGAAAGTGGGTTTGGAGAAGTCATGACTTTAGTTGATGATAATCCCATTATTTTTGAAGAGCGTCAACTTTGCATGCATGTGGATCATGAAAAGAATATCCTATGTGATAGCTATATTGTTGAATTTGAATATGATCCCACATGTAATTGTTATGAGAGAGGAAAATATTGTGGTAGAAACTTTCATATCACTAAATTAGCTCTCGTTTTGTTGAGATTGATATTGTCTCTTTCTTCTTCCTTGCATATGGTAGTTATTGCTTGTCTTGATAATTTGTTTCCCTATAAAATGCCTATGCATAGGAAGTATGTTAGACTTAGATGTGATTTTCACATGCTTTATGATGCTCTCGTTGTGCTTCAATTCTTGTCTTTTGTGTGAGCATCATTGAATTATCAATGCCTAGCTAAGGGCGTTAAACAATAGCGCTTGTTGGGAGACAACCCAATGAATTTATCTTCGCTTTTTGCTTTCTGTTTTGTTGTGTCCACACCATCATAATTTTGTTATGATTGTGTTTTTTGTGTGTTTCTTTTTTGTGTTTGTGCCAAGTAAAACCTTTATGATTAGTTTTGGTGATGGTTGTTTGATCATGCTAGAAAAAGACAGAAACTTTTTGCTCACGAAATTATTTTTCATTTTTATCAAGAAAGAGATTTTGAGTTGATTCGTTTTGCTGCTGGTTTATATGCCTTTTTTCCAAACTGTCATATTTTCAGAATTTTTGAGATATCAGAAGTATACGAAGTATACAAATTGCTACACACTGGTCTGTTTTTGACAGATTCTGTTTTTGTTGTGTTGGTTGCTTGTTTTGATGAAACTATGGATACTATCGGGGGGTACTAGCCATGTAAAAGTGAGAATACAGTAATCTAACACCAATAAATAGAAATCAAGTTTGCTATAGTACCTAAAGATGTGGTAGTTTGTTTTCTTGTGCTAATGATATCACGAGTTTCTGTTTAAGTTTTGTGTTGTGAAGTTTTCAAGTTTTGGGTGATGTTCTCATGGACAAAGGGATAAAGAGTGGAAAGAGCTCAAGCTTGGGGATGCCCAAGGCATCCCAAGACAAATTCAAGGACATCAAAAAGCCTAAGCTTGGGGATGCCCCGGGAAGGCATCCCCTCTTTCGTCTTCAATCCATCGGTAGCATTACTTGGAGCTATATTTTTATTCACCACATGATATGTGTTTTGCTTGGAGCGTCTTGTATCGTAGGAGTATTTTCTTTTTGTTGTGTCACAATCATCCTTGCTGCACACCTTTTGAGAGAGACATGCACTCATCGTGAATTTGCTAGAATACTCTTTGAGCTTCGCTTATATCTTTTGAGTTAGGCAATTTAGGTCACATGTGCTTCACTTATATCTTTTGAGCTAGATAATTTTGCTCTAAGAGCTTCACTTAGATATTTTAGAGCACGGCGGTGTTATATTTTGGAGAAATAAGAACTCTCGATCTTCACTTATATCTTTTTGAGAGTGATCTCTCTGAGTAGCTTGGTAGTTGGCTTGTGCTATGAAAGTAGTCCCAAAGGTGATAGGCACCCAAAGAGGATACAATAAAACTTCCATCTTCATATGCATTGATTAGAAAGAGAAGTTTGATTCCTCTCAAATAGTTTTGAGGCATGGATTTGGTAATATTAAGAGTTATGTTAGTAGGGTGTTGTGAATCTAGAAATACTTGTGTTGAAGTTAGTGATTCCCGTAACATGCACGTATGGTGAACCGCTATGTTAGGAAGTCGGAGCATAATTGATCTATTGATTGTCATCCTTTGTGTTGCGGTCGGGGTCGCACGATGGTTAACACCTACCAACCCTTCCCCTAGGAGTATGCGTTTAGCACTTTGTTTCGATTACTAATAAAAACTTTCGCAATAAGTATGTGAGTTCTTCATGACTAATGTGAGTCCATGGTATAGATGCACTTTCGCCTTCCACCATTGCTAGCTTCTCTAGTGCCGCGCAACTTTCGCCGGTGCACAAACCCACCATATTCCTTCCTCAAAACAGCCACCATACCTACCTACTATGGCATTTTCATAGCCATTCCGAGATATATTGCCATGCAACTCCCACCGTTCCGTCTCATGACTTGTGTCGTCACTTACATATTGCCACTGCATGATCATAATATAGCTAGTGAGATGTTTTCTACGTCATACGCCAAGCTAGATCGTTGCACATCCCGGTACACTGCCGGAGGCATTTCCTATAGAGTCATCATCGTTCTAAACATTGAGCTTTGAGTAAATAAAAGTGTGATGATCATCATTATTAGAGCATTGTCCCATGTGAGGAAAAAAAAAGAGGCCAAAGTTGCCCACAAAAAAAAGAAAAAAAAGAGAGAGATATATGGAAAGAGGCCAAAGAGCCCAAACAGAAAAAGAGAGAAAAAGTGAGAAGGGACAATGCTACTATCTTTTCCACACTTGTGCTTCATAATAGCACCATGTTCTTCATGATTGAGAGTCTCTTGTTTTGTCACCACCATATGCTAGTGGGAATCTTCATTATATAACTTGGCTTGTATATTCCAATGATGGGCTTCCTCAAAATTGCCCTAGGTCTTCGTGAGCAAGCAAGTTGGATGCACACCCACTAGTTCTCCTTTTGAGCTTTCACATACTTATAGCTCTAAGTGCATCCATTGCATGGTAATCCCTACTGTTTCACATTGATGTCTATTGATGGGCATCTCCATAGCCCTTTGATACGCCGAGTCAATGTGACCATCTCCTCCTTTTTGTCTCACAACCTCCACCACACTCTATTCCACCTATAGTGCTATATCCATGGCTCACGCTCATGTATTGCGTGAGAGTTAAAAAAGGTTTGAGAAAGAAAGAGTGCGAAAACAATTACTTGGCCAATATCGGGGTTGTGCATGATTTAAATTAGTTGTGTGGAGATGATGGAGCATAGACAAACTATATGATTTTGTAGGGATAACTTTCTTTGGCCTTGTTATTTCGAAAGTTCATGATTACCTTGCTAGTTTGCTTGAAGTATTATTGTTTTCATGTCAACAGCAAACTATTGTTTTGAATCTTACAGATATGAACATTCATGTCACGTGAAAGAAGTTACAAAGGACAAATATGCTAGGTAGCATTCCACATCAAAAACTCAGTCTTTATCACTTCCCTACTCGAGGACGAGCAGGAGTTAAGCTTGGGGATGCTTGATACGTCTCCAACGTATCTGTAATTTTTGTTGGTTCCATGCTATTATCTTGTGAAACTTTGGATGGTTTGTATGCCTTTTATATCTTTTTTGGGACTAACTTATTAACTCAGTGCCAAGTGCCAGTTCCTGTTTTTTTTCCGTGTTTTTGACCCTTTTCACGGGAGAATATTAAACGGAATCCAAACGAAATAAAACTTCCGAAAAGATTTTTTCCGAAACAGAAGATACGCAGGGGACGTGAGAACCAAGGCAGAGGCCACAAGGGGAGGCCACAAGCCCCCTAGGCGCGGCTAGGGGGGCCCGCACCTAGCAGGCTTGTGGGCCCCCTGTGGCTCGTCTGCCCTACCTCTTCCGCCTATAAATTCCCGAAAAATCCAAAACTACATGAGAGATCCACGACAATACTTTTCTGCCGCCGCAAACTTCTGTCTCCGCAAGATCACATCTGGGGCACGTTCTGGTGCCCTGCCGGAGGGGGGATTCGAATACGGAGGGCTTCTTCATCAACACCATGACCTCTCTGATGATGTGTGAGTAGTTCACCATAGACCTTCGGGTCCATAGCTAGTAGCTAGATGGCTTATTCTCTCTCTTGGATCTTCAATACAAAGTTCTCCATGATCTTCATGGAGATCTATCCGATGTAATCTTCTTTTGCGGTGTGTTTGTCGAGATCTGATGAATTGTGGATTTATGATAAGATTATCTATGAATCTTATTTGAGTTTCTTCTGATCTCTTATATGCCTGATTTCATATCCTTGTAATTCTCTTCGAGTTGTGGGTTTTGTTTGGCCAACTTGATCTATGATTCTTGCAATGGGAGAAGTGCTTGGTTTTGGGTTCATACCGTGCGGTGGCCTCACTGAGTGACAGAAGGGGTAGCGAGGCACGCATCATGTTGTTGCCATCAAGGGTAAAAAGATTGGGTTTATATCTATTGCATGAATTTATCCCTCTACATCATGTCATCTTGCTTAAGGCGTTACTCTGTTCGTCATGAACTCAATACACTAGATGCATGTTGGATAGCGGTCGATGTGTGGAGTAATAGTAGTAGATGCACACATCATTGGTCTACTTGTCTCGGACGTGATGCCTATATGTATAATCATTGCCTTAGATATCATCATGACTTTGCGCAGTTCTATCAATTGCTCGAGAGTAATTCGTTCACCCACCGTAATATTTGCTATTTTGAGAGAAGCCTCTAGTGAACACTATGGCCCCCGGGTCTACTTCATATCATATTTTCAGCCTTACACTTTTTACTTCGTTGCACTTTCCGCCTTCAGATCTCACCTTGCAACCAATCGTGAAGGGATTGACAACCCCTTTGTAGCGTTGGGTGCAAGTTTTCTGTTTTTGCGCAGGTACTTTGGACACTTGGCTTGATACTCCTACTAGATTGATACCTTGGTTCTCAAAACTAAGGGAAATACTTACTGCTACTGTGCTGCATTGATACGACCATTTTTCATGATGCTTTCATGTTGATATTTATCGCTTTTTGGGCTGTTATTTCACTTCACGGTACAATACTTATGCCTTTTCTCTCTTATTTTGCAAGGTTTACATGAAGAGGGAGAATGCCGGCAGCTGGAATTCTGGCCTGAAAAAAGGAGCAAGTTTGAGATGCCTATTCTGCGCAACTCCAAAAGCCGTGAAAATCAACGTGGAATTTTTTGGGAATATATAAAAAATACTGGGCGGAAGAAGTACCAAAGGGGCGCCACCTGGAGGCCACAAGCCTGCCAGGCCCGGCCTACCCCCCTGGTCGAGCCTGGGGGGCTTGTGGGCCCCCTGTTGCCCCTCCGGCGCTCATCTTTTGCTATATGAAGGGTTTCGTCCGAAAAAAAAATCAGAAGGGAGCTTTTCGGGGGATTCACAGCCGCCACGAGGCAGAACTTGAGCAGAACCAATCTAGAGCTCCGGCAGAACGATCATGCCGGGGAAACTTCCCTCCCGGAGGGGGGAATAGTCGCCATCATCATCACCAACGCTCCTCTCGTCGGAGGGGACTCATCACCATCAACATCTTCATCAACATCATCTCATCTCCAAACCCTAGTTCATCACTTATAACCAATCTCTCTCTCACGACTCCGATTGGTACTTGTAGTAGTGTTAATTACTCCTTGTAGTTGATGCTAGTTGGATTAGTTGGTGGAAGAGTTTATGTTCAGATCCTTGATGCTACTCATTACCTCTCTGGTCATGAATATGATTATGCTTTGTGAGTAGTTACTTTTGTTCCTGAGGACATGGGATAAGTTATGCTAATAGTAGTCATGTGAATTTGGTATTCGTTCTATATTTTGATGTGTTGTATGTTGTTTTTCCTCTAGTGGTGTTATGTGAACGTCAACTACATAACACTTCACCATTATTTTGGCCTAGAGTAATGCATTGGTAATTAGTAAGTAGATGATGGGTTGCTAGAGTGACAGAAGCTTAAACCCTAGTTTATGCGTTGCTTCGTAAGGGGCTGATTTGGATCCACTAGTTTAATGCTATGGTTAGACTTTGTCTTAATTCTTCTTTCGTAGTTGCGTATGCTTGCGAGAGGGGTTAATCATAAGTGGGATGCTTGTCCAAGTAAGGGAAGTACCCAAGCGCCGGTCCACCCACATATCAAACTATCAGATTTTACCTTGCTGAAAACCACTTGTCAGATCCTTTTGCTCCTCGTTGGGTTCGACACTCTTACTTATCGAAAGGACTACGATAGATCCCCTATACTTGTGGGTCATCAAGACTCTTTTCTGGCGTCGTGGCCGGGGAGTGAAGCGCCTTTGGTAAGTGGAAATTGGTAAGGAAACATTCATATAGTGTGCTGAAATTTGTTGTCACTTGTCGCTATGGATACTAATCCTTTGAGGGTCTTGTTCGGGGTATCTTCAAATCGAACAGAAGCACAAAGAGTTGCTCCTCAACCTATTGCACCTACTGAAAATATTTGCTTTGAATTTCCTTCGGGTATGCTTGAGAAACTGCTGGCTCATCCTTTTACAGGAGATGGAACATCACATTCAGACTTGCATCTAATCTATGTAGATGAAGTTTGTGGTTTATTTAAGCTTGCAGGTTTGCCCGAGTTCGAGTTCAAGAAGAAGGTCTTTCCTTTATCTTTGAATGATAAGGCGTTGACATGGTATAGGCTATGTGATGATACTGGATCATGGGACTACAATCGGTTGAAATTGGAATTTCATCAAAAGTTTTATCCTATGCATTTAGTACATCGTGATCGGAATTATATTTATAATTTTTGGCCTCGTGACAGAGAAAGCATCGCTCAAGCTTGGGGGAGGCTTAAATCAATGTTATATTCATGCCCCAACCATGATCTCTCAAGAGAAATTATCATTCAGAACTTCTATGCTCGGCTTTCTCATGATGATCGCACCATGCTTGACACTTCTTGTACCGGTTCTTTTATGAAGAGAGATATTGACTTCAAATGGAATTTATTGGAGAGAATTAAACGCAACTCTGAAGATTGGGAGCTTGAAGAAGGTACGGAGTCAGGTATGAATTTCCAGTTTGATTGCGTTAAATCCTTTGTTGAAACAAATACTTTTTGTGACTTTAGCGCTTAGTATGGACTTGACCCTGAAATAGTAGCTTCGTTGTGTGAATCATGTGCTCCCATGTTGATCTCCCCAAAGAGAAGTGGTTTAAATATCATCCTCCTTTAGAAGTCAATGTAGTTAAACCGAATCCAGTTGAAGAAAGAGTCATTGCCTATAATGATCATGTTGTTCCTAGTGCTTACATTGAGAAACCACCTTTCCCTGTTAGGATAAAGGATCGTTCTAAAGCTTCAACTGTGATACGTAGAGGCTACATTAGAAAAACTAGACCCCCTGAGCAAATTAGAGTTGAACCTAGCATTTCTATAATCAAAGATCTTTTGTCCGACGATGTTGAGGGACATAATATTCACTTTTATGAAGATGCTGCTAGAATTGCTAAACCTCACGCTAAAGACAAACACAGGCATGTTGTTGGCACGCGTGTTGTTTCTGTTAAGATAGGAGATCATTGCTATCATGGTTTATGTGATGTGGGTGCTAGTGTTAGTGCAATACCTCAATCCTTATACGATGAAATCAAAGATGAGATTGCACCTGTTGAGATAGAACCTATTGATGTCTCTATTCAGCTTGCCAATAGAGATACTATCTACCCTGTGGGAATTGTTTGGGATGTTGAAGTCTTGTGTGGTAAAACGAAGTATCCTGCTGATTTCCTCTTTCTTGCTACCGCAGAAGATAGCTTTTGTCCCATCATATTTGGCAGACCCTTCCTCAATACCGTCAATGCTCATATTGACTGTGAGAAGCAAACTGTCACTGTTGGCTTTGAAGGTGCGTCACATAAGTTCAATTTCTCCAAGTTTGGTAGACAACCTCATGAAAAGGAGTTGGCCAGTAAGGATGAAACTATTGCCTTGGCTTCTATTGCCGTGCCTCCTACTGATCCCTTAGAGCAATACTTGCTCGAACATGAAAATGATATGCATATGGATGAAAGGGATGAGATAGATAGAGTTGTCTTAGAAAAATATCTATCCTTAAGAATAACTTGCATGTTGAACTGCTTGGGGATCCACCCCCACCAAAGGGTGATCCTGTGTTCGAGCTTAAATAGTTGCCTGATACTCTTAAGTATGCTTATCTTGATGAAAAAGAGATATATCCTGTTATTAT
Source organism: Hordeum vulgare subsp. vulgare (assembly GCF_904849725.1). Taxonomy (NCBI): domain Eukaryota; kingdom Viridiplantae; phylum Streptophyta; class Magnoliopsida; order Poales; family Poaceae; genus Hordeum; species Hordeum vulgare. Next base: position 93,077,322 of record NC_058524.1, on the reverse strand, counting down.
TAGTGCTAGCCTCTGAGAGCATGAAGAAAAGAAGTTACTAAAAACTCCGAGGAAGCACCGTGCTGCTATTGGATATACTCTTGATGATCTTAAGGGCATTAGTCCCACTCTATGCCAGCACAAAATTAAAACTGATCCTGATTTCAAACCAGTTGCTGATCATCAAAGGAGATTAAATCCTAAGATGAAAGAAGTAGTGAGAAAAGAAATACTAAAGCTCCTGGAAGCAGGTATTATCTATCCTGTTGCTCACATCGATTGGGTGAGTCCGGTGCATTGCGTCCCTAAGAAGGGAGGCATTACCGTTGTCCCTAATGATAAGGATGAATTGATCCCACAGAGCATTATTACTGGCTATAGGATGGTGATCGATTTTAGAAAATTGAATAAAGCCACGAGGAAAGATTATTACCCTTTGCCTTTTATCGACCAAATGCTAGAAAGACTGTCTAAACACACACACTTCTGCTTTCTAGACGGTTATTCTGGTTTCTCCCAAATACCAGTTGCACAATCTGATCAGGAGAAAACCACTTTCACCTGCCCTTTCGGTACCTTTGCTTATAGACGTATGCCTTTTGGCTTATGTAATGCACCTGCCACCTTTCAAAGATGTATGATGGCTATATTCTCCGACTTTTGTGAAAAGATTGTTGAGGTTTTCATGGATGACTTCTCCATTTACGGGTCTTCTTTTGATGATTGCCTCAACAACCTTGATCGAGTCTTGCAGAGATGTAAAGACACCAATCTTGTCTTGAATTGGGAGAAGTGCCACTTTATGGTTAATGAAGGAATCGTTTTAGGACATAAAATTTCTGAAAGAGGTATTGAAGTCGATAAGGCTAAGGTTGATGCAATCGAGAAAATGCCATATCCCATAGATATCAAAGGTATAAGAAGTTTCCTTGGTCATGTTGGTTTCTATAGAAGGTTCATTAAAGACTTCTCTAAGATTTCTAGGCCTCTTACCAATCTCTTGCAAAAGGATATTCCTTTTCTTTTTGACTATGATTGTGAGGAAGCCTTCGAAATACTTAAGAGGGCTTTGATAACTGCACCTATTGTTCAACCACCTGACTGGAACTTACCTTTTGAAATTATGTGTGATGCTAGTGACTATGCCGTTGGTGCTGTCCTAGGGAAAAGAGTTGATAAGAAGTTGAATGTTATTCACTATTCTAGTAAAACTCTAGACAATGCCCAAAGAAACTATGCTACTACGGAAAAGGAATTTTTAGCAGTCGTGTTTGCATGTGAAAAGTTCAGGTCTTACATAGTTGATTCCAAAGTCACTATTCACACTGATCACGCTGCTATTAAGTACCTCATGGAGAAGAAGGACGCTAAACCTAGACTTATCAGATGGGTTCTCTTGCTACAAGAGTTTGATTTGCACGTTGTCGACAGGAAGGGTGCTGATAACCCTGTAGCAGATAACTTGTCTAGGTTGGAGAACGTTCTTGATGACCCACAACCTATTGATGATAGCTTTCCCGATGAGCAATTGAATGTCATCAATGCTTCATGTAGTGCACCGTGGTATGCTGATTATGCAAACTATATCGTTGCCAAATATATACCACCTAGTTTCAGGTACCAGCAAAAGAAGAAATTCTTCTTTGACTTGAGACATTACTTTTGGGATGATCCTCACCTTTACAAGGAAGGAGTAGATGGTGTTATTAGACGTTGTGTACCTGAACATGAACAGGGACAGATCCTACAGAAGTGTCACTCCGAGGTCTACGGAGGACACCATGCGGGAGATAGAACTGCACACAAGGTATTGCAATCAGGTTTCTATTGGCCCACTCTCTTTAAGGATGCCCGTAAGTTTGTCTTGTCTTGTGACGAATGTCAACGAATAGGTAATATTAGTAAACGTCAGGAAATGCCTATGAACTATTCACTTGTCATTGAACCATTTGATGTCTTGGGCTTTGATTATATGGGACCTTTTCCAAAATCCAACGGGTATACTCATATCCTAGTTGCTGTTGATTATGTCACTAAGTGGGTAGAAGCAATACCCACTAGTAGCTTTGATCACAACACCTCTATCAGGATGCTTAAGGAAGTTATCTTCCCTAGATTTGGAGTCCCTAGCTATCTAATGACCGACGGTGGTTCACATTTCATTCATGGTGCTTTCTGTAAAACGCTTGCTAAGTACGATGTCAACCATAGAATTGCGTCTCCCTATCACCCTCAGTCCAGTGGTCAAGTAGAGCTAAGCAATAGAGAGATTAAACTGATTCTGCAAAAGACTGTCAACAGGTCTAGAAAGAATTGGTCTAAGAAGCTCGATGATGCGCTATGGGCTTATAGAACTGTCTATAAGAATCCCATGGGCATGTCTCCGTACAAAATGGTGTACGGTAAAGCATGTCATCTACCTCTTGAGCTAGAGCATAAAGCTTATTGGGCAATCAAAGAGCTCAACTTTGTTTTCAAACTTGCTGGTGAGAAGAGGTTATTTAACATCAGCTCGCTTGATGAATGGAGAACTCAAGCATATGAAAATGCCAAGCTGTTCAAAGAAAAGGTAAAGAGGTGGCATGATAAGAGGATACAAAAGCATGAGTTCAATATAGGTGATTATGTCTTGCTATATAATTCGTGTTTAAGATTTTTTGCAGGCAAGCTTCTCTCTAAATGGGAAGGTCCCTATATTGTTGAGGAAGTATATCGTTCCAGTGCTATCAAGATCAACAAGACGGAAGGTAATTGTCCGAGAGTTGTAAATGGGCAGAGAATCAAGCATTATATCTCAGGTACTCCCATAAATGTTGAAAGCAATATTATCAATACCATAACTCCGGAGGAGTACATAAGGGATAATTATCATCCTGTTTCAGACTCTGAAAACAAAGAGGTATGTGATTCGGTAAGTAAACCGACTCCAAAACCTTTCCCGTAGCAATTTTCCTCCGTTTTGGAATATTTGAAAAAATAGAAAAATTTAAAGTAGTCCGAAAAGTGCACAAGGAGGCGACAAGCCTGCTAGGCCCGACCTACCCCCCTAGCCGGGCCTGGAGGGTTTGTGGCCACCTCGTGCGCCTCCCGGACTCCGTTTTCGTGTGGAGTACTCTTTCTGGTCTGGAAAAAACATTATATATTCTCCCGAAAGGTCTGATCTCTGTATCACGCAGATTTCTTTTGTTTTCGTTTCGATCTTGTTTCTACTGCAGATCTAGATCGCTATGACGTCCCCAAAAGCTCCGAAGAACAAGATCTTCGAGAAGGTGATCAATCCTTACCTAGCGGGAGTGCTGCAACACCCTCAATCTATCGAGATGCATGAGGGGATGTGATAACCCACAAGTATAGGGGATCGCAACAGTTTTTGAGGGTAGAGTATTCAACCCAAATTTATTGATTCGACTAAAGGGGAAGCGGAAGAATATTCTCAAGTATTAGCAGCTGAGTTGTCTATTCAACCACACCTGAAAGATTTAGTGTCTGCAGCAAAGTATCAGTAGCAAAGTAGGGTGATAGCAGCAGTAGAAACAATAACCAGTAGCAGCAGAGTAACAACAGTAGCAACAGAGTAACAGTAGCAGCAACAACAACAATAGCGACAAAGTAACGTAGCAAGGAACAGTAGTAAAAGACTCGTAGGCATTGGATCCGTGATGGATAATTATGCCGGATGTGATTCATCATGCAACAGTTATAACACAGAGAGATAAGTAACTAGCTCCAGTTCGTTGATCTAATGTAGGCATGTATTTCGTACGTAGTCATACGTGCTTAGCGAAAAGAACTTGCATGACATCTATTGTCCATCCCTCCCGTGGCAGCGGGGTCCTAATGGAAACTACGGGATATTAAGGTTCTCCTTTTAATAAAGAACCGGACCAACGCATTAACACCTGGTGAATACATGAACTCCTCATACTATGTTCATCTCCGGGAGTGGTTCCCTCTATTGTCACTCCGGGGTTGACGGGTCATAACACATAGTAGGTGACTACAACTTGCAAGATAGGATCTAAAACACACATATATGGGCGAAAACATAATAGGTTCAGATCTGAAATCATGGCACTCGGGCCCTAGTGACAAGCATTAAGCATGGCAAAGTAGTAGCAACATCAATCTCTGAACATAGTGGATACTAGGGATCAATCCCCATCAAAACTAACTCGATTACATGATAGATCTCATCCAACTCATAACCGTCCAGCAAGCGTACGATGAGATTACTCATGAACGGTGAAGAGCATCATGGAATTGGCGATGAAGGAAGGTTGATGATGACGATGGCGACGATTTCCCCTCTCCGGAGCCCAAAACGGACTCCAGATCTGCCCTCCAGGTGAAGAACAGGAGGTGGCGGCGCCTCCGTATCGTAAATCGCGATGAACTCTTCTCCTTGATTTTTTCCGGGCGAGGCGGACTAAATAGAGCTGGAATTCGAGGCAGTGGAGCAACGTGGGCCCCACAAGCCTGGTAGGCGCGGCCAGGGGGTGGCCGCGCCTCCTGGGCTTGTGGCCCACTGGCTCACCTCCTCCGGTGGATCTTTGCGTAGGTATTTTTCATATATTCCATTAAAATTCCTCGTAAATTTTTAGGTCATTCTGAAAACTTTTATTTCTGCACAAAAACAACACCATGACAATTCTGCAGAAAACAGCGTTAGTCCGGGTTAGTTCCATTCAAATCATGCAAATTAGAGTCCAAAACAAGGGCAAATGAGTTCGGAAAAGTAGATACGACGGAGGCATATCAACTCCCCCAAGCTTAAAGCCTTGCTTGTCCTCAAGAAATTCAGTTGACAAACTGAAAGAGACAAAAGAAAAACTTTGACGAACTCTGTTTGATCTTGTTGTTGCAACTATGTCTAACTCATAACCAGAATTTCAGCAAGATCAGAAGAAAACCACATAAGCAAATGACATCTAGGTCTCACGGTAAACTCATATCAATGGCATAATCAACTAGCGAGCAAATAATAATAAGTCTCAAACGTCAACACTTCAATCAAAACAATCATGAAGCAGTACGAATAGATGGTTTCTCGCTAGCTCTTTCTGAGACCGCAGAACATAAATGCAGAGCACCTTCAAAGACCAAGGGCTGACTAAACATTGTAATTCATGGCAAAGAAGATCCAGTCACAGTCATACTCAACACAGTAAAAAGCAAATCATAAAAATGACAGAGGTGCTCTCTAATTGGTGCTTTTGTAAGAAGAGGATGATTCAACAGGAACATAAATAGACAGGCCCTTCGTAGAGGGAAGCATTGATTTGCAGAGGTGCCAGAGCTCAAGCTTTGAAAACAGAGGTAATAATTTTGGGTGGCATGCTTTCATTGTCAACGCAATGACTAAGAGTTCTCAACATCTTCCATGCTACACATGCTATAGGCAGTTCCCAAACAGAAAAGTAAAGTTTTGACTCCCCCACCACCAATCAATCACACTCCACGGCTAGCCGAATCCTCGGGTACCGTCCATACCAACATCAATCGTGGGGGAGTTTTGTTTGCAATTATCTTTTCGACTTGAGCATGGAACTGGGAATTCCAACTACCGGCCCCTTTCTCATGAATGATAGTGAATAAACACATACCGAGGATAACACGCCTAGCATGGAAGATACTGATAGCCCCCTGTCACCACATGAGCGGTTCGGGATGAAAAATTGATTATTTCTTGAAGATTTAGAGAGTGGCACATGCAAATTTACTTGGAATGACAGGTAGATACCGCATATAGGTAGGTATGGTGGACTCATATGGAACAACTTTGGGTTTATGGAAGTGGATGCACTAGCAGTATTCCTGCTTAGTACAAGTGAAGGCTAGCAAAAGACTAGGAAGCGACCAACTAGAGAGCGACAACAGTCATCAAAATGCATTGAGATTAACTAACATTGAGTGCAAGCATGAGTAGGACATAAATCACCATGAACATGAATATCATAGAGGCTATGTTGATTTTGTTTCAACTACATGCATGAACATGCGCCAAGTCAAGCCACTTGAAACATTCAAAGGAGGATACCATCCTATCATACTACATCATAGTTATCTCAAAATTCATGTGGGCAACCAAGACAAACCATTATAAGCTCCTAGCTAATTAAGCATGGCATCAGCAACTATGATCTCTAAGTTGTCATTGCAAACATGTTTCTCTCACAACAAGGCTGAACTAGGAACAGTGAGCTAGTCATATTTGCAAAAACAAAATAGATCGAGTTCATACCAGCTTTTCCAGGCTCAGTCACTTCATCATATGTCGTCATTATTGCCTTTCACTTGCACGACCGAATGATGTGAACAATAATAAGAGTGCTCGTGCATTGGACTAAATCTAGAATCTGCATGCAACCACAAAGGAGAATACAAAGTAATATGGCTCTTTGACAGCTAAATAGGTATGCATGCGAGAGCCACTAAACATTGTAACCATGGTCTTCTACCTTGACCCAAAGAAAAATAAAAATATTTACACGGGAAAGCTCCCAACAAGCGAAAGAAGAAAAGAAAATCTTTTTGGGTTTTCTCAAACTAGACAGACACATGAAAAGAAAATGAGAAAAAGAAAATAAACTAGCATGGATGATACAGTGGCAAAGTGTGAACACCGACGAACAAAGTGAAAGCATAAGCAAGAATGTAAAGTCGATGAGAAACACGTACTCCCCCAAGCTTAGGATTTTGGCCTAAGTTGGTCTACTCCCAAGGAGGGAAATAACCAGCTCCGAGGTACTCTGGAGTGGACTGAGGATGCCACTGTTGTGTGAGATCCTCTGGCTCCCACTGATAAACTGGCGTCTGGTACTCGACTGGCGGCTCGGGCACAGGCACCTGTGGTTGGGCCAAGCCCCAATATGCATAGATGTCCGAGGGCATAATAATGTACCTGCCTGCATGAAGATTGAACAAAGAAGGAGCCGACAAAGTAATAGTCTCACGAGTACCCTGACTAAATACCAGGTTATAAATCATCCTCCTATTTATATCTCTATCAAGAAAGTCATGGCGAACCATGCTATCGTAATCTAGATATTTCTCAGGAAGAAGAATCTCTTCTTCCTCGTCCAGTCTAATAGGTATCTCAAAATGTCTAGTAAGACGGGTAGCATAGATACCTTCATAGACAACACCTTTAGAATGGTTGATGTTCAACCGTTGAGCTACTATAGCGCCCAAGCTATAAGTTTTATTGTTATAAAGGGCTTCGCGCAAGACCGCAAGATCTGGGGAGCTAAGGGACCCAGCCTTCCCACGACCAATCAAACATTTTCCCACAAATAATGAGAAGTACCGAAGCATGGGAAAATGAATGCTAGCAGCTCTAGCGCAAGACACTCCTCTCTCCTCTCCTACAACAATTGTATCGATGAAAGCTTCCAAGTCCCGTGGACGAGGTTCATGAATATCCCCAACATAAGGTAATTTGGAAACATTGCAAAAATCCTGGAGTGACATGCGCTGGGGGATATCATAAAGTTTGAACTCAACCATAGGAGGATTCTTCCTAGGATAGAAGTTAAAGCTTTGTACGAAGATATTAGTGAGGAGGAGGTATTGCAGACACTTATCTTCAAGATAGGCGGTAAGGCCTGCGTTCTCCACCAAGTGATAAAAGTCTTCATAAAGTCCAGCGGCGCGTAAGAACACATCGCTTGGCCATTCGCACGCTCGAACTTCCGCGACTCGAGGGACCGGATACTTGGGCTTCTTCTCACTCCCATCATCCTTGGGGTCACGGCTTGACGAGCCTCTTAAGAACCTCCTCATCTTTTCCTTTTCCTATCTCTGAAAATTTCTGAAATTTTTAGTGATTCTAAGGAAAAGTGAATAAGGCTCAACAGAACTCATAGCAACTACTCCCACAAGTGCCTAGAGGCCATATTATGCATCAAAACTACTTGGGACCAGCTAAAATTGGCATGCAAAGCTCAAGAACAGGGTCACCAAGGTAGCAAAAATACGCGAAGTATAAGGCACTAGAGCAAAAACTAATTGGACCAATGGAGGAGTCACTTACCAAGGAGTAATTTCCCCAAAACAGTTCGGAGAATGGTGCTTTGAGCAAAGAGATCGAAAATCCCAGCAAGAGGAGCAAGAACACGGGTTTGAGCTATGAAACGATTTTTTTTGGAGGTAGGAGAAGCAGATGGGAGCTAGAATGAGTGGAGGGGGTGCACGTCGGCCCCACAAGCCAGGTAGGCGCGGCTAGGGGGTGCCCGTGCCTCCAGGGCTTGTGGCCCACTAGTGCAGCCCCCAGACTAGCTCTTCGTCTCAGTATTTTTCAAAAATTCCAGAAAAAATCATACTTTATTTTCAGGACGTTCGGAGAACTTTTATTTTCAGGGTACTTTTCCATGGGACGCTAAAACAGAAAACGGGGAAAACTAAGCTAAACCTATCATTTTTCTTCTAAGAAACCGAAGGTGAAAGCTTGGAACAGAGGTTTGTGACTCCTCGATTCATCCATCTCATGGTCATCGAAAGAAATCCGTCAACGAGGTTGATCAAGTCTCGTTGACAAACTTTTTCGAATCGCAAAAGAGAACGGAGAATTTTCGATTAGTCACTAGGTCACCTCAATGGGGATGTGTATCTCCCCAACAAGCAAATCATACTTCATCTTAACAGGAGGAATAGGGCATTCAAAGCTCCCAATAAGAATTGATGAAGTTTTTTCGATAGCATTGATGCAATGTACTCGATATTGTTTCTTCGGAACGTGCACCGTATGCTCATTACCGTTGACATGGAAAGTGACATTGCCTTTGTTGCAATCTATAACAGCCCCTGCGGTGTTTAAAAAGGGTCTTCCGATGATGACCGCCATGGCATCGTCCTCGGGAATATCCAGAATAACAAAGTCTGTTAAGATAGTGACGTTGGCAACCACAACATGCACATCCTCGCAAATGCCGATAGGGAAAGCAGATGATTTATCGGCCATTTGCAGAGAGATTTCAGTGGGTGTCAACTTATCCAGTTCAAGTCTACGATAAAGAGAGAGAGAGGCATAACACTAACACGGGCTCCAAGATCGCATAACGCAGTTCTAACGTAGTTGCCTTTAATGGAGCAAGGTATAGTGGGCACACCGGGATCACCTAGTTTCTTAGGAGTTCCACCCTTGAAGGTATAGTTAGCAAGCATGGTGGAAATCTCAACCTCAGGTATCCTCCTCTTATTAGTCACAATATCTTTCATGTACTTAGCATACAGAGACATTCTGAGCATATCTGTCAAATGCATTTGCAGAAAGATAGGTCTGATCATTTCAACGAAGCGCTCAAAATCCCCATCATCCTTTTTCTTGGATGGTTTGGGAGGAAAGGGCATGGGTTTCTGAACCCATGGTTCCCTTTCTTTACCATGCTTCCTAGCAGCGAAGTCGTTCTTATCGTATCTTCTACTCTTAGGCTATGGGTTATCAAGATCAACTGGTTCAATATCCACATCCTGATCATTGCTAGGTTGATCATCAACATGAGCATCACTATTGATATTATCATTAGGCCCATGTTCATCACCATAATGTGTTTCAGCATCAGAGACAGAGACATCGTTTGGACTCTCAGGTGTAGCAGCAACGGGGTTGCTAGCGTGCAGGTTCCTATCATCTCTCTTCTTCTTTCTAGGATGACTAGGTTCATCAGTGCTAACTCCTTGAGAATCTTGTTCAATCCTCTTTGGATGACCCTCGGGATACAAAGGTTACCGGGTCATTCTACTGCCTCTAGTGACGACTCTGACAGAATTGTCATTCAACTCATTGAGCAAGTAATTTTGAGCTTTAAGTACTTGTTCTACCTGAGTAGTAACCATAGAGGCATGTTTACTCAGAAGTTTAAGATCATTGACATTTCTGTCCACACAAGCACTTAAATGACTAAGCATACGAGCATTCTGTTCGATAGGTGGTAGATTTTTGACATCTTCAGATTTAATGCCTTTCCTTCGCATAGATTTCTTAGCTTCTTGCATATCTTCAGGACTGAGGAATCGAATACCTCTTTTCTTCGGAGTTGTCTTAGGAGGTGGTTCGGGAATAGTCCAAGCATTCTCATTTCACAAGATGTTATTCAATAGGATCTCAGCTTGTTCTACGGTTCGATCCCGAAAAACACAACCAACACAACTATCTAGGTGGTCTTTAGAAGCGTCGGTAAGTCCATTATAGAAGATATCAAGTATTTCATTCGTCTCAAGAGGGTGATCAGGCAAAGCATTCAGTAGCTGGACAAGCCTCCCCCAAGCTTGTGGGAGACTCTCTTCCTGAGCTTGAGAGAAGTTATATATTTCCTGCAAGGCGGCTTGCTTCTTATGGGCAGGGAAATATTTTTTAGAGAAGTAGTAGACCATATCCTGGGGGCTACGCACACAACCAGGAGCAAGAGAATTGAACCAGGTCTTAGCATCATCCTTTAGCGAGAAAGGAAACAACTTGAGGATATAGTAGTGGCGGATTTTTTTCCTCACTAGTGAATAGGGTGGCTATATCGTGCAGTTTGGTAAGATGGGCTACAACCGTTTCAGACTCATAACCGTGAAAAGGATCAGATTCGACCAGAGTGATTAACTCAGGGTCGACAGAGAATTCATAATCCTTATCGGTCACAAAGATAGGCGAAGTGGCAAACTTCGGGTCGTATTTCATCCTAGCGTTCAGAGATTTTTCTTTCCACTTGCGCAGTAATTTCTCAACATCATAGCTATCCTTACAAACAAGAAAGTCCTCAGCTATCTCTCCCTCCATAACATAACGCGTATCAGGCATATCAGGCAATTTAGGCATAATAGGAGGTTCTACTTCAATAGTATCAGCAGTTTCAGAAGTATCATCACATCTAGCAGCAACTCTAGCAATTTGTGCATCAAGGAATGCACCTAGTGGCAAGGCAGTATTAGGCATAGCATTATCAGGCAAAGCAGTATCAAGCATAGCATCATCATAAGCATCATGGGCAGCAGAAGTAGCATCATCAAGCACAGGCGACATATCAAGATTTCTAGCAGGAGGTGGTGTCGCAAACTTACTCATAACTGAAGGTGAATCAAGTGCAGAGCTAGATGGCAGTTCCTTACCTGTCCTCGTAGTTGAGGGCAAGACTTTAGTTCTTGGATCTCTCAGATTCTTTATAGTGACCAACAGACGTAAATCCCAAGTGACTCAGAGAATATAGTTGTGCTTCCTCGACAACGGTGCCAGAAAAATGTCTTGATAACCCACAAGTATAGGGGATCGCAACAGTTTTTGAGGGTAGAGTATTCAACCCAAATTTATTGATTCGACTCAAGGGGAAGCGAAAGAATATTCTCAAGTATTAGCAGCTGAGTTGTCAATTCAACCACACCTAAAAGATTTAGTGTCTGCTGCAAAGTATCACTAGCAAAGTAGGGTGATAGCAGCACTAGTAACAGTAACGAGTAGCAGTAGAGTAACAGCAGTAGCAACAGAGTAACAGTAGCAGCAGCAACAGCAGTAGCGGCAAAGTAACATAGCAAGGAACAGTAGTAAAAGACTCGTAGGCATTGGATCGGTGATCGATAATTATGCCGGATGTGATTCATCATGCAACAGTTATAACACAGAGAGATAAGTAACTAGCTCCAGTTCGTCGATCTAATGTAGGCATGTATTCCGTATGTAGTCATACATGCTTAGGGAAAAGAACTTGCATGACATCTATTGTCCATCCCTCTCGTGGCAGCGGGGTCCTAATGGAACTATGGGATATTAAGGTTCTCCTTTTAATAAAGAACCGGACCAACGCATTAACACTTTGTGAATACATGAACTGCTCATACTATAGTCACTCCGGGGTTGCCGGGTCATAACACATAGTAGGTGACTACAACTTGCAAGATAGGATCTAAAACACACATATATTGGCGACAACATAATAGGTTCAGATCTGAAATCATGGCACTCGGGCCCTAGCGACAAGCATTAAGCATGGCAAAGTAGTAGCAACATCAATCTCAGAACATACTGGATACTAGGGATCAATCCCCGTCAAAACTAACTCGATTACATGATAGATCTCATCCAACTCATCACCGTCCAGCAAGCCTACGATGAGATTACTTACGAACGGTGAAGAGCATCATGGAATTGGCGATGAAGGAAGGTTGATGATGACGATGGCGATGATTTCCCCTCTCCGGAGCCCAAAACGGACTCCAGATCTGCCCTCCAGATGAAGAACAGGAGGTGGCGGCGCCTCCGTATCGTAAAACGCGATGAACTCTTCTCCTTGATTTTTTTCCGGGCGAGACGGACTAAATAGAGCTAGAATTGGAGGCGGTGGAGCATTGTGGGCCCCACAAGCCTGGTAGGCGCAGCCAGGGGGGTGGCCGCGCCTCCTGGGCTTGTGGCCCACTGGCTCACCTCCTCCGGTGGATCTTTGCGCAGGTATTTTTCATATATTCGATAAAAATTCCTCATAAATTTTCAGGTCATTCCAAGAACTTTTATTTCTGAACAAAAACAACACCATGGCAGTTCTGCTGAAAACAGTGTTAATCCGGGTTAGTTCCATTCAAATCATGCAAATTAGAGTCCAAAACAAGGGCAAAAGAGTTCGGAAAAGTAGATACGACGGAGGCGTATCAGGATGTTACACATCCATGATGTTGAGGGGCCCAAGAAGACCGGAAGCATGGAGGCGAGGCTCGAAGCAATGGAGCAACAGGTCTTCAAGTGCCAAGGGATGGTGCAGCGTGGACTCAACATCAACCACATGATGATCACGGAGTTCACCAACAAGCACAAGATTGATGCCAATGACATTGGGAAGCACCTCTCCAGACTCTATGACAGGATTGATCACCACCAAGCCCAGATCTATGACCTGCAGAACCAAAACTGTGAGTATGAGTATAGATTTAAATCAATACGGTTGGCTACAGATTTGAGGATTCCAGAGACTCGTTCATATTTCCGTGATGGAGCACCTGTGCCTTGGAAGACGGAGGATCAAACTCATGTTGCAACAACTCCACCACCATCACCTCCAAAGGAAGACAACTGAGCATGGGTATGGGCAATCCCCTTGGCGTGTGCCAAGCTTGGGGGAGTTGCCCCGGTATCGTATCACCATCATATCTTTTGCCTTTACCTTTGTTTCGGTTTGTTCCTTTTCAGTTTTCTCTTTCTCTAGTAGTATAAAGGTCTTGGTGTTTTAGGCTTGAGTTTTGCTTTGTGTCACCCCCCGATGTATTCGAGCTCGTGAGCCATATAATAAAGAGTGTCTTATTTGAAGGGCTTTACCTCTTGCCATGATCAAAAAAAGATCGAGAAAGAACAAAAGCATGTAAGATCATGTGGTGATCTTATGGGAAGTGATGGCTTCACATATAAAAAGGATGATGATTTAAACTTGTTGAGGGTAGACAAACATAGACCTTGGTCATTGTTGAAATTAATAGGAAGTGATAAAGAACGAGAGGTTCACATATAAATATATCATCCTTGACACCATCTATGATTGTGAACACTCACTAAACTATTACATGCCTAAGAGTAGATGTTGGACAAGGAAGTCAACATAATGAATTGTGTTTGCTTGGTTCCGAACAATGTTATATGATTAGAGATCCCTTAACATGTGACGATTGCTTCCACCTCATATTAGCCAAAACTCCTGCACCAAGTAGAGATACTACTTGTGCATCCATAAACCTTCAACCCAGTTTTGCCATGAGTGTCCACCATACCTACCTATGGATTGAATAAGATCCCTCAAGTAAGTTGTCATCGGTGCAAGCAATAAAAATTGCTCCCTAATATGTATGATCTATTAGTGTGTGGAAAATAAGCTTTGTACGAACCTGTAATGAGAAAGACATAAAAGCGACAGACTGCATAATAAAGTTCTTTATAACAGGAGGCAATATAAAGTGACGCTCCTCCGCACTAAGAGGACACGCATCCAAACCTCAAAAGCGCATGACAACCTCTGCTTCCCCCTGCGAAGGGCCTATCTTGTACCTTTACTTTTTGCCCTTGAAAGAGTCATGGTGATCTTCACCAATTCCTTGTTTCGCCTTTATATTGGCTAACGTCATATGCTAGGGAAAGATATATATTCATATGTCAACTTGGAGATAAGTATTCATGAATTATTATTGTTGACATTACCCTTGAGGTAAGCAGTTGGGAGGCAAAACTATAAGCCCCTATCTTTCTCTGTGTCCAGCTGAAACTTTGATCTCATGAGTACCACGTGAGTTGTAGCAATTGTAGAGAACGAAAAGATGATTGAGTATGTGGATTTGCTTTACAAGCTCTTATTTGACTCTTTGTGATATTGTGATAAATTGCAATTGCTTTAATGACTAAAGGCAATCGGTTGTTACTTCTCGGTGAGGTTCTTGATCCATACTTTACTTTGTGAAGGTATTGTCACTTCTGCATGAGAGATTATATGTTGGTATTGTTGTTCTAATCATGATCATGATGCCTGCATGTTCGTATCTTGTTTTGTCGACACCTTTCTCCCTAAACATGTGGTCATGTTTATTGATCTAGGCTTTCGCTTGAGGACAAGCGAGGTCTAAGCTTGGGGGAGTTGATACGTCCATTTTGCATCATGCTTTCATGTTTATATTTATCGCTGTTTGGGCTGTTATTTCACTTCACGGTACAATACTTCTGCCTTTTCTCTCTTATTTTGCAAGGTTTACATGAAGAGGGAGAATGCCGGCAGCTGGAATTCTGGCTTGAAAAAAGGAGCAAGTTTGAGATGCCTATTCTGCGCAACTCCAAAAGCCGTGAAAATCAACGTGGAATTTTTTGGGAATATATAAAAAACACTGGGCGGAAGAAGTACCAGAGGGGCGCCACCTGGAGGCCACAAGCCTGCCAGGCCCGGCCTACCCCCCTGGCCGGGCCTGGGGGGCCTGTGGGACCCTGTTGCCCCTCCGGTGCTCATCTTTTGCTATATGAAGGGTTTCATCTGGAAAAAAAATCAGGAGGGAGCTTTTCGGAGGATTCGCCGCCGCCACGAGGCGGAACTTGAGCAGAACCAATCTAGAGCTCCGTTAGGACGATCCTGCGGGGGAAACTTCCCTGCCGGAGGGGAAATCGTCGCCATCATCATCACCAACGCTCCTCTCGTCGGAGGGGACTCATCACCATTAACATCTTCAGCAGCACCATCTCATCTCCAAACCCTAGTTCATCACTTGTAACCAATCTCCGTCTCACGACTTCGATTGGTACTTGTAAGGTTGCTAGTAGTGTCAATTACTCCTTGTAGTTGATGCTAGTTGGATTAGTTGGTGGAAGAGTTTATGTTTAGATCCTTGATGCTACTCATTACCTCTCTGTTCATGAAAATGATTATGCTTTGTGAGTAGTTACTTTTGTTCCTGAGGACATGGGATAAGTCATGCTAATAGTAGTCATGTGAATTTGGTATTCGTTCGATATTTTGAGGTGTTGTATGTTGTTTTTCCTCTAGTGGTATTATGTGAACGTCGACTACATAACACTTCACCATTATTTGGGCCTAGAGGAAGGCATTGGGAAGTAGTAAGTAGATGATGGGTTTCTAGAGTGACAGAAGCTTAAACCCTAGTTTATGTGTTGCTTCGTAAGGGGCTGATTTGGATCCACTAGTTTAATGCTATGGTTAGCCTTTGTCTTAATTCTTCTTTCGTAGTTGCGGATGCTTGCGAGAGGGGTTAATCATAAGTGGGATGCTTGTCGAAGTAAGGGCAGTACCCAAGCGCCGGTCCACCCACATATCAAACTATCAAAGTAACGAATGCGAATCATATGAACATGATGAAAACTAGCATGACAGAAATTCCCGTGTGTCCTCGGGAGCGTTTTCCCTCCTATAAGACTTTGTCCAGGCTTGTCCCTTGCCACAAAAGGGATTGGGCCACTTTGCTGCACCATTGCTACTTTTGTTTCTTGTTTCTTGCTACGAATCATCTCACCACACAACTACTTGTTACCGATAATTTCAGTGCTTGCAGATTTTACCTTGCTAAAAACCACTTGTCAGATCCTTCTGCTCCTCGTTGGGTTCGACACTCTTACTTATCAAAAGGACTACGATAGATCCCCTATACTTGTGGGTCATCATGCATCACCCTTTCCTCTTCAAGGGAAAAACCAACGCAAGCTCAAGAGGTAGCACCCCCCAAACGTCGTGTGTGGATGTTGCGAACATCTAACGTACATGTTTCTGATGACTACATGATAGTTTAGTGTGTCATACTTTATGGCAAGGCCCTAGTGAGCCTCTAATGGACTAGCTCGTTGATCAAAGATGGTCAAGGTTTCCTAACCATAGACATGAGATGTCATTTGATAACGGGATCACATCATTAGGAGAATGATGTTATGGACAAGACCCAAACTATGAACGTAGCACATGATCGTTTTAGTTTATTACTATTGTTTTCTGCATGTCAAAGTATTTGTTCCTATGACCATGAGATCATGCAATTCCCGGACACCGGAGGAATACCTTGTGTGTATCAAACATCACAACGTAACTGGGTGACTATAAAGGTGCTCTACAGGTATCTCCGAAGGTGTCTGTTGGGTTGGCATGGATCAAGACTGGGATTTGTCACACCGGGTGACGGAGAGGTATCTCGGGGCCCACTCGGTAATGAAACATCACAACAAGGCTTGCAAGAAATGTGAATAAAGAGTTAGTCATGAGATTTTGTATTACGGAACGAGTAAAGAGCCTTGCCAATAACGAGATTGAACTAGGTATAAAGATATCGCCGATCGAATCTCGGGCAAGTAACATACCGATGTACAATGGGAATAGTATACGAGATTAAATGAATCCTTGACATAGAGGTTCGATCGATAAAGATTTTTGTAGAATATGTAGGAGCCAATATGGTCATCCAGGTCCCGCTATTGGTTATTTACCAGAGAGTGTCTCAGTCATGTCTGCATAGTTCTCGAACCCGCAGGGTCTGCACACTTAAGGTTCGGTAATGTTTCTGTATAGCTGACTTATGTTGGTGACCGAAGGTTGTTTGGAGTCCCGGATAAGATCCAGGACATCATGAGTAGTTACAGAATGGTCCGAAGATGAGGATTTATATATAGGAAGAGGGTATTTGGGCTCTGGAATGGTTTTAGTCATGTCCGGTAGTGTGTCGGGAATGACGAATGGGTTCCGGGGGTCTATCGGGAGAAGTTCACCCACCCCAGGGGCCACATGGGCCGAAGAGGTGGCGCACCAGCCCTTATTGGGCTAGGCAGCCAACCCTTAAAGGCCCTTGCACCAAAGTGGTGGGAGGAGGCCAAGTGGGAGGGAATCCTACTAGGAATAGGACTCCACCTCCCTTAGTGGAAGAGGATTCCTCCTCTTGGGTGCGCCACCCCTTCTCCCTCCCTCCTATATATACTAGAGGGGAGAGAGGGTAGGCAACACCTTAATCCAAGGTGCAATCCCTCCCCCTCACTCTAGTTTGTTCTTCCTCTAGAATAGGTTCGGCAGTGCATGACGAAGCCCTACCGGATCAGCTCCAACACCACCGCCGTGTCGTTTCCGGCCTCATTTAAAATGCCTAGCTAGGTAGATTAATTTGTGCTTCACCCCTTGCCATGTTAACAACCTTTTAATATATCCATGTACCTGAACGGGAGTGAACTAAATAATTCAACGTGGAGTTTCGTCGATATACAACTCGTTGCATATCGAGCTTCACTAAATGTGTAGTGTTTGCGTGAGGTGAATTGCCATGCCATGCTGTCACGCCCAAGATGCGACCCTATCCTCAATTTGGCACGTCGGCCTCATCAGGGATAGAAGCGCATCTGTCGTGTCGCAAGAATGGATATCGTTACAAGTACATGTACTGAAAAGAAGAGATATATAAAGAGTTGGCTTACACTCGCCACAAGCTACATCAGAGTCACATCAGTACATTACATAATCATCAAGAGTAAGAGCAGGGTCCGACTAGGGACGAAAACAAACGAGAAAAATAAGAACGACGTCCATCCTTGCTATCCCAGGCTGCCGGCCTGGAACCCATCCTAGATCGAAGAAGAAGAAGAAGAAGCAACTCCAAATGAACAATCAATGCGCTCGCGTCACGTATCTTTACCTGTACCTGCAACTGGTGTTGTAGTAATCTGTGAGCCACGGGGGACTCAGCAATCTCATTTCCAAAGGTATCAAGACTAGCAAAGCTTAATGGGTGAGGTATGGTTAAGTGATGAGGTTGCAGCAGCGGCTAAGCATATATTTGGTGGCTAACTTACGAGTACAAGAAACAAGAGGGGGAAGATCTACGCATAACGGATGTGAACTACTGATGATCAAATGAATGATCCTGAACACCTACCTACGTCAGACATAACCCCACCGTGTCCTCGATCGGAGAAGGAACTCACGAAAGAGACAGTCACGGTTACGCACACAGTTGGCATGTTTTAATTAAATTAAATTCAAGTTATCTAGAACCAGTGTTAAACAAAGTTTCCACGTTGCCACATAACCGCGGGCACGGCTTTCCGAAAGATTAAACCCTGCAGGGGTGCTCCAACTAGTCCATCACAAATTACCACAAGCCGCATAGAAATCCTCAATCACAAAGCTCGCGATCTCATCGGATTCCCTAATGGAAAACCTCAACTCTGAGATTACCCAAAGCATCACCGGAATCCCGATGCACAAGATATCTCGTCAAAGGTAAAACTAATCCAGCAAGGCCGCCCGACGTGTCGACGATCCCGATAGGAGTCGCGTACCTCGTTCTCAGGACACGGCGGATGAGCTAGACGTCGGGATCGCTAAACCTCCGGGTGACCAGAGGGGCGCCGGACATCGCTCAGGTGGGGCCAACACTCATGAGGAGCACTGGCCCGGGGGTTGATTAAAATAGTCCGCGGGTGCCGGCGGGTCCCTATGCATTATTATTAGGTTATTAGGCAAATGTAGTACCAAAGTTGGGCCTTGCCAGACCAGCTTTAATCTAAAACGAGTTATCAAGGGGGTCCCCATAACAACCCCGATCGTGTTAGGAGCGCTCATTTATGGAACATAACACCGGTAGCCGAAACTAAGGGGGCAAAGGTGGAACAAAACACCAGGCTAGAAAGGCCGAGCCTTCCACCTTTTACCAAGTATATAGGTGCATTAAATTAAATAGCATTTAATATGGTGATATAACAAGGAACCCATGTTTTCACATGGAAGCAATGCACCTGCAACTAGCAACGCTATCAACAGGGTTAAGCAAGCGGTAACATAGCCAATCAGTGGTTTGCAAGGTCGAACAGGTTGAAGGTTAACATGGCATTGTTGAGAGGCTGGTATTTAACATGTGGTAGGCAACGAGACATAATCGACAGCAACGGTAAACTAGCATGGCAATGATAGTAATGGTATCTGGGGAAATGATCATCTTGCCTGAGATCCCGCTTGGAAGAAGAACGCCTCCGTGGAGCAGACGAACCGACATAGTCGAATGGGTCCTCACATCCGACACGCTTGCGGAACTCTATCGAGACGGGGAAACCGGAAACAAGCATCAACACACGATATTCACCACACGATGCACAACACATATGATGCATGAGCTACCGAATACATGCAAGTCACGGCATGACAAATCACACAATCACACCTACACATTAAGTGAAGTTCAATATGCACGAGTTGCATATTGACGAAACTCCACGTTAATTATTTAGTTCACCCCCGGTTATCTACACGGCAATATTAATGTTGTCAAGCATGCAAGAGGTGAAGCGGAAATTAAACTACCTATCTAGGCATTTTAAATGAGGTCGGAAATGTCATATAGCACCTCCGAAACAACCTCACATGTTAATTTACAATTCTGTCCAGATCTGAACTAATGCATTTAATTAGTTGTTAAACAGCAAAACAAATAGGTCCGCGTGATTCTACGCGTCAAGGCAAGCAATCTACACATAAAGAACATCTCCAACGGAGCTACGGTTCAAAAGATACAAGCATCACAAGATATGATGGCATGAATGCAACAATGTGTGCAGCGGCTACGAGCACTTCAACACATACAAACAGCAAGATAAAATGAAACTACACGAGATCCTAAGCAAGTTTCATGTAGAACACGATCAAATCGGAGCTACGGTTCAAAAACTACGAGCAAAACAAGAAATGACTACAATCTGCCAAAATCAGCCACATAGCATTTTCTACGCCCCACAACTACGGCTACACAACTCCGATAAGCTCAAGCAAGGCATGGCACGGAAGAGGGAAAGACGCACTACTACAAACAACTAACAACAACTAGCGTAGCAGCAAGGAGCACTAGGAAAAGAAGACACAAAATGGCATCTCACACACTATCTCAGACTTAGTGAAAACAACACCTCATGAAAGTGCAGTTTTCAGCCTGAAGCAATATTGACAGCAGCAAAAACCTAAGCTACAGGTCTCCAAATGGCATGAAACCTCACAACATGCTAGAGAAACACAAGGGGTACAACTAACTCCATTGGACCAACCCCAAAAGAGCTACAGATCACAAGATGCAAGCAAGACAAGACAGCAACAAAATATAACAGATTCCAGACTTAGAAATATTTTAGCACCTCTAAAACAACACTATTTCTAGCAACTTGAGAGAAAGCAAAACACACCTAAACTTGCATTTCTATTGCAGCTAAAAATACCAGGGGCTAAACAAAACATCCAAGATCAACTCTCTAGTTGACAACTAATTCAAACGAGGCACGGAATAAATCCTACGAATTAATCAAAAGGGCAACATAGCAAAATATCTCGCGAACTAACTTACTCAAAAGCTAAAACTAATTGCACAGAAAAATCCATGGGATTTTCTACCCCGGAAACATATAAAATATGTGGGGTTTGCAACACAAAATAAAGCCGCACAAAAATGCGGGAAAATAAACCATTTACGGGGAAATAAACTACCGGCAATCCATACACGCAAAAATACAAATGACTGGTCTAAAATGCATAGAAAAATGGTCCCTAAAACATGGACATTTCTAAAACGGCATACGGGCAATACGGTCTAGCGCGAAAAATAAATACGGCGTCTATCCTATTGTAACAGCACACAAAACTAGGCCTGGTCGGTGGGCCGCTGGGGCTGGGGATGGCCCAGGTCGCCGGCTGAGGCAGCCCCTCGCTGGGTCAGGCAACGCGGGAGGAGCAGGGCGCTCCCGATCCCGTCGAGGCGAGGCCCCAGGCGGCGGCGGCCACAGGTTACCGGGGCGGCGGCGGCTCGGGCCGGTCGGCAACGAGACGGCGGCGAGGGGACACGCGGATCCGGCGGCGGGGTTGGTGGGGAGCTCCGCGAGGGCGACGGCGCACCGGAGGGCTTCCCTGCAGCACGCCTCGGCGGCCATGGAGTTCGAGGGCGACGACGGCTCGGGGAGGCGACCGCCTCGGCTCTCCGGCAAGCGGCGGCCGGAGGCGGCCGGGGACAGCGCGGAGGCCGCGGGGGCAGCGAGGCAGCGCGCTAGGGCGAGGGGCGGCGCCGGGAAGCGACAGCGACGACATGCTCCGGAAGGCAGGGAGGCGCGGCGGCGCTCGGGCCCAGATGGGCTCGGGCGGGCCTCTCTCGGGCTAGCGGGCCCGGCGGCTGGCAGGGGAGAGAGTGCTGGCTGTGGCGGCTAGGGTTTGGTAGGTGGGGCGGAAATCAAGGAGAGATTAGAGGGAGGTTGTCCGAAAATTAGAGGGGGTCTATATATAGACAACCGGGGGGGCTCGGTTAACCGGAATCGCGCTCCGGATCCAACCACGGGGTCGGATTCAGATCACAAGAGCTACAGATCACAAGATGCAAGCAAGACAAGACAGCAACAAAATATAACAGATTCCAGACTTAGAAATATTTCAGCACCTCTAAAACAGCACTATTTCTAGCAACTTGAGAGCAAGCAAAACACACCTAAACTTGCATTTCTATTGCAACTAAAAATACCAGGGGCTAAACAAAACATCCAAGATCAACTCTCTAGTTGACAACTAATTCAAACGAGGCACAGAATAAATCCTACGAATTAATCAAAAGGGCAACATAGCAAAATATCTCGCGAACTAACTTACTCAAAAGCTAAAACTAATTGCACAGAAAAATCCATGGGATTTTCTACCCCGGAAACATATAAAATATGTGGGGTTTGCAACACAAAATAAAGCCGCACAAAAATGCGGGAAAATAAACCATTTACGGGGAAATAAACTACCGGCAATCCATACACGCAAAAATACAAATGACTGGTCTAAAATGCATAGAAAAATGGTCCCTAAAACATGGACATTTCTAAAACGGCATAAGGGCAATACGGTCTAGCGCGAAAAATAAATACGGCATCTATCCTATTGTAACAGCACACAAAACTAGGCCTTTGACACGTTAAACTACGTCAAATGATTATGCAAGTTTCAAAAATGGATACTACGCGAAATTCTACACCAAATCCATATAAAGATCACCTCGATCCGACTAACAGAAAAAAAAATTACGGGCGTTTATATTTACGTCTAAATCCTGAAAACAAAATATTCTCAGGAAAATCCTAATAAGAAAACGGGCCAAATCTGGAGGCGCAATTTAACTAAACACTGCATGGGCGAAAAATTAGAGGGTTCGGGGGGGCTGCTCACCTTAGCAGGCCTCGGCCTGGTCGGGCGCTGCTGGGCCGAGGGAGGCCTCGGGTGGAACCAGGCCGAGGGGGCGAGTTGGGCCACGCCTTGGCGCTCGGGTGGAGCTGGGAGGCGGACTGGGCCGCGGGGACCTGGCCTCGGCCTGGTCGGTGGGCCGCTGGGGCTGGGGATGGCCCAGGTCGCCGGCCGAGGCAGCCCCTCGCTGGGTCAGGCAACGCGGGAGGAGCAGGGCGCTCCCGATCCCGTCGAGGCGAGGCCCCAGGCGGCGGCAGCCACAGGTTACCGGGGCGGCGGCGGCTCGGGCCGGCCGGCAACGAGACGGCGGCGAGGGGACACGCGGATCCGTCGGCGGGGTTGGTGGGGAGCTCCGCGAGGGCGACGGCGCACCGGAGGGCTTCCCTGCAGCACGCCTCGGCGGCCATGGAGTTCGAGGGCGACGACGGCTCGGGGAGGCGACCGCCTCGGCTCTCCGGCAAGCGGCGGCCGGAGGCGGCCGGGGACAGCGCGGAGGCCGCGGGGGCAGCGAGGCAGCGCGCTAGGGCGAGGGGCGGCGCCGGGAAGCGACAGCGACGACATGCTCCGGAAGGCAGGGAGGCGCGGCGGCGCTCGGGCCCAGATGGGCTCGGGCGGGCCTCTCTCGGGCTAGCGGGCCCGGCGGCTGGCAGGGGAGAGAGTGCTAGCTGTGGCGGCTAGGGTTTGGTAGGTGGGGCGGAAATCAAGGAGAGATTAGAGGGAGGTTGTCCGAAAATTAGAGGGGGTCTATATATAGACAACCGGGGGGGCTCGGTTAACCGGAATCGCGCTCCGGATCCAACCACGGGGTCGGATTCAGATCACAAGAGCTACAGATCACAAGATGCAAGCAAGACAAGACAGCAACAAAATATAACAGATTCCAGACTTAGAAATATTTCAGCACCTCTAAAACAGCACTATTTCTAGCAACTTGAGAGCAAGCAAAACACACCTAAACTTGCATTTCTATTGCAACTAAAAATACCAGGGGCTAAACAAAACATCCAAGATCAACTCTCTAGTTGACAACTAATTCAAACGAGGCACAGAATAAATCCTACGAATTAATCAAAAGGGCAACATAGCAAAATATCTCGCGAACTAACTTACTCAAAAGCTAAAACTAATTGCACAGAAAAATCCATGGGATTTTCTACCCCGGAAACATATAAAATATGTGGGGTTTGCAACACAAAATAAAGCCGCACAAAAATGCGGGAAAATAAACCATTTACGGGGAAATAAACTACCGGCAATCCATACACGCAAAAATACAAATGACTGGTCTAAAATGCATAGAAAAATGGTCCCTAAAACATGGACATTTCTAAAACGGCATAAGGGCAATACGGTCTAGCGCGAAAAATAAATACGGCATCTATCCTATTGTAACAGCACACAAAACTAGGCCTTTGACACGTTAAACTACGTCAAATGATTATGCAAGTTTCAAAAATGGATACTACGCGAAATTCTACACCAAATCCATATAAAGATCACCTCGATCCGACTAACAGAAAAAAAATTACGGGCGTTTATATTTACGTCTAAATCCTGAAAACAAAATATTCTCAGGAAAATCCTAATAAGAAAACGGGCCGAATCTGGAGGCGCAATTTAACTAAACACTGCATGGGCGAAAAATTAGAGGGTTCGGGGGGGCTGCTCACCTTAGCAGGCCTCGGCCTGGTCGGGCGCTGCTGGGCCGAGGGAGGCCTCGGGTGGAACCAGGCCGAGGGGGCGAGTTGGGCCACGCCTTGGCGCTCGGGTGGAGCTGGGAGGCGGACTGGGCCGCGGGGACCTGGCCTCGGCCTGGTCGGTGGGCCGCTGGGGCTGGGGATGGCCCAGGTCGCCGGCCGAGGCAGCCCCTCGCTGGGTCAGGCAACGCGGGAGGAGCAGGGCGCTCCCGATCCCGTCGAGGCGAGGCCCCAGGCGGCGGCAGCCACAGGTTACCGGGGCGGCGGCGGCTCGGGCCGGCCGACAACGAGACGGCGGCGAGGGGACACGCGGATCCGTCGGCGGGGTTGGTGGGGAGCTCCGCGAGGGCGACGGCACACCAGAGGGCTTCCCTGCAGCACGCCTCGGCGGCCATGGAGTTCGAGGGCGACGGCGGCTCGGGGAGGTGACCGCCTCGGCTCTCCGGCGAGCGGCGGCCGGGGACAGCACGGAGGCCGCGGGGGCAGCGAGGCAGCGCGCTAGGGCGAGGGGCGGCGCCGGTAAGCGACGGCGGCGACATGCTCCGGGAGGCAGGGAGGCGCGGCGGCGCTCGGGCCCAGATGGGCTCGAGCGGGCCTCTCTCGGGCTCGCGGGCCCGGCGGCTGGCAGGGGAGAGAGTGTTGGCTGTGGCGGCTAGGGTTTGGTAGGTGGGGCGGAAATCAAGGAGAGATTAGAGGGAGGTTGTCCGAAAATTAGAGGGGGTCTATATATAGACAACCGGGGGGCTCGGTTAACCGGAATCGCGCTCCGGATCCAACCGCGGGGTCGGATTCGGACGATTCCGAACACGGGTATGGGTACGCGGCCGTGTTGTGTAGATATCCGGAGACGAGAGGGGAAACGGGCGGCGCGGCACGGATTTAAAAACTCCGACAGACGTCCGACGGTAGACCGAATACGGTGCCGCTACGGTCGACCGTTCGGGTACCATACGGTCTCCGATCGCGACGTAATTCGACAGGCGGCCTAGCTGTATCAAATCACGAACGCGTGCCAAGTTTCACCTCGATCAGAGAAAGTTTTAAACACACTTTAAAAACAGGGTTTCGACGGTGCCGCGGGCGCGTGCGAGTGCGGTCAGGCTCGGAACGAACGACGATGATAACCGGCAACTAACAACGGATGCATGTTTTGAAAACGGGCGGCAACGGAGACGCCGATGCAATGCAGATGATGCGCATGATGCGATGATGATGTGACAAATAAAAATAGACACACGACGAAAACGGAAAGAGAGGGGAATCTTCTGGAACGTCGGCATCGGGCTGTCACAACTCTCCTACACTACAAGAGGATCTCGCCCCGAGATCCAAGAATGAAAGGGGGAGAGGATGAGAAAGAACGAGAGGTAAAACTCAGTTGCTTCTTTGACAAACGAGTGAAACAATGATCTCTAAAGGTTGCAAAGAGATGAGGACTGACATGAGAAAGGAGCCAGAATTCACGGAAAATTTCGGCAGCACTTCGATAGGAAAAAGGGACAAAAATTTCGAAAAGGTGGAAGAAATAGACAATATTCACAACAAACAAGTAAATAGAGCAAGGGAACACCATGATCTTGATAGAACAACAAGATAGACCCAAAAGAGGAACATCACAAGGCCTTCGGAACAAGAGAATATGAACTAGCTCATACGGAAGAAGAGAATGAAGAAAGAATGACAACTATCATCACAATAGGATTGAAGAGCCTCCGGACAGAGAATTGACGTAGTGGTTGCAACCCCAACAACAGAAACAAGATACTAGTGGGCTTAAGAAAATCATCCCAACAAATATGAGGTGACAACCAACCACTAAAAGAAACAAGGATTGATTGGGAGAAGCAAGATATGAACAATTTCTTACACCAAGAGGATACATTGAGAACTGGGATTAATGACAAGCACCATGATGGCATTGTCCATAGGAAAAGCTTTAGGTGAAATCCAAACCAAGATAGCTCAATGAAGAAATCATGGGTTGAAAATATCTCATGAGCATAGAATTGGTGGGTTTAATTATCTCATTCTTGAAAGGAAAACTCTTCGAGGCTCCTACACTAACAAGAAGGCTATAATACCACCTCAAAGGAACAAGGAAGAACAAATGCACTTGAAAATGCAAGAGAACGGATACTTGAGAAAAGAATTGATATCATGAGTCACTCCGGAAGAAGAATTCAGATTACTATGAACAAGAATAAGAATTATGCTATGCTTATCCTTCATCAAGTTAAATTGATGACCAGCAACGGATCTAGCATACCACTTATTCTTCTTGAAATGATCGAAGAGAGATGTGAGCACAAACTAGAAGAAACCTTGAAAGAGGCACCGGTGAGAATTGACATGAATGAGACAACCATGAATGACTCGAGATACATGAGAATGAAGAGATCATGAGTCACTTGAGAGAACATTAGAACAAGGCACCGGAATAATCGAGACACGAACGAAGAGACAACAATTGAGAAGAATTGAGGACGAAAGCTGAAAGCTGAGAACGAAGAATCTTCTTAAATGATGGCCTTCGGAGGAACGAGAAATAAAAACAACTCAGAAATGCACCGGGTAGCGAGAAACGAATACACATGATTGATAACAACTAAGATGGTAGCACAAAGCTCAAATGACGAATATCCAAGAGAATGAACCAAGATTTGAGAGAAACACACCTCCGAATTGCAAGCTGAGAATGATGACGAAAACAACACCAAGAAAAACTGAGACACTCCGGAATAAGGAAGAATGAAAGGTTGAGCCAAATGAGAATTAATTGAAATAGATCTTGAAGAAGAATATGACTGATGAAAATCATACTTACGTCATAGTTGAAAGAATTAATGAACTCCGAGAAAAGATTAAAAGAGCCAGGAAAGATCCTGGGAAACCTGTGGGTTATGGGCCCACTCAAAGAAAATCACCGTTGAAACAATAGCTAGAACGAGAGATATTGCACCGGTATGAAGAGAACTAGATGAGGTTGAGAACCTCGAAATAATGAAAGAACTAAAAACAAGAAATCTGAGATAACTTTAACGCTCTGGATAGAATAGAGAGAAATGACAACAAGAAGATAGACTGATAAAAATTCCCAACATGGGAAAGAATTTAATGGTTGAAAAGGATATGACGACCACGGACAACTGAATTAAATTCATCGGTAAGGCTGACAAGATTGAATAAAGATGAACACGAAGCTCCTGAGAATCTTCACGATGAATCACCGGATAGGACACGGAATAAAAGATAGCTGAAGCACAACGAAATGAATGCGCTTGGATGAAATCAAATCATCGAAGAAAAAGGGCGGGAGGGCGGGGAAGAACAAAGACGACTTGGGACAGATGAGATGAACTCCGGCATAAAATGAGAGACTGATCTTGCAACATTGGAAAGGATTGAATTCACTAGAAGATAAACACACAGGTTGGAAAAGAATTAACATGACAACTCCGGTAGACAAGAATTGATATGACAATTGATTAAGCAAAAGGATTATCACTCTCATAGAAATATGAGAACACTGCTTAGAAAAGATCTAAAGTCGCCGCTTGACATCGAAGCAACTTGAATTACCACATTAAAACAAAACAAAGGGTGAGGCTTATGAAATAAACCGGAACAAACTCATGAGAAAGATTTCCGTTCGATATTTTCGTGGACAGGATCGCACGAGCACGATTTACAGAAGCCATCAAGTGCAAGGCAGTGCACCTGACATACGAAGCGTCCCCGAGTTGTAGCAAGCTACAAGGACTCTTTAAGACACAACGTGTACCGCTGTAAGTCGACCGTGAACAAACCAATCCACTAGATGTCGAACCCCAACCTAACATCATGCATTTGTTGGAAGATTTTCCTATAAGCAACTACTTGAATCCCACCTATGAATTCCCGAAATATTTGGTCATGCAATCTGGTACACGGATACAAGGAGCAATAATCACACAACTCCTATACTAACCCGTCACCTGTATCACATCCGTCAACACACAACCAGAATCTCGGACCTTCATCTACAACAGACCCTCGTGATCACAACGATACAAAGTATGGCAGTACTCCCGAACGATCTGCACCAGTACTGGGGACATCGGGGTTATCTCGCCACTACTAGTATTGAAGCAATTACGAACATCCTTCGTACTGAGATACTAAGAAATCTGAATGATAACGATGTGCTCAAGAATCCCCTGGAGCTCAACTCCCCGGAAGAAAATCAAGTCAAACAGGAGGCACCAAGACAGAACTCCGTCACATCGGCATCATATAGATTCCAACAATATCCGCGTGATCCTAAAAAAAAATTTGAGTGAGAAGAGGAGTAGAGTAAATTATTACGTCAAGATTCCTCACCAGAGCATAGAAGAGGAGAAAAAAGAATCCTACTCTCTGATATATAACTAAGACTCAAATAGTTTTTTACTAGACTCGACTCGGCCAAGTTCGATCAATCAAGGGGGCTCCTAGGTCGGTACGGCTCTGATACCAACTTGTCACGCCCAACATGCGACCCTATCCTCAATTTGGCACGTCGGCCTCGTCAGGGATAGAAGCGAATCTCGTCGTGTCGCAAGAATGGATATCGTTAAAAGTACATGTACTGAAAAGAAGAGATATATAAAGAGTTGGCTTACACTCGCCACAAGCTACATCAGAGTCACATCAGTACATTACATAATCATCAAGAATACGAGCAGGGTCCGACTACGGACGAAAACAAACGAGAAAAATAAGAACGACGTCCATCCTTGCTATCCCAGGTTGCCGGCCTGGAACCCATCCTAGATCGATGAAGAAGAAGAAGAAGCAACTCCAAATGAACAATCAACGCGCTCGCGTCACGTATCTTTACATGTACCTGCAACTGGTGTTGTAGTAATCTGTGAGCCACGGGGGACTCAGCAATCTCATTTCCAAAGGTATCAGGACTAGCAAAGCTTAATGGGTGAGGTATGGTTAAGTGATGTGGTTGCAGCAGCGGCTAAGCATATATTTGGTGGCTAACTTACGAGTACAAGAAACAAGAGGGGGAAGATCTACGCATAACGGACGTGAACTACTGATGATCAAATGAATGATCCTGAACACCTACCTACGTCAGACATAACCCCACCGTGTCCTCGATCGGAGAAGGAACTCACCAAAGAGACAGTCACGGTTACGCACACAGTTGGCATGTTTTAATTAAATTAAATTCAAGTTATCTAGAACCAGTGTTAAACAAAGTTTCCACGTTGCCACATAACCGCGGGCACGGCTTTCCGAAAGATTAAACCCTGCAGGGGTGCTCCAACTAGTCCATCACAAATTACCACAAGCCGCATAGAAATCCTCAATCACGAAGCTCGCGATCTCGTCGGATTCCCTAGTGGAAAACCTCAACTCTGAGATTACCAAAGCATCACCGGAATCCCGATGCACAAGATATCTCGTCAAAGGTAAAACTAATCCAGCAAGGCCGCCCGACGTGTCGACGATCCCGATAGGAGTCGCGTACCTCGTTCTCAGGACACGGCGGATGAGCTAGACGTCGGGATCGCTAAACCTCCGGGTGACCAGAGGGGCGTCGGACATCGCTCAGGTGGGGCCAACACTCATGAGGAGCACTGGCCCGGGGGTTGATTAAAATAGTCCGCGGGTGCCGGCGGGTCCCTATGCATTATTATTAGGTTATTAGGCAAATGTAGTACCAAAGTTGGGCCTTGCCAGACCAGCTTTAATCTAAAACGAGTTATCAAGGGGGTCCCCATAACAACCCCGATCGTGTTAGGAGCGCTCATTTATGGAACATAACACCGGTAGCCGAAACTAAGGGGGCAAAGGTGGAACAAAACACCAGGCTAGAAAGGCCGAGCCTTCCACCTTTTACCAAGTATATAGGTGTTGGAAATATGCCCTAGAGGCAATAATAAATTAGTTATTATTATATTTCTTAGTTCATGATAATCGTTTATTATCCATGCTATAATTGTATTGATTGGAAACACAATACTTGTGTGGATACATAGACAAAACACTGTCCCTAGTAAGCCTCTAGTTGACTAGCTCGTTGATCAAAGATGGTCAAGGTTTCCTGGCCATAGGCAAGTGTTGTCACTTGATAACGGGATCACATCATTAGGAGAATCATGTGATGGACTAGACCCAAACTAATAGACGTAGCATGTTGATCGTGTCATTTTGTTGCTACTGTTTTCTGCGTGTCAAGTATTTGTTCCTATGACCATGAGATCATATAACTCATGGACACCGGAGGAATGCTTTGTGTGTATCAAACGTCGCAACATAACTGGGTGACTATAAAGATGCTCTACAGGTATCTTCGAAGGTGTTCGTTGAGTTAGTATGGATCGAGACTGGGATTTGTCACTCCGTGTGACGGAGAGGTATCTCGGGGCCCACTCGGTAATACAACATCACACACAAGCCTTGCAAGCAATGTAACTTAATGTAAGTTGCGGGATCTTTTATTACGGAACAAGTAAAGATTGCCGGTAAATGAGATTGAAATAGGTATGCGGATACTGACGATCGAATCTTGGGCAAGTAACATACCGAAGGACAAAGGGAATGATATACGGGATTATATGAATCCTTGACACTGAGGTTCAAACGATAAGATCTTCGTAGAATATGTAGGATCCAATATGGGCATCCAGGTCCCGCTATTGTATATTGACCGAGGACTCTCTCGGGTCATGTCTACATAGTTCTCGAACCCGCAGAGTCTGCACACTTAAGGTTCGACGTTGTTTTATGCGTATTTGAGTTATATGGTTGGTTACCGAATGTTGTTCGGAGTCCCGGATGAGATCCAGGACGTCACGAGGAGCTCCGGAATGGTCCGGAGGTAAAGATTGATATATAGGAAGTCCTGTTTTGGTCACCGGAAAAGTTTCGGGCTCATCGGTAGTGTACCGGGAGTGCCGGGACGGGTGCCGGGGACTATCGGGAGGGGTGCCACGCCCCAAGGGGTCTCATGGGCTATGGGAAGAGATAAACCAGCACCTAGTGGGCTGGAATAAGTTCCCACTAAGGCCCATAAGTTTTGAGAAGGAAAAAACACAAGGTGGAAAGAGTTTCCAAGTGGGAAGGTGGAATCCTACTCCAAGTAGGATTGGAGTAGGACTCCTCCACCTCCAATTTCGGCCAAACCTTGAGGGTTTGAGGCTGCCTCTTCCCTCCCCCTCCCTCCTATATATACTAAGGTATTAGGGCTGATTTGAGACAACTTTTTCCACGGCAGCCCGACCACATACCTCCACGGTGTTTCCTCTAGATCGCGTTTCTGCGGAGCTCGGGCGGAGCCCTGCTGAGATTAGATCACCACCAACCTCTGGAGCGCCGTCACGCTGCCGGAGAACTCATCTACCTCTCCGTCTCTCTTGCTGGATCAAGAAGGCCGAGATCATCGTCGAGCTGTACGTGTGATGAACGCGGAGGTGCCGTCCGTTCGGCACTAGATCGGATCGGATCGTGGGACGGATCGCGGGACGGTTCGTGGGACGGTTCGCGGGGCGGATCGAGGGATGTGAGGACGTTCCACTACATCAACCGCGTTTCTTAACGCTTCTGCTGTATGATCTACAAGGGTACGTAGATCACTCATCCCCTCTCGTAGATGGACATCACCATGATAGGTCTTCGTGCGCGTAGGAAAATTTTTGTTTCCCATGCGACGTTCCAACAGTGGCATCATGAGCTAGGTTCATGCGTAGATGTCTTCTCGAGTAGAACACAGAAGTTTTTGTGGGTGGTGATGTGCATTTTGCTTCCCTCCTTAGTCTTTTCTTGATTCCGCGGTATTGTTGGATCGAAGCGGCTCGGACCGACATTACTCGTACGCTTACGAGAGACTGGTTTCATCGCTACGAGTAACTCCGTTTCTCAAAGATGACTGGCGGGTGTCAGTTTCTCCAACTTTAGTTGAATCGGATTTGACCGAGGAGGTCCTTGGATGAGGTTAAATAGCAATTCATATATCTCTGTTGTGGTGTTTGCGTAAGTAAGATGCGATCCTACTAGATACCCATGGTCACCACGTAAAACATGCAACAACAAAATTAGAGGATGTCTAACTTGTTTTTGCAGGGTATGCTTGTGATGTGATATGGCCAACGATGTGATGTGATATATTGGATGTATGAGATGATCATGTTGTAATAGATAATATCGACTTGCACGTCGATGGTACGGCAACCGGCAGGAGCCATAGGGTTGTCTTTATAACTAACGTTTGTGCTTGCAGATGCGTTTACTATTTTTCTAGGACGTAGCTTTAGTAGTAATAGCATGAGTAGCACGACAACCCCGATGGCGACACGTTGATGGAGATCATGACGATGGAGATCAGGGTGTGACGCCGGTGACAAGAAGATCGTGACGGTGCTTTGGTGATGGAGATCAAGAAGCACGAGATGATGGCCATATCATGTCACTTATGAATTGCATGTGATGTTAATCCTTTTATGCACCTTATTTTGCTTAGAACGACGGTAGCATTATGAGGTGGTCTCTCACTAAAATTTCAAGACGAAATTGTGTTCTCCTCGACTGTGCACCGTTGCTACAGTTCGTCGTTTTGAGACACCACGTGATGATCGGGTGTGATAGACTCAACGTTCACATACAACGGGTGCAAAACAGTTGCGCACGCGGAACACTTGGGTTAAGCTTGACGAGCCTAGCATGTGCAGACATGGCCTCGGAACACATGAGACCGAAAGGTCGAGCATGAATCGTATAGTTGATATGATTAGCATAGAGATGCTTACCACTGAAACTATTCTCGACTCACGTGATGATCGGACTTGAGATAGTGGATTTGGATCATGTACCACTCAAATGAATAGAGAGATGTACTTTTTGAGTTAGAGTTCTTAAGTAATATGATTAATTGAACTAATTGTCATGAACATAGTCTAATGGTCTTTGTGAATTACGATGTAGCTTGCGCTATAGCTCTATTGTTTTTATATGTTCCTAGAGAAAATTAAGTTGAAAGTTGATAGTAGAAAACTTTGCAGACTGAGTTTGTAAAACCGAGGATTATCCTCGTTGCTGCACAGAAGGCTTATGTCCTTAATGCACCACTCGGTGTGCTGCACCTCGAGCGTCGTCTGTGGATGCTGTGAACATCCGACATACACGTTTCTGATGACTACACGATAGTTCAGTACAAAAATACTTAATGGCTTAGAAGCAAGGCGCCGAAAACATTGTAAAACGTCACGGAACATAGTGATGTTCTAAAGAGATGAAATTGTGATTTCATGCTTGTGCCCTTGATAAGAGGTACGAGACCTCCGACAAGATTCTTTGTCCACAAAGTAAAGGAGAAAGGCTCAATCGTTGAGCATGTGCTCAGATTGTCTGAGTACGACAATCGCTTGAATCAAGTGGGAGTTAATCTTCCAGATGAGATAGTGATAGTTCTCCAAATTCACTGCCACCAAGCTGTGAGAGCTTCGTGATGAACTATAACATATCAAGGATACATACAATGATCCTTGAGCGATTCGCGATGTTTGACACCGTGAAAGTAGAAATCAAGAAGGAGCATCAATAGTTGATGGTTTGTAAAACCACTAAGTTTCAAGAAAGGCAAGGGCTAGAAGGGATACTTCGTGAAATGGCAAAACAGTTGCTGCACTAATGAAGAGACCCAAGATTAAACCCAAACCCGAGACTAAGTGCTTCTGTAATGAGGGGAACAGTCACTGAGGCGGAGCAACTCTAGATACTTGGTAGATAAGAAGGCTGGCAAAAGTCAAAAGAAGTGTATTTGATATACATGATGTTGATGTGTACTTTACTAGTACTCCTAGTAGCATGAGGGTATTGGATACCGGTTCGGTTGCTAAGTGATTAGTAACACGAAATGTAAGCTACGGCATAAACGGAGACTAGCTAAAGGCGAGGTGACGATACGTGTTGGAAGTGTTTCCAAGGTTGATATGATCAAACGTCGCACGCTCCCTCTACCATCGGGATTGGTGTTAAACCTAAATAATTGTTATTTGGTGCTTGCGTTAAGCATGAACATGATTGGATCGTGTTTATTGCAATACGATTATTCATATAAAGATAATAATGGTTACTCTATTTTCTTGAATAATCACCTTCAATGGTTTATTGAATCTCGATCGTAGTGTTACACATGTTCATGATATTGGTGCCAAAAGATACGAGTTGATGATGATAGTACCACTTACTTGTGGCACTGCCGCTTGAGTCATGTTAGTATAAATTGCATGAAGAGGCTCCATGCTGATGGATCTTTGTACTCACCTGATTTCGAATCACTGGTGACATGCAAATCATACCACATGAGCAAGGCCTTGTTTTCATTGAGATGAAATAAGATAGTAACTTGTTGGAAGTGATACATTTTGATGTATGCAGTCCAATGGGTGCTGAGGCACGCAATGGATATCATTATGTTCTTACTTCACTGACGATTTGAGTAGATACAAGAGTATTTACTTAATGAATCACAAGTCTGAAATGTTGAAAAGTTCAATTCCGTTTCAGAGTGAAGTTCGTCGTAACAAGAGGATAAACTGTCTACGATATGATCATGGAAATGAATATCTGAGTTACGAGTTTTGGTACACAGTTAAGACAATGTGGAAATTGTTTCGCAGTTCATGCCACCTGGAACATCATAGTGTGATGATGTGTCTGAACGTCATAGCCACGCACTATTTGGTATGGTGCATACTATGATGTCTCTTATCGAATTACCACTATCGTTTATGGGTTATGCATTAGAGACAACCGCACTCACTTTAAATAGGGCACCGCGTATTTCCGTTGAGATGACACAGTATAGACTGAGGTTTAGAGAAATCTAAACTGTCGTTTCTTGAAAGTTTGGGGTTTCGACACTTATGTGAAAAAGTTTCAGTCTGATAAGCTCGAACCCAAAGCGGATAAATGCATCTTCATAGGATATCCAAAACAGTTGGGTACATCTCCTATCTCAGATCCGAAAGCAAAGTGTTTGTTTCTAGAAACGGATCCTTTCTCGAGGAAAGGTTTCTCTCGAAAGAATTGAGTGGGAGGGTAGTAGAACTTGATGAGGTTATTGAACTATCACTTCAACCAGTGTGTAGCAGGGCACAGAAGTTGTTCATGTGGCGCCTACAACAATTGAAGTGACAGCTGATGATGTTGATCATCGAGCATCGGATCAAGTTACTACAAGCCTCGTATGTTGACAAGGTCGCGTACTACTGCAGAGTGGTACGGTAACCCTGTCTTGGAGGTCATGTTGTTGAGCAACAATGAACCTACGAGTTATGGAGAAAGCAATGGTGGGCCCGGATTCCGACAAATGGCTGGAAGCCATAAAATCCGAGAGAGGATCCATGTATGAAAACAAAGTGTAGACTTTGGAAGAATTACTTGATGGTCATAGGACTATTGAGTAAAATTGGATCTTTAAAAGAAGACAGACGACGATGGTGATAAGTCACTATTAAGAAAAGCTCGACTTGTCGCAAAGATGTTTTCGACAAGATCAAACAGTTGACTATGATGAGACTTTCTCACTCGTAGCGATGCTAAAGGTCTGTTAGAATTATGTTAGTAGTTGCTGCATTATTTATGAAATATTGCACGTAGGATGTCAAAACATTGTTTCCTCGACGGTTTCCTTGAGCAAACATTGTATGTGATACAACCAAGAGGTTTTTGTCGATCCTAAAGATACTAGCAAGTATGCAAGCTCCAGTGATCCTTCAATGGACTGGTGCAAGCATCTCGGGGTTGGAATATACACTTTGATGAGATGATCAAAGATTTTGGGTTTGTACAAGGTTTATGAGAAACTTGTATTTCCAAAGAAGTGAGTGGGAGCACTATAGAATTTCTGATAGGTATATGTGGTTGACATATTGTGGATCAGAAGTAATGTAGAATTTCTGTAAAGCATACAAGGTTGTTTGAAAGAAGTTTTCAAAGGAGTACCTGGATTACGCTACTTGAACGTTGAGCATCAAAGATCTATGGAGATAGATCGAAAGCGCTTAATAGAAGTTTCAACAAGATGCATGCCTTGACAAGTTTTTGAAAGAGTTCAAAATAGATCAGCAAAGAAGGAGTTCTTGGTTGCGTTGTGAGGTGTGAATTTGAGTAAGACTCAAAACCCGACCACGGCAGAATAAAGAGAATAGACGAAGGTCGTCTTCTATGCCTTAGCTGTAGAATCTAAAGTATGCCATGCTGTGTACCGCACCTGATGTGTGCCTTGACTCAAAGTATGTTGAGAGGTACAGAGAGTGATCCATGATTGAATCACTAGCAGCGGTCGAAATGTATCCTTAGTAACTAATGGACTAAGGATTTTTTCTCGATTATGGAGGTGGTTAAAGAGTTCTTCGTAAAGGGTTACGTTGATGCAAGCTTTGACACTAATCCAAATAACTATGAGTAGTGAAACGGATTCGTATAGTAGAGTATATATATTTGGAGCATTTCCGAATAGCACGTAGTAGCAGCATCTATAAGATGACATAAAGATTTGTAAAGAACGCACGGATCTGAAAGTTTCAGAACCGTTGACTAAAACCTCTCTCACGAGCAAGACGTGATCAGACCCCATAACTATATGGGTGTTGGATTCCTTGGAATCACATGGTGATGTGAACTAGATTATTGACTCTAGTGCAAGTGGAAGACTGTTGGAAATATGCCCTAGAGGCAATAATAAATTAGTTATTATTATATTTCTTAGTTCATGATAATTGTTTATTATCCATGCTATAATTGTATTGATTGGAAACACAATACTTGTGTGGATACATAGACAAAACACTGTCCCTAGTAAGCCTCTAGTTGACTAGCTCGTTGATCAAAGATGGTCAAGGTTTCCTGGCCATAGGCAAGTGTTGTCACTTGATAACGGGATCACATCATTAGGAGAATCATGTGATGGACTAGACCCAAACTAATAGACGTAGCATGTTGATCGTGTCATTTTGTTGCTACTGTTTTCTGCGTGTCAAGTATTTGTTCCTATGACCATGAGATCATATAACTCACGGACACCGGAGGAATGCTTTGTGTGTATCAAACGTCGCAACGTAACTGGGTGACTATAAAGATGCTCTACAGGTATCTCCGAAGGTGTTCGTTGAGTTAGTATGGATCGAGACTGGGATTTGTCACTCCGTGTGACGGAGAGGTATCTCGGGGCCCACTCGGTAATACAACATCACACACAAGCCTTGCAAGCAATGTAACTTAATGTAAGTTGCGGGATCTTTTATTACGGAACGAGTAAAGAGACTTGCCGGTAAATGAGATTGAAATAGGTATGCGGATACTGACGATCGAATCTCGGGCAAGTAACATACCGAAGGACAAAGGGAATGATATACGGGATTATATGAATCCTTGACACTGAGGTTCAAACGATAAGATCTTCGTAGAATATGTAGGATCCAATATGGGCATCCAGGTCCCGCTATTGTATATTGACCGAGGACTCTCTCGGGTCATGTCTACATAGTTCTCGAACCCGCAGGGTCTGCACACTTAAGGTTCGACGTTGTTTTATGCGTATTTGAGTTATATGGTTGGTTACCGAATGTTGTTCGGAGTCCTGGATGAGATCCAGGACGTCACGAGGAGCTCCGGAATGGTCCGGAGGTAAAGATTGATATATAGGAAGTCCTGTTTTGGTCACCGGAAAAGTTTCGGGCTCATCGGTAGTGTACCGGGAGTGCCGGGAGGGGTGCCGGGGACTATCGGGAGGGGTGCCACGCCCCAAGGGGTCTCATGGGCTATGGGAAGAGATAAACCAGCACCTAGTGGGCTGGAATAAGTTCCCACTAAGGCCCATAAGGTTTGAGAAGGAGAAAACACAAGGTGGAAAGAGTTTCCAAGTGGGAAGGTGGAATCCTACTCCAAGTAGGATTGGAGTAGGACTCCTCCACCTCCAATTTCGGCCAAACCTTGAGGGTTTGAGGCTGCCTCTTCCCTCCCCCTCCCTCCTATATATACTAAGGTATTAGGGCTGATTTGAGACAACTTTTTCCACGGCAGCCCGACCACATACCTCCATGGTGTTTCCTCTAGATCGCGTTTCTGCGGAGCTCGGGCGGAGCCCTGCTGAGATTAGATCACCACCAACCTCTGGAGCGCCGTCACGCTGCCGGAGAACTCATCTACCTCTCCGTCTCTCTTGCTGGATCAAGAAGGCCGAGATCATCGTCGAGCTGTACGTGTGCTGAACGCGGAGGTGCCGTCCGTTTGGCACTAGATCGGATCGGATCGTGGGACGGATCGCGGGACGGTTCGTGGGACGGTTCGCGGGGCGGATCGAGGGACGTGAGGATGTTCCACTACATCAACCGCATTTCTTAACGCTTCTGCTGTACGATCTACAAGGGTACGTAGATCACTCATCCCCTCTCGTAGATGGACATCACCATGATAGGTCTTCGTGCGCGTAGGAAAATTTTTGTTTCCCATGCGACGTTCCAACAATAGGTGCATTAAATTAAATAGCATTTAATATGGTGATATAACAAGGAACCCATGTTTTCACATGGAAGCAATGCACCTGCGACTAGCAACGCTATCAACAGGGTTAAGCAAGCGGTAACATAGCCAATCAGTGGTTTGCAAGGTCGAACAGGTTGAAGGTTAACATGGCATTGTTGAGAGGCTGGTATTTAACATGTGGTAGGCAACGAGACATAATCGACAGCAACGGTAAACTAGCATGGCAATGATAGTAATGGTATCTGGGGAAATGATCATCTTGCCTGAGATCCCGCTTGGAAGAAGAACGCCTCCGTGAAGCAGACGAACCGACGTAGTCGAACGGGTCCTCACATCCGACACGCTTGCGGAACTCTATCGAGACGGGGAAACCGGAAACAAGCATCAACACACTATATTCACCACACGATGCACAACACATATGATGCATGAGCTACCGAATACATGCAAGTCACGGCATGACAAATCACACAATCACACCTACACATTAAGTGAAGTTCAATATGCACGAGTTGCATATTGACGAAACTCCACGTTAATTATTTAGTTCACTCCCGGTTATCTACACGGCAATATTAATGTTGTCAAGCATGCAAGAGGTGAAGCAGAAATTAAACTACCTATCTAGACATTTTAAATGAGGTCGGAAATGTCATATAGCACCTCCGAAACAACCTCACATGTTAATTTACAATTCTGTCCAGATCTGAACTAATGCATTTAATTAGTTGTTAAACAGCAAAACAAATAGGTTCACGTGATTCTATGCGTTAAGGAAATCAATCTACACATAAAGAACATCTCCAACGGAGCTACGGTTCAAAAGATACAAGCATCACAAGATATGATGGCATGAATGCAACAATGTGTGCAACGGCGGCTACGAGCACTTCAACACATACAAACAGCAAGAGAAAATGAAACTACACGAGATCCTAAGCAAGTTTCATGTAGAACACGATCAAATCGGAGCTACGGTTCAAAAACTACGAGCAAAACAAGAAATGACTACAATCTGCCAAAATCAGCCACATAGCATTTTCTATGCCCCACAACTACGGCTACACAACTCCGATAAGCTCAAGCAAGGCATGGCACGGAAGAGGGCAAGACGCACTACTACAAACAACTAACAACAACTAGCGTAGCAGCAAGGAGCACTAGGAAAAGAAGACACAAAATGGCATCTCACACACTATCTCAGACTTAGTGAAAACAACACCTCATGAAAGTGCAGTTTTCAGCCTGAAGCAATATTGACAGCAGCAAAAACCTAAGCTACAGGTCTCCAAATGGCATGAAACTTCACAACATGCTAGAGAAACACAAGGGGTACAACTAACTCCATTGGACCAACCCCAAAAGAGCTACAGATCACAAGATGCAAGCAAGACAAGACAGCAACAAAATATAACAGATTCCAGACTTGGAAATATTTCAGCACCTCTAAAACAGCACTATTTCTAGCAACTTGAGAGCAAGCAAAACACACCTAAACTTGCATTTATATTGCACCTAAAAATACCAGGGGCTAAACAAAACATCCAAGATCAACTCTCTAGTTGACAACTAATTCAAACGAGGCACGGAATAAATCCTACGAATTAATCAAAAGGGCAACATAGCAAAATATCTCGCGAACTAACTTACTCAAAAGCTAAAACTAATTGCACAGAAAAATCCATGGGATTTTCTACCCCGGAAACATATAAAATATGTGGGGTTTGCAACACAAAATAAAGCCGCACAAAAATGCGGGAAAATAAACCATTTACGGGGAAATAAACTACCGGCAATCCATACACGCAAAAATACAAATGACTGGTCTAAAATGCATAGAAAAATGGTCCCTAAAACATGGACATTTCTAAAACGGCATACGGGCAATACGGTCTAGCGCGAAAAATAAATACGGCGTCTATCCTATTGTAACAGCACACAAAACTAGGCCTGGTCGGTGGGCCGCTGGGGCTGGGGATGGCCCAGGTCGCCGGCCGAGGTAGCCCCTCGCTGGGTCAGGCAACGCGGGAGGAGCAGGGCGCTCCCGATCCCGTCGAGGCGAGGCCCCAGGCGGCGGCGGCCACAGGTTACCGAGGCGGCGGCGGCTCGGGCCGGTCGGCAACGAGACGGCGGCGAGGGGACACGCGGATCCGGCAGCGGGGTTGGTGGCGAGCTCCGCGAGGGCGACGGCGCACCGGAGGGCTTCCCTGCAGCACGCCTCGGCGGCCATGGAGTTCGAGGGCGACGACGGCTCGGGGAGGCGACCGCCTCGGCTCTCCGGCGAGCGGCGGCCGGAGGCGGCCGGGGACAGCGCGGAGGCCGCGGGGGCAGCGAGGCAGCGCGCTAGGGCGAGGGGCGGCGCCGGGAAGCGACAGCGGCGACATGCTCCGGGAGGCAGGGAGGCGCGGCGGCGCTCGGGCCCAGATGGGCTCGGGCGGGCCTCTCTCGGGCTAGCGGGCCCGGCGGCTGGCAGGGGAGAGAGTGCTGGCTGTGGCGGCTAGGGTTTGGTAGGTGGGGCGGAAATCAAGGAGAGATTAGAGGGAGGTTGTCCGAAAATTAGAGGGGGTCTATATATAGACAACCGGGGGGGCTCGGTTAACCGGAATCGCGCTCCGGATCCAACCACGGGGTCGGATTCAGATGATTCCGAATGCAGGTATGGGTACACGGCCGTGTTGTGTAGATATCCGGAGACGAGAGGGGAAACGGGCGGCGCGGCACGGATTTAAAAACACCGACAGACGTCCGACGGTAGACCGAATACGGTGTCGCTACGGTCGACCGTTCGGGTACCAGACGGTCTCCGATCGCGACGTAATTCGACAGGCGACCTAGCTATATCAAATCGCGACCGCGTGCCAAGTTTCACCTCGATCAGAGAAAGTTTTAAACGCAATTTAAAAACAGGGTTTCGACGGTGCCGCGGGCGCGTGCGAGTGCGGTCAGGCTCGGAACGAATGACGACGATAACCGGCAACTAACAACGGATGCAAGTTTTGAAAACGAGCGGCAACGGAGACGCCGATGCAATGCAGATGATGCGCATGATGCGATGATGATGTGACAAATAAAAATAGACACACGACGAAAACGGAAAGAGAGGGGAATCTTCTGGAACGTCGGCATCGGGCTGTCACACATGCCTTGCATTAGACCATTCATGCATCATATGTGTCTTGCATCGTGTGGTGTATATCTGTGTTGATGCTTGTTTCCGGTTTGCTTCGTCTCGATAGAGTTCCGCAAGCGTGTCGGGAAGTGAGGATCCGTTCGAACACAACGGTTCGTCTGCTTCACGGAGTCATCCTTCTTCTCAGCGGGATCTCAGGCAAGATGACCATTTCCTCAGATACCATTACTATCATTGCCATGCTAGATTTATCGCTTCTACCAATTATGTCTCGTTTCCTCCCACATGCTAAATATCAGCCTCTCTACAATGCCATGAAACCTTCAACTGTTCAACCTAGCAAACCACTGATTGGCTATGTTACTGCTTGCTTAACCATGTTGTTAGCGTTGCTAGTTGCAGGTGCATTGCTTCCATGTGAAAACATGGGTTCCTTGTCATAACACCATATTAATGCTATTTAATTTAATGGACCTATATACTTGGTAAAAGGTGGAAGGCTCGGCCTTTCTAGCCTGGTGTTTTGTTCCACCTTTGCCTCCTTAGTTTCGGCTACCGGTGTTATGTTCCATAAATGAGCGCTCCTAACACGATCGGGGTTGTTATGGGGACCCCCTTGATAATTCGTTTTAGATTAAAGCTGGTCTGGCAAGGCCCAACATTGGTACTACATTTCCCAACATAATAATTTTGTTAATACTGAAAGCATAGGGCGTCATGAACCCGAGGAGTAATTTCACATAATACACGGAGGGCCAGTGTTGATGGTGCTGGTCCAAAACAGAGCAGCTTACTAATGCTACCCGGGGCAACTCGGCGTTTGGCGTGGTAACCATCGCTCATCCGTCGTGTCCTGAGAACGAGATACGCGGCTCCTATCGGGATCGTCGATACGCCGGGCGGCCTTGCTGGATTAGTTTTACCTTTGACGAGATATCTTGTGCATCGGGATTCCGGTGATGCTTTGGGTAATCTCAGAGTTGAGGTTTTCCACTAGGGAATCCGACGAGGTCGCGAGCTTCGTGATTGAGGATTTCTATGCGGCTTGTGGTAATTTGTGATGGACTAAGTGGAGCACCCCCTGCAGGGTTAAATCTTTTTCGAAAGACGTGCCCGCAGTTATGTGGCAACGTGGATACTTTGTTTAACACTGGTTCTAGATAACTTGAAGTTAACTTAATTAAACTTGCCAACTGTGTGCGTAACCGTGACTGTCTCTTTTGTGAGTTCCTTCTCCGATCGAGGACACGGTGGGGTTATGTCTGACGTAGGTAGGTGTTCAGGATCATTCATTTGATCATCAGTAGTTCACGTCCGCTATGCGTAGATCTTCCCCCTCTTATTTCTTGTACTCGTAAGTTTAGCCACCTCATATATGCTTAGCCGCTGCTGCAACCTCACCACTTAACCATGCCTCACCCATTAAGCTTTGCTAGTCTTGATACCTTTGGAAATGAGATTGTTGAGTCCCCTGTGGCTCACAGATTACTACAACACCAGTTGCAGGTACATGTAAAGGTTTCTTGACGCGAGCGCATTGATTGCACATTTGGAGTTGCTTGTTCTTCTTCTTCTTCTTCATTGATCTAGGATGGTTTCTAGGCCGGCAGCCTGGAATAGCAAGGATGGACGTCGTTCTTCTTTTGTCGTTTGTTTTCGTCCGTAGTCGGACCCTGCTCTTTTTCATGATGATTATGTAATGTACTGATGTGACTCTGATGTAGCTTGTGGCGAGTGTAAGCCAATTCTATATATATATATATATATATCTCTTCTTTTCAGTACATGTACTTGTAACAATATCCATTCTTGCGACACGATGAGATGTGCTTCTATCCCTGA
The DNA here is from genome assembly GCF_904849725.1 of Hordeum vulgare subsp. vulgare. Taxonomy (NCBI): domain Eukaryota; kingdom Viridiplantae; phylum Streptophyta; class Magnoliopsida; order Poales; family Poaceae; genus Hordeum; species Hordeum vulgare. Next base: position 93,033,496 of record NC_058524.1, on the reverse strand, counting down.
CATGGCTTTCGTGCCAAATTGAGGATAGGGTCGCATCTTGGGCGTGACAAGTTGGTATCAGAGCAGTACCGACCTAGGAGCCCCCTTGATTGATCGAACTTGGCCGAGTCGAGTCTAGTGAAAAACTGCTTTGAGTCTAGTTATATATCGGAGAATAGGATTGTTTTTTCTCCTCTTCTATGCTCTGGTGAGGAATCTTGACGTAATAATTTATTCTACTCCTCTTCTCACTCAAATTTTTTTGGGATCACGCGGATATTTTTGGAATCTATATGATGCCGATGTGATGGAGTTCTGTCTTGGTGCCTCCTATCTGCTTTGAGTTTCAGGGGAGTTGAGCTCCAGGGGATTCTTGAGCACATCGCTATCATTCAGGTTTCTTAGTATCTCAGAACGAAGGATGTTCGTAATTGCATCAATACTAGTAGTGGCGAGATAACCCTGATGTCCCCAGTACTGGTGCGGATTGTTCGGGAGTACTGCGATACTTTATATCGTTGTGATCACAAGGGTCTGTTGTAGATGAAGGTCCGAGATTCTGGTCGTGTGTTGACGGATGTGATACAGGTGACGGGTTAGTATAGGAGTTGTGTGATATTACTCCTTGTATCCGTGTACCAGATTGCATGACCAGATATTTCGGGAATTCATAGGTGGGAATTCAAGTAGTTGCTTATAGGACAACCTTCCAACAAATCCTCACCCTTTGTTTTGTTGAACTATGGTAATTCAAGTTGCTTCGATGTCAAGTGGTGATTTCAGACCTTTCCAAGAGGTGTTCTCATATTTTTATGTGAATGCTAATTCTTTTGCTCTATCAATTGTCTTATCAATTCCTTTCAACCGGAGTCATCGTATCAATTCCATTCAACCGGTGTGCTTCTCTTCAGTGAATTCAATCCTCTCTAATTTTGCAAGATCATTCTCTCAATTCTTTCCGGAGTTCATCTCATCTGTTCCAAGTCGTCTTTGTTTTTCCCCGCCCTCCCACCCTTTTCTTTAGTGTTTGGATTTCATCCAAGAGTTTTCTTTTCATGGTGCTTCCGTTGTCTGTTCTTTTCTCTCTTACCCGATGATTCATTGTGAAGATTCTCAGGAGCTTCATGTTCATCCTTATTCAGTCTTGTTATTTTTCTGGTGAATTCAATTTAGTTGTCAGTGTCTTCTTATCCATTCATCCTTGTAATTCTTTCCTGTGTTGGAAATTCTTATGAGCCTATCTTGCTAATCATTCCTTTTTTTATCCGGTGTGTTGAAGATATCTCGGAAGTTTCGTGTTTTCTATTCTTTAAGTATTTCGAGGTTCTCAACCTCATCTAGTTTTCTTTATACCGGTGCAATATCAATCTTTCTTGCAATCTTTTCAACGGTAGTTTCTTTTCAGTGGGCCTATAACCCACAAGTTTTTCCCAGGATCTTTCCTGGCTCTTGTAATCTTTTCCGGAGATCTCTCATTCTTTTCAACTATGATGTAAGTATGATTTCCATCAGTCATATTACTTCTTCAAGATCTATTCGAATTAATTCTCATATTTGGCTCAACATTCCATTCTTCTTTATTCCGGAATGTCTCATTATCCTTGGTGTTGTTTCTCGTCATCATTCTCAGCTTGCAAATTTGAAGGAGTGTTTCTCTCAAATCTTGGTTCATTCTCTTGGAGATTCATCATTTCAGCTTTGTGCCGTCATCTTAATTGTTGTCAATCATGAGTAATCACTTTCTTGCTATCCGGTGCATTTCTGAGCTGTTTTTATTTCTCGTTCCCCCGAAGGCCATCATTTCAGAAGACTTCTTTGTTCTCAGCTTTCAGCTTTCGCTCTATAATTCTTCTCAATTGTTGTCTCTTCGTTCGTCTCTCGGTTATTCCGGTGCCTTGTTCAAGTTTTCTCTCAGGTGGCTCATGATCTCTTCTTTATCATGTATCTCCATTAATTCATGGTGTTCCCATTCAATTGTGAAATCTTACCGGTGCGTCCTTCAATCATGCCTCAAGTGGTGCTTATCTCTCTGCCTCTTCAAGATTAATTTCTAGGAGAATAAGTGATGCGCTAAATCCGTTGCTTGTCATCAATTAAACTTGATGAAGGATAAGCATAACATAATTCTTATTCCTGTTTCATAGAGATTTCAATTCTTGTTCCGGAGTGGCTCATGATATCAATTCCTTTTTCTCAAGTGTTCTTATCTTTTCTTTCTGGAATGCCAAGTTTTCTCAAGTTTCTCTTCGTGAAGCTTCATCGAAGACTTTGCAAGGTCATAATCTTATTCTTTTATACCTTCATGTCTTTGCATCATTCATTTGTATACGGAGGTCCTTCTTGGTGGTTCGTCAAGATTTCATTCATTCTGAAGTGTTCTTCAAGATTCTTGTTGGAGAACCTCAAGTATCCGTTCTCTTGCATTCCCAAGTGAATTTGTTCTTCCTTTATCCTTTGAGGTGGTATTATAGCATTCTTGTTAGTGTAGGACCCTCGAAGAGATTTCCTTTCAAGAATGAGATAATTAAACTCACCAATTCTATGATCATGAGACATATTTCAACCCATGATTTCTTCATTGAGCTATCTTGCTTTGGATTTCACCTAAGGCTTTTCCTATGGATTGTGCTATCATGGTGCTTGTCATTAATTCCAGTTCTAAATGCACCCTCTTGGTGTAAGAAATTGTTCATATCTTTATGATCTCAATCTATCCTTGTTTCTTTTAGTGGTTGGTTGTCACCTCATAAATGTTGAGGTGATCTTCATAAGCCCACTACTATCTTCTTCGTTGGTGGTTTTCCAACCACTACGTCAATTCTCTGTCTCGAGGCTCTTCAATTCTATTGTGATGATAGTTGTCATTCTTTTCTTCATTCTCTTCTTCCGCTTGAGCTAGTTCATATTCTCTTGTTCTCGATGCTTTGTGATGTTGCTCTTTTGGGTCTATTATGTTGTTCTATCAAGTTCATGGTGTTCCCTTGTTCTATTTAGTTGTTTGTTGTGCATATTGTCTAATTCTCTCTTCTTGTCGAATTTTTTGTCCCATTTTCCTACCGAAGTGCTGCCGAAATTTTCCGTGAATTCTTGCTTGTTTCACATATCATCCCTCATCTCTTTGCAACTTTCAAGTATCGTTGGTTTCACTCGTTTGTAAAGAAGCGACTAAGTTTTTACCTCTTGCTTTCTCATCCTCTCCCCCCTTTCTTTCCTGGATCTCGGGGCAAGATCCTCTTGCAGTGTAGGAGAGTTGTGACAGCCCGATGCTGACGCCCCCGAAGATTCCCCTGTTAATTCCGTTTCCGTCGTGTGATATTTTGTTTGTTGCATTCATCTTGCGCATCATGGCATCATGCATGGCATCATGTCAATTGTGTTTTGTCGGTGTTGCTTGTTGCCGTGTTGTTGGGTGTTAGTGCCTTGTGAGTGGCGTTGTTTTGTTGGAGTGTTGAGAGAGGGTGTGTGAGAGCCACCGCTAAACCCTGTTGCACCGCGAACCACTCCCCTCCTCTCTTCTCTTTGATTTTGTTTTGGGGTTGTGTAAAAGTTCCGTTTTAACCCCTTTTAAAAATCGTCTTCTTTCAAAACTCCTTTTATTAAATGTGAGGGCAACCCTTGGGTTTTTATTTTATTTCTCCTTGTGTGTTATTTTAAAACCCTCTCATTTTCTTTTCTCTTTTAAAGGGCTTTTATTTTATCCTTTAAATAAAGAGGTTTTATTTAATTCTTCAAAGGGGTTTGATTTTTATTCTTTTGTAAACGGGTTTTAATTTTAATTCTTCAAAAGGTTTTATATTATTTCTTTTAAAAATTCCCAATCTATTTCTTATAGATGGGGTGTGTTTTTAAAGAGTCAAAAGTATTTTTTTTACTATTTTATTTTATTTTGTTTAATTCTTTTCTTTGTGTGTTTCCTGTTTTAAAAATAAAAACAAGATGAGAGTGGGAGAGAGGCCACGTTGTACGCCACTTGGGCCTCTAGACCGGGCCGCAGCCCAGGTGCCTCGCCCCAACCCTAGCGTAGCCCCTCGTCCCGATCCCCTCTCCTTCTCCCCGTGCGTCTCCCTCCTCCAGCCCGATCCCTCTTCTCTCCTCGTTCCTCCCCTGCGTCGTTTCCCCCAGGCCCGATCCCCTCCAACCCCGCGACGCCCCTGGCGTCCCGTGCTCGCGCCGCCCCGCGTCCTCGCCTCCCAGGTCGCCGCCTCCCCTTTGCCTCCACCCGCCGGAGCCCCATGCCCGCTCGACCCTAGTAGCTGTGTGCAACTGGTGATGTGGTGCGGGAGCACCCAAGATCCTCTGCTAGCTTCCGCTCAGTGGCCTCGCCGGACCGGCCGTCACCGGCGACCACCTCCAGGTCGGCCATGTCGTCCTCTCCCTTCTCCTCCCACTGGTTCCCTCTCTCTCCCTCACCCCACTATCTTTTCCTTTTCTTCAGGAACATCACGCCAAGGCCATGCTTGAAGGAAGCCAGCACCAGCCAGCAGGTCGCCCGTGCCTTCCTCTCCGTCGCCCCGGGCATCTACTTCCTCTCCTTCCCCATTTCTTCTTCTGCTCTCCCTCTCTCTCATGCTCCCCCTTTCTCTGTTTCTCTGAACAACAACTGCAGGTGCAGCCATGAACGCGCCCTGCGAGCTCCATCTCTGCGGATCGAGCCCCATAGCCATCGGGAATGGATTAGGTGCTCCGGGATCCGCCCATCCCGCTGGTGCCCGCTGGATCTAGATGCCCCGACCTGCATCCCCGACCTGCATCCGAACCTGTCAATGGTGCTGTCTCCGTTTCGTGTTTCAGTTTCGTCAGGTTCCCCACAGGATATGTTCATTTGAGTAGAAATTCAGTTAATACCACAATTAGTTCGTAGCCCAACTGGTCAGCCGCGCTAGCACATACACAGAGGTCTGGGGTTTGAATCCCTCTCACCCCTATTTTTCCTTTTGATATTTTGATACTTTAGGTTGCCCACGGTTCAATCTTATCTAGCCCAATGCTCATATGTTGGACACTATCACAGCGCTAGCACACTCGCGTGTGCCTTGTAGTGAGACCGAGAGGTCCTGTGTTCAAATCCCAGCTCCCCATGTTATTTTTTTCATACTTGGGCCTGATCTGGCGCTTGGTTGGGCTGTGTCTCCACTTTCGGCCCATTTCTTTTTTTAATCTTTGCTAGGAATTTTGCTTTTCAGAAAAAATCAACATATTTTCAAATGCCCGTAGTTTCTAATCCGTGCATCGGATTGCGATGAGTTATATATGTAACCTGGCTAGAATTTTACGTAGGTTAATATTTTCCAGCTCTCATGCATAATCAGAACTGTTTAAAAACACCAGCTGTTTGCATCGGTTTGCGTGTCGACGTGTTGAAAACGGTTTAGGTCGTAACTATTTGTCCGTAGCTCCGTTGGAGATGTGCCAGATATGTAAATGGACCAGAACGACGAGTAGAATCACGTGAACCACTTTGTTTTGCCGTTTAACAAACCTAAAATGTGATTAGGACAAATCTGGATAGAATTAAGATTTAACACGTGGGGTGATTTCGGAGATGCTATATGTCGTTTCCGGCCTCATTTAAAATGCCTAGCTAGGTAGATTAATTTTTGCTTCACCCCTTGCCATGTTAACAACCTTTTAATATATCTGTGTACCTGAACGGGAGTGAACTAAATAATTCAACGTGGAGTTTCATCGATATGCAACTCGTTGCATATCGAGCTTCACTTAATGTGTAGTGTTTGTGTGAGGTGAATTGCCATGCCATGCCTTAAATTAGACCGTTCATGCATCATATGTGTCTTGCATCGTGTGGTGTATATCTGTGTTGATGCTTGTTTCCGGTTTGCTTCGTCTCGATAGAGTTCCGCAGGCGTGTCGGGAAGTGAGGATCCGTTCGAACACGTCGGTTCGTCTGCTTCACGGAGTCATGCTTCTTCTCAGCGGGATCTCAGGCAAGATGACCATTTCCTCAGATACCATTACTATCATTGCCATGCTAGATTTATCGCGTCTACCAATTATGTCTCGTTGCCTACCACATGCTAAATATCAGCCTCTCTACAATGCCATGAAACCTTCAACTGTTCGACCTAGCAGACCACTGATTGGCTATGTTACTGCTTGCTTAACCATGTTGTTAGCGTTGCTAGTTGCAGGTGCATTGCTTCCATGTGAAAACATGGGTTCCTTGTCATAACACCATATTAATGCTATTTAATTTAATGGACCTATATACTTGGTAAAAGGTGGAAGGCTCGGCCTTTCTAGCCTGGTGTTTTGTTCCACCTTTGCCTCCTTAGTTTCGGCTACCGGTGTTATGTTCCATAAATGAGCGCTCCTAACACGATCGGGGTTGTTATGGGGACCCCCTTGATAATTCGTTTTAGATTAAAGCTGGTCTCGCAAGGCCCAACATTGGTACTACATTTTCCCAACATAATAATTTTGTTAATACTGAAAGCATAGGGCGTCATGAACCCGAGGAGTAATTTCACATAATACAGGGAGGGCCAGTGCTGATGGTGCTGGTCCAAAACAAAGCAGCTTACTAACGCTACCCGGGGCAACTCGGCGTTTGGCGTGGTAACCATCGCTCATCCGTCGTGTCCTGAGAACGAGATACGCGGCTCCTATCGGGATCATCGACACGCCGGGCGGCCTTGCTGGATTAGTTTTACCTTTGATGAGATATCTTGTGCATCGGGATTCCGGTGATGCTTTGGGTAATCTCAGAGTTGAGGTTTTCCACTAGGGAATCCGACGAGGTCGCGAGCTTCATGATTGAGGATTTCTATGCGGCTTGTGGTAATTTGTGATGGACTAGTTGGAGCACCCCTGCAGGGTTAAATCTTTTCGGAAAGCCGTGCCCGCGGTTATGTGGCAACGTGGATACTTTGTTTAACACTGGTTCTAGATAACTTGAAGTTAACTTAATTAAACTTTCCAACTATGTGCATAACCGTGACTGTCTCTTTCGTGAGTTCCTTCTCCGATCGAGGACACGGTGGGGTTATGTCTGACGTAGGTAGGTGTTCAGGATCATTCATTTGATCATCAGTAGTTCACGTCCGCTATGCGTAGATCTTCCCCCTCTTATTTCTTGTACTCGTAAGTTTAGCCACCTCATATATGCTTAGCCGCTGCTGCAACCTCACCACTTAACCATGCCTCACCCATTAAGCTTTGCTAGTCTTGATACCTTTGGAAATGAGATTGTTGAGTCCCCTGTGGCTCACAGATTACTACAACACTAGTTGCAGGTACATGTAAAGGTTACTTGACGCGAGCGCGTTGATTGCATATTTGGAATTGCTTGTTCTTCTTCTTCTTCTTCTTCATTGATCTAGGATGGGTTCCAGGCCGGTAGCCTGGAATAGCAAGGATGGACGTCGTTCTTCTTTTGTCGTTTGTTTTCGTCCGTAGTCGGACCCTGCTCTTCTTCATGATGATTATGCAATGTACTGATGTGACTCTGATGTAGCTTGTGGCGAGTGTAAGCCAATTCTATATATATATATATATCTTGTTTTCAGTACATGTACTTGTAACGATATCCATTCTTGTGACACGACGAGATGTGCTTCTATCCCTGGCGAGGCCTTCATGCCAAATTGAGGATAGGGTCGCATCTTGGGCGTGACACGCCGCCACGCCGTTAGGCTATTGGAGAACTCATCTACCTCTCCGCTCCCTCTTGCTGGATCAAGAAGGCATAGATCGTCAGTGAGATATACGTGTGCTGAACGTGGAGGTGCCATCCGTTCGGCACTAGATCAGGATGGATCGTGATGAGATCGCGGGACGGATCTTGATGGGATCGCGGGACGGATTGCGATTTGGATCGCGAAGATGTTCGACTACATCTACCGCGTTATATACGCTTCCATCTAGCGATCTACAAGGGTATGTATATGCACTCTATCCTCTCGTAGATGGTCATCACCATGGGTAGATCTTATGTGTGCGCAGGAAATTTTGTGTTTCCCATGCGACGTGACCCATCATGTGATACACACAAGGCATTCCTCCGGTGTCAATGAACTGCATAATCTCATGGCCATAGGAACATATACATTGACATGCACAAAACAATAGCAGTAAACTAGATATGTTCAAATGCTATGCTTAAGTTTGGGTCTTGTCCATCACATCATTCTCCTAACGATGTGACCCCGTTATCAAAAGACAACCCATGTGTATGGCTAGGAAACCTTAGCCATCTTTGATCAACGAGCTGGTCTAGTAGAGGCTTACCAGGGACACTTTGTTGTCCATGTATCCACACATGTATTTGAGTTTCCCATCAATACAATTTTAGTATGGATAATAAATGATTATCATGAACAAGGAAATATGATAATAACTACTTTATTATTGCCTCATGGCATATTTCCAACAGTCTCCCACTTGCATTAGAATCAATAATCTGTTTCACATCACCATGTGATTAACACCCAATGAGTTCTAGGGTTTGATCATGTTTTGCTTCTGATAGAGGTTTTAGTTAACGTGGCTGCAACATTCAGATCCATATGTATGTTGCAAATCTCTATGTCATACTGTAGATGCTTCTATCACATTCTACTTGGAACTATTCCAAATGACGTCTCCACTATACGAATCCGGTTTGCTACTAAGAGTCATCTGGATTGGTGTCAAATCTTGCATCGGCGTAACCCTTTACGATGAACTCTCTTATCACCTTCATAATCGAGAAACATCTCCTTAGTCTTCTAGTTACTAAGGATAACTTTGACCGATGTTGTGTGATGCACTCCTAGATCACTCTTGTACCCCTTGACAGACTCATGGCAAGGCACACACTAGATGCGGTACACATGATGACATACTATAGAGCCTACGACTAAGGCAGAGGGGGCGACCTTCGCTTTTTCTCATTCTTCTGCCATGGTCGAGCTTTCAGTCTTACTCAAATTCACACCTTACAATATAGGCAATAACTCCTTCTTTGACTGATCTATTTTAAACTCTTTCAAAATCTTGTCAAGTATGTATTCATTTAAATTTTTATCAAGCGTCTTGATCTATCTCTATAGATCTTGATGCCCAATGTTTAAGTAGCTTAATCCAGGTTTTCCTTTGAAAAACTCCTTTCAAGCAACCCTATATGATTTTTAGAAATTCTACATCATTTGCGATCTACAATATACTTTCAGAAATTCTATAGTGCTCCCACTCACTTTCCTGTAAATACAAGTTTCTTCATAAACTCTGTATAAACCCAAAGCTTTGATCACTCATCAAAGCGCTTATTCCAACTCTAAGATGCTTGCACCAGTCCATAAATGGATTGCTGGAGCTCGCATTCCTTTTAGCATCCTTAGGATCGACAAAACCTTCTCGTTGTATCACATACAACCTTTCCTCAGGGAAACCCTTAAGGAAATGATGTTTTAACATCCATCTGCCATATTTCATAATTGAAAAATGCAACAACTGCTAACATAATTCCAATAGAGTTTAGGATCGCTACGGGTGAGAAAGTCTCATCATAATCAACTCCTTGAAATCGTCAGGAACCTCTTTGCGACAAATCGATCTTTCTAAATGGTGACATTTACCATCATCGTATGTCTTCCTTTTGACGATCCATTAGTACTTAATAGCTTTACGACCATCAAATAGTTCTTCCAAAGTCCACACTTTGCTTTTATACATGGATCCTATCTCAGATTTCATGGCCTCCAGCCATTTTTTGGAATATGGGACCACCACCGCTCATGTGATGTGCTACTCTCTGGTTGAAGTGATGGTTCAATAACCTCATCAAGTACCACCATCCTCCCACTCAATTATTTCGAGAGAAACATTTTCTCGAGAAATAACTTGTTCTTAGCAACAAAAACTTTGCCTTAGGATCTAAGATAGGAGGTATACCCGACTATTATCTTTGGGTATCCTATGAAGACTCATTTATCTACTTTGGGTTCGAGCTTAGCAGGTTGAAGCCTTTTGACATAAGCATCATAGCCCCAAACTTTAAGAAACGACAGCTTACGTTTGTCCAAACCGTACTTCATACGGTGTCATCTCAAACGGAATTATATGGTGCCATATTTAAAGTTAATGTGGTTGTATCTAATTCATAACCCCAAAACGGTAGTGCCAAATCAGTAAGAGACATCATACTACGCACCATATCCAGTAGGGCACAACTACGACGTACGGACACACTATCACACTATGGTGTTCCAGGTGGCATGAGTTGTGAAACATTTTCCACATTGTCTTAAATGTATACCAAACTCATAACTCATATATTCACCTCCACGATCACGTCGTAGACATTTTATCCCTTTGTCACGATGATCTTCAACTTCACTCTGAAATTTCTTGGACTTTTCAACATTTCATACTTGTGATTCATGAAGTAAATATACTCGTCTCTACTCAAATCATCTCTCAAGTAAGAAAATAACGATATCCATTGCATGCTTCAGCCCTCATTGGACTGCATACATCGAAATGTATTATTTCCAATAAGTCACTTGCCCGTTCCATCTCACTGGAAAACGGGGTCTTCAGTAATCTTACCCATGTGGCATGGTTTACATATCTCACGCAATTCAAAAATCGAGTGAGTCCAAAGATCCATTAGCATGGAGTTTCTTCATGCGTTTACACCAATAGGCATGGTTTGCATGTCTCAATCGATTCAAAATTGAATAAGTCCAAAGATCAATTAGCATGGAGTCTCTTGATGCCTTCTACACCAATATGACCTAAGCGGCAGTGCCACAAGTAAGTGGTATTATCATTACTAACTTTGCATCTTTTGGCATCAATGCTATGAACATGTGATTCACTACTATCGAGACTCAATAAACCATTCATATTGGGTGCATGATCATATAAGATTGTATTCATGTAAACAGAATAACCCATTAATCTCTCACCTACATAAATAATCGTCTCGCAATAAACAAAATCAATATAATGTTCATGCTCAACGTAGACACCAAATAACATTTATTTAGGTTTATCACTAATCCTGAAGGTAGATGGAGGGTGCAATGGTGATCACATCAACCTCGGAAACACTTCCAACACACGTCAACACCTCACCCTTAGCTAGTCTCTGTTTATTACACAACTCCTGTTTTGAGTTATTAATATTAGCAACTGAACCGGTAGCAAATACCCACGAGCTACAACGAGCACCAGTAAGGCACACGTCAATAACATGTATATCAAGTATACTTTTGTTGACATTGCCAGCCTCCTTATCTGACAAGCATTCGGGGTAGTTCTGCTCTGAGTGACCGTTCCCCTCACAATAGAAGCACTCAGTCTCAAGTTTGCATTCAACCTTGGGTTTCTTCATTGGAGCGACAACTAGCTTACCATTCTCAAAGTTTCCCTTCTTTTCCTTGCCCTTCTTGAAACTAGTGGTTTTACTAACCATCAACACTTGATGCTCATTCTTGATTTCTACCTTCGTGGTGTAAAACATTGCGAATAGCTCAAGGATCATCATCTCCATCTCTAGCATGTTATAGTTCAACACAAAGCTCGAGTCGCTTGGTGGCAGTGACTTGAAGAACTGTGTCAATCACTATCTTATGTGGAAGATTAACTCCCACTAGATTCAAGCGATTGTAGCACCCACACAATCTAAGCACATGCTCACCAATTGAGCTATTCTCCTTCATATTTCTTGTAAAGAATCTTGTTGGAGTTCTCCTACCTCTCAACATGGGCACGAGCCTGAAATCCCAATTTCAGCTCATGGAACATCTCATATGCTCTGTGACGTTCAAAACATCTTTGTAGCCTTAATTCAAAGTTGTAAAGCATGACACACTGAACTATCAAGTAGTCATCAAAAGCGTGTATGTCAGATGTTCACAACATCCACATATGACGCTTGAGGGGGTGGCACACCGAGCGGCGCATCAAGGACATAAGCCTTCTATGCAGCAATGAGGACAATCCTCAATTTATGGACCCACTCCGCATAATTGCTACTATTATCTTTCAACTTAGTTTTCTCTAGGATCGTATCAAAAATACAAGGGAGCTACAACGCGAGCTATTGTTCTACAACATATTTTGTAAATACAACTTAGACTATGTTCGTGATAATGAGTTGAATTAATAATATTACTTAAGAACTCCCACTCAACTCAATATACCTCAGGTTTTTCGAGTGTTACATGATCCAAATCCACCAACCAAAGTCCGATCATCACGTAAGATGAGGTGGTTTCAATGGTGAACATCTCCATGCTGATCATATCTACGATATGACTCATGTTCGACCTTTTGGTCTCCTGTGTTCCGAGGCCATGTCTATACATGCTAGGCTCGTCAAGTTTAACCCAAGTGATCTGCATGTACAAAACTTGCTTACACCCATTGTACACGAACGTAGAGTCTATCGCACCCAATCATCACGTGGTGCCTCGAAACGACGAACCTTCACAATGGTGGACACTTGGGGAGAACACAATTTTATCTTGTAATTTTAGTGAGGGATCATCTTATAATGCTACAGTCGTCCTAAGCAAAGTAAGATGCATAAAAGGATTAACATCGCATGCAAATCAGAATAGTGACATGATATGGCCATCATGTTGTGCTTTTGATCTCCATCTCCAAAGCACTAACATGACCTCCATTGTAACCGGCATGACACCATGATCTCCATCATTGTGTCGCCATTGAGGTTGTCGCATCAACTATGCTTCTACCACTATTGCTAACTCATAGAGATAAAGTAAACCAAAAAGGCACAAATAATTAAAGACAACCCTATGGCTCCTGCCGGTTGTCGTACTCATTGACATGCAAGTCGTAATAAGCTATACAAAACATGATAATCTCTTACATGATATATATCTCATCATGCCCTTGATCATATCATATCACAACATACCCTGCGAAAACAAGTTAGACGTCCTCTACTTTGTTGTTGCATGTTTTACGTGGATGCTATGGGTAACTAGCAAGAACCTTTCTTACCTACGCAAAGCCAGAACGGTGATATTCAAGTTGCTATTTAACCTTCTACAAGGTATGCCTCTCTCGAATCCGATTCAACTAAAGTGGTAGAGACAAACACCCGCCAACCATCTTTATGCAACAAGTTGCATGTCAGTCGATGGAACCGGTCTCTCGTACATGGACGAGTAAGGTTGTGTTGGGGAACGTCGCGTGGGAAACAAAAAAATTCCTACGCACACCAAGATCAATCTATGGAGACTAACATCTATGAGAGAGGGAGTGCATCTACATACCCTTGTAGATTGATAAGCGGAAGCGTATATAACGTGGTTGATGTAGTCGAACGTCTTCACGATCCAGATCGCAATCCATCCCACGAACTCCTGATAGAGCATTGAAAGGACGACACCTCCGCGTTCAGCACACGTACAACTCGATGATGTCTTCGCCTAATTTATCAAGCAAGTGAGGGCGGAGTGGTAGATGAGTTCCTCGGCAACACGACGGTGTGGTGGCGACGGTGGTGGTGATATCCCGGCAGGGCTACGCCTAGCGTTACCGGAACCGCAAACGGAGGAGAAAACAATCTAGGGAGAGAGAGGGGCGCCAAGGGCTTCATGTGTCCTCTTGGGGCGCCCCTCCCCTCTATATATAGGTGGAGGGGCCTGGGGAACAGCCACTCCAAGCCCTAGGGCGCAGCCAAGGGGGAGGAGGTGGAATCCTAGCCCTCCTCCTTCCCTTTAATACAAAGGTGGACTTTCCACCTTTCCCAAGTGCATGGACCTTGAGGGACTTGTGTGCTTGCTCAATAAGGCTACACCATCTCCCCTAAGCCCATGCAAATCCTTGGGATGTGGTGGAACCCTTGGTGGACTTCTGGACTCCTTTGGAAGTTTCCAAAAACCTTCTAGAAGCTTCCCAATACAATACCGGAAAAACCCGAAACTTTTTCGATGGCCAAAATATGACTTCCCATATATAAATCTTAACCTCCAAACCATTCTGGATCGCCTCGTGACGTCCAGGTCCCATTCGGGACCCCGAACAAATTTCCATTACTACCACACATAACTCATTAATACCAAATGGTCGTCGAACCTTAAGTGTGCACACCTTGCGGGTTCGAGAACTATGCAGACATTACCGTGACACTCTCCGATCAATAACCAATAGCGGGACCTGGATGCTCATATTGGTTCCTGAATATTCTACGAAGATCCTTATTGGTTGAACCTCTATGTCAAGGATTCAGTTAATCCTGTATATTGTTCCCTTTGTCCATCGTTACGTTACATGCCCGAGATTCGATCGTCGGTATCTGCATACCTAGTTCAATCTTGTTACCGACAAGTCTCTTTACTCGTTCCATAATACAAGATCACGTGGCTAACTCTTTAGTCACATTGCTTGCAAGCTTGTTGTGATGTTGTATTACCGAGTGGGCCATGGAGATACCTCTCCGTCATACAGAGTGGCAAATCTGAGTATCGATTCACGTCAACCCAACAAACACCCTCGGAGATACCTCTAGAGCACCTTTACCCCGTTACGTTGTGATGTTTGATACACACAAGGTAGTCCTCCGGTGTTCGGGAGTTGCATGATCTCATGGTCACAGGAACACATACTTGATGTGAAGAAAACAGTAGTAATAAACTGACACGATCATATGCTACGTTCATAGTTTGGGTCTTGTCTATCACATCATTCTCCTAATGATGTCGTCCCGTTATCAAATGACAATGCACGTCTATGGCCAGGAAACATTGACCATCTTTGATCAATGAGCTAGTCCTACAGAGGCTCACTAGGGACAGTGTGTTGTCTATGTACCCACACATGTATTTGAGTTTCCAATCAATACAATTCTAGCATGGATAATAAACGATTATCATGAACAAGGAAATATAATGATAACGAATTTATTATAGTCTCTAGGGAATATTTCCAACGGGTTGGTCTAGGCCGCTTCATCCCACAATACCGCCAAATCAAAATAAGACTAAGAAAGTAAACAATCTGAACATTAATGCCCACAAACACTTTGTGTTCTACTGGTGGATGTGATCTACGCAAAGACCTAGCTCTGATGCCACTGATGGGGAACTTGCATGGGAAAAAATTCCTACGCTCACCAAGATAAATCTATGGAGATCGACATCTACGAGAGGGGAGGTGCATCTACATACCCTTGTGGATCGCTAAGCGAAAGCATTGAGAAACGCGGTTGATGTAGTCGAAATTCTTTGCGATCCAATCATGATTCATCCCGCGATCCGATCACGAACGTCCCGATCATGTGCCGAACTGATGGCACCTTCGTGTTAAGCAGACATTCAGCTTGATGATGCCTTCACCTCCTCGATCCAGTGAGCGACGGTGAACTAGAGGTTGAGTTCTCCGGCAGCACGACGGCGTGGCAGCAGTGGTGCTGGAGCGATATCGGCAGGGCTTCGCCAAGCACTACCGCGACCACAATGGCGGAGAAATACTACAAGAGAGAAAGGAGGGCAGCACCATGGCATTTTCAGGTGTGGCTGTCCTCCCTCTTCTCTAGTATATATAGTAGGGAGGATAAGGTGGCTTGGCCACCAAGAAAGATGGCGCCACGCTTGGGCCAGCCGTCCACTACCCCTTGGTCGCATGGGCCTAGGTGGGGAGGGGCGCCCATCCCACTAGGGGCGGGAGCGCACCCAACTCAGCCCATGTGACCCCTCTGAGGGTGGTGGACCCTTTTCGGTGGACTCTGGAACCCTTTCGGCATTCCCGATACATTACCGGTGATGCACGAAACTTTTTCGGTGACCAAAACGGAACATCCTATATATCAACCTTTACCTCCGGACAATTTTGAAGCTCCTCGTCATGTCCGGGATCTCATCCGGGACTACGAAAAAACTTTGATCACTGATGTCTGCTAGAACTACATTGGTATTTTCCCAAAGAGGAAGGGATGATGCAGTATAGCGATGGTAGGTATTTCTCTTAGTGATGAGACCAGGGTTATCGAACCAGTACGAGAACCTCCTCACACCATGTAAACAACACCTGCACACAAATAACAAATACTCGCAACCCGACGTGTTAAAGGGGTTGTCAATCCCTCCCTGGCAACGACGCCAGAAATTGGCACGTTGGTGGGAGACTATCTTGACTTGATGTTCCCCGGCAATGGCGTCAGAAATTCCTTCTGGTACGACGCCTCGAGATAGGCAAATAACGTGAGGTAAAAGTGGTAGATAGGATAAATAAATCGTGGAACAAATAAATTGCAGCAAGGTATTTTCATGTTTTTGGTTTAATTGATCTGAAAATAAAAGCAAAGGAACATAGATCGCAAATGCAAATATGATGAAAAGAGACCCGGGGGCGTAGGTTTCACTAGTGGCTTCTCTCGAGAAAAATAGCAAACGGTGGGTAAACAATTACTGTTGGACAATTGATAGAACTTCAAATAATCATGACGATATCCAGGCAATGATCATTATATAGGCATCACTTCCAAGATTATTAGACCGACTCCCGCCTACATCTACTACTATTACTCCACACATCGACCGCTATCCAGCATGCATCTAGTGTATTAAGTTCACGGGAAAACGGAATAATGCAATAAGAACGATGACATGATGTAGACAAGATCTATTTATGTAGAAAGAGACCCCATCTTGTTATCCTTAATAGCAACAATACATACGTGTCATTTCCCTTTCTGTCACTTGGATCAAGCATCATAAGATCGAGCCCATCACAAAGCACCTCTTCCCATTGCAAGATAAATAGATCAAGTTGGCCAAACAAAACCAAAATATCAGAGAAGAAATACGAGGCTATAATCAATCACGCATATAAGAGATCAAAGAAGACTCAAATAACTTTCGTGGATAAAAACATAGATTTGATCATAAACTCAAAGTTCATCGGATCCCAACAAACACATCGCAAAAAGACTTACATCGTATGGATCTCCAAGAGACTATTGTATTGATAATCAAGAGAGAGAGAGGAAGCCATATAGCTACTAACTACGGACCCGTAGGTCTACAAAGAACTACTCATGCATTATCGGAGAGGCACCAATGGACATGAGGAACCCCTCCATGATGGTATCTATATTGGATCTGGTGTTTCTGGACTCTGCAGCGACTGGAATTTATTTTCGCCCCCCCCCCTAGGGTTTCTGGAATATTGGGGTATTTATAGAGCAAAGAGGTGGTGCGGGAGGCCAACGAGGAGGGCACAACCCACGAGGACGCGCCTGGGCCCCCAGGCATGTCCCGGTGGGTTGTGCTCCCATAGGAGCTCCCCTCAGGTGCGTTCCTGGCCCACTGGATGTCTTCTGGCCCAAAAATAATACACAAAAAGTTTCGCTGCGTATGGACTCCGTTTGGTATTGATTTCCTATGATGTAAAAAACAATGCAGAAAACAGCAGCTCGCACTATGTCAATAGGTTAGTACCAAAAATGATATAAAATGACTATAAAATGATTGTAAAACATCCAAGAATGATAATATAAGAGCATGGAACAATCAAAAATTATAGATACATTGGAGACGTATCAGCATCCCCACTTAATTCATGCTCATTCTCGAGTAGGTAAATGATAAAAACAGAACTTTTGATGTGGAATACTGCCTAACATGTTCATCACATTTCTTTTCTTTATAGCATGGACATTTGGACTTTTATATGGTTCCAAGCAATAGTCTAGTTTTGACATGAAGACTTTAATACTCAAGCATACCAACAACCAACCATGTATTTCAAAATATCAACACTAAAGCAAGTTATCCCTAGCCCATTATGCTCAATCATTGATCCATTCATGAAACACACTCGAATATTTGCTACACCTAATGCTCAAATACGATCATAGTACCCCTTAGTTGGTGCTTTATGAGAGAAGATGGAGACTCAAATTCAAAATAAAAATTTCATAAGTAAAAGAAAGGCCCTTCGTAGAGGGAAGTAGGGATTTGTAGAGGTGCCAGAGCTCAAAGCGAAAAATGAGAGATAAAAACATTTTGGGAGGCATACTTTTCCCACCAACGAAAACAACTTAGAGCTCCCAACACTTGCCATGCTAGATACATCATAGGCGGTTCCCAAACAGAAAATAAAGTTTATTCCTTTTCCACCATTACTTTCACTTTCCATGGCTTGTCTGTATGCACGGGTGCCCTCCAAAACAACACTTCCCAAGGAATTTATTATTTGACAACAAAAATTAAATTCATTTTTTCATTTCAGGACTCGGCATCCCTAATACCTTTGTCGTACTTTCGTGCAATGACAAGAGAATAAACACTCATCGTGAGAATAACACATCTAGCATGGAAAATATTGGCCACCCCTCAATGCCTCGCGAGCGGTAGAGCACGCAAAAGAGAAATTTATTTTGAAAATTAGAGATGGCACATGCAAATTTGCTTAGAACGGCATGGAAATACCGCATATAGGTAGGTATAGTGGAGTCATATGGAAAAATTGGTTTTGGATGCACAAGTAGTGATCATACTTAGTGCAAAATGAAGGCTAGCAAAAAGATTGAGAAGCGACCAACCAAGAAACGAAAAATCTCGTAGCCAAGCATTAAGCATAACTAACACCGAATAATGCACCACAAGTAGGATATAAATTTCATTGCATAACTATTGACTTTCGTGCTTGCATAGGGAATCGCAAACCTTAACATCAATATTCTTACTAAAGCACAATTACTCATCAACATGACTCACATATCATATCGTCATATCTCAAAACCATTAATAAGAATCAAGTTTATTTTGTCCAATGATCATCATGAAAGTTTTTATTATATCCTCCTTGTATATCTATCACTTTGGGACTATTTTCATATGTTGTTTTTTATAAGCTCAAACAAATTTAAGTGAAGAACATGAGCATAATTTTTCTTTCTCTCAAAATAATCTAAGTGAAGCAAGAGAGAATTTCTTAAAACATTTACTAACTCCAAAATAAATCTAAGTGAAGCATGAGAGCATTTCTTCAAAAATAACAAAGCACACCATGCTCAAAAAGATATAAGTGAAGTACTAGAGCAAATTCATGGCTCTAAAAATTTAAGTGAAGCATAGGATCAAGCATAGCATAATTTTTGGCTCTCCCATAAAAGGTGTGTCCAGTAAGGATTCAAGACTTAAAGAAAAAAGCAATACAAGCAAAGACTCATATCATACAATACGCTCCAAGCAAAACTCATAATATGTGATGAATAAAAATATAGTTTCAAGTAAAATATCGATGGTTGTTAGAAGAAAGAGGGGATGTTAGTCGGGGGCATCCCCAAGCTTAGTTGCTTGCTACTTCTTGAATATTATCTTGGGGTGCCTCGTGCATCCCCAAGCTTAGCCTTTTGCTAATACTTATTCCTTCATCCATCATAAGATCACCCAATACTTTAAAACTTCAATCACACAAAACTCAACAAAACCTTCATGAGATACGTTAGTATAAGAAAGCAAACCACTTCTATAAGTATTGTTGAAAACCTATTCATATTTTATTTTTGCATTATATATACTGTATTCCAACTTTTCTATGGAAAAACCCCATCAAAGAAAACCATCGAATCATCAAAACAAGCACACAACGCAAAGAAAACAGAATCTGTCAAAAACAGAACAGTCTGTAGCAATCTGACTACTTCAAATACTTCTCTAACTCCAAAAATTCTGAACAATTAGGATGATGTGAGTAATTTTTTATTAATATTATGCAAAAATAATCAATTCAAAATCACTCTCAATTAAAAATGAAAAATAATTTCGGGAGCGCAAAAGTTTCTGTTTTTCAGCAAGATCAAATCAACTCTCACCCAAATCATCCCAAGGCCTTGCTTGGCACAAACACTAATTTAAACCACAAAAACACATCTAACAAGAGGTATAATTTTTTATTTTATTGAAAATAGCAAGAAAAAAAATCAAAAAGATACAAGTTGGGTTTGCCTCGCAACAAGCGCTATCGTTTTATGCCCCTAGCTAGGCATAACGCGTAGGATCTAAGTGTTGTCATCTTTGTTTCTAGATCCATATGATGACCTCATGATCGATTCATATGGTGGCCTAATTCTTGTTCTAGGTAAGTGTTCCATTCCCTTCCTTAGTGTAAATTTAAATTTAATATTGCCTTCTTTCATATCAATCACGGCACCAATAGTACGTAAAAATGGTCTACCAAGTATAATTGGACAAGACGGATTGCAATCAATATCAAGAACAATAAAATCTATGGGCAGATAATTCCTGTTTGCAAGAATAAGAACATCCTTAATTCTTCCCATAGGCTTTTTAATAGTAGAATCCACCAAGTGCAAATTTAAAGAGCATTCTTCAATATTGGTAAGACCAAGCACATCACATAAAGATTTCGGAATTGTAGAAACACTAGCACCCAAGTCACATAAAGAAATACACCCATAATTTTTAATCTTGACTTTGATTGTAGGTTCCCACTCATAATGCAATTTTCTAGGAATTGAAACTTCTGATTCCAATTTTTCTTCAAAAGCTTTCATCATAGCATTAACAATATGTTTAGTAAAAGCTTTATTTTGTTCATAAGCATGGGATGAATTCATCATGGATTGCAACAAAGAAATACAATCAACCAAAGAGAAACTATCATAATTAAAGTCTTTGTAATCCAAAATAGTGGGCACATCACTAGTTAAAATCTTGACCTCTTCAAACCTACTTTTATCAATTTTCTCAGCAAGATTTTCACCCTCCGAATCATAGGGACGCATTCTAACTAAAGTTGACTCTTCTCCAATCCCTTTTCATCATTCTTAATTTTTATAAACAAAGAATCAATAGAAGAAACACCAATCATTTTAAGATATTCATCACTTTTATGAAAGTAATCACTAGAAAACGCTCTTTCTAAATATTCTCTTTTAGCTCTAAGCATAGCGATTCTTTTCTTACTTTCATCCATATAAAAATAAAGAGCTTTAATTGATTCTTCAACTTTAGGCACAAAAATTTTCATCTTGAGAGTTTCTACATCATGAGAAATTCTATCAATACTTCTAGACAAATCATCAACTTTATTCAACTTTTCTTCTATCGAAGTATTGAAAGATTTTTTAGTATTGATAAATTATTTAATATTGTTCTCAAGATCAGAGGTGTTTCTATTATTATTATAAGTAGGATTACCATAGGAATTACCATAATTTTTAGAGGAATTACTAGGAAAAGGCCTAGGATTAAAATTACCTCTATAAGCATTGTTATTGAAATTGTTTCGTGAAATAAAATTCACATATATGGCATCAATATTTTATTCAATCAAAGTAGACAAAGGCACATCATTAAAATCAATAGGAGCACTTTTATTAGCAACCAACTTCATAAGAGCATCAACTTTTTCACTCAAAGAATTTATTTCTTCTACCGAATTGACCTTTTTACTAGTAGGAGCTCTTTCGGTATGCCATTATGAGTAATTGGCCATAATATTGTCTAGAAACTTAGTAGCTTCACCCAAAGTAATTTCCATAAAAGTACCCCCTGCGGCGGAATCCAAAAGATTACAAGAAACAAAATTCAACCCTGCATAAAAAAATTGTATGATCATCCAAATATTTAACCCATGAGTTGGGCAATTCCTTAGACTCAATTTCATCCTTTCCCAAGATTGTGCAACATGCTCATGTTTAAGTTGCTTGAATTTCATGATCTGGGTTCTAAGGGAAATATTTTTTGCGGACGGAAAATATTTAGTAATAAAAGCATCCTTGTTTTTGTTCCAAGAATCAATACTATTGCGAGGCAAAGAAGAAAACCAAATTTGTGCACGATCTCGCAAAGAAAACGGAAATAATTTCAACTTCACAACATCATTGTCCACATATTTTTCTTTTGCATATCGCATAATTCCATGAATGTCTTAATATCACAAGATTCAGCAATGATGGGACGAGACATCCTCATTAGGAGTACCGGCAAATTGATCTTTCAGAACAAGATTCAGCAAGGCAATATTAATATCACAAGACTCCGCACTAGTGGCAGGAGGAGCAATCGGAGTGCTGATAAAATCATTGTTGTTGGTATTTGAGAAATCACACAACTTGGTGTTCTCTTGAGTCATGATGACTTCACAACAAGATTGCACTCAAAAACAGATCTGACGAGAAAACGGCGAACGGAAAAGAGGGCGAATAAAATGGCATTTTTTGTGAAGTGGGGGAGACGAAAACGAGAGGCAAATGGCGGATAATTTAAATTGTGAGGAGATGGGATTTGTGATTAGGAACCTGGTTGATGTTGAAGATCCTCCCCGGCAACGGCGCCAGAAATTCCTTTTGATGTCTGCTAGAACTACGTCGGTATTTCCCCAAAGAGGAAGGGATGATCTAGTATAGCGATGGTAGGTATTTCCCTCAGTGATGAGACCAAGGTTATCGAACATGTAGGAGAACCTCCTCACACCTTGTAAACAGGACATGCAAACAAATAAGAAATACTCGCAGCCTGATGTGTTAAAGGGGTTGTCAATCCCTCCTCGACAACGGTGCCAGAAATTGGCACGTTGGCGGCAGACTATTTTGACTTGATCTTCCCTGGCAATGGCGTTAGAAATTCCTTTCGGGTACGACACCTCAAGGAAGGTATCTTTGTATTTTTGGTTTAATAAATCTGAAAACAAAAGCAAAGGAAAATACATCCCAAAGGCAAATATGATGAAAAGAGACCCGGGGGCCGTAGGTTTCACTAGTGGCTTCTCTCGAGAAAAATAGCAAACGGTGGGAAAACAATTACGGTTGGACAATTGATACAAGTTCAAATAATCATGACGATATCCATGCAATGATCATTATATAGGTTGTTGGGGAACGTTGCATGGGAAACAAAAAAATTCCTAAGCACATGAAGACCTATCATGGTGATGATCAACTACGAGAGGGAAATCGGATCCGCATACCCTTGTAGATCTCTAAGCGGAAGCGTTAATAAACGCGGTTGATGTACTGGTATGTCTTCATGATCCGTCCCACGAACCGTCCCACGAACCGTCTCATGATCCTTCCCACGATTCGACCCGATCAAGTGCCGAACGGACGGCACCTCCGCGTTCCGCACACGTACAACTCGATGACGATCTCCGACTTCTTGATCCAGCACAAGAGTCAGGGATGTAGGTCAGTTCCTCGGTGGCGTGACGGCGCTCCGGTGATGGTGGTGATCTATTCCAGCAGGGCTTCGCCTAAGCACCGCAGAAATCCGATCTAGAGGAAGAACTATGAAGTAGAGGTTTAGGGTTGCACGTGACAAAGTTGTGTCTCAAAAACCCTAAAACCCTCTAGTATATATAGGAGGAGGGAGGGGATAGCCTTGAGGCGCAAGGAGAGCCTCCTTGGCTCGGCCGAAGTGGAGGAGGGAGGAGTCCTCCTCCAATCCCACTTGGATTAGGACTCCTTCCTAAATTGCCCAACTCTTTTGGATTTTCCACCTTTTTCCTCATGGGCTTTCCTTGGATGACTTGTCAGCCCATTAAGACTTATTGTGCATCCAATAAACCCATGTGGACCCCTTGCGGCATGGTGGGCCCACCCAGTGGGCCCCCGAAACCCATTCGTCACTCCCGGTACACTGCCGGCAATGCCCGAAAACCTTCCAGAATCCAAATACCAACTTCCTATATATAAATCTTCATTTCCGGACCATTCCGGAACTCCTCGTGACATCCGGGATCTCAACCGGGGCTCCAAACAAGACTTCGGTCACCAACACATAAAACTCAATTATACCGAAACGCACCGAACCTTAAGTGTGCAGACCTTGCAGGCTCGAGAACTATGCAGACATGACCTGAGACACTCTTTGGTCAATAACCAATAGCGGGACCTGGATGTCCATATTGGCTCCCACATATTCTACGAAGATCTCTATCGGTTGAACCTCTACGTCAAGGATTTAGTTAATCCCGTATGTTGTTCCATTTGTCCTTCGGTATGTTACTTGTCTGAGATTCGATCGTCGGTATCTCCATACCTAGTTGAATCTCGTTACCGGCAAGTCTCTTTACTCGTTCTGTAATACAAGATCTCGTAACTAACTCCTTAGTCACATTGCTTGCAAGGGTTGTTGTGATGTTGTATTACCGAGTGGGCCCCGAGATACCTCTCTGTCACACGGAGTGACAAATCCCAGTCTTCATCCATGCCAACCCAACACACACCGTTGGAGATACCTATAGAGCACCTTTATAGTCACCCAGTTACGTTGTGATGTTCGATAACCCACAAGGTATTCCTCTGGTGTCCGGGAGTTGCATGATCTCATGGTCGTAGGAACAAATACATTGACATGCAGAAAATAGTAGCAATAAACTGACACGGTCATATGCTACGTTCATAGTTATGGGTCTTGCCCATCACATCATTCTCCTAATGATGTGATCTCGTTATCAAGTGACAAAACTTGCCTATGGCCAGGAAACCTTGACCATCTTTGATCAACGAGCTAGTCAACTAGAGGCTCACTAGGGACAGTGTGTTGTCTATGTATCCACACATGTATGTGAGTTTCCAATCAATACAATTCTAGCATGAATAATAAACGATTATCATGAACAAGGAAATATAATAATAACCAATTTATTATTGCCTCTAGGGCATATTTCCAACAGTCTCCCACTTGCACTAGAGTCAATAATCTAGTTCACATCACTATGTGATTTTGATGAATCTAACACCCATAGAGTTCTCGGGTTTGATCATGTCTTGCTTGTGAGAGAGGTTTTAGTCAACGGGTCTGAACCTTTCAGATCTGAGTGTGCTTTATAAATCTCTATGTCATCCTGTAGGTGTTGCTACCAAGGTGCCATTTTTGAACTATTCCAAATGACTCCTCCACTATACGAATCCGGTTTACTACTCAGAGTTTTCCGGATTAGTGTCAAAGCTTGCATCGGCGTAACCCTTTATGACGAACTCTTTTAACACCTCCATAATCGAGAAAAAATTCCTTAGTCCACTAGTTACTAAGGATAACTTTTGACTGATGTCCAGTAATTCATTTGTGGATCACTTTCGTACCCCTTGACAAATTCATGGCAAGGCACCCATTAGGTGCGGCACACAACATAGCATACTATAGAGCCTAAGGCTAATGCATAGGGGACAACCTTCGTCCTTTCTCTTTCTTCTGAAGTGGTCGGGCTTTGATTCCTACTCAAATTCACACCTTACAAACAGCCAAGAGCTCCTTATTTGCCAATCTATTTTGAACTCCTTCAAAAACTTGTCAAGGCATGCATTTCATTGAAAGTTTTATCAAGCACCTTGATCTATCTCCATAGATCTTGATGCTCAATGTTCAAGTAGCTTAATCCAGGTTTTTCCTTTGAAAAACACCTTTCAAACAACCCTTTATGCTTTCCAGAAATTCTACATTATTTCCGATCAACAATATGTCAACCACATATACTTATCAGAAATTCTATAGTGCTCCCACTCACTTCTTTGGAAATATATGTTTCTCATAAACCTTGTATAAACCCAAAAGCTTTGATCATCTCATCAAAGCGTATATTCCAACTCCGAGATGCTTGCACCAGTCCATAGAAGGATCGCTGGAGTTTGCATACTTGTTAGCATCCTTAGAATTGACAAAACCTTGTGGTTGTATCACATACAACCTTTCCTCAAGGAAACCATCGAGGAAACAATGTTTTGACATCCCATCTGCAAGATTTCATAAATAATGCATCAATTTCTAACATAATTCAAACAGACTCTTAGCATCACTACGAGTGCGAAAGTCTCATCATAGTCAACTCTTTGAACTTGTCGAAAACTTCTTTGCGACAAGTCGAGCTTTCTTAATGGTGATTGTCACCATCATCGTATGTCTTCCTTTAAAAGATCCATCTATACTTAACATTCTTACGACCATCAAGTAGTTCTTCCAAAGTCCACACTTTGTTTTCATACATGGATCCTCTCTCGGATTTCATGGCCTCCAGCCATTTGTCGGAATCCGGGCCCACCATCGCTTCTCCATAGCTCGTAGGTTCATCGTTGTTTAACAACATGACCTCCAAGACAGGGTTATCGTACCACTGTGTAGCAGTACGCGACCTTGTCGACCTACGAGGTTTGTAGTAACTTGATCCAAAGCTTAATGATCACTATCATCAGTTTCCACTTCAATTGGCGTAGGCGCCACAGGAACAACTTCCTGCGCCCTGCTACACACTGGTTGAAGTGACGGTTCAATAACCTCATCAAGTTCTACCACCCTCCCACTCAATTCTTTCGAGAGAAACCTTTTCTCGAGAAAAGACCCGTTCTAGAAACAAACACTTTGCTTCCGGATCTGAGATAGGAGGTATACCCAACTGTTTTGGGTGTCCTATGAAGATGCATTTATCCGCTTTGGGTTCGAGCTTATCATGCTAAAACTTTTCCACATAAGCATCGCAGCCCCAAACTTTTAAGAAATGACAGCTTAGGTTTCTTCAAACCATAGTTCATACGGTGTCATCTCAACGGAAATATGTGGTGCCCTATTTAAAGTGAATGGGTTGTCTCTAATGCATAACCCATAAATGATAGTGGTAATTCGATAAGAGACATCATAGTATGCACCATATCAAATAGGGTGCGGCTATGACATTCGGACACACCATCACACTATGGTGTTCTAGGTGGCATGAGATGTGAAACATTTGTCACATTTGTCTTAATTGTGTACCAAACTCGCAACTCAGATATTCATCTCTATGATCATATCGTAGACATGTTACCCTCTTGTCATGACGATCTTCAACTTCACTCTGATACTATTTGAACCTTTCAATAATTCAGACGTGTGTTTCATCAAGCAAATACACTAGTATCTACTCAAGTCATCTGTGAAGTAAGAACATAACGATATCCACTGCGTGCCTCAGCACTCAATGGAATGTATACATCCAAATTTATTACTTCCAATAAGTTACTTTCTAGTTCCATCTCACTGGAAAACGAGGCCTTCAGTCATCTTGCCCATGTGGTATGATTTGCATATCTCAAGTGATTCAAAATCAAGTGAGTCCAAACGATCCATCTGCATGGAGTTTCTTCATGCGTTTATACCAATAGGCATTGTTTGCATGTCTCAAACGTTTCAAAAATGAGTGAGTACCAAGATCCATCCGCATGGAACTTCTTCATGCATTTTATACCAACATGACTCAAGCGGCAGTGCCACAAGTAAGTGGTACTATCATTACTACTTTGTATATTTTATCATCAATATTATGATCATATGTATTACTACAATCAAGATTCAATAAACCATTGAAGGTATTTATTCAAGCAAATAGAATAATCATTATTCTCTTTAAATGAATAATCGTATTGCAATATACACGATCTAATCATGTTCATGCTCAACGCAAACACCAAATAAAAATTATTTAGGTCTAACACTAATCCCGGTGGTAGAGGGAGTGTGCAATGTTTGATCACATCAACCTTGGAAACACTTCCAACACATATCGTCACCTCGTCTTTAGCTAGTCTCCGTTTATTCCGTAGCTTTTATTTCAAGTTACTAACACTTAGCAATCGAACCGGTATCTAATACCCTCGTGCTACTAGGAGTACTAGTAAAGTTTACATCGATATCATGTATATCAAATATACTTCTGTCGACTTTGCCAGCCTTCTCATATACCAAGTATCTAGGGTAGCTCCGCCTGAGTGACCTTTCCCCTCATAACAGAAGCACTTAGTCTCAGGTTTGGGTTCAACCTTGGGTTTCTTCATTAGAGCAGCAACTGGTTTTCCGTTTCATGAAGTATCCCTTCTTGCCCTTGCCCTTCTTGAAACTAGTGGTTTTACTAACCATCAACAATTGATGCTCCTACTTGATTTCTACTTTCGCAGTGTCAAACATTCCGAATAGCTCAAGGATCATCATATCTATCCTTGATATGTTATAGTTCATCATGAAGCTCTAGTAGCTTGGTGGCAATGACTTTGGAGAACCATCACTATCTCATCTGGAAGATTAACTCCCACTTGATTCAAGCGACTGTTGCACTCACACAATCTGAGCACAAGCTTTTCTCCTTTACTTTGTAGACAAAGAATCTTGTTTGAGGTCTCATACCTCTCAACAAGGGCATGAGCATGAAATCCTAATTTCATCTCTTAGAACATCTCATATTTTCCGTGACGTTCAAAACGTCTTCAGCGCCTCAATTCTAAGCTGTTAAGTATTCTGCACTGAACTATCACGTAGTCATCAAAAATGTGTATGTCAGATGTTCGCAACATCCACAGACGACGCTCGATGTTCAGCACAGCGAGTGGTGGATTAAGGACATAAGCCTTCTGTGCAGCAATGAGGACAATCCTCAGTTTATGGACCCAGTCCGCATAATTGCTACTATCATCTTTCAACTAAATTTTCTCTAGAAACATATGTAAAACCAATAGAGCTACAGCGCAAGCTACAACATAATTTGCAAAGACCTTTTGACTATGTTCATGATAATGAGTTCAATTAATCATATTACTTAAGAACTCCCACTCAAATAGACATCCCTCTAGTCATTCAAGTGGCGCATGATCCAAATCCACTAACTCAAGTCCGATCATCACGTGAGTTGTCTCTTGTGTTCCGAGGCCATGTCTGTCCATGATAGGCTCGTCAAGTTTAACCCGAGTATTCCACGTGTGCAACTGTTTTGCACCTGTTGTATGTGAACGTTGAGTCTATCACACCCGATCATCACGTGGTGTCTCGAAACGACGAACTGTCGCAACGGTGCACAGTCGGGGAGTACACAATTTTATCGTCAAATTTTAATGAGGGATCACCTTATAATGTGTGACAGCCCGATGCCGACGTTCCAGAAGATTCCCTTTTTCTTTCTGTTTTCGTCGTGTGGGTATTTTCATTTGTCGCATCATCATCGCATCATGCGCATCATCAGCATTGCATTGCCATCCCGTTGCCGCCCGTTTTCAAAACTTGCATCCGTTGTTAGTTGCCGGTTCCCGTTGTTGTCCGTTCTGAGCCCGACCTCACACGCACGCGCCCGCGGATCGTCAAAACCCTGTTTTAAAAGTGTGTTGAAACCTTTCTCTGATCGGGTGAAACTTGGCATGCGGTCGTAATTAGGTATAGGTAGGCCGGGTGTCAAATTTCGTCGCGATCGAAGTCCGTCTGGTACCCGAACGGTCGACCCTAGCGGCATCGTATTCGGCCTATCGTCGGACGTTTTCCGGTATTTTAAATCTCGTTGCCGGGCTGCCCGTTTTCCCTCTCATCTCCGCCAAGCCCCTCTGCACAGTGCACCGACCCTACACGCAGCCCAGTCCGGAAACCTCCCGAAACCCGAACCCGACGATCGTGACCATGGGGTCCGGATCAACCCTGTTTTACCGCAAACCGTCTTCAGTTTGTCCAGTGGACTTCCTAACCTATTTATCTCGACCATCCGATCTAAATCGGAGGGTCGTTGTGCCCCTAAAGCTAATCCACTTGTTATACATAGGTCCATCCAGTCCAATCTGACCAAAACCTAGTTTCTAGGGATCCTCCCGTGTCTAATCGCCACCGCGAGCCACCTCACTTTCCCCACCGGACCAACATGAGCCGAGCTCCCTCCCACAGCCAACCTCGAGCGTCTGCGTCCAAGCAGAGTAGCCCCGCAGAAACAGCCAATCTATCTCGCCGGAACGAGACCCAAGCCGCCCCTCTTGCCCCTCCGCGGTCGCGCCGCCCCGAGGGCCTCGTCGCCGGCAACAGGAGCGCTGCCGCCCGTCCAAGCCAGTATCCTGCGCCGTCCTCTCTTCTTCCTCTCTCTTTTCTTATCATCTGCTCTAATCTCTCTCTCCTTCTCGTGCTGTTGCAGAACCATAGGAGCTTTGTCCCGAACCCATGGACAGGAGCCGCCGCTCCCTTGTTCCACCTCCTGCTGCTTGACCCCGAGCTGCCCAGCTCCGTCGAGACTGCCCAAGCCGCGCCGTCGACGAACTCCCAGGCCGGATCCTGCTTTGCATCGCCTCCTTCCCTCCTGCTTTCTCCCTCTCTCTATCTCATACCTCTCCCTCTGCTTGTTCTTCTGTCAGGAGCAAAACGAGAACCCGCTGCCGCCCTGGATCACGGCTGTGCGCCCAACCATCGCCCCTGTATGCCAAGGTCCCGATCTGGATCGTCCCCGAGCAGTTCTAGCCAGATCCATGTCGTTCCCTGCTGTGCCTTGACAGGAACCAGTGACCTGACCGATGCGATGGCCGCTGCCCATGGAGCTCGTCTAACCGCCCCCCAAGACCCCTCGTCTCCGAGAATGGGTTGTCCGTGCCCGAATCTATCGTCTCCACCCATCCTCGCCGCGAAGAGCCGCGCTGAATCCGGCTGGAGCAAGCCTCGCAGCGCCATGACTGCCTCATGTGTTCGCTGGTTTCTGTCCCAGATGTGAGCGATTCCCCGTTCTGAAACTGTTGCTTCTTAGATCCGTTATAGCACATGAGTTAATAAGCGTTGCAAATGTTTTTCTCCACAAACACATAGCCAGCCGAGTTGGCTAGCACAACTGGTCTCGTTGCAAGAGGTCCTGGGTTCGAAACCCCACGGCTGCACATTCTTTTCTTCATATTTCTCCTTCAAGGATGAGCTGATGCTTGGTTTCATTTAGCGTAGAAGCCCACTCATTTCGTGTGTAAGTAGCCAGCCCAGCTGGTTAGCGGCAGGCCTTATATCCATGAGGTCATGGGATGAAATCCCATCTGCCCACATTATTTTCACCTTGTATTTTTTTTCGTTGTAGTATGTTTTAGAACGTTCGTAACAGTTAAACCGTGAATCGGATTAAAATGATTTAAACATGTAAGTTGCTTAGATTTTTCTGTAGTTTCACAAAAACCAACTGTCATGCATAATTAGAACTGTTTAGTGTGCTGTTTGCATCGGTTGCGTGTCGACGTGTTAAAAACGGTTTAGGTCGTAACTATTTGTCCGTAGCTCCATTGAAGATGTGCCATATATGTAAATGGACCAGGACGACGTGTAGAATCAGGTGATCCATTTTTTTTGCTGTTTAACATACGTAAAATGTGATTAGGACAAATCTGAACAGAATTAGAATTTAACACGTGGGGTCATTTCGGAGATGCTATATGCCGTTTCCGGCCTCATTTAAAATGCCTAGCTAGGTAGATTAATTGTGCTTCACCCTCGTGCAATGTTTAATAACATTTAATATTGTCGTGTACTTAATCGGGATGGAACTAAATAATTAAACGTGGAGTTCCGTCAATATGCAACTCGTTGCATATTGAACTTCACTTATTGTGTAGTGATTGTTTGTCGTGAATTGTCATGCCGTGACTTGCATGTGTTCATTTGTTCATGCATCATACTAGGTTGTGCATCATGTTGTGCATCATGTGGTGAATATTTTTGTTGATGTTTGTTTCCGGTTTGCTCCGTCTCGATAGAGTTCCGCAAGTGTGTCGGAATGTGAGGACCCGTTCGACTACGTTGGTTCGACTGCTTCTCGTAGTTGTTCTTGTTCCGAGCGGGATCTCAGGCAAGATGACCATTTCCCCAGATACCATTACTATCATTGCCATGCTAGTTTTATCGCTTCTATCGATTATGTCTCGTTGCCTACCACATGTTTCCATATCAGCCTCTCAACAATGCCATGATTACCCTCAACTTGTTCGACCTAGCAAACTACTGTTTGGCTATGTTACTGCTTGCTTAACCCTGTTGTTAGCGTTGCTAGTTGCAGGTGCAGTTGCTTCCATGTGATAACATGGGTTCCTTGTCATATCACCATATTAATGCTACTTAATTTAATGCACCTATATACTTGGTGAAAGGTGGAAGGCTCGGCCTTTTCTAGCTTGGTGTTTTGTTCCACCTTTGCCCCCTTAGTTTCCGGCTACCGGTGTTATGTTCCATAATTGAGCGCTCCTAACACGATCGGGGTTGTTATGGGGACCCCCTTGATAATTCATTTTAGATTAGAGATGGTCTGGCAAGGCCCAACTTTGGTACTACATTTGCCTAATAACTAATGAACTGCATAGGGAGTAATTAACCCGAGGATATTTAATCAACCCCCGGGCCAGTGCTCCTCATGATTGTTGGTCCACCCACCTAGCAGTCGGCGGTGCCACCACGGGGCAACTCGAGGTTTGGTTTCCGTCCACTTTGCATAGACGGTGTGTCCTGAGAACGAGATACGCGGCTCCTATCGGGTTCGTCGACACACCGGGTGGCCTTGCTGGATTAGTTTTACCTTTGACGGAATATCTTGTGCATCGGGATTCCGATGATGCTTTGGGTAATCTCAGAGTGAGATATTCCACTAGGGAATCCGACGATATCACGAGCTTCGTGATTGAGGATTTCTATGCGGCTTGTGGTAATTTGTGATGGACTAGTTGGAGCACCCCTGCAGGGTTAAATCGTTTCGAAAAGCCGTGCCCGTGGTTATGTGGCAACATGGAAACTTTGTTTAACACTGGTTCTAGATAACTTGAAGTTAACTTAATTAAAACTTGCCAACTCTGTGCGTAACCGTGACTGTCCCTTCCGTGAGTTCCTTCTCCGATCGAGGACACGGTGGGGTTATGTCTGACGTAGGTAGGGTTCAGAATCATTCATTTGATCATCAGTAGTCATGTCCGTTGTGCGTAGATCTTCCCCCTCTTATTTCTTGTACTCGTAAGTTTAGCCACCAAATATATGCTTAGCCGCTCTTGCAACCTCACCACTTAACCATACCTCACCCATTAAGCTTTGCTAGTCTTGATACCTTTGGAAATGAGATTGTTGAGTCCCCTGTGGCTCACAGATTACTACAACACCAGTTTCAGACACAGGTAAAGGTTATATGACGCAAGCGCGTTGAATGTTCATTTGGAGTTGCTTCTTCTTCTTCTTCTTCATCGATCTAGGATGGGTTCCAGACCGGCAGCCTGGGATAGCAAGGATGGACGTCGTTCTTATTTTTCTCGTTTGTTTGCGTACGTAGTCAGACCCTGCTTTTACTCTCGATGATTATGTAATGTACTGATGTGACTCTGATGTAGCTTGTGGCGAGTGTAAGCCAACTCTTTATATATATCTCTTCTTTTCAGTACATGTACTTGTAACGATATCCATTCTTGCGACACGACGAGATGCGCTTCTATCCCTAACAAGGCCTTCATGCCAAATTGAGGATAGGGTCGCATCTTGGGCGTGACAAGTTGGTATCAGAGCATTACCGACCTAGGAACCCCCTTCATTGATCGAACTTGGCCGAGTCGAGTCTAGTGAAAAATACTTTGAGTTTAGTCATATATCGGAGAGTAGGATTCTTTTTTCTCCTCGTCTATGCTCTGGTGAGGAATCTTGACGTAATAACTTAATTCTACTCCTCTTCTCACTCAAATTTTTTTAGGATCACGCGGATATTTTTGGAATCTATATGATGCCGATGTGACGGAGTTCTGTCTTGGTGCCTCCTATCTGCTCTAACTCTCAGGGGAGTTTAGCTCCAGGGGATTCTTGAGCACATCGTTATCATTCAGATTTCTTAGTATCTCAGAACGAAGGATGTTCGTAATTGCTTCAATACTAGTAGTGGCGAGATAACCCCGATGTCCCCAGTACTGGTGTAGATTGTTCGGGAGTACTGCCATACTTTGTATCGTTGTGATCACGAGGGTCTGTAGTAGATGAAGGTCCGAGATTCTGGTCGTGTGTTGACGGATGTGATATAAGTGACGGGTTAGTATAGGAGTTGTGTGATATTACTCCTTGTATCCGTGTACCAGATTGCATGACCAGATATTTCAGGAATTCATAGGTGGGAATTCAAGTAGTTGCTTATAGGACAATCTTCCAACAAATACATGATGTTAGGTTGGGGTTCGACATCTAGTGGATTCCTGTCCACGAAAATATCTGACGAAATCTTTCTCATGAGTTTGTTCTGGCTTGTTTCATAAGCCTCATCCTTTGTTTTGTTGAATGTGGTAATTCGAGTTGCTTCGATGTCAGATGGTGATTTCATATCTTTCCAAGAGCGGTTCTCATATTTCTATGAGAGTGATAATCCTTTTGCTTAATCATTTGTCTTATTAATTCTTGTCAACCGGAGTCGTCATGTTAATTCTTTTCCAACCGGTGTGGTTCTCTCCAAGTGGATTCAATCCTCTTCAATTTTTGCAAGATCATTCTCTCATTTTATTCCGGAGTTCATCTCATCTGTACCAATTTGTCTTTGTTTTTCCCGCCCTCCCGCCCTTTTCTTCAATGTTTCAGTCATCATTCTAGTGCCTTCATATTCAGTGATGCTTCCGCTATCTCTTATCCCTTTTGTACCCGGTGATTCATTGTGATGATTCTCAGGATCTTCATGTTCATCCTTATTCAGTCTTGTTATTTTTCCGGTGAATTCAATTTAGTTGTCCCTGTCATCTTATCCATTCATCCTTGTAATTCTTTCCTATGTTGGGAATTCTTATGAGCCTATCTTGTTATTCATTCCTGTCTTTTCTATCCGGAGCGTTGAAGCTATCTTAGAAGTTCTTGTTTCCAATCTTTTAATTTTTTCGAGGTTCTCAACCTTATCTAGTTCTATTCATACCGGTGCAATATCTCTCTTCTAAGCAATATTTTTCTAACAGTGATTTCTTTGAGTGGGCCCATAACCCACAGGTTCTTTCCCAGGATCTTTCCTAGCTCTTTTAATCTTTTCCAGAGACCTCTAAATCTTTTCAACTATGGCGTAAGTATGATTTTCATCAGTCATATCCCTTCTTCAAGATCTATTTCAATTAATTCATTCTTTGGCTCAACCTTTCATTCTTCATTATTCCGGAGTGTCTCATTAATTCTTGGTGGTGGTCTCCTCCTCATTCTCAGCTTGCTATCCGAAGGAGTGTTTCTCTCTATTTTGGTTCATTCTTTTGAAGATTCATCATTTCAGATTTGTGTCATAATCTTAATTGTTGTTAGTCATGAGTAATCCCTTTCTTGCTATCCGGTGCATTTCTGTATTTTTATTCTCGTTCCTCCGAAGGCCATCATGTTAGAAGATTCTTCGTTCTCAGCTTTCACCTTTCATCCTCAATTCTTCTCAATTGTTGTCTCTTCGTTCGTCTCTCGATTATCCGGTGCCTTGTTTAAGTTTTCTTCTCTCTGGTAGCTCATGATCTCTTCATTCTCGTGTATCTCCATTCATTCATGGTTGCCTCGTTAATTTCAATTCTCACCGGTGTTTCTTGCAACATTTCTTCTAGTTGTGCTCATATATCTCTCCTAAATCATTTCTAGAAGAATAAGTGGTATGCTAAATCCGTTGCTTGTCATCAATTTAAGTTGATGAAGGATGAGCATAACATAATTCTTATTCTTGTTCATACTAATTTGAATTCTTCTTCCGGAGTGGCTCATGATATCAATTCCTTTCTCTCAAGTGTTCTTATCTTTTCTTTTCCGGAGTTCTAAGTTCATCAAGTATCTCTTGGTGAAGCTTCATCTAAATCTTGGCAATGCCATAATCTTATTCTGTTCTACCTTCATGTCCTTGCATCATTCATTTGTATACGGTGGTCCTTCTTGGTGGTTCATCAAGATTTCAATTCATTCTCTAGTGTTCTTCAAGATTCTTATTGGAGAACCTCAAGTTTTCTTCTCTTGCATTTCTTTGTGCGTTTGTTTTCCTTTATCCTTTGAGGTGGTATTATAGCATTCTTGTTAGTGTAGGAGTCTCGAAGAGATTTCCTTTCAAGAATGAGTTAATTAAATCCACCAATTCTATGTTCATGGGATATTTTCAACCCATGATTTCTTCATTGGGCTATTTTGGGCTGGATTTCACCTAAAGCTTTTCCTATGGATTGTGCTATCATGGTGCTTGTCATTAATCCCAGTTCTCAATGTATCCTCTTGGTGTATGAATTGTTCGTATCTTGTTTCTCCCAATCAATCCTTGTTTCTGTTAGTGGCTGGTTGTCACTTCATTAGTTTGAAAAGGTTTCCATAAGCCCACTACTATCTTGTTCTTTTCGTTGTTGTTTTTCCAACAACTCCGTTCAATTCTCCCCGCAAAGATGCTTGCCAAGTTCATTTGAGATAGTAGTTGTCATTCTTTTTCTTCATTCTCTTCTTCCGCTTGAGCTAGTTCATATTCTCTTCTTCCGGAGGCATTGTGATGTTGCTCTTTTGGGTCTATTATGTTGTTCTATCAAGATCATGGTGCTCCCTTGTTATATTTAGTTGTTTGTTATGAATATTTTCTAATTCTCCTACCTTTTCGAATTTTTTGTCCCATTTTCCTACCGAAGTGCTGCTGAAATTTTCCGTGAATTCTTGCTTGTTTCTCGTATCTTTCTTCATCTCCTTGCAACCTTCAAGGATCGTTGGTTTCACTCGTTTGTCAAAGAAGCGATTAAGTTTTTACCTCTTGTTCTTTCTCATCCTCTCCCCCTTTCATTCTTGGATCTCGGGGCGAGATCCTCTTGTAGTGTAGGAGAGTTGTGACAGCCCGATGCCGACGTTCCAGAAGATTCCCTTTTTCTTTCCGTTTTCGTCGTGTGGGTATTTTCATTTGTCGCATCATCATCGCATCATGTGCATCATCAGCTTTCCATCGCCATCCCGTTGCCGCCCATTTTCAAAACTTGCATCCGTTGTTAGTTGTCGGTTCCCGCCGTTGTCCGTTCTGAGCCCGACCTCACACGCACGCGCCCGCGGCATCATCAAAACCCTGTTTTAAAAGTGTGTTGAAACCTTTCTCTGATCGGGGTGAAACTTGGCATGCGGTCGTAATTAGTTATAGGTAGGCCGAGTGTCAAATTTCGTCGAGATCAAAGTCCGTCTGGTACCCGAACGGTTGACCCTAGCGGCACCGTATTCGGCCTATCGTCGGACGTTTTCCGGTATTTTAAATCTCGTTGCCGGGCTGCCCGTTTTCCCTCCCATCTCCACCTAGCCCCTCTGCACAGTGCACCGACCCTACACGCAGCCCAGTCCGAAAACCTCCCGAAACCCGAACCCGACGGTCGTGACCATGGGGTCCGGATCAACCCTGTTTTACCGCAAACCGTCTTCAGTTTGTCCAGTGGACTTCCTAACCTATTTATTTCGACCATCCGATCTAAATCGGAGGCTCGTGGTGCCCCTAAAGCTAATCCACTTGTTATACATAGGTCCATCCAGTCCAATCTGACCAAAACCTAGTTTCTAGGGATCCTCCCGTGTCTAATCGCCGCCGCCAGCCACCTCACTTTCCCCACCGGACCAACGTGAGCCGAGCTCCCTCCCACAGCCAGCCTCGAGCGTCTGCGTCCAAGCAGAGCAGCCCCGCAGACACAGCCGATCTATCTCGCCGGAACGAGAACCAAGCCGCCCCTCTTGCCCCTCCACGGTCGCGCCGCCCCGAGGGCCTCGTCGCCGGCAACAGGAGCGCTGCCGCCCGTCCAGGCCAGGACCCTGCGCCGTCCTCTCTCTTTTCTTATCATCTGCTCTAATCTCTCTCTCCTTCTCGTGTTGTTGCAGAACCATAGGAGCTCTGTCCCAAACCCATGGACAGGAGCCGCTGCTCCCTTGTTCCACCTCCTGCTGCTTGACCCCGAGCTTCCCAGCTCCGTCAAGACTGCCCCAAGCCGCGTCGTCGACGAACTCCCAGGCCGGATCCTGCTTTGCATCGCCTCCTTCCCTCCTGCTTTCTCCCTCTCTCTATCTCATACCTCTCCCTCTGCTTGTTCTTCTGTCAGGAGCAGAACGAGAACCCGCTGCCGCCCTGGATCATGGCGTATGCGCCCAACCATCGCCCCTGTATGCCAAGGTCCCGATCTGGATCGTCCCCGAGCAGTTCTAGCCAGATCCATGTCGTTCCCTGTTGTGCCTTGACAGGAACCAGTGACCTGAACCGATGCGATGGCCGCTGCCCACGGAGCTCATCTAACCGCCCCCCAAGACCCCTCGTCTCCGAGAATGTGTTGTCCGTGCCCGGATCTATCGTCTCCACCCATCCTCGCCGCGAAGAGCCACGCTGAATCCGGCTGGAGCAAGCCTCGCAGCGCCATGGCTGCCTCCTGTGTTCGCTAGTTTCTGTCCCAAATGTGAGCGATTCCCCATTCTGAAACTGTTGCTTCTTAGATCCGTTATAGCACATGAGTTAATAAGTGTTACAAATGTTTTTCTCTACAAACACATAGCCAGCCGAGTTGGCGAGCACAACTGGTCTCGTTGCAAGAGGTCCTGGGTTCGAAACCCCACAGTTGCACATTCTTTTCTGCATATTTCTCCTTCAAGGATGAGCTGATGCGCGGTTTCATTTAGCGTAGAAGCCCACTTATTTCGTGTGTAAGTAGCCAGCCCAGCTGGTTAGCGGCAGGCCTTATATCCATGAGGTCATGGGATCAAATCCCATCTGCCCATATTGTTTTCACCTTGTATTTTTTTTCGTTGTAGTATGTTTTAGAACGTCCATAACTGTTAAACCGTGCATCGGATTAAAATGATTTAAACATGTAAGTTGCTTAGATTTTTCTGTAGTTTCACAAAAACCAACTGTCATGCATAATTAGAACTATTTAGTGTGTTGTTTGCATCGGTTGCGTGTCGACGTGTTGAAAACGGTTTAGGTCGTAACTATTTGTCCGTACCTCCATTGAAGATGTGCCATATATGTAAATGGACCAGGACGACGAGTAGAATCACGTGATCCATTTTGTTTTGCAGTTTAACATACGTAAAATGTGATTAGGACAAATCTGAACAGA
The DNA here is from genome assembly GCF_904849725.1 of Hordeum vulgare subsp. vulgare. Lineage (NCBI taxonomy): Eukaryota > Viridiplantae > Streptophyta > Magnoliopsida > Poales > Poaceae > Hordeum > Hordeum vulgare. The sequence goes on along the minus strand of NC_058524.1, from coordinate 92,994,783 downwards.
ATTAGAATTTAACATGTGGGGTCATTTCGGAGATGCTATATGTCGTTTCCGGCCTCATTTAAAATGCCTAGCTAGGTAGATTAATTGTGCTTCACCCTCGTGCAATGTTTAATAACATTTAATATTGTCGTGTACTTAATCGGGATGGAACTAAATAATTAAACGTGGAGTTTCGTCAATATGCAACTCGTTGCATATTGAACTTCACTTAATGTGTAGTGATTGTTTGTCGTGAATTGTCATGCCGTGACTTGCATGTGTTCATCTGTTGATCCATCATACTAGGTTGTGCATCATGTTGTGCATCGTGTGGTGAATATTTGTGTTGATGTTTGTTTCCGGTTTGCTCCGTCTCGATAGAGTTCCGCAAGCGTGTCGGAATGTGAGGACCCGTTCGACTACGTTGGTTCGACTGCTTCTCGGAGTTGTTCTTCTTCCGAGTGGGATCTCAGGCAAGATGACCATTTCCCCAGATACCATTACTATCATTGGCATGCTAGTTTTATCGCTTCTGTCGATTATGTCTCGTTGCCTACCACATGTTTCCATATCAGCCTCTCAACAATGCCATTATTACCCTCAACCTGTTCGACCTAGCAAACCACTGTTTGGCTATGTTACTGCTTGCTTAACCCTGTTGTTAGCGTTGCTAGTTGCAGGTGCAGTTGCTTCCATGTGATAACATGGGTTCCTTGTCATATCACCATATTAATGCTATTTAATTTAATGCACCTATATACTTGGTGAAAGGTGGAAGGATCGGCCTTTTCTAGCTTGGTGTTTTGTTCCACCTTTGCCCCCTTAGTTTCCGGCTACCGGTGTTATGTTCCATAATTGAGCACTCCTAACACGATCGGGGTTGTTATGGGGACCCCCTTGATAATTCGTTTTAGATTAAAGCTGGTCTGGCAAGGCCCAACTTTGGTACTACATTTGCCTAATAACTAATGAACTGCATAGGGAGTAATTAACCCAAGGATATTTAATCAACCCCCGGGCCAGTGCTCCTCATGAGTGTTGGTCCACCCACCTAGCAGTCGGCGGTGCCACCACGGGGCAACTCGAGGTTTGGTTCCCGTCCACTTTGCATACACGGTGTGTCCTGAGAACGAGATACGCGGCTCCTATCGGGTTCGTCGACACACTGGGTGGCCTTGCTGGATTAGTTTTACCTTTGACGGAATATCTTGTGCATCGGGATTCCGGTGATGCTTTGGGTAATCTCAGAGTTGAGGTTTTCCACTAGGGAATCCGACGAGATCACGAGCTTCGTGATTGAGGATTTCTATGCGGCTTGTGGTAATTTGTGATGGACTAGTTGGAGCACCCCTGCAGGGTTAAATCTTTTCGGAAAGCCGTGCCCGCGGTTATGTGGCAACGTGGAAACTTTGTTTAACACTGGTTCTAGATAACTTGAAGTTAACTTAATTAAAACTTGCCAACTGTGTGCGTAACCGTGACTGTCTCTTTCGTGAGTTCCTTCTCCGATCGAGGACGCGGTGGGGTTATGTCTGACGTAGGTAGGTGTTCAGAATCATTCATTTGATCATCAGTAGTCACGTCCGTTGTGCGTAGATATTCCCCCTCTTATTTCTTGTACTCGTATGTTTAGCCACCAAATATATGCTTAGCCGCTCTTGCAACCTCACCACTTAACCATACCTCATCCATTAAGCTTTGCTAGTCTTGATACCTTTGGAAATGAGATTGCTGAGTCCCCTGTGGCTCACAGATTACTACAACACCAGTTGCAGGCACAGGTAAAGGTTATATGATGCAAGCGCGTTGAATGTTCATTCGGAGTTGCTTCTTCTTCTTCTTCATCGATCTAGGATGGGTTCCAAGCAGGCAGCCTGGGATAGCAAGGATGGACGTCGTTCTTATTTTCTCGTTTCTTTTCGTCCGTAGTCGGACCCTGCTTTTACTCTTGATGATTATGTAATGTACTGATGTGACTCTGATGTAGCTTGTGGCGAGTGTAAGCCAACTCTTTATATATATCTCTTCTTTTCAGTACATGTACTTGTAACGATATCCATTCTTGCGACACGACGAGATGCGCTTCTATCCCTGACGAGGCCTTCGTGCCAAATTGAGGATAGGGTCGCATCTTGGGCGTGACATAATGCTACCATCGTTTTAAGCAAAATAAGGTGCATAAAAGGATTAACATCACATGCAAATCATAAGTGACATGATATGGCCATGATCTTGTTCTTCTTGATCTCCATCACCAAAGCACCGGCATGATCTTCATCGTCACCGGCGCCACACCATGATCTCCATCATTGTGCCGCCATCGAGGTTGCCGTGGTATATATGCTATTACTACTAAAGATACTACCTAGCAATATAGTAAACGCATCTGCAAGCACAAACTTTAGTTTAAAGACAACCCTATGGCTCCTACCGGTTGCCGTAGCATCGACGTGCAAGTCAATATTTAACTATTACAACATGATTATCTCATACATCGAATATATCATATCATGTCTTTGGCCATATCATATCACATGCATACCCTCCAAAAGCAATTTAGACGTCCTCTAATTTTTTGTTGCATGTTTTACGTGGCTGCTATGGGTATCTAGTATGATCGCATCTTACTTCAAAGCCACAACGGTGATATGCAAATTGCAATTTAACCTTCTCCAAGGACCGCCTCGGTCAAATCCGATTCAACTAAAGTTGAAGAAACAGACACCCGCCAGTCATCTTTATGCAACAAGTTGCATGTTAGTCAACGAAACCGGTCTCTTGTAAGCGTACGAGTAAAGTTGGTTCGGGCCCATTCAATCCAACAATACCGCCGAATCAAGAAAATACTAAGGAGGGCAGCAAATTGAACATCAACGCCCACAAACTCTTTTATGTTCTACTCGAGATATCATCTACACATGAACCTAGCTCATGATGCCACTGTTGGGGAACGTTGCATGGGAAATAAAAAATTCCTACGCACACGAAGACCTATCATGGTGATGATCAACTACGAGAGGGAGATCGGATCCACATACCCTTGTAGATCGCTAAGAGGAAGCGTTAATAAACGTGGTTGATGTAGTGGTATGTCTTCATGATCCTTCCCACGAACTGTCCCATGATCCGTCCCACGAACCGTCTCATGATCCGTCCCGATCAAGTCCCGAACGGACGGCACCTCCGCGTTCCGCACACGTACAGCTCGATGACGATCTCTGCCTTCTTGATCCAGCAAGAGAGGCGGGGATGTAGATGAGTTCCCCGGCGGCGTGATGATGCTATAGTGGTGGTGGTGATCTATTCCTCCAGGGCTTCGCCTAAGCACCGCAGAAATCCGATCTAGAGGAAGAACTATGAAGTAGAGGTTTAGGGTTGCACATGGCAAAGTTGTGTCTCAAAAACCCTAAAACTCTCTAGTATATATAGGAGGAGGGAGGGGATAGCCTTGAGGTGCAAGGAGAGCCTCCTTGGCTCGGCCAAAGTGGAGGAGGGAGGAGTCCTCCTCCAACCCCACTTGGATTAGGACTCCTTCCTAAATTGCCCACCTCTTTTGGATTTTCCACCTTTTTCCTCATGGGCTTTCCTTGGATGACTTGTCAGCCCATTAAGCCTTGTTGCGCATCCAATAAACCCATGTGGACTAATTGGGGCATGGTGGGCCCACCTAGTGGGCCCCCGGAACCCATTCGTCACTCCCTGTACACTGCCGGCAATGCCCGAAAACCTTCCGGAATCCAAATACCAACTTCCTATATATCAATCTTTGTTTATGGACCATTCCGGAACTCCTCGTGACGTCTGGGATCTCATCCGGGACTCTGAACAAAACTTCGGTCACCAACACATATAACTCAACTATACTGAAACGTCACCGAACCTTAAGTGTGAAGACCCTGCGGGTTCGAGAACTATGCAGACATGACCTGAGACACTCTCCGGTCAATAACCAATAGCAGGACCTGGATGTCCATATTGGCTCCCACATATTCTACGAACATCTCTATCGGTTGAACCTCTATCTCAAGGATTTAGTTAATCCCATATGTTGTTCCCTTTGTCCTTCGGTATGTTACTTGCCCGAGATTCGATCATCGGTATCTCCATACCTAGTTGAATATCTTTACCGGCAAGTCTCTTTACTCGTTCCGTAATACAAGATCCTGTAACTAACTCCTTAGTCACATTGCTTGCAAGGCTTGTTGTGATGTTGTATTACCGAGTGGGCCCCGAGATACCTCTCCGTCACACGGAGTGACAAATCCCAGTCTTGATCCATGCCAACCCAACAGACACCTTTGGAGATACCTGTAGAGAACCTTTATAGTCACCCAGTTACGTTGCGACGTTTGATAACCCATAAGGTACTCATGCGGTGTCCGGGAGTTGCATGATCTCATGGTCATAGGAACAGATACATTGACATGCAGAAAACAGTAGCAATAAGCTGACACGATAATATGCTACGTTCATAGTTATGGGTCTTGACCATCACATCATTCTCCTAATGATGTGATCCCGTTATCAAGTGACAACACTTGCCTATGGCCAGGAAACCTTGACCATCTTTGATCAGTGAGCTAGTCAACTGGAGGCTCACTAGGGACAGTGTGTTGTCTATGTATCCGCACACGTATTTGAGTTTCCAATCAATACAATTCTAGCATGGATAATAAACCATTATCATGAACAAGTAAATATAATAATAACCAATTTATTATTGCCTCTAGGGCATATTTCCAACATAGGCATCACGTCCAAGATTAGTAGACCGACTCATGCCTGCATTTACTACTATTACTCCACACATTGACTGTTATCCAGCATGCATCTAGTGTATTAAGTTCATGGAAAACAGAGTAATGCAATAAGAACGATGACATGATGTAGACAAGATCTATTTATGTAGAAATAGACCCCATCTTGTTATCCTTAATAGCAACGATACATACGTGTTGTTTCCCTTTCTATCGTTGGGATCAAGCACCGTAAGATCGAACCCATCACAAAGCACCTCTTCCCATTACAAGATAAATATATCAAGTTGGCCAAACAAAACCCAAATATCGGAGAAGAAATATGAGGCTATAATCAATCACGCATATAAGAGATCAAATAAGACTCAAATAACTTTCATGGATAAAAACATAGATCTCCTCATAAACTCAAAGTTCATCGGATCCCAACAAACACACCGCAAAAAGACTTACATCATATGGATCTCCAAGAGACCATTGTATTGATAATCAAGAGAGAGAGAGAGGAAGCCATCTAGCTACTAACTACGGACTCGTAGGTCTAGAAAGAGCTACTCACGCATCATCGGAGAGGCACCAATGGACATGATGAACCCCTCTGTGATGGTGTCTAGATTGGATCTGGTGTTTCTTGACTCTGCGGCGGCTGGAATTGATTTTCGTCCCCCCTCCTAGGGTTTCTGGAATATTGGGGTATTTATAGAGCAAAGAGGTGGTGTGGGAGGCCAACGAGGAGGGCACAACCCACCGAGGCGCGCTTGGGCCGCCAGGCGCGTCCTGGTGGTTTGTGCTCCTATCGGAGCTCCCCTCAGGTGTGTTCCTTGCCCACTGGATGTCTTCTGGCCCAAAAATAATCCACAAAAAGTTTCGCTGCATTTGGACTCCGTTTGGTATTGATTTCCTGCGATCTAAAAAACATGCAGAAAATACAACTGGCACTGGCACTATGTCAATAGGTTAGTACCAAAAAATGATATAAAATGATTGTAAAACATCCAAGAATGATCATGTAACAACATGGAACAATAAAAAATTATAGATATGTTGGAGACGTATCTGTCACCAACACAATAACTCAACTATGTCTATATCGTCACCGAACATTAAGTGTGTAGACCATGTGGGTTCGAGAACTATGCAGACATGACCGAGACACCTCTATGGTCAATAACCAATAGCGGGACCTGGATGCCCATATTGTCTCCTACATATTCTACAAAGATATACATCGGTCGAACCAATGATGTCAAGGATTCAACTAATTTTGTATGTAGTTCCCTTTGTCCATCGGTATGTTACATGTCCGAGATTCGATCGTCGGTATCTCCATACCTAGTTCAATCTTGTTACCGGCAAGTCTCTTTACTCGTTCCGTAATACAAGATCTCGTGACTAACTCCTTAGTCGCATTGCTTGCAATCTTATTGTGATGATGTATTACCGAGTAGGCCCCGAGATAGCTCTCCATCACACGGAGTGATAAATCCCAATCTTGATCCATGCCAACCCAACAGACATCCTCGGAGATACCTGTAGAGTACCTTTATAATCACTTAGTTACGTTGTGATGTTTGATACACACAAAGCATTCCTCCGGTGTCAGTGAGCTGCATGATCTCATGGTCATAGGAACAGATACATTGACATGCATAAAGCAATAGTAGTAAACTGGATACAATCAAGTGTTATGCTTAAGGTTTGGGTCTTGTTCATCACATCATTCTCCTAATGATGTGATCCCGTTATTAAATGACAACTCATATCTATCGCCCGAAAACTTTAGCCATCTTTGATCAACGAGCTAGTCTAGTACATGCTTACTAAGGACACTTTGTTGTCTATGTATCCACACATGTATTTGAGTTTCCAATCAATACAATTATAGTATGGATAATAAACGATTATCATGAAGAAGGAAATATGATAATAACTACTTTATTATTGCATCTAGGACATATTTCCAACACTATAGAATCCTGCTCAATTGTTGCCTCTATGCCCATGTTTCCATGCGTGCATGATGTTGATGTTGTCCTCAGACTGTTCTCTCATCTACAAACGAAAGACGACCATGATTAGTAAAACCTAGATGAACCTATAGACAAAAATGAGCTTGGGGTTTCACATACCATAATTTCCTGGTATGCTACAATGTTGAGGCTACCCTGCACGTGTGTCGGACCGAGCATCTTTAGGTGGTCTCCCATTTTCACCTTGTGCGTCGCCAGCCACTCATCACTGCACCAATCCTCCATCAATGCCTCTCAACAATAGGTTAGGATCCATGGCTCCTTCACCTCTTGAGACAAAATACATCATATGGCGAACATAAGGAATAAGCGGGTGATGATGCAAGTAGTTATTCAGTTGTGATGTTGCCCACCGCCAAGTACTCGTCATCTTCCTCCCTTTGGAGTGCATGGGGTGATATCTTTGCACGACCATAATGCATGCAATTTGCTTCATGTCATAGAGTCGACCCTTGGAAATGTTCTCTAACACCTTTGCAGCCTCATCCTCGAACCCACGCACGCATAGAGATTCTACAACAATGCATATATAGGAGTTAAATAATTACCGAGCGTCGGGATAATGATCAATGCAATTACACAAGCTCATAACCAGAACTCACGATGGACGTGCTCGACTTTGGTGACATCCTGCTCATCCTTGGCCACTTCGTAGTTCTTCTATGTGAAAGCTGGCTTCGCAGGCTTGTCGGGTTTGAACTGGACCAGGGAAGTGCTTCTTTAGTAGAGATCCAAGTATGTGGTTCGGCATGCGCACGTACCCCTTGGTAAGACACTTCCACTCCCTACACAATGAAAAGGAAAATCATATGTGAGTGTGCAAACATTAATAAGAAAAATAACATGTATGATCTTTGCTTACTTGTCTCCCTTGGGCTCATGGATAGGTGGAAGGTCGGCGGGTGTGGGTTCCTTCGGTGCTGAGGATGGACCACGGGTTGAGCGCTTTCTCCCGGTTGTCGTCGAGGTGCCAAACCCTGAGTTGTCCCCACCACCAATCTCCCCTACCTCATCCTCATGATCGGTAGCGAGGGGATCCGAACCATCGACGTAATCCTTCGTCTTCTCGTCGAAAGAGGGCTCGACTTGGTTCTCCAATGCTAAGGGTACATAGCCAATCAAGGACGAGTGCTCGACACCCCTGCCGTCGACAATGCTTGGTACTACTCATTATTGCTTCTTCATCTTCAACATGACGAAGCACGTGCTACAAAAAGACAGAATAAACATAAGATTGCATGGTTGGTAGCTATCATTTATACACAGAACACACTTGATGTTATCACTAGGAATGGTGTACATTTTGAGCGCTTTCTCCCGGTTGTCATCGAGGTGCCAAACCCTGAGTTGTCCCCACCACCAATCTCCCCTACCTCATCCTCATGATTGGTAGCGAGGGGATCCGAACCATCGACGTAATCCTTCGTCTTCTCGTCGAAAGAGGGCTCGACTTGGTTCTCCAATGCTGAGGGTACATAGCCAATCAAGGACGGGTGCTCGACGCCCCTGCCGTCGACAATGCTTGGTACTACTCATTATTGCTTCTTCATCTTCAACATGACGAAGCACGTGCTACAAAAAGACAGAATAAACATAAGATTGCATGGTTGGTAGCTATCATTTATACATAGAACACACTTGATGTTATCACTAGGAATGGTGTACATTCCATGCATAAAAAAAATTACGTCCCAAAAATATCAATATTTAAATACATGAGCAACAAATACTCCACATTCTAAAAATCACAGAGAGACCAAGCAGCCAGCTTCTGTGAGCAAACCTGGGCTATCGCTGGGCAGCTCTTTGCCGAGTAGGCCACTCGTCAAGCGGTCACTTTGTTTGCCGAGTTTTTGCTGACGTACTCACTGAATGACTCGTGCCACGCGTCGACCTCCGAGATGACACGCTTTATCGAGTAGTCCACACTCGGCAAACACGTCGACTATTGCCGAGTACCAACACACTCCAATCTCGGTGAAGACGACACGTCGACACACTATGGCGGACACGTGTCGGCCGCCGGACATGCGTTGCCGCCGAGTACGTACTTGTGGGACTCGGCAAATATTTCTGCCACGTGGCAGCTGTCGTCTCCGTTTGGCCCGCCAAGTGCCTTTTTTTTGTTGAGTGCTCTGTTTAGCGCTAGGCAAAGTGAGCTTTGCCTACAGTATTTGGGTCGAGTACCATGGGCCAAGAACAATAATCGATAAAGTCTTTGCCAAGTGGGAAATGACTTTCGCCGAGTAGAGTTGCAAATTCCAATAGTGTTATTTGCTTAAAGTTTGTAATAACTGCGAGACTACTACTTTGTTCCAACCTTGTATAAGATCAAATAACGGGTTCTTATTGCAGCGGACCTAAAGCAAAAGAGGGTTGTATTTGTATGTGTAGGTATCACGATAGTTGTTAGAGTAGTACTTAGGGCTCACAACTAGAGCTAGGGCGGAGGGGGTGGTAAATGGAATTTCCTATTGGACGCACATTGTGTCAAAATGTCGATCCTTCGCGCACACCTCACGATGTAGCGATTACCTGGGTCGGTCCATTAATGTGTTGAATCGTTTCCGGTTTTTGGTACCTTCTAGAGTTTCCTAGCCGGGTTTTTTGGTTTTGGGAACCTTCTACAAGGTTTTTTGAACCGGTTTTTTTGTTTGTTTTTTTGTTTTGGGTTTTTATTATTTTTATTTTTTTCCTATTGTTGTTTCTTTTTCCTTTTTATGTTTTACAATTTTCAAGTTTATTTTCTTTTTATAAGATTTCATGTTTTGAAAATTGTTTGAAAACTTTAAAAAATGTTCCCACTTAAAAAAAATCAATATTTTTAAAAATGGTCATGTTTTTAAAAAAAATCATAAATTTAAAAAAAGGTTTGCACTTTTAGAAAATTATTCAGGAATTTCAAAAGAATCTTACTGATTTCAAAACTTGTTCAGAGTGTTTTTTCAAAATTGTTTAGATTATCTTTTGCTCAAATTTATCAGACTTTTTTATAATGGCCGGGATTCCAAAAAATGTTCCTATTTTCAAAACTTGTTCACAAATTCAAAAAGTGTTCTTGTTTTCAAATTTTTGTTCACATATTCAGAAATTATTCGTGTTTCAAATTTCTTTGGGATTTTCAAAGTTCTTCTGCATTCACAAATTCGAAAAATATTCATGTTTACAAAAAAAGTATAAAAATTACCCTTTTAAATTTTGTTTTGAAGAGAAGAACATGCGTCTATCTTTTCTTTTTCTTTTCTAATTCTTCTTTACTTTTCAAGTATACTTTTATTATTTTTTAAGTTCATGTTTCGAAGATTGTTCAGAAAATTAAAAAATGTCCGTCCTTTCTAAAAATAGTCATGTTTTCAAAAATTGTTCATAAATTCAAATAATGTTCGCATATTCAAAAATAAATCCGGGAATTTCAACAAATGTTCTCATTTTACGAAATTGGTCAGGCTTTCAAAAAATGTTTCAGTTTTAAAAATTGTTCTCAAATTTCATAATTTTTTCTTGTTTTTAAATTTTGTTCACGTATTTCAAAAGTTGTTTCCATTTTTCATTTTTGTTGACAAATTCACAAAATGTTCTCATTTTCAAAAAAAAAATGTTTGAAGGTATTAGAAAAAAGTTTCCGTTTCAATATTGTGTTCACCTAAATAAAAATGTTCGCATTTCCAAATTTTGTTCAGGATTTTCCAATTGTTCTTAGTTTAAAAACTTTGTTCTGAATCTAAAATGTTGTTCCTGTTTTCAAATTTTGCTCACCAATTCAAAATAGTTCACGTTTTCAAAGCATGTTCAGGAATTTTGAAAAGGAATCACTTTTTCGAAATGTGCTGAAAATTTTAACAATGTTTGACTTTTAAATACATTCCTCTATTTTCTGTTCTTAAAGTTTTGTGCTAATCATTGGCTATCTGGCGGCGTCAGCTCAACTGGCTAGCTGCATGTGGTTAGAGGCGTGAGGTCGCGTGTTTGATTCCTCTTAGCGCTGTCATTTTCTCTGGACCCCCCCCCCCCCCCCCCCACTGTGTGGCGCGCGCTCTATTTGCTGCAATAAGCGGCGTGTAGGATCTCCCTTGGCAAATGTCTGAACTCTTTCTTAATTTAAGTCTCTACACCCAAACAACGAATAATGGTGAAGACATGGATGCGTTCATGAAAGAACAGGCTACCGCCATTGCTCTAAGTTGGGTTCAAATTTATATAATTATTCTATGCACAAAATATGCAAAAATAAAATAAAATCAGAACAGTTTGTATACACCTCTCTAGATAGCCTTTGTAACCAGCAAATCACTACAGGCAAAAAAATATGTAGCAAATCAGCTGAATATTTTGCTAATTCTTCTACGTGAGAGCAACTAATTGAGGGGTACCCCTTGTGGGAGTCCCTCAAGGGTCATTATTGATGGGCTCAGCGTGCTCTTAACCGCCGCCATGTATCGCATGTTGGGCAATTATCATGATTTTTTATTTTTTACATATATGTTCTCGGGTTTTAGATGGGTTTTTGTTTTGTTGTTTTCTTTCTTTTTGGTTTTTGCATGGTTTTTTCTAGGTTTTGGACCCAAAAAATTCAAAAAAAGGACAAAAAAATGTGCTTTCTTTTTTGCTAGAGGCGTAAATTTGCTTCTCATAAAGGCATAGGTTTTTTGGTTCCGTGAAAGACACAACTATGCCTCTTAAAAAAGGGAAAATATATTTTCTTTTCTTCCATGAGAGACACATATTTACTTATTATTGAGGCATAGGTTTGCTTCGCGAGAGGCAACGATAGGCACGGATTTGTTTCTCGAGAGGCATCGATAGGCACAGATTTTCTTCTCGAACAAACATAGTTTTTTCCTTCCACGAAAGCACGGTTGTGCCTCATGGAAAGGAAAAAATATGTATTTTTCCTTCCGGGAGAGGTATAGATGTGCTTCGCGAGAGATAGAGTGCCTCTTTGGTATCGAAAAAGTGGGAAAATTCATGCTTCTGGCTTGGTTTTCGTGCAAAAAATGTTTGTTGAAACATATTGGCATAAGATCTAGTTGGTTATCTCGACGCGAGAAATCAAACGGTGAAAGCAGTTCACGATTTGAATGCACGTCTTAGAACATAAAATATTTTGAATAAACGAATCTATGAAAAACAAATCTCGCATTGCAACAAGTGATGCAACCTTTGCAAGGGGTATCGTGATTATGTTGCTCCATATGAGTCACAAGTATGGAGGAGTCTGTCTTGATCAACAAAGATAACTTCCACGGGCGTTTCTATATTTCACGTCAAGTGAGAGGAGCTTGCGACTCGCTGAAGCACCTAGCATCGCACGAGCAAATGGTCCGGGCCAGTGCGTGGGAGGCCACTGTCTCATTTTTTCTGTTATTTCACGTATTTATTTCATTTGTATTCCTTTTTTTACTTTTGTTTACACTAAAAACATTCTAAACATATATTTTAGAAAAATATATTTTATGTAGTGTTTGAAAAACGTTAATCATGCATTTAAAAATATTAAATGTGTATAAAAATGTTGATCATATATAGGAAAAATATACAATGTGTCTGAAAAAAAGTTGATCATGTATTTAAAAAACTTTAATCAAGATTTTCAAAAAATGTTAAACAAGTAATATAAAAATTTTAATCAAGCATTCAAAAAATGTTTAATGTGTATACAAAAAAAAGTTGACAATGTATTAAAAAATATTAAACCTGCATTGAAAAATGTTAAATGTGTATATAAAATTGTTGGTCATGTATTAAAAAATATATTAAACTTGTATTTGAAATATTTTGCCATTTATTAAAATAATTTGTACTTGAAAATTTAAAATGTGTATAGTAAAAAATTTAAAGAAGTATTTGAAAAATAATCAAGCATTTGAAAAAGTTAAATATGTATCAAAACAAATGTTGACCATGTATTTTAAAAATTAAACATGTATTTAATAAATATTAATCAAGCATTTGAAAAAGGTGTTAAATTTATATAAAAATGTTGATAAAGGATTTGAAAAATATTAAACATGTATTAGAAACAATTATTAGATGTATGTAAAAAATATGTATACGAAAACAATGAAACCCGAGAGAAAACTTAAAAAACTGATAAAACACAAGAAAAATGAAGAAATAAAGGAAACAGAAAGAAAACAAGGGAAATAATTAAAAGGAAAAACAGTGAAAAGATACAAAAACGGGTGAAAAAGCAAAGGAAAAAACAAAACAAAAAAGACCCCCCCTGCACGCGCGGAAAACAGTGGAAAGTTGGCTCAAGTAGGCTGCGCCCTACTAGTACGTCACCAAATCCGACGCGTGCCTATTGGCTAGCATCGCTGTCAATCATCCTGAAGACCAGGGTTTGAAGGACTTTATAGGAAAAGCATATGAACAAAGATTTTAGAGGAAAATTTCCTATAAATGCATTCGGTTTGTAGGAAACGCGCACGGGAATTCGAAGGAATGCTATTCATTTCTTGTGTCTTTAGAGGAATCTATACATCCACTCAAAGCTCATTTTATGCGTAGGAGGGAAGCAAAACAATTCCTTATCAACTTCCTGTACTATTCCTCTTTTTTAGACAATCCTGTACTATTCCTAAATCCTACATTTTGGTTTCCTCCAAAGCCTATGAGGCCTAATAGGCTGGCCGTTATTGTAGACACTTATTGTCTTGCTATAAGGGAGATCTAATTGTTGTGACTTTCCACGCCTCCAACAATCCTGGTTGAGGCTATCAACTCCACATGCTCTTGCATGGACTTCACGGTTTGCTTCTTCGCCAACACGTTCATGTCTTTTCAGTAATATTATTGGTGCGTAATGGCATAATGCCTCAACCGGGCCATGTTCTATGTATTAGTGATGCCTTTTTTTCTTGCACCTGGGTAGGATTTATTTTGGTGGCGGAGTGAATTTTGTTCATCCCCAAATAAGTCTTTCACTTTACTATCTTTGTTGCAGGTTGCAATGCATTATACTCACTGAGGTGCAATTCCTTTCCTCTGAATTTGCAACTATGTTGTTTACGACAACATTAGTCTAAGGTCTGCAATTTGCTCCATCCAATAGGCTACTGTAAAAGTGCTCTTCCCAATAGGTCATTATATAGGAGCTGAAATTTTAAGCCATTGTCTGATATGTATTTTAAGCCATTGTCTGATATGTATCTATAAAGTCAATTATATATGATATCATTTCTCGACAAATTTGTATTGCATGTTGCATCTTGGCCATTTTGGAGAAGGCATGTTATATCATTATTACACCATATTATTTCTTCAGTGCCAATTTTATCACTTATTTATTTTTAGCAGAATGTAGTGTTGGGTTTGGTCCAGCATCTGTTGTGGGAGGAGACATAACACGACTTATAAGGGCGGGGATGTTCCCTTCTAACAGGCTAGTTTTTTGGGGGAAGAGGGGCCAAGGCCTCTCATAAATCGGTGTTGCTCTCCAATTGGGCCTGGTTGATGCATGTGGGTCGGAAACGCTGGTGTTAACGAACCCGTAATTGCATAACTTGTAGGAACATACATCAAATATCTTATTTTTTTGGCTTATCAAAAAAGAACGGACACCAGAAACTGAGTTCATTGCTTTGAATCTCGTATACTGTGGTTTAATGTGTACATCTTACAATATTTTGATCCACCATTGGGTTCAAAAGAAAATTTAGTATTAGTTTCCATCCATAAAGCACATAGATTATTTTGAAAGCAGTTCAAATCAAATGAACATGGAAGGCCATATATAGCGATCATGTCTGAATTCTGATGTGGCAAATGTGACACATCCATTATTTATTTGCGAGACTCCAGAACTGAGGTGAGAACTTTTTCCACTTATTTGTTCCAGATTTGTCTGCAAATTTAGGGTTCAATGCAGTTGCCCAATGCTTTAGGATATGTCGTGCTTCACACCGGAAACATGCTTCAGTTAGTTTTGGTAGGATACTTCAATTCATTCCACCTTTTTCTTTTGTCATATGTAGTCTCTAACTTAAAGATGGTCATTTTATAGTTAACTAGCATACATGCCCGTGCGTTGCAACGGGAAAAGAGAAAACACCCCTCATGTATCCTAGAAAAATAACCTCATACACACCCGATGCATCAACAAATCCCTTGAAATATTTCACAATGTCATATGTGAAACAACATGATAAGTGATGTTGTGCGAAGACATAAAGGTTGGATAATTTGTAATTCTATTAAGTCTATTAAGTATGTGAAACAACATGATAAGTGATATTGTGCGAAGACATAAAGGTTGGATAATTTGTAATTCTATTAGGTGTATTAAGTGTGTGTGCAATTTATTAGACAACAAAAATAATTGTCCTTTTCAAAATATAATAGTGTATCTTCAACATAATTTTAAAAATAATTAACATGCGGGGTAATAGCATATTTAGAATCTACCTATTTTTCTGAAGAATTTTTATATATAACATGACTAATCTTGAGCTATAGTTTGAAAGATATGGTTTTTTTAGGATTGAAATCTGTGAAAAGAAAAAGAAAGATTAAAACTATAGTAGGTGGGCCCAAAGTGTAACATTTGTGCAGCCCATCAGTTGTGACTAATTTTATCTCACGCGATCGAAAATGTACTTAAGAGACGTAAGGCTCGAGCCACTGTGCTACCTTGCTGCCTCTCAAACTTTGCCTTTAATCCTGAAGACAAATCCGACAACGACTTTAGAAGCGGAAGGCTGCGGGCGAGCGGCGACGACGTGGACGGCGGGTTAATTTCGGGAAAAGCACAGTGGGTTTTCTATAAAATTACAAAAAACGATTCGTTTTCTAACTTAATTCCGAACTGCGGGTTGATTTCAGAAAACTACAGAGGGTTTTCTATAAAACTGTCACAGAAGTGGTAGCTGCTTTATTATTAGGAAAAGATTTTGTTCCAAGTAGTTCTTGTGGTTGTGGTTAGATGTACCGATTGTAAGTTTTTACCAAACTTTTCGTTCATCTATAGATATAATAAAACTTCACATTGATGAGGATGATTCTTCATATGGAGTGCTAGGGATCACGACAACTTATAAGAGTGAGCGGCAGTTTTACACGTACTCAAACCACTTTTTTATCTGGGTGCTTGGCGTCATTTCCTTTGTCTTTGAGTCTTCTTCTGAGCAGGATTCATTTTACATCTGCGACAATTGACGAGGTATGTAGCGAATGGTTTTACGTACAGTTTTATGTGTTACTCAATATTCTATATATTTGTTTTGAATGTATCTATGTTCATGTGTATCTACATTCATCAAGTTGATATGAGTGTCCGTCCCACCTTTGTGCTTGGGCCATGACATCCTTAGTGGAGATAGGGAGAAGTTAGTCATGAAACTTGTGCTTAGTCAAAATAAAATTGCAGATTTGTCAGTTAACATGGCTAGAACGGAGGTCCGCACCGACCTGTGGTTGCAAGACACTCCTGACGCTGTCGCACAGATTGTAACTCTGTTCCTGGTTAATATTGTACTCCATCCGTCTCAAAATAAATGTCTTAAGCTTAGTACAAATTTATACTAAAGCTAGTACAAAGTTAAGACATTTATTTTAGGACGGAGGAAGTACCTACTTCTTTGGGCATGTCATGTATCGGCAGTCAGTACATCAACATATCGGCAGTCAGGAAGGATTCTAAAAAAAAAGGTAAATTCAGGAAAGCCACGAGTACACTGGTTCATTTCAACTTCAGTGTGTGTGTCGACATACCTGAATGCACACCAATATCCTTTTCGTCGCGGTCTGGGTGCTTCAAGGTGCGAAGAATTCACAGTTATACAACATAAAAATGATGTTGGAACAGCAGACTTTTCTACTGCAAGAAAAAGGCTGAAACTCTGCCGATCATCAGTAAAAAAAAAAAAAACTAGATAGACATCAGGATATACATACATTTGAATAACGTTTACAACATGACAGGTACAAGCAGTTTCTTCTGAAGAAGTAAGTCTCAATACTACGACATCTTAGGGATTATTCCTATCCAGTCTTATGTAAGCTAAATTCATATCTACATCTTGCCAGAATACAGACTACAGAGTACAAGCATGATTGTGCCGTACTAGAACAGGCTTCACTGCATATGGTTGTTCATCCACATCCATGCCCATCATCCATTTCATAAGCTCTGGATAATCTGTTTCAGCGAGCTGGAGGTGCCCACGACCACGAGCCCTACACCGACCACTATGATGCCCACGCAGACCACCTGCTCGAACCCCACCTTCCTGCAGGTCCTGGACCTGATCTTCAGGTAGCAGATGCACGGCAGCAGCATCGTGGCGGTGCCGCTCAGGAACGACCCGGTGAGCGCGACGGCATAGGCAAAGTACGGCACGAGGAGCGCCACGATGGTCGTGCTGACGACCAGCGAGGTCCTGACGGAGACGCTAACGGCCTTGTTCTTGCCGACGTGGAGGGTGTCCTCGATCGCCTCCGCTATCGGAGTGACCAGCAGCGCGAACTTGGTGAACGGGTTGATCAGCGTGGTGTAGATCGCGATGCTGGAGCTCAGGTTCCTTGATGGGAGGTTCAGCGTCACCTGTGACTTCAGTGACTCGCCATACATCAGGTACCCGACGACGCCCATCAGTCCGTAGCTGAGAGTGCAGATGATGAAGCAGAGGAGCAGCACCTGAAGTTGGAAAAAGGAGAAGAAGCGTTAAGCACAACGTGATTCCTTTTACTGCAGCTTTATGGAACGGGAAAGTTTTGACAAGATTCCAGTTTCTAGAATTGGAGTGTTGCAACAACATGTATTTTATCCTATCAGTCAAAAAGGTTGTACTATTTTGCATTGACTATGAGCATGTAAAGTAAGATTTACCAATAATAGTTGGGGCAGGCTAGGATCGTTTGCGGTTTTCAACAAATAAGCACTGACGTGCTATACAACGGCTATATTTGCTTATTGGTCAAAGAACACAAAAGATTGGTGAAAGGGTTTCTGCTTCACTTACTGTTGGGAACATTTTCCTGTTGCTCATTCCAGTGTATATCATGGGGAAAACTGCATGGCCACTGAAACAGAATGAGTATAAGCTCATGGCAGTTGGAATACCAGCCCAGTTGACAAGCATGCCTCTCTCGTGGAAACCAACACCATCAAATGCTCCTACCCAGATAACAGCTGCGATGAGAATGACGGAAGCCACGATTCCTCCAACAGAGACGTATGCAAGCGCACTTAAGCTCCGAAACCATGTTGTTGGCAAAACTAACAGGCTGAAGATCAGAACAAACCCTTGCTTGCCTCCAATCTTGAGCCCAGCAACATGGAAGTCGACACTTGGAAATAATTTCTCCAAGTTATCACCTTCCAATATCATGAAATCTATTGCCACAAGGTACAGCTCCAGGTACATGAATATTGCTACTATGATTCTTCCTTTCCGGCCAAAAGCCAGTTCACCTATATCAGGATAGGTCTTAACAAGTGAGCTTGAATCTATGCATCTCTGTAGGAGAATCCCAGTGTAGAAGCAAATAACTGCTATAGTTGTGAACATAAGTACGCTCAGCCATCCTCCTTGAGACAATGCATAAGGAATCGATAATATCCCAACCCCTGCAAAATAGAAAGTTAATACTGCAAGTTAGCTAGGTTAAAGAGGACATATGAGGCGGCAGGAGTAAGTAAATAGACATAGTATGATTTCTCCAATCTCATGCTTGAGAAAAAAAAACAGAGAAAGAATGGAAGAAACCTGAGAGGGCGTTAACTCCATTGAAGCAAGTTTTGAGGAAGCTCGTCCCAGACTTTGGAGGAGTACTGGTGTCCATCACAAACTAGTAGTGCTGTTGGACTAGACTGTGTTCATTACCTTCCCTTTTAAAGACAAGGGTGGTGCATGAAGCTAGCATTAGCAGAGCACTTTCTTGTGATAACTGACTAGATGTCCATCTCTCAGAAAGAAGTGATAAAAAAAATGCAAGAAAAGCACTGACTGGAGTTGCAAGGGCGGCGAAGCGGATGTGTACAATGTATGTTCGATTTCTCAATAACAGATATGTACAAGAGTCTGAGGATCTAAGGATGCATGCCCCAGAGATTAAGGAAGGAAAGACGCCCATCAAAAATGCATGCAGCAGCCATGCAAAAAAGCAGGGAACAAGTGAAGTTGCTCCATCTTCTGAACACATGTTAATAACTAGGATATTTATAGGACCAAGACTTCTGAACACATGTTTCTGTGCGGTCTGTTTGCTCTTTTCCATGGATTATACAATTCAAATATGTTTAAAGGAAGGCTAGTACTTTCTTCTTTCTTGATTGCACGCGCACAATGTGTGTGATATCATGATGCAAGAAAATATTCAGTTCTTATCACCATGTGGTAGTGTATATCCATGAAATCGAAGATAACAGAGGTAGAAAACCCAGTTAGCTAGAAACTATATATAGTTATACATCACAGAGTGCGAAAATGTATAGATACTCGACAGGACACTATAACCTAAGCAATAATGTGAATTAACCAGTATAGTAAATTATAAGTCGGACTTATATGATGACTAAATTTCTGAAAACAACAAATATTTAGTCAACATATATTAGTTACTGCCAGTATGGTACCCTCATCGGTCGGTGTGGTGTGAACATGGTGTGTGCAGCTGGGAGACCTGGGTTCAGTCCCCAGCCATGGCATGGGTGCTCCTTAATAGCATCATGTCAAATAGATTACTGAAAATAATTAACACACATGATTGAAGCAATCACTAACCAAGACTCCAGATGAGTATTCAAGATACATAAAGTTAACCTTAACCCCGACCAGCTTGCCTTTTCAACGTATCTGAATACATTACGTTTTACAGAAACATTCTAAGATGTGACAAAACATATCTCACGCGCACAATTTTATGTTGATTAGATGTCATTACATGATGTAGAGAGTAAAAGAGAAAAACGCCCACAATCGCAGCATCCAACATCAACATAAGTGAGAAAATAATTATTGTCTAAACGTAATATTTAAAGAGGAAAAATATACCTGATTACTGTTAGAGAATATATATTCCAAAATGACCTTCCTATGCAGATAGAATAAAAACCTTACACTTCCCACTCTGTTAGAGCACATATACAAACCCTGTAGAATAAATAAAAAATGTTCTAACATGAGTAAATTGTAGAAGTTTGAATAATAAGAAGCAAAATTATGAAGCACCTTGTGCTTCATTCAAATCATTACGTACCTGCACTAAGCAGAATGATGGCAGAAGACTGTATATGTGGCCAGAACCTCATCTTTTAAAAAATAATGACACTTCCCACTAGGTGATGTCTCCAGTCTGATGATAACAAAAGTTTGTTGCACCCAACAAATGTGCCAACCATAAAGCTTTCTGCTACCTTGTTGCAGCTAGCCCTAGGCCCTAGCTAATACATAAAACATCACAGTTCCAATGAATTTGCCTATTCTACATCTGGTGGGATCATATCAAATAATAAGTGCCAAAATAATATACCATATGTTTCTGCAATCAGAAGAATTTCACTATTTGTGGTTCAACTGCATTATTTAAACCAAAGCAGCTGAAAAGGAACCGCTTAGTATTTAAGCCACAGGGGTGTGCTCTTGAAAGGTGCCAGGCCAAGTATATAAAGCACATTGCCTGAAAGATTCCAAACGTAAGCACTTGAAAAATCATTCTATTTTAATTGTTTGCCAATAACAAATACAAGTTCTGTGCCAAAAGTAAAACACTACCAGTCCCACGAAAATGTAAGGAGTAAGCATTTTGTGTCCAGGGGAAACCACGTTGTTGTTTTGAAAGTTCCATAAAGTATCACGATACAATGTTTCAAAATTCCAGAGGATCAGTATCATTTTTTTTGACCTGCAATCAGTGTCATATTCGTTCCTGACCATCAAGATTTCAAGATACAAGAAAGACAAAATGACAGTCTTAGCATAAATGAAGAGTGTAAGAATGACTGTTTGTCTTTTCTGGTCCTTGATATAAGAATGAATTTGACATCAAACTTTAGCATTTTTATGTATTACATTTACATTCATGAATTTTGTTAGTATTCTTGGAACATCGTATCATCACTTTTCGCCATTGGAAAGTGGACTAGGGCACAAGTCAGTTTTCCAAGTACCGCTCATGCAAAGGATGTATCAAATTAACATACACAGAGTTATCTGTTCTTAGAAATGAAGAGCAGAGCATCAGCAAGCACATAGCATAGTTTAAGTTTTCCAATACTTAGGTCTGAAATTGATCGGTTCTAAAGCACTCCGATGAGGTAACACAAGAGATGACACAGTGGTCTCCCTCATGGTATCCTCTTGAGTCTTCTCAACCTGTTAAAGTTGCTTCGGGTGGTCCACTATGTATCCTCCTCAAGATTCTAAAAGTAAATCTCCATCACCACAAGTGTCAATTGCGTACTTCCGCACGTATCAGCTCAATATCGCTTTGGTCGTAGCTAGAAGCTACATCATGCATTTGTGTTGCATTAAAGAAAACATATAAATTATGTTAAAAAAACAGTTGCGAGCAATTTAATTCAGCATTCGCATTGCATAGCATATCATTTCTGTCTGGCAATGGAAGTGGAACTTGGTTACATTTACTATTATTACAGGATAGTCCCCTTTATAAAGGAAGGATGCAGACCTGCAGATAGCAAAAAAGTTGCCACTCCCAGAGATAGCCGGACACCAGAGTTGTCATCAAATATAAATCAGCTCTTTGTGAAAGCTAGAGGCATATCAAAGAGAGGGTAAATGAAGTGTGTTCCTCAAAGGAAATAGCACAAGACATGAAAATTGTGCTCAATTTCTTAAAATGAATGTGCTAACAAGATAATAAAAATAAAGCAATGAAAGCTAGCCAAAGTTGATGGAGGCTGTAGCAGCAATGGGGTGATCATGATTAGATATTCTTTATTAATGGTAAAGTTAGCAGAAGATGCTAGGTGAAAAGCAGTAGAATATTAGCTTTTTTTCTTCTCAAAGGTAAGTAGCTTTGCGTGTGTTTTCGGCCTACATTTCCAACATTTAGGGCCTAAATAGAGTGCCGAAACTTCACATCAACTTTGCGTAGAATAATATGACGCCCGCAGAAATTCCACAACAAAACCTCATGTTCCATATTCCAGAATATTATGTTTGGGCGGAAACAGGAAAGTGCATCAAAACCAATGATTTCAAGAACTTCTGAACTGATTCGAATAATTAGGTAGGTGTGGTCCTTTCAGTAGGATAAGGTCCACTCCGAAGACTAACCCTTTGCTTTTCTGGTGGACAGGTGGAGTCTATAATAATTGATGCAAAAATCACGATTATTTTAGCCGAATTTGAACAAACTTCATTTAGGGCCTATATAGAGTGCACAGACTTCACATGAGTTTTGCAGAGAATAATATGCCTCCCCCACAAATTCTTAAAAGAAAAGCTCATGCTCCAGATTGCAGAATACTATGTTTGTGCAGTTAGGTGTGGTGCTTTCTTGGGAGAACGTGGTGATGTGAAATACAATATGTTCTTCGAGAGTTGAATAAACTCCCCTTGGAAGACAATCTTTCTCTTTTCCTTTTTGTGGTGGGAGGGGTGGAGTCTCAGATAATAGAAGCAAATCACGATTCTGTTGGCCGACTTCGAGCAACATTATGCAATATAGCTTTGATGGAGAAGTTTTCGGATTTATCCTGGTCATGGCAGACCACGAAAGTCCCGACATATTTCAGAGGAGAACTTAAAGGTGAAAGTCAAGGGGAAGAGAATCATGAATGCGCACCTACTCAGCAAGCACATAATAGCGTGCTGCCCAGTCCAACCCAACTGCAAGTGAAATCTTTCACCCTGTGCCTCCCACTGTCGCCGGCACTTCACTCTCATCCGAATTCTTGCCAGGCCCTCTCAGATTTCTAATCCGTCAGAAATCCCAGCCCCTCTGACATGCCGCCACGCCCATCCACACATTGTGCGTCACCACTGAAATCAAGTGAGGAATTGCGCTGGTAAGGGGGAGCACTCGGATTGCCCGTCCAGCCAACGAACTGAATTCGTACCAGTTAGGCAGCGGCAGCCACTTACAGTTCGGTTGGCGCCCAGCAGCTCCGGCTCCGGCATCGATTCAGATTCCGATGCGCCCCCGCGTGAAATACCCACGGCGGGACGATGGCAGCACGGCGCCCGTCGACCAGCAGCGGCGGCGGCATCAGCCACCAGCGGCGCACGCCCGACTCGAAACCTGAAACGCACGGGTGAAAGGAGTCAGAGAGCAGAGGAGAAAACCAAGCGTTGGTCACACATGAACTCACCGGAGGCAATGCGAGGGGCAGGCGCTCCGTGGCATCCTGGTGCTGGGAGAGGGCGAGGGGGCGAGGGGCGAGGGGCGATGTGGTGGCCGCACAGCCGCAGTCGCGGGCGGCAATGGCGGCCGGTCGTTTCTATGGCTCCCCGTGAACCTGGTCAACAATTTCTCAAAAAAAAAAAAATCATTTAATTGTTTTATTTCTCTCCCTAACCTTTATCTTTACCTACTAATAAAGCACGGATAACTTATGTCCGTACGTCATCGAAATTGCCCCTGAAGTTGGTCAAAATCATCCACCAATGCCACCCGTAAGTCAAAAAACGATTCAGTTTTTTCTTTCACCGGCCCGCACGTATTATCTGAACCTATGCCGCCATATTATGTCCATAGTAAAGGACTAGCAGGATGGAGAGAGCCTTGCTCTTCTTAGCTGAAAACCCAGGTTCGATTCCCTCTGGGGATAGCGCAGGTCATTTGAACAGAAGGCAGCACTGCAGGGTACGGCCGTCGACTGGAGCCCTGGTCGCCACCTTGTCATATGTTGCATATGACTTTCGGTGAAGAAATCAGATGACCTAATGCGGACAAGCACGGAATGAATTAGATCGGATTCATTTCAAATCGCAACTAGGTCGGGATGAGAACGACACCCCTCCGTTTCATGGCCGAATCCGGCGGCAACTTGAGGTCCGTCGAGCTGGAGCTCATGGGGCACGGCCATGGCTCCATGGGACAAATCCTGAGGAAAAGAGAAAGAGAGATGGGGTGGTGAGGAGGAGGAGAGGGAGAGAGAGAAACGGAAGGAGAGGGAGAGGCCAGCGGGGCACCCGCCTGCTGGAGGTCGCCAGCACCGGCCAGAGCTCCTCGAGGCGGAGGGGTCGCCAGCAGCGGCCGGAGCTCCTGCAGGCAAGGCCATGGCTGAGATGGGGAATATCTACCTGATCTAGGAAGAGAGGTGAGCACACACGTCCACTACCTGGGTCCAACGCCAACGCACCGCTACCACATCAATTTTTCTGGTCCAGTTTTCTCTTTGGGATCCCCTTCTCTTTCTATCGATCCCATACATGGAAATGGCCCGCAAGTTGCATTATAGTTTTTTTTACAACAAAATCCTCATATTTTACTAAATGGACTCCTAATATTAAAGTGGGTAAAGCCATCTGGTCCTACATCTGTACATCACCAGCTTTAGGGTATCTTCAAGGCTAATCCCGGGCCAAGCCCAAAATTCATAAAATGTTAAATAAATAAAATTATTATAAAAAGGTTCCTTGTCAAACAAAAGCAGAAAATTCATAAAAACAATACTTTTTAAAAGTATTAAAAATATTATGCATACATAAATTTTGTAAAACAATTTAACATTTAACCTTATCGTCGAAAATTATTAAAATCCATATAAAAAATGATGCACAATGACACATGAAGCAAGTTGTGCAAAAAACAAAAAAACAAATTGTCAAAAAATATTTCTGGAAAATATGTACCACACACAAATGCCATTTCCCAACAAAAACAAAACTTTATTACCACAAAATAAAAAGATCATTTTCAACATGATGTTTAAAATTTTATCTTTTACAAGAAATTTTAAAATTTAATAATATATATATATATATATATATATATATATATATTATTGACAATATCATACAATTTTTATGTAAGCAGTACATAATATTTTAAAAGAAAACATTTACATTATTATACACATTTATTACAATTAATGCTGCATAATGGCACTACAAGAAGGTTGGGTACTTTTTTGTTGTCCGGTGCAACGCACGGGCATTTATACTAGTACAATAAAATGTTTGCAATTTTAGAAAAAATGTTTGTACAATAAGAAAAGCCCATGATCTCAAATACAATTACATGTATTAAAAATTATTAAAGGCATTTAACAAAATGATTTCTAATTTAAAATATCTTAATGCATTTAGAAAATGTCCTAACATTTTAAAAATAGCTAATGCCAGTTTTGATAGTTTCTTTTTTTATTTAAAAATTTCCGTTCCATTTTTTCTTATTTATAATTTAAATAATTTAGAATTACAAAAACTTTTACATATTAAAAAATAGGAATTTTTATTTAAAATGGTGACGAATTTTTATTTTGAAATAGAAATAGGATTCAAAAAAAGCGCCGTTTTTTTTTTGCAAATTCCAAAAAAATGTCCATGAATTTAGTAAATATATGACTGATTTATAAAAATGTTTGTTTATTCAGAAAAACTTCATGCGTTTCAAAAAATGTTTTTGAATTTAAAATAAAATCCTCCGACATAAAAAATTATGTTCGTCTTTTCTTGAATTGGTCGCCAATTCAAAAGAAAATATGTAAACCCGTTTGAAATATAAAAAATATTCACGATTTTTAGTAAATGTTTGTGAATTGTAAAAAACGTTCTCAATTTTAAAATTATTCCCATATTTTTAAAATTATTTACGAAAGATCTAATGTATGTAGTTAAACATGAATGCTCCTAAGTCTTTGTGGCAATATACCTGTGTGAATTTTGAAGAATTAATTGTTGGATGGATCTGATTATTATTGTATGTTTTCTATAAAAAAATTCTTGAAATTCAGAATAAATCTTTGAGTTACCAAGATTTTTGACAACCATGATATATATTTTTTGAAAATGTAAAGATTGCTTCAACTTGTAAATAAATTTAAAAGAAGAAACATTTTGTTGCATTTATGCACAAAATTTCTAAATCAAGCGATGATATGTGAACATAATGTGGTCACCATCATTGGAGATTATGTTTTTTTTCTTCCGTGGCAACGCACGGGCCATTTTGCTAGTATATATCTATAACATTATATTCCTTGGTTTTAAAGTGTGGCATTCAATTAAGGTCATCAAGACTTCAATTAAAATTGGGTCATCCGATTTTGACCGGATCAACAATTTCTCAAAACTCTCTCGTTTAATTTTTTAGACAAATACTTCCTTCGTTCGGAAATACTTCTATGGATGTATCTAGAACTAAAATACATTTAGATAAATTCATTCTTCTAACAAGTATTTTCGGACTGAGGGAATACATTATACTACTTTTTAATGGGTTTGGTTTACGATTTTGACCAAAGTAACAGTTTTGAAATCATTCAGCAGCAACCGTCATATAAAAACATATCAATCACACCCATGAAGTCGTTGACTTAATTTTTTCCCACATATGTAAGGCTGGCTAGTATATAATATAGAATCACACCACAAAATGCCCATCAAATTACCGAATTGTAAATAAAAATAAAACACACTATGTCATCTTCCACGCACATCAAACGAAATATTTCATTAGTTTCCTAATATAAGGGGTATTAGTTTTTTGAAAAGTCAAATTCTTCAACTTCGACCAAGTTGAGAGTAAAAATATCGACATCTATAATATTAAAATAAAAAATATGATAATACATTTAACAATGAATCTAATCACAACAATTTGGTATTATGGATTTTGATATATTTATCTACAAATTTAATCAAAATTAAAATATTTGATATTTAAAAAAAGTAATACGTTGTATTTTGGGACAGAGTAATTAAGTTTATCTAGGGGCATCCCTAACAACAAGGAGACACAAGTGATATGAGAGGAAGATTTTCACATATACTATGTCGGTACCCCTAAAAAATATACTATGTTGGTAGTGTTTTAATTTTTGTGTGATATATGAAACTCTCACAACCTCCCTCTTGTATTTACTACAACGTTTAGGCAAGAAATTTGGAGAAAGTGAAGATAAATTTTGTTGTAGTCTCTCACATCCTAGATTTTTCCCAAATCTGGTATGTTAAAAATTCCACAGGGAATTAAAAAAATTTCAAACCAAAACCCCTCTAATTGGTTGCTTGCTAGTGAAATTGATTGTTTGTTTGAAGAGGAAGTTGAAATCCCAATGTAACCAATGAAAACCTAGCTAGCCAATAGGTGAAACCCAAGCCATTTGAAATATTGTTGGGCAAAAGCAAATAAAAAAAGTCCCAAGAATATCCAAGTCAAATTATTTCCCTAAATGGTTTGGGATTGGTTTTGAATTGAAATCATTTTGAATTCAATTCAAATCAAAGGGGGATTATTTAAATTTGGCTTGCGTTTAAATTTGGCAGAAATTAGAATTCCACAAGTCCAAATGATGACCTAGACCCTCTACTAATTTTCTTAAAAAAGATTTGAAATAGATTTTGTTTTCAAACAAACATTCAAATTCTATTGGAAAATAAAAATGCAAAAATTAAATGTCCCAAATGCCCAAAAAAATCTTCAAACATTTCTAAACATTCCGTTTGGAAATTTAAATATATTCACTAGTTGTAGAAAATCAAATTCAAATCCTATTTGAATCTAGAAAGAAAACAGAAAAAGGAAAAGAAACAAAACATAAAACAGAATTGAAAAGTAAAGAAAAAACCAAAGTCTACCCTGCAAACCACCTAAGCTAGACGGACCAGTCAACCCGCAACCCACCCAGCGCCCCACTCTCTCTCCCCTCGCCTAGAGCCATTGCCAGGTGGGACCCACCCGATAGGGTCATCCCCTATCACGCAACCGCCCTGCACAACAACCCCCACGACCTAACGTACGTACACGCTCACTTCGTGCACGTTCACGCACCCTTCGGCCACGTTAGCCCGCGCGGAGCTTCCCTATAAAATCCCGCGCGTCCCCTATCTATTTTGCCCAAAGTCACGCATCACGAGCTCGTCGTTGCTTCTGCTAGCACCACGGTGAGTTCCTCTCCTCGTCCCTTTGTCCTCTTCGTCGCGCGCGCCCCCATCTAGTTGCCTCGCAACCTCCGAGCTCCATGCTGCCGGTCATGGTGTGGACGTGGACACAACCACTACATCTCGTACCCGAGCACCTTCATGGTCTCCACTCAGCCCGAGGAGGTCGTAGCCCCCTCTAGCTCCTCCATCGGTGCACCCCAACGCTGAGCCCAGCCCAGCCGAGCTCTGGCCGCCGCCACAGCCTTGCTCCCGTCGCGCTCCGGTGCCCCCTTCGCCTTTCGCGTGCCCTGTTAGATGCACACGCGCATGGGCTCCCCCTCGGTGCCCTTGGCACGTCCATCCGACGCCTGGAGGGATGGCGAGCCTCCGCCGTGCTGGATGGTCGTCGACGGCCTCCCTCCAGCCTAGCTGATGTGGTCTAGCTTAATTAGCCACTAACCACCGCCCCGCGCCACTAGCACAGGGCGCCACTAGCTAACTGTAACAGCCCAAGAGCAATTTTCCAATCTTGTATCCATTTCCATGAACCCAAGCTTGTAAGCATATTCTTGAGACCATCATGTTGAGTGAATGATGTGTTTATCTTGGTTGTTGCATCATGCACATCATCATCACATTAACTCATGCCCATGTTTTATTTCCATTTTTGTTTCACATCATGCATGTGATGTAATCTTACCCATGTGGTGCCATGTATAGTCGTGTTTTGTTTGTGTGTCTTCCCTTTCAACTCTGATGGATTCAAGTTCCTACTCAGGTTCAACAAGTTTTAAATGAGGCCGAAGTTTCATATTTCTATTCTTTATTTCCAGCCAATTTTAAGTGACATTTTTCTTGTCTTAGAAAAATGTTCACTTATTTTCAAAACAACCTAGGTCATACGGAAGTCACCTCCTTCAAGTTTCACCTCAATTGGAAATGTTTTGGTTGGAGAGGAGAATTACTCCAGTTTGAATTTAATTCAAAACGGGTATTCTTTTTTGTCTCTAAGATTTTTCAAACCATTTTTTAAATAGGGAATTTTCAAAACAATTTTTAGTTCATTCAAATTCCTTATCAAACTCCCTGGGTATATTCTTTTGTCTTTCTTGTCTTAATTAAAAACAAAAGTCTGAAGAGAGGGAAGGGGGCCTCCCAATCGAGCAACACACGAGCCCACCGAAACCAGCCCACTAGAGGTGATTCCCCTGATCGTTGTCTTCTCCCTTTACGGCAAGACATCCACGACAATCACGTTGACGCTCTTGTCGATTTGACGGTTGTCCGGCGTCTGAGCATCCCTTAAAACCTTTCCAAGCCCTAGCCTCGACCTCCCTCGCTCCATTAGGCCTTGTACGGTTGCAACGGATTTGAAGGGGATTGGAGTGGATTAGGGAGGATTAAATCCCCTGTAAGTACAAATCCACCTCAATCCCCTTCAATCCTCTCCAATCCCCTTGTGGTGTGGATTAACCGAACAAGCTCTTATGTTGCTCTCCTTCCCTCGCCGCCGCCAGGTAAGGTAGCCTCGCGCTTACCGTAGCCGCGCCTGTCATGCTCCGTTCGAGGGTGAGCTCATGCTCGTGGTAGGCTTCCGCACTCATCTCTGACCTACCTGATGATGTGGATCAAAGCCCTGGAGTTCATGATGTCTTTTACATTTACGAACGAGACGCCAGCAACCTCGGAGCTCCCTCACCGTCGACATCTTCTTCCCTGCGTTTGGATCCGAGACGCGTCGGACTTCCGCCGGGACTCGTGATGTCTTCGTCTCGTGCTCAGCCTCCTCTTCATGTCCTACGGGACCTAGGTGAGCCTCCGCTCGTCCCTGCCTAGTGCCATCGTCTAGTTCGTCCCTGATACGTCTCCAGCGTATCGATAATTTATGAAGTATTCATGTCATGTTTGCCTACGTTTACAATACTTTTATATGGTTTTATGCACTTTATATGATTTATTTAGAACTAACCCGGACTGACATTGTTTTCAGCAGAACTACCGTGGTGGTGTTTTTTGTGCGGAAATAAAAGTTCTCGGAATTGGACGAAACTTCTTGATGATTTTTTTGGAAGAAAAGAGAAATACTCTGAAAGGATCAATATAGTTGACTAGAGGGGGGCATGAATAGAAACTACCAATTTTTAGCTCTTCTTAACAAGTTAGAGAAAGCAACACAAAGGTTCTCTAAATTAACTACTAGGTGAGCAACCTATATGATGCTAACTACCATGACAACTAGTGCAACCAAGAAATACACAACAACAATAATATCTATACTATTAAAAGCACGAGAGGGCAGATCCAACTCTCAATTTAAACCGTTTAATCACATCATCAAGGGTCTAAATTGAGCGTTAACGAAATTGAAGTCACTTACAAAACACTAATTACATCCTATCGATCGAGAAAATAATCCCCACCGCTTTGTATCGCTCCACCTTCCGCACGATAGTCCACCACTTCGTCTCTCTCCAACTGACCTGCCTCACGAGACGCTAAGCCACGCCAGAGCCCGCTGCTGCTCAGGACCGCCGCTCCCACTGGCCAGCCGCCCAGAAGCGTCGAAGGGATGCTAGCGCTGCTCAGCCCCCCCGCCCAAACGCGCCGGAGGTACGCCCGCCGCTGCTCAGCCTCGCCGCCCAGCCGCGCCAGAGGTATGCTCCTCGCCGCTCAGCTCCGCCGCCCTGACGCGCCGGAGGTACATCCACCACCGCCCAGCCCCCAACGCCAAGACGCACCGGAGGTACGCCCGCCGCCTTGCCGCTCAGTCGCGCCGGTGGGCCGCCCGCCGCCGCCCAGCCGCACTAGTGGGCCGCCCGCTGCCGCTCAACCCTGATGCACTCCATGAAAGACCTTCCTGACCCTGAGGGGGGGGAGAAGGGGCCACCACCCAGGCCCCCGAATTCAAGGGGGCCCGACCTCGGCATGTGCTCCTTCCTTCAACTGTCCAAAGGCCGAACCCAGATCGGCTACAAGGATGTGCGTGAGATCGATCCATCAGTCTATGTTTTTTAGGATGGTAGCGCACACTGCCAGTCTGGGCCGGAGGTAATTGGTGAGTCCCTCATGCACAGGCGTCAGAGTAAATAAATTTTTTTAGTGCTAACTAGGAGCTATAGCCTGCATCTGCATCAGGTAATACAAGTAGCAGTGCATCAGGGTGAAGCTAATTTGTTGCAGGCTAGTGATCGATCCCTCAAGTTCTGCCAGAGCAACGCACGTACATTGCTCCCCACGCTGGCGCAGGCGTAGACACACATGCATGGCTCCACGAATCCACGGACCAAAGTGCAGTTGAGGCATGCCGCAGTGCCGCGGCAGGCAAAATTAACATACATCGTTTGTATGTGCTCTTGCTCTTATCCTTTTGACTTTAGAAATCAATCTAGATTTAGTTTGATTCTTTGGGTTAATTGGGATCAGTTCTCATCTTTTTAAACTCTACTGGGGCTGATGTGTCATACACGAAGGGTATAGAAGATATCTTCACAATATATGTGACTTAGTGATCACTTGATTGCATGTAGTCCATATGCTAATTATATATATATTCCCATCCTACAAGAAATATAGATACAATGCTATGGAGTTCTCAGCTTAAAGAAAGGGAATTATGGAAAGTTGGAGGGGGGAACATATTGAACATTTTCTCACTTAGATGTGCATGATGTGAAAAACTAGATTGAAAATTAATGCTAATTAAATTTTGTTGGATTTCAGTAGAGAGTTGAATACATACCGGTAGACAAAATTGAGGTGAAACCTAACATGGTTCATGTTGTATAAATAATACTCCCTCTGTAAACTAATATAAGAGCAGTTAGATCACTAAAGTAGTGATCTAAATGCTCTATATTAGTTTACAAAGGGATTATTTAACTATCTTTTACAGGTTTAGAATTTAATCAGAGCACTGATTTATATATAGTGATACATTGCAATGATTTAGAAAGGCGGCCTATTTTCATGTTAACTTACATGTTCTTTGCTATTCGATATAATTTTTTATCTTTCTATTTTTCTGTTAATTGATTCACCTATGGTTGTGCT
Organism: Hordeum vulgare subsp. vulgare; assembly: GCF_904849725.1. Lineage (NCBI taxonomy): Eukaryota > Viridiplantae > Streptophyta > Magnoliopsida > Poales > Poaceae > Hordeum > Hordeum vulgare. Next base: position 92,962,968 of record NC_058524.1, on the reverse strand, counting down.
CTTCTTACAAGATCTTCCATCAAGTCCCGAGAGAACCACTAAGAGCTAGAAAATTGTTTTAGAGAATTTGTTTGAAGGTACATAATGAAACCTCATAAGTTCTACTTTGCTGATTCTTTCAAAAAGTTGTTTCGTTACTAATGCATTGCACCTGACATGTCTTAAATTATTTATACATGAGTCACAAATTCTTTGAATGTGGTGTCTAGGTTTAGCTACAGATGCAGACAAAATCACTGTGAAATCCTTCTCCCTAATTGATTCTCAAACTACTCTGAGGCCCAGCTCTGAACCTCGAATGTGCTTGAAACTACTTTCAAGCACATAACTTTATTACACAAGATCTATTTATATTTGTACTTCTTTTTAGTTGAGAATCAGTTTCTGTTGTAAGAAAACTGCACTAGATATGTTGTGTTCCCCTTATTTTGAAAAATCGGGTGATTTTATGTGTACCATAGGTGCAAAATGTGATTTAGCATGGCTTGTTTCTGTTGCATGTTCATGGGTTTGATTTTGTTAGCTTTCCTCCCTTTTAGGTCTGGATCTTTGAGGGTATCCTTCATGGTGAATATGGAGTAATGAATATGCGAGGAAGTACTTGTTGTGGCTGAAAGGGTACACCTGCTCTAACCAAAGGACCTTTAGATATGCTTCGACCAGTTCGGCCATTGTATTTGACTGTCACTACTGCAGTTTATATTGTCATTTTTAGAAAAGTCTGTCCATATGTATTTCACTTGTTAGTTAGTTTTCCATTAGTTTTCCATGCACAGCACCGACATGCGATGGTGGTGTCTAATAGTTATAAAGATAATCTGGGTTGCTTGGTTCTCTGCCAATTTTGGTCCAGTGTCTCGGTAGCTCAAATATTACACATATGCAAAATATTTTACAAAATTATTCAATTTAGGTATGATATTGGAGCGTGGTTAACATGAAAAATGCCTAGCATGACTGCACATTTCAACTCTGACCTTCTGTGTTATGTTTATCATTTACTTTATTATTTTGTATTTTAGTTTTCAAGAACATAACTTTATTACACAAGATCTATTTATATGTGTACTTCTTTTTAGTTGAGAATCAGTTTCTGTTGTAAGAAAACTGCACTAGATATGTTGTGTTCCACTTATTTTGGAAACTCAGGTGATTTTATGTGTACCATAGGTGCAAAATGTGATATGGGGTGGCTTGATTCTGTTGCATGTTCGTGGGTTCGGTTTTGTTAGCTTTCCTCCTTTTTAAGTTTTCTTCCGAATCTAATATCCGTGAGGTTTATTTGAGGTTCATATAATTATGATGAATTGGAGGATATGGCATTCTTCTCCCTCAAGTGGAGTTGCAACTTATGAATTGGCAGTACCTACAGTATGCTTTTCCTGATAGAGAGGCACTAGATTCGCAAGTAGTTTTACTGTTTTTTCTAGATAACTCAAGCACTTAAGCTTCTACAGTCATGAAAATCAAAAGAAGGGACAATAGTCAGGTTCCATTAACCAAATGATTCACATATATTAACGTGCATATGTTGATAGAGATGCACTACATTGCATGCTGATTCTATCTTTGCGCAATCTGAAATATTGTACGAACAAACTAACGATTGGAGGTTTACCTTTTATTTTTGTTGTAACTTTGTTCTTTCTTCAAGATTGTTTACTACGTGTTGCTAACTTCCATTCTCTCAAAACAGGACATGTGTGCTATTTCTGCAAAAGAAGCTTCTCTGTTGGCTTGCATCCCTGGTGGTAATTTTAGATATGTAGCAAATGAACGGTGCCTCATAATTCATTGGATGTAGACCAACAGGTTCAATTACATATTGTTGGTTGTAAATGACTTTTAGTTTCTAGCTTATAACTAGACATGTAATACTCTATAGCAGTATGATGTCGTTGATGGTTGTCCTATGTACCGGTTGCAGTGCTCTTTTTATTTTATTTCCAAAAATATATCTTTGGAGTTGTAAGGACTGGGTCTGTTTGAATCATGGTTAATGATATTCTCTGAGTTTTTTCTTGTTATGCAATGTTCAGAATTTTTTGTAGTGCGTAGGTTATGCGAGCTCCTGGGATAGTAACATTGATAGAGTATTTTATTTCTTGTTGTGAAGCAATTTTATTCCCCCTCTGGTTTTGCATGCTCGAGCTTGTATATTTTTCCTTTGTATATGTGAAATTATGTCTGATTTGTAAATCTGAAACAACTACTGTCTGATCCTAGGGCGATACATCGTTGATCTTATCATAGCAGCAACGATTGGCTATCCCAAATAGACTATTACATATACAACTTCTCTTTCATCGTTTGAAATGAAAGTGCAGAGCTGAAGTAGGTCATGAAACATTGTCAGGGCATGTCCAAATTTCATGATTCAAAAAGAAAATATTCAGTGCAACCTTATTTTTGATGTTTGCAAAAATTAGATTATTTATTTTTTGCATAATGACAGTGGAGCAAGTTATATTTAATACTTCGCCCGGTGCAACGCACGGGCATTTGTACTAGTACACAAAGTAAAGGTAAGATATAATCGCAAGTGGAACCGATGAAGACGAGGATGTGTTACCGAAGTTCCTTCCCTTTGAAAGGAAGTACGTCTCCGTTGGAGCGGTGTGGAGGCACAATGCTCCCCAATAATCCACTAGGGCCACCGTATTCTCCTCACGCCCTCACACAATGTGAGGTGTTGTGATTCCACTGTTGGTGCCCTTGAAGGCGGCGACCGAAACTTTACAAACAAGGTTGGGGCTATCTCCACACAATGCTCGGAGGCTCCTAACAAGACCACGGAGCTTCACCACAATGGATATGGCTCCGAGGTGACCTCAACCGTCTAGGGTGCTCAAACACCCAAGAGTAACAAGATCCACAAGGGATTAGTGGGGGGAATCAAATACCTCTTGGTGGAACTGTAGATCTTGGCCTTCTCAACCAATCCCTAGGAAATCAACAAGTTTGATTGGCTAGGGAGAGAGATCGGGCACAAATGAGCTTAGGAGCAACAATGGATTCTTGGAAGGTCAAAGGTAGGGTTCTTGGAGTGGAAGAACCCTTTATATAGTGAGGGAACAAATCCAACCGTTACTGCCACTTACAACACCCTCAGCACGGTACTACCGCTTGGGGGTAGCGGTACTACCGCTGCCCCTAGCGGTACTACCGCTTGGTAGGGAGCAGTACTACCGCTAGCCCGAGTGGTACTACCGCTAGGCCTGGAGCGGTACTACCGCTTGGTAGGCACATATCCACGGTAGTAAAAACACTACTACTTGGCCTACCACCGCTGGAAAAGTATTCGCAAAAAGTCCGATGAAGTACAACCGCTCACAGAGAGGTACTACCGTCCTAAAGCGGTACTACCACCCATCCGGAGCGGTACTACCGCTGGACCTTTTTGCGGAGACAGAGAAAGAACATGTGGGAGCTCCATTGCTGCAAGGAAAAGATGGTGGAAAGAAAAAGTGTGCGTGTGTGTGTTGATTCCATCCAAACCTTTCCAACGCAGACCCCCTCTTAGTACGGCTTTCCTATGACTCAAAACCACCAAAGAGAACCGTAGAATCCGCCGTGCTTCAAAACCACCGAGGGGGGTCGAATCGTCTTGTGCCTTGCCATGTATTACCTGAAATGCTCAATGCACACGATTAGTCCATAGAGGTACTGTCATCAATCACCAAAATCACTTAGGGCGAAATATGCCCTAACAATCTCCCCCTTTTTGGTGAATTGATGAGAACACCAGATTTGCACAAAACAAAATATAATGAAGACATATGCAAACCCAAAGTCTATGAATTAGAGACTGGCTCCCCCTGGATGTGTGCATCTTTAAAGTAGTGCTATGAACAACAAGGCACACAATCCAAGGAAAAGCACTCCCCTAGAAATCATAGACGGATACTCCTTGCAGTGACCTGATACAACGCTGAATAAGGAAGCAAGGTATAACATGTGAGCATAAAGATAAGGGCACAAGATAAATGACGTCACAAGCTAAGCATATAGAGAGATAATAGAGATAATATAGGGATATCATATGTCTCACACCATATGACTAAGATTCTTCACACACATGATAAATTATCCGACAAGATAAAACCAGCCAAGTTCAGCAAAGGAAGACTTAGAAAAAAACGAAAATCCAAAGCAAATCCCTTACTCTCTCCCCCCTTTGGCATGAGGACACCAAAAAGGCAGAGAGGATGCGAACGACACAGGCGGTAGCTCAGCCATCGGACTCCTCATCATATTCCTCCGTAGCCTCCGGATCAGTCTCCTCCTCATCTTCCTCATCAGGCTCCTCCTGAGCAGACTCAGCCCATTGGAAATCTCTCACCTGCATCTAATCAGCCTCTGGAGTGATGACCTCCTTAGATCCGCTCGAGAAGTGTACGTCAAGCTTCCTCATGATACGCTTATCCCTCTGACGGCTCTCCTTCTAGGCCACATGATTCAGATACTGCCCCTTCACCTGCATGCAAATATAAGGTCCTCATCTGGTCCTTTAGCTTCTTGGCCCAAGATGGCTCAGCAGAAGAATGGGTGTGTGTGGCAGGGCCACCCTCATCCTCAGCAACATCAGCCTCCTCCTCAGTCTCCATGCGTTTAGCAGTACGTGAAGTGGAGGTGTTGGCCCACTTGTCTTTCTGGCATAGCTTGATGGGCTCATGGCTGATACACCCAGTGGCAGCAGGGAAGGGCATGCGAGCAAAATACTCAGACCACTTTATCTTGATGAAGTAGTACAGGTAAGGCCCATAGATGGGAACCTTACAGTTGTATATTGCCATCTGAAGCTCGCAAAACATCGCATTAGACACATCGAGTGGGCCAGAGTTCTTCGTCCGTCCCTCCTCACACATAAGGAGCATGTCCACCAAATAAGAATGTACTTGGTCTTTGTTGCCAACCCGAGGGGACAGAGTGTTGCAGAAGATCCTATGCATGACATCCAAGAAGGAGGGGAGCACATTCTTCCTCAGATAGTAGAGCATCATCTTCTCCTCCGGAGTAGGACCGGGGTTGGCATGAGGGTGCAAACCAACAGGTTTATGCAGCCCCTCGTCACGGACATGCAGAAGCTTCATGAACTCAACCCAAGAGCCAGCCATCTTCTCGCCATTAGTCATCCAGGTCATAGTACGATCCACATCAGAATGAAAGTGGACAGTGACATAGAATTGTGCCACTATCTATGGATCAAAGTCATAACAAAAGGTGATGAGGTCCTCAATACACAACCCCTGGTCTGAGCCCTCTCACTGACATAAGGATTGCACTTTCGGCGCTGCACATACTCTTTAAGAGGCATAGTGTCATAGTCAATGTTGGCCTTCTTGTCCTTTGATGCAGTACGCTTAATATTGCGCTTTGGGGGATTGGAACCTTTCGGGTCGTCAGAGTTGCAGAACCTCTTGGACTGGGTGTCATGAACCGGGTTTGAGCGACGAGAGCCACCACCTGTGACACACAACACAAACACGCGAAAACGACAAAAAAAGGCATGGCAAAGTCCAGAACACAGGAGAAAAATCAGATGGAACCAACTAAGATCATGCATACAAGGCACAACGGTAGTACCGCTTGTTGACGAGCGGTAGTACCGCCCGTTGACGAGCGGTAGTACCACGTGGTTACAGATCTCACAGAGCAGAATATAGATCTAACAATGGTGTTGTAGATTTAATACAACCGTAGACCCAAACTATGCATAATCTATTTAACAAAACATAATGGAACAGTCCCAAGAGCTCTCCTCCCATCCATGTACGAGACAAAATTGTGCCATAACAATGGAGGCAATACAGCAAGCCCCTAACCCTAGAACCAAGAAACCGAAACAAGAGAAGGAGGATAGGGGCAGTACCGGGATCCATGGCACAAGGAGGAGGAAGGGGGCAATCCCTTCAACTGGTACGGAAGGAGAAGCGCCGGGGAGGGAGATCTCTTCCGGTGAGATTCGAGAGAAAGAGAGAGAGCTCCACGGGAGAGGAACAAATGGGGCAGAAAAATTGCCTCCTCTGCTTAAATACCCACCAGGGCACGGGCAGGGCGGTAGTACCTCGCTGGTCATAGCGGTGGTACCGCTGGCGGCGATAGTACCGCTCCCCCTGAGGCGGTACAAACTCTGGTGGTGGTAGTACCACTCGCTTGAGCGGTAGTACTGCGTGTGACAGCGGTAGTACCGCTTACAGAGCGGTAGTACCGTGCCAGAAAAATACAGAAAAATTCCAGAAATTGCCAAAACTGCGAGAAACCACTATGGACACATACCAGTCATTATTAGAAAAGAAACTCAAACAAAATATGTTGGCTGGTATTGTCATAACCCCTTTCTGCAGGAAGGGTGCGGTGGCCGGAGCCACCTATGTTTGAGACAATGGTATGACACCGCGAAGAATTATCCTTGGATTCATGACCAAAGCTCATCTTTGAAGCACAAGTGCCATCAATAATGGCTAATGTGAAAGACTTGATCGATTTATGCATAATGGGGGGAGGGAAAGTTCATTGGTTGAACAACACCCCCCTATGTCCATGCCTACACCTAGAGCAAGATATAATGGAGAGTGAGGTGCAGAGTGCCTAGTTTCAATCCACTTTACTTGAATCAATGATATTTAGCTCATGCCTTAACTCCCGGAACCTTGCTTCATCTAGGGGCTTAGTGCAAATATCTGCAAGTTGCTCTTGAGTGTTGATGAATTTGACCTCAATATCTCCACGCTTGATATGCTCACGGATGAAGTGATGACGAATATCAATATGCTTGGTTTTGCTATGTTGCACCGGATTGAGCGAAATCTTGATAACACTTTGATTGTCACATAGAAGAGGCAGTTTGTCACAAGTGACACCATAATATTTTAAAGTTTGCCTCATCCATAACAAGTGTGCACAACATCTTGCAGCTGCAACATACCCAGCCTCGATGGAAGACAGTGAGATATAGGTTTGCTTCTTTGAAGACCAACTTACCAACGAACGACCAATAAATTGACATCCTCCAGACGTTGACTTCCTCTCCACACAGTCTCCTGCCCAATCTGAGTCAGAATAGCCCACTAGATTGAAGCTTGCTCCTTTGGGAAACCATAGGCCAAAGTTTGGGGTATGAGCCAAATATCGAAAGGTTCGTTTAACAGCCGCAAGGTGGCTTTCTTTTGGTGTAGATTGAAACCATGCACAAATCCCTACACTCAACACGATATCCGATCTAGATGCACAAAGGTAAAGAAGGGATCCAATCATGAAGCTATATACCTTTTGATCCACTGCTTTACCATCGGGACCACTGTCAAGCTTGCATCTGGTTAGCATGGGAAATTTGACCGGCTTGACATCCTCTAGCTCAAAACTCTTGAGCATGTCTTGGGTGTACTTGGCTTGTTTTATGAAGGTTCCTTCTTAGCCTTGTTTAATCTTGAATCCGAGGAAGAACTTCAGCTGACCCATCATTGACATCTCAAATTTCTCGATCATTAGTGCAGCAAATTCTTCATTGAAAGATTCATTAGGAGAACCAAAAATGATATCATCAACATATAGTTGGCATATGAACAAATCCCCTTTGACCTTTTTGGTAAAAAGGGTGGGATCGGCCTTCCCAATTTCTAACCCACGATCTTGCAACAACTCGGTAAGGTACTCATACCACACACGTGGGGCTTGTTTAAGGCCATAGAGCGCCTTGTTCAGTTTGTATACATGATTGGGGAGCTTGGGATGTTCGAACCCTGGGGGTTGTTTGACATATACCAACTCATTTAAAGGACCATTAAGAAATGCACTCTTCACATCCATTTGTAATTTGAAATCATGATGAGAGGCAAATGCAAGCAGCATGCGAATAGATTCAAGACGAGCAACAGGGGCAAAGGTTTCACCATAGTCGATACCCTCGACTTGGGAGTAGCCTTGAGACACCAGTCTTGCCTTGTTTCGAACCACAATCCCATTGGCGTCTTGCTTGTTTTTGAAGATCCATTTGATCCCAATGGCATTATGTTCCACCTTTGGTCTTGGCACTAATTACCAAACTTTATTGCGCTCGAAGTTGTTCAGTTCTTCATGCATGGCCATAAGCAATCCTCGTCATCGAGCGCTTCCTGTACCTGTTGAGGTTCACAATACGAAACAAACGCGTGATGCTCACAATAATTTGAATTTTTTTTACGAGTGGATACTCCCCTTTTTAAGCTTCCAAGCACATTCTTCATAAGATGTGATTTTACCCTTAGCATGGATGCTATCTTGGCTGCGTGACGCTCCAGGAGTTCCGCGCTAGTTAATTGAGGAGCATCAACTTGATCACGTTGTTTGGCCTTGTCATTGGGTTTTCACCCCGCCTTGGCACCGCGACCCCTTTTAGGTGTCGCAGTAGGAATTTGAGGAGCAACCACCTGATCAACTTGATCTTCGTCTTGAGCAAGCTCACTGGTTTGTTCTTTATCTTGTGGCTGCTCTTGATCTTGATCTTGTGGCTGCACTTGATCTTGATCTTGAGAAGATTCGGAACCTTGTGTTAGAACTTGGACATCATTTCGTGCATCACCATCTTCGTGTGGTTGATCTCGTCCTTGATCATGTTTAGCTGGTTGAGGGTTTTCACTTTGTTCATCGAAAGCATGTGGGGCTAGCGAGGGTGATGGCTCCACTTGAGTAGAGCATTGTCCTTCTCCTTCAGCCACAAGGGGTTCCTCAATGGGGAGTATTTGACCAATCCCCATTCTTCTTATGGCTTGAGGAGGAATTTCATCACCTACATCACAAAGACCACTTTTCTCCACCTGGGAGCCATTATTTTCATCAAACTCCACGTTACACATCTCCTCAATGAGCCTGATGGACTTGTTGAGGACATGGTAAGCATGAGAGTTTGTAGCATAACCAACAAATATGCCCTCTTGAGCTCTAGAATCAAATTTAGCTAGACGAGCACCTTTCTTGGTAATGAAACACTTACACCTGAAAACTCTGAAGTACTTGAGGTTGGGATTGTTTCTGGTGAGGATCTCATATGGGGTCTTGTTCAAGCCTTTGCAGATATAGAGCCGATTGGATGCATGACATGCTATGTTGATGGCTTCGGCCCAAAAGTTGTACGAAGATTTGAATTCCGCCATCATCGTTCTTTCCGCATCCATCAATGCCCGGTTCTTCCTCTCCGCCACACTATTTTGTTGAGGGGTGTATGGTGCTGAATATTGATACTTGATCCCCTCATCACTGAGAAACTCATCCAGGGTGTAGTTCTTGAACTCGGTGCCGTTGTCACTTCTAATCATCAAAATCTTTGCTTCATGTCGACGTTGAGCTTCATTAGCAAAGTTGATGACGGTCTGTTGAGTCTCACTCTTCCTCTTGAAGAAATATAGCCAAGTGTATCTTGAGTAATAATCAAAAATCACCAACCAGTACTTTCTGCCCCCAAGACTATCAAACGATGGAGGACCAAAGAGATCCATATGAAGGAGCTCCAAGGGCCTCTTAGTGTAAATGAGAGTCGTGGGACGATCAGCAGTTTCATGAATCTTCCCTTCAATACAAGCAGTGCAAGCACGATCTCTAGCAAAACTCACATTTGTTAGTCCACAAACATGGTCCCCTTTGAGAAGACTTTGCAACGATCTCATATTGACATGGGCTAGTCGGCGATGCCAAAGCCAGTCCACATCAACTTTAGCCATTAGACAAGTCACAGTCTTAGTGGGTCGCTGTGAAAAGTTCACCACATAGAGACCATTTTCGACATATCCAACATAGGCTACTTTAAGAGTCTCGCTCCACAAAAGGGCCATGGTATCAAGATTAAAGAATGTGGCAAAGCCCATAATTGCACGTTGACGAACAGAAAGTAAATTGCAAGCAAGGGACTCAACAAGCATGACCTTCTCAATAGATAAATCTTGAGAGATGACCACCTTACCAAATCCCAGTACCTTAGATGTTGAAGCATCAACAAGTTGGACATGGGTGGGCATAGATGGGGTAGGATGCACGTCCACCACCAAGTCATTGCTTCCAGTCATATGATTTGTTGCTCCACTATCTGTTGGGGAACATAGTAAATTCAAAATTTTCCTACGCCATACAAGGATCTATCTATGGAGAGACCAGCAACGAGAGAGGTTGTAGAGCATCTTCATACCTTTGAAGATCGCTAAGCGAAAGCATTACTATGAACGCGGTCGATGGAGTCGTACTCGCAGCAATTCAGATCGCGGTCAGTTCCGATCTATGTGCCGAATCACGGCACCTCCGCTTTCAACACACGTACATCCTTGTGACATCTCCCACGCCTTGATCCAGCAAGGAGGAGGGAGAGGTTGAGGGAGAGTTCCGGCATCACGATGGCATGGTGGCGGTGGAGCTACGAGGCCTCCCGGCAGGGCTTCGCCAAGCACCATGGGAGAGGAGAAAGAGGAGAAGCAGGGCTGCGCCGAGAGAGAGATTTCGTGTGTCTCAAATCAGCCAAAACCTCCACTATATATAGGGGGGAGAGGGAGGGGGCGCCCCCTTTAGGGTTCCCACCCCCAAAGGAAGCGGCAGCCCCATCTAGGGCTGGTGGTGGCCGCTAGAGCAAGAGAGAGGGGGGTGGCGCACCCCTGATGGGCCTTAGGCCCATCTGCACTAGGGTTTCCCCCCTTCCCTCTCTTGTGGCGCCTTGGGCTTAGGTGGGAGGCGCACCAACCCACTCTGGGCTGGTTCCCTTCCACCTTTTGGCCCATGCTAGCCTTTGGGGCTGGTGGCCCCTCCCGGTGGACCCGCGAAACCCTTTCGGTGGTCCTGGTACATTACCGGTGTCGCCCGAAACAATTCCGGCGACCAAAACCTCACTTCCTATATATAATTCTTTACCTCCGGACTATTTCGGATCTCCTCGTGACGTGCGGGATCTCATCCGGGACTCCGAACAACCTTCGGTAACCTTGTATAACAATTCTCTATAACCCTAGCGTCATCGAACCTTAAGTGTGTAGACCCTACGGGTTCGGGAGACGTGCAGACATGACCGAGACAAATCTCCGGCCAATAACCAAGAGCAGGGTCTGGATATCCATGTTGGTTCCCACATGTTCCACGATGATCTCATCGGATGAACCACGATGTCAAGGATTCAATCAATCGAGTATACAATTCCCTTTGTCTACCGGTATAGAACTTGCCCGAGATTTGATCGTCGGTATCCCCATACCTTGTTCAATCTCATTGCCGACAAGTCTCTTTACTCGTTCTGTAGCACATCATCCCGTGACTAACTCCTTAGTCACATTGAGCTGATTATGATGATGTTCTACCGAGTGTGCCCAGAGATACCTCTCCGTCACACGGAGTGACAAATCCCGATCTCGATTCGTACCAACCCAACAGATACTTTCGGAGATACCCATAGTGCACCTTAGTCACCCAGTTACGTTGTGACATTTGATACACCCAAAGCACTCCTACGATATCCGGGAGTTGCACAATCTCACGGTTGAAGGAAAAGATACTTGACATTAGAAAAGCTTTAGCATACGAACAACACGATCTAGTGTTATGCTTAGGATTGGGTCTTGTCCATCACATCATTCTCCTAATGATGTGATCCCGTTATCAATGACATCCAATGTCCATGATCAGGAAACCATGATCATCTATTAATCGATGAGCTAGCCAACTAGAGGCTTGCTAGGGACACATTGTGATCTATTTATCCACACATGTATTATTGTTTCTTGTTAATACAATTATAGCATGAACAATAGAAGATTATCATGAACTAGGAAATATGATAGTAACCATTTTATTATTGCCTCTAGGGCATATTTCTGACAGTCTCCCACTTGCACTAGAGTCAATAATCTAGTTCACATCACTATGTGATTGCAATGAATTCAACACCCATACAGTTCTGGGGTTCGATCATGTCTTACCTGTGAGAGAGGTTTATAGTCAACCGGTCTGAACCTTTCAGATCCATGTGTGCTTTACAAATCTCTACGTCATCCCATAGATGCTACTACGCCCCATCTGGAACCATTCCAAATGATTGCTCCACTATATGAATCCGGTTTACTACTCATAGTCCTCTGGATTAGTGACAAAGCTTGCATCGACGTAACTCCTTTACGACGAACTCTTTAATCACCTCCATAATTGAGAAAAATTCTTTAGTCCATTAGTTACTAAGGATAACTTCGACCTCTGTCCAGTGATCCATTTCTGGATCACTCTTGTACCCCACGACATGGCAAGGCACGCTTTAGGTGCGGTACACAACATATCATACTTGTAGAGCCTACGGCTGATGCATAGGGGACGACATTCGTCCTTTCTCTTTCTTCTATCGTGGTCGGGCTTTGAGTCGTACTCAAATTTACACCTTGCAACATAGCCAAGAACTCCTTCTTTGTTGATCTATTTTGAACTCCTTCAAAAACTTGTCAAGGCATGCATTTCATTGAAAGTTCCATTAAGCACTTTGATCTATCTTTATAGATCTTGATGCTCAACTCTCAAGTAGCTACATCTAGGTTTTCCTTTGAAAAAACTCCTTTCAAACAACCCTTTATGCTTTGCAGAAATTATACATTATTTCCGATCAACAGTATGTCAACCACATATATTCATCAGAAATTCTATAGTGCTCCCACTCACCTTTTGGAAATACAAGTTTCTTACAAACTTTGTATAGAACCAAAAACTTTGATCATCTCATCAAAGTATATATTCCAACTCCGAGATGCTTGCTCCAGTCCATAGAAGGATCGCTGGAGCTTTGCATACTTGTTAGCACCTTTTAGGATCGACAAAATCTTGTGGTTGTATCACATACAACCTTTCCTCAAGGAAACCGGCGAGGAAACAATATTTTGACATCTTATCTGCAATATTTCATAAATGATGCAGCAACTGCTAACATAATTTCAATAGAGTTTCAGCATTGCTACGAGTGAGAAAATCTCATCGTAGTCAACTCTTTGAACTTTGTCGAAAACACCTTTGTGACAAGTCGAGCTCTCTTAATGTTGACTTTTCACTATCATCGTCTGTCTTCCTTTTAAAGATCCATTCACACTTAATAGTCTTATGACCTTCAAGTAGTCCCTCCAAAGTCTATACTTTGTTTTTCATACATGGATCCTCTCTCGGATTTCATGGCCTCCAGCCATTTGTTGGAATCCGGGCCCACCATCGCTTCTCCATATCTCGTAGGTTCATTGTTGTCCAATAACATGACCTCTAAGACAGGATTACCATACCACTCTGTAGTAGTACGCATCCTTGTCCGCCTACGAGGGTTTTGGCAGTGACTTGATCCGAAACTTCATGATCACCATCACAAGCTTCCACTTCAATTGGTGTAGGCGCCACAGGAACAACTTCCTGCGCCCTGCCATACACTGGTTGAAGTGATGGTTCAATAACCTCATCGAGTATCCACCATACTCCCACTCAACTCTTTCGAGAGAAACCTTTCCTCGAGAAAGGACCCATTTCTAGAAGCAAACACTTTTGCTTCCGGATCTGAGATAGGAGGTATACCAACTGTTTTGGGTGTCCTATGAAGATGCATTTATCCGATTTGGGTTCGAGCTTATCCGGCAGAAACTCTTTCACATAAGCATCGCAGCCCCAAACTCTTAAGAAATGAGAGCTAAGGTTTCTCTAAACCATAGTTCATACGGTGTCATCTCAACGGAATTGAGTGGTACCCTATTCAAAGTGAATGCGGTTGTCTCTAATGCCTAACCCATAAACGATAGTGGTAATTGATACGTCCATTTTGCATCATGCTTTCATGTTGATATTTATCGCTTTTTGGGCTGTTATTTCACTTCACGGTACAATACTTATGCCTTTTCTCTCTTATTTTGCAAGGTTTACATGAAGAGGGAGAATGCCGGCAGCTGAAATTCTGGCCTGAAAAGGGAGCAAAGTTGAGATACCTATTCTGCGCAACTCCAAACGCTGTAAAAATCAACGAGGATTTTTTCGGGATTTATAAAAAATACTGGGCCGAAGAAGCGCCAACACGTGGCCACAAGCCTGCTAGGCGCGGCCACCCCCCTGGCCGCGCCTAGGGGGCTTGTGGGCACCCAGCTGGACCTCTGTCTCCCCCCTTTTGCTATAAGAAGGGTTTCGTTCGGAAAAAATAAAATCAAGAGGAGGCTTTTTCGAGGATTCGCCGCCGCCACGAGGCGGAACTTGAGCAGAACCAATCTAGAGCTCCGACAGGATGATCCTGCCGTGGAAACTTCCCTCCTGGAGGGGAAATCATCGCCATCGTCATCACCAACACTCCTCTCATCAGAGGGGACTCGTCACCATCAACATCTTCATCAACACCATCTCATCTCCAAACCCTAGTTCATCTCTTGTAACCAATCTCCGTCTCACGACTCCGATTGGTACTTGTAAGGTTGCTAGTAGTGTTAATTACTCTTTGTAGTTGATGCTAGTTGGATTACTTGGTGGAAAAGTTTATATTCAGATCCTTGATGCTACTCATTACCTCTCTGGTCATGAATATGATTATGCTTTGTGAGTAGTTACTTTTGTTCCTGATGACATGGGACAAGTCATGCTAATAGTAGTCATGTGAATTTGGTATTCGTTTGATATTTTGATGTGTTGTATGTTGTTTTTCCTCTAGTGGTGTTATGTGAACATCGACTACATAACACTTCACCATTATTTGGGCCTAGAGGAAGGCATTGGGAAGTAGTAAGTAGATGATGGGTTGCTAGAGTGACAGAAGCTTAAACCCTAGTTTATGCGTTGCTTCGTAAGGGGCTGATTTGGGTCCACTAGTTTAATGCTATGGTTAGACTTTGTCTTAATTCTTCTTTCGTAGTTGCGGATGCTTGCGAGAGGGGTTAATCATAAGTGGGATGCTTGTCCAAGTAAGGGCAGTACCCAAGTGCCGGTCCACCCACATATCAAACTATCAAAGTAACGAACGCGAATCATATGAACATGATGAAAACTAGCATGACAAAAATTCCCTTGTGTCCTCGGGAGCGTTTTCCTCCTATAAGACTTTGTACAGGCTTGTCCCTTGCTACAAAAGGGATTGGGCCACTTTGCTGCACCGTTGCTACTTTTGTTACTTGTTGCTCGCTACGAATCATCTCACCACACAACCACTTGTTACCGATAATTTCAGTGCTTGCAGATATTTCCTTGCTGAAAACCACTTGTCAGATCCTTTTGCTCCTCATTGGGTTCGACACTCTTACTTATCAAAAGGACTACGATAGATCCCCTATACTTGTGGGTCATCAAGACTCTTTTCTGGCGCTGTTGCCGGGGAGTGAAGCGCCTTTGGTAAGTGGAACTTGGTAAGGAAACATTCATATAGTGTACTGAAATTTATTGTCACTTGGCACTATGGAAACTAATCCTTTGAGGGGCTTGTTCGGGGTATCTTCACCTCGAACGGAAGCACAAAGAGTTGCTCCTCAACCTGCTGCACCTACTGAAAATATTTGCTTTGAATTTCCTTCGGGTATGCTTGAGAAACCGCTGGCTAATCCTTTTACAGGAGATGGAACATCACATCCAGACTTGCATCTAATCTATGTAGATGATGTTTGTGGTTTATTTAAGCTTGCAGGTTTGCCCGAGGATGAGGTCAAGAAGAAGGTCTTTCCTTTATCTTTGAAGGATAAGGTGTTGACATGGTATAGGCTATGTGATGATACTGGATCATGGAACTACAATCGGTTGAAATTGGAATTTCATCAAAAGTTTTATCCTATGCATTTAGTACATCGTGATCGGAATTATATTTATAATTTTTGGCCTCGTGATTGAGAAAGCATCTCTCAAGCTTGGGGGAGGCTTAGATCAATGTTATATTCATGCCCCAACCATGAGCTCTCGAGTGAAATTATCATTCAGAACTTCTATGCTCGGCTTTCTCATGATGATCGCACCATGCTTGACACTTCTTGTACCGGTTCTTTTATGAAGAGAGATATTGACTTCAAATGGAATTTATTGGAGAGAATTAAACGCAACTCTGAAGATTGGGAGCTTGATGAAGGTAAGGAGTAAGGTATGAATTTCAAGTTTGATTGTGTTAGATCCTTTGTTGAAATAAATACCTTTTGTGATTTTAGCGCTAAGTATGGACTTGACTTTGAGATAGTAGCTTCATTGTGTGAATCATTTGCTGCTCATATTGATCTCCCCAAAGAGAAGTGGTTTAAATATCATCCTCCTTTTGAAGTCAATGTAGTTAAATCCAATCCAGTTGAAGAGAAAGTCATTGCCTATAACGATCCTATTGTTCCCAGTGCTTACATTGAGAAACCACCTTTCCCTGTTAGGATAAAGGATCATTCTAAAGGTTCAACTGTGATACGTAGAGGCTACATTAGAACACCTACACCCCTGACCAAATTAGAGTTGAACCTAGCATTGCTATCATCAAAGATCTTTTGTCCGACAATGTTGAGGGACATAATATTCACTTCTGTGCAGATGCTGCTAGAATTGCTAAACCTCACGCTAGAGACAAACATAGGCCTGTTGTTGGCACGCCTGTTGTTTCTGTTAAGATAGGATATCATTGTTATCATGGCTTATGTGATGTGGGTGCTAGTGTTAGTGCAATACCTCAATCCTTATATGATGAAATCAAAGATGAGATTGCACCTGTTGAGATAGAGCCTATTGATGTCACTATTCAGCTTGCCAATAGAGATACTATCTGCCGTGTGGGAATTGTTAGGGATGCTGAAGTCTTGTGTGGTAAAACAAAGTATCCTCCTGATTTCCTTGTTCTTTCTACTGCACAAGATAGCTTTTGTCCCATCATATTTGGCAGACCTTTTCTCAATACCGTCAATGCTCATATTGACTGTGAGAAGCAAACTGTCACTGTTGGCATTGAAGGTGTGTCACATGAGTTCAATTTCTCCAAGTTTGGTAGACAACCTCATGAAAAGGAGTTGCCTAGTAAGGATGAAACTATTGCCTTAGCTTCTATTGTCGTGCCTCCTACTGATCCCTTATAGCAATACTTGCTTGAGCATGAAAATGATATGCATATGGATGAAAGGGATGAGATAGATAGAGTTGTCTTAGAACAATATCTTATCCTTAAGAATAACTTGCCTGTTGAACTGCTTGGGGATCCACCCCCACCAAAGGGTGATCCTGTGTTCGAGCTTAAACAGTTGCCTGATACTCTTAAGTACGCTTATCTTGATGAAAAAGAGATACATCCTATTATTATTAGTTCTAGCCTCTCAGAGCATGAAGAAAAGAAGTTACTAAAAACTCTGAGGAAGCACCGTGCTGCTATTGGATATACTCTTGATGATCTTAAGGGCATTAGTCCCACTCTATGCCAGCACAAGATTAAATCTGATCCTGATTCCAAACCAGTTGATCATCAAAGGAGATTAAATCCTAAGATGAAAGAAGTAGTGAGAAAAGAAATACTAAAGCTCCTGGAAGCAGGTATTATCTATCCTATTGCTCATAGTGATTGGGTGAGTGTGGTGCATTGCGTCCCTAAGAAGGGAGGCATTACCGTTGTCCCTAATGATAAGGATGAATTGATCCCACAGAGGATTATTACTGGCTATAGGATGGTGATTGATTTTAGGAAGTTGAATAAAGCCACTAGGAAAGATCATTACCCTTTGCCTTTTATCGACAAAATGCTAGAAAGACTGTCTAAACACACACACTTCTGCTTTCTAGACGGTTATTCTGGTTTCTCCCAAATACCAGTTGCACAATCTGATCAGGAGAAAACCACTTTCACTTGCCCTTTCGGTACCTTTGCTTATAGACGTATGCCTTTTGGCTTATGTAATGCACCTGCCACCTTTCAAACATGTATGATGGCTATATTCTGTGACTTTTGTGAAAAGATTTTTGAGGTTTTCATGGATGACTTCTCCGTTTACGGGTCTTCCTTTGATGATTGCCTCAGCAACCTTGATCGAGTGTTGCAGAGATGTAAAGACACCAATCTTGTCTTGAATTGGGAGAAGTGCCACTTTATGGTTAATGAAGGCATCGTCTTAGGACATAAAATTTCTGAAAGAGGTATTGAATTCGATAAGGCTAAGGTTGATGCGATCGAGAAAATGACATACCCCACAGATATCAAAGGTATAAGAAGTTTCCTTGGTCATGCTTGTTTCTATAGGAGGTTCATTAAAGACTTCTCTAAGATTTCTAGGCCTCTTACCAATATCTTGCAAAAGGATATTCCTTTTGTTTTTTGACGATGATTGTGAGGAAGCCTTCGAAATACTTAAGAAGGCCTTGATAACTGCACCTATTGTTTAACCACCTGATTGGAACGTACCTTTTGAAATCATGTGTGATGCTAGTGATTATGCTGTTGGTGCTGTCCTAGGGCAAAGAGTTGATAAGAAGTTGAATGTTATTCACTATGCTAGTAAAACTCTAGACAGTGCCCAAAGAAAGTATGCCACTACGGAAAAGGAGTTTTTAGCAGTCGTGTTTGCATGTGAAAAGTTCAGGTCTTACATAGTTGATTCCAAAGTCACTATTCACACTGATCACGCTTCTATTAAGTACCTCATGGAGAAGAAGGACGCTAAACCTAGACTTATCAGATGGGTTCTCTTGCTACAATAATTAGATTTGCACGTTGTCGACAGGAAGGGTGCTGATAACCCCGTAGCAGATAACTTGTCTAGGTTAGAGAACGTTCTTCATGATCCACAACCTATTGATGATAGCTTTCCCGATGAGCAACTGAATGTCACCAATACTTCACGTAGTGCACCGTGGTATGCTGATTATGCAAACTATATCGTTGCCAAATATATACCACCTAGTTTCACGTACCCGCAAAAGAAGAAGTTCTTCTTTGACTTGAGACATTACTTTTGGGATGATCCTCACCTTTATAAGGAATGAGTAGATGTTGTTATTAGACGTTGTGTACGTGAACATGAATAGGGACAGATCCTACAGAAGTGTCACTCCGAGGCCTACGGAGGACACCATGCGGGAGATAGAACTGCACACCAGGTATTGCAATTAGGTTTCTATTGGCCCACTCTCTTCAAGGATGACCATAAGTTTGTCTTGTCTTGTGACGAATGTCAAAGAGTAGGTACTATTGGGAAATGTCAGGAAATGCCTATGAACTATTCACTTGTCATTGAACCATTTGATGTTTGGGGCTTTGATTATATGGGACCTTTTCCAAAATCCAACGGGTATACTCACATCCTAGTTGCTATTGATTACGTCACTAAGTGGGTAGAAGCTATCCCCACTAGTAGTGCTGATCACAACACCTCTATTAGGATGCTTAAAGAAGTTATTTTCCCTAGATTTGGAGTCCCTAGATATCTGATGACCGAAGGTGGTTCACATTTCATTCATGGTGCTGTCCGTAAAACGCTTGCTAAGTATGATGTCAACCACAGAACTGTGTCTCCCTATCACCCTCAGTCCAGTGGTCAAGTAGAGCTGAGCAATAGAGAGATTAAACTAATTCTGCAAAAGACTGTCAACAGGTATAGAAAGAATTGGTCTAAGAAGCTCGATGATGCACCGTGGGCTTATAGAACTGCCCATAAGAATCCCATGGGCATGTCTCCGTACAAAATGGTGTACGGTAAAGCATGTCATTTACCTCTTGAGCTAGAGCATAAAGCTTATTGGGCAATCAAAGAGCTCAACTTTGATTCCAAACTTGCTGGTGAGAAGAGGTTATTTGATATTAGCTTGCTTGATGAATGGATAGCTCAGGCATATGAAAATGCCAAGTTCTTCAAAGAAAAGGTTAAGAGGTGGCATGATAAGAGGATACAAAAGCGTGAGTTCAATGTAGGTGATTATGTCTTGCTATATAATTCTCGTTTAAGATTTTTTGCAGGCAAACTTCTCTCTAAATGGGAAGGTCCCTATATTGTTGAGGAAGTATATCGTTCCGGTGCTATCAAGATCAACAACACGGAAGGTAATTGTCTGAGAGTTGTAAATGGGCAGAGAATCAAGCATTATATCTCAGGTACTCCCATAAATGTTGAAAGCAATATCGTCAATACCATAACTCCGGAAGAATACCTAAGGGATATTTATGAGCCTGTTTCAGACTCCAAAAACGAAGAGGTATGTGATTCAGTAAGAAAACAGACTCCAAAACATTTCCAGTAGGAATTTTTCTCCGTTTTGGAATATTTGAAAAAATAGAAAAATTGGAAGTTGTCCGGAAAGCGCGCAAGGAGTCGACAAGCTTGCCAGGCGCGAGCCCACCCCCTGGCCGCGCCTGGGGGGCTTGTGGCCACCTCCTCTGCCTCCCGGACTCCATTTTCATGCGGAGTATTCCTTCTGGTTTGGAAAAAATCATTATATATTCTCCCATAAGATCTGACCCTCGTATCACGCAGATTTCCTCTGTTTTCGTTTTGAGCCTGTTTTCTGACGCAGATTTAGAGCAAGATGTCATCTTAGGAATCTGTGGGGGAGAACAATCTCCCTCAAGTCTATGGAGAAGTAAATGCTGATATGAAAAGAATGGAGATCAGGGAAAGGCTACCTAAAGAAGCCAAGGGCAAAACTAAGGAGAAGAATCAGGCATGGGACGAAGTGCAATCTGTGCTCAACAAGGAAGAAGTTGAAGAAGTGGATTCCCTCTAACCCTACCTCCACCTACTGTCTCCATCCTTGATTGAACTCTTTCGGTTTTGTGAAACAACTCGTGCTCGCAATACTTATCTCACTCGTGAAGTTGTTTTGCTGGAGAAACATATCACAGATCTCCAAGGTATAAATCAAAGATTGATGGCCCTCTTGGAATCAAAGGACAAAGCAACTCCACCACCATCACCTCCAAAGGAAGACAACTAAGCATGTGTATGGGCAATCCCCTTGGCTTGTGCGAAGCTTGGGGGAGTTGCCCCGGTATCGTATCACCATCACATCTTTTGCCTTTACCTTTGTTTTAGTTTGTTCCTTTTCAGTTTTCCTTTTCTCTAGTAGATTAAAAGTCTTAGTGTTTTAGTCTTGAGTTTTGCTTTGTGTCACCCCCGATGTATTCAAGCTCGTGAGCCATATAATAAAGAGTGTCTTAGTTGAGGGCTTTGCCTCTTGCCATGATCAAAAGAGTGAGAGAAGAACAAAAGCATGAAAGATATTGTAATGATCTTATGGGAAGTGATGGCTCCACATATAAAAAGAATGTTGATTGAAACTTGTTGAGGGTAGAAAAACGTAGACCTTGGTCATTGTTGCAATTAATAGGAAGTGATAAGGAAGGAGAGGTTCACATATAAATATATCATCTTTGACACCATCTATGATTGTGAACACTCACTAAACTATTGCAAGACAACATAATGAATTGTGTTTGCTTGGTTCCGAACAATGTTATATGATTAGAGATCCCTTAGCATGTGACGATTGCTTCCACCTCATATTAGCCAAAACTCCCGCACCAAGTAGGGATACTACTTGTGCATCCATAAACCTTCAACTCAGTTTTGCTATGAGAGTCCACCATACCTACCTATGGATTGAATAAGATCCCTCAAGTAAGTTGTCATCGGTGCAAGCAATAAAAATTGCTCCCTAATATGTATGATCTATTAGTGTGTGGAAAATAAGCTTTGTACGAACCTGTGATGAGGAAGACATAAAAATGACAGACTGCATAATAAAGTTCTTTATCACAGGAGGCAATATAAAGTGACGTTCCTCCGCACTAAGAGGACACGCATCCCAACCTCAAAAGCGCATGACAACCTCTGCTTCCCTCTGCGAAGGGCCTATCTTGTACCTTTACTTTTTGCCCTTGAAAGAGTCATGGTGATATTCACCAATTCCTTGTTTCGCCTTTATCTTGGCTAACATCATATGCTATGGAAATATCTATATTCATATGTCAACTTGGAGGTAAGCATTCATGAATTATTGTTGTTGACATTACCCTTGAGGTAAGCAGTTGGGAGGCAAAACTATAAGCCCCTATCTTTCTCTGTGTCCAGCTGAAACTTTGATCTCATGAGTATCACGTGAGTTGTAGCAATTGTAGAGAACGAAAAGATGATTGAGTATGTGGATTTGCTTTACAAGCTCCTATTTGACTCCTTCCGATGTTGTGATAAATTGCAATTGCTTCAATGACTAAAGGCTATTGGTTGTTACTTCTCGGTAAGGTTCTTGATCCATACTTTACTTTGTGAAGGAATTGTCACTTTAGCATGAGAGATTATATGTTGGTATTGTTGTTCTGATCATGATCATGATGCATGCATGTTTGTATTTTGTTTTGTCGACACCTCTCTCCCTAAACATGTGGTCATATTTTTTGAGCTCGGCTTTCGCTTGAGGACAAGCGAGGTCTAAGCTTGGGGGAGTTGATACGTCCATTTTGCATCATGCTTTCATGTTGATATTTATCGCTTTTTGGGGCTGTTATTTCACTTCACGGTACAATACTTATGCCTTTTCTCTCTTATTTTGCAAGGTTTACATGAAGAGGGAGAATGCCGACAGCTGGAATTCTAGCCTGAAAAGGGAGCAAAGTTGAGATACCTATTCTGCGCAACTCCAAACGCTATAAAAATCAACGAGGATTTTTTTGGGATTTATAAAAAATACTGGGCCAAAGAAGCGCCGGAGGGGTGCCAGCAGGTGGCCACAATCCTGCTAGGCGTGGCCACCCCCTGGCCGCGCCTAGGGGGCTTGTGGGCACCCAGCTGGCCCTTTGGCTCCCCCCTTTTGCTATAAGAAGGGTTTCGTCCGGAAAAAAAATTCAAGAGGAGGCTTTTTCGAGGATTCGTCGCCGCCACAAGGCGAAACTTGAGCAGAACCAATCTAGAGCTCCGGCAGGACGATCCTGCTGGGGAAACTTCCCTCCCAGAGGGGGAAATCATCGCCATCGTCATCACCAACACTCCTCTCATCGGAGGGGACTCGTCACCATCAACATCTTCATCAGCACCATCTCATCTCCAAACCCTAGTTCATCTCTTGTAACCAAGCTCCGTCTCGCGACTCCGGTTGGTACTTGTAAGGTTGCTAGTAGTGTTAATTACTCTCTGTAGTTGATGCTAGTTGGATTACTTGGTGGAAGAATTTATGTTCAAATCCTTGATGCTACTCATTACCTCTCTGGTCATGAATATGATTATGCTTTGTGAGTAGTTACTTTTGTTCCCGAGGACATGGGATAAGTCATGCTAATAGTAGTCATGTGAATTTGGTATTCGTTCGATATTTTGATGTGTTGTATGTTGTTTTTCCTCTAGTGGTGTTATGTGAACGTCGACTACATAACACTTCACCATTATTTGGGCCTAGAGGAAGGCATTGGGAAGTAGTAAGTAGATGATGGGTTGATAGAGTGACAGAAGCTTAAACCCTAGTTTATGCGTTGCTTCGTAAGGGGCTGATTTGGATCCACTAGTTTAATGCTATGGTTAGACTTTGTCTTAATTCTTCTTTCGTAGTTGCGGATGCTTGCGGGAGGGGCTAATCATAAGTGGGATGCTTGTCCAAGTAAGGGCAGTACCCAAGTGCCGGTCCACCCACATATAAAACTATCAAAGTAACGAACGCGAATCATATGAACATGATGAAAACTAGCATGACAAAAATTCCCTTGTGTCCTCGGGAGCGTTTTCCTCCTATAAGACTTTGTACAGGCTTGTCCCTTGCTACAAAAGGGATTGGGCCACTTTGCTGCACCGTTGCTACTTTTGTTACTTGTTGCTCGCTACGAATCATCTCACCACACAACCACTTGTTACCGATAATTTCAGTGCTTGCAGATATTTCCTTGCTGAAAACCACTTGTCAGATCCTTTTGCTCCTCATTGGGTTCGACACTCTTACTTATCGAAAGGACTACGATAGATCCCCTATACTTGTGGGTCATCAGTAATTTGATAAGAAATATCATAGTATGCACTATATCTAATAGTTCACGATTATGACATACGGACACACCATCAGACTATGGTGTTCCAGGTGGCATGGGTTGTGAAACATTTTTCACGTGAAACAATTTTCACCTTGTCTTAAATGTTTACCAAACTCGCGACTCAGATATATATGATTACCATCACGATCACATCGTATACATATTATCCTCTTGTCACGATGATCTTCAACTTCACTCTAAAATTACTTGAACCTTTTTCAATAATTCAGACCCGTGTTTCATCAAGTAAATACACAGTATCTACTCAAATCATTTGTGAAGTCTGAACATAATGATATCCACTGCGTGCCTCAGTACTCATCGGATTGCACACATCAAAATGTATTACTTCCAACAAGTTACATTCTTGTTCCATCTCACTGGAAAAAGAGGTCTTCAGTCATCTTGCCCATGTGGTATGATTTGCATGTCTCAAGTGATTCAAAAATCAAGTGAGTCAAATGATCCATCCGCATGGAGTTTCTTCATGCGTTTATACCAACAGGCATGGTTTGCATGTCTCAAACGTTTCAAAAATGAGTGAGTACAAAAATCCATCAGCATGTAGCTTCTTCATGCATTTTATACCACTATGACTCAAGCAGCAGTGCCACAAGTAAGTGGTACTATCATTACTACTTTGTATCTTTTGGCAACAATATTATGAACATGTGTATCACTACGATCGAGATTCAATGAACCATTCATTATAGGTGCAAGACCATTTAAGGTATCATTCAAGTAAATAGAATAACCATTATTCTCTTTAGATGAATAATCGTATCTGCCATTAACATAATCCAATCATGTCTATGCTCAACGCAAACACCAAATAACAATTATTTAGGTTTAACAGTAATTTCGATGGTAGAGGGAGTGTGCGATGTGTGATCATATCAACCTTGGAAACACTTCCAACACACATCGTCACCTCGCCTTTAGCTAGTCTCTGTTTATTCCGTAGCTTTTATTTCGAGTTACTAATACTTAGCAACCGAACCGGTATCTAATACCCTGGTGCTACTAGGAGTACTAGTAAAGTACACATCAATATCATGTATATCCAATATACTTTTGTTGACTTCGCCAGCCTTCTTATCTACCAAGTATCTAGGGTAGTTCCTCTTCAATGACTGTTCCCCTCATTACAAAAGCACTTAGCCTCGGGTTTGGGTTCAACCTTGGGTCTCTTCACTAGAGCAGCAACTGGTTTGCCGTTCAATGAAGTATCCCTTCATGCCCTTTCCCTTCTTGAAACTAGCGGTTTCACAAACCATCAACAATTGATGCTCCTTTTCGATTTCTACTTTTGCGGTGTCAAACATCGCGAATAGCTCAAGGATAATCATATCCATCCTTGATATGTTATAGTTCATCACGAAGCTCTAGTAGCTTGGTGTCAGTGACTTTGGACAACTATCAGTGTCTCATCTGGAAGATCAACTCCCACTTGATTCAAGCGATTGTAGTACTCAGACAATCTGAGCACATGCTCAATGATTGAGATTTTCTCCTTTACTTTGTAGACAAAGAATCTTGTCAGAGGTCTCAGACCTCTCAGTAAGGACACGAGCATGAAATCCCAATTTCATCTCTTGGAACATCTCGTGTGTCCCTTGATGTTTGAAACGTCTTTAGCGCCTCAATTCTAAGGATTTTTTCACTGTTTTGATCCTTAAGGTGCAATTTAATCACTCAACGAACTCGTTTGGAAAGAATTTCACGTTTTGACCCTTTTTTGAAATGCCATAGCCCGTGGCGTTGCAGCCCTGTTATGAAACACCATCTATTGTGACGTTGCAGACGTTCTTCCAAACGCCTGTGTAATGTGGCGATGCAGACCTGAGGTGAAATGCCTGTCTAATGTGGCGTTGCAGACCTGAGGTGAAACGCCAGTAGCTATGGCGTTTCTTGCCTTTATATTCTTTCACCCCGACCCCCTCTCCCACCAACCACCATTTCTCCTCTCCTCTTGTTCTTGTGAGCCCGAAAAAGCTCTCCCTTGTCCTCACGATCCCCCCCTTCGATCTCCCTCCTCCCTCAACCTTTTAGTAGGTTCTTTGGGGCAAATCGAAGAGGCCGGTAAGCTCCTCCAATCCCTCCAATTTTTTTGCAATGATTTTGTATTTGTGTATATTTTTTGCACTAGGTGTTCTATTTATGTTGCATTGTATTGGTTGGTTTCTTATTATTGAGGAGATTTAGTGTTATGGTTAGGGTTATGCCTAGTTTGGTTGGACAAGGGTTAGGGTTAGTGTTATGCCTAATTTGGATGGACAAGGTTTAGGGTTAGGGTTTGTGTTAATGCCTAATTTGGATGCAAATAGTTAGGGTAATGTTTTGTTAGTTGTTTTGTTATACTTAGAATTGGTAATTTTGTCCCCTTTTTTAGATGGACAAGATTGTGAATATTCATTATGTTGACAAAGAGGCATTCATGAATGTTGCTATTGTTGACAAATATGAGGAAGTGTTGACATTTCTTGATAGTCCTACTTATGAAGAGGTTGTGGCAGAAACTCGGATAAGATTGAAGTGGGTTGATCCAAGTGACCAAGTAGAATTATTAGGAAGATATGATGTTGGGTCGGCACACAAGTGTTGAATGAAGACAATGCCTATCAAGTGTAATTTGCATTGGGTTGCATACAAGGAGGCTATTGCATCCTCGATAGACAAGTCACTCAAAGTGTTTGCTAGTACGGTGGTCAATGCTCCTCTTCATGTTGACTTGAACCAACCCATAGTAGATGATTTGAGCCCGTATAATGGTGTGGCACCTATTGTTGAGCATAAAGTAGAAGTGCAAGTCAATGAGTATCCCCAATATGAGTTTGTAGGTAGTGCACCGATCAAAGATGATGGTCATGAGTCCGACGAAGAGTATGAGAGGCAACACAACATTGTTGGTGACGTAGAGGCTCAAGTAAGGCATGATGACATGGATCCTGACATTGTTTATCAGCGTGCTTGTGTGGATGAGTCGGATGATGAAGGCCCGGTGAATGAGTTGGATGAGGATGGCTTCTCTGAGAAAGAAGCGGAGTGGTATACAAAAATCACCGGTAGGGATCACAAAGTTCCCTTGTTTTGTGATGTTAGCCTTGCAGATAAGTCTTTAGTCGACGGTGGCATGAGCAAGACAATTGAGGCTAGAATGTTCCCAAGTAGCACAGCCAGCGCGATCTCAACGTCTTACCTAAAGAAAGGTTTGATGTTCGAGGACATTCTAGAATTGAAGATGTGGTTGTGTGAGTATGCCGTCAAGCACTACAGGCCTTTCAGATTTGCTTACTCGGACTGCCACAAGCGATACACCGTGAAATGTGAGGTAGAAAAATGCAAATGGAAAGTCAATTCAAGACTCATGAAAGATGGTATGTGGAAGATAAGTAGTTGCATTGCAACTCACCAATGCACACCGCCGACAGATGAAGCACCAGAGACACACCGTCAGTTAACCTCGGAATTCATCGGTTATAAATACCAGAAACATATAGCTGAGGATCCAACCATTAAAGTGAAGTTGTTGATGAGTTTGGTTTTCGAGAGATTTGGATATAAGTTCAAGTACGGGAAGACATGGAAGGCCAAACAGGTCGCTTTTAGAATGTTGTACGGTGGATAGGAAGAGGCGTACAACATGCTACCCTGGTTGCTGGGCGCGATGGCCTATAGAAACCCCGGAATGTACCACTATGTCCAAGATATTGAAGGAGTGTTCCGTCGTGCCTTTTGGACGTTTGGCCCATGCATTGCAGCTTTTGAACATTGTCGTCCGGTTTTGTCTATAGATGGAACATTCCTGACTGGCAAATACAAGGGCACACTAATGATAGCAATGGCACATGATGTTAATGATCAGGTGTTGCCTGTGGCATTTGCTTTGGTGTCAGCGGAGAACCAAGACAACTGGGAATGGTTCATGAGACTTGTGAGAAGCACGGTGATTCCTCCCAATAGGGAGGTATGCATCATATCCGACCGGCACCAAGGCATATTGAAGGCCATGGATGTTCACATTCCAGGGCATGCGAGGCTTCACCATCGATGGTGCATGAGGCACTTTGTTGCAAACTTTTACACGGCTTGTAAGAACAAAGATCTGGCGAAGGATCTTAACTCCGCATGTGTGGCCTTCTCCGTTGAGTCGTTCACTAAACGATTGAACAAAATATATGAGAAGGCAAATGAAGGTGGGAAAGAATTTCTACAAAGGAATATAGATGAGAGACATAAGTGGTCACGGGCATGTGACGAAGGAGGCACGAGATATGGCGACATGACAAGCAATCTTGTTGAGTGCTTCAACTTTGTCTTGAAGGGGGCACGTCAGTTGCCGGTCACGGCAATAGCTGAATATATCTTTTACAAGCTAAATGAGTATTTTCTTAAACACTCGGAAGAAATTGGCAAGTTGATTGGTGAGAGTGAGAAGCCTCCCAATGAGATCTATCCAAAGAAGGTTGCCGAGTGGCTAGAGTTTCAAAAGGAGAAGTTATCCATGTAGCGAGCCACTTGTTTTGATAACGCTGAAATGAAATACCAAGTGGATGAGCCAGGCGGTACAACGAGAGATGGGCAATCATATGGTGGTCGCTCATTTATGGTTTCCCTTCAGACGCGGCATTGCACTTGTGAGCGTCCTAGTAAGTACCACTGGACATGCTCGCACATGATGACGACATGTCGCATGAGGAATTTTCCCTTCTCTGATGGTGTAGTTGTGAGGTTGCATGAATTCAACTTGCAAACTCATCAGTTAACATGGGCGTCGAGATTCCACCCTTTTCTTGACCCATCACAGTGGCCCGAGTATCACGGCCCTAATATTAGGCCGGATCCAGAGATGATGGTTCAACCGAAGGGTAGAAGGAGAACAAAACGATACATGAATGATATGGATGACCTGATGAGCACCAGAGAGTTTGGTAGTGGACATTTCATGGAGCCACGTGATAGGAAC
Source organism: Hordeum vulgare subsp. vulgare (assembly GCF_904849725.1). Taxonomy (NCBI): domain Eukaryota; kingdom Viridiplantae; phylum Streptophyta; class Magnoliopsida; order Poales; family Poaceae; genus Hordeum; species Hordeum vulgare. The sequence goes on along the minus strand of NC_058524.1, from coordinate 92,934,073 downwards.
CAATGTGGTGATTGCAATGAAACGACACATAATAAGAGGACTTGCAAAAGAAACAACGCATCTACTAGTGATGTGGGGGGCAGAGGTGGTTCAAGTGTTGGCGGTGGTAGACGTGGTGGTTCAAGTGGTGGCATTGCTATGGGACGAGGATCCGGCGGTGGTAGACGTGGTGGTTCAAGTGGCTGCCTTCCTGTGGGCCGAGGATCCGGCGGTGGTACACGTGGTGGTTCAAGTGGTGGCATTGCTACGGGACGAGGATCCGGCGGTGGTAGACGTGGTGGTTCAAGTGGTGGCCTTTCTATGGGACGAGGATCCAGCGGTGGTAGACGTGGTGGCCTTGCTATGGGACGAGGATCCGGCGGTGGTGGTAGACGTGCTGGTTTTATGGGTAGAGGTTCGGGTGGTGGTAGAGGAATGTTCGGTTACCTCCGAGGAGAATTTCCGTAAGTTTATCTGTCATGTTGTTTTTCATGCCTAGATGTTTTGATGTTATTACCTACGAGGACCATTTCCGTAACTTTGTATGTTGTTGTATTAACTGCGAGCCTTGATGTTTTTGTGTAGGTATGGCAGCATCTCAACCCAACAAGGAGAAAATGGAGTGGGGGCGGAGAAGGATGCAGCCAGTGAGGAGCAGCGGTTGATGGAGAGGGCTGCAAAGAAGTTGAGAGAGCAGGACGCAGCCGAAGCAAAGAAGATGGAGAGGGAGCGCCAGTACGAGGAGTTTGAAGCAAGGAGGAAGGAGGACCTCAAAATGTTTCTTGAGCACTGTGCTTATGAGAAAAAGATGAAGGACAAACACAAGAAGGCGATGGAGCAACATCACAATGAATGGGCAGCTAAATTTAAGATTGCTATGGCAGAGGGTGCATCAAAGAGAGAGCGGGAGGAGGAACTCTTCATGGAGAGGGTGCTGGAAGAGGCTTCAAAAATGCGCCAAAGGGAAGACGAAGAGGAGGAAGAGAGGAAGAAGAAAAAGGGGAAGGGGCCTTGCTCGACGCAATAGAGCCGGAGGCTTCTATTTGTCATGCACGCTTTCATGTTTGAACCCTATGTGTTGAACCTTGTTCCCTTGCATGCTATCTGACTATGAAATCCACGATTATGTACTTTAAGAACCTATTATGCATCTATCGACGTGAACTTTAATGGGAACTTTATATGGGCTATGTTATGTGTATTCTTTATATGATGTGTGTTGCATATGTCATCTGTGTGAATGTGCTAAATGTGCTATGTATGATGTGTGTGTGAAAGTGCTAAATGAGCAAGATAAAAACAGTGAAACACCAAGCCTGCTGGCGTTGTAGACTATACCAGAAACGCCAGGCTCCCTGGCGTTTCCTTAGTCCAGTACCGCAGTACTGTGGTCCTCGCCAGCGTTGCAACCATACCAGAAATGCCAGGCCTGCTGGCGTTGGAGACCCAACCAGAAACGCCAAGCCTACTGGCGTTTCCTTAGTCCAGTACTACAGTACTATGGTCATCGCCAGCGTTGCAGCCCTACCAGAAACGCCAAGCCTGCTGGCGTTGCAGACTCAACCAGAAACACCAAGCCTGCTGGCGTTTCCTTAGTCCAGTACCCCAATTTCATGATTTTTTCACTGTTTTGATCAACAGACATATTTCATAGAATATAGTTCATAGTTCAACAGACATAACACCATAATTCACAGCATAACACCATAATTCACAGCATAACACCATTCATCAAAACATAACACCATAATTCAAAGCATAACACCATAATTTAAATCATAAGACTCAGCATAACATCATAGTTCATAGTTCAACAGACATAGTTCATAGTTCAATGTTCATACTTCATACTGAAGAAGATAAAAACTGGATAGTTCAACAGACAACATAGTTCATAACACTTCACTTCCTCCCTCTCTTCGCAGCCATCTTGCCCTTAGTAACGTAGCCCTCTGGAGTGTTCTGCCAGCCAGGACGTCTGATGTTCCTTGAGCTAGCTCGACGTGTTTCTTCCGTCGGCTGAGTGGGTTGACTTGACTGCGGAGCATCTTCCATCTGCGAAGCTCCAAACTCAATGAAGTCCGGATCCGCCGCCTCGTTGTCGGACTCCTCTTCTTCTTCAATCTCCTCTTCATGTGCTCGGCTAGAAGATGCATGTGTTCGACTCGAAGACGGACGAGCGGAAGAGGCCCGTGGCCGGCTGGAAGACGGATGAGCGGAAGACTGCACATCCATCGTGTACTGCGCACGTGCCCTCACATCGGTGGATGAAACACCGTGGCAAGAAAGTAAAGCCGCTAGTGTGCGGCACCGGTTGGCGACCTTCTGCGCAAGGAAAAGATAATGACATGTTAATATGCTAACAAAGGTACGACAAAACAAAGGTTAACAAGGCATCAAACCTGCAGAGTAGTACTAACAAGTCCGTCCGTTTGTGGACATGGGGCACGGCCAAGGACCACGTTACTCTCGTTGATACATCTCCATAGCTCCGTGCCCTGGATAAAACACATGTGACATACCACCCACGAGTAAATGACACTTGTTTATATTTTAAAGGAGGGACGTACCACTCGGTCATGGAGAGGACCATAGTCAAGATGCGCTCCAACTGTCTCCCTAATTGAATTGTTGAATGCAGCATCAACAGCCTCACTCGGCAGTAAGTCCAAGCAATCGGAACGAGTCCAGGCAGCCTTATGGATAACTCTGTACTCTGTACGCATCCACTCCAAATGCCTTAAGTATGCCACCTTGTCAGTGTCGAGTGTTTCATCATTTTCAACTCGATGTTGTCTCTGAGCATTCCACATGTCCACCCAAGTCATGTGGTGCTCCTCCCAATTGATGACAGTCTTATTGTTTTGCCGGTTTGTCCTACAAAGCATTATAATACGACATCAGTTTCATTTTTTCATGTTAGATATTGATCAACAGGAGAAACACGTGATACAAAAGACTCACTTATGTAGCTTCACACTTGTCTCGACGTAATCCGACGGGGTGCGTTGTTGTACCCCGAACTGCTTTGAAACACGACGAGGAAGATGCCACTCCACCGCATAGAAGCATATCATCGGGCACCGCACACGCCAAAGATGCTGGTCACGAAGGCACATGTTGCTTAGAGGGAACTGCCTAAGTACCGTGTACGGACTCCAATTAACCTACATAACAACAAGTCACTCAACCATCCATGAAAAAAAATCAGCAAATTTGATAAAGCATTTACCTGTTCGTAAGTTAGCATGTCAAGCTCGCTTATGTATGCCTTATACCGCCCCATAGCCGCGATACTCGTCCATTGGACATTAGCCCATGTGTGTGCGATAGTGGGGTATCGCTCCTCATCCCCGTCAAACGGGTACTTCCAGGGTTCTTCCGGAGCAAGGCTGAAGTTCCGGCCAACAGGGATACGCTCCCACATCCAAACCTGTAGGGCCGAGACGAAACCTCCAAGACAGGACATCGGCTTACTCCTCATGCATGCTCCATCCAACTACAGATTTAATAAAATGAAAATGCATCATATCCCATTGAATAAAATGAAAATGCATGATATTAAGCCATACCTGACGGTACAGGAAGGCTAGTGCCGCCGAACCCCAACTCCACTTAACATCCCAGTCACGAAGAGGATCCAAGAACATCCATGAGGCTGTGTCCCCAGTGCCATCCGGAAACACCACTTGGGTCAAAAGATTCCAGAGATAAGCTCTCGCGAACCTCTCCACAACAAGCATACTAGCATCCTTTGGGCATCTATGAAAATGTCTCTGTATCCAAGAGAACAACACACCGGATGGCCTAGGACCCTTCCTAGTTTCATCAGTCCATGGCTCGGGTTCAACACCAACCAATGCTGCAACCCGCTGTCGCCACCCGGCGGCCCTAACCTTCCCTGTAAGAGCCCTCCCTCGATAGGAAGCCCGGTGATCATAGCAATATCCTCCAAGGTTATGCTCATCTCACCAAGAGGAAGGTGAAAAGAGTGCGTCTCCGGCCTCCATCAATCCGTAAGTGCTGTTAGGGCCGTGGCGTTCAACCATGGTGGTGTGCCTTTAAAGTTGAGCACAAATTGAAGAAGATCCATTCTTCTAAAATAAGGCTCATAACGAGGGTCATATACAAGAGTTTCATTCGGGTTGTGCCCCCTCAAACGAAGTAGTGGAGGAACCTAAACAAACAAGCGCATAATTTGTTAATTGACTCAACTTATCAAAATATAAAAATCATGGAGTATATAAAAATAATCATCAACACAATCATAATTACCTCTCCTCTTTCAACTAGCACCGCACGATGCTTGTGCTCGTAGTACTCATCAAGACCCGGATATTTATCGGGCCGAAACATCCTACATAATATGAACAAAATTCTTACCGGCCTCTTCGAATAATATGAACTAAACCTAGGCAGAAACCTAATGCGAATAATATGAACAAAACCTAGGTTATACATATAGCCACCAAAAACTACACCTAAACACACCATAAACTACACCTATTAACAATCACAAAATAGTTTTTACTTCAAAACATACGTACACCTAGTGCAAAAAAATCTACAAAAATACAAAATCATTGCAGAAACTAATTGGAGGGATTGGAGGAGCTTACCGGCCTCTTTGATTTGCCCCAAAGAACCAACAAAACGGTTGGGGGAGGAGGGAGATCGAAGGGGGGGGATCTGGAGGAGGAGGGAGTGCTTTATCGTGGAGAAAAGAAGGAAAGAACTAGAGGTGGACGAAGGGGCGCGCGGGGCAGTTGCTTATGAGGCCTAGAACGCTAGCCTCTTTGGCGTTTCTCCTAAGGCCTGCAACGTCCAGTAGACCGGCGTTGCACATGAGGCATGCAACGTCCAGTAGACTAGCGTTTGGCATAAGGCCTACAACGCCACGGCCTATGGCGTTTCCAAAAGGGTCAAAACGTGAAATTCTTTCCAAACGAGTTCGTTACGTGATTAACTTGCACCCGTAGGATCAAAACAGTGAAAAAATCCCAATTCTAAGCCGTTTAAGAAGTATGCATTGAACTATCATGTAGTTATCATAAACGCGTATGTCGGTTGTTCGCAACATCCACAGATCACGCTTGGGGTTCAGCACACCGAGCGGTGCATTAAGGACATAAGCCTTCTGCTTAGCAATGAGGACAATCCTCAGTTAACAGACCGAGTCCGCAGAATTCCTACTTTTTTTTTCAACTAAGTTTTCTCTAGGAACATATCAAAAACCCTTGGAGCTATAGCTCAAGTTATAGCATAATTTGCAAAGACCTATTTGACTATGTTCATGATAATTAAGTTCATCTCATAAACTCCCACTTAGATCGACATCCCTCTAGTCATCCAAGTGTTCCGCGATCCACGTCGACTAGCCCGTGTCCGATCATCACGTGAGACGGACTAGTCATCAATGGTGAGCATCTCCATGCTGATCGTATCAACCATACGACTCATGTTCGACCTTTCGGTCTCCCATATTCGAGGCCATGTCTGTACATGCTAGGCTCGTCGAGTCAACCTAAGTGTTCTGTGTGTGTAAACTGGCTTACACCCGTTGTATGCGAATGTTAGAATCTATCACACCCGATCATCACGTGGTGCTTTGAGACAACAATCCTTCGCAACGATGCACACTTAGGGGAACAATTTCTCGAAATTTTCATGAGGTATCATCTTATCTTTTCTACCATCGTTCTAAGCATGATCTCTTCATGACTAATGTAAAAACCATGGACATACGCAATCACACCTCTTCATATTTTGCTAGCCTCTTTTGTACCGTGCATTGCCCATTCTCACCTCGAAGAATGGTGCTAACTTGGCTGTGCATCCAAACCCCGTGGAATGATATGCTCTATCACACATAAACCTTTCTTTATATTCCTCAAAAAAGCCACCATACCTACCTATCATGGCATTTCCAGAGCTATTCCGAGATATATTGCCATGCAAATTTCACTATTACAACATATGACTAGTTCATTGATTATCATACTACTTGGCATGATCATATAGAGCTGACATAGTATTTGTGGCAAAGCCACCGTTCATCATATTTTTGATACATGTCACGCTAGATCTTTCAACATCATGGTACACTGCCAGAGGCATTCATACAGATTCATACCGTCCTATCAGTCTTCATATTGAGTTGTAAGTAAATAAAAGTGTGATGATCATCATTATTAGATCACTGTCCCAGTGAGGAAACAAAAAGGGGGAGGCTAAATGAGCCCACCATAATAAAAAAGTGAGAGAAAAAGAGAGAAGGAACGTTTCCACTATCCTTTACCACACTTGTGCCTCAAAGTGGCACCTTGTTCTTCATAGAGAGAGTCTCATGTTATACCATTCATATTCTAGTGGGAATCACTTTTTCCTAAACTTGGCTTGTATATTCCGATGACGGGCTTCCTCAAATGCCCGAGGTCTTCATGAGCAAGCAAGTTGGATGCTCACCCACTTCGCTTCAATTGAGCTTTCATACACTTTTAGCTCTAGTGCATCACTTGCATGGAAATCCCTACTCCTTGCATCGATATCTATCAATGGGCATCTCCATAGACCGTTGGTACACCTAGTTGATGTGAGACTATATTCTCCACTTTTTACCCCTTTATTGATACCTACCACCATATTCTATTCCACCTATATGCTATGTGCAATGGTTCACGCTCATGTATTGCGTGAAGAATAAAAAGTTGATGCATATTGAAAAAGTACGATCCAATTGCCTCACTTGGGCATCGTGGTCCTTGACATTTGTATTAATGTGGTGAATATGGAGCCATGCCTTGCAAATATAATAAGATGAATGGGGGTCAAACAATCTTCGAAGATCGTATACTTTGAAAGATAAATGATTTTGTTGTTTATACTTATAAGTATTGTTATGTTAATGTTTGTTAATTCATCGTTTTTCAATGGGCATAATGCATAAGGTTACATATTGGGTAGCATGTCACGAAAAACATTCTATTTTTATCATTTACCTACTCGAGGACGAGGAGGAATTAAGCTTGGGGATGCTTGATACGTCTCCAACATATATATATAATTTTATTGTTCCATGCTGCTATATTATTATTCTAGGATACTTTTTGAGTATATATTTACCAATTTATATTACTTTTGAGTGCTAACCTATTGACCCAGTGCCTAGTGCCAGTTGTTGTTTTCTACGTGTTTATCACTTTTCAGGTTTTCAATACCAAACGAAGTCCAATTGACCTGAAAATTTTTGGAGATTTTTCTAGACCAAAAGAAGACCAATGTGTACGGAAGAAGGTTGGGGGCCACCTCAGGGCCTCACAAGCCAACACGGTGCGACCTGGGGGTGCCCTAATGGCTTGTGGGCCCCTCGAGGCTCTCCCGACTCCGTTCTCTCTCTTATAAATTCTCATATATCCCAAAAAACCTAAAGGAAGTCCCGAAACACTTTTTACGCTGCCGCAAGTCTCCATTCCGACGGGAGGCCATCTAGAGCTCCGTTACGGCACCCTCCCGGAGGGGGATCGATCACGGAGGGCCTCTTCATCAACATTGCTGCCCTCATGATGATGTGTTAGTAGTTCACCACAGACCTACGGGTCCATGGCTAATACCTAGATGGCAATGTCTCTCTGTCTCTCTTGATCTTCAATACAATGATCATCGCATCTTCGCTTTGATCCATATGATGTAATCCTTTTGTGCGGTGCGTTTGTTGGGATCCGTTGAGTCGTGGGTTTATGTACAGATTATTCAAGATAAATATTTATGTCTTCTGTAAATACTAATATAATTCTTATGTGCATGATTATGATAGATTCGTAATTCTCTCCGATCTACTGAAATAGTTTGGCCAACTAGATTGATATTTCTTCGGTGAGAGAGATACATTGTAGTAGGTTCAACCTGGCGAGTTTCTATATCCCAGTGACAGAAGGGGACAAGATGCGTCTTTGTGTTGCTGCTACTAAGGATAACACGATGGTTTTATTCATATTGCTTGAGTTTACTTTGTCTACATCATGTCATCGTTCTCCATGCATTACTCTGTTTTACTTAATACTCTAGGTGCATGCTGGATAGTGGTTGATGAGTGGATTAACAGTAATAGATGCAGGCAGGAGTTGACCTATTTGTTTATGGACGTGATGCCTATATACACATGATCATCGTTGTGAATATAGCATAACTATCCGCTTTTCTATCAATTGCCCAACAATAATTTGTTTACCCATCGTATGTTGTTTTCATGAGAGATGCTGATATGTCCCAAACGCATCTATATTTTCTCCTTGTTCCATGATCTCTTGGGTGACATTGTTATATGTTTTGCTACACTTTTATATCATTTTACACATATTTGGACTAACCTACTAAATCAGTGCACCCAGTGTCAGTTTCTGTCTGTTGATGTCTATTTTGCAAGGGCTTTTACCCAATTTTCTGAAGCCCGAAAAATCTTGAGAAAAATGTATAAAAATCAGCACACCGGAAGCTTCATGAAGCACGAAAGGGGTGCAGAGGGGGGCTAGGGGCCGCCCAGGCGACCTATGGGCGCGACCCACCCCTAGGTCGCGCCAGGAGGCCGCCTGGGTGGGTCCCACCTCCTCCGGTGCCCTCCTTTCGCCTATATTGACCCCTTGACGAGGAAAACCCTATACAGGATCCAGAATCGCGAATTTCTCCATCGTTCCGCCGCCGCAGCGCTTCCGAGATCGGGAGCCTCAGGAGACCTCTTCCCGGCACCCTGCCGGAGGGAGGATTGACCTCCGGGAGCTTCTCCACCACCATGGACGCTTCCCGGACCTGCCGTGAGTAGTCCTCCTTGGACCATGGGTCCATGACCAGTAGCTATGTGATGTCTTCCCTCCAATCTTGTGCTTCAATGGTTAGTCCTAGTGAGTTGCCCTACATGATCAAGGCATCTATGTAATTTTCTTGCTATTGCTATGCTCGGTTTGTTAGGATCCGATGGATTATGAGATTATGTTCAGATTGTTATGAGTTTTGATTATCCTTTTATATTATGTTCCTTAGTGATTCATTCATGTTCTTCGTTGTTATTTATTGCTTTGGACAAGTAGTATATTGTAAGTCCAAGAGGGAGGGTTATGCATGATTGTGTGTTCATGCCCCTCGATGTCTAGCTTGAGAGATAGAAACATGAGACTAGGAGATGTGTTGTTGCCACCAGGGAGGAAACAACGGTGCTTGTGACCACAGTTGCAAGGATTGTTTAACTTACACATAGTTTGTTAATGCAGTTGTCCGTTGCTTTGAATTTACACTTTGGGTGGGGCTCACAACTTAATATCGGCGAGATGTCTGGATAGATATATCAAGGTGGATGATTGGTAAGTAGATGCTGATGCATAAACGGTCTACTTGTCTTGGCGTACTGCCCATTACTATTGAACCTCTAACTATCAAGTAGCATAATTAGCATTGCGGTGCGTTCATAATTCTGTCAATTGGCCAACTGTAATTTGTTTACCCAAGCATAGATGTTTATCGTATTTTGGGAGAGAGACATCACTAGTGAACATCATGTGACTCCGGTCCATATAATCATCATTGTTTACACCTCCATCATTTACCATTTTCATTTAATTTTCCATTGCAATCACTATTACTTTTCCCGCTTGTGTTTTGATCCTTTGCAAACTACAAGGCCGGAGAGATTGACAACCTCTTTGTACTCATTGGTAGCAAAGTTATTTGTTGTGTGTGCAGGTCCACGTCTTCTGCTAGTGCCAGGGTGGGAGACACCTACTTATTGATCCTAGGAGTCCTCCTGGTTCGATAAACCATACAGGCTTTGTGTGAGGGAAAACTTGTTGCTGACTACATCTCAACCTTCCACTTGGGGTAACAAATGAGGTGCGAGAAGTATATACATCATCTCGTCATCAGATGCCACTAGGGAAAACTATGCCCCCTGGTCTATTCACCATATATTTACAAAACCTTCAATACCTTTCTATCGTTTACTTGTTTTCAATTTATTTTGCAATTTACAATTATCTACACATCTCACTTGCTTGCAAATAACGAGACCAGGGGGATTGACAATCCTCTTGCCCGCGGTGGGTGCAAGTTGTTTGTTCTTTTGTTTGCAACCGCTCAAGACGGTTATTGTTGATATTCCTATTGGTTCTATAAACCTTGGTTTCGTAACTGAGGGAAATACTTACCCACATTATGCTGCGATAACTCGTCACTCTTCACGAAAAACTCAACACACATCACAAGTATTAGCCGGCTCCTTCCTAGACCTACTACTATTACTCCACCCATTGACCACTATCCAACATGCATCTAGAGTATTAAGTAAAACAACGTAATGCTTGGGGAACGATGACATTATGTACACAAAGTAAACTCAATCAATATGAATAAACCCCATCATTTTATCCTTATTGACAACAACACAAAGATGCATCTTGTCCCCGTCTGTCACTGGGATATGGAAATTTGCCAGGTTGAACCAACCACAACGCACATCTAGATACTAACTACGGACCCGTAGGTCTGTGGTGAACTACTCACACATCTTCACGAGGGCACCAAGGTTGATGAAGAGGCCCTCCGTGATCGATCCTCCTCCAACAGAGTGCCGGAACGGAGCTCCAAATGGGGTCACCGTGGAACAGATACTTGCGGCAGCGTATAAAGTGTTTCATGGATATATTTAGGGGTTCTAGAATATTTGGGAATTGATAAGCGAGAGAACGATGCAAGTGGGGCCACAAGGAGGCGACAAGGCATAAGGGCGCGACCACCCCCTGGTCGCGCCTTGTTGCCTTGTGGGTTCCTCGTGGGCTTCAGGTCTCCTCCCGAAGCTTCCAGGTCTTCTTTTGGTCCAAAAAAATCATAAAAAAGTTTCGTAACAATTGGAGTTCATTTGGTAATGAAAACCTAAAAACACAAAGCACGCAGAAAACAACAAGTGGCACTGGGCACTGGGTTAATAGGTTAGTGCTAAAAATAATATAAATTGGTGCAATATGACCCAAAAAGTATCTTAAGATGATAATATAATAGCATGGAACAATAAAATTATAGATATGTTGGAGACGTATCAAGCATCCCCAAGCATAATTCCTGCTCGTCCTTGAGTAGGTAAATGATAAAAAACAGAATTTTTGATGTGACATGCTATCCAATATGTAATTTTTTGCATGTATGTTCATTAAGAAACAATGAATTAACAAACATCAACATAGTAATAATTATAAGCACAAGCAACAAAAATCATCATTCTTTCAAAGTATATGATCCTAAAAGAATGTTGTAACCCCATTAATCTTTCACATTAGCAAAACATGGCTCCATCTTCTCCACACTAATACAAATGTTGAGCGTCACGGTGTCCAAGTCAGGCAATTGGATCATAGTTTTTCAAAGTGAATCAACTTTTTATTCTTCATGCAATACACGAGCGTGACCATGGACATAGCATATGGTGGTAGATATCAAAGGGGAAATGTGGAGAATATAGTCTCACATCAACTAGGCATACCAATGTGCTATGAAGATGCCCAATGGTGGATGTCAATGCAAGGAGTAGGGATTGCCATGGAAATGATGCACTAGAGCTATAAGTGAATAAAATCTCAAATGAAACTGAGTGGGGTGGGCATCTAACTTGCTTTCTCATGAAGACCTCGGGCATTTGAGGAAGCCCGTCATCAGAATATGCAAGTCAAGTTTACAGTAATGATAATATGATTCCCGCTAGCATATGAAAATGACATATCATGAGACTTTCTACATGAGGAACATGGTTCCACTTTGAGGCACAAGTGTGGTAAAGGTTAGTAGCAAAGTGCCTTCTCTTTTTTCCCTCATTCATTTTTTCCTTTTTTATTATGGTGGGATCATTTGGCCTCCCCCATTTTTTATTTTTTTGTCCGTAGTTTCTTCCAGACTTGTGGGGGAATCATAGTCTCCATCATCCTTTCCTTAGTGGGAGAATGCTCTAATAATGATGATCATCACACTTTTACTTACTTACAAATAATGAAAGCTCAATATGAATGCCTATGGGAGTGTACCAGAATGTGCATTAGTGAGACATGTATCAGCAATGTAATGAATGGTGGATTTGCCACAAATGTTATGTCAGCTCTATATGAATATGCAAAGCAGTATGACGATGAATGGACTAGTCATATGTTGTAATAGTGAAATTTGCATGGCAATATATCTCGGAATGGCTATGGAAATGCCATGATAGGTAGGTATGGTGGCTGTTTTGAGTAACATAAAGAAAAATGTTTATGTGCAATAGAGCATATCATGTCACGGGGTTTGGATGCACAAGCCAAGTTGGCACCGATCTTCGAGGTGAGAATGGGCAATGCACGGTACGGAAGAGGCTAGCAAAATATAAGGACGTGTGATTGTGTATGTCCATGGTTTTCACTTTAGTCATGAAGAGATCATATACTTATTACAAAGTTTTATTAGTTCCATCACAAATAAAAGCACTACCTGCATGCCCCGTGGGAGAGTGTTGGGAGGAGTTAACCATCGCGTGACTCCGACTCGAAAGAATACTAGGATTTCAACGAGAAATAGAAATGGTCACACATCCCTGCCATGCCTTTTTAATATTAATAAAAACAAGGAATTAGCACCTCTTAATACCACTACTTCTACGAATCAACAATGATACACTCACACCTTTTTCATATTACCACATCAATATCATTAACCCATAATTTCTCTTTATGGGCTACACGATGTTTTTTATTATCATCCATTGAATACTTAGTATTTTTGGACTAGCTTTATGACCATGGAAATTACCGCTATTGTTTATTAAATCTCAAACAAATATAATTGAAGAACGAGAGTCCCAATATTTCTATAAAATCTACATGCCACTATGCTAAAAAGATACAAGTGAAATACTAGAGAAATTGTTTAGCTCAAAAGATATAAGTGAAGCACAAAGAGTATTCTAATAAATCATGATAAATTTGTATCTCTCTCAGGTTGGTGTGTCCAGCAAAATATGATTCTGGCAAACTAAAAATAAAAAAGCAAGCTAAAGCAAACGATGCTCCAAGGAAAACTCATGCTCCCTCCGTCCGGGTGTATAAGTCATCTTACGAAAACCAAATAATCCCAAAACACTTAGGAGTGGTGCATTAAATTTACCTTGTTTCTTGTTTTTTGACATGAATAAAGGAATCAACCAATAAGAGATGTGAGTTCCCGCAAAAAAATAAAAAATAATAAGAGACGTGAGGCGTATATGTTATTAATGACTTGAGACTAACTAGCACGACATGGAGTGGTCAATTCATTGCATGCAATGGTATTAATTAGCAAATTAGCATCGATTTCTCTCGTTTTCCTCTATGTCTTGGTCACGATGCACAACCTAAGATGACTTATACACCAGGACAGAGGGAGTATCATGTGATGAATAAAAATGTAGCTTCAAGTGACATACCGATGGATTGAGACGAAAGAGGGGATGCCCTCCGGGGCATCCCCAGGCTTAGACGCTTGAGTGTTCCTAGAATATTACCTTGGGTTACTTTGGTCATCCCCTATATTAGGTTCATGATCCTCCTTATTCCATTGTCCATCGCGATAACACCCAAAACTTAAAAACTTCAACCACACAAAACTCAACAAAATTTTATGAGATTCGTTAGTATAAGCAACATAAAAAAGATACTTGGTTACTATTGTAAATTGATTATTATTTCATTATTGCGTAATAAGTACTTTATCCTAACTTCTCCATGGCTTATACCCCCCGATAGAATCCATAACATCATCAAAACAAGGAAACTATGCAAGCAAAAAACAGAATCCGTCTAAAACAGAACATACTATAGTAATTTGTAACGAACCTATTGTTATATAAATCCAAAAATTCTTAAAAATTAGGAAGACCTTAGGAATTGGTACATAAATACTTTGTAAGAAAATTCATCTTAAAAAGACGTTTCAATAAAATCAAAGAAATTTTGCACTGACGTCAAAGCTTTTTGTTTTTGCACCGTATGAATTATACTTGTCATACAAGTCATCCCAACGGTTTAGTTTGGCACAAACACTAATTTAAACACAAAAACACAATAATTATAGAGGAAATAATTATGTCATCATACCAAAGCAGAAAGTAAAAATAAAAAAATAGGATAACTATTGGGTTGCCTCCCAACAAGCGATATTGTTTTATGCCCCTAGCTAGGCATAATGCATATGATAAAGTGTTGTCATCTTTGACACTCAATACATAAGTAGCACTTATGATATATTTATTAGGTGGTTTTATTCTCTTTATAGGGAAGTGTTCCATCCCATTCTCTAGTGGAAATTGGAACCTTATGTTGCCCACTTTCATATCAATAATTGCACCTATAGTTCGTAGGAAAGGTCTTCCAAGTATTATTGGACAAGTAGGATTGCCATCAATATCAAGCATAATGAAATCTACACGCACATAATTTTTATTGGAAATAATGAGAACGTCATTAATTCTACCTAAGTGTTTCTTAATGATAGAAACCACAAGATGCAAGTTTAGGGAACACTCTTAAATATTAGTCAGACCATGGACATCACATAGAGATTTAGATATTGTTGAAACACTAGCACCAAGGTCGCACAAAGCATTACATTCATATTTATTTATCTTTATTTGATAGTAGGTTCCCACTCATCATGAAATTTTCTAGGAATAGAAACTTCAAGTTCAAGTTTCTCATCATATGCTTTTATCATCGGTTCCACTATATGATTAGTGAAAGCCTTGTTTTGTTCATAAGCATTGGGTGAGCTAATAATGGATTGCTACAACGAAATAAATTATATTAAAGAGAAAATTTCATAATTTAAGTCCTTGTAATCCAAGATAGTCGGCACATCACTAGTTAAAGTTTTGACCTCTCCAAACCCACTTTTTCAGTTTTAGCATTAGAATAATCACCCACCAAGCAAATAGGACGCTCACTAGCTAAAGTTAACTCCTTTCCATTCCCTTTATCATTAAAATTTAGATAAGTAAATAAATATTCAATAGGAGAAGTGCCAATCATTTTAAGATCTTCATCATGGTTTTGGTAAAAACCGAGTGGGAGAGCTTTTTCTAGGAATTCCCGCTTAGCTTTCAACTTAGCGGTCCTCTCCCTACTTTCATTCATAGATATTTGGATAGATTTAATAGTCTAATTAAAATCATGGTTGGGTGTCAAAGCTTTACTTTTAAGAGTTTCTACATCAAGCGCTATTATATCCATGTTCTTAGCCAAAGTATTAAGCGTATGCATCTTTTCCTCTACCATAGTATTGAAAAATTTCTGAGAATTAATAAATTATTTAATAGTGTTTTCAAGATAAGAGGAGAATTTATTATTACTGGTAGAAGGATTTACATAAGATTTTTCATAAGAATTGCCATAACCACTAGAAGGATTACCGGGATAAGGCCTGCCATTGAAATTACCCCTATATGCATTGTTATTGAAATTATTTCACAGGATAAAATTCACATCAATGGCATTATCATTTTGCTCAATAAAAGTAGGCAACGTCATGTAATTAGGATCAAGATGAGCATTCTTATTAGCAACCAAATAAATAAGAGCATCCACTTTTTCACTCAAGGTAGCGATTTTCTCAACAGAATTTACCTTCTTACCAGTTGGAGCTCTCTTGGTATGCCATTGAGATTAGTTTTCCTTGATGTTTTCCAGAAGTTTGGTGGCCTCTCCTAAGGTCACCTACATGAAGGTACCACCTGTGGCAGAATCTAGAAGATTTCGGCATACAAAGTTTAGTCACACATAGAAATTTTGGATAATCATCCACAAGTTTAAACCATGTGTAGGGCAATTCCTAATCATTAATTTCATACTCTCCCAAGCTTGTGAAACATGTTCATGATCTTGTTGTTCAAAATTCATTATTTGATTTCTAAGGGAGATAAACTTAGCAGAAGGAAAATACTTGGCAATAAAAGCATCTTTACACTTATCCCATGTTCCAATACTATTATGTGGTAAACATGAAAACCTAGCCTTAGACTTATCTCTTAGCAAAAATAAAAATAATTTTAATTTCACAATATCATTATCCATGTACTTTTTATTTTGCATATCACAAAATTCAACAAAGGTATGAAGATGAGCAGCGGGATATGATGGCCCACAAGTATAGGGGATCTATCGTAGTCCTTTCGATAAGTAAGAGTGTCGAACCCAACGAGGAGCAAAAGGAAATGACAAGAGGTTTTCAATAAGGTATTATATGCAAGCACTGAAATTAGTGGTAACAGATAGTTTTGTGATAAGGTAATTTGTAACGGATAACAAGTAACAATTGTAACTAAGGTGCAACAAAGTGGCCCAATCTTTTTTGTAGGAAAGGACAAGCCTGGACAAACTCTTATATAAGGAAAAGTGCTCCCGAGGACACATGGGAATTTATGTCAAGCTAGTTTTCATCATGCTCATATGATTCACATTCGTTACTTTGATAATTTGTTATGTGGGTGGACCGGCGCTCGGGTGCTGCCCGTACTTGGAAAAACCTCCCACTTATGATTAACCTCTCTCGCAAGCATCCGCAACTATGAAATAGGAATTAAGATAAATCTAACCATAGCATTAAAATGGATCCAAATCAGCCCCTTACGAAGCAAAGCATAAACTAGGGTTTAAGCTTTTCTCACGATAGCAACCCATCATCTACTTATTACTTCCCAATGCCTTCCCCTAGGCCCAAATAATGGTGAAGTGTCATGTAGTCGACGTTCACATGATACCACTAGAGAAGAACAACATATAACTTATCAAAATATCGAACGAATACCAAATTCACATGATAACTTATAACAAGACTTATCCCATGTCCTCGGGAACAAACGTAATTAAACACAAAGCATATTCATGTTCATAATCAAAGGAGTATTAATAATCATACAGATCTGAACATATAATCCTCCACCAAATAAACCAACTAGCATCAACTACAAGGAGTAATCAACACTACTAGCAACCTAGAGGTACCAATCTGAGGTTTTGAGACAAGATCGGATACAAGAGATGAACTAGGGTTTGGAGAGGAGATGGTGCTGATGAATATGTTGATGGAGATTGACCCCCTCTCGATGAGAGGATCATTGGTGATGACGATGGCTTCCATTTCCCCCTCCGGGAGGGAAGTTTCCCCGGCGTAATAGCTCCTCCGAAACTCTAGATTGGTTATGTCGAAGTTCTGCCTCAAGACGGCGGCGTCGCATCCCGAAAGGTCTGATATTATTTTTTCCAAGTCAAAACCCTTCATATAGGATAAGATGGGTGCCGGAGGCCTGCCAGGGGGGCACAAGCTTACAGGGCGCGACCACGGGGTAGGTCGCGCCCCGTCGCTTGTGACCACCTCGTGGGTCCCCTCTGGTACTTCTTTTGCCCATTATTTTTATCAATTAGAAAATTGCTCTGTGTAACTTTTCAGGACTTTTGGAGCTGTGCAAAATAGGTCTCTCAAATTTGCTCCTTTTCTAGTCTAGAATTCCAGCTGCCGGCATTCTCCCTCTTCATGTAAATTCTGTAAAATAAGAGAGAAAATGCATAAGTATTGTACCATAATGTGTGTTAACATCCCATAATGCAATAAATATTGATATAAAAGCATGATGCAAAATGGACGTATCAACTCCTCCAAGCTTAGACCTCGCTTGTCCTCAAGCGAAAGCCGAGATCAATAAATATGCCCACATGTTTAGAGATAGAGGTGTCGATAAAATAAAATACGGACATGAAGGCATCATGATTATCTTTATAACAACAATACATATATTGACATAGAATATCTTGTACTAAAGTAACAATTCATTCACAAGGCAAAGTATGAATCAAGAACTCCATTGAGAACTAACAAACTATGATTTCAGTCATTGAAGCAATTCCAATTTATCGAAATGTAGGAAGAGTCAATATAAGATCTTGTAAGGCAAATCCACATACTCAATCATCTTATGGTCTTTAATAATTGCTAACACTCATGCGGTACATATGAGATCATAGCTTCAATCGGACATAGAGAAAGATAGGGGCTTTTAGTTTTGCCTCCCAACTATTTACCTCAAGGGTAATGTCCACAATAATAACTCATGATCACCCACATCTGAGTGGATATATTTTTCTAGTTCATTCCCCAACACAAGACGCTTGCCAAAAGATAAAGGCGAAATAAAGGAAATTGTGAAAATCACCACGACTCTTGCATAAAAGTAAGTACTAGAAAGTAAAAGCAACAGATAAGCCCTTCGTAGAGGGAAGCAGAGGTTGTCATGCGCTTTTATAGTTGGATGCACAATCTCTTAATGCAAAAGAACGTCACTTTATATCGCCCCTTGTGATAAAGAACTTTATTATGCAGTCCATCGCTTTTATTTCTTCTATATCACAAGTTCGTATAAAGTTTATTTTCCTCGCACTAATAAACCACACATATTTAAGGAGAAATTTTTATTGCTTGCACCGATGACAACTTACTTGAAGGATCTTACTCAATCCGTAGGTAGGTATGGTGGACTCTTAAGGCAAAACTAGGTTAAAGGTTTTTAGATGCACAAGTAGTATATCTACTTGGTGCAGGAGTTTCTTTTGGCTAATATGAGGTGGAAGCAAGTGACACATGTTGAAGGATCTACAACCATATAACTTATATTCGGAAATAAGCAAACATAACTCATTATGTTGTCTTCCTTGTCCAACATCAACTTCTTAGCATATAATATTTCAATGAGTGCTCACAATCATAAAAGATGTCCAAGATGATATATTTATATGTGAACCTCTCTTTCTTTATTACTTCCCCTAATAGCAACAATGACCAATACCTTTGTTTGTCAACTCACAACAAATTTCAATCGGCATACTTTTTATATGTGAAGTCATCACTCCTCATAAGATCATTATGCATGTTTTTTCTTTTATTCTATACTTCTTTCTATTTCTTTTTCTTAAGATCATGGCAAGAAAGCAATGCCCTTGGCTCAAAGCTACTCTTTATTATATAACTCTCAGACTTGCTTACATACGGGAAAAAAAGAAAAATCAAAACTAGATCACACTAAAACTTTATTCTACTAGATCAAGATAAAACTAAAAGGATCGAACAAAGAAAAACAAAAAAGTAAAAAGGTGTGATGGTGATACACCGGGGAAGCTCCCCCAAGCTTCGCACAAGCCAAGGGGAGTGCCCATACCCATGTGTTCAGTTGTCTTTCTTCGGAGGTGGTGATGTTGGAGTTGTTGGTGAGGTTGAAAGCTTATCAAGTTTCCACTTAAGCATGAAATTTTGTTCCCTCAGATCGTCTACTTCCAGCTTGAGCCCCAATATCCTTTGACATAATTCACCCTTGCTTTCCTACAGAAATTGAGAAGGGATAAATACCACCTTGGGTTTTCTCCTTGTATTTGGGAGGCTCGACTTCTTGAACTCCACATGCATATCTTCGGGTTGAGGCAAGGGAATCTCCTCTTCCTCCGAGCTTTCTTCTGGATACTTGCATATCTCCTGCTCCTCCTCCGAGCACAATCCACATGGATCTATGTCCCCATAGAGATTGGGATTGGCAAGATAGTGTGATGCATAGCTCTCCCCATCGGAATCTTTGGATGTCATCTTACTCTAAATCTCCTGCAGAAACAGCTCACAACGAAAACAGGAGATATTGTCGAGATACGAAGGACAAAACCTTTGGGAGATTATATAATGAATTTTTGTCGACCCGAAGGAGTCTCCCACAAGAAAACGGAGTCCAGAGGGTGCACGGGGTGGCCACAAGCCTGCAGGGCGCGACCAGGGGGTAGGTCGCGCCCCCTGGCTTGTCGTCTCCTCGTGCACGCTTAGGGCTGCTTTAAATTTTCCTAATTTTTTAAATATTCTGAAACTGGTAAAAATTGCCATTGGAAACGTTTTGGAGTTGGTTTGTTTACCGTAGCACATACCTATTCCTTTTCGAGGTCTCAGAAGTTCTGATAGGTCTCCCTAATGTACTCTTCCGGAGTTATGGTATTGATAATATTAATTTCAACATTTATGGGAGTACCTGAGATATAATGTTTGATTCTTTGACCATTTACCACCTTCGGCATTGTTGATCTTGATGGCATCAGAACGATATACTTCCTCAATAATGTAAGGACCTTCCCATGTAGAGAGAAGTTTTCCTGCAAAAAATCTTAAGCAAGAGTTGTATAGCAAGACATAATCACCTACATTGGATTCATGCTTTTGTATCCTTCTATCATGCCATCTCTTAACCTTTTGTTTAAACAACTTAGCATTCTCATAGGCCTGGGTTCTCCGGTCATCAAGTGAGCTAATGTCAAATAACCTCTTTTCACCAGCAAGTTTGAAATCATAGTTAAGTTCTTTAATTGCCCAATAAGCTTTATGTTTTAGCTCTAGAGGTAGGTGACAAGCTTTACCATAAACCATTTTACGGAGACATACCCATAGGTTTTTTGTAAGCGGTTCTATAAACCCATAATGCATCGTCAAGTTTCTTAGACCAATTCTTTCTAGATCTATTAACGATCTTTTGCAAGATCAGTTTTATTTCTCTATTGCTCAATTCTACTTGCCCACTAGACTGAGGATGATAAGGAGATGCAATTCTATGATTAACATCATACCTAGCAAGAAATTTATGGAAAGCACCATGAATAAAGTGTGAACCACCATCAGTCACTAAATATCTAGGGACTCCAAATCTAGGGAAAATAACTTCTTTCAGCATTTTAATAGAAGTGCTATGATCAACACTGCTAGTTGGAATAGCTTCTACCCACTTAGTAACATAATCAACAACAACTAGAATATGAGTATACCCGTTGGATTTTGGGAAAGGTCCCATATAAACAAAACCCCAAACATCAAATGGTTCAATAACTAGACAGTAATTCATAGGCATTTCCTGACGTCTACTAATATTACCGATTCTTTGACATTCATCACACGACAAGACAAACTTACGAGCATCCTTGTAGAGAGTAGGCCAATAAAAACCAGATTGTAATACCTTGTGTGCAGTTCTATCTCCAGCGTGATGTCCTCCGTAGGCCTCAGAGTGACACTTGTATACACTACTAGGGAAAACCTTATACACAGAAGCTTACCAGTAGCGCTTTTTAAAAGGAGGCGCTGCTACTACTTAGCAGTAGTGTCGTGTACAAAAACAACACTACTAATAAACTCATATCAGTAGTGTGGCCGTTATAAAACGTGCTACTAGTATAATTGCCACACCATTCCCGACATGCTAGGTATAGTAGTAGCGCCCTTCCTAAACCAGCGATGCTGCTATTCTACTTAGTTGTAGTGCTTGGCACCAACTCGTGATGCTGCTATGCCCACCTTATCCACCCTGTGCGCTCCCTCTCTCTTCCTCACTCGCCTACCCCTCCTCCCTTTGCCGCCGTCACCTCCCCCTCCTCCCTGGACTCGGTAATTCTCCCCCTCCTCCCTCCTCCCCGCCCACCTCCTCTGTCCTCCCTCCGCTCCTCCATTTGCCACCGGCCGGCCCCTCCTTGCTTCGCCTTCCTCCTCCGTCCTCCTTCCTCCTCCCTCCTTCAGTCGCTCCTCCTTCTCCCTCCTCCCTCCTCCCCACCCCACCTCCTCTGTCCTCCCTTTACTCCTCCATTCGCTGTCAGCCGACCCCTCCTCGCTCCGCCTTCCTCCTCCGTCCTCCTTCCTCCTCCCTCCTTCAGTCGCCCCTCCTTCTCCCTCCTCCCTCCTCCATCCATAACCCCTCCTCCCTGCTACATTTTGATTTAGTAGGCTAGTTGATATTTTCTTGTTGATATGCAACATTTTGATTTACTTAATAGTTTGTAGTTGATATATAACAATTTTGATTTAGTATGATTAACTGATTAGTAAAAATTTAGACATAGTTGATAGTTTTTAGTTGATATAAGCCTATGTTCATATATAATACTTTGATTTAGGATAGTTTATAGGGTTTAGTTGATAGTTTCTAGTTAACTGAATTATTACTAGGGTTTTAGTATATTATTTTTAGATGTAGTTGATAGTTTCTAGTGATCCTGAAACTATTTACTCATTTGCTAGAATGAACATGTCATATTTGTTAATACTACTCATATACATGTTGATAAAATATATTTTGTTTATGCAGAAATCAAGTATTTTCCCCGCCTCATCCCCGCAGTCGTCCCTATCGCCGACCCCCTAAGACCTCTAGGTGAGAACAGCCAAATCCCCATGTTGTTGATATAGATGATAATGTGTTGTAAATGTCGATGATGAAAATGCTAGTGCTAGTCGCCATGTCATTGATGTTGATGATGATGCATTCTGAATATAGAGGATGTCTTGGTGTTCTTGTTTGCAATGTACCTCCGAGTGGCCTATGTTTAGCTGGAATGTTGATTCATTTCCGTTCCGGCAAATTTCAGGCACTCGATATGTCCTGTTTTTAGTAAAGGTCATGCCGATTTTTGTTGTTGAATTCTAGCATGACTTGTGCTACAATGTAGGACATATCGAGTGCTTATGATTTGCCAGAACGGGAATTCAATGATATTCCAGCAAAACATAGGGCATTTTTTCTATGTCATTGCTCGATATATGGAACGGGTTGACTTTAGGTGTCGTGGGGGTTGCTTCTCCTTCTTTTCCTTGTGTGCTAGATAGAGGAAGAATCCCGACTGTTGTCATGGGGTCGCTTCTCTTTATTTTCCTTGTGCTAGATATTTGCAATGCACTAGGTAAAGGAGGAGTAGCAACCATCACCGACGGTCGAAATATCAGAGGGAGTGACCACCATATACGTGAGATGAGAGTTTAGGAAGGAAATACTCGACAGACCTAAAGTCAACCCGTTGCATATTGAGTAATAGTGAACTGTGTGTTGATCAGTTTTAGGAAGGAAATGACTGACGACGAAAGGGAATTCGTTATGTACGAATACTACGAAGACGAGCGCGTCTTGTGCAACACGCCTCACCTAGTTGGTGGTAGGCGCTTCAGCATCATGCTGGATGAGAACTTTGAAGTGGATACAGTAAGTCACAACGACAAGTCTTTTTTCGTAATTAAGCATGAATTCTTTTGCTTCAACTTATAATTTTTATTTTTTACTATTCTACTAGCATATCCCCTGCCATGCAAGAATTAATGTCTTGGATAAGATTGGTTTCAGTACTAAAAAAACCATGGAGGTAAAGAGAGTTCACTTGAGGACCGAGCATGGTTATACTTTTGCCGTAAAGTTGTACAATGTAGACACCTACACCTATTTTGAATGCACAAATTGGCAAACACTATGCAAGGCTTATGCATTTGAGCCTAATATGCTTATCACCTTTGATATTTGTCTGGAAGATGAAATTCAAGGTAATATCGACATCTGGGTCGAGTGCAGACGCCTCTAGTTCTACCATTATGTGAGTTTCTCAACCATATTTATTAAGTAATTTATATTGTTTATTTAAAAATAGTTGACAACTTATTTCCATTGACAACTTATTTTCATTCTTCCAAAAATGTACGGAAGATGGTAGACAGAACCTACTACTACAATGATGAAGCAGAATTAACTTATAAGGAGAAAAATCATCTTATCGCGTTTATTAATCATCTTGAGAATTACAATAGCTATTATCAAAATCCTGCACATTATGGTCAATACGTGCCACTAGTGCACGTGGTGAACTACGGTAACATCCATGGAGATTGCATGGTAAGATTTTTTACTATTACGACATCCGTGCACCCTTTGCATAAATTCTTCTAAGACTAAACTACATTGCTAACTACAAAGTTATTGCTATGTTTTTCACCAGAAAATCCGAAGGATTGTGTGCCTTATCTGATGTTTCTGAGAGGTCGCGTTGATGTTATGAGCTTACGGCCAACACGGCCAGGTCAGCCTACGCATCACTCTTGTGCATACCGGATTTCTATAACCGATGAAGACATGACAATCAAAAATTGGAAAAAATGTATGGTCAATCGTACAGAGCTACTTGGAAGCAACGTTGTGCGTAGGCCAAGAATTGGAGACAGGATGATCTCCATTCTCCATAATGGAGAGTCAGGGCCTATCTTGTTTTATGATATTGTACCTAAGAGAGGGTAGAGTAGGTCCTATGAGAGAGGAGTAGGTCCTAGGTACAATGTGTTATTATGTGCTACAATGTGTTAGAGTTGATGATGATGATGAGGAGGAGTTGTGATTATGACTAGTGACCAACTTGTTATATGATGTCTCATTGACGAAAATGATGATTAAACAGTGTTGGTGGTAATGACTATGATGATTATTAGCTATAGTGTTGTTGGTGATGATATGATGCAAGAGTTTTTATATTAATATGATGATGATGTTGATCATGATTATCATGATGATTTTTTATTATGATCATGATTGGTTATTATATTATTGGGGGAAGGAAACCGTATTAGATTCATGTGGGTGGATCAAAAGTGACCAAAAGTTGAATTAGTAGGATCGTCGTCCTACTAATTCAACTTTTGATCACTTTTGATTCATAATAAAATCCATGTTTTTTCCTCACAATGATATAATAATTCATCATGAACATAATGATATAACAACCTCTTAATTGGTAATGTATCAAAATTTGTGTAGCGACGTATAAATACACTAAAAATAAAAAATAATGAAAAATAGATTACTAGTAACGCGGGTTCGCAAGAACGTTACTAATAGTTGTCTTATCAGTAGCGCTCGTATGATACACTCTACAACTATATGTCTTAGTAGTAGCGCGTCTTACACGCGCTGCTGGTAAGTAATAGTTGTAGCGCCTCACTAGTAGTGTGGTAACCCGTGCTACTAGTAGGCACTAAACCCGTGCTACTACTAGGCTTTTCCCTAGTAGTTATAGGATTTGTCCCTGTTCATGCTCAGGTACACAACGTCTAATAATACCATCTACTCCTTATTTATAAAGATGTGGATCATCCCAAAATTAATGTCTTAAATCATATAAGAACTTTTTCTTTTGTTGGTATGTAAAACTAGGTGATACGTCCATTTTGCATCATGTTTTCATGTTGATATTTATCGCTTCTTGGGATGTTATTTCACTTCACGGTACAATTCTTATGCCTTTTCTCTTATTTTGCAAGGTTTACATGAAGAGGGAGAATGTCGGCAACTGGAATTCTGGCCTGAAAGTGGAGCAAAGTTGAGATACCTATTCTGCGCAACTCCAAACACCGTAAAAATCAACGAGGATATTTTTCTGGATTTATCAAAAATACTAGGCCGAAGAAGTGCCAGAGGGGCGCCAGGGGGTGCCCACAAGCCTACACGGCGCGGCCACCCCTCAGGCCGCGCCATGAGGGCTTGTGGGCAGCCTGCACGCCCACTTGCCCCCTCTTTTGCTATATGAAGTGTTTCGTCCAGAAAAAAAATCAAGGAGGAGCTTTTTCGTGGATTCGCCACTGCCACAAGGCGGAACTTGAGCAGAACCAATCTAGAACTCTGGCAGGACGATCCTGCCGGGGAAACTTCCCTCCCGGAGGGGGAAATCGTCGCCATCGTCTTCACCAACAGTCCTCTCATCGGAGGGGACTCGTCACCATCAACATCTTCATCAGCACCATCTCATATCCAAACCCTAGTTCATCACTTGTAACCAATCTCCGTCTCGCGACTCCGATTGGTACTTGTAAGGTTGCTAGTAGTGTTAATTACTCTTTGTAGTAGATGCTAGTTGGATTACTTGGTGGAAGAGTTTATGTTCAGATCCTTGATGCTACTCATTACCTCTCTGGTCATGGATATGATTATGCTTTGTGAGTAGTTACTTTTGTTCCTGAGGACATGGGATAAGTCATGCTAATAGTAGTCATGTGAATTTGGTATTCGTTCGGTAATTTGATATGTTGTATGTTGTTTTTCCTCTAGTGGTGTTATGTGAATGTCGACTACATAACATTTCACCATTATTTGGGCCTAGAGGAAGGCATTGGGAAGTAGCAAGTAGATGATGGGTTGCTAGAGTGACAGAAGCTTAAACCCTAGTTTATGCGTTGCTTCGTAAGGGGCTGATTTGGATCCACTAGTTTAATGCTATGGTTAGACTTTGTCTTAATTCTTATTTCGTAGTTGCGGATGCTTGCGAGAGGGGTTAATCATAAGTGGGATGCTTTTCCAAGTAAGGGCAGTACCCAAGCGCCGGTCCACCCACATATCAAACTATCAAAGTAACGAACGCGAATCATATGAACATGATGAAACTAGCATGACAGAAACTCCTGTGTGTCCTCGGGAGTGTTTTTCCTTCTATAAGACTTTGTCCAGGCTTGTCCCTTGCTACAAAAGGGATTGGGCCACTTTGCTGCATCGTTGCTACTTTTGTTACTTGTTGCTCGCTACGAATCATCTGACCACACAATCACTTGTTACCGACAATTTCAGTGCTTGCAGATATTTCCTTGTTGAAAACCACTTGTCAGATCCTTCTGCTCCTCGTTGGGTTCGACACTCATACTTATCGAAAGGACTAAAATTGATCCCCAATACTTGTGAGTCATCAAGACTCTTTTCTGGCGCCGTTGCCGGGGAGTGAAGCGCCTTTGGTAAGTGGAACTTGGTAAGGAAACATTCATATAGTGTGCTGAAATATATTGTCACTTGTCACTATGGATACTAATCCTTTGAGGGGCTTGTTCGGGGTATCTTCACCTCGAACGGAAGCACAAAGAGTTGCTCCTCAACCTTCTGCACCTACTGAAAATATTTGCTTTAAATTTCCTTCGGCTATGCTTGAGAAACTGCTGGCTAATCCTTTTACAAGAGATGGAACATCACATCCAGACTTGCATCTAATCTATGTAGATGAAGTTTGTGGTTTATTTAAGCTTGCAGGTTTGCCCGAGGATGAGGTCAAGAAGAAGGTCTTTCCTTTATCTTTGAAGGATAAGGCGTTGACATGGTATAGGCTATGTGATGATACTGGATCATGGGACTACAATCGGTTGAAATTGGAATTTCATCAAAAGTTTTATCCTATGCATTTAGTACATCGTGATCGGAACTATATTTACAATTTTTGGCCTCGTGACAGAGAAAGCATCTCTCAAGCTTGGGGGAGGCTTAAAGCAATGTTATATTCATGCCCCAATCATGAGCTCTCGTGAGAAATTATCATTCAGAACTTCTATGCTCGGCTTTCTCATGATGATCGCACCATGCTTGACACTTCTTGTACCGGTTCTTTTATGAAGAGAGATATTGACTTCAAATGGAATTTATTGGAGAGAATTAAACGCAACTCTGAAGATTGGGAGATTGAAGAAGGTAAGGATTCAGGTATGAATTTCACGTTTGATTGCGTTAAATCCTTTGTTGAGACAAATATCTTTAGTGATTTTAGCGCTAAGTATGGACTTGAATCTGAGATAGTAGCTTCATTGTGTGAATCTTTTGCTGCTCATATTGATCTCCCCAAAGAGAAGTGGTTTAAATATCATCCTCCTTTAGAATTCAATGTAGCTAAACTCACTCCAGTTGAAGAGAAAGTCATTGCCTATGATCATGTTGTTCCGAGTGCTTACATTAAGAAACCACCTTTCCCCGTTAGGATAAAGGATCATTCTAAAGCTTCAACTGTGATACATAGAGGCTATATTAGAAAACCTACACCCCCTGAGAAAATTAGAGTTGAACCTAGCATTGCTATTATCAAAGATCTTCTATCTGACGATGTTGAGGGACATAATATTCACTTATGTGAAGATGCTGCTAGAATTGCTAAACCTCACGCTAGAGACAAACATAGGCCTGTCGTTGGCATGCATGTTGTTTCTGTTAAGATAGGAGATCATTGTTATCATGGTTTATGTGACGTGGGTGCTAGTGTTAGTGCAATACCTCAATCCTTATACGATGAAATCAAAGATGAGATTGCACCTGTTGAGATAGAGCCTATTGATGTCACTATTCAGCTTGCCAATAGAGATACTATCTGCCCTGTGGGAATTGTTAGGGATGTTGAAGTCTTGTGTGGTAGAACGAAGTATCCTGCTGATTTCCTCGTTCTTGCTACTGCACAAGATAGCTTTTGTCCCATCATATTTGGTAGACCTTTTCTCAATACCGTCAATGCTCATATTGATTGTGAGAAGCAAACTGTCACTGTTGGCTTTGAAGGTGTGTCACATGAGTTCAGTTTCTCTAAGTTTGGTAGACAACCTCATGAAAAGGAGTTGCCTAGTAGGGATGAAACTATTGCCTTAGCCTCTATTGCCGTGCCTCCTACTGATCCCTTAGAGCAATACTTGCTTGAGCATGAAAATGATATGCATATGGATGAAAGGAATGAGATAGATAGAGTTGTCTTAGAACAATATCCTATCCTTAAGAATAACTTTCCTGTTGAACTGCTTGGGGATCCACCCCCACCAAAGGGTGTTCCTGTGTTTGAGCTTAAACAGTTGCCTGATACTCTTAAGTATGCCTATCTTGACGAAAAAGAGATATATCCTGTTATTATTAGTGCTAGCCTCTTAGAGCATGAAGAAAAGAAGTTACTAAAAACTCAGAGGAAGCACCGTGCTTCTATTGGATATACTCTTGATGATCTTAAGGGCATTAGTCCCACTCTATGCCAGAACAAGATTAAAACGGATCCTGATTTCAAACCAGTTGCTAATCATCAAAGGAGATTAATTCCTAAGATGAAATAAGTAGTGAGAAAAGAAATACTAAAGCTCCTGGAAGCAGGTATCATCTATCCTGTTGCTCATAGCGATTGAGTGAGTCCGGTGCATTGCGTCCCTAAGAAGGGAGGCATTACCTTTGTCCCTAATGATATGGATGAATTGATACCACACAGGATTATTACTGGCTATAGGATGGTGATCGATTTTAGGAAATTGAATAAAGCCACTAGGAAAGATCATTACCCTTTGCCTTTTATCGACCAGAAAGGCTGTCCAAACACACACACTTTTGCTTTCTAGACGGTTATTCTGGTTTCTCCCAAATACCATGTAACATCCCAAATTTTGGAATGTTAAAATAATTATTAGGTTGATTGTTTGTTTGATTGAGTGATTGAAACTTGAGTGAAATTTGAAACTTTTGAAAACTTTTGAATGAGAGGGAATAAAATGACTTTCCCCTTCTCCGGTGAATTCAAATTCAATTCAAAAGCAATGAGAGAAGATGACATGACTTCTTCAACTATAAAGAATTTGAATGGAGTTTGCATTTGCATTCTATCAAATTTCTGCTTTTGCATTTCTATTTTTTCTTCCCCGAGAAATACCCCGAAAATAATTCTTCCAAGCAAGAAAGAGCAGAGGAAAATGACCCTCCCAAATAAGGGGTATTTTTGAAAATCCTTGAGCCAAGAAAAACCAAGTTTATGGAGAAAAATAATTGCAAAAAGAAATAAAGCCTTTAGGGATTTTCTGAAGAAAAAAAATTATTTTTAAAGTTTTTATTTTTGCCTTGGAAAAATGTTAATCGTGTAGAGAATTTTTTTCCGAAAATTTTGGTATATAATACCCTATATTAATTATTTTATTTTGTTTCCTTTTGATTCCTTTTACTTGCTGTTTTTGAAAAAAATATCAAAATCGGAAAGAAATATTTTTTTTAGGAAAGCGCATGGGCGGCATTTAGTGCCCTGGGCCAAATCCCCTCAGCCCGGGATCCCTCTCTCCTTCCAAATCGATCGACCGACCGAAGCTCCCCAGCACCCCTCTCCCTGCCAGCGGGCCCCACCGCCCGAAACCTCCCCACCCTCGGTCACCCCCTTCCTTCTCTCCCTCTCTTTCCTTTCCTCCCCCCGATCCCTTCCAAGTTCGCCGGACCGCCGCCGGATCTCCCTCGATCTCCCTCCTCCTTCCCTCCGGAGCTCGCCCCTCCCCCTATATATACCCCAACCCTCCACCGCACCCCGTTTCCCCCCAAGAGCCGAGCCCCTCGCCCCACGTAGCCCTGCCACCTCGCCGGAGTCGGCCACCACCGAAACCCCCCGAGCTCCCCCTGCTCACCCGACGTCCCCCCTCGCCTTGTCGTCGCCGCCAGAGGACGCAGGAGCCCCCGCCGCCATCTTCTGGGACCTTCGGACGCCGCCAGAGATCGCCGGAGAGCCCGCCCCGACAACACCTCCTCTCGGCCTCGCCGGAGAAGAGGAGCACGTGGCAGCCCCTGTGAGCAACCACCCCACCTCCCTTAGCCGTCCGATTGAAGATCAACGCGGTAGATTAGATCGAGATAACTGTTCGGTTTTTAGTTAAGAACCGAGCCGGTTTTTCTTTACTTATAGTTTAGCCGGAGGACTTTTGTTATATAGCGGCCATTTGCTAGTTAAGCTGTAGCAGTGAACGGTTTTCATCAAATCAGATCGTGTCACGTCATCGGTTCTCTTTTCTATTTTAATTCTGAAACAGAGAGAGTTTCAAATTTATTTTGCTCATAACTTTTGATCCACAACTCCAATGAGGTTGATTATTTTTCCAGTAGATCACAATTTGTCTGTAGTTTTTAAAACATATAATTTGTCTATGTTTGAAATTTTAAAATTTGAATTAGATCAGATTTAGTTTAAACCTTGTTTTGCTTATTCCAGGAGTTTAAAAATAGCTTTTAATTTGATTCTTTTTGCTACTGATCACTAGTGATCTTAGTTATCAGTGGTAAGAATTTCTGAATTATTTGAATAATTTAGCTCATTGTTTCTTGTGAAACAATTTCTGTTTCACCTCTTTTAGGATTATGGCTATTTCCTTTTCTATAATTGTTTTTAAATTATTTTTCTTTTATATTTCAGAAATATTATGTTTTTGTTTCTGTTAGTTAACAGTAGGTTTGTAACAAGTTTTGATTTTTATTTTTATATGTTATCATGAAATCAATTCTAGTTCTCTAATAACTTGCAAATTGTTTCTCCACTGTTTCAAATCCCGTTTGGAAATACTTTCAAATAGTTTTGTGAAAAATAATTTATTTTATCTTAGTTAAATTTATATCTTAGTTCCCTTTTATTATTTTCCGTTGGACAAAAACTATTTAGTGTTTGATGTAGTAGAAGACTCCCTAGTCATATTTGAAGTTTCTTCCGGATTCTTATTCGCTCTCTCTTTTGTTTTGATTGCTAGAATGATTGCTAGTATGAGTGCTTATGTGAATGATATGTTTGTTATATAGATTTCATCGGAGAGTGACAAGTAGTGTATCAAGTTATTTCTCGAGAAATTCTTCTTCGTCAACATCGCCAGGCAAGTCATTTGATCATGTATCACCTATGTTTTATGCATCGTAGTTCTACCATCCTATGCCCAATTGCATGCTGACTAGGTACTTGGAAATTATGGTTACATATTGTAGTATCATGTGGTAGGCACCCAACAACCCCGTTACTAGGCCCGGGATGACAAATTTCATATTGCTATGCTTGAGTAGACGGGATTCTGGTTGAGAGTTTATCACGAGTGATGCGAGGATACTTTAATAACCAAGACCGGTTAAGTCAAGACTTTTCAAGACCTCATGATGCAATGCAACTCTGGGTGAAGGACGGTTGATCGACTCCCTGGAGAAACCAGTGGATGACCCGGGATGCTGGAGACGGCCATGACATCTTGCGGAAAGCTTCACCCAGGCTCAAAGAGACGGACGGATACTTTCAAGACCCAAGGCTTACCTGCACAGCCACAAGTCATTATGGGCTATGGCTTGGTTGGACAACGCGGCGACTCTGGACAGGCGGTGCTAGCAGATGTAGAAGAACGGAAGGAATGGATGGGCACCGACAGGGATTCAAAGGGGCCCGTTGAAAGACCATGTTTTGATCATCCGATCTTCAAACACCCTGAAGTGCGAGGACATACTCGGAGGCGATAAAATCTTGTGGGGAACGTGTGCAAAACTCTGGAGAGTACTCAAACCTAATCGATTAGCCGTGTCCACGGCCATGGACAACTTGAGCCAAAGGAACTAAAGTTATCTGGAATTCTCAACACCATTACATATATTTGATGAGGGTAATATTGATAACTTGGGTATGAGAACTGGTTGGCAGAACCATCTCATTAACAACCAACAGCATAGTAATATTTTGCTTTTAGCCCCTCTTGTTGTAGGAGAAAATTTGCTTTACGCTAAAACTTACAACACCACCTGCCATATATGCATATAGTATAGATGATATTTTACCCCCTCTCATATGTGATTTGCCAGCATATTCATTATGCTGACCTACACGGCTGCAACGTCTTATGTTGCAGATATTTTTCTTCGACGAGTAAGAGTACGATTCAGGGTTACGGTCTACACTCAACTTGCCGTTGGTGTTTATTGGGACTCCACTCCCTTGACTGCTTCCGCTAAGATATTTAAGGAATATATCAGTTTTACGCTATTTACATGTGATTGCACTTTGATATATACATTGATGTACTGTGTGTGCCAGCATACTGATCCAGGGATGGCACAGATACACAGAGGCTTGACTCGTTTTGAGTCGGGTCGCTACATACCAGTTGCACAATCTGATCAGGAGAAAACCACTTTCACCTGCCTTTCGGTACCTTTGCTTGTAGAAGTATGCCTTTTTGGCTTATGTAATGCACCTGCCACCTTTCAAAGATGTATGATGGCTATATTCTCTGACTTTTGTGAAAAGATTGTTGAGGTTTTCATGGATGACTTCTCCGTTTACGGGTCTTCCTTTGATGATTGCCTCCGCACCCTTGATCGAGTCTTGTAGAGATGTAAACACACCAATCTTGTCTTGAATTGGGAGAAGTGCCACTTTATGGTTAATGAAGGCATCATCTTAGGACATAAAATTTCTGAAAGAGGTATTGAAGTTGATAAGGCTAAGGTTGATGCAATCGAGAAAATGCCATACCCCACAGATATCAAAGGTATAAGAAGTTTCCTTGGTCATGCTGGTTTCTATAGAAGGTTCATTAAAGACTTCTCTAAGATTTCTAGGCTTCTTACCAATCTCTTACAAAAGGATATTCCTTTTGTCTTTGACGATGATTGTGAGGAAGCTTCGAAATACTTAAGAGGGCTTTGATAACTGCACCTATTGTTCAACCACCTGATTGGAACTTACCTTTTGAAATCATGTGTGATGCTAGCGATTATGCTATTGGTTCCGTTCTAGGGCAAAGAGTCGATAAGAAGTTGAATGTTATTCACTACGCTAGTAAAACTCTAGACAGTGCCCAAAGATACTATGCTACTACGGAAAAGGAATTTTTAGCAGTCGTGTTTGCATGTGAAAAGTTCAGGTCTTACATAGTTGATTCCAAAGTCACTATTCACACTAATCATGCTGCTGTTAAGTACCTCATGGAGAAGAAAGACGCTAAACCTAGACTTATCAGATGGGTTCTCTTGCTACAAGAATTTGATTTGCACGTTGTCAACAGAAAGGGTGTTGATAACCTAGTAGCAGATAACTTGTCTAGGTTGGAGAACGTTCTTGATGACCCACAGCCTATTGATGATAGCTTTCCCGATGAGCAACTGAATGTCATCAATGCTTCACGTAGTGCACCGTGGTATGCTGATTATGCAAACTATATCGTTGCCAAATACATACCACCTAGTTTCACGTACCAGCAAAAGAAGAAATTCTTCTTTGACTTGAGACATTACTTCTGGGATGATCCTCACCTTTATAAGGAAGGAGTAGATGGTGTTATTAGACGTTGTGTACCTAAACATGAACATGGACAGATCCTACAGAAGTGTCACTCCAAGGCCTATGGCGGACACCATGCGGGAGATAGAACTGCACACAAGGTATTGCAATCAGGTTTCTATTGGCCCACTCTCTTCAAGGATGCCCGTAAGTTTGTCTTGTCTTGTGACAAATGTCAAATAATAGGTAATATTGGTAAACGTCAGGAATGCCTATGAACTTTTCACTTGTCATTGAACCATTTGATGTTTGGGGCTTTGATTATTTGGGACCTTTTCCAAAATCCAACGGGTATATTCATATCCTAGTTGATGTTGATTACATTACTAAGTGGGTAGAAGTTATCCCCACTAGTAGTGCTGATCGCAACACCTCTATCAGGATGCTGAAAGAAGTTATCTTCCCTAGATTTGGAGTCCCTAGATATCTAATGACCGACGATGGTTCACACTTCATTCATGGTGCTTTTTGTAAAACACTTGCTAAGAACGATGTCAACCATATAATTGCGTCTCCCTACCACCCTCAGTCCAGTGGTCAAGTAGAGTTAAGCAATAGAGAGATTAAACTAATTCTGCAAAAGACTGTCAACAGGTCTAGAAAGAATTGGTCTAAGAAGCTCGATGATGCACCGTGGGCTTATAGAACTGCCTATAAGAATCCCATGGGCATGTCTCCGTACAAATGGTGTACGGTAAAGCATGTCATTTACCTCTTGAGCTAGAGCATAAAGCTTATTGGGCAATCAAAGAGCTCAACTTTGATTTCAAACTTGCCGGTGAGAAGAGGTTATTTGATATTAGCTCGCTTGATGAATGGAGAACTCAGGCATATGAGAATGCCAAGCTGTTCAAAGAGAAGGTTAAGAGGTGGCATGATAAGAGGATACAAAAGCGTGAGTTCAATGTAGGTGATTATGTCTTGCTATATAACTCTCGTTTAAGATTCTTTGCAGGCAAGCTTCTCTCTAAATGGGAAGGTCCCTATGTTGTTGAGGAAGTATATCGTTCCGGTGCTATCAAGATCAACAACACGGAAGGTAATTGTCCGAGAGTGGTAAATGGGCAGAGAATCAAGCATTATATCTCAGGTACTCCCATAAATGTTGAAAGCAATATTATCAATACCATAACTCCGGAAGAATACATAAGGGATGTTTATCAGCCCGTTTCAGACTCCGAAAACGAAGAGGTATGTGAGTCCAAAACTTTTCCAGTAGGAAATTTTCTCCGTTTTGGAATATTTGAAAAAAATACAAAAATTGGAAGTAGTCCGGAAAGTGCGCGAGGAGGCGACAAGCCTGCACGGCGCGGGCCCACCCCCTAGCCGCGCCGTGAGGGCTTGTGGCCACCTCGTGCGCCTCCCGGACTCCGTTTTCATGCGGGGTACTCCTTCTGGTCTGAAAAAATTATTATATATACTCCCGTTTGGTCTGACCCCTGCATCATGCAGATTTCCTCTGTTTTTCGTTTCGAGCCTGTTTCTGTTGCAGATCTAGATCGCTATGACTTCCCCAAAAGCTCTGAAGGACAAGATCTTCGAGAAGGTCATCAATCCCTACCTCACGGGAGTGTTGTAACACCCTCAATCTATTGAGATACGTGAGGGAATGTTGCACATCCATGATGTTGAGGGGCCTAAGACTAGGCGGAATAAATTTAGCAACGATGTAGTTAGCATAATCAGCACACCAAGGAGCATTGCATGAAGCATTTATAACAGCTAATTGTTCATTAGGAAAGCTATCATCAATAGGTAGTGGGTCATCAAGAACATTCTCTAATCTAGAAAAGTTATCTGCTACGGGGTTATCATCACCCTTTCTATCAATAATATGCAAATCAAATTCTTGTAGAAGAAGAACCCATCTAATAAGTCCAGGTTTAGCATCTTTCTTTTCCATAAGGTACTTAATAGCAGCATGATCAGTGTGAACAGTCACTTTGGAATCACAATATTGTTGGAATTATGCCCTAGAGGCAATAATAAATATAGTTATTATTATAATTCATGTATCAAGATAATCGTTTATTATCCATGCTATAATTGTATTGAATGAAGGCTCATTTACATGTGTGGATACATAGACAAAACACCGTCCCTAGCAAGCCTCTAGTTGGCTAGCCAGTTGATCAAAGATAGTCAGTGTCTTCTGATTATGAACAAGGTGTTGTTACTTGATAACTGGATCACGTCATTAGGAGAATCACGTGATGGACTAGACCCAAACTAATAGACGTAGCATGTTGATCGTGTCATTTTGTTGCTACTGTTTTCTGCGTTTCAAGTATTTATTCCTATCACTGACACCGGAGGAATGCTTTGTGTGTATCAAACGTCGCAACGTAACTGGGTGACTATAAAGATGCTCTACAGGTATCTCCAAAGGTGTTAGTTGAGTTAGTATGGATCAAGACTGGGATTTGTCACTCCGTGTGACGGAGAGGTATCTCGGGGCCCACTCGGTAATACAACATCACACACAAGCCTTGCAAGCAATGTAACTTAGTGTAAGTTGCGGGATCTTGTATTACGGAACGAGTAAAGAGACTTGCCGATAAACGAGATTGAAATAGGTATACGGATACTGACGATCGAATCTCGGGCAAGTAACATACCGAAGGACAAAGGGAATGACATACGGGATTATATGAATCCTTGGCACTGAGGTTCAAACGATAAGATCTTCGTAGAATATGTAGGATCCAATATGGGCATCCAGGTCCCGCTATTGGATATTGACCGAGGAGTCTCTCGGGTCATGCCTACATAGTTCTCGAACCCGCAGGGTCTGCACACTTAAGGTTCGACATTGTTTTATGCGTATTTGAGTTATATGGTTGGTTACCGAATGTTGTTCGGAGTCCCGGATGAGATCATGGACGTCACGAGGGTTTCCGGAATAGTCCGGAAACGAAGATTGATATATAGGATGACCTCATTTGATTACCGGAAGGTTTCCGGAGTTACCGGGAATGTACCGGGAATGACGAATGGGTTCCGGAAGTTCACCGGGGGGGCAACCCACCCCGGGGAAGCCCATAGGCCATAAGGGTGGCGCACCAGCCCTTAGTGGGCTGGTGGGACAGCCCAAAAGGGCCCTATGCGCCATACAAAGAAAAATCAAAGAGAAAGAAAAAAAAGGGAGGTGGGAAGGAAGGGAAGGACTCCCACCCACCAAACCAAGTCCAACTCGGTTTGGGGGGGGAGCCTTCCCCCCTGGGACTCGGCCGTACCCCTTGGGGATCCTTGAGCCCCAAGGCAAGGTCCCCTCCCTCCCACCTATATATACGGAGGTATTGGGGCTGATTTGAGACGACTTTTCCACGGCAGCCCGACCACATACCTCCACGGTTTTTCCTCTAGATCGCGTTTCTGCGGAGCTCGGGTGGAGCCATACTGACACAAGGTCATCACCAACCTCCGGAGCGCCGTCACGCTGCCGGAGAACTCTTCTACCTCTCCGTCTCTCTTGCTGGATCAAGAAGGCCGAGATCATCGTCGAGCTGTACGTGTGCTGAACGCGGAGGTGCCGTCCGTTCGGCACTAGATCGTGGGACTGATCGCGGGATTGTTCGCGGGGCGGATCGAGGGACGTGAGGTCGTTCCACTACATCAACCGCGTTCTCTAATGCTTCTGATGTATGATCTACAAGGGTACGTAGATCACTCATCCCCTCTCGTAGATGGACATCACCATGATAGGTCATCGTGCGCGTAGGAAATTTTTTGTTTCCCATGAGACGTTCACCAACAGTGGCATCATGAGCTAGGTTCATGCGTAGATGTCTTCTCGAGTAGAACACAAAAGTTTTTGTGGGCGGTGATGTGCGTTTTGCTGCCCTCCTTAGTCTTTTCTTGATTCCGCGGTATTGTTGGATTGAAGCGGCTTGGACCGACATTACTCGTACGCTTACGAGAGACTGGTTTCATCGTTACGAGTAACTCCGTTGCTCAAAGATGACTGGCAAGTGTCGGTTTCTCCAACTTTAGTTGAATCGGATTTTACTGAGGAGGTCCTTGGATGAGGTTAAATAGCAACTCATATATCTCCGTTGTGGTGTTTGCGTAAGTAAGATGCGATCCTACTAGATACCCTTGGTCACCACGTAAAACATGCAACAACAAAATTAGAGGACGTCTAACTTGTTTTTGCAGGGTATGCTTGTGATGTGATATGGCCAACGATGTGATGTGATATATTGGATGTATGAGATGATCATGTTGTAATAGAAATATTGACTTGCACGTCGATGGTACGGCAACCGGCAGGAGCCATAGGGTTGTCTTTATACTAACGTTTGTGCTTGCAGATGCGTTTACTATTTTGCTAGGATGTAGCTTTAGTAGTAATAGCATGAGTAGCACGACAACCCCGATGGCAACACGTTGATGGAGATCATGGCGTGGCGCCGGTGACAACAAGATCGTGCCGGTGCTTTGGTGATGAAGATCAAGAAGCACATGATGATGGCCATATCATGTCACTTATGAATTGCATGTGATGTTAATCCTTTTATGCACCTTATTTTGCTTAGAACGACGGTAGCATTATGAGGTGATCTCTCACTAAAATTTCAAGACGAAATTGTGTTCTCCCCGACTGTGCACCGTTGCTACAGTTCGTCGTTTCGAGACACCACGTGATGATCGGGTGTGATAGACTCAATGTTCACATACAACGGGTGCAAAACAGTTGCGCACGCGGAACACTCGGGTTAAGCTTGACGAGCCTAGCATGTGCATACATGGCCTCGGAACACATGAGACCGAAAGGTCGATCATGAATCATATAGATGATATGATTGGCATAGGGATGCTTACCACTGAAACTATACTCAACTCACGTGATGATCGGACTTGAGCTAGTGTAAGTGGATCATGAACCACTCAAATGACTAGAGAGATGTACTTTTTGAGTGGGAGTTTAGCGAATAATTTGATTAAGTTAAACTCTAATTGTCTTGAACATAGTCTAAGTCCAGTTTGAATATATTTGTGTTGTAGATCATGGCTCACGCGACAGTCATCCTGAATTTTAATACGTTCCTAGAGAAAGCTAAGTTGAAAGATGATGGAAGCAACTTTGTATACTGGGCTCGTAATCTTAAGCTAATCTTACAAGCTGGGAAGAAGGATTATGTCCTTAATGCTGCGTTAGGAGATGAACCACCCGCTACGGCTGATCAGGATGTTAAGAACGCTTGGTTAGGACGTAAGGAGGACTACTCAATAGTTCAATGTGCAGTCTTGTATGGCTTAGAACCGGGACTTCAACGTCGCTTTGAGCGTCATGGAGCATTTGAGATGTTCCAGGAGTTGAAGTTTATCTTTCAGAAGAACGCCCGGATCGAGAGGTATGAGACCTCCAATAAATTCTATGCTTGCAAGATGGAGGAAAACTCATCTGTCAGTGAACATGTGCTCAAAATGTCTGGGTACTCAAACCGTCTAGCTGAGCTGGGGATTGAACTCCCGCAAGAATCTATCACTGACAGAATCCTTCAATCACTGCCGCCAAGCTATAAAGGCTTTGTGTTGAACTACAACATGCAAGGGATGAACAAATCTCCCGGCGAGTTGTTTGCGATGCTGAAAGTCGCAGAGTCTGAACTCCGCAAAGAGCATCAAGTGTTGATGGTGAATAAGACCACTAGTTTCAAGAGAAACGGCAAAGGCAAGAAGGGCAATTCGAAGAAGAGCGACAAGCCTGTTGCCAATCCGACGAAGAAACCCAAAGCTGGACCTAAGCCTGAAACGGAGTGTTACTATTGCAAGGGTATGGGTCACTGGAAGCGCAATTGCCCAAAGTATCTGGCAGATAAGAAGGCGGCCAAAGAAAAATCAGGTATATTTGATATACATGTTATTGATGTGTACTTAACCGGCTCTCGTAGTAGTGCCTGGGTATTCGATACCGGTTCTGTTGCTCATATTTGCAACTCGAAACAGGAACTGCGGAATAGACGAAGGCTGGCGAAAGATGAAGTGACGATGCGCGTAGGAAATGGTTCCAAGGTTGATGCAATCGCCGTCGGCACAGTGTCACTTCAGTTACCGTCAGGATTAGTGATGAACTTAAATCATTGTTATTTAGTGCCTGCGTTGAGCATGAACATTATATCTGGATCTTGTTTATTGCGAGACGGTTACTCTTTTAAGTCAGAGAATAATGGTTGTTCTATTTCTATGAGTAACATCTTTTATGGTCATGCACCGAATGTGAGAGGATTGTTCATATTGAATCTTGATAGCGATACGCATATACATAACATTGAGACCAAAAGAGTTAGAGTTAACAATGACAGTGCCATATTTTTGTGGCACTACCGTTTAGGTCATATTGGTGTAAAGCGCATGAAGAAACTCCATGCTGATGGACTTTTGGAGTCACTTGACTTTGATTCACTTGACACGTGCGAACCATGCCTCATGGGCAAGATGACTAAGACTCCGTTCTCCGGAACAATGGAGCATGCAAGTGACTTGTTGGAAATCATACATACCGATGTGTGTGGTCCGATGAGCGTGGAGGCACGCGGCAGATATCGTTATTTTCTCACCTTCGCTGAAGATTTAAGTAGATATGGTTATGTCTACTTGATGAAGCACAAGTCTGAAACATTTGAAAAGTTCAAGCAATTTCAGAGTGAAGTGGAAAATCATCGTAACAAGAAGATCAAGTTCCTACGGTCTGATCGTGGGGGTGAATATCTGAGTTTCGAGTTTGGTACTCACTTAAGACAATGTGGAATTGTTTCACAGTTAACACCGCCTGGAACACCACAGCGTAATGGTGTGTCCGAACGTCGTAATCGTACTCTATTAGAGATGGTGCGATCTATGATGTCTCTTACTGATTTGCCGTTATCGTTTTGGGGTTATGCATTAGAAACATCTGCATTCACTTTAAATAGGGCACCATCAAAATCCGTTGAGACGACACCATACGAACTGTGGTATGGCAAAAGGCCAAAGTTGTCATTTCTTAAAGTTTGGGGATGTGATGCTTATGTCAAAAAGCTTCAGCCTGAAAAGCTAGAACCCAAAG
This sequence comes from Hordeum vulgare subsp. vulgare, assembly GCF_904849725.1. Lineage (NCBI taxonomy): Eukaryota > Viridiplantae > Streptophyta > Magnoliopsida > Poales > Poaceae > Hordeum > Hordeum vulgare. The sequence continues at coordinate 92,893,333 of NC_058524.1, read as the reverse complement.
CGGAAAAGTGCGTCTTCATAGGTTATCCAAAAGAGACAGTTGGGTACACCTTCTATCTCAAATCCGAGGGCAAAGTGTTTGTTGCTAAAAACGGAGCTTTTCTCGAGAAGGAGTTTCTCTCGAGAGAATTGAGTGGGAGGAAGATAGAACTTGACGAGGTTGTCGAACCTCTCATCCCTCTGGATGGTGGCGCAGGGCAAGGGGAAACCTCTGTCATTGCAACGCCGGTTGAGGAGGAAATTAATGATGATTATCATGAAACTCCAGTTCAAGTTTCTGTCGAACCACGCAGGTCGACGAGACCACGTGCTGCTCCAGAGTGGTACGGCAATCCCGTCTTATCAATCATGTTGTTGGACAACAATGAACCTGCAAATTATGAAGAAGCAATGGTGGGCCCAGATTCCAACAAATGGCTAGAGGCCATGAAATCCGAGATAGGATCCATGTATGAGAACAAAGTGTGGACTTTGGAGGTACTACCTGAGGGCCGCAAGGCCATTCAGAACAAATGGATCTTTAAGAGGAAGACGGACGCTGACGGAAATGTGACCGTTTATAAAGCTCGACTTGTGGCAAAGGGTTTTTCACAAGTTCAAGGAGTTGACTACGATGAGACTTTCTCACCCGTAGCGATGCTTAAGTCCGTCAGAATCATGTTAGCAATAGCTGCATTTTTCGATTATGAAATCTGGCAGATGGATGTCAAAACGGCGTTCCTTAACGGTTTCCTTAAGGAAGAGTTGTATATGATACAACCCGAAGGTTTTGTCGATCCTAAGAATGCTAACAAGGTGTGCAAGCTCCAGCGATCCATTTATGGACTGGTGCAAGCATCTCGGAGTTGGAACAAACGCTTTGATGAGGTGATCAAAGCATTTGGGTTTATACAAGTGGTTGGAGAATCTTGTATTTACAAGAAAGTGAGTGGGAGCTCTGTGGCGTTTCTAATATTATATGTGGATGACATATTACTGATTGGAAACAACGTAGAGTTTTTTGAGAGCATAAAAGGTTACTTGATTAAAAGTTTCTCTATGAAGGACCTAGGAGAAGTGCTTACATTCTAGGCATTAAGATCTATAGGGATAGATCAAAACGCCTAATAGGACTTTCACAAAGCACATACCTTGATAAAGTTTTGAAGAGGTTCAAAATGGAACAGTCCAAGAAAGGGTTCTTGCCAGTTCTACAAGGTACGAGATTGAGTAAGACTCACTGCCCAGCAACTGATGAAGATAGAGAGCATATGCGCTCCGTCCCCTATGCTTCAGCCATAGGTTCTATCATGTATGCGATGCTGTGCACCAGACCGGATGTTAGCCTGGCCATAAGTATGGCAGGTAGGTTCCAGAGTAATCCAGGAGTGGATCACTGGACAGCGGTCAAGAATATCCTGAAGTACCTGAAAAGGACTAAGGAGATGTTTCTCGTGTATGGAGGTGACGAAGAGCTCGCCGTAAAAGGTTACGTCGATGCAAGCTTTGACACAGATCCGGACGACTCTAAGTCGCAAACTGGATACGTATTTATTCTTAATGGGGGTGCGGTAAGCTGGTGCAGTTCCAAGCAAAGCGTCGTAGCAGATTCTACATGTGAAGCGGAGTACATGGCTGCCTCGGAGGCGGCTAAGGAGGGTGTCTGGATGAAGCAGTTCATGACGGATCTTGGAGTAGTGCCAAGCGCACTGAATCCAATAACCTTGTTCTGTGATAACACGGGTGCCATTGCCTTAGCCAAGGAACCACGGTTTCACAAGAAGACCAGACACATCAAACGACGCTTCAACCTCATCCGCGACTACGTCGAGGGAGAGGACGTAAATATATGCAAAGTGCACACGGATCTGAATGTAGCAGACCTGCTGACTAAACCTCTTCCACGGCCAAAGCATGATCAACACCAAGACTGTATGGGTGTTAGATTTATTACAATGTAATTCACATGATGATGTGAGGGCTAGATTATTGACTCTAGTGCAAGTGGGAGACTGTTGGAATTATGCCCTAGAGGCAATAATAAATATAGTTATTATTATAATTCCTGTATCAAGATAATCGTTTATTATCCATGCTATAATTGTATTGAATGAAGGCTCATTTACATGTGTGGATACATAGACAAAACACCGTCCCTAGCAAGCCTCTAGTTGGCTAGCCAGTTGATCAAAGATAGTCAGTGTCTTCTGATTATGAACAAGGTGTTGTTACTTGATAACTGGATCACGTCATTAGGAGAATCACGTGATGGACTAGACCCAAACTAATAGACGTAGCATGTTGATCGTGTCATTTTGTTGCTACTGTTTTCTGCGTGTCAAGTATTTATTCCTATGACCATGAGATCATATAACTCACTGACACCGGAGGAATGCTTTGTGTGTATCAAACGTCGCAACGTAACTGGGTGACTATAAAGATGCTCTACAGGTATCTCCGAAGGCGTTAGTTGAGTTAGTATGGATCAAGACTGGGATTTGTCACTCCGTGTGACGGAGAGGTATCTCGGGGCCCACTCGGTAATACAACATCACACACAAGCCTTGCAAGCAATGTAACTTAGTGTAAGTTGCGGGATCTTGTATTACGGAACGAGTAAAGAGACTTGCCGGTAAACGAGATTGAAATAGGTATACGGATACTGACGATCGAATCTCGGGCAAGTAACATACCGAAGGACAAAGGGAATGACATACGAGATTATATGAATCCTTGGCACTGAGGTTCAAACGATAAGATCTTCGTAGAATATGTAGGATCCAATATGGGCATCCAGGTCCCGCTATTGGATATTGACCGAGGAGTCTCTCGGGTCATGTCTACATAGTTCTCGAACCCGCAGGGTCTGCACACTTAAGGTTCGACGTTGTTTTATGCGTATTTGAGTTATATGGTTGGTTACCGAATGTTGTTCGGAGTCCCGGATGATATCACGGACGTCACGAGGGTTTCCGGAATAGTTCGGAAACGAAGATTGATATATAGGATGACCTCATTTGATTACCGGAAGGTTTTTGGAGTTACCGGGAATGTACCGGGAATGACGAATGGGTTCCGGGAGTTCACCGGGGGGGAACCCACCCCGGGGAAGCCCATATGCCATAAGGGTGGCGCACCAGCCCTTAGTGGGCTGGTGGGACAGCCCAAAAGGGCCCTATGCGCCATACAAAGAAAAATCAAAGAGAAAGAAAAAAAAGGGAGGTGGGAAGGAAGGGAAGGACTCCCACCCACCAAACCAAGTCCAACTCGGTTTGGGGGGGAGCCTTCCCCCCTTGGACTCGGCCGAACCCCTTGGGGCTCCTTGAGCCCCAAGGCAAGGTCCCCTCCCTCCCACCTATATATATGGAGGTATTGGGGCTTATTTGAGACGACTTTTCCACGGCAGCCCGACCACATACCTCCACGGTTTTTCCTCTAGATCGCGTTTCTGTGGAGCTCGGGCGGAGCCCTGCAGAGACAAGGTCATCACCAACCTCCGGAGCGCCGTCATGCTGCCGGAGAACTCTTCTACCTCTCCGTCTCTCTTGCTGGATCAAGAAGGCCGAGATCATCGTCGAGCTGTACGTGTGCTGAACGCGGAGGTGCCGTCCGTTCGGCACTAGATCGTGGGACTGATCGCGGGATTGTTCGCGGGGCGGATCGAGGGATGTGAGGACGTTCCACTACATCAACCGCGTTCTCTAACGCTTCTGTTGTACGATCTACAAGGGTACGTAGATCACTCATCCCCTCTCGTAGATGGACATCACCATGATAGGTCTTCGTGCGCGTAGGAAATTTTTTGTTTCCCATGCGACGTTCACCAACAAATATAAGATCAAAACTTATCGCAAGCAAACACAACTGCTAAAAATTCATTTTTAGTGGTAGCGTGGTTTCTCTGAGCACTGTCTAGGGTTTTACTAGCGTAATGGATGAAATTATGTTTGATGCTAGTGATTATGGTGTTGGTGCTGTTCTAGGACAAAGAGTTTATAAGAAATTAAATTTCATCCATTACGCTAGTAAAACCCTAGACAGTGCTCAGAGAAACCACGCTACCACTAAAAATGAATTTTTAGCAGTTGTGTTTGCTTGCGATAAGTTTTGATCTTATATTTGTTGGTGAACGTCGCATGGGAAACAAAATTTTTCCTACGCGCACGAAGACCTATCATGGTGATGTCCATCTACGAGAGGGGATGAGTGATCTACGTACCCTTGTAGATCATACAGCAGAAGCGTTAGTGAACGCGGTTGATGTAGTGGAATGTCCTCACGTCCCTCGATCCGCCCCGCGAACAATCCCGCGATCAGTCCAACGATCTAGTACCGAACGGACAGCACCTCCGCGTTCAGCACACGTACAGCTCGACGATGATCTCGGCCTTCTTGATCCAGCAAGAGAGACGCAGAGGTAGAAGAGTTCTCTGGCAGCGTGACGGCGCTCCGGAGGTTGGTGATGACCTTGTCTCAGCAGGGCTCCGCCCGAGCTCCGCAGAAACGCGATCTAGAGGAAAAACCGTGGAGGTATGTGGTCGGGCTGCCGTGGAAAAGTCGTCTCAAATCAGCCCCAATACCTCCGTATATATAGGTGGGAGGGAGGGGACCTTGCCTTGGGGCTCAAGGAGCCCCAAGGGGGTCGGCCGAGTCCAAGGGGGGAAGGCTCCCCCCCAAACCGAGTTGGACTTGGTTTGGTGGGTGGGAGTCCTTCCCTTCCTTCCCACCTCCCTTTTTTTTCTTTCTCTTTGATTTTTCTTTGTATGGCGCATAGGGCCCTTTTGGGCTGTCCCACCAGCCCACTAAGGGCTGGTGCGCCACCCTTATGGCCTATGGGCTTCCCCGGGGTGGGTTGCCCCCCCCCCCCCCCCGGTGAACTCCCGGAACCCATTCGTCATTCCCGGTACATTCCCGGTAACTCCGAAAACCTTCCGGTAATCAAATGAGGTCATCCTATATATCAATCTTCATTTCCGGACTATTTCGGAAACCCTCGTGACATCCGTGATCTCATCCGGGACTCCGAACAACATTCGGTAACCAACCATATAACTCAAATACGCATAAAACAACGTCGAACCTTTAAGTGTGCAGACCCTCGGGTTCGAGAACTATGTAGACATGACCCGAGAGACTCCTCGGTCAATATCCAATAGCGGGACCTGGATGCCCATATTGGATCCTACATATTCTACGAAGATCTTATCGTTTGAACCTCAGTGCCAAGGATTCATATAATCCCGTATGTCATTCCCTTTGTCCTTCGGTATGTTACTTGCCCGAGATTCGATCGTCAGTATCCGTATACCTATTTCAATCTCGTTTACCGGCAAGTCTCTTTACTCGTTCCGTAATACAAGATCCCGCAACTTACACTAAGTTACATTGCTTGCAAGGCTTGTGTGTGATGTTGTATTACCGAGTGGGCCCCGAGATACCTCTCCATCAAACGGAGTGACAAATCCCAGTCTTGATCCATACTAACTCAACTAACACCTTCGGAGATACCTGTAGAGCATCTTTATAGTCACCCAGTTACGTTGCGACGTTTGATACACATAAAGCATTCCTCCCGTGTCAGTGAGTTATATGATCTCATGGTCATAGGAATAAATACTTGAAACGCAGAAAACAGTAGCAACAAAATGACACGATCAACATGCTACGTCTATTAGTTTGGGTCTAGTCCATCACGTGATTCTCCTAATGACGTGATCCAGTTATCAAGTAACAACACCTTGTTCATAATCAGAAGACACTGACTATCTTTGATCAACTGGCTAGCCAACTAGAGGCTTGCTAGGGACGGTGTTTTGTCTATGTATCCACACATGTAAATGAGCCTTCATTCAATACAATTATAGCATGGATAATAAACGATTATCTTGATACAGGAATTATAATAATAACTATATTTATTATTGCCTCTAGGGCATAATTCCAACAGCAAAAGTGTGGAAAAAGATAGTAGCATTGTCCCTTCTCTCTTTTGGTCCCTAAAAATCATCGTAAAGTTTTATTCCATTTTGACTCCGTCTGAAAAAGGGTAAAAAATACGGAAAAAACAGAAACTGGCACTTGGCACTGAGTTAATAGGTTAGTCCCAAAAAAGATATAAAATAGCATATTCATGCATATAAAACATCCAAAGTTGACAAGATAATAGCATGGAACCATCAAAAATTATAGATACGTTGGAGACGTATCAAGCATCCCCAAGCTTAACTCCTGCTCGTCCTCGAGTAGGGAAGTGATAAAGACTGAATTTTTGATGTGGAATGCTACCTAACATATTTGTACTTTGTAACTTCTTTCTTGTGGCATGAATGTTCAGATCCGTCAGATTCAAAATAATAGTTTTCTATTGACATGAAAACAATAATACTTCAAGCAAACCAGCAAGGTAATCATGAACTTTTGAAATAACAAGGCGAAAGAAAGTTATCCCTACAAAATCATATAGTCTGGCTATGCTCCATCATCCCCACACAGTGAATTTAAATCATGCACAACCCCGGTATTGGCCAAGTAATTGTTTTCGCACTCTTAATTTCTCAAACATTTTTCAACTCTCACGCAATACATGAGCATGAGCCATGGATATAGCACTATAGGTGGAATAGAGTGTGGTGGAAGTTGTGAGACAAAAAGGAGGAGATGGTCACATTAACTCGACGTATCAAAGGGCTATGGAGATGCCCATTAATAGATATCAATGTGAATGAGTAGGGATTGCCATACAAAGGATGCACTTAGAGCTATAATTGTGTGAAAGCTCAAAAGGAGAACTAGTGGGTGTGCACCCAACTTGCTTGCTCACGAAGACCTAGGGCAATTTTGAGGAAGCCCATCATTGGAATATACAAGCCAAGTTATATAATGAAAATTCCCACTAGTATATGGAAGTGTCAAAACAAGAGACTCTCTATCATGAAGAACATGGTGCTTTTTGAAGCACAAGTGTGGAAAAGATAGTAGCATTGTCCCTTATCTCTTTTTCTCTTTTTTTATTTGGGCTCTTGGGCCTCTTTTTTTTCTCTTTTTTGTGTGTGTTTTCTCTCTTTTTTTTATTTGGGCTCTTTGGCCGTTATTTATTTATTTATTTCCTCACATGGGACAATGCTCTAATAAATGATGATCATCACACTTTTATTTACTCACAGCTCAAAGCTCAGAACGATGATGACTCTATAGGAAATGCCTCGGGCGGTGTACCGGGATGTGCAACGATCTAGCTTGGCCTATGACGTTGAAACATCTCGCTGGATATCTTAAGATCATGCAATGGCAATATGAGAGTGACGGCACAAGTCATGAGACGGAACGGTGGGAGTTGCATGGCAATATATCTCGGAATGGCTACGAAAATTCCATAGCAGGTAGGTATGGTGGCTGTTTTGAGGAAGGCATATGGTGGGTTTGTGCACCGGTGAGAATTGTGCGGCACTAGAGAGGCTAGCAATGGTGGAAGGTGAAAGTGCATCTATACCATGGACTCACATTAGTCATGAAGAACTCACATACTTATTGCGAAGTTTATTAGTAATCGAAACAAAGTGCTAAACACATACTCCTAGGGGAAGGGTTGGTAGGTGTTAACCATCACGCGATCCCGACCGAACACAAAGTAGATCAATCAATAGATCAATTATGCTCCGACTTCCTAACATAGCAGTTCACCATACGTGCATGTTACGGCCCCGCCTCGACATCCCTCCGCTCGACCAGGCCGAAGCCCACGCCGGCCGGCCCCTGCACCGAGGTGTCCCTCCGGCGCCTCCTCCTCGCCAGGCCGCCCCGCCTCCACCGGCCTCTCCTCGATGCCCCTCCTCGCCGGGACTACACCACGTCGCCGGCCACCTCTACCCCAACCGGCCACCACCAGCACCACCGCAACATCCTCGTCACGCCTTGCCGCCCTCTTCTCTGCAACGGTGGTGAGCCACCACTCCGTTTTCCTTGGACTCCGTCGAGCCGCCGGCTGGGTGCTCATGTGCACTCCGGTTCCTCTCTCTTAGACACAGGGGATAAGCCCGTAAGATGTCTTAGGACAAAAAAGGAAATGAAACGTATATAGATGTGTGTATGTGTATAGTAATGTATATGTATATATGAGATGTGTATGTATGTATGAATTTATACATGTAGGGATGTATGTTAACAGTATGTGTGTATATTGGTATGTATAAAAATGGGGGTTATAGGTATGTGTGCGTTTAGTGTGGGCGGTGCTCGTTGTCCCAATGACATGCGGGGCCACGTCCCTAAAACAGGAAATAAGAATAAGTAGAAAATAATAATAATAATTAATCGGTAAATCATTAAGTTAATTAATTAATTAACTAGTGAATTAATTAATTAGATAATTAATTGTTAGTAATAGGATTAAGAGTAAATAGATAAACTAAATAAACGGGTTAATATAGATAAATAAAATATCATAACTAGTGTATGACAAGTGGGTCCCTTTCCCTTTAATTAATCGGGATTATCTTAGCTAACGTTAATATAAATGTGCCTATGACATGCGGCCCCACTGGTCAGAGTTGACCAGTCAACTACTAATGTCAACAATCGTAGCGGCGCGCGCCCGAGTGGTCCTCAGATGCATCACGCTTGTGATTAAGGGATGCTAGGACTGACGTCGGCCGCCCACGCATCATGCAGGAGCGCGAAGGGGAACTGGGCCCATGAACCCTTTGTGCTTAGGATTTAGACCGGCGAGCTGGCCTCTCGGATTAGTCTTAGGTGGGGCTGCGACGTGTCGATATTCCGAGGCCGGGCAGGACCCAGAAAAGTGTGTCCGGCCAAAGTGTTATCGAGCGCGTCGGGACATGTGGTGCACCCCTGCAGGGATGAAAATTAACTATTAGAATAGCCGTGTCCACGGTTACAGGACGACTTGAAGTTGTGCCCTTATCTTATACAACTACAATTGTTACTTAACTGGAATTAGTTGCCTCGGGATTGCTTCCTCGCAGGGAGTCGAGGGAGGATCTCTGGGTGTGACCTCACTTTAATAATGCTGCAATAATATGACTATTATTTGTGTTACACCTGTTCTACTCTCGTCTATTGTTGCAAGACCCTGAAGATGCTAGTCTTCGATAGGACTAGGCCTTCTCTCTCTATTCTCGCATTGCTGCAGTCTGTCCACATATAACCCCCCCTTCTTTGATACTGGTGCATACTTAGAATAGTTCTGATGTAAGTCTTGCGAGTACTTTGGATGAGTACTCACCATTGCTTTGCTCCCCCTTTGCCCCTTTGATTCGTTGCTGCGACCAAATGATGGAGTCTAGGAGTGGAGTTTCCTACCGATGTCTGCCATCCCGATGGTGTCTTCTTCATGGAGGCCGCTGAAGACCAGGAGTAGTTTAGGAGGTTCCCAGGCAGGAGGCCTCGCCTCGTTCGACCGTGTTTCTTTTGTGCTAGCCTTCTCTAAGGCACCCCATGTTTTATGTCTGTACTCAGATATTGTTGCTTCCGCTGACTCGTGTGTTTATCGAGCTTCTGTATTCTAGCCCTCGAGGCCCCTGGCTTGTAATATGAAGCTGATATTGTTTTATTTTGTGTCTAGAGTTGTGTTGTGATATCTTCCCGTGAGTCCTTGGGTTTGATCGTACGCATTTGCGTGTATGATTAGCGTACGATAAACCGAGGGCGTCACAAGTTGGTATGAGAGTTGACTGCCTGTAGGTAGCCCCTTTTCCAACTCCTTGGCCGAAGTTGAGTCTAGTGTTTGAAAAACTTTACTAGCACTGATGTTGTGGCTTACGGGCCCACATCTCAATTGGGTGGTATTAGTATCTTTTACTTCTTTCCTATACTCTGGGATTCTACTCTCTCTTCTCTTTCGGGTTAAAGATTTTACTAACTCTAACATTAGGTTCTCGTAATCACATCGACCCGGAGCGGTGGACTATCTGCTCTTTTCTCCTGAATATATATTACACACACTGTCATTTGACATCCGTCAATCTTATTTTCAGATGCGTCCTGCAAGACAGCATGTGCGCCTGACACAGGCCACTGAGACGACTGGGTTCCCGGCCATTTTGGTCGACCTCCTGACCAGGCTGGGATATCGCTGGTGCCCCGAGTACACTGTGTACGAGGACTTCCGCGAGTACAACCAGTACCACTATCAGGTTGAGGTTCGCATCTTCGACCAGATGGGCAGCGAGACCCTCGAGTGCCACGTCTTTTGTGGTATTGGAGTGTCGGTCGAAATGGCCGTCCATGATGTGGCCTACATTGCTATCACCCGTCTCCGTGGAACCTACCCTCACCTGGAGGAGAGCACTTTCAGATACATCCCGCATACTCCTGTTGGGGATGAGACTAGGTCTGATCTCACTGCCTACACTGCTGATGTTCGGGAGCGCAGCAACCGATCCTACGTCGCTGTCTGCGCCCCCTACGTGACGCGTCGCTACGACGCGCGGGTTCTGGTGTAGTACACTGAGGCACTGGATCATGCCTTTCGAGCTCTGACTGTGGAGCTGTATGCTACGTGCGCTCGTCTTTACGACGCGTTGACAGAGCTGCAGCCATCACACTGCCCGAGGGTTCCCCCTATGCACATCCGCGAGCTGAGCAGGACAGAGCTACCATCAGGTCTCGAGTGGACTGATGTTGGGGGTAGAACCCCTGCACTTGGACCTCAGCTCCTCGAGTGGATATGGTACCCTCACCAGAGTCACAACGGGACACAGGGTCCTGTTCCTACCTTCTATCACCGCCAGCTACCAGGATTCGTTCGTCCTCTCCGACGTTGATGTAGCCTTATCGCTATATCTCGTTGTGGTACTCTTCCACCGCGTGCCTGCGTGCCGCCTAGTGAGTCCAGGGTATCGTCTAATGCGTCCAGGCTATCGCCAAATTTCGAGTTTGTAATCGTTGGTCTGTAATCGAACTTATGTATGTGTCTGTATGTCGAACTCAACTACTATGAAGTATCTATTGCATTTCCCTTTCATCATGCTTGATTACTTCATGAATGCGTGCGATGCCTTTGCAATTACTTGAAGCTAAACTACCCCTCTTAAATATTTAACAGGATGGTTAGACCAGCTGGCCGCCCGCGTGGCCGTGCCAACGATGCACCACCTCCGCCTCCTGAGTATATGGCGGGGATGATCCAACAGTTTGAGCTGAACCGCTAGTTTATGCAAGGGCTCATGGATCAGTTCCAAAGGCCGAACATGAACCAACACCAAGGCGTGACACTGCAAGACTTCTGCCGCCTCAATCCTGTGATCTACCGCAGCTCAACTCAGCCTCTTGATGCTGATGACTGGCTCCATGACATTGCTTACGAGCTGGGGTCTGCCAATGTGCCCCTGGCGAGCTATGTCAACTTTGCCGCCTACTTCTTGAAGGGTCCCGCTGCTCAATGGTGGGACAGCCACAGACGCTCTCAGCCCGATGGAACTGTCATCACTTGGACAGAGTTCAAGGCTGCTTTCCGTGCTCGCTACATTCCTCAGGGAATCATGGACCGGAAGAAGCGTGAGTTCTGCAACCTGGTCCAGGGCAACAAAACTATGGATGCTTATCAGCGGGAATTTCTGGACTTATCTCGCTATGCTGAAGAAGACATTGCAACTGATGCACGCAGACAGGAGAAGTTCCGTGAAGGCTTCCACCCTGATATCAAGCTGACACTCCTCGTTCAGGACTATGCTGATTTCGCCACCCTGGTGAACAAGGCTATTCAGGTTGAGACTGGTCTGCAAGAATACAAGGATAGCAGCAAGCGCAACCGTGACATGGGCTCATCTTCGGGCTCATCTACACAGAAGCGGAAGATCTAGATTCCCAACAACATGTACCATGCACCCGCTCCTGCTCCGAGGCCGTCCTATGCTGCACCTCGCCTGCCTCCTCCACCACCTAGGCAGCCGACGCTTCCAGCTCCACCGCCTCGAGTTCCTCCTTCCCGTCCTGAGGATGGGTTGTGCTTCAAGTGTGGCCGTCCAGGTCACCGTGCTAGAGACTGCAGGAAGAATCCGAATCAGCTGACACTTCCCTCAACTGGCAGTGGCAACAACCAGAACCGCAACTTCAACGCTAAGCCTGCTAATGTTCGTGGCGAGGCCAACAACATTGATATGGGTTAAGCTCAAGACCAGCCTGCTACCGTGATGGGTACACTTCTCATTAACTCAGTACCTGCTTCTGTATTGTTTGATACAGGAGCATTGCATTCCTTTATGTCAGAAATTTTTGCATACATGCATGACATTAGGAGCGAAGAGATGAACATCCCGATAGTGGTAAACACCCCTGGGGGCGAATGCCGAACCTCTGTGGTTTGCCCCCATGTTCCAGTTGAAATTGAAGGATTAGAATTCCTTGCCAACCCCATCCTACTAAAGTCATCCAACATTGATCTCATACTGGGGATGGACTGGATGAAAGCTCATATGGCATCGATCGTTTGTACCACCAAGACCGTCCACCTCCTACACCCTTCAGACGAATTAATAAGCTACCATGCTCATCTCGTCCGAAATGCTGAGGCACGGCTATATGCCTTGAATGCATTAAACGCGTCGCCTCTTGAAGGGATTGAAAACATTCCAGTGGTCCGAGAATTCCAAGATGTCTTTCTAGAAGAACTTCCGGAGGATTTCCCCTGCTCGAGGTGTCGAGTTTGTCATTGACTTGGTACCCGGTACAACTCCTATTGCTAAGCGTCCTTATAAAATGCCACGACATGAACTTCTTGAACTTAAGCAAGAAATTCACAACTCGCTTCGTCTGGGTTTCATTCGTCCGAGTTCCTCTTCTTGGGGAGCACCTTCTCTCTTTGTTAAGAAGAAGGATGGGACAAATCGGTTGGTTCAAGACTATCGTCCTATCAACCAGGCCACTATTCAAAACAAATATCCTCTCCCTCGGATAAATGATTTGTATGATCAACTTGCTGGTTCCACCGTCTTCTCTAAGCTCGACTTGAGATTGGGATACCGCCAGATCCGTGTTCGCAAAGAGGATATTCCAAAGACCGCCTTTTGTTACTCATTATGGATCATACGAGTACACCGTCATGTCCTTCGGCTTAACCAATGCACCGGCAACCTTCTCTCGATTGATGAACTATATATTTATGGACTACCTCGACAAATTCGTCGTGGTATATATGGATGATATTCTGGTATTTTCGAAGAATGAAGAGGAACATGCCGAACATCTTCGTCTTGTACTAGATAAGCTTCAGGAGCATAAACTCTATGCGAAGTATTCCAAATGTGAATTCTGGCTAGACAAAGTGACTTACCTTGGTCATGTGATTTCCAAGGATGGTATTGCAGTCAACCCCGAACGAATTCAAGCTATTCTTGACTGGACTCCCCTGAAGAATGTCAAGCAAGTCAGAAGTTTTCTCGGACTCGCCAGCTATTGCAGTCGATTCGTCGAGAACTTCTCCAAGATTGTGAAGCCCTTAACCAACCTGCTTCACAAAGGTGTTAAGTAGGACTGGACTGATAAATGTCAGGAAAGTTTCCAGGCGCTCAAGGACAAACTGATGTCTGCTCTAGTACTTGCTCCTCCGGATACAAAAAGGGATTTCGTCATATATTGTGACGCTTCCCGTCAAGGGATAGGTTGTGTCCTGATGCAGGATCGCAAGGTGATTGCTTATGCTTCACGTCAACTGCGTGCTCATGAAGAGAACGACCCAGTTCATGATCTTGAGCTTGCCGCAGTTATCCATGCACTGAAAGAATGGCGACAATACCTTGTCGGTAATCGCTGTGAAATCTACACCGACCATCAAAGTCTGAAGTACTTGTTCACTCAGCCTGAGCTGAATCTACGTCAACAAAGATGGATGGAGTGTATAGCAGATTTTTACTGTAGTATATCCTATACCCCTGGCAAGGCTAACGTAATGGCTGATGCCTTGAGTCGCAAGTCATACTACAACCACCTCAAGGTTCATAAGGTTCACAATCGTCTGCAAGAGGAATTCAGTAAGCTGAACCTCCATATTGTTCCTCAGGGTTACCTTGTTCCCCCTCCTGAAGAGTGTCAAAAGATGAACCTTTGTGTTGTTAATCAGGGTTCCCTTAGCAACCTAGTGGTTGAACCAGATCTTGTGAGCTCCATAAAGAATCTGCAAGGCTTTGACGATGATGTCGACAAGAATAAGAGCTATATTGCGAAGGGTAAACCCTCCTTTTTCACTGTTGGTGAAGATGGCGCCTTGTGCTTCAAGGGTCGCCTATTCGTCCCAAATAAGAAGAAAAATCTCAGGAAGACCGGAGAGGTGATGAAAGAAGCTCACGACACACCATTGTCTATTCACCCGGGTAGTACCAAGATGTACCAAGACATCCGGCAAAGATTCTGGTGGCCCAACATGAAACAAGACATTGCACGCTATGTGGCAGAATGCGATATATGCCAGCGTATCAAAGCAGAACATCAAAAGCCTACTGGACCTCTACAACCTATCTCTATTCCTGAGTGGAAATGGGACCATGTTGAAATGGACTTTGTCACTGGTTTTCCCAAATCTCAGAGAGGTAATGATGCTATTCTTGTCGTCATTGATCGACTGTCCAAAGTTGCACATTTCCTGGCCGTCAAAGAAACAATTAATTCTAGCCAGCTGGCAGATCTTTATATGTCAAGGGTTGTTTCACTTCACGGTATTCCGTTGGTAATCAGCTCGGACCGTGGCAGCTTGTTCACTTCAAAATTCTGGGAAAGTTTTTAGAAGGCTATGGGGACTCATCTGTCCTTCAACACTGCATTTCATCCTCAATCCCAGGGACAAGTTGAACGAGTCAACCAAATTCTCGAGGACATGCTTCGAGCTTGTGTCATTTCTTTCGGTAAGAAATGGGAGGAATCTCTCCCGTATGCCGAGTTCTCTTACAACAATAGCTATCAAGCTAGTCTGAAGATGGCCCCTTTCGAAGTATTCTATGGACGAAGGTGTCAAACTCCTCTGAATTGGTCAGAAACTGGGGAACGATCACTCTTCGGTCCGGATATTATTCAACATGCCGAAGATCAAGTCCGCATTATTCATGAGAATCTGAAGGCTGCTCAGTCTCGTCAGAAGAGTCGGTATGACCGTCATCATCAAGATATGGTCTATCAACCTGGCGAAAAGGCTTATCTTTGTGTCACACCAATGAGAGGTGCACACCGTTTTGTAATCAAGGGCAATTTAGCTCCTCGCTATATTGGTCCTTTCACTGTTCTGGAAAGGCGTGGAAGAGTGGCTTATCAATTGGAACTATCGACGAACCTTTCTCAGGTTCACGATGTCTTCCATGTTTCTCAGCTCCGCCGCTGCTTCAAGGATCCTATTCGAGCAGTGGATCATGATATGCTTGAGCTGCAACAAGACCTCTCTTACAAAGAGCACCCGGTCCGCATTCTCGACCAAGTTGAACGTAAAACTCGTCGCTAAGTCACCAAGTTCCTTAAAGTGCAGTGGTCAAATCATTGTGAAGATGAAGCCACTTGGGAACGCGAGGATCACCTTCATGATGAATACCCCGGGCTCTTTCCTTCTACTTCTTAATTCTCGTGACGAGAATTCTTGTTAGTAGGGGAGAATTGTGACATCCTCGAATTTTGCTACAGTGATGATTGTAATTAAGCGATAGTGATCCCGCGCTAATGATGCCACGTCATCGTTAATTATATCAATGATCTCGTGTTAGTTGAAACCGAATTAAAAATTCGAAACTAAAAATTTAAGTTGAACGAGAAAGGTTTTATGTTGTTAAAATAAAAACGTCGGGGAGTTATTACAATTTCCTAATAAGTTATATATGCGAATCGGGCACGTTTAAAATTATTGGAGATCTCTATATATTTAAAACAGGAGCTTTAAATAAAATAAATAAAGAAAGTATTAAAAATATATATGATAAATTGTAAAATAAAGTAAATAAAATAAAATAATAAAAAGAATAGTAAAAAGAAATAATAATAAGAAAGAAAAATAATAATAATAAAAGGAAAAGAACCCCACTAGGCCAAAAGTGGCCCAGTCAACCCCCCCCATCCGGCCCATCACCCCATGGGGTATAAAGCCCCCAGGGAGGGCTAACCCTAGCCGGCCGACCCTCCCCTCGCTCCCCCTGCCGCCGCCAGCTCCCACCCAGCCGAGAGCCCCTCCCCATCCTCTCGGTACTCCCCCACCCCACCTACCGTAGCACACCCCACCTCGTCTCCCACCGAGCCCCACTCCCGATCCGGCCGAGGCCTCCCCTCGCCGGCCCTTTTCCCCCACCGGCTGGAGACCTCCAGCGCCGCCCTGGTCCTGTTCCCCCCATCGCGCCAGTTCCCCCTCCCCCTACTCGATCCCGCATCGCCCCGTCGGCGCCTTGTCGCCATTGCACCGCTGGCCCCGGCCGCCCCTCCCCACCGGCGCCTCGGCCGGGCCGTCGCCGGCCACGGCGGCCCCGCCTCGAACTCCCTCCACTCGACCAGGCCGAAGCCCACGCCGGCCGGCCCCTGCACCGAGGTGTCCCTCCGGTGCCTCCTCCTCGCCAGGCCGCCCCGCCTCCACTGGCCTCTCCCCGATGCCCCTCCTTGTCGGGACTACACCACGTCGTCGGCCACCTCTACCCCAACCGGCCACCACCAGCACCACCGCAACGGCCTCCTCACGCCTCGCTGCCCTCTTCTCTGCAATGGTGGTGAGCCACCACTCCGTTTTCCTTGGACTCCGTCGAGCCGCCGGCTGGGTGCTCATGTGCAGTCCGGTTCCTCTCTGTTAGACACAGGGGATTAGCCCGTGAGATGTCTTAGGACAAAAAAGGAAATGAAACGTATATAGATGTTTGTATGTGTATAGTAATGTATATGTATATATGAGATGTGTATGTATGTATGAATTTATACATGTAGGGATGTATGTTAACAGTATGTGTGTATATTGGTATGTATAAAAATGGGGGTTATAGGTATGTGTGCGTTTAGTGTGGGCGGTGCTCGTTGTCCCAATGACATGCGGGGCCACGTCCCTAAAACAGGAAATAAGAATAAGTAGAAAATAATAATAATAATTAATTGGTAAATCATTAAGTTAATTAATTAATTAACTAGTGAATTAATTAACTAGATAATTAATTGTTAGTAATAGGATTAAGAGTAAATAGATAAACTACATAAACCGGTTAATATAGATAAATAAAATATCATAACTAGTGTATGCCAAGTGGGTCCCTTTCCCTTTAATTAATCGGGATTATCTTAGCTAACGTTAATAATAAATGTGCCTATGACATGCGGCCCCACTGGTTAGAGTTGACCAGTCAACTACCGATGTCAGCATGACATCATGCTGATGTCATAATTGCATTTAATCAATTTAATTAAATCTGTTTTTAATTCCTAAATAATTAATTAAAAATTAAAAATTAATATAAAATAATCCGTAAGTGAGATCAAAATATTTTCAACCTGAAAGTTGATCAGCAGAACGAGACGAACCCGGATACACGGTCCATTCGTGTGTCACGCGTCCCTAGCATAGCAAACATGGAACTTTTCCATCATTTCCAGTCTGACCGGTAGTAGCCCGAGAACCGGAAAATATCGTCAGATATTCTTCCGACCCATCTGTGACGGATGTTGCTGCGTTAGCTCATGTCTAGCCCGCATCTTTCCATGTCATGCTTTGTGTTGCACCGTTGCTATTATTTATTGATTCTTCCCCCTCTTCTTACCGGTAGACCCCGAGACTGACGCTGCTGTCGGGTACATCTACGACCCTGCCGATCAGTCCTTTGCCGTAGAGCATCAAGGCAAGCAAACCCCCCTTGATCATTCCTATATCGCCTATGTCTTTCTTCCTACTGCTTGTATTAGTATTTTGCTACTGTTGTAGTTAGCTCCTATATCTGATGCATAGCCTATTTTTGATGAACTACTACTTTCAGCACTGTACCTTTAAACTGCTTAGTATAGGTGGAGCAGTCTTCCCCTCCGACCCCGTAGTCTAGTTGCCCCGCTTGTTTTCAAATCTCAATCCCTGATCGACAAGCCAGACCCGACACAGCACTTACACCCCCCTTAGTTGTACGACGCTACAGAGATACTATCGGGTACCGAGGGTGACACCTTGCTAAGTACTCCAGATGATATCTCTGTAGTATAGCTACTCGGTCGTGGTTATCGAGGGTGATTCCTCTTTCACCATTCCCGACGATGCCTCTGTCGTGCAACCCCTCAAGTGTGGGACCCTCGAGGGCGATTCCTCTAAGCCCACCTTGACGGATACATCGTTCGGAATCCAACGAGGGTGATACCTCGGATTCCCCCTGATGTTACAACCACACAGTTACTCGACCATGTTACTGGGATCATTGGTGATTAGGTGTTAGTCGGGTGGATTCTCGCGAGATTGTGTTGATGGCCTAATTAAAATGCTAATGGATTTGGGTATTTGATATGCGTTGGTCGGAGACCTTTCTGCACTAACCGTCTGCGTGGAAAGAATTATGGGTACTCGGCGTCGCGGTATCAGCCGAAGCTTTTCAGATGTCAGCAATCGTAGCGGCGCGCGCCCGAGTGATCCCGAGATGCATCGTGCTTGTGATTAAGGGATGCTAGGACTGACGTCGGCCGCCCACGCATCATGCAGGAGCGCGAAGGGAACTGGGCCCATGAACCCTCTGTGCTTAGGATTTAGACCAGCGGGCTGGCCTCTCTGATTAGTCTTAGGTGGGGCTGTGATGTGTTGATATTCCGAGGCCGGACAGGACCCAGAAAAGTGTGTCCGCCCAGAGTGTTATCGAGCGCGTCAGGACATGTGGTGCACCCCTGCAGGGATGAAAATTAACTATTTGAATAGCCGTGTCCACGGTTACAGGACGACTTGGAGTTGTACCTTGGTCTTATACAACTACAATTGTTACTTAACTGGAATTAGTTGCCTCGAGATTGCTTCCTCGCAGGGAGTCGAGGGAGGATCTCTGGGCGTGACCTCACTTTAATAATGCTGCAACAATATGACTATTATTTGTGTTACACCTATTCTACTCTCGTCTATTGCTGCAAGACCCTGAAGTTGCTAGTTTTCGATAGGACTGGGCCTTCTCTCTCTATTCTCGCATTGCTGCAGTCATTTCACATATAACCCCCCCTTCTTTGATACTGGTGCATACTTAGAATAGTTCTGATGTAAGTCTTGCGAGTACTTTAGATGAGTACTCACTGTTGCTTTGCTCCCCCTTTGCCCCTTTGATCCGTTGCTGCGACCAGATGATGGAGTCCAGGAGTGGAGTTTCCTGCTGATGTCTGCCATCCCGATGGTGTCTTCTTCATGGAGTCCGCTGAAGACCATGAGTAGTTTAGGAGGTTCCCAGGCAGGAGGCCTTGCCTCGTTCGATCGTGTTTCTTTTGTGCTAGACTTCTCTAAGGCACCCCATGTTTTATGTCTGTACTCAGATATTGTTGCTTCCGCTGACTCGTGTGTTTATCGAGCTTCTGTATTCTAGCCCTCGAGGCCCCTGGCTTGTAATATGAAGCTGATATTGTTTTATTTTGTGTCTAGAGTTGTGTTGTGATATCTTCCCGTGAGTCCTTGGGTTTGATCGTACGCATTTGCGTGTATGATTAGCGTACGATTAATCTGAGGGCGTCACACGTGTGCCAACCCATATGCATACGTTCCCGATGGCACGAAACCCGCAAGTTGATCACCAAAACATACATCAAGTACTCACATGAATATCCCATTGTCACCATAGATAGACACGTGCAAGACATACATCAAGTGTTCTTAAAGACTCAATCCGATAGGACAACTTCAAAGGGGAAACTCGATTCTTTACAAGAAGGGAGAGGGGGAAGAACATCATAGGATCCAACTATAGTGGCAAAGACCGCGGTACATCGAGATCATGACATCTCAAGAACACGAGAGATATATCAAACACATAGCTACTGGTACATACCCTCTGCCCTGAGGGAGAACTACTCCCTCCTCCTCATGGAGATCGCCGGGATGATGAAGATGGCCACCGGAGATGGATTCCCCCTCCGACAGGGTGCTGGAACGGGCTCCCGATTGGTTTTTGGTGGCTACACAGGCTTGCGGCGGTGGAACTCCCGGTCTAGGTTTATTTATGGAGGTTTCTGTATTTATAAGACCAGATGGCATCGAGAACAAGTCAGGGGGACCCACGAGGGAGTCACGAGCCCCCCAGGCGCGCCCAGGGGGGTGGGCACGCCTCCCTGGCTTGTGGCTTCCTCGAGACTCCTCTCTGGTGTCTTTTTCTTCTAGTATTTTTGATATTTTCCATAAAAAATCATGGCGAAAGTGTTGGGGAACGTCGCATGGGAAAGAAAAATCTACGAGAGGAGATTTGGATCTATGTACCCTTGTAGATTGCACAGCAGGAAGCGTTAAGAAACGCGGTTGATGTAGTGGAACGTCCTCACGTCCCTCGATCCGCCCCGCGAATCGTCCCACGAACCGTCCCGCGATCCGTCCCACAATCCGCTCCGATCTAGTGTCGAACAGACGGCACCTCCGCGCTCAGCACACGTACACCTCGACGATGATCTCGGCCTTCTTGATCCAGCAAGAGAGACGGATAGGTGGATGAGTTCTCCGGCAGCATGACGGCGCTCCGGAGGTTGGTGGTGATCTATCTCAGCAGGGCTTCGCCCGAGCTCCGTAGAAATACGATCTAGAGGAAAAACCGTGTGGTACAGGGTCGAGCAGCACGTGGCAAAGTTGTGTCTCAAAAACCCTCAATACCTCTAGTATTTATAGGAGGGAGGGAGGGGAGGAGGCAGCCTCAAACCCTCAAGGTTTGCCCAAAATTGGAGGTGGAGGAGTCCTACTCCAATCCTACTTAGAGTAGGATTCCACCGTCCCACTTGGAAACTCTTTCCACCTTGTGTTTTTCCTTCTCAAAGCTTATGGGCCTTAGTAGGAACTTATTCCAGCCCACTAGGGGCTGGTTTATCTCTTCCCATAGCCCATGAGACCCCTTGGGGCGTGACACCCCTCCCGATGGTCCCCCGCACCACTCCCGGTACTCCCGGTACACTACCGATGAGCCCGAAACTTTTCCGGTGACCAAAACAGGACTTCCTATATATCAATCTTTACTACCGGACCATTCCGGAGCTCCTCATGACGTCCTGGATCTCTTCCGGGACTCCAAACAACTTTCGTTTACCAACACCTATAACTCAACTATACAGAAACGTCACTGAACCATAAGTGTGCAGACCCTGCGGGTTCGAGAACTATGCAGACATGACCTGAGACACTCCTCGGTCAATATCCAACATCGGGACCTGGATGCCCATATTGGATCCTACATATTCTCCGAAGATCTTATCGGTTGAACCTCAATGCCAAGGATTCATATAATCCCTTATGTCATTCCCTTTGTCCTTCGGTATGTTACTTGCCCGAGATTCGATCGTCGGTATCTGCATACCTATTTTAATCTCGTTACCGGCAAGTCTCTTTACTCATTCTTTAATACAAGATACCGTGACTTACACTTAGTCACATTGCTTGCAAGGCTTGTGTGTGATGTTGTTTTACCGAGTGGGCCCCGAGATACCTCTCCGTCACATGGAGTGACAAATCCTAGTCTTGATCCATACTAACTCAACGGACACCTTCGGAGATACCTATAGAGCATCTTTATAGCCACCCAGTTACATTGTGATGTTTGATACACACAAGGTATTCCTCCGATGCCGGTGAGTTATATGATCTCATGGTCATAGGAACAAATACTTGACACACAGAAAATAATAGCAATAAAACGACACGATCAATATGCTACGTTCATAGTTTGGGTCTTGTCCATCACATGATTCTCCTAATGATGTGATCCCGTTATCAAGTAACAACACTTGCGTATGGTCAGGAAACCTTGACCATCTTTGATCAACGAGCTAGTCAACTAGAGGCTTACTAGGGACAATGTTTTGTCTATGTATCCACACAAGTATTGTGTTTCCAATCAATACAATTATAGCATGGATAATAAACGATTATCATGAACAAATAAATATAATAATAACTAATTTATTATTGCATCTAGGGCATATTTCCAACAGTCTCCCACTTGCACTAGAGTCAATAATCTAGTCCACATCACTATGTGATTCTAACGATTCCAACACCCTTACAGTTCTGGGGTTTGATCACGTCTTGCTTGTGAGAGAGGTTTTAGTTGACGGTTCTGAACCCTTTCAGATCCGAGTGAGCTTTACAAATCTTTATGTCATCTTATAGATGCTGCTACTACGTGCTATTCGGAAATACTCCAAATGTCTACTCTACTATACGAATCCGTTTCACTACTCATAGTTATTCGGATTAGTGTCAAAGGTTGCATCAACGTAACCCTTTACGACGAACTCTTTAACCACCTCCATAATCGAGAAAAATTCCTTAGTCCACTTAGTTACTAAGGATAACTTTGACCGCTGATCAGTGATTCAATCCTGGATCACTCTCTGTACCTCTTAACAGACTTGCTGCAAGGCACACATCAGGTGCGGTACTCAGCATGGCATACTTTAGAGTCTACTGCCAAGGCATAGAAGACGACCTTCGTCTATTCTCTTTATTCTGCCGTGGTCGGGTTTTCAGTATTACTCAAATTCACACCTTACAACACAGTCAAGAACTCCTTCTTTGTTGATCTATTTGGAACTCCTTCTCAAACTTGTCAAGGCATGCATCTTGTTGAAACTTATATTAAGTGTTTCGATCTATCTCCATGGATCTTGATTCTCAACGTTCAAGTAGCTCAATCCAGGTATTCCTTTGAAAAACTCCTTTCAAACAACCTTTTATGCTTCATAGAAATTCTACATTACTTGTGATCAACAATATGTCAACCACATATACTTATCAGAAATTCTATAGTGCTCCCACTCACTTCTTTGGAAATACAAGTTTCTCATAAACCTTGCACAAACCCAAAATCTTTGATCATCTCATCAAAGTGTATATTCCAACTCCGAGATGCTTGCACGAGTCCATTGAAGGATCACTAGAGCTTGCATACTTGTTAGTATCCTTAGGATCGACAAAACATTCTGATTGTATCACATACAATCTTTCCTCAAGGAAACCGTCGAGGAAACAATGTTTTGACTTCCTATGTGCAATATTTCACAAATAATGCAGAAACTACTAACATAATTCTAACATACTTTTAGCATCACTACGAGTGAGAAAGTCACATCATAGTCAACTCTTTGATCTTGTCGAAAACATCTTTGCAACAAGTCAAGCTTTTCTTAATAGTAACTTATCACCATCATCGTTTGTCTTCCTTTTAAAGATCCATCTTTAGTTAATAGTCTTACTAACATCAAGCAGTTCTTCCAAAGTCTATACTTTGTTTTATACATGGATTCTCTCTCGGATTTCATGGCCTCCAGCCATTTGTCGGAATCCGGGCCCACCATTGCTTCTCCATAACTCGTAGGTTCATTGTTGTTCAACAACATGACCTCCAAGACAGGGTTACCGTACCACTCGGTAGTAGTACACGACCTTGTCGACCTACGAGGTCTGTAGTAACTTGATCTGATGCTCAATGATCACTATCATCAGCTTCCACTTCAATTGGTGTAGGCGCCACAGGAACAACTTCCTGCGCCAAGCTACACACTAGTTGAAGTGATGGTTCAGTAACCTCATCAAGTTCTATCACCCTCCCACTCAATTCTTTTGAGAGAAACCTTTCCTCGAGAAAGGACCCGTTTCTAGAAACAAACACTTTGCTTCCGGATCTGAGATAGGAGATGTACCCAACTGTTTTGGATATCCTATGAAAATGCATTTATCCGCTTTGGGTTCGAGCTTATCAGATTGAAACTTTTTCACATAAGTGTCGCAGCCCAAACTTTCAAGAAACGACAACTTAGATTTCTCTAAACCTCAGTCTATACTGTGTCATCTCAACGGAATTACGCGGTGCCCTATTTAAAGTGAATGCGGTTGTCTCTAATGCATAACCCATAAATGATAGTGGTAATTTGATAAGAGACATCATAGCATGCACCATATCAAATAGGTCGCGGCTATGACACCATCACACCATGGTGTTCTTGGTGGCATGAATAACGAAACAACTTCCACATTGTCTTAACTATGTACCAAAACTCGCAATTCAGATATTCATCTCTATGATCATATCGTAGACAGTTTATCCTCTTGTTACGACGAACTTCACTCTGAAACAGAATTGAACTTTTTCAATATTTCAGACTTGTGATTCATTAAGTAAATACTCCTGTATCTACTCAAATCGTCATTGAAGTAAGAACATAAGGATATCCACTGCGTGCCTCAGCACCCATTGGACTGCATACATCAAAATGTATTACTTCCAACAAGTTACTATCTTGTCTCATCTCAATGAAAACAAGGCCTTGCTCATGTGGTATGATTTGCATGTCACAAGTGATTCAAAATCAAGTGAGTATAAAGATCCATCAGTATAGAGCCTCTTCATGCAATTTATACCAACACGACTCAAGCGGCGGTGCCCCAAGTAAGTGGTACTATCATCATTACCTTGTATCTTTTGGGACCAATATCATGAACATGTGTAACACTAAGATCGAGATTCAATAAACCATTGAATGTGATTATTCAAGCAAATAGAGTAACCATTATTCCTTTTAAATGAATAACCGTATTGCAATAAACACGATCCAATCATGTTCATGCTTAACGGAAGCACCAAATAACAATTATTTAGGTTTAACACCAATCCCGATGGTAGAGGGAGCGTGCAACGTTTGATCATATCAACCTTGGAAACACTTCCAACACGTATCGTCACCTCGCCTTTAGCTAGTCTCCGTTTATTCCGTAGCTTTCATTTCGTGTTACTAATCACTTAGTAACCGAACCGGTATCCAATACCCTCGCGCTATTAGGAGTACTAGTAAAGTACACATCAACATGATGTATATAAAATATACTTCTGTCGACTTTGCCAGCCTTCTTATCTACCAAGCATCTAGGGTAGCTCTGCCTCAGTGACCGTTCCCCTCATAACAGAAGCACTTAGTCTCGGGTTTGGGTTTAATCTTGGGTCTCTTCATTAGTGCAGCAACTGTTTTGCCATTTCACGAAGTATCCCTTCTAGCCCTTGCCTTTCTTGAAACTTAGTGGTTTCATTAACCATCAACTATTGATGCTCCTTCTTGATTTCTACTTTCGCAGTGTCAAACATCGCGAATCACTCAAGGATCATTGTATCTATCCTTGATATGTTATAGTTCATCACGAAGCTCTAGCAGCTTAGTGGCAGTGACTTTGGAGAACCATCACTATCTCATCTGGAAGATTAACTCCCACTTGATTCAAGTGATTGTTGTACTCAGATAATCTGAGAACATGCTCAATGATTTTGAGCTTTTCTCCTTTACTTTGTAGGCAAAGAATATTGTCGGATGTCTTATATCTCTCAACAAGGGCACGAGCATGAAATCTCAATTTCATCTCCTTGAACATCTCTTATGTTCTGTGACGTTTTCAAAACGTCTTCGGCGCCTTGCTTCTAAGCCATTAAGTATTGCGCACTGAACTATCACATAGTCATCAAAAACATGTATGTCAGATGTTCGCAACATCCACATACGACGCTCGAGGTGCAGCACACCGAGTGGTGCATTAAGGACATAAGCCTTCTGCGCAACAATGAGGACAATCCTCAGTTTTACGGACTAAGTCCGCAAAGTTGCTACTATGAACTTTCAACTAAATTTTCTCTAGGAACATATAAAAACAGTAGAGCTATAGCGCAAGCTACATCTAAATTCGCAAAGACCATTAGACTATGTTCATGATAATTAGTTCAATTAACCATATTACTTAAGAACTCCCACTCAAAAAGTACATCTCTCTAGTCATTTGAGTGGTACATGATCCAAATCCACTATCTCAAGTTCGATCATCACGTGAGTCGAGAATAGTTTCAGTGGTAAGCATCTCTATGCTAATCATATCAACTATATGATTCATGCTCGACCTTTCGGTCTCTTGTGTTTCGAGGCCATGTCTGCACATGCTAGGCTCGTCAAGTTTAACCCGAGTGTTCTGCGTGTGCAACTGTTTTGCACCCGTTGTATGTGAACGTTAAGGCTATCACACCCGATCATCACGTGGTGTCTCGAAACGATGAACTGTAGCAACGGTGCATAGTCGGGGAGAACACAATTTCGTCTTGAAATTTTCGTGAGAGATCACCTCATAATGCTACCGTCGTTCTAAGCAAAATAAGGTGCATAAAAGGATTAACATCACATGCAATTCATAAGTGACATGATATGGCCATCATCATGTGCTTACTGATCTCCATCACCAAAGCACCGGCACGATCTTCTTGTCACCGGCGCCACACCATGATCTCCATCAACGTGTCGCCATCGGGGTTGTCGTGCTACTTATGCCATTACTACTAAAGCTACTTCCTAGCAATATAGTAAACGCATCTGCAAACACAAACATTAGTTTAAAGACAACCCTATGGCTCCTGCCGGTTGCCGTACCATGGACGTGCAAGTCGATATTAACTATTACAACATGATCATCTCATACATCCAATATATCACATCACGTCCTTGGCCATATCACATCACAAGCATACCCTGCAAAAATAAGTTAGACGTCCTTTAATTGTTGTTGCATGTTTTACGTGGTTGCCATGGGTATCTAGTAGGATCGCATCTTACTTACGCAAACACCACAATGGAGATGTATGAATTTCTATTTAACCTCTCTCCAAGGACCTCCTCGGTCAAATCCGATTCAACTAAAGTTGGAGAAACCGACACTCGCCGGTCATCTTTGAGCAACGGGGTTGCTCGTAGCGATGAAACCAGTCTCTCGTAAGTGTACGAGTAATGTCGGTCCAAGCCGCTTCGATCCAACAATACCGCAGAATCAAGAAAAGACTAAGGAGGGCAGCAAATCGCACATCACCGCCCACAAAAACTTTTGTGTTCTACTCAAGATAACATCTACGCATGAACCTAGCTCATGATGCTACTGTTGGGGAACGTCGCATGGGAAACAAAAAAATTCCTACGCGCACGAAGACCTGTCATGGTGATGTCCATCTACGAGAGGAGATTTGGATCTACGTACCCTTGTAGATCGCACAACAGGAAGCGTTAAGAAACGCGGTTGATGTAGTGGAACGTCCTCACGTCCCTCGATCCGCCCCGCGAACCGTCCCGCGATCCGTCCCACAATCCGCTCCGATCTAGTGCTGAACGGACGGCACCTCCGCGTTCAACACACGTACAGCTCGACGATGATCTCGGCCTTCTTGATCCAGCAAGAGATACGGAGAGGTACATGAGTTCTCCTGTCGCGTGATGACGCTCCGGAGGTTGGTGGTGATCTATCTCAGCAGGGCTCCGCCCGAGCTCCGCAGAAATACGATCTAGAGGAAAAACCGTGTGGTACAGGGTCGAGCAGCACGTGGCAAAGTTGTGTCTCAAAAACCCTCAATACCTCTAGTATATATAGGAGGGAGGGAGGGGAGGAGGCAGCCTCAAACCCTCAAGGTTTGGCCGAAATTGGAGGTGGAGCAGTCCTACTCCAATCCTACTTGGAGTAGGATTCCACCTTCCCACTTGGAAACTCTTTCCACCTTGTGTTTTTTCCTTCTCAAACCTTATGGGCTTTAGTGGGAAATTATTCCAGCCCACTGGGGGCTGGTTTATCTCTTCCCATAGCCCATGAGACCCCTTGGGGCGTGACACCCCTCCCGATGGTCCCCGGCACCCCTCCCGGCACTCCCGGTACACTACCGATGAGCCCGAAACTTTTCCGGTGACCAAAACAGGACTTCCTATATATCAATCTTTACCTCCGGACCATTCCGGAGCTCCTCATGACATCATGGATCTCATACGAGACTCCGAACAACTTTCGGTTACCAACACCTATAACTCAACTATACCGAAACGTCACCGAACCTTAAGTGTGCACACCCTGCGGGTTCGAGAACTATGCAGACATGACCCGAGACACTCCTCGGTCAATATCCAACAGCGGGACCTGGATGCCCATATTGGATCCTACATATTCTCCGAAGATCTTATCGGTTGAACCTCAGTGCCAAGGATTCATATAATCCCGTATGTCATTCCCTTTGTCCTTCGGTATGTTACATGCCCGAGATTCGATCGTCGGTATCCGCATACCTATTTCAATATCGTTACCGGCATGTCTCTTTACTCGTTCCATAATACAGGATCCCGTGACTTACACTTAGTCACATTGCTTGCAAGGCTTGTGTGTGATGTTGTTTTACCGAGTGGGCCCCGAGATACCTCTCCGTCACACGGAGTGACAAATCCCAGTCTTGATCCATACTAACTCAACGGACACCTTTGGAGATACCTGTAGAGCATCTTTATATCCACCCAGTTACATTGTGACGTTTGATACACACAAGGTATTCCTCCGGTGCCAGTGAGTTATATGATCTCATGGTCATAGGAACAAATACTTGACACGCAGAAAACAATACCAATAAAACGACACGATCAATATGCTACGTTCATAGTTTGGGTCTTGTCCATCACATGATTCTCCTAATGATGTGATCCCGTTATCCACACAACTATTGTGTTTCCAATCAATACAATTATAGCATGGATAATAAACAATTATCATGAACAAATAAATATAATAATAACTAATTTATTATTGCCTCTAGGCCATATTTCCAACAGAAAGTTTTATTCTTTTGGACTCCGTTTGATATTCCTATCTGAAAAAGGTCAAAAACAAGGAAAAAACAAAAACTGACACTGGGCTCTAGGTCAATAGGTTAGTCCCAAAAATAATATAAAATAGCATATTCATGCATATAAAACATCCAAAGTTGATAATATAATAGCATGGAACGATCAAAAATTATAGATACGTTGGAGACGTATCAGTGATCTTATTCGTGCAGGGCTTCGCCTAAGCACCCAGAAATCCGATCTAGAGGAAGAACTACGAAGTAGAGGTTTAGGGTTGCACGTGGCAAAGTTATGTCTCAAAAAGCCCCAAACCTCTAGTATATATAGGAGGAGGAGAGGAGGAAGCCTGAACTCCTTCCTAATTTGGCCTTTTTGCCTTTTTCCTTTATTCTTTTTTCATGGGCCCTTGAGAGAGACTTAGGCCAGCCCACCAAGGGCTGATCCACCTCCTCTCATAGCCCATGAGCCTCTTGGGTCGTCACACCCCTCCCGGTGGTCCCCCCGCACCCTCCCAGCACTCTCGGTACACTACCGATGAGCCCAAAACTTTTCCGGTGACCAAAACAGGACTTACTATATATTAATCTTTGTTTCCGGACTATTACGGAAACCCTCGTGACATCCGGGATCTTATCTAGGACTCTGAACAACCTTCGGTCACAACACCTATAACTCAACTATACCGAAACGTCACTGAACCTTAAGTGTGCAGACTCTGCGGGTTCGAGAACTATGCAGACATGACCTGAGACACTCTCCGATCAATAACCAACAACGGGGCCTGGATGTCCATATTGGCTCCTACATATTCTACGAAGATCTCTATCGGTTGAACCTCTGTGTGAAGGATTCAGGTAATCCCGTATGTTGTTCCCTTTGTCCTTCGGTATGTTACTTGCCCGAGATTCGATCGTCGGTAACTCCATACCTAGTTCACTCTCGTTACCGACAAGTCTCTTTACTCATTCCCTAATACAAGATCCCATAACTAACTCCTTAGTCACATTGCTTGCAAGGCTTGTTGTGATGTTGTATTACCGAGTGGGCCCCGAGATACCTCTCCGTCACACGGAGTGACAAATCCCAGTCTTGATCCATGCCAACCCAACAGACACCTTTGGAGATACCTGTAGAGCATCTTTACAGTCACCCAATTACATTGCGATTTTGATACACACAAGGTATTCATCCGGTGTCCGGGAGTTGCATGATTTCATGATCATAGGAACAGATACATTGACATGCAGAAAATAGTAGCAATAAACTGACACGAGCATATGCTATGTTTATAGTTTGGGTCTTGTCCATCACATCATTCTCCTAATGATGTGATCCCATAATCAAGTGACAACACTTGTCTATGGCCAGGAAACCTTGACCATCTTTGATCAACGAGCTAGTCAACTAGAGGCTCACTAGGGATAGTGTGTTGTCTATGTATCCACACATGTATTTGAGTTTCCAATCAATACAATTCTAGCATGGATAACAAAAGATTATCATGAACAAGGAAATATAATAATAACCAATTTATTATGGCCTCTAGGGCATATTTCCAACATATCCTTTTGCAAAATATTAGTGAGAGGCTTAGAAATCTTAGAGAAGTCTTTAATAAATCTCCTATAGAAACCAGCATGACCAAGGAAACTTCTTATACCTTTGATATCTATCGGACACAACATTTTTTCAATAGCATCAACTTTAGCTTTATCCACTTCAATCCCTCTTTCAGGAATTTTGTGTCCCAAGACAATGCCTTCATTAACCATAAAGTGGCACTTATCCCAATTCAAGACAAGATTAGTTTCTTCACATCTCTGCAAAATTCGATCAAGGTTTTTTCAAGCAATCATCAAAAGAAGTTACGTAAATGGAAAAATCATCCATGAAAACCTCAACAATATTTTCACAAAAGTCAGAGAATATAGCCATCATACATCTTTGAAAGGTAGCAGGTGCATTGCATAAACCAAAAGGCATACGTCTATAAGCAACTATACCGAAAGCGCAAGTAAAAGTGGTCTTCTCTTGATCCTCTTTTGATACAGGTATTTGAGAGAAACCAGAATAACCATCTAGGAAGCAAAAAATGTGTATGTTTGGATAATCTTTCTAGCATTTGATCAATAACAGGTAGCGGGTAATGATCTTTCCTAGTATCTTTATTTAATTTCCTAAAATTAATTACCATTCTATATCCTGTAACAATTCTTTGCGGGATCAATTCATCTTTATCATCAGGAACAATGGTAATATCTCCTTTTTAGGGACACAATGAACGGGACTAACCCATCTACTATCAGCAACAGGATAAATTATACCTGCCTCCAGAAGTTTTAGTATTTCATTTCTTACCACTTCCTTCATTTTAGGATTTAATCGTCGTTGGTGATCAACAACTGGTTTAGCATCAGGCTCCATATTGGTTTTATGCTGAAATAGAGTGGGACTAATGCCCTTAAGATCATCAAGAGTATATCCAATAGCTGCACGATGCTTCCTCAAAGTTTTCAATAATCTCTTTTCTTCATGCT
Organism: Hordeum vulgare subsp. vulgare; assembly: GCF_904849725.1. Classification (NCBI taxonomy): domain Eukaryota; kingdom Viridiplantae; phylum Streptophyta; class Magnoliopsida; order Poales; family Poaceae; genus Hordeum; species Hordeum vulgare. The sequence continues at coordinate 92,862,060 of NC_058524.1, read as the reverse complement.
CTGAAAGTTTAGCACTAATAATAACAGGATATATCTCTTTTTCATCAAGATAAGCATACTTCAGAGTATCAGGTAATTGTTTAAGCTCAAACATGGGATCACCCTTGGGTGGAGGAGGATCCCCAAGTATTTCAACAGGTAGCTTGTGTTTCAGGATAGGCCGCTGATCAAAGAAAATCTTATCTATTTCATTCCTTTCTTTCATATGCATATCATTTTCATGGTCTAGCAAATATTGTTCTAATGGATCAGTAGGAGGCATAGCGATTGAAGCGAGACAAATAATTTCATCTTTACTAGGCAATTCTTTATCATGGGGTTGTCTACGAAATTTAGAGAAATTGAACTCATGAGATACATCCCCAAAACTTACTGTAATTGTTTCTTTTTCACAACCAATCTTATCATTGACAGTATTCAAGAAAGGTATACCGAATATAATGGGACAAAAATCATCTTATGGGGAACCAAGAACAAGAAAATCAGTAGGATACTTTATTTTCCCACACCAGACTTCAACATCTCTAACAATCCCAATTGGTGAAATAGTATCTCTATTAGCAAGCTTGATGTAACATCAATCTCCTCTAATTCAGTTGGTGCAATATCATTCATAATTTCTTGGTATAAGGTAAAAGGAATTGCACTCACACTAGCACCCACATCACATAAGCCATGATAAAAATGATTTCCTATTTTAAAAGAAACAATAGGCACGCGAACAATAGGTCTATGTTTGCCCTTAGTATCAGGTCTAGCAATTCTAGGGGCTTCATCACAGAAGTGAATGGCATGCCCATCAATATTATCAACCAAGAGATATTTAACCATAGCAATATTAGGTTCAAATTTAATTTGTTCACGAGGTATAGGTGTTCTAGTGCAACTCTTACAAACCACAGTTGAAGTTCTAGCATGTTCCTTTATCCTAACAGGAAAGGGTGGTTTCTCAATATAAGTAGTAGGGATAACATGATCATCATTATAAATAATAGCTTCTTCTTCAATTTTAATAGGTTTAGCTACTTTAACTTCAATGGGAGGATGATATTTAAACCACTTCTCCTTGGGGAGATCAACATGAGTAGCAAAAGATTCACAGAATGAAGCTACTACCTCAGAGTCAAGTCCATATTTAGTGCTAAAATCACGAACAACATCGGTGTCTATAAAGGATTTAACACAATAAAACTTAAGGCTTATACCTGACTCATTACCTTCTTCGAGTTCCCAATCTTCAGAGTTGCGTTTAATACTTTCCAATAAGTCCCATTTGAATTCAATATCCTTCTTCATAAAGGAACCAGCACAAGAAGTGTCGAGCATGGATTGATCATTACGAGAAAGCCAAGCATAAAAACTCTGAATAATAATTTTCCTCGGGAGCTCATGATTGGGGCATGAATATAACATTGACTTAAGCCTCCTCCAAGCTTGAGCGATTCTTTCTCCTTGACGAGGCCAACAATTATAAATATATTTCCGATCACGATGAACCAGATGCATAGGGTAAAAATTCTGATTAAATTCCAATTTCAATCGGTTATAGTTCCATGATCCAATATCATCACATAGTCTATACCATGTCAACACCTTTTCCTTCAAAGATAAAGGAAAGACCTTCTTCTTGACATCATCCTTGGGCAGACCTGCAAGCTTAAATAATCCACAAACTTCATCCACATAGATTAGATGCAAATCACGATGTAGTGTTCCATCTCCTCCATAAGGATTAGCTAGAAATTTTTCTATCACACCCGAAGGAAACTCATAATAAATATTTTCAGTAGGTGCAGCAGGTTGAGGAGCATCTCTTTGTGCTTCCGGTCGGGGTGAAGATACCCCGAACAAGCTCCTCAAAGGATTATTTTCCATAGTGACAAGTGGCAATAAATTTCAGCATAGTATATAAATTTTTCCTTACCAAGTTCCACTTACCAAAGGCGCTTGACTACCCGGCAACAGCGCCAGAAAAGAGTCTTGATGACCCACAAGTATAGGGGATATATCTAGTCCTTTTGATGAGTAAGAGTGTCGAACCCAATGAGGGGCAGAAGGAAATGACAAGCGATTTTGAGTAAGCTATTCTCTGCAAGCACAGAAATTAGCGATAACAGATAGTTTTGTGATAAGGTAATTTGTAATGGGTAACAAGTAACAATTGTAACTAAGGTGCAGCAAGGTGGCCCATTTCTTTTTGTAGCAAAGGACAAGCCTGGACAAACTCTTACATAAGAAAAGGCGCTCCCGAGGACACATGGTAATTTATGTCAAGCTAGTTTTCATCATGCTCATATGATTCGCGATCGTTACTTTGATAATTTGATATGTGGGTGGACCGAAGCTTGGGTGCTGCCCTTACATGGAAAAACCTCCCACTTATGATTAACCTCTCTCGCAAGCATCCGCAACTACGAAATAGGAATTAAGATAAATCTAACCATAGCATTAAACATATGTATCCAAATCAACCCCTTACGAAGCAACGCATAAACTAGAGTTTAAGCTTCTGTCACTCTAGCAACCCATCATCTACTTATTACTTCCCAATGCCTTCCCCTAGGCCCAAATAATGGTGAAGTGTCATGTAGTCGGCATTCACATGACACCACTAGAGGAGAGACAACATATAATTTATCAAAATATCGAACGAATACCAAATTCATATGATTACTTATAACAAGACTTAGCACATGTCCTCAGGAACAAACGTAACTACTCACAAAGCATATTCATGTTCATAATCAGACGAGTATTAATAATCATTAAGGATCTGAACATATAATCTTCCACCAAATAAACCAACTAGCATCAACTACAAGGAGTAATCAACACTACTAGCAACCCACAGGTACCAATCTGAGGTTTTGAGACAAAGATCGGATACAAGAGATGAACTAGGGTTTGGAGAGGAGATGGTGCTGATGAAGATGTTGATGGAGATTGACTCCCTCTCGATGAGAGGATCGTTGGTGATGAGGATGGCTTCAATTTCCCCCTCTGGTAGGGAAGTTTCCCCGGTGGAATAGCTCCGCCGGAGCTCTAGATTGGTTCTGTCGAAGTTCCGCCTCGAGACGGCGGAGTCGCGTCCCGAAAGGTCTGATATGATTTTTCCAGGTCAAAACCCTTCATATAGGATAAGATGGGTGTCGGAGGCCTGTCATGGGGGGCACAAGCCTATAGGGCGCGGCCAGGGGGTAAGTCGCGCCCCTGGCTTGTGGCCACCTGGTGGGTCCCCTTCGTTACTTCTTTCGCCCATTATTTTTTATAAATTCCAAAACTGCTCTCCGTAACTTTTCAGGACTTTTGGAGTTGTGCAGAATAGGTCTCTCAGATTAGCTCCTTTTCTAGTCCAGAATTCCAGCTGTTGGCATTCTCCCTCTTCATGTAAATCTTGTAAAATAAGAGAGAAAAAGAATAAGTATTGTACCATAATGTGTATTAACAGCCCATAATGCAATAAATATTGATATAAAAGCATGATGCAAAATGGATGTATGAGGATACTCGTTAGGACTTCCCAAAAATAGTTCTTTCATGAAAAGATTCAGCAATGCAACATTAATATCAAAGGCATCTGCACTAGTGACGGGTGGTATTGGAGTACGAATAAAATCATTATTATTAGTATTTGAGAACTCACAGAACTTAGTATTATCTTGAGATATGGTGACCAAGCAAGCAAATTAACAAGCAGGACACGTAAAATAGAGAGCAAGGATGCAAACTAGTGACAAGCTAAGCAAGCAAAGGTAAATATTTTTGTAGTCTTGATTTTTTTTTGAAACAAGCAAGATATAGCAGCAAGTAAAAAGAAGAACAAGTGAATGATAATTTGTGTGAAGTTACTTGATAGTTGGTGATGATATTCTCTGGCAACGGCGCCAGAAATCCTTCCCGGTGCGTGTGATGTGCGCTGGGTTTTCCATGAAGAGGAACGGGTCATCGCAGCATAATGCGGGTAATTATTTACCTCGATTAAGAAACCAAAGTTGATCAAACCAATAGGAATATCAATCCTCAACAGTCTTCAGCGGCTGCACACAAAAGAGAAAATAACTTGCACCCGACACGGGTAAAAGGGTTGTCAATCCCCTTGATCTCGTTATTTGCAAGCAAATGAGGTGTGTAGATAATTGTATATAGTTGTGACTTAAAAATAAAAACAAAATAAAAATAATAACAGCGAGGAAATTATAAGTTTTGTGAATATATAAGTGAATAGACCCAGGGGTCATAGTGTTCTCTAGTGGCATCTCTCATGAAAGCAACATATGGTGGGTAAACAAATTACTGTTGGGCAATTGATAGAACGTCGGATAGTTATGCGATTTTCAAGAAAATGATTATGTGTATATAGGCGTCACATCATAAAGAAAATAGGCTGACTCCTGCTCGCACCTACTACTATTATTCCACCCATCGACCGCTATCCAGCATGCATCTAGAGTATTAAGTAAAACAAAGTAATGCTTGGGGATTGATGACATGATGTGAGACAAACTAAACTCAAAAATATGAATAAACCCCATCATTTTATCCTTAGTGGTAGCAACACAAAGATGCATCTTGTCCCCTTGTGTCACTTGGATATAGAAATTCGCCAGGTTGAACCCAGTACAATGCACATCCACCAGTGAAGAAAGATCAAACTACTTGGACAAAGCAATTGAATAGATCAGATAGATTCACGAAGCTATGATGATCATGCAAATAAGAATCATAAAACTTAGAGAAGATTATTCATGAATAATCTGAACATAAACCCACAATTCGTCGAATCCCAACAAACACACCATACAAAAGAATGACATCGGATAGATCAAAGCGAAGATGCGATGATTATTTTATTGGAGATCAACACAGAGAGGGATAGCCATCTAGATACTAACTACGGACCCGCGGGTCTGTGGTGAACTACTCACACATCATCACAAGGGCACCAAGGTTGATGAAGAGTCCCTCCATGATCGATCCCCCTCCGGTAGAGTGCCAGAACGGAGCTCCAGGTGTTGTCGTCATGGAACAAAGACTTGCAGCAACGTAAAAAGTGTTTCACCAATATGTTTAGGGTTTCTCGAATATTTGGGAACCGATAGGATACAAAACGAGGCAAGAGGGGCCACAGGGAGGCGACAAGGCATCAGGGTGCGGCCACCCCCTGGCCGCGTCCTATTGCCTTGTGGGGTCCTTATGGGGCTTCACGTCTCCTCCCAAAGCTTCTAGGTCTCTTTTGGTCCATAAAAATCATAAAAAAGTTTCGTAGCAATTGGACTTCGTGGTACTGAAAACCTAGAAACCAAAAACACGCATAAAACAACAACTGGCATTGGGCACTGGGTTAATAGGTTGGTGCTCAAAAATAATATAAATTGGTGCATTGTGAGCCAAAGAGTATCTTAAGATGATAATATAACAGCATGGAACAATAAAAAATTATAGATACGTTGGAGACGTATCAAGCATCCCCAAGCTTAATTCCTGCTCGTCCTCGAGTAGGTAAATGATAAAAATAGAATTTTTGATGTGACATGCTATCTAATATGTAATATTTTGCATGTATTATCATTAAGTAACAACGAATTAACAAACATCAACATAGTAATAATTATAAGCACAAACAACAAAATCATCAATCTTTCAAACTATACGATCCTAAAAGAATGTTTTACCCCCATTAATCTTTCATATTAGCAAAACATGGCTCCATCTTCACCACACTAATACAAATGTTAAGCGCCACGGTGTCCAAGTCATGCAATTGGAACATACTTTTTCAAAGTGAATCAACTTTTTATTCTTCACGATATACATGAGTGTGAGCCATGGACATAGAATATGGTGGAATAGAATATGGTGGTAGATATAAAAGGGGAAAATTGGAGAAGATAGTATCACATCAACTAGGCATACCAATAGGCTATGAAGATGACCATCAGTAGATGTCAATGCGAGGAGTAGGGATTGTCATGCAAATGATGCACTCGAGCTATAAGTGTATGAAATCTCAAATGAAGCTAAGTGGGGTGTGCATCTAAATTGCTTGCTCATGAAGACCTCAGGCATTTGAGGAAGCCCGTCATCGGAATATGCAAGCCAAGTTTATAGTAATGATAATATGACTCCCACTATCATATGAAAATGACATATCATGAGACTTTCTACATGAGGAACATGGTGCCACTTTGAGGCACAAGTGTGGTAAAGGATGGTAGCAAAGTCCCTTCTCTCTTTTTCTCTCATCAATTTTTCATTTTTTATTATGGTGGGTACATTTGGCCTCCTCCATTTTTTAATTTTTTGTCTGGAGTTTCTTCCAGACTTGTGGGGGAATCATAGTCTCCATCATCCTTTACTCCGTGGGATAATGCTCTAATAATGATGATCATCACACTTTTATTTACTTACAAATAATGAAAGCTCAATATGAATACCTATGGGAGTGTACTAGGATGTGCGTTAGTGTGACATGTATAAACAATGTAATGAATGATGGATTCGCCACAAATGCTATGTCAACTCTATATGATCATGCAAAGCAATATGATGATGAATGGACTAGTCATATGATGTAACGGTGAAATTTGAATGGCAATATATGTTGGAATGGCTATGGAAATGCCATGATAGGTAGGTATGGTGGTTGTTTTTAGTAAGAGAAATAAAGGTTTGTGTGTGATAGAGCATATCATGCCACGTGGTTTGGATGCACCCACGAAGTTCGCACCGATCCTCGAGGTGAGAATGGGGAATGCACGGTACCGAAGAGGCTAGCAAAATGTGTGGAGGTGAGATTGCGTATGTCCATGGTTTCGCATTAGTCATGAAGAAATCATATACTTATTGCAAAGTTTTATTAGTTTCATCACAAATCAAAGCACTACCCGCATGCCCCGTGGGAGAGGATTGGGAGGAGTTAACCATAGCGCGACTCCGACTCGAAACAACAGTAGGATTTCAACGAGGAATAGAAATGCCCATAGATCCCCACCATGACTTTTTAATATCCAGAGAAACAAGGAATTGTCACCTCTTAATACCGCTACTTCTACGAATCAACAATGATGCACTCACACCGTTTTCATATTACCACATCAATATCATTAACCCATAATTTCTTTTTATGTGCTACATGATGGTTTTGATTATCATCCAATGGGTACTTATTATTTTTGGACTAGCTTTATGACCCATGCAAATTACCGTTGATGTTTATTAACTCTCAAACAAATATAAGTCAAGAACGAGAGTTTAAATATTACTATAACATCTACATGCCACCGTGCTAAAAAAGATATAAGTGAAATACTATAGCAATTGTTTAGCTCAAAAGATATAAGTGTAGCACAAAGAGTATTCTAACAAATCATGATAAATGTGTATCTCTCTCAGGTTGGTGTGTCCAGAAAAAGATGATTGTGTTATACTAAAAATGAAAAGAAAACTAAAGCAAATTACACTCCAAGCAAAACTTATATCATGTGATGAATAAAAATGTAGCTTCAAGTGACATACCGATGGATTGAGATCAAAGAGGGGATGCCTTCCGGGGCATGCCCAAGCTTGGACACTTGAGTATTCCTAGAATATTACCTTGGGGTGCCTTGGGAATCCCCAAGATTAGGCTTTTGATTCTGCTAATTAAATTGTCCATCGCGATAACACCCAAAACATGAAAACTTCAATCACACAAAACTCAACAGAACTTCGTGAGATCCATTAGTATAAGCAACATAACAAATACTTAGGTACTGTTGTAAATTGATTCATATTTCATTATTGCATAATAGGTACTGTACTCTAACTTCTCCATGGGTTATCCCCCCTCCCCCGCCCCGATACAATTCACAGCATCATCAAAACAACCAAACTGTGCAAGCAAAAATTAGAATCTGTCTAAAATAGAACAGTCTGTAGTAATCTATAATGAACCTATACTTATGTAACTGCAAAAATTATGAAAAATTAGGAATATATGAGGATTTTGTACATAAATATTGTGTAATAAATTAATTTTACAAATACATTCCAATAAAATAATATAAATTCTGGAGTGGACATCAATGTTTCTGTTTTTGCACCATATCAATTATACTTGTCATACAAGTCATCCCAACGGCTTTACTTGGCACGAACACTAATTTGAACATAAAAACACAATCATTACATAGGCAATAATCATGTCATCACACCAAAGAGAAAGTAAAATTCAAAAAGTTAAGATACTATTGGGTTGCCTCCCGACAACCGTTATTGTTTTATGCCCCTAGCTAGGCATAATGCATATGATCAAGTGTTGTCATCTTTGACATCAAGCTCCTCAATAACACAACCAAGAATAGTGGAAACCATAGGAGACTTCAAAATAGGATCTTTTATCTGGTTTACAAAGTTGGGATGCACACTAATCATTTTTGGATCTTCGTCCCTTTTTATAGGAGTGCTAATGTCTTTAGGAACATACATAAATTTGGGACTTTTACTATGAGAGATACTAGCATTAATTTTGGAGGGTGTGAAAGCAGACCCTAATTTATCAATAACCTGCTCCTTTTTATCAATCCTATTCATACTTTTTTGTATTCTCTCATTGATAATAGTATCTTTCTCCTTCAAAGTTTTCAAAGTCATTCCTACCAATGAACCAAATTGAGTAATATGATTATGAAGCTTTTTGTCTAACTCCTCAATTTGTTCAGTGGAAATTTTCTTTTCAATAGAGTCAAGCCTATGCATTACATCTTCCAATGTCAAAATATTTCCATTAACAATGGTGGGAGGTGATCCCACAATATTTTCAATAGTAATATAGGCATCCAAAGTGTGACACATTAAGAAATTACCATCGGTGATGGTGTCAAGGACAAACCTATACCAAGTTGTCACACCCGCATAAAAATTACGAAGCAAGGTAGTAGTGGATTCCTTATGAATTGATCTATTTTGATCATTGCAAATCCTATACCAAGCATATTTGCAATTTTCTCCTCCCCTTTGTTTGAAGTTAAACACTTCATTTTCTGAAGTGAGCAAGAGAGAGGAGGGACTAGCCATAGTAACAAGCAAAGATAGATATTTTCGTATTTTTTATTTTTTTAAGAAAGAAAGATATAACAGCAAATAAAAATAAGAACACGTGAATGATAATTTGTGTGAAGTTACTTGATAGTTGGTGATGATATTCCGTGACAACGGCGCCTGAAATCCTTCCTGATGCTTGTGATCTGTGCTGGGTTTTCTGTGAAGAGGAACAGGTTATCACAGCACAAGGTGGGTAAGTATTTTCCTCAATTAAGAAACCAAGGTTTATCAAACCAATAGAAATATCAATCCTCAACCGTCTTTAATGGTTGAACACAAAAGAGCAAACAACTTGCACCCAATGCAGGCAAGAGGGTTGTCAATCCCCTTGATCTCGTTATTTGCAAGCGAATTAGGTGTGTAAATAATTGTAGATAGTTGTGACTTGCAAAATAAAATCAAAGAGAAATAGTAACATCGAGGAAATTACAAGTTTTCTGAATATATAAGTGAATAGACCCGAGGGGCATAGTGTTCTCTAGTGGCATCTCTCATGAAAGCAACATATGGTCGGTAAACAAATTACTCTTGGGCAATTGATAGAACAGTGGATAGTTATGCGATTTTCATGGCAATGATCATGTGTATACAGGCATCACATCCATAAACAAATAGGCCGACTCCTGCCTGCACCTATTACTATTACTCCCCTCATCGATAGCTATCCAGCATGCATCTAGAGTATTAAGTAAAACAGAGTAATGCAAGGAGAATGATGACATGATGTAGATAAAGTAAACTCAAGCAATATGAATACACCCCATCATTTTATCCTTAGTAGGAACAACACAAATATGCATATTATCCTCTTTTGTCACTCCGATATAGAAATTTGCCAGGTTGAACCTACCACAACGCTCCTCTCTTACCAAAGAAATATCGATCTAGTTGGACAAACTATTTCAATAGATCGGAGAGAATTATGAAGCTATCATAATCATGCACATAAGAATCATATAAGTATTAAGAGGAGACTCAAATATTTATCATGAATAATCTGAACATAAACCCACAATTCATCGGATCCCAACAAGCGCACCACACAAAAGGAATTACATCATATGGATCAAAGCGAAGATGCGATGATCATTGTAGTGAAGATCAAAGAGAGAGAGATTGACATCTAGGTACTAAATATGGACCCATAGGTCTGTGGTGAAGTACTCACACATCATCGTCAGGGCAGCAAGGTTGATGAAGAGGCCCTCCGTGATTGATCCCCCTTCCGACATGGTGCGGGAAGAGAGCTCCAGATGGCCTCCCGTCAGAACAGAGACTTGTGGCGGCGTAAAAAGTGTTTCGGGACTCGCTTGGTGTTGTTTAGGATAGATGAGAATTTATAGGCCAAAGAACGGAGTCGGGAGGGCTATGAAGGAGGCACAAGCCATCACGACGTGGCCCCCCAGGGCGCGCCCTCTTGGCTTGTTGGCCCCTCGCGAGGTCTCTAGCCTTCTTCTGATGCTTGTTGGTCTTCTTTTGGTCCATAGAAAATCACCAAAAAAATTCAGGGCAATTGGACTTCGTTTTGTATGGAAAACCTGAAAAGTGAAAACACGCAGAAAACACCAACTCACACTGGGTACTGGGTCAATAGGTTGGTGCTAAAAATTAATAAAAATTGGTAAATAAATACCCAAAAGTAATCCAGAATAATAATATATCGGCATGGAACAATAAAAAATTATAGATATGTTGGAGACATATCAGTGTACCTTTGACGCCAATCACACACGCTATTCTTCAAAACATCATGTGTAATATATGACACCATAGCACACGGTTTATTAATTCTAAATGTGTGAAATGTAATTTATTTACCTAATAGCTTTTTTATTTTATTTATTATTACAATTGGAAATTTTAAATTTTAAATTATAAAATATGGATTTCAGATCCATCAATACATACCCTAATTACAATGGTTCGACAACCATTGCATAAATCAAAAACTCAGTACATGTTCGATGGTTACATAGTTCGCAAAAGATTAAAATATGATGAACCACAATATATGGTACTAGAGGAAGTAAAGGTGAATAGAGAATTGTAAATCCTTTCGGTTGTTGATGGTGTTGAAGAAGCGGAATACCCATAATGGGCCCTACTCCAAGACGAAGGTGCACACAGCTTTTGTCCAACCCCTTGTGATGATTGCCCGTCCATCCTTCACCGCCTTCAAGAATACTTCTAGATCATTACCATGGTAGCATGAATTATATACTATAACCTTCATTGCCTCCACTTTGGTCAGGTAGTTTGCAAGGTAATCTTGAGTAAATTCCTTCGAAAACCACTGAAAAGAGACAACTTTCAGGTATTCATGTTTAATAGAGTAACTTGTTCTGGGCAGGAAAAGTAGGCAATAGATTACTTACCATCCTAAAGTTCAATAATATCCTGGTTAAAGTGTAAATAAAGAGTTTAATTCCAATCATGTGTCTCTTGTGCCTAACAATTTTTTTAGTTTCCTCACTTGATGCTTGTTCATGTTTATCTCATTGCCCCATATGCATAGGGGTCGAAGCATGGATTAGTACCTCTGACATATGTACCTACAAGCAACAAATAAATGTTATATCCTAAGCTGCAATTGCACAAATCATGTAAAATACTACAATGGGAAGTGACTAACCTCGAGTAAACAACAGTATCACGCATTGTAGCCCTACATAAGCACATAGCAAGGCGTGTTAAATACAACAGGTTAACATCCAAAAAAATAACAAATGTTAATTAAATGACAATATCTCCGGTGAATTTTCATTGTGAGGATTAGCACGATAGCAAAGGGACAGGTATTGGTGAAATTGAACTGGACGGTTTATACTTGGTAAATCCCGAGGGGTAGTTGCTCGGGCACTTCATCTCGGCCAGAGCCTGCCAAAGTCGGTGGCGAGGTGTTCCCGTGGGTCGAAGCATGGATTAGTACAGCTAACATATGTGCCTACAAGCAACAAGTAAATGTTAGAAGCTAAACTGCAATTGCACAAGTGATGTAAAAAACTATAAGATATTGGGATGTGGCTAACCTCGACGGTAAACAACATCATCGTGCATTGTGACCCTGCGTACGTACATGGAAAGGCATGTCAACTACAATAGGGTTAACATCCACCAAAAATATCTAATGGTAATTGAAGGACCATGTCTCCAGTGATATCTTCATTGTGAAGAGTAGCACGATACAGAATGGAAAGCATAAAAAATGGATATAATTGTTCACTACATCAGGCTTAACAACAACCTAGCATAGGTTTTGTAAGTTTGTAACTGGTATTGGTGAAATTGAACTGGCCAGTTCCTACTTAAACAACACAGTGCGCATAACTGAAATAAACAACGCTTGTGTTAATTACAAAGTATAGGCAATCTAACATGGCGATTAAAACTTGTACTCGTGAAACTAAAATTGACACGATTAAACATTCCAACTGGCATTGGTAAAATTAAACTAGACAGTTCATACTTGGTAAATCCATAGGGGTAGTAGCTTGGGCACTTCATCTTGGCCAAAACCCGCACCAAGTTGGTGGCATCGGCGGCAAGGTGTTCCTCCACGTCGACACACACAGCGACCACCACGCCATCGACCACCATGAGCTCCTTGAACTCTATGTGATATGTGGTTGGGCTTATACATGGATGCTCGGTGATATGGGGTGGTGGTGTGGATGCATGAGGGTAGTTCATAGGCTCCATCTGAGCAATCAGAGCAGGGAGGTGATGGAAATTGGTGGTTACCTCACTAGATCGACGAGCAAGGCTAGGGTAGAACATAGATTTGGTTGCGGTGGCGGTCCGGTTTGGGATGCAGGGAGAGGGTGGGGGATAGGGGGAAATGTGATGCGTGGGTATGGGGTGGGAGTAATAACTTCTGAAATCGCGTGCCTACTAAAAATTGTGCTGCAAAATGAAGCACATCAAATAGTCGTGTGCGAGAAAAGAGAAAATTGGTGATCCCACATTGGAAAAACTGTACACTCGATGAACGTACTTAAATTTGCAGATCATAATTTTCTCTAAAAACTACCAGTAGGTGTAAGTACTAGTAATTGGATGTTGATAATTAATTAAACAAACATTCAGTCGACACACACGCAAACTACTTCTCTTGTGATGACGAGACACACTCGCCATCGGCCTTATCGGCGGCAGCCCACACCGAGCTTGGATCTCCAACCAACTCTCGTCAATGTCTTTGGTAGCTACCACCATGATTGATATGTCTCTAATGTATCTACCATCATGTCGCGCCCTCTCCATCCCCCCCCCCCAAGGTCGCGGCCTGAGAGCTTGTGGGGCCCTCGACACTCCTTCGACCCTAATTCCAATCCTATAAATTCATATTCGTTGAGAAAAAAAATAGGAGAGAAGTTTTCATCGCATTTTATGAGACAGAGCCGCCGCCGCCTCTTGTTCTTCCTCCGGAGGACTGATCTGGAATCCGTTTGGGGCACCGGAGAGGGGATTCATTGTCATCGTCATCACCAACCCTTCTTCATCAACACCACCATGATGCTCACCACCAGGAGTGAGTAATTACATTGTAGGCTTGCTGGACAGCGGTGAAATTGGATGAGATTGATCATGTAATCGAGAAAAGTTTGATAGGGCTTGATCCCTAGTATCCACTATGTTCTGATATTGATGTTACTATTACTTTGCTATGCTTAATGCTTGTCACTAGGGCCTGAGTGCCATGATTTCAGATCTGAACCTATTATGTTTTTGTCACTGTAACAGTGATTTTGATCCTACCTTGCAAGTTATAATTACATATCACGTGTCTTGATCCGCATACCCTGATACGTCTCCATCGTATCTACTTTTCCAAACTCTTTTGCCCTTGTTTCGGACTCTAATTTGCATGATTTGAATGGAACTAACCCGGACTAACGCTGTTTTCAGCAGAATTGCCATGGTGTTGTTTTTGCGCAGAAATAAAAGTTCTCGGAATGACCTCGAAATTTACGGGGATTTTTTGTGGAATATATAAAAATACTGGCGCAAGAATCAACCGGAGGGGTGGAGCATGGAGCCCACAAGCCCACCAGGTCCCCCCCTGGCCGCGCCTGGCAGGCTTGTGGGGCCCACGTTGCTCCACCGCCTCCAATCCCAGCTCTATTAAGTCCCTTTCGTCCGGAAAAAAATCAAGGAGAAGAGTTCATCGCGTTTTATGATACGGAGGCGCCGCCACCTCCTGTTCTTCCTCTCGAGGGTGGATGTGGAGTCCGTTCTGGGCTCCGGAGAGGGGAGATCGTCGCCATCGTCATCACCAACCTTCCTTCATCGCCAATTCCATGATGCTCTTCACCGTTCGTGAGTAATCTCATAGTTGGCTTGCTGGACGGTGATGGGTTGGATGAGATCTATCATGTAATCGAGTTAGTTTTGATGGGATTGATCCCTAGTATCCACTATGTTGTGAGATTGATGTTGCTGCTACTTTGCCATGCATAATGCTTGTCACTAGGGCCCGAGTGCCATGATTTCAAATCTGAACCTATTATGTTCTCGTCAATATATGTGTGTCCTTGATCCTATCTTGCAAGTTGTAGTCACCTACTATGTGTTATGACCCGGCAACCCCGGAGCGACAATAGTCGGAACCACTCCCGGAGATGACCATGGTATGAGGAGTTCATGTATTCACTAAGTGCTAATGCTTTGTTCCGGTTCTCTATTAAAAGGAGAACCTTAATATCCCATAGTTTCCATTAGGACCCCGCTGCCACGGGAGGGATGGACAATAGATGTCATGCAAGTTCTTTTCCCTAAGCATGTATGACTACACACAGAATGCATGCCTACATTACATTGACGAACTGGAGCTAGTTACATATCTCTCCGTGTTATAACTATTGCATGATGAATACCATCCGGCATAATCATCCATCACCGATCCAATGCCTACGAGTTTTTCCTACTGGTCCTTGCTATGTTACTTTGTTGTTGCTGCTGCTGCTACTGTTACTCTGTCGCTACTGCTATTACTGCTGCTACTGTTACTCTGCTGCTACTGTTGTCACTTTGCTGCTACTGGTTACTGTTGCTACTGTCGCTATCACACTACCTTGATACTGATACTTTTCTGCAAATACTAACTCTTTCAGGTGTGGTTGAATTGACAACTCAACTGCTAATACTTGAGAATATTCTTTGGCTTTCCCTTGTGTCGAATCAATAAATTTGGGTTGAAAACTCTACCCTCGAAAACTGTTGCGATCCCCTATACTTGTGGGTTATCAAGACTATTTTCTGGCGCCGTTGCCGGGGAGGCATAGCTATATTCTCTGTGTCACTTGGGATTTACGTCTGCTGATCACTATGAGGAATCCGAAAGATCCAAGAACTAAAGTCTTGCCCTCAACTACGAGGACAGGTAAGGAACTGCCATCTAGCTCTGCACTTGATTCACCTTCAGTTATGAGTAAGTTTGCGACACCACCTCCTGCTAGAAATTTTGATGTGTCGCCTGTGCTTGATGATGCTACTTCTGTTGTCCATGATGCTTGTGATGATGCTATGCTTGATACTGCTTTGCCACTAGGTGCATTCCTTGATGCACAAATTGCTAGAGTTGCTGCTAGATGTGATGATACTTCTAAAACTGCTGAGATTATTGAAGTAGAGCCTGCTATTTTGCCTATTAGAACTAGCTCTCCTAGATATGAATTTCCTGATATGCCTGAGGGTTATGTTATGGAGGGAGAGATAGTTGAGGACTTTCTTGCATGTAAGGATAGCTATGATGTTGAGAAATTACTGCGCAAGTGGAAAGAAAAATCTCTAAACGCTAGGATGAAATACGACTCGAAGTTTGCTACTTCGCCTATCTTTGTGACCGATAAGGATTATGAATTCTCTATCGACCCTGAGTTAATCACTCTGGTCGAATATGATCCTTTTCACGGTCATTAGTCTGAAACGGTTGTAGCCCATCTTACCAAACTGCACGATATAGCCACCCTACTCACTAGTGAGGAAAAGATCCGCCACTACTATATCCTTAAGTTGTTTCCTTTCTCGCTAAAGGATGATGCTAAGACTTGGTTCACTTCTCTTGCTCCTGGTTGTGTGTGTAGCCCCCAGGATATGATTTACTACTTCTTTGAGAAATATTTCCCAGCCCATAAGAAGCAAGCTGCCTTGCAGGAAATATACAACTTTGCGCAAGTTGAAGAAGAAAGTCTCCCACAAGCTTGGTGGAGGCTCGTCCAGCTACTGAATGCTTTGCCTGATCACCCTCTTGAGAAGAATGAAATACTTGATATCTTCTATAATGGACTAACCGATGCTTCTAAAGACCACCTAGATAGTTGTGTTGGTTGTGTTTTTAGGGAACGAACCGTAGAACAAGCTGAGATCCTATTGAATAACATCTTGTGCAATGAGAATGCTTGGACTATTCTCGAACCACCTCCTAAGCCAACTCCGAAGAAAAGAGGTATTATATTCCTCAGTCCTGAAGATATGCAGGAAGCTAAGAAATCTATGAAAGAGAAAGGCATTAAATTTGAAGATGTCAAAAATCTACCACCTATCGAAGAGATCCATGGTCTTGATAACCCGATACAGGTAGTAGAAGTAAATTCTCTGCGTAGATTCAATGAGAGTGATATTCCTTTTGATAAATCTGCTAGCTTATGCCTGGATGAATTTGATAACTTTGTTGCCAAACAACAGAGTTTCAATGATTATGTTAGCAGACAATTGGAACAGAATGCTCGTATGCTTAGTCATTTAAGTGCTTGTGTGGACAGAAACGTCAATGATCTTAAGCTCTTGAGTAAACATGCCTCTATGGTTACTCTCAAGTAGAACAAGTACTTAAGGCCTGGAATGACTTGCTCAATGAGTTGAATGACAATTCTGTCAGAGTCGTCACTAGAGGCAGTAGAATGACCCAGGAACCTTTGTATCCTAAGGGTGATCCTAAGAGAATTGAACAAGATTCTCAAGGAGTTAGCACTGATGCACCTAGTCATCCTAGGAAGAAGAAGAAAGATGATAGGAACTTGCACGCTAGCAACCCTGTTGTCGCTACACGTGAGAGTCCAAACGATGTCTCTGTTTCTGATGCCGAAACACAATCTGGTGATGAACATGAGCCTAATGATAATATCAATAGTGATGTTCATGTTGATGCTCAACCGATGAATGATAAGGATGTGGAGATTGAACCTGTTGATCTTGATAACCCACAGCCTAAGAATAAGAGATACAATAAGAACGACTTTGCTGCTAGGAAGCATGGTAAAGAAAGAGAACCATGGGTTCAGAAACCCATGCCCTTTCCTCCCAAACCATCCAACAAAAAGGATGATGAGGATTTTGAGCGATTTGTCGAAATGATTAGACCTGTCTTTCTGCAAATGCATTTGACAGATATGGCTGAAAATGTCTCCGTATGCTAAGTACATGAAGGATATTGTTACTAATAAGAGGAGGATACCTGAGGTTTATACTTCCACCATGCTTGCTAATTATACCTTCAAGGGTGGAACTCCTAAGAAACTAGGTGATCCCGGAGTTCCCTCTATACCTTGCTCCATTAAAGGCAACTACGTTAGAACTGCTTTATGCGACCTTGGAGCCGGTGTTAATGTTACGGCTCTCTCTCTTTATCTTAGACTTGAACTGGATAAGTTGACACCCACTAAAATCTCTCTGCAAATGGCCGACAAACCAACTGCTTTCCCTATCGGCATTTGCGAGGATGTGCCTATTGTGGTTGCCAACATCACTATCTTAACAGACTTTGTTATTCTGGATATTCCCGAGGATGATGCCATGGCGGTCATCCTTGGAATACCCTTTTTAAACACTGCAGGGGCTGTTATAGATTGCAACAAAGGAAATGTCACTTTCCATGTCAATGGTAACGAGCATACGGTGCACTTTCCGAAGAAACAATATCGAGTACATTGCATCAATGCTATCGAAAAAACTTCATCGATTCTTATTGGGAGCTTTGAATGTCGTATACCTACTGTCAAGATGAAGTATGATTTGCTTGTTGGGGATAAGCACATCCCCATTGAGGTAACCTAGTGACTATTCAAAAATTCTCCGTTTTCTTTTGCGATTCGAAAAAGTTTGTCAAGGAGACTTGATCAACCTCATTGACGGATTTCTTTCGATGACCATGAGAGGGATGAATCGAGGAGTCACAAACCTCTGTTCCAAGCTTTCACTTTCGGTTGCTTAGAAGAAAAATGATAGATTTAGTTTAGTTTTCCCCGTTTTCTGCTTTTAGCATCCCGTAGAAAAGTACCCCGAAAATAAAAGTTCTCCGGATGTCCTGAAAATCAAGTATGATTTTTTCTGGAATTTTTGAAAAATTCTGAGACGGGGAGCTAGTCAGGGGGCTGCACCAGTGGGCCACAATCCCTAGAGGCGCGGACACCCCCCCTGGCCGCGCCTACCACGCTTGTGGGGCCCACGTGTACCCCCTCCACTTATTCTAGCTCCCATCTCCTTCTCCTACCTCCAGAAAAAATCGTTTCGCAGCTCAAACCCGTGTTCTTGCTCTTCTTGCTGCGATTTTCGATATCCTTGTGCAAAGCCCCATTTACCAAACTGTTTTGGGGAAATTGCTCCTTGGTATGTGACTACTCCATTGGTCCAATTAGTTTTTGCTCTAGTGTCCTATATGTCGCGTATTTTTGCTGCCTTGGTGACCCTGTTCTTGAGCTTTGCATGCTAATTTTAGCTGGTCCCAAGTAGTTTTGATGCGTGATATGGCCTCTAGGCACTTGTCGGAGTAGTTTTCATTGAGCCTTGTTCACTTTTCCTTAGAGTCACTAAAAATTTCAGAAAATTTCAGAGATAGAAAAAGGAAAAGATGAGGAGGTTCTTAAGAGGCTCTTCAAGCCGTGACCCCAAGGATGATGAGAATGAGAAGAAGAAACCCAAGTATCCGGTCCCCCGAGTTGCAGAAGTTCGAGCGTGCGAGTGGCCAAGCGATGTGTTCTTACGCGCCGCTGAACTTTATGAGGACTTTTACTACTTGTTGGGGAACGCAGGCCTTACCGCCTTCGTTGAAGATAAGTGCCCGCAATACCTCCTCCTCACTAATATTTTCGTGCAAAGCTTTAATTTCTACCCAAGGAAGAATCCTCCTATGGTTGAGTTCAAATTGTATGATATCCCCCAGCGCATGTCACTTCAGGATTTTTGCAATGTTTGCAAATTACCTTATGTTGGGGATATTCATGAACCTCATCCACAGGACTTGGAGGCTTTCATAGATACTATTGTTGTAGGAGAGGAGAGAGGAGTGTCTTGCGCTAGAGCTGCTAGCATACATTTTCCCGTGCTTCGATACTTCTCATTATTCGTGGGAAAATGTTTGATTGGCCGTGGGAAAGCTAGGGCCCTTAGCTCCCCAGATCTTGCGGTCTTGCACGAAGCCCTTTATAATGATAAAACTTATAGCTTGGGCGCTATAGTAGCTCAACGGTTGAACATGAACCATTATAAAGGCGTTGTCTATGGAGGTATCTATGCTACTCGTCTTGCTAGACATTTTGAGATACCTATTAGACTGGACAAGGAAGAAGAGATTCTTCTTCCCGAGAGATATCTAGATTATGATAGCATGGTTCGCCATGACTTTCTTGATGGAGATATAAATAGTAGGATGATTTATAACCTGGTATTTAGTCAGGGTACTCGTGAGACTATTACTTTGCCTACTCCTTCTTTGTTCAATCTTCATCTAGGCAGGTACATTATTATGCCCTCGGACATATACGCATATTGGGGCATAGCCCAGCCACAGGCGCCCGTGCCCGAGCTACCAGTCGAGTACCAAACGCCAGTTTATCAGTGGGAGTCAGAGGAGCTCACACAACAGTGGCACCCTCAGTACACTCCGGAGTACCCCGGAGCGGGTTATTTCCCTCCTTGGGAGTAGACTAACTTAGGCCAAAAGCCTAAGCTTGGGGGAGTATGTGTTTCTCACTGACTTTATATTCTTGCTCACACTTTCACTTTGTTAGTCGGTGTTCACACCTTGCCACTGTATCATCCATGCTAGTTTGTTTCTTTTTCTCGCTTTCTTCTTGTGTGTTTGTCTAGTTTGAGAAAACCCAAAAAGATTTCTTGTTCTTCTTTTGCTTGTTGGGAGCTTTCCCGTGTAAATAGTCTTCTTTTTCTTTGGGTCAAGGTAGAAGACCATGGTTACAATGTTTAGTGGCTCTCGCATGCATATCTGTTTATCTATCAAAGAGCCATATTACTTTGTCTTCTCCTTTGTGTTTGCCTGCAGATTCCAGCGTAGTCCAATGCACGAGCACTCTTATTATTGTTCACATCATTCGGTCGTGCAAGTGAAAGGCAATAATGACGATATATGATGAAGTGAATGAACCTGGAAAAGCTGGTATGAGCTCGATCTATTTTGTTTTTGTAAATATGACTAGCTCATCGTTCCTGATTCAGCTTTGTTGTGAGAGAAACGTGTTTGCAATGACAACTTAGAGATCATAGTTTCTGATGCCATGCTTAATTAGCTAGGAGCTTATAATGGTTTGTCTTGGATGCCAACATGAATCTTGAGATGATTATGATGTAGTATGATAGGATGGTATCCTCCTTTGAATGATTCAAGTGGCTTGACTTGGCACATGTTTACGCATGTAGTTGAAACAAAATCAACATAGCCTCTATGATATTCATGTTCATGGTGATTTATGTCCTACTCATGCTTGCACTCGATGTTGGTTAATATCAATGCATTTTGATGACTGTTGTCGCTCTCTAGTTGGTCGCTTCCCAGTCTTTTGCTAGCCTTCACTTGTACTAAGCGGGAATACTGCTTGTGCATCCACTTCCATAAACCCAAAGTTGTTCCATATGAGTCCACCATACCTACCTATATGCGGTATCTACCTGCCGTTCCAAGTAAATTTGCATGTGCCACTCTCTAAACCTTCAAGAAGTAATCTGTTTTGCATGCCCGAACCGCTCATGTGGTGACAGGGGGCTATCAGTATCTTCCATGCTAGGCGTGTTATCCTCGATATGTGTTTATTCACTATCATTCACGAGAAAGGGGCCGGTAATTGGAATGCCCAGTTCCATGCTCAAATCAAAAAGATAATTGCAAACAAAACTCCCCCTAGATTGTTGTTGCTATGGACGGCACCCGAGTACTCGGCTAGTCGTGGAGTGTGATTGATCGGTGGTGGGGGAGTCAAAACTTTACTTTTCTGTTTGGGAACCGCCTATAGCATGTGTAGCGTGGAAGATGGTGAAAACTCTTGGTCATTGCGTTGACAATGAAAGCATGTCACCCAAAATTATTATCTCTGTTTTCAAAGCTTGAGCTCTGCCACCTCTGCAAATCAATGCTTCCCTCTGCGAAGGGCCTGTCTATTTATGTTTCTGTTGAGTCATCCTCTTCTTATAAAAGCACCAATTAGAGAGCACCTCTGTCATTTTTATGCTTTGCTTTTGACTGATATTGATTATGAGTGTGATTGAATCTTCTTTGCCATGAATTACAATGTTTAGTCAGCCCTTGGTCTTTGAAGGTGCTCTGCATTTATGTTTTGCGGTCTCAGAAAGGCTAGCGAGATACCATCTGTTTAAACTGCTTCATGATTGTTTTGATTGAAGTGTTGACATTTGAACCTTATTATTATTGCTCGCTAGTTGATTATGCCATTGATATGAGTTTACCATGATACCTAGATGTCATTTTCTTATGTGGTTAGCTTGTGATCTTGCTGAAAATCTGGATATGAGTTAGACATAGTTGCAACAACAAGATCAAACAGAATTCGTAAAAGTTTTTCTTTTGTCTCTTTCAGTTTGTCAACTGAATTGCTTCAGGACAAGCAAGGTTTTAAGATTGGGGGAGTTGATACGTCTCCATCGTATCTACTTTTCCAAACTCTTTTGCCCTTGTTTTGGACTCTAATTTGCATGATTTGAATGGAACTAACCCGGACTAACGTTGTTTTCAGCAGAATTGCCATGGTGTTGTTTTTGCGCAGAAATAAAAGTTCTCAGAATGACCTGGAAATTTACGGGGATTTTTTGTGGAATATATAAAAAATACTGGTGCAAGAATCAACCCGAGGGGTGGAGCGTGGAGCCCACAAGCCCACCAGGCGCAGGGCCCCCCTGGCCGCACCTGGCAGGCTTATGGGGCCCACATTGCTCCACCGCCTCCAATCCCAGCTCTATTTAGTCCCTTTCATCCGGAAAAAAATCAAGGAGAAGAGTTCATCGCGTTTTACGATACGGAGGCGCCGCCACCTCCTATTCTTCCTCTCGATGGCAGATGTGGAGTCTGTTCTGGGCTCCGGAGAGGGGAGATTGTCGCCATCGTCATCACCAACCTTCCTTCATCGCCAATTACATGATGCTCTTCACCGTTCGTGAGTAATCTCATCGTAGGCTTGCTGGACGGTGATGGGTTGGATGAGATCTATCATGTAATCGAGTTAGTTTTGATGGGGATTGATCCCTAGTATCCACTATGTTTTGAGATTGATGTTGCTACTACTTTGCCATGCTTAATGCTTGTCACTAGGGCCCGAGTGCCATGATTTCAGATCTGAACCTATTATGTTCTCATCAATATATGTGTGTTCTTGATCCTATCTTGCAAGTTGTAGTCACCTACTATGTGTTATGACCCGGCAACCCCGGGTGACAATAGCCGGAACCACTCTCGGAGATGACCATAGTATGAGGAGTTCATGTATTCACTAAGTGCTAATGCTTTGTTTCAGTTCTCTATTAAAAGGAGAACCTTAATATCTCGTAGTTTCCATTAGGACCCCGCTGCCACGGGAGGGATGGACAATAGATGGCATGCAAGTTCTTTTCCCTAAGCACGTATGACTACATACGGAATACATGCCTACATTACATTGATGAACTGGAGCTAGTTACATATTTCTCCGTGTTATAACTGTTGCATGATGAATACCATCCGGCATAATCATCCATCACCCATCCAATGCCTACGAGTTTTTCCTACTGGTCCTTGCTATGTTACTTTGCTGCTGCTGCTACTGTTACTCTGTCGCTACTGATGTTACTGCTGCTACTGTTACTCTGCTGCTACTGCTATCACTTTGCTGCTACTGGTTACTGTTGCTACTGTCGCTATCACACTACCTTGCTACTGATACTTTTCTGCAGATACTAAGTCTTTTAGGTGTGGTTGAATTGACAACTCAACTGCTAATACTTGAGAATATTCTTTGGCTTCCCCTTGTGTCGAATCAATAAATTTGGGTTGAATACTCTACCCTCAAAAACTGTTGCGATCCCCTATACTTGTGGGTTATCATACCCCA
Source organism: Hordeum vulgare subsp. vulgare (assembly GCF_904849725.1). Classification (NCBI taxonomy): domain Eukaryota; kingdom Viridiplantae; phylum Streptophyta; class Magnoliopsida; order Poales; family Poaceae; genus Hordeum; species Hordeum vulgare. The sequence goes on along the minus strand of NC_058524.1, from coordinate 92,838,655 downwards.
AGGTGACAATAATTGGGATTCTTTCCATTGATTGTCGTAGTTTGAGGAGTTCATGTATTCACTATGTGTTAATGCTTTGTTCTCACTCTCTATTAAAAGGAGGAATTAATATCCCTTAGTTTCCAATAGGACCCCGCGGCCATGGGATGGTAGGACAAAAGATGTCATGCAAGTTCTTATTACAAGCACGTATAACTATATACGGAATACATGCCTACATTATATTGATGAATTGGAGCTAGTTTTGTATCGCCCTAGCGTGTAAGTGTTATATAATCAATGTCATCTAAATCATTATTCACTGCTTATCCATGTGCCTACGCATTACATATATTGAATCTTGCTAAGTTACTACTATTGATGTTACTGTCACACTTGCTACTGAATTGCTCCTACTACTACTGTTACTAAAATTGCTGCTATCACTGTTACTGCTACTACTATCACTTACTATGCTACTAAATATTTGCTGCAGAAGAATATCCCAAGTGCGGTTGAATTGACAACTCAACTGTTACAGCCAATAAACATTCTTTGGCTCCCCTTGTGTCAAATCAATATATTAGGGTGAAATACTACCCGTGAAGACTGTCGCGACCCCCTACACTTGTGGGTTATCAAGATCTTTTTCTAGCACCATTGTCGGGGAGCATAGCTCTATTTATTGTGTTGAATTGAGGATATTCGATTGCTATTATGAAGAATCCGAAAGATAATTGAACCAGGATCGTCCCCTCTCGCACGAGAGGAGGTAAGGAATTGCCATCTAGCTCTGTTTTAGATTCACCAATTGTTTTGAATCAACTAGTTACACCGCCACCTGTTGCTCGACCTGATATGCCACATGAATTTGATGATACTACTTCTGAAATTAATGATGAGACTACTGTTACACATGATGAAACTGAAATTGTGCCACTAGGAGAATTACTTGATGCTCATATTTCTAGAGCTAGTGAACTTGAAAATGTTGAAACTGATGAAGACTTTGAATCACTTGCGATACGCCATCCACATAATAGATATGAACTACTTTATGTACCTGAAGGTTATGTTATGGATGGTGAAGTAGCTAGGAACTTTCTTGCTTGTGATGACAGAGATGATTTGAAGAAACTACTAGACAAACTAAAATAAAAATCTCTGATGGAGAAAATGAAATATGATTCTAAATTTGCTACTTCTCCTATACTTGTCACCGATAAAGATTATGAATTTGCTATAGATTTTGAACTGATTCCTATAGTGGAATCCGATCCTTTCCATGGCTATGAAAATGAAACTGTGGTAGAACACCTCATGATGCTAAATAATATTGTTTCCCTGTTTACCAATGTTGAAAAGATGCAATACTATTATATCCTTAAGCTCTTTCCTTTCTCGCTGAAAGTAGAGGCCAAGGAATGGTTCCTTTCTCTTGCTCCTAGTTGTATGCGTAGTCCCCAAGATATGATGCGTTACTTCTTTGAAAAATATTTTCCTTCTCATAAGAAACAAGTTGCCTTACAGGAAATATATAACTTTGCTCAAATTAAAGAAGATAATCTCCCTCAAGCTTGGGGAGGATTCTCCAGTTACTAAGAGCTTTGCGTGATTGTCCTCTTAAAAAATAAATTCTGGATATCTTTTATAATAGACTAACAGACCCTTCTAGGGATTTCCTAGATAGTTGTGTTGGTTGTATTTTCAGGAAAATAACCATTGAACAAGCCGAGAAGCTATTGAATAATATGCTGCAAAATGTTGATGATTGGGCACTCCCCGAACCACCACGTGAACCTATCCAAAAGAAGAGAGGTATTCTATTTCCCAGTCCTGGATATATGCAAGAAGCAAAAAGAACTATGAAGGAGAAATGTATTAAAATTAAGGATATTAAGGAGTACTCCCTCCGTAAACTAATATAAGAGCATTTAGAACACTAGTTTAGTAATCTAAACACTCTTATATTTGTTTACAGAGGGAGTACCACCGATCAAAGAAATACATGGACTTGATATCCTGGCACAGGTAGTGGAGGTAAACTCTCTCAGTTCCTTTAATGACAATGATATACCTTATTCTAAGACTCCTGATCAATGCATGGATGAATTTGATAATTACATTGTTAAGCAAGAGCACTTCAATAACTATGCTAAGAGTCAATTGAGAAATAATGCCATGATGATAAATCGTTTGAGTGACTTGATGGTTAGAATTGCTAATGATGTCAAAGGTGTAGGTAAACATGCCTCTATGGTTCACACCCAACTAGATCAAGTAGCTAAGTCACAAAATGATTTTCTTACCAAGATGAATAATATTAGCGACGAAGGTGTTAGAGTAGTGACTAGAGGAGGTAGAATGGCTCAGGAACCTCTTTATCCTGAAGATCACCCTTAAAGAATTAAACAAGATTCTCAGAGAATGAATGATGATACAGGTAGTCCTTCTAAGAAGAAAAATAAAAAATGATAGGACTTTGCATGCCCCTAGTGAAACTGGTATAGAAAAACCTATATAGAATCACAATGATGTTTCTATTTCTCATGCTGAGACACAATCTGGTAGTGAACATGCACCTAGTGATAATGAAAATGAAGATGAGAATAATAGGGTGCGTGTAGATGTTCCTCCTGAAAGTAATAAAGATCACGACAATGATATAGAAATAGAACCTGCTCGGGGTCTTGATAACCCATCTCCTAAGAATAAACGCTATGATAAGATAGACTTTGTTGCTAGGGAATATGATAAGGAAAGAGAACCATGGGTTCAAAAACTTATGACATTCCCTCAAAAGTCTTCTAAAAGTAGGGATGTGAAGATATTGAATGCTTTACTGAAATGATTAGACCTGTATTTTTGTGCTACCGCTTAACTGATATATTGAATATGCCCATGTATGCCAAGTATATGAAAGATATTATTACCAACAAAAGAAAGATACGTGAAACTGAAATTGGCACCATGCTTGCTAATTATTCTTTTGGTGGTAGAGTACCTAAGAAGTTGGGAGATCCTAGTATCCCCATTATACCTTGCTCCACTAAGAGAAATTATGTTAATACTGCTTTATGTGATCTTGGAACCGGTGTTAGTGTTATGCCTTTTTATCTTTATAAAAGACTTGAATTGAATAAGTTTACATCTAGTGAGATATGTTTGTAAATGGCTGATAAATCCACTGCTCTACCTATTGGAATTTGCGAGGATGTTCCTGTTGTGGTTGCAAATGTTACCATCTTAATATACTTTGTCATACTTGATATGCACGAGGACGACAATATGTCGATCATCCTTGGTAGACCCTTTTTGAATACTGCGGGGGTTGTTATTGACTGCAACAGAAGTAAGGTTACCTTCAATGTCAATGGAAAGCAACATACTGTGCATTTCCATAATAAGAAAATTTTGGTAAATAATATTAACGTGATTGAGCCCTAAACTATGGTCATCATCGGAGATTTCAAATTCCTATACCTACTATCAAGAGAAAGAATTATTATAATCTTGTTGTTGTTAATATGCAAATCCCCATTGAGGTAACTTAGTGTCATACGAAAGTTCTTGGGTTTCATGTTAATCGGAATTGGTTATTAATAATACTTGATCAACCTTATTAATGTATCCTTTTCGAAAGACATGAGATTGGTGAATTTAGTTCTCACATCTGTGTGTGCCCCAATTTTACTTATTGTTCTTCTAGGTGTATAAAAATAAAATGCTATGAATTTCCTATTTTCTGAGTTTTTCGAGCACTAGAAAATGACCCAAAACTAAAAATTCTCAGACCACCTTCAAATTTTAGCACGATTTTTTTGGAATAAATAAGAATTTTTGCAATAAAAAGTGCAGCAAGGAGATGCACCTATGGGCCACAAGCCAATAGACCCCCCTCGGGCCACTACGTGATAGCTTGTGGGGCCCATAGGGGCCCCTGCCTTATCTCTTTAGGTCACTTCATCTCCCACCTCCAAAAAATTGCCTATCACCCTCCTTCCCATGTTCTTCCCTTAGAAATTGAAATTTTCAATCTATTTGCTCTGAACTCCGTTTCCGAAACTGCTTTGAGGTAATTTCTCCTTGGTATGTGACTCCTCTATCCCTCCAATTAGTTTTTGCTTTAGAAGTTTATATTTTGCTTAAATTTCTTCACTTCGTGATGTAGAATATGAGCTTGCATGTTGAAATCTTTGAGTTCCAAGTAGCATGAATGCTCGATATAGCCTCTAAGTACCCATATGAGTAGTTGCTACCAATCTTCCAGAGTTTTATTGACATAATTGTTATGGCCCAAAAATTTTAGAAATTGTGTGCACGGAGATGAGTTTCTTTAGGAAGAGCTCCTCGAGGAGGCGTAATCCTGGTGCATCTTCAAGCGAGGGCTCGACACAGCAAGCTTACATTGAGCCTCAGGCCGACCAAGTAGTCATGGCTGATGCAAAATTGTGTTGGTGGCCAAGCAATGAGTTCATCTATGGTGCAGGTATCAAGGAGGAGTTTGATCGTTTCATTTACAATACCAGCCTCACCAACTTCCTCGAAGATAAGGGTGTCCAATATTACAACCTTACACGCACTTTCACAAATGGATTCCGTTATTTCTCTAGTACCTCCGGAGTATTATTTACCCTCTATGATAAAGCCTATAGCATGAGTTTAGAAGAATTTTTCATTGCATGCAAACTCCCACTTTGGGGTTCACTAGAGAAGCCTTCACAAACTAATTATAATATGTTTGTTGAGAGCCTTTGCATTGAAGATAATAGGGGAGTAACACAGGCTAGAATTAAAAACATTCATTTTCCCTCTATCCGCTACTTTGCATTATTTAACGGAAAGTGCATAGATGGGAAACAAGATTGCGGTGTTATCTACCCATGACTTAAGCATTATTCACACTGTCGTGACTCGTGAGTGATGTCTACTACACAACTTGTTCTTGTAGACTCGTGTTGGGCCTACAAGCGCAGAGTTTTGTAGGACAGTAGCAAATTTCCCTCCAGTGGATAACCTAAGGTTTATCAATCCGGAGCCATAGGATGAAGATGGTCTCTCCCAAACAATCCTGCAACCAAATAATAAAAAGCCTCTTGTGTCCCCAACACATCAAATACAATGGTAAATTGTATAGGTGCACTAGTTTGACAAAGAGATGGTGATACAAATGTAGTAATGATACTAGATATTGATTTTTGCAATCTGAAAATATAAAAACAGCAAGGTATAAAGTAATAAAAGTGAGCATAAACGGTATTGCAATGCTTGAAAATGAGGCCTAGGGTCCATACTTTAGCTAGTGCAATCTCTCAACAATGCTAATATAATTGGATCACATAACAATCCCTCAACATGCGATAAAGAATCACTCTAAAGTTCCTATGTAGCGAAGAACATAAGAAGAAATTGTTTGTAGGGTACGAAACCACCTCAAAGTTATTCTTTCCAATCAATACTTCCAAGAGTTCATACTAAGATAACAAGTTGTCCTTTCCGATCGATCTATCAAGAGTTCGTACTAAAATAACACCATAACAAATTCAGGTTCATAATACTCAATCGAACACAATGAACTTCAAGGTGTACACCAAGATTTCTGTCGGAGAACATAGTATGAAAATGTGCAATAAACCCCTATGCCTAGATTACCCCAATATCACCTCGGGAATACGCGAGTTGATGCCACAACATATATCAAGTGAATCACTTGAATACCCCAATGTTACTATGGGTATCCGCATGCAATACATATATCATGTGCTCTCAAACATGAATATTCAATCCAACATAACGAGATCTTAAAGTGAAAGACTCAATTCATCACAACAATAGCATGGGACAAACACCATATGATCCAACTATATTAACAAGGCCATGATATATCAAAATCATGACATCTCAAGAACATGAGAGAGAGATTAAAAACATAGCTATTGTACAAACTCTCAACCTTGAGGGTGGACTACTCCCTCTTCGTCATGGCCTCTGCCGGGATGATGAAGATGCCCACCGGACATGATCTCCCTCTCTGGCAGGGTGCCGGAACGGGCTCCCGATTGATTTTTCGTGGCTACAGAGGCTTGCAGCAGTGGAACTTCTCGTCTAGGGTTATTTCTGGAGTTTTCTTATTTATAGGATTTTTGGGCGTTGGAATCACGCCAATATGGGCCATGAGGTGCCCACTAGATAGCACGCCGTGCCAGGGGGCTAGTGTGCCCTCGTGTCTAGTGGGCATCAGGGGCCCCCTACTGGTGGTTATTTGCTCCAGTATTTCTCTTTTCTTCCAAAAATATCGTCAAAAAGTTTTGCCCAATTCCGAGAACTTCTATTTCTGCACAAAAAACAACACCACGGTAGTTCTGCTGAAAACATCGTTAGTCCGGGTTAGTTCTAAATAAATCATATAAAGTGCAGCAAAACCATATAAAAGTAGTGTAAACATAGGCAAACATGGCATGAATATTTCACAAATTACTTCACAAATTATCGGTACGTTGGAGACGTATCAGTGAGCGACCCTTTAACCGTGGTGCAACTGTCGTCCAAAGGTTGCATTCTAACTCTTGCAACGGAGATTTATATGGGGGAATTTGTGCCTCCCGTGTAGCTGCACAATTAGGAGTGACACCCCAATTTAATGATCCTATTTTTCCTAATAGATATTTAGACTTTGAAGCTATACGTTATCATGAATTTCTTGTAAATCGTGCCATAAGATATGAGTACAACTTAATTTTCGATAAGTACATGCCATTGCATGTTATTTTTGCCTACGCCTGCCCTCTTTAATTTTTAGGCTCGCCAAAGATACTACGTTCTTGAGAACAAAGTACGAGAATATAATGTTGCAGTAGAAGCCGCTCACCTGGTGAAAGAGGCAGCGAGGAACGCACCAACAAGCTACCATCTCAACCACTTTCCAAACTACCAGTGGTGATTACCAAGCTAGGCAAAAGCCTAAGCTTGGGGAAATACATATTTCTCACTGACATTACATTCATGTTCACACACATCACATAAATTCCTGTAAGCGTCACTTTTGACTTCCTTGCCGTTTGTGCGATTTTTTATTCCACTCCGTTCAGTTATTTCTATACGAAATGTCAGTGTTCATCCTCTTTCATTGTATATGCATGTTAGCTTTATTTTTTCGCTTTCTTCTTGTGTGTTCGGAAAACTTTAGAAAATCCAAAAATATTTCTTACTTCTTTTCGGTTTTTATTTCATGTTCAATTAGTTGTAGTCTTAAAAGGAAACCCAACAAGATTTCCTCTTGCTTGTTGGGAGCTTTCCTGTGTAAATAAATTTCCTTGTTCTCGTTTTCCCATAGCTTAACCTTTTTGCTTAAGAAAAACAAAAACTCCAAAATTATTTCAGCTTGTTTCTATGGACTTCTTTCCCATTTGTTGAGTTATAAATGGAGAAGACCACGATGAAAATGTTGACTGGCTCGCATATGCTTTGTTGTCAATCTAACGAAGAGCCAATATTATCATGTCTTCTCCTTTGTTTAAAAATGATTTCCAGATTCCAGCTTAGTCCACAACACCCTTGCACTTTTATTATTATTACATCATTCAGCCTTGCAAGTGAAAGACAATAATGACGATATTAGATGAAGTGATCGTGGCAAAGGAAACGAGTATGAACTCTTCTTGTTTTTTTGTAAATATGTTGGCTCGTTCGATCTTGAATCAGTATATCATCAGTGAGCATGTTTGTGATGACAATTAGAGATCATAGATTTTCATGCGATGCTTAATTAGCTACGAGTTAATAATGATTTACATGCATTAAAATGGTTATGATGTGATATGGCATTATGGTATTTTCCTCCGAGTATTTTGAGTGGTTTGACTTGGCTCATGTGCAAACATGTAGTCGATTCAAAACCAATGCAGCATTCATAATGTTCAAATTCAGAGTGCTCATATCCTACTCATGGTAGTGCTCAATGTTAATTATTTCCAATGCATGTTCATGACCGTTGTTTCTCTCTAGCTGGTCACTTCACAACCTATTTCTAGCCTTCACCTGTACTAAGCACGAATGTTGCTTGTGCATCCAATATCCTAAAACCAAGTTATTCAACATGAGTCCACCATACCTACCTATATGCGGTATTACCCTTCTGTTCGAAGTAAAATTGTATGTGCCACCTCTAAAACCTTCAAATAAACATATATTTGTGCACTTGTACCGCTCATGGAGCGATGGGCAATCGGTATCTTCCATGCTAAGTAAGTTACTCTCAAGACGGACGTTTATTCACTTTCATTGCACGAGGTAGGTTGGTAACAAGGGTGCCAGTCCTTCTTAACCAAATCTAAATCAAAACAAAACTCCTTGGGCAAGAAGATATGTTGGAGGGCACCCGTGAATTCGGCTAGCCATGGTTGTGTATGCATGGTGGATAGGAGTAAAACTTTACAATTCCATTTAGGAACCACCTATAATGAGTTTAGCATGGAAGATAGTGAGAACCTTTGTTGTGATGTTGACAGTAAAGAACACCACTCAAAAATTATATTTTCATTCCTGTTTTATAAACTTGAGCTCTCACACCTCTGTAAGTCAATGCTTCCCTCTACGAAGTGCCTATCTGTTTACTTTCATGTTGAGTCATCACCCTCTTACTAAAAGCACCTGACGAGAGAGCACTATTGTCATTTTTATGCATTGAGCCTAGTCAATATTGGTTATGAGTATGACGAGGATCTTTTTTATTCTGAATTATAATATTTAATCACTGCTTGAATCTCAAATCTGTTGTGCATTTATGTTTTGCGACCTCGGAAAGGGCTAGCTAGATACCATGCCGCCATATTATAACGTGATTGTTTTGACAAATTGTTGTCATGTGAAATATCTTATTATTTCTTACTAGTTAGTTATGTATTGCCTTGATTGGATATGATGCTAAAATTATTATCATGTATGTATTTATTTATGATTTATTCTGAAAATTTGAACACTAGCTAAGCATGTGTATAATAACGAGAACAAAAGAGTTTGTAAAAGTTTTCTTTATCGCTTTTAGTTTATCAATTGAATTGCTTGAGGAAAAGAAATAAGTTAAGCTTGGGGAAGTTGATATGTCTCCAATGTATCTACTTCTCCAAACACTTTTGCTCTGATTTTGGCCTCTAATTTGCATGATTTGAATGGAACTAATCCGGACTGACCTTATTCTCAGCAGAACTACCTTAGTGTTATTTATGTGCAGAAATAAAAGTTCTCGCAATCGAACAAAAATTTTGGTGAACTATTTTTGGTATTTATAAGGATTTATGGAGCGAAGACTTGCGAGAGGGGAAGTGCCAGGGGGGCACAAGCCATAAGGCCGCGGCCCCCCAGGTCGTGGCCTGATAGCTTGTGGGGCCCTCGAGGCTCCTCTGACCCTAATTCCACTCCTATAAATTCATATTCACCGAGAAAAATAGGAGAGAAGTATTCATCGTGTTCTACAAGATGGAGCCATCGCCACCTCCTGTTCTTCCTCCGGAGGGCTGATCTGGAGTCCATTTGGAGAGGGAGATTTGTTGCCTTCCTCATCACCAACCCTTCTCCATCAACACCACCATGATGCTCACCGGCAGGAGTGAGTAATTACTTTGTAGACTTGTTGGACAACGGTGGAATTGGATGAGTTTGATCATGTAATCGAGTTAAGTTTGATAGGGCTTGATCCCTAGTATCCACCATCTTCTGAGATTGATGTTACTATGACTTTGCTATGCTTAATGCTTGTTACTAGGGCCCGAGTGCCATGATTTCAGATATTAACCTATTATGTTTTCATGAATATAAGGGTGATTTGGATCCTACCTTGCAAGTTATAGTTACCTATTATGTGTCTTGATCCGCATACCCCAAGGTGACAATAATTAGATTCTTTCCGGTGATTGCCGTAGTTTGAGGAGTTCTTGTATTCACTATGTGTTAATGCTTTGTTCCGTCTCTCTATTAAACGGATGCCTTAATATCCCTTAGTTTCCAATAGGACCCCGCTGCCACGGGATGATAGGACAAAAGATGTCACGCAAGTTCTTATTGCAAGCATGTTTGACTATATACGGAATACATGCCTACATTATATTGATGAATTGGAGCTAGTTTTTTATTGCCCTAGTGTGTAACTGTTATATGATCAATTTCATCTAAATCATTATTCACTGTTGATCCACGTGCCTACGCGTTACATATATTTAATCTTGCTAAGTTACTATTGTTGATGTTACTGTCACACGTGCTACTGAATTGCTACTACTACTACTGTTACTAAAATTGCTACTATCATTTTTACTATTACTACTATCACTTATTGTGCTACTAAATATTTTCTGCAAAAGAATATCCCAAGTGCAGTTGAATTGACAACTCAACTATTATGACCAATAAATATTCTTTGGCTTCCCTTGTCTCGAGTCAATAAATTAGGGCGAAATACTACCCATGAAGACTGTCGTGACCCCTTACACTTGTGGTTATCAGTGATCGTGATGGCAGGTGGAGGCATCACACCATTGTGGCGAGAGGTCGCCGTTCTCCTTCTCGGCCATGTCGGCGGCAACCCACCGTGCTCGAATCTCCGTCTTGCTCTCGTGTCATCGGATGTTTTGCAAACAGTTCGTTGTAAGAAAACAATTGCAGTTAAAACTTTAATTTTTGGAAAACTAATAGTATCAGATAGTACATGGTATTTTGTTTGATGTTCAAATATTTACCACAGCATACTGGTTATACGACACCACACAAGGTATCATATTTTTCACGCATGTTTTCCATTTTTCTATAGTAAAAAAATCAATAAACGACACATATATGGTTACCTCTTCACACACATGTCTTTTAAATTTTATTAATTTCCTGTAAAATAGATGAAGTGTTATTCAATGACATAATTATGATTTTTAGAATCCTTTTTTACAAAAAATTTCATGCATAGGTTGTCCGGAATTTAATTATAAGCACAAAAGGCCTAGAAAAATGCACATAAAAGCCTAAATATAGTAAATGAGCCTGAAAAATGTCAAATTTGGGCATGGTGCGTTTTAGTGGGTATGATGACCGTAGAAAAGGAATCAAGTTGTAAGGACCATGAAAATATGCCCCCCCCCCCTTTCAAGACATGGTGATTTCGCTCCCCCAATCATTAAACATCATAGGTGATGGTTCGATATATGAAGAGTCTGTATGACGACATTAGCCAAAACCTCCTCAAATATTTACCACATCATATTGAGGCCCTACCAAGGCACGACACATGGTATCATGTTTTTCAGGCATGTTTTCCATTTTTTCAGAGTTACAAAAACAATAAACTACACGTATGTGATTGCGTTTTCCCACACATATCCTTTAAAATTCTTTCAATTTCCTGTAAAATACATGAAAAGTTATTCAATGACACAATTTTGATTTTTAGAATCCTTTTTGAACACATTTTCATGTACAAAACGTTCGAACTTGAATTATAAACAGTAAATGCCTAGAAAGTGCACATAAAAGCTTAAATAGAGTAAAGAAGCTAAAAAATGTCAAATTTGAACAGAGTGCATTCTAGTGGGTATGTTGATCTTAGAAAATAATAATAATGGAGAAACAACCAAGGAAAGATGGGTTTTCGTTGAAATTTGTGATTTGTTTGGGTAGACAGTTATTTTGTCAAGACTGTGTGCCTTCTAGTACTGTGTGTGTTCACCGTACTTTGCTCTGTGTTCTGATTGGTCAAAACCCCAGCCAGAAGGATTGCACATGCGCATCATAGGATGCACTACGATTGAACGACAATCTACAACTCTCCCATCACACTCGCGGTCGAACAAAAAATTGCAATCAAATATATACAATGACATTAATCACACATGGTTCATGTTTACGAACCGTTTCCTATGCAGACCCTCAACTCCGGTCCTCTCCCCCTTCGTCCTCATTTACACTGTTGTATATTTGCTCGAGCACACACAAAAGTACAATATATATATAGATAGATAGACCATCACATATGATTGACACATTTTGCATGCATGAACAATTCAATGGAGCATTTGCATGCTCAAATTGGTACAATGCATAGTTGGCGGAGTAATTACAAAAAATAGCTCGCTATTTTACATCAATATAATACATATGAACTGTGCGCACACAAAAGTGATACTGCCCCTAACGCCGACCCAACACACACAGCTGCCATCGTCCATCGATATCGTGTCGTTCCTTGGCTCAGGAGGACAGGAGGTCGCCAAGTCGATGACGTACACCTTGATCGACTGAGGTAGGGTCAACCTCGACATTGGTGATCGTCGGTACTGCCTCGGACGCAACTCTCACCAGGACTGCCGCGTAGTCCATCGGGTCTTCGTACATCGTCCCAGCGGCCGACTAGACCCTGGCCATTACCAATGCTGCAGCAACGGTCGCAAGTCCCCCTCCCCGACGTCCGGAGTTGTGTCCTCCTCCAACTAGGATATAAGCCTACGCCTCGTGCGACGACCATTGTCGTGGTTGTCCTTGCGGCGTCGCGGTTCCTGCTCCACCGCCCGCACCATCCGACGCACTTTGCGCCGAGCCAGCAATATCGCCTACTAGTGATCCCTAGCTGCTTTCAAGGCGACCCTCACTAACCCGTTGGCTTGCTCATGTCGTGATTCCTGCCTCCTCTAGCTGTCGTTGGGAGAGGTAACGACATGGCCGTCGACCCTCAAGCCGACCATCGCGACGGCAGCCTCAATTCCGTCGTCGCCCAACTCCATCCTCTCGTCGGCCATTGAGGGTTTGACGGTATGTGTGGCAACTAGCCAAGGGATCATTGACTCGCCGCCGCTGGCCATCGCTGTGGTTATCTATAGCTAGTTGTTGCCAAGGGGGCTATGAACTTTATAATTTACTGTTGTGGCTGGCGCTTGCTCTTGCGCGGGAAGCATTTTCACAGTTTTTGAATTCTTTTTGGTGCACACATAATCACACACGAAACAAAATATAGCAATTGTCTGCAATTGTGTATAGGGTCATAAATAAATATCACCACTCTTCTCTCTCCATCATGTATGTGTCGATCAGTTCACCGTTGCCTTGGTGGCTCGCATGGATTTGGCCGTGGTAAAGGAAACCGTCTTCTTAGAGTCTGCTACCGCTCTAGTAGAGCGCACAGCTTATGACTTTCTTGTTTACGACCACTTTGAAAATCTCCGTCATGAGAGGGCCGCATGCACACCTTTGGTCGTGGATGGGATTTTCCATGAGACCAAAACTACTCTGATGGAGCAGGAGCAGAGCAATGATCGGGCCTATGAAGCTTTCAAGAACATGGTCCTTGCACGGATGTGGATCCTTTTTCCATAAAGAGGATGTACGTGAGTGCATACAATATTTTAACATCGTCGAACCAACAGGTCAGCCTCGTAACAACGCCGACGAGTAGGTATTTCCATTTTGTTGTTTTCTGAGGCTTGCTGATATGTAATGTCGCTATTATGTTGTTTAGTTGATCATGTAGGATGTTGGAATTATGCCCTAGAGGCAATGATAAATAAGTTATTATTATAATTCTTGTGTCAATATAATCGTTTATTATCCATGCTATAATTGTATTAAATGAAGACTTAGATACATGTGTGGATACATAGACAAAACACTATCTCTAGCAAGCCTCTAGTTGGCTAGCCAGTTGATCAAGGATAGTCAGGGTCTTTTGACTATGTACAAGGTGTTGTTGCTTGATAACTGGATCACATCATTGGAAGAATCATGTGATGGACTAGACCCAAACTAATAGATGTAGCATGTTGATCGTGTCATTTTGTTGCTACTGTTTTCTGCGTGTCAAGTATTTATTCCTATGACCATGAGATCATATAACTCACTGACACCGGAGGAATGCTTTGTGTGTATCAAATGTCACAACGTAACTGGGTGGCTATAAAGATGCTCTACAGGTATCTCCGAAGGTGTCCGTTGAGTTAGTATGGATCAAGACTGAGATTTGTCACTCCGTGTGATGGAGAGGTATCTCGGGGCCCACTCGGTAATACAACATCACACACAAGCCTTGCAAGCAATGTGACTTAGTGTAAGTTGCGGGATCTTGTATTACGGAACGAGTAAAGAGACTTGCTGGTAAACGAGATTGAACTAGGTATGCGGATACTGACGATCGAATCTCGGGCAAGTAACATACCGAAGGACAAAGGGAATGACATACGGGATTATATGAATCCTTGGCACTGTGGTTCAAACGATAAGATCTTCGTAGAATATGTAGGATCCAACTTTTCCTCTAGATTGCGTTTCTGTGGACCTCGGGCGGAGCCCTGCTGAGATTAGATCACCACCAACCTCTGGAGTGCCGTCACGCTGCCGGAGAACTCATCTACCTCTCCGTCTCTCTTGCTGGATCAAGAAGGCCGAGATCATCGTCGAGCTGTACGTGTGCTGAACGCGGAGATGCCGTCCGTTCGGCACTAGATCGGAGCGGATCATGGGACGGATCGTGGGACGGTTCGTGGGAAGGTTCGCGGCGCGGATCGAGGGACGTGAGGACGTTCCACTACATCAACCGTGTTCATTAACGCTTCTGCTGTGCGATCTACAAGGGTACGTAGATTTGAAATCCCCCTCGTAGATGAACATCACCATGATAGGTTTTCGTGCGCGTAGGAAAATTTTTGTTTCCCATGCGACGTTCCCCAACAGTGGCATCATGAGCTAGGTTCATGCATAGATGTCTTCTCGAGTAGAACACAAAAGTTTTTGTGGGCGGTGATGTGCGATTTGCTGCCCTCCTTAGTCTTTTCTTGATTCCGCGGTATTGTTGGATCGAAGCGGCTTGGACCGACATTACTCGTACGCTTACGAGAGACTGGTTTCATCGCTACGAGTAACTCCGTTGCTCAAAAATGACTGGCGAGTGTCGGTTTCTCCAACTTTAGTTGAATCGTATTTGACCGAGGAGGGCCTTGGATGAGGTTAAATAGCAATTCATATATCTCCACTGTGGCGTTTGCGTAAGTAAGATGCGATCCTACTAGATACCCATGGTCACCACGTAAAACATGCAACAACAATTAGAGGACGTCTAACTTGTTTTTGCAGGGTATGCTTGTGATGTGATATGGCCAACGATGTGATGTTATATATTGGATGTATGAGATGATCATGTTGTAATAGTTAATATCGACTTGCACGTCGATGGTACGGCAACCGACAGGAGCCATAGGGTTGTCTTTAAACTAACGTTTGTCCTTGCAGATGCGTTTACTATGTTGCTAGGATGTAGCTTTAGTAGTAATAGCATGAGTAGCACGACAACCCCGATGGCGACACGTTGATGGAGATCATGGTGTGGCGCCGGTGACAGAAGATCGTGCCGGTGCTTTGGTGATGGAGATCAAGAAGCACGTGATGATGGCCATATCATGTCACTTATGAATTGCATGTGATGTTAATCCTTTTATGCACCTTATTTTGCTTAGAACGAAGGTAGCATTATGAGGTGATCTCTCACTAAAATTTAAAGACGAAATTGTGTTCTCCCCGACTGTGCACCATTGCTACAGTTTGTCGTTTCGAGACACCACGTGATGATCGGGTGTGATAGACTCAACGTTCACATACAACGGGTGCAAAACAGTTGCACATGCGGAACACTCGGGTTAAGCTTGACGAGCCTAGCATGTGCAGACATGGCCTCACAACACATGAGACCGGAAGGTCGATCATGAATCATATAGTTGATATGATTAGCATAGGGATGCTTACCACTGAAACTATCCTCAACTCACGTGATGATCGGACTTGATCTAGTGGAATTGGATCATGAACCACTCAAATGACTAGAGAGATGTACTTTTTGAGTGGGAGTTTAGCAAGTAATTTGATTAAGTTAAACTCTAATTATCTTGAACATAGTCTAAGTCCACTCTGAATATATTTGTGTTGTAGATCATGGCTCATGCGACAGTCACCCTGAATTTTAATACGTTCCTAGAGAAAGCTAAGTTGAAAGATGATGGAAGCAACTTTGTAGACTGGGCTCGTAATCTTAAGTTGATCCTGCAAGCTGGGAAGAAGGATTATGTCCTTGATGCTGCGCTAGGAGATGACCACCCGCTACGGCTGACCAAGATGTTAAGAACGCTTGGTTAACACGTAAGGAGGACTACTCAGTAGTTCAATGTGCAGTCTTGTATGGCTTAGAACCGGGACTTCAACGTCGCTTTGAGTGTCATGGAGCATATGAGATGTTCCAGGAGTTGAAGTTTATCTTTCAGAAGAACGCCCGGATCGAGAGGTATGAGACCTCTGATAAATTCTATGCTTGCAAGATGGAGGAGAATTCGTCTGTCAGTGAACACGTGCTCAAAATGTCTGGGTACTCAAACCGTCTAGCTGAGCTGGGGATTGAACTCCCACAAGAGGCTATCACTGACAGAATTCTTCAATCACTGCCGCCAAGCTATAAGGGCTTTGTGTTGAACTACAACATGCAAGGGATGAACAAGTCACCCGGCGAGTTGTTCGCGATGCTGAAAGTCGCAGAGTCAGAACTCCGTAAAGAACATCAAGTGTTGATGGTGAATAAGACCACTAGTTTCAAGATAAACGACAAAGGAAAGAAGGGTAATTTAAAGAAGAGCGGCAAACCTGTTGCCAATCCGACGAAGAAACCCAAAGCTGGACCTAAGCCTGAAACGGAGTGCTATTATTGCAAGGGTATGGGTCACTGGAAGCGCAACTTCCCCAAGTATCTGGCTGATAAGAAGGCGGCCAAAAAAAAATCAGGTATATTTGATATATATGTTATTGATGTGTACTTAACCAGCTCTCGTAGTAGTGTCTGGGTATTTGATACCGGCTCTGTTGCTCATATTTGCAACTCGAAACACGAATTGCGGAATAGGCGAAGGCTGGCGAAAGATGAAGTGACGATGCGTGTGGGAAATGGTTCCAAGGTTGATGCAATCGCCGTTGGCACAGTTTCACTTCAGTTACCATCACGATTAGTTATGAACTTGAATAATTGTTATTTAGTGCATGCGTTAAGCATGAACATTATATTTGGATCTTGTTTATTGCAAGACGGTTACTCGTTTAAGTCAGCGAATAATGGTTGTTCTATTTCTATGAGTAATATCTTTTATGGTCATGCACCCAATGTGAGAGGATTGTTCATATTGAATCTTGATAGTGATAATACACATATACATAACATTGACACCAAAAGAGTTAGAGTTAACAATGATAGCGCCATGTTTTTGTGGCACTGCCGCTTAGGTCATATTGGTGTAAAGCGCATGAAGAAACTCCATACCGATGGACTTTTGGAGTCACTTGACTTTGATTCACTTGACACGTGCGAACCATGCCTCATGGGCAAGATGACTAAAACTCCATTCTCCGGAACAATGGAGCGTGCAAGTGACTTGTTGGAAATCATACATACCGATGTGTGTGGTCCGATGAGCGTGAAGGCACGCGGCGGATATCGTTATTTTCTCACCTTCACTGACGATTTGAGTAGATATGGTTATGTCTACCTGATGAAACACAAGTCTGAAACATTTGAAAAGTTCAAGCAATTTCAGAGTGAAGTTGAAAATCATCGTAACAAGAAGATCAAGTTCCTGCGGTCTGATCGTGGGGGTGAGTATCTGAGTTTCGAGTTTGGTGCTCACTTAAGACAATGTGGAATTGTTTCACAGTTGACACCGCCTGGAACACCACATCGTAATGGTGTGTCCGAACGTCATAATCGTACTTTATTAGAGATGGTGCGATCTATGATGTCTCTTACCGATTTACCGTTATCGTTTTGGGGTTATGCATTAGAAACAGCTGCATTCATTTTAAATAGGGCACCATCAAAATCCATTGAGAGGACACCATACGAACTGTGGTATGGCAAAAGACCAAAGTTGTCGTTTCTTAAAGTTTGGGGATGTGATGCTTATGTCAAAAAGCTTCAGCCTGAAAAGCTGGAACCCAAAGCGAAAAAGTGCGTCTTCATAGGTTACCCGAAAGAGACAGTTGGGTATACCTTCTATCTCAAATCCGAGGGCAAAGTGTTTGTTGCTAAGAACGGAGCTTTTCTCGAGGAGTTTCTCTCGAGAGAATTGAGTGGGAGGAAGATAGAACTTGATGAGGTTGTCGAACCTCTCATCCCTCTGGATGGTGGCGCAGGGCAAGGGGAAACCCCTGTCGTTGCGACACCGGTTGAGGAGGAAGTTAATGATGATGATCATGAAACTCCAGATCAAGTTCTTGTGGAACCTCGCAGGTCGACGAGACCGCGTACTACTCCAGAGTGGTACGGTAATCCCGTCTTATCAATTATGTTGTTAGACAACAATGAGCGTGTGAATTATGAAGAAGCAATGGTGGGCCCGGATTCCAACAAATGGCTGGAGGCCATGAAGTCCGAGATAGGATCCATGTATGAAAACAAAGTATGGACTTTGGAAGTACTACCTGAGGGCCGCAAGGCCATTCAGAACAAATGGATCTTTAAGAAGAAGACGGACGATGACGGTAATGTGACCGTTTATAAAGCTCGACTTGTGGCAAAGGGTTTTTCACAAGTTCAAGGAGTTGACTACGATGAGACGTTCTCACCCGTAGCGATGCTTAAGTCCGTCAGAATCATGTTAGCAATAGCTGCATTTTTCGATTATGAAATCTGGCAGATGGATGTCAAAACAGCGTTCCTTAACGGTTTCCTTAAGGAAGAGTTGTATATGATGCAACCCGAAGGTTTTGTCGATCCTAAAAATGCTAACAAAGTGTGCAAGCTCCAGCAATTCATTTATGGACTGGTGCAAGCATCTCGGAGTTGGAATAAACGCTTTGATGAGGTGATCGGAGCATTTGGGTTTATACAAGTGGTTGGAGAATCTTGTATTTACAAGAAAGTGAGTGGGAGCTCTCTGGCATTTCTAATATTATATGTGGATGACATATTGCTAATTGGAAACAACGTGGAGTTTTTGGAGAGCATAAAGGATTACTTGAATAAAAGTTTCTCTATGAAGGACCTAGGAGAAACTACTTACATTCTAGGCATTAAGATCTATCGGGATAGATCGAAATGCCTGATAGGACTTTCACAAAGTACATACCTTGATAAAGTTTTGAAGAGGTTCAAAATGGAACAGTCCAAGAAGAGGTTCTTGCCAGTTTTACAAGGTACGAGATTGAGTAAGACTCAGTGCCCAGCAACTGATAAAGATAGAGAGCATATGAGCACCGTCCCCTATGCTTCAGCCATAGGTTCTATCATGTATGCAATGATGTGCACTAGACCGGATGTTAGCCTGGCCATAAGTATGGCAGGCAGGTTCCAGAATGATCCAGGAGTGGATCATTGGATGGCGATCAAGAATATCCTGAAGTACCTGAAAAGGACTAAGGAGATGTTTCTCGTGTATGGAGGCGACGAAGAGCTCGCCGTAAAAGGTTACGTCGATGCAAGCTTTGACACAGATCGAGACGACTCTAAGTCGCATACCGGATACGTATTTATTCTTAATGGGGGTGCGGTAAGCTGGTGCGGTTCCAAGCAAAGCGTCGTAGCTGATTCTACATGTGAAGCGGGGTACATGGCTGCCTCGGAGGCGACTAAGGATGGTGTCTGGATGAAGCAGTTCATGACGGATCTTGGAGTGGTGCCAAGCGCACTGAATCCAATAACCTTGTTCTGTGACAACACGGGAGCCACTGCCTTAGCAAAGGAACCACGGTTTCACAAGAAGACCACACACATCAAACGACGCTTCAACCTCATCCGTGACTACGTCGAAGGGAGGACGTAAATATATGCAAAGTGCACACGGATCTGAATGTAGCACACCCACTGACTAAACCTCTTCCACGGGCAAAGCATGATCAACACCAGAACTGTATGGGTGTTAGATTTATTACAATGTAATTCGCATGGTGATGTGAGGGCTAGATTATTGACTCTAGTGCAAGTGGGAGACTGTTGGAATTATGCCCTAGAGGCAATGATAAATAAGTTATTATTATAATTCTTGTGTCAAGATAAGCGTTTATTATCCATGCTATAATTGTATTGAATGAAGACTTAGATACATGTGTGGATACATAGACAAAACACTGTCCCTAGCAAGCCTCTAGTTGGCTAGCCAGTTGATCAAGGATAGTCAGGGTCTTCTGACTATGTACAAGGTGTTGTTGCTTGATAACTGGATCACATCATTGGGAGAATCATGTGATGGACTAGACCCAAACTAATAGACGTAGCATGTTGATCGTGTCATTTTGTTGCTACTGTTTTCTGCGTGTCAAGTATTTATTCCTATGACCATGAGATCATATAACTCACTGACACCGGAGGAATGCTTTGTGTGTATCAAACATCACAACGTAACTGGGTGGCTATAAAGATGCTCTACAGGTATCTCCGAAGGTGTCCGTTGAGTTAGTATGGATCAAGACTGGGATTTGTCACTCTGTGTGATGGAGAGGTATCTCGGGGCCCACTCAGTAATACAACATCACACACAAGCCTTGCAAGCAATGTGACTTAGTGTAAGTTGCGGGATCTTGTATTACGGAACGAGTAAAGAGACTTGCCGGTAAACGAGATTGAAATAGGTATGCGGATACTGACGATCGAATCTCGGGCAAGTAACATACCGAAGGACAAAGGGAATGGCATACGGGATTATATGAATCCTTGGCATTGATGTTCAAACGATAAGATCTTCGTAGAATATGTAGGATCCAATATGGGCATCTAGGTCCCGTTATTGGATATTGACCGAGAAGTCCCTCGGGTCATGTCTACATAGTTCTCGAACCCGCAGGGTCTGCACACTTAAGGTTCGACGTTGTTTTATGCGTATTTGAGTTATATGGTTGGTTACCGAATGTTGTTCGGAGTCGCGGATGATATCACGGACGTCACGAGGGTTTCCGGAATGGTCCGGAGACGAAGATTGATATATAGGATGACCTCATTTGATTACCGGAAGGTTTTCGGAATTACCGGGAATGTACCGGGAATGACGAATGGGTTCCGGATGTTCACCGGGGGGGCAGCCCACCCCGGGGAAGCCCATAGGCCTTAGGGGTGCCGCACCAGCCCTTAGTGGGCTGGTGGGCAAGCCCAGAGAGGCCCCTGCGCAGGAAGATAGAAAATCAAAGGAGAAAGAAAAAAAGGGGGAAGTGGGAAGGAAGGGAAGGACTCCACCTTCCAATCCTAGTTGGACTATGATTGGAGGAGGACTCCTCCTCCCCCCCATCGGCCGAACCCCTTGGGGCTCCTTGAGCCCCAAGGCAAAGCCCCTCCCCTCCCCCCTATATATACGGAGGTTTTAGGGCTGATTTGACACAACTTTTCCATGGCAGCCCGACCACATACCTCCACGGTTTTTCCTCTAGATCGCGTTTCTGCGGAGCTCGGGCGGAGCCTTGCTAAGATTAGATCACCACCAACCTCCGGAGCGCCGTCACGCTGCCGGAGAACTCATCTACCTCTTCGTCTCTCTTGCTGGATCAAGAAGGCCGAGATCATCGTCGAGCTGTACGTGTGCTGAACGCGGAGGTGCCGTCCGTTCGGCACTAGATCGGAGCAGATCGTGGGACGGATCGCAGGACGGTTCGTGGGACGGTTCGCGGGGCGGATCGAGGGATGTGAGGACGTTCCACTACATCAACCGCGTTTATTAACGCTTCTGCTATGCGATCTACAAGGGTAGGTAGATCTGAAATCCCCCTTGTAGATGAACATCACCATGATAGGTTTTCGTGCGCGTAGGAAAATCTTTGTTTCCCATGCGACGTTCTCCAACATAGGAGTACGAACAATAACTTGTGCTATCATTTTCTGAATCAGGTGCTTATTACCAGGAATCCTGTCTGTTAGTATCTGTTTGTGTTATTCTCAGTCTTTTCATACAATTTAGTTTACTGACCTATTTGTTGGGCATGACATACATCTTGTTACGCCGAATTGTTTGTGTTATTTTGACTCCTTGCGTAGACTTCATCCAAGCGCACAATATGCCGTCTGTCGCAAACATCTTGATCTTTGAAAGCGATTGTGTTATTTTGGCTCATCGCAAATAGTTCATCCGAGTGACTTTATGCAACATAGATGTTGTGCAGACAGAGCAAATCACAGTACACACAGTCTAAACTACGAAACCCGTTGATGATGATTTCATCAATCGCTCACAATTATATACCAGCAAGCGTTTCTTCACAACACACACATGTTATTAGCACGAATCATATGTGTTATTCGTGGTGTTCGCACATGATTCTGATTACTGGCTTGTTTTCTGTATATCGCACACTTCTTGTTATGTCAAATCGTTTGTGTTCTACTATATCATCGCACACAGTTTATGGTAGTGAACTATGTGCCCTCTATCGCACACATCTCGATTTCGATAACCGGTTGTGTTTTAGCTAATCGTAAAGAGTTCGTATCAAAGAACTGCATGCCACAAATCGCACGCATAAGTCATTTCTGAATCGTATTTGATGGGTCAGCCATCGCACATAGTTTACGTTATTGGCGACGGAGCTTGAACTATATCATTTGCGATTCATGCATCGCACATAGTTTCATCGAAGGATCTCTCATTGATGTGTCCTCTTTGGATCATCCTGGAGTAGTGCATAGGCATTTTTTCATTTCATTTATATTGCTTGGTTTTGTTGGTTTTCTTCTTCGTTCTTTTCTAGTTTTTTCTTATATTTTTATGTGTGATTTTATTTTCATTTGTTGGCCTGTGTTTGGTTTCCTTTTCTTTATGGTTTTTCTGTTTTATTCCTTCTCCCTTTTCTTTTTGTGCCTTCACATTTCTCAACCCCTTCCCGAGTTTCTATTTAAAGAAAAAGGAATGAAAATGGTTATATTATGAAGTAAATGACATGCATAAAATAAAAGGAATTAAGATTTGGAACTGAAAAAAAGAACATAATAAGAAAAGAATAGGTTCGAGATGGCTTCAACGCTCTAAATTGCATGAAGTCACCGCCATTTGTTGCGAGTTGACTTGCTTTCTCCACCTTCAATAGGGGGCACAAGAGCAGCACATGGGCAAATGGCCAAATAAGAAGGGCCTGGTGGTGGGAAATTGGAAGGTGCATGGGTTTTTCGTTTTGATCTTTCTTGCTAAGATTTTGAAGAATGTACACAAATTTTAGGAAAAAAGTTGTGAATTTGGAAAATTTCATTGATTTTGAAAATAAGTTCCTGGGTTTTGAAAATTTTCATTGTTTTTGAAGAAAATCTCACAAATTTGAGAAAGTACATGAATTTGAAAAAAGTTCACTAGTTTTGAGAAAAAAGTTGGCGGACTTGAAAAATATTCATCTATTTTAAAAAGGGCAACACAATTAAAAAGAGATCAAATATTTTCACAAAAAATGAAAAATGAAGTTTAATAGATTGGGAAAAAATCTCCAAATTCGTGATTGTTTTCACAAATTTTATTATATTAGTTTTTAAAAAATCATGAGTTTGAAGCAGCATAAAAAAGAATAGAGGAAATAAAAAGTTGAAACATTTATTTAGGATGGATAGAGTAGAAAACGAGCCCAACACTAGGGAAGGAGTGGTGCGCCGGTTTGTGGGAGCTACTGAGCTAGGCATTAGCGAACGAGTCACTTCGCACCCGCCTTAGCCCGTGCGCATTTTGGGCCGCCCACGTGTGGTATTGTTCATTTTTTTATTTTCTTTCTTATTTAAATAATGTGCAATTTCATAAAAGTTCTGATTTTTTAAAAGTGTGATGTTAGATAAAAATACTGAGGAGATCATAAAAATGTTCATGGAATCAAAAAAAAATTGTGATTCGAAAAATATATTTGCATATTCAACAAACTTTCTCGAATATTTAAACAATGTATGGGACACAAAAATGTTCATGATTTTTATAAAAATGTTGTTGTATAAGAAACAGTTCATGAATTTGAAAAATATTGGTGATTACAATTTTTTCATGAATATTAAAAAATGTTCATGCATTCAAATAATGTTCATGAACACGAACAAATGTTCACGAATTAAAAAATATTTATGGTTTTCTTAGAAATGTTCACAAAAGATGTTCATCACTTACAAAAAAAATATCGATTCAAAAACTGTTTGCTGTTTCAAAAACAATTTTACTTCGGCAAATGTACATGCATTTAAAAGTGTTCGTAAAAAGTAAAAGCTTTATTGAATTTCAAAGATTATTTGCTAATTTATTACTTTTTGGTAGATTGAAAAAATGTGCTTGAGTTTCATATTTGTTTTCACCATTTTGTTTGCAAATTTGTATAAAATGTTCAAAAAATCTAAAATTTTCACAATTTTTTATAATATTCATGAATTTTAAATAAATAATTTGTAAAAGTAAAAAATAGCAATGATTTAATAAAAATGTATTGCAAGTCCAAAGGTGCACTTGATTTTTCTAACAACTTCAATGTTTTTAAAAAAGAAAGCAAAAGAAAAATAAAAAAACATGAAAAAAGGGAAAATGGTATTGAAAGGTCACCCCAACTTTTTGATACTCTCATAAGTGGGGAATATTCATTTATTCGAACCGAGTGTACATTTTCTGAAATGTTTTCATTACTGTATATCTCGCATTGAAATCTCCAAAACTAGATTGAATGTTAAGAGATTTTGATTTTCTTTATTAAAAACCATGATAAACCCGAAAAGTGAAAACAATAAGAAATGAAAGAACAAAAATAAAAAATGACAAAAAAGAGAAAGATAAGAACCGAGCGAGAAGCACATGCTTTCCCCACCTTTTCTCCCTTGCCCGTGCTTCTCGCGAAATTAAATATATGGACCCAAAAGAAGAAAATCAACGCTTCTCTTGCAAGCATATATTTTTTCCGTGTAATGTCGTGCTTGTTTCGGAAGCAAATAGGTGCCTCCACGAGAATCAAATATATGGTTTTTCATGAAAACACGATTATTTTTATTTTTCAAGAGCACAATTGTGCTTTTTGCGGAAGCAAATATGTGCATCAATGAAATACAAATCTATGTTTTTCAAGGAAACACATTTTGTTTGTTTCTAAGAAGCACGACCGTGTTTCTCGCGGAACCAAATTTGTGGCTCTACAAGACGTAAATATGTACCTCTGTAAGAAGTAATCTATGATTCTTATGAAAGAACATTTTTGTTTTTGTTTTTTGAGAGGCACATCTCACATGGAAGCAAATTTGTGCCTTCCCAAGAAGCACAACTGTGCTTTTCGCGGAAGTAAATGTGTGCCTTTACGAAAGGCAAATGTGTGCTTTTCATGAAAACACTTAGCTTTTCTTTTCTCGAGAAGCACAATGAAAGGACGTGGATGTCGCCTAGAGGGGGGTGAATAGGCGTTTTAAAATAATTACGGCTTAGGCTTAAATAAATACGGAAAAAAACTAACGTTTAATTTGTCAAGCACAAAACCTACAACAACTAGGCTCACCTATGTGCAACAACAATTTATGCTAAGCAAGATAAACAATTAAGTGATAGCAAGATATATGACAATAAACAATATGGCTATCACAAAGTAAAGTGCATAAGTAAAGGGTTCGGGTAAGAGATAACCGAGGCACGCAGAGACGATGATGTATCCCGAAGTTCACACTCTTGCGGATGCTAATCTTCGTTGGAGCGGTGTGGAGGCACAATGCTCCCCAAGATGCCACTAAGGCCACCGTAATCTCCTCACGCCCTCGCACAATGCAAGATGTCGTGATTCCACTAAGGGACCCTTGAGGGCGGTCACCGAACCCGTACAAATGGAAAACCTTGGGGGCGGTCACCGGTACCCGTATAAATTGCTCGGGGCAATCTCCACAACCTAATTGGAGACCCCGACGCTTGCCCGGAGCTTTACACCACATTGATTGAGCTTCGAGACACCACCAAGCTTCTAGGACGCCAAAGCATCCACGAAGAACAATATCTAGGGTACTAAGTACCAAAGGTAATAAGCTTCTCAAACTTCACTTCCACGTATCACCGTGGAGAACTCAAATCGATGCAACTAATGCAATGGCAAGGGCACACAGAGTGCCCAAGTCCTTCTCTCCCAAATCCCACCAAAGTAACTAGTGCTAGGGAGGAAAATGAGAGGAAGAACGAAGAAGAACACGAAGAACTCCAAGATCTAGACCCAAGGGGTTCCCCTCACTTAGAGGAGAAAGTGATTGGTAGAAATGTGGATCTAGATCTCCTCTCTCTTTTCCCTCAAGAACTAGCAATAATCATTGAAGGGATTGAGAGTTAGCAAGCTCGAAGAAGGTCAACAATGGGGGAAGAACACGAGCTAAAGAGATATGGTTCAATGGGGAAGAAGACCCCCTTTTATAGGTGGGGAAAAATCCAACCGTTATGCTTCACAGCCCGCACAGAGCGGTACTACCGCTCGGTAGGTTCACCAACCATGTTGAGGCCAAAAAGGATGCGAAAAACAGTCCGGCGGAGCGGTACTACCGGTGGATACTGAAACTTCTCTAACTTTCGCATACGGAGTCCGAATTCAACGAAACCAAGTTTGTTGGAAATCTAACGACATGGGCTAACACAATATTGATAGAAATATCATTAAGAAGAAAGTGAGAAAAGTCCCATAAGAAAATGGTGAGAACCCTTCTTCAAATAAGACCGGTAAAAACTCCCAACATCGAAAACATCATAGAAGATGCATATGGACTCCGTTTTCGATGAACTCGAGATTGTCATGAAGATGACCATAAGCTCTAAAACTTACAAAGAGAAACACCAAACAAGAACCAAGAAGTATGATGCAAGGATGCAAATAGTTTGAGCTCTCAACGAACGATACGATCAAGCTACTCACTTGAGAGCCCCCCTTGACAGTACGACAATCTATCCTAAAACAGAAAACCTATCAAGGGCAAACCTATACCTTGAACCTCGTCCTCTTGAGCTAGATGACGATGATCTTGGCTTCCTCAAGATGGACCACCTTTCTTGATTGTGTTGGCTTGATGAAGACTAGTTGATTGCTCCCCCATACACACTATGGGTGAGCCGCTCTTCAGCGTATCTTCACAAGTTCATTGCCACCATCCTCCACCACTTGACGTCATCCTCCATGGGTTGTATGAGATCTTCCTCTTGACGCAAGCCCATGGAAACACACCTAACCCCACATAGAACTCTCACGAATACCATGGGTTAGTACACAAATATGTAATGGACAATGCTTACCATACCATGGGATCACTTGATCCCTCTCGGTACATCTTGTACGCTTTGTGTGTTGATCATCTTGATTTACTCGTTGTCTGACGATCTTGATCAACCTTGTGTCTCTATGACCATTATTTGGATAATACCTTGAATACCACCTTGGTCATCATATAAACTCCTTGAACCCAACACATGGACTTCAAGAAGTGTCTATGGACAAATCCTATAAATATAACTTAAGGCTACCATTAGTCCATAGGAATTGTCATCAATTACCAAAATCACATATGAAGATATATGCTCTAACAATCTCCCCCATTTTGGTAATTGATGACAACCACTTCAAGAGAGTTTATATAAGGAAATAAGCATAACCAAGCGCACACAACAAAGCAATAATGCATGCGTTCAAGATGTAAATGCTTACGCAATAAAAGCAAAACCCTCTAAACATATCCAAAGTAAACTCTCTAAACTTCTCCCCCATTGGCATCGATTGCCAAAATGGACGAAAAGTTTAGAAAGCCAATATAGTAGATGGTCCTCCAAAAAGTGTGTACTTCTCAGCAAATGAGTGCAAAGAAATACACAAATACAATGATAAGTAGTTGGAGGAAAACAAACTATATTGAGGACCCAAAGGTTGCAAATAAAAGGATCATATGCCACAAAGACATACAAAAATAGAGGCAAGCAATCAAAAGATACCGGATGGAACAAACAATCATATGGCCCTTCGAACCGCATGAATAAAAGATATTATGATAAAAGGCAACATAGTGTTTTATCAAAACTAGAGAAGCTCCCCATGATTTGTGCACTAATACAAGATTTGTGTATTTGATACAAGTGCACAAAATAGGATAGTTGCTCCCCCAAAACTAATAAAAACACACAACGAGTGCAAGAAGATAGATGAGACAATAAGCATATCAGTTGCACAAAACAAATGGTTGAGCA
Organism: Hordeum vulgare subsp. vulgare; assembly: GCF_904849725.1. Lineage (NCBI taxonomy): Eukaryota > Viridiplantae > Streptophyta > Magnoliopsida > Poales > Poaceae > Hordeum > Hordeum vulgare. The sequence goes on along the minus strand of NC_058524.1, from coordinate 92,810,522 downwards.
ACATGTAAAAGAAGCAACTTAAGAATAGGCTCAACCAAAATAATGTGTGTGAGTCATGGCAAAGCACTTGAGAAGACTAAGATAAGTATGAGCATTACTCATCAACATATTCTTGATAAAATGAGACACAAAGTGCAAGACATATCATTCCCACACACACATACTATAAAATGGGTTCACAAGCTTACTAATAAACAAAATAAGAACCAACGCTTGTGACAACCCATGGTGAAGATAGGAAATAAGAACCTTGTTAAGAAGAGGGATACCAATCGAAATGGCAAAACCCTCATCAAGACAAGCATGAGGAAAATTAATCTTCATGGCCAAAGAGTGCATCAAGATGTAGGAAAATAAGATACGCACTCAAGACAAATCCTTTCACGAAGCCACCAAAAACTGAAAAAGGAGATGCAACGGTGGACGTAAAAGAAAAGAGGATATTAATTAGAGATGTAACTTCTCTCATGTGTAAAAGATTCTAAGTAGAAGACAATCATGATGATATATATCCACAAAGAAGGATGTACACACGAAATGGTTACAAGAAGGAACAAACTAGATATCCAAAAGGAAGTCGTAAATATATCAATAAGATATTTGCTTGGAAGCATAGCACATGGCCTAGTATTTTCTTATTGTACAATATGAACTTCCAACATACGAACATCAAAGACATCCCAACTAGTAATAAGACATCATCGTTCGGATGCTTTGAGAAAGGAAACAAGTACTACAAGAACGGATCAAGAGATTCATGCCATGATGCAACCTGGAAAAGAAAAAGACAGGTTTGGGCCTTTGCAAGAAAATAATGCATGAAGTAGATACTTGTTACCGAGACAACATTGGATTGATGTAGTAGATAGTTGTTCATTGATCATCCTAACCTGGCTCCAATACTCACATGGTCTCAACACCTTCCTTATAGGTGAGCCGAGCATCCAATGCATCTCCAATTGTTCCTGGAACAACAAAGACAAACAAAATGGTGCCCAAGCTCATTGGGACCAAAGAGTTAGAAAACCAACAATACATAGGACAAACTCCATATACATATGTGCACATAGATATGAATTTGAATTTCACGCACACTTTAGCCAATTTATGACAAGGTGGAGTTTCCCCTATATATTGGGTCAAAGAAAGAAAGCAAGCAAAAGAAGCTGTATATAGTATATATGCATGCTCAAGGCTTTCAAGAATAAACTCAACACAAAGTTGATAATACACAAAAAGACAAGGTATCAAGTGATAATAAGATACCGAACGAAAAACTATCACTTGAAGGATATAAATGAAAAGATACCTCAAGGAATGAGATATCCATTGACACATGCCAAATAAAAGGAAACAAGATACCAATTGAAGGAAAACAAACACGAGGTATCTAGTTTCCAAAAGAGAGCTAGGTTCCAACACACCAAACCCTCGACAAATTTTCATGATGGCACAAAGCATCATAAAGAGCAAAACTTGCCTCCCATCAACACACACTTGATGGGGATCAAAAGATTTTATGATGGGCGAGTAAAGAGAGTGTTCTAAAGAACATAGGATAGCTCCCCCAAGAGGTGTGCATTATATAGAATTTGCATTTAAATACAAAACGCACAAGATGGGATCATCACTTTCTCTATATCTATAAAAACACTAGACATGTTAAAATAGATCCACAAGAGGCAAGAAAGACAAACGAAACACAAAATCCAATGTAAAGACGATTAGCAATTCCTACCACATGATGGGAATACCAATTGTCAAGGACAAGAAGTATTTTGGAAATAATACTCATTGGTAGATCGCAAATATATCCAACATCATCTTTACCCATAAAACACAAGAAAATGACACTTGTAGAGCTAACATGCCACCTAGGAACAAGATAATTTACAATATCAACACTAAGTGGCAATACCTCAAATGTACACATTTTCTAGGCTTGTAATATGCACATAGCATATTACTCCCCCATAATGTGATAACCCAACAATATTAACAAGTGGAAAATTAAAACCAACAAGAGATAATTAATGGACCATATAGAATTTGAATTTCTCATGAGTAAGGCATACCACATAGAAACTAGATAATCTTGAAATATCAATACTAAGTGGTATTCCTCATGTATACACATTTATAGGATTGTGAGGTGTGCAAAGCACATCACTCCCCCACAATGGGATAATCCATTAATCTCTCACAAGAGCCAACAAAGATACAAACAAGATGCAAAAAGGCTCATTACAAGACTCACATGTACATGATGTGCAAACCAACATACACATACTCGATTACTCAAGATAAGCAAGTTGGAAGCACAACATATACAAACACATGCAAGGTACGAAACCACAACATGCAAAGGGGCAAGTAACTAACAATGTAAACAATTTAAGTACAAGTTATCGTAAGGAGGCACATTGGATATGAGATAGAAACTCGATAATCCAAATGACTTGGCTTGAGATAATATGAATGATGAAGACCCCTTAATTCTTCATTATGTATCCAAGTCTCCAATGTCCTCCACAAACACCTATTGATCAAGTTTGAGCTTGTTGGTCCCCAGCCACGTTGGGTCCTAAGAGGTTAGTCACAATAGGCTTGGCAACCCAAATGGTACTTTTCTTGACACCACTTTGAGTACCAACGAACTTGCAAACACATTGCCAACCTTATCCTTCCCATGAGAATAGATATCATCAATAATGATTGGTTTGGATAAATTACCTCTCGTGCAAGAAGAAGCGAAGTGACCCTTCTCACGACATAAGTAGCAACATCTACCCTTTAATTTCTTCCCTATTGATTTCTCAACATGAGGAGTGTTGGCTTGGGTCTTATTGGGAAGGGGCCTTTCTTCAACTTGTAGTTGAGTATGTGAGTGCACTTGTGGCCTCTTCCCTTGTTGCTTGTGACTTTGGGGCTTCTTCTTTAGTGGGCAAGATCTAACATGGTGCCCTTCAATTTTGCACTTGAAGCAAATAATCTTGGCCGAATTCTTGACTTGTTCTTGGCCCTTCTTCTTGAAGCTTTTGGACTTATTCTTCTTGCTGGAGTTGAATCCAAGTCCATATTTGTCATTTGGGGATTTTTGCCCGCACAAGACATTGTTGAGTGTGGACATTCCTTCATGACTCTTTTCCAAGTCTTTCTTCAAGGAAGTGACTTGGGCCTTGAGCTCTTTGATTTCCTCTACATGGTTAGTATCAACACAAGTACCAAAGGAAGTATAAGCTTCACTGTTAGAGCAACAAGGCATGGAAAGTAATTCATCACAAGATGTAGCAACATTATGAGTATATGAATTACGAGGACTGGCACATGGCAATATAGCTCTTTGACTAGAAGTAGTGCTAATGTCCACGTGAGGCTCACTCGATGTTACCTTGGTAGTAATAGCCTCATGAGCTAATTTTAGCACATTATGGGATACTAGAAGATCATCATGAGAGCTTGTGAGCATTACATGGCTTTCTTCCAATTTCCCATAATTGCTAGATAGCAACTCAAGTTGAGACCATAGCTAAACATTCTCCTTTAAAATGGATGCTTCACAAGAAGTAGAGTTAGTAGCACAAGCATCATTATTAACAATAAGAGGAGAAGGCAACTTGGCAACCTCTTTAGCATATGAAGCTTGAAGTTGAGCATGAGACTCGGTGAGTTCGATGAGCGAACTCTTAATAGCCCTTGAGCCATTTTCGAGGTGCTCATAGTCCTCAACGAGTTTAGCATGTACAACTTCAAGATTATCGTTTTTAGTTCTAAAATCATTAGCCACCTCGAGAGCTCTATCATGGGATTCCTTTAATCTAGATATTCCTTAAGAGATTACTTGGTGGTTTGTTCATTTTCAAGAGCTTGAGATAGCTCCGTGATCTCGTTAGCGTAATCATGCTCATGACCTTCCATTGTCTCAATGGTGGCCTCATGCTCCTCGAGATGAGCTTCCAACTCCTCAATGTATTTATTGCCCTCAGTGGAAATATACATGATTTCCAAGAAGTTGGAACAAGCAAGTTTATTCTTATAAAGAGATTTAAAAATCATTTCACCCTTAATTTTTAAGGATGCAATAATATCACTCTCCTCATCATTATTCTCATCCTCATTATCATTAACATCATCATCATGAGATACATTGGGATTCAAAGTAGGAGATACCTTTGAAGCCTTAGCCATAAGGCAAAAGTGAGTAACAATAGATGATGATGTAGGATCCCTTGAAGCATCATTCAAGGACACATCTTGTTCCATGGAGTGATGAATTTCCTCTACATCGTTAGCACAACAACTCTAGGAAATATATACATTTTTATCATGGCAACAAGATATAGGAAGCATATCATCATGAGATTTAGTCAAGCAGTTTTTACATGATATGCAAGGACTATCAACACAAGCATGTAAAACATTTAGAGTGCTCGAAGTGTTAACGCCCAAAGATGAAGCATTGCAATAATATACCGATGAAGGATCATCAACAATAAGCCCACTATCATCATTGCAATGATCTCCACTACTCACCATATCATTACTTTGTGGCAATCCACATGTAGGTGAAGTAGATGAAGTTGAGAAGACCACACGACCGGAGGTGGAGGGAGAACAATCATTCCCACAAATCCTGGACATACCATATTTATCTTGAAGCTTTGTCCACAACTCATGAGCATCCCGGAATGGCATGAGTTGAAATATAACTACATTGCTCAAAGCATCAAAAAGCACATTAGAAGCTTGAGCATTGAGATAAGAGTTTTTCTCATCCTCTAAAGATATATTTTGAGAATCCTTTGGAGGAAAAAAACCCATATCTACAGTTCGCTCTAAATTTGGGTCCAAGACCCGAAAGTGATTAAGCATGCGAATTACCCAAACATCAAATTTTGTGCCATCAAAACTAAGAGTGTTAGTGAATCCTAAACCCCTAGTCGACATCCTTACTCTCTAGGTGGTTAAACCTAATAAAGAGAGACCTAGCTCTGATACCAATTGAAAGGACGTGGATGTCGCCTAGAGGGGGGGGTGAATAGGCGCTTTAAAATAATTACGGTTTAGGCTTGAACAAATGCGGAATAAAACTAACGTTTAATTTGTCAAGCACAAAACCTACAACAACTAGGCTCACCTATGTGCACCAACAACTTATGCTAAGCAAGATAAACAACTAAGTGATAGCAAGATATATGACAATAAACAATATGGCTATCACAAAGTAAAGTGCATAAGTAAAGGCTTCAGGTAAGAGATAACCGAGGCACGCGGAGACGATGATGTATCCCGAAGTTCACACCCTTGCGGATGCTAATCTCCGTTGGAGCGGTGTGGAGGCACAATGCTCCCCAAGATGCCACTAAGGCCACCGTAATGTCCTCACGCCCTCGCACAATGCAAGATGTCGTGATTCCACTAAGGGACCCTTGAGGACGGTCACCGAACCCGTACAAATGGCAAACCTTGGGGGCGGTCACCGGTACCCGTACAAATTGCTCGGGGCAATCTCCACAACCTAATTGGAGACCCCGATGCTTGCCCGGAGCTTTATACCACATTGATTGAGCTTCAAGACACCACCAAGATTCTAGGACGCCAAAGCATCCGCGAAGAACAATATCTAGGGTACTAAGTACCAAAGGTAATAAGCTTCTCAAACTTCACTTCCACGTATCACCGTGGAGAACTCAAACCGATGCAACTAATGCAATGGCAAGGGCACACGGAGTGCCCAAGTCCTTCTCTACCAAATCCCACCAAAGTAACTAATGCTAGGGAGGAAAATGAGAGGAAGAACGAAGAAGAACACGAAGAACTCCAAGATCTAGACCCAAGGGGTTCCCCTCACTTAGAGGAGAAATGATTGGTGGAAATGTGGATCTAGATCTCCTCTATCTTCTCCCTCAAGAACTAGCAAGAATCATTGAAGGGATTGAGAGTTAGCAAGCTCGAAGAAGGTCAACAATGGGGGAAGAACACGAGCTAAAGAGATAAGGTTCAATGGGGAAAAGACCCCCTTTTATAGGTGGGGAAAAATCCAACCGTTATGCTTCACAGCCCGCACAGAGCGGTACTACCGCTCGGTAGGTTCACCAACCATGCTGAGGCCAAAAAGGATGCAAAAAACAGTCCGGCGGAGCGGTACTACCGCTCCTGGAGCGGTAGTAAAAAATTACTACCGCTCCGGGGGCGGTATTACCGCTCCGGGGGTGGTACTACCGCTCGCACGAGGAGCGGTACTACCGGTAGATACTGAAACTGCTCTAACTTTCGCATACGGACTCCAAATTCAACGAAACCAAGTTTGTTGGAAAGCTAACGACATGGGTTAACAAAAGCTTGATAGAAATATCAATAAGAAGAAAGTGAGAAAAGTCCCATAAGAAAATGGTGAGAACCTTCTTCGAATAAGACCGTTGAAAACTCCCAACATCGAAAACATCATAGAAGATGCACATGGACTCCGTTTTTGATGAACTCGAGCTTGTCATGAAGATGACCATAAGCTCTAAAACTCACAAAGAGAAACACCAAGCAAGAACCAAGAAGTATGATGCAAGGATGCAAATGGTTTGAGCTCTCAACTAACGATATGATCAAGCTACTCACTTGAGAGCCCCCCTTGACAGTACGACAATCTATCCTAAAACAGAAAACCTATCAAGAGCAAACCTATACCTTGCACCTCGTCCTCTTGAGCTAGATGATGATGATCTTGGCTTCCTCAGGATGGACCACCTTTCTTGATTGCGTTGGCTTGATGAAGACTAGTTGATTGCTCCCCCATACACACTATGGATGAGCCGCTCTTCAGCATATCTTCACAAGTTCATTGCCACCATCCTCCACCACATGACGTCATCCTCCATGGGTTGTATGAGATCTTCCTCTTGACGCAAGCCCATGGAAACACACCTAACCCCACATAGAACTCTCATGAAGACCATGGATTAGTACACAAATACGTAATGGACAATGCTTACCATACCATGGGATCACTTGATCCCTCTCGGTACATCTTGTACGCTTTGTGTGTTGATCATCTTGATTTACTCTTTGTCTGAAGATCTTGATCAACCTTGTGTCTCTATGACCATTATTTGAATAATACCTTGAATACCACCTTGGTCATCATATAAACTACTTAACCCAACAGATGGACTTCAAAAAGTGCCTATGGACAAATCCTATAAATATAACTTAAGACAACCATTAGTTCATAGGAATTGTCATCAATTACCAAAACCACATATGGAGATATATGCTCTAACACACAACCACGTCTCCACGAAAAGCAAATATTTACTTTTCATGAAGGCATAACTTTTCCTACCCCCCAAAAAATATTTGTTCTTAAATCTTAAAAACAAACGAAAGGCACAAAAAACTCGAAAGAAACACATATGAACCTGAAAATATGTACACAAAAAATATCTAAAAATGTATGTGTAGGACACATCTAGATGTGATATAGTTATTGCACATTTAAATGACTAAATCAAGCATAAAAGCGAAAAGGAAAAAGGAAAAGAAAATATTCACATGAATCTCCATGTAAGATCAATGATATAAGACTGAAATGTGCAATACTTATCTTAAATTTAGATGTTTTTAGCAAAACCGAATCCAAAAATAACACCAGCACGCACCATTTGGCATACTTTCATTCGATACACCAAAAGTGCCCCTGGATAGGGATGATAATGGATACCCATTACCCACGTACCCTGTGGGTAAAAAACCTATTGAGATGAGGGCATGAGTCAAAAAATAACCATGTGTACATAAACGGGGAAAATTTGTAACTCATCGGGTATACTGGGTGTGGGTAGTTTAGTCTAACCCATACCAGTGTACCTATGTACCTGCATATAATTTGAAAAATAGGCATTCAATATTACTTATCCATATATTAAACGTATTATATGTACATAAATCCTGTAGCTAGCCCACGTCCAGAGTGTGTTGCTATTTACGAGTATGTGTTGTTGTCATGAATTGTTGTTTTTTTATACATTATCATTATAAGTTGTTGTTTTTAACTATGTAATACTTGAATTGGTGTGTTGTAAATCCGGATAATTTTACCAGCGGGTACCCATTTACCCTGACAGGTGATGGGTCTATGAAAAAATTATATCCATGATGGGTATGGGTACAAGTGATGGAGTAAGGTTTGGGACGACGGTTAAGGGTATGGGGTGGCTCCACCCCGCCCGCCAGCGCCCGCAACCACTAATGGAAGGGATGGCTGGGGATGAGCCATATGGTGATACACTGATACTCGGCATGGCATCTCTATCCGTCACCGATCAATGATGGACATGCATGGGTTGATGGAGTAGGCAGCATATTCCTCTTTGTTTTGTGCGTGCACACATGTGTTGTTTTTTCTTGTCTGGATAGCAATGAAAATGAAAGTTCAAGGGTAAGTGCTTGCTTGCCCCCATGCCATGGAGAAAGTGTTCACACACGATTAGTGATCATGCATGTCCGCTCTGTCTTTTTTTTAGAAAAGGAGGATTACCTCCGGCCTCTGCATCAGCACGATGCATACGACCCCTTTATTAAACAAGCAAACAAAGTACGGTTCAACATAGTCTTGATAAAATGAAATTAAGATGGAAAATTAAAAAGAAAAGTGCCACAACCGGCAAAATAGGCCTAGATGTCTATTCATCTATCCTATTAGTGGACTGTCATCCAAACCGGTTGAAGATATCCCGTGCTACCGTCTCCCATCGGATAGACCCAGTAACCATAGGCTCCCTGGTTTCCACAGGAGTGAGTAATGACCAGGTACGGATCGATGCAGCAGCTCTGTGTAGTACCTGCGAATAATGTATATTTGTATATCTGTCAAAAACCACATCATTCCTAGAGTTTCAGATAGCTCACATAAGTGCACAAACTCCAATACGAATGTGTTTAGCAATACTCGAATCAACTCCATCTAGCCACGTTCCAAATAACGTATCAATACTGTCCGGAGGTATAATATTAAAGGCTATGTGAACCGTCTGCCAAAGAACTCTCGCAAGTGGGCATTGGAGAAATAGGTGTGAAATATTTTCTTCTCTATCGCAAAAACAACACCTAGTACTACCCCCCAATTTCGTTTAGCCAAGTTATCCTTAGTTAGAATGACCTTCTTGTGCACAAACCACATGAAGACCTTGATCCGCTCTGTCTTTTAGTGTAGTGGAGGCTTTTTTTCATAGATGAAGAAACGGACTATAGTACCGGTTAAAAAAGACCTTTAGTTCTGGTTTACCAACCAGAATTAATAAATAGAGACTAAAGCCCCCCGCCCTTTAGTCCCGGTTGGTAACTATAAAGCAAGAAAAAAAGAGATTGTTTGTTGCATAGATTCTCATTGACAAAACACATATTTATACATGTACATGGGATAGGATTAGCCAATAGAACAGCCTAACTACCCGAGCAAGAAGGGAGGGAGTGGGCGAGTGGGTTAGCTAATCCTATGCATAGCTAACAGAATGGCTGTGGGCCGCGATGTGGACGGCTCCTTCAACACCCCCCGCATGCGAAGCATCGTCGAAGACGTAGAGGCTGGATCGAAACTCTTCGAAGACCGACACCAGCAGCCCCTTAGTCATAACATCGACGAATTGCTGAGAAGTAGGCACATGCATGAAGAAAACAGACATCCCCGAGCGCAACGTTTTCCCGTACAAAACGTATGTCAAGCTCAATATGTTTGGTCCGTCGATGGTGCACCGGGTTGACGGACAAGTAGACAGCTGAAATGTTGTCGCAGTAAACGACGGTGGGGCGACGGACAACACAGTGCATCTCTCCAAGGAGATGCCGGAGCCAAGAGCACTCCGCCACGACACGGTACTCCGCTTCGGTGCTCGATCGAAACACCGTCGGTTGTCTTTTGGACGACCATGAGATGAGCGACGAGCCGACGTAGACCCACTAGCATGATGTAGAGTGTCAGGTATCGGGGCAGCCGGCTCAGTCCGCATCAGGGTAGACTACGATGTCAAGCGAAGCAGGGTGAGCCCCAACGACGGAGTGCCGCGGATGTACCGCAAAATCCGTTTCACCAGAGCCCAGTGCACGTCCCGTGGCGCGTGCATGTGCAAGCACACTTGCTGAACTACGTATATCAGGTCGGGGCGGGTGAGCGTCAGGTATTGGAGAGCACCGATGATGCTGCGGTAGAAGGATCCGTCCGAAAAAAGAGTGCGACCTTGCAATCGTCCATCCCGACACCCGAGCGCTGGTGTTGACCGCCCAAGTCGGCCGTACTCATCTGATTACTACGTCCTCGTCGCGTCGACCTTGCCTTCCTCCGTTGCAGACGTGCTGACGTCTGTCCATGCTGCTCTGGGCGATCCTCGGTAGCATGCAGCCATGCGCGAAGAGTTTGACACACTGCTTCGGAACAATACTTGGCACCTCGTGCCGCGACCCCGCGGTGCCAACATGATCAGTGGCGACCCGAGACTAAAAGTTGTTGGCAGCAACCCAGTGCATATTGACACATCAAGATATGACTCATGAGCTTTGGATACTAGTGTGATTAATTTGGATGTCGTCGATGAACAAGTACTAGAAAAACATGACCTATCTTGTGCTTTTTATTCTAAAGTTTCCAAGAAAGTTATGCTCCAAGTTCTTTCACGGTATGGAGAAAAAGATTTGCCATGTTCCATTGATTAAGAGAGTGTCACCCATATATAAGAAAAGAGAGGTAAGGAACAAATACGTAACCCCATATAGAACTCTCATGAAGACCATGGATTAGTACACAAATACGTAATGGACAATGCTTACCATACCATGGGATCACTTGATCCCTCTCGGTACATCTTGTACGCTTTGTGTGTTGATCATCTTGATTTACTCTTTGTTTGAAGATCTTGATCAACCTTGTGTCTCTATGACCATTATTTGAATAATACCTTAAATACCACATTGGTCATCATATAAACTCCTTAACCCAACATATGGACTTCAAAAAGTGCCTATGGACAAATCCTATAAATATAACTTAAGACAACATTAGTCCATAGGAATTTTCATCAATTACCAAAACCACATATGGAGATATATGCTCTAACACACAACCACGTCTCCACGAAAAGCAAATATTTACTTTTCATGAAGGCATAATTTTTCCTACCCCCAAAAAATATTTGTTCTTAAATCTTAAAAACAAACGAAAGGCACAAATAACTCGAAAGAAACACATATGAACCTGAAAATATGTACACAAAAAAAAATCTAAAAATGTATGTGTAGGACACATGTGGATGTGATATAGTTATTGCACATTTAAATGACTAAATCAAGCATAAAAGCGAAAAGGAAAAAGGAAAAGAAAATATTCACATGAATCTCCATGTAAGATCAATGATATAAGACTGAAATGTGCAATACTTATCTTAAATTTAGATGTTTTTAGCAAAACCGAATCCAAAAATAACACCAGCACGCAACATTTGGCATACTTTCATTCAATACACCAAAAGTGCCCCTGGATAGGGATGATAATCGATACCCATTATCCACATACCCTGTGGGTAAAAAACCTATTGAGATGAGGGCATGAGTCAAAAAAATAACCATGTGTACATAAACGGGGAAAATTTGTAACTCATCGGGTATATTGAGTGTGGGTAGTTTAGTATAACCCATACCAGTGTACCTATGTACCTGCATATAATTTGAAAAATAAGCATTCTTACTTATCCATATATTAAACGTATTATATGTACATAAATCCTGTAGCTAGCCCACGTCCAGAGTGTGTTGCTATTTACGAGTATGTGTTGTTGTCATGAATTGTTGTTTTTTTTATACATTATCATTATAAGTTGTTGTTTTTAACTATGCAATACTTGACTTGGTGTGTTGTAAATCCGGATAATTTTACCAATGGGTACCCATTTACCCTGACAGGTGATGGTTCTATGAAAAAATTATATCCACGATGGGTATGGGTACAAGTGATGGAGTAAGGTTTGGGACGACGGTTAAGGGTATGGGATGGCTCCACCCCTTGAAGGTGACCGTAAGGGGTAAACGTACAGTTAGTTGTTCTCTAACTAGCGACATGAAATAGGTTTCCCCAAAGGGACTCCTAGTCGGCATTTCCTATTCAGCGCCGGTTTCTTTCGTATTCAGCTAACCGGCGCCTACAACCACGCTAACTGGGCTCGGCCCATTTACATTCGCGTGTCCATTCAAAAATTAGAATGTAGTAGGATTCGAACCAAGGAGCGCCGGTTTCTTTCGTATTCAGCTAACCGGCGCCTACAACCACGCTAACTGGGCTCGGCCCATTTACATTCGCGTGTCCATTCAAAAATTAGAATGTAGTAGGATTCGAAGCTCCCCATTTACATTCGCGTGTCCATTCAAGAATTAGAATGTAGTAGGATTCGAACCAAGGAGCTCCTGGTCCAGTGCGAAGAGTAGTAACCACCAGGCCACGGACAGCTGATGTGCTTAGATACGTAATTGTTTTTCCTTATCATCGTTTCTTCCGCTTTCTTGCTTTTTCATTCTCTTTTTCCTTTTTTTCTGTTTTCTGTTTTCGTTTTTGTTTTCTTTTTAATTTTCCTTCTTTATCAATCGTTTATTCTTTTTAATCCATCCACAATTTTTAAAAATTGTCGAACTTTTTCTTAAATCAATGAACTTTTTTCAAATTTCATAAACTTTGTTTTCAAATTTGATGAACATTTTCAAATCCAATGAACTTTTTTCAAGATTGATGATTTTTTCCTTTAAATTTGGGAACTTTTTTTTCGAAATGGTGAACTATTTGATGAACTTTTTCAAAATTCAGTGAACCTTTTTCAAATCCAATGAACTTTTTCTGACAATTTGTTGAAATTTTTAGAAACAAGTTGATGAACTTTTTTAAAAATCCACTAAACCTTTTCAAATTGATGAACTTTTTTCAGATTCGATGAACATTTGTTTAAAATCGATGAACTTTTCTTTGAAATGCGCTGAACTTTTTTCAAATTGGTGAAGTTTTTTCACATTTGATGAACTTTTTTTTAAAAAAACGATAAACTTTTTTTTGAAATCTGCTGAACTTTTTTCAAATTCAATGAACAATTTTCAAAATTGATGAACTTTTTTCGAATTTAATGAAAGTTTTTCAAAATTCATGAACTTTTCTCAAATTCGATGATTTTTTTTGAAATTGATGAACTTTTCTCAAATTCGATGAACTTTTTTTGAAATCGATGAACTTTTCTCAAATTCGATGAACTTTTTTCAAGTTTGTGATCTTTCCTTAAAAAAATATGAGTATTTTTAAATTTACATTTTTTATTCAAATACGTAAAAAAAACTAAGTGATAGACTAGACAAAATAGCACTACCCCGTTGTTCTTATAAAGTTGGAGCTACTAGCGATCCCAATACTCTAGTTGGTGTAGTGGTTAATTGATCTTCTCTTGCACCTAAAGACTTGAGTTCGAATCTTGGCAATGGCCTACCTTTTTATGTTGTTTTCGACCTATTCTACGTCCCTTTGACGCGGGTTCCTGGGTTGGCCCATCAGGTGGTTCGCGTGGATGCGAGGTAGCTGTTCGGGCGCTTAAGACACCGAACAGGAGTTGCAAAATGGGCCGGCCCAGTTACAAGGCGAATTTTTTGTAAAAAACCCAAAAATAAAGTGAACACAAAAAGTTCATAAAAGCAAAAAGTGGTTCACAAATTTTGAAAGAACATGAATTTGAAAAAAATCACTGTAATCTGAAAAAAAGTTCACAAAATTTTAAAAAGTTCATGGATTTTGATACTTTGTTCATGGATTTGAAAAAAGCTTTTAAAAAGTTCATGAAACCTAGAAAAAATTCACAAATCTTTAAGAAGTTCATCTTTTTTGAAAAAAGTTTATCCATAAAAAAAAACTTCATCGATATTCAAAAAAGTTCATAGAATTTAGTTAAAAAAATATAAAATTTTGAAAAGGGTTTATTGATTTAGAAAAATGTTTGTTCGCTTGAGAAAAAGTTAATAAAAAAAAGTGTGCGTCTTGTTGAAAAAATGTAAATTTATTTAGAAAATAAAATTAAAATAAAAAATTAATAAAAATAGTATAGAAAAGAAATATATAAAAACAAAAAAACTGAAGAAAAACCAGTCCTAAAAAACCTAAATGAAAAATCCCATCTAGAAAGCTACCGGAAACTTCATAAAACCAGAAAAACCTCCCTTCCGCTGGGCCGGCCCATGATTGAACGCTGCAGGCGCCGGTTAAGAAAAATGCACTTCAACCGGCGCCTGCAGCGCCAAATCGGATTTGCCTTTCCCCAGTCGAAGGATATCCTTAGGTCACTGGCCCAGCTTAGCCCCGAACGATGAGGCCCAGTTTGGTTCCATGTTCCCGGCCCGGCTCAACCTAGCGGCTTTTCAGCGCGACGGTGGTGGGTGGACTGGGCAGGTTTTACTAGGGTTTTTGCTAGTTTCCGCCGTCGATCGCCGCCGACCCCCGCCACCCGCCGACGCATCCCTCCTTCTCCTTAAGTGCTCCCGGCACAGCGTAGGGGCCATGAGAGACCTCCACCTCCCGCTGAACCAGACCCAGAGGGTCCGCCTCGAGGCCGCGCTCCACGAGCTCCAGACCCTCGCCCCCGCGGCCGCGTCCGCCGCCGCCGTCACCGTCGCGGACAACATCGCCGTCAACCACGAGGACAACATCCTCAAGTAATACTTCCCCGTCTCCTCCCCTCTCTATCCGTTCCCCACTCGTGCTTGGTGATGGACGACGGATTGATATTTTTGGGTGCAGAGGGCACGGCACGACGGATCAGGATGGGGAGGTGGTGGCGACGCTGTGCGGCGTGGTGGAGCGGGTCAACAAGCTCGTCTACGTGCGGACGCTCCGGGCGAGGTATTACTCCCCTGCCTCCCCCCTCTTCCCTGCTGTGTCAGTTTCCAGCGATGCCATTTCTGTGTTCCTGCTGGATAATCCTCGCAATGCTGTGGCGTTGCTATCGTACTGAGTATAACGGTGTGCATATGAATGGATTAGTGTTCGGGTTTGACTCGATGAATGGATAAGTGCAGTTCTTGCAGTGAGGTACTGTTGTTTCATACTGAAATATTATCTTGTATCAGATTAGAGCTGGGGTGCTTATGATTTGTGCCGACTTAAACTGTAGGTATCTGGGCTCTAGCATGTTATATTATTTGACTTATAGAGCAGGGAATAAATCATTGAGTTTGTAATTAGTTCTGCTACCTGAAAGGCTCATTTTGTTCTCTTCCACCTTACCAGGTATAAGCCAGAGGTTGGCGATATCATAGTTGGCCGTGTCATTGAGGTTTGCGCACTTTTTGTCACTCTTTCAACGTTCTTATTTCTATGGCATGGTTTGTGCCAGGAATGCATGCCAATGATCTACAATTTGGCTTATGGCTCGAGTTTTAAACTAAGAGTATTGTTGGTCACTGTTAAAAATTGGAAATGTGTTTTGCCGGATCCTTATAGCACATGCATGGATTGAGCAATTGGTTTCCCCTATATTTGGTAGCTTAGTAGCTCCAATAATTTGTATGTGTCCTGGTACATGTTATTTATTTTTGATTACTTGTCCATCTGAACAACCGGATGGTGTGGGCAAATCTAGCTGTTAGTATAGTCATGCTGTCAGAGTGTGATTTATTATCTGCCTGCCCAGCTCCCATGTAAATAATGTATTTTATTTCTGATAAATATCAGATACTATGTTGATTTTTTTTCAAGATTGCTCCAAAGCGCTGGCGGTTGGAGATAAACTTTAGCCAAGATGCTGTTTTGATGCTTTCTTCAATGAATTTGCCTGATGGAATTCAGGTATGCTATTCTGCACCTTTACCGTGTGAACGCCCAAAATTTGTGGGAAAGGGCAGCAGCTGTACATAGGGTATCCTCACAATGCAATCTGCAAGGCAAATAATCCCATGCACTATCTCAACAGATAATTTAACATGCATCAAAATACCCTTTCTAGTTGACTTAACAGTAAGCTAAGATGGAATTGCCTGGTTTGCTGGAAAAAATATTTCCCTGTTTTTCTCTTATCTTAGAACGAAATGTTGCATCATGCTAAAACAGACCAGTGACTGTCATCTTTAGTACTCCGTTATTTTCCTTATGTATGGTGCATTATGATTTGCTAAGCAAGGGTTTGACTAACAATGACTAACAATTAGTCTATTAAGATACACTTTGGGTGAGATAAATGTTATATCACTAGATTTGTTTCAAAAGTACCCATCATTATAATTTTGTATCACAATTACATATTAATAGAGTAATTGTTGGTCAAACCCTTGTCTTGAGTAATTGTTGGTCAAACCCTTGTCTTAAAGATTTTCATAATGCATCTTATGTTATGAAACTGAGGGAGGGAGTACGTTACAAGTGTCACTATTGATCATTCTCCAATATTTTTTAATTGATATTTTTTCCATCCCAATATTAGAGAAGAAGAACTGCGGTTGATGAGCTTAATATGCGGAGTATATTTGAAGAAAATGATGTTGTCTGCGTAAGCATCACACTCCTTTCCCCTTCTCTATGAATGAAAATTTGTGTTAGTTGCTTACATATGTAACGTCAAATACGAATGAACAATACTGTCAAATGGTTCAGCTTGTCATATTTCTGCAATTGCATTTATTAGTCCTGGAGCTTTTTCTTTTGCTTCTGTTTGCCATCTTGCCATTGACATCAGGTTGAGCCCTCATTCTCACTGCTACACCATTTGATCAGTGATTGTTCCCGTTTTAATTCAGAATTGGTACGACTCAAATTGCATATGAGACTTTTGGAAGCCCTGATCTTTCACTTTGCAAGCAGCAGCAAATTAGTAGATGGATTTGGCTACTGGCTAGAACTAGAAGATAGAAGGAATCTTGGAACAGAATGGACCAATATAATTGTTTATGACTAAGTGGTAGGAACTTGCAGAAGCATATGGTAACCAATATGTGTAGCTGTGGAGGAACTAATAGATGTAAAATATAAGAAAATAGATGAAAATTATAAAGTAATAGCACATTGGAACTGATGGTAGTAAACAGATGGAACAGAAGTGAATCAAGTGTTGCATGGACTAGAAATTGGAGATGGAAAATAGAAACAATGCACAGTGAATAGGATATGAGAAATCATGACAGTGGAATTAACTTTGGTCCTTTGCTAACTGCTAGAACAGAACCGACCTCGCACCCTGGGAGCCAACACAACCACAGAGCTTCGAAAAAACAAACCCTAATATTGGGGCACAGAGCACACAAAGTTTTGCGCCATCTACCATGGCATTTCAGTTTTTTAACTTAAGCGAAGCTTGACTGGGCACAACAGGCTTCAGCCCTTCCCATTGTACCAGGCATCAAAATAACTAAGACCAGAAAGCGTAAGTCCTTATTTTCAGCACCGTAGGCATCAAAATAACACGCTTCAGCCCTTCCCATTCCACCTTGTACCTCACATCAATTTATCTAGACGCTTTTCCACAATACGTGCACAATACTTTGGAGGACCATATCAAGAGCTACCTGGAGAGTTTCAAGGGCGGCAAAAAGAGTATGGATAGTTGCATCTCTATCCAAGGCTCCCAGCTGATTGCAAGTCGCCTCGCTGTGTAGGACTTTTCATGCTACTTATATGCCTAATCTTTGATAACTGGTGATTGTGAATCCTCATTGGTTATACCGTTGGACTATTCTGTTGGTCTCGTGTGATGCTGGAATTAATCTGACTGTTCAACATACAAAATTAATTTGATTGTTTAGTTATGAAATTTGAGACATAAGCTGTCTATATTTGGCTGTATGCACCATGCTGGGTTTATTTAAGTTTCCTGTATCTGGTTAATGGACTACCAGGATTAGTTAGTACAGCACAAAGTTCACGTGTGAACATTTTTGCTCTGCATTTTGTGAACTTGTTCTCTGATCGCTTTGCTAATCAAGGCATTCTGTTTTCTGACACACAAGACTTTCTGAATTAGGCATTCTGTATTTCCTTGCCTTCAGTTTATTCATGCATCCAAGCTTCACGTTATTTGTACATTTCATTTTAGTGTTTCCCCCAAAGGAAGCTCATGATATTGGAAACATGGCTTGTCTATGTCCTTTATCATTTTTTATAGTTTGTCAGCCTTTATTGCTTTTGTACTGGATCAGCACTGCAAAATCTGATGCTGCTGCTTTGCATGAAATCATTTATCAGGCTGAAGTTCGTGGTTTCCAACATGATGGATCTCTTCATCTACAAGCAAGGAGTCAAAAATATGGAAAGGTAGATGCTAGACCAACTCTTTGTCAGCTACTATTATTGCCAGTGCCCTACCAGTTTAGGTTATGATGTTAAGCTTCCATTCTATGAGATAATTTCTGTTACTTTCAAATGCCCCTAGTGTAGTTATACAATATTGTGAAATCTGGCTCTTGTAATTATTTTAAACTTATTTAATATATAGTAGAGCTCTTGCCATTGCTCTCAGGGAAAAAAAATCTGCTAGCTCTTGGTTTGGAGGAATTTTGTAGGAATTCTATAGGATAGGATTCCTATAGGAAAAATTCCTATAGAGTCCTGTGGTTTGTATGAATAAAATCCTATTCCTACAGAGGAATTATTCCTATCCATCACATTTCAAAGAAAAATAAACATTAGCCTAGATTCAATGGAAAAGATTCTATGATGTGGACCAAAGGACATCTCTTTTTCTATTCCTAGATCCTAGTCATAGGATTTGAGATACATGGCACCTCATATCCTACAAGTTTCCTATTCCTATGATATTCGTCCTATGCACCAAAAGAGGCGCATACCAGTTGATGTTAATTACCCTGTCAGTAATGCAGAGCAAGTAAATGTACTACTAGTTCATAGACATGTCGCTAAGTCCTTATACCTCATATTTTTTGTATTGTTGATAATGACTTAGGTTGGTTGATGATTTATGTTTGACTGTTGGAGTTACAATCTCATCCTTTCAGAACTGAGATGATGTTAATGTGTTAACTTATTATTGGCTGCTGGATTTTCTTTATGCAGCTTCAGAGAGGTCAATTGCTCACTGTGCCTGCATATCTGGTAAAACGCCGGAAGCTGCATTTCCACCATCTCGAGCAGTATGACGTGGACCTGATCCTTGGCTGCAACGGTTTCATCTGGGTCGGTGAGCACGTCGTGGTGCGTGAAATTGCTGATTTGAAGGAAGATGAACAGAAGCTGAGCGCCGAAGCCGAGACTTTTACCCCAATAGAAACAAGAAGACACATCTGCCGTCTTGCCAATGCTGTGCGTGTGCTTTCAGCCCTGGGATTCACTCTGACCGTCGAGCTGATAATTCAGACCGCGGAAGCGAGCATATCATCAAATGTTGAGATAAACGACATGCTTGGGGCTGAATTTTACGTTCAGACAGCGGAGAGAGAAGCTAAGCGTCGAGGTGACCTATTGGGAAAGAAGAGGTAAATCCTATTGGCCCTGCCTGCCTGGCGTGCTGTAAACTGAAAGTGCCGACATGTACGAGATATGTAAAAGGAGGTAATGCCACTCGGTGCCCCTGTAGCATACGATTATGACATTTTGGAGCTTGCCCCACTCTGGTGTGTATGTGTTTTAGGATGGTATTAAGATAGCCATTATTTCCGTCGATGGAGCTTTGGCATATAACATGTTCTTTTGTTGTGTGCTCGACTTGTTTTCTTAGGTCCATTCAGTATTTTTTTAACTTCTATTTCTGTTTTTTGTTGTTGAGATTTTCATGGTGTTATAGTGCTGCTTGGTAACCTAAACCAAGCCAGACAAGGACTGTAAGGGCTTGTACAATGCTAGGTGCATAGGGAGGTGCTTAGAAAAATAAACCAGATTTTTCTAAAGCATCAGTGCGAAAGACGCCTAACTAAGCGTCTACCCTGTACAAATAAGCACGGGTGTTTAAAAAAAGCCTGGCTTATTTCTCTAAGCATCTTGCATTGTACAAGGCCTAAGTGTCTACTGCCCTGAACTATTTTTTTGAGGCTTGTCTAAAGCCCTGGCCTAGGCTCGTAGGCCAGCGTGCGCTTCTAGTGTGGGCCGTCTTCTTCTAGGCTTGAAAGAAGTTCATTTTTCTCCCCCCAAATGTGGCCCGATGGACGAATACCCTCCTGATGTCCGTTTTGGTATGATTTTGACCCCAAAACCAGATAAATGTTTCCGTCGGGTGGTTTTGCTGCTGATTTGAGATGGTTTCTGGTTTGAGCTTGTGACGTGGCGTTGTGTGTCGTTAGCCACTTTGATCATTGAGTACACCTACAACGCCGCACGCAAGCGCAATTCATTGAGACATTGAGAAGATTCAATAAAGTGATGCCACTGTCAAGGCAAAGGTCACCATCAACAGCACCAATCTGCACAAAACCGGCGTCCTACAGCGTGCCGCCATGGCTGGCCTTGTGGGCTCGGAGACATGGCGCAGTGCGTTGCTCCTCTCTGTACTTCTTCATTTCTACTTTCTGTTTACCTAAATAATTATAGTTAAGAAGAACTAGACTAATTCTTTCCAACTATGATTATTTAGGTACAGAGAGAGTATACGTGTGTCCTACTGCCTGAAACTAAACTAGCTCTGGATCTTGTTCCTTGTTGCCTCAGAGCAAGTCTAGTAGAGCCCTCAAACCTCCAAACCCTTAAAAATAACCGTTTTTTTTACAGTTTTCGTCCGAAAAACGGCGTAGACTAGAACCCTTAAACCCGTAAATATTTTTAGAGGTCCAACCCTCAAACTAGTTTTGAGCCTGTAGAAGTGAGGGTTGGGAGGAGTTTCTCCTCCCAACCCGCACTCCACTTCAGCTCCAGCGCGGGATCGATCCCGTCTCCCAACCGTCGCCTTCCTCGCGCCCGCCTCGCCCCCGTCTCCCAACCGTCGCCTTCCTCGCGCCCGCCTCGCCCCCGCCGCCGCCGCCGGCCGCCGCGCCCGCCCCTGCCGGCCCCGTCCCCGCCCCGGCCGCGGCTGCAGCGCCCGCCCCGGCCGCCGATGCGCCCGCCCCGGCCGCGCCCGCCCCGGCCAAGCGGCGGCCCTCGCCCGCCCCTGCGCCCGCCGCCGCGTCCGCGCCGGCCGCCCTCGGCCCCGCCCCTGCCGGCCCCGTCCCCGCCACAGCCGCCGCAGCGCCAGCCCCGGCCGCCCCCGCCACCGTCGGGGCCAAGCGGCGGCGGGCAGGCCTGCCACCGCCTCCGTCCGCGCCAGCCCCGGCCGCCGCTCCCGCCCCTGCCACCGCCCCGGCTTCCGCCCCCGACGACGCTCCGGCCCTCAAGAAGAGCCGGCCGAAGGCGGCCTCCCGTGGGCCGCGAGGGGCTGCCTCCAAGGCCGCTGGCGAGTCCTCCGTCGTGGCCAAGCCGCGGAAGAAGCCCATCCTCGTTCATGAACCTCCTCCCGTCGCGCACGAGGTGTTTGAGGAAATGGCAACCCCATCCTCGTTCATGAACCTCCTCCAAGACGCGGAGGTGGACCTCGGGGCTCCGTCTCTAGAACCCTTTAGGGTTGGTGATGACTTGGAGGAAGATGAGGAGGATGAAGGGGATGACGAGGAGGAGGTGGCCGAGATAGGGGAGGAGGCATTCACCGCCGCTTCCCGCCCACACGCGCGGTCGACAAACTACACCGAGGCGGAAGATATCCTCTTGGTTCGTGCTTGGGCAGCTGTGGGGATGGATGCAACCACCGGCACCGACCAAACCGGTAAACGGTATTGGCAAAGGATCGAGGACAACTATTGTAGGATCAAGCCGAAGAATAGTGGGTTCATCTCTCGCACTTACCGGTCGCTTCAAGGCCGGTGGGAGTTGATGAAGCCCGCTTGTGCTAGTTGGAGTGCGGCCATGGACCAAGTGAGGGATGCACCACCTAGTGGAACCGTGGAGAGTGACTATGTGAGTACATATCTCTTCACTATTTTGATTATGTGATTATGTGTGGCTATTGTTGTGTTCTTATGTGATTATGTGTGATTGATAGGAGACAATTGCCGGCATGAGGTACAAGGAGATGGCCGCTT
This sequence comes from Hordeum vulgare subsp. vulgare, assembly GCF_904849725.1. Classification (NCBI taxonomy): domain Eukaryota; kingdom Viridiplantae; phylum Streptophyta; class Magnoliopsida; order Poales; family Poaceae; genus Hordeum; species Hordeum vulgare. Next base: position 92,788,484 of record NC_058524.1, on the reverse strand, counting down.
CCAAGGGCAAGTCATTCCCATTTAAACATGCTTGGGCAATTCTTCAAACCTTTGACAAGTGGAAGTTGAGGGATCAAGAGACCGCACCCAAGAAGTCGGCAATGCTTAGGATGGATGATAGTGAAGATGAGGAGGGGGAGAGGTGTTGGAATTATGCCCTAGAGGCAATAATAAATGTATAGTTATTATTATAATTCCTGTATCAAGATAATAGTTTATTATCCATGCTATAATTGTATTGAATGAAGACTCATTTACATGTGTGGATACATAGACAAAACACCGTCCCTAGCATGCCTCTAGTTGGCTAGCCAGTTGATCGATGATAGTCAGTGTCTTCTGATTATGAACAAGGTGTTGTTGCTTGATAACTGGATCACGTCATTGGGAGAATCACGTGATGGACTAGACCCAAACTAATAGACGTAGCATGTTGATCGTGTCATTTTGTTGCTACTGTTTTCTGCGTGTCAAGTATTTATTCCTATGACCATGAGATCATATAACTCACTGACACCGGAGGAATGCTTTGTGTGTATCAAACGTCGCAATGTAACCGGGTGACTATAAAGATGCTCTACAGGTATCTCCGAAGGTGTTAGTTGAGTTAGTATGGATCAAGACTGGGATTTGTCACTCCGTGTGACGGAGAGGTATCTCGGGGCCCACTCGGTAATACAACATCACACACAAGCCTTGCAAGCAATGTAACTTAGTGTAAGTTGCGGGATCTTGTATTACGGAACGAGTAAAGAGACTTGCCGGTAAACGAGATTGAAATAGGTATACGGATACTGACGATCGAATCTCGGGCAAGTAACATACCGAAGGACAAAGGGAATGACATACGGGATTATACGAATCCTTGGCACTGAGGTTCAAACGATAAGATCTTCGTAGAATATGTAGGATCCAATATGGGCATCCAGGTCCCGCTATTGGATATTGACCGAGGAGTCTCTCGGGTCATGTCTACATAGTTCTCGAACCCGCAGGGTCTGCACACTTAAGGTTCGACGTTGTTTTATGCGTATTTGAGTTATATGGTTGGTCACCGAATGTTGTTCGGAGTCCCGGATGAGATCACGGACGTCACGAGGGTTTCCGGAATGGTCCGGAAACGAAGATTGATATATAGGATGACCTCATTTGATTACCGGAAGGTTTTCGGAGTTACCGGGAATGTACCGGGAATGACGAATGGGTTCCGGGAGTTCACCGGGGGGGGGGGGGGGCAACCCACCCCGGGGAAGCCCATAGGCTTTGGGGAGACACACCAGCCCTTAGTGGGCTGGTGGGACAGCCCCGAGGGGGCCTATGCGCCAAGAGAAGGAAATCAAAGGAAAAGAAAAAAAAAGAGGGAAGAAGTGGGAAGGGAGGGGGACTCCTCCCACCAAACCAAGTCCAACTCGGTTTGGGGGGGGGGGGAGTCCTCCCCCCCTTGGCTCGGCCGACCCCTTGAGGGTCCCTTGGACCCCAAGGCAAGGTCCCCCTCCCTCCTCCTATATATATGGGGCTTTTAGGGCAGATTTGAGACGATTTTCTCACGGCTACCCGACCACATACCTCCATAGTTTTTCCTCTAGATCGCGTTTCTGCGGAGCTCGGGCGGAGCCCTGTTGAGACGAGATCATCACCAACCTCCGAAGCGCCGTCACGCTGCCGGAGAACTCTTCTACCTCTCCGTCTCTCTTGCTGGATCAAGAAGGCCGAGATCATCGTCGAGCTGTACGTGTGCTGAACGCGGAGGTGCCGTCCGTTCGGTACTAGATCGTGGGACTGATCGTGGGATTGTTCGCGGGGCGGATCGAGGGACGTGAGGACGTCCCACTACATCAACCGCGTTCTCTAACGCTTCTGCTGTACGATCTACAATGGTACGTAGATCACTCATCCCCTCTCGTAGATGGACATCACCATGATAGGTCTTCGTGCGCGTAGGAAAATTTTTGTTTCCCATGCGACGTTCCCCAACAAGAGGAACTTGGGCAAGCCCGAGGGAACCAAGAAGGGCAAGGTAAGGGTGAAGATGGAAGGAGAGGCGTCAAGCCTAAGGGAGAAGATGGAGCAAATGATGAAGGCAAGAGAGGAATTGACAACGAAGACATTGGAGACGAAGCTTCTTATCACCGAGAAGAAGAAAGAGGTCAAGCTTGCACAAGTGGAAGCAAAGCGTGAAGAAGCAAAGCGCAAGGCCGACTTGGAGGAGAGGATGATCAAGGTGAAAGAGGCAAAGGTATGGAAAGAACTCATGGTGGAAGAGAAGGAGCACATGATGATGTCCAAGAAGGACATGGATCAAGAACAATTGCAATGGTGGAAGGACTACAAGGAGGACATCGCGGAGAGGAAGAGGATATTCCGTGGTGCGTCCTCTACTCTTCGAGGTGGCACTCCGATGAGTTGTGGTGGCGATGGCGGTTTGGAAGACTCCACCACCGGCGACAATGGAGGTGCTTGATGGACGTGGAAGTGGTCTAGGAAATGGCGCCAAGTGTAATTTTTTTGGTGATGGTGCCGAGTAGAGGGGGAAGATGATGATTGTGTGATGTAAAAACTATTAAACCATGCATCAATGATCTTTATTTCCGTGTTTGTTTGGAGGTTTATTATGTTTTTCTAGTGAAAATTATGCAATGCCAAATGACAGTTTTAAGGATTGGGGTTGGGGCAAAGAGTAGAACCCTCAAACCCAACCCTTATAACGGAATATTTCGTTATAAGGGTTGGGTTTGAGGGTTCTACTCTTTGCCCCTGTTTTTCAACCCTTAAAAGTGTTAAAATTATGCAATTTTCAACCCTTAAAACTGATTTTACATTTAAGGATTTGAGGGTTCTACTAGAGATGCTCTCAGAGGTGTTCCACGGCCTGAAAGACCAGACTACGCCCCTGCTAGCGAGCGACCTCACACTGCGGGCGCGAATGCTCAAGGTAGAGTTGCCGTCGTCAGAACGAATGGCCCTGCTCTCCAGCAGGACATCGTTGTTGCTTTGAGCATTGTACGTACACCTGCATCAATGGCGGTTATGAATTTGGGAAGTAGGGATTTAACTTGTGGCGATGGCGGGGACTGAAGGGCCGAGATGACCGAAGATTTGGACTAGAAAAAGGGCAGACTAGGGACGAAGATAAAATTAAGGTTAGAGGGTTTGGATGGCCGCGACCGTTAGCCTAATCATTAATGCCATGTCAAAAGTGTACGCCTAATCATCTTCTAAAACCACCCAAAAAATGAAAAGTCAGCAGCAAAACCACCTGAGGGAAACTTTTATCTGGTTTTGATGATTTTGGGGTCAAAATAATACTCTACCAAATTAGAGTTTAGGGGGTTATTTGTCCATCAAGCCCCATTTGAGGGTGAAAAGTAGACTTCTTTCTTCAGGTTTTATTGTTTTTTTCTTTGAGGAACCGGCGGGAGCACTGCCTTTTTCTAGGCTTTATTGTGGGACGGAGAGTAACAGCCCAAAGCCCAGAATATGGTATGGCCTTGTATGCATCATATATTCATATGCAAAATCCGGGTCGATGGTGCTGTAGCAAGAGGAAGTAATGGGGGATCATCCTCAGACTCGAACGGAACGTGTTGGCGCTGGACCTGAACATTACTCATCTAGTGATTGCCTCGGTCTGCAAAGGCATGGTGGATGACATCACCGAAGGTACGGGCGGCCTGCATGGAACTATCATTAAGGAGAACATTTCAGCGGCTATTTCTTTTCAATCCTGTTCTTTCATCTTCGAAAGAGGAACTCAAACCTCGAGGCTCATAGTCTAGCTAGGCATTCTCTTGGTCTACCTGCTAATCGACACTTGTGGTTACTGCAGCACCTTATTTGCTATGCATTCGTACGAGCATTACAAACAATGAATAAAATCGAGAGCGTTTATCCGAAAAAACAACACACGCATCAGTTTTTACCTGACGCACGCACGCACGCACGCACCCACACACGTGCAACACCAACCACATACCACTGAGAGTTCGCTCTAGAAGATGCAAAGCACTGGCTGTCAAAAAGAGAAAGAAGAACAGAAGCTGCATGCGTATACCCTTAGAATAACCCGATCGACTCGCGGCAAAAGCTAATCCGTGCTGGCGCACACGAGATGCTCAGACGCATCCTGAAACGGCTATATACAAATGGGTGTCAGTATCATGGAGACATGTCCTTGTGTGCGCAACAACAGTAAGAATAGGACGTCAAGGTTGTCCTGCAGGGAGAATAAGACTTGAGATTCGGTGCGGGGTAAGTGGTTTACGGAGCTTTCAAGGTGATCTGGCGAAAACAAACGCCTGGTTTACGGCGTACGCGAAAGTGCCCATCCGCCGATCGACCACATCACGCACCAGAAAGCATGGCCCCTTTTCTTCGAGGTACCAGGTAACTCGTCAATCATCCTTTGTTGCTCCACTTGCTGCTGCTGGAACAGGGAAATCAGTTGAAATTGGTGGATGACGGACCGTCTGACGTGCAAATAGTAGTAGAATGATGATGCTTGAAAGTGCATCTAGTTTTGTTTTAGCCATGTCTTCTGTTGTTGCTCGGGGTATAGTTTTAGGCCGAACAGGTTTGCCCCTGATGCAAATAGTTATGGCGCTGAGCCGTATTTCATAGCTAAATGATCGTGATGTGATTAATCTCTGTTTGCATGGAATCGGTTGTCTTTTATAGTATACTAACAAAAGGACCCGTGCGTTGCAACTGGAGAAAAAAACCATACACTTTTAATTTATAAAAAATGATCTATAATCTGAGACTTCGTAGTTACGACACAAACAAATACAGTCTTATCCTACAAAAGTTCAGTTCAAGATTTCACAGGTCTTCTATTTTAACACGGCTTGCATGTAGATTTAATACATACGCTAGTAGAAAAAGGGCCTTTGGCCTGGACCCTTTAGTCCCGGCCTGCCTCTGGGCCGGGACTAAAGGTCCGGCCACGTCGCCCCAAATCGCATGAGGCTTTGGTCCCGGCTCGTAAGGAGCCTTTAGTCACGGTTTGTGTCTCAAACCGGGACTAAAGGGTTTGGAGGATTTAGTCCTGGTTCGTGTCTTGGACCTTTAGTCCCGGTTCGTGTCTCGAACCGGGACTAAAGGGTTTGGAGGATTTAGTCCCGGTTGGTGTCTTGAACCGGGACTAAAGGGTACACCTTTAGTCCCGCTTCGTGACACGAACCGGGACTAAAGGTGTTCATATTTTTTTTTCTGTTTTTAAATTCTTGTTTGTAGTTTCTGTTTTAAATTGCTTATATCTTTTAGGATATTTGATGTTTTTGATTGATTCTTTTTGCATTAGATTCAAAATTTTGTCTAGTTTTTGTTTGTGTCATTGGTTTTCAAATTTGAATGGTTTAAATTTGAATTTGTTTAAATTTGCTTCAAACCCAGTTTTTGAATAACTTGAGTTTAGAAATAGTTTTTAATTTAATTCTTTTTGCTCTCACTCATGTGTTAGATTGTTGTCAGAGTAAGATTTATTTGGTTATTTTTAGAATAATTTAAATTAGGATTTTAATTAAAGAAATATTGTTTTGCTTATATAGTTGTTTTAGTCATTTAATTGTTGTTTTATTATTATTTTTAGTTAGTTCTTTCTGTAGATTTTAAGATGTTGTAGTATGGTGCATATTTAATGCACAAAAAAACCTACAGTTCAATTAATTTTAAAAAAATGCCTTTGTAGCAGATGGGTTTTTGTCTGAAACCTTGATACTTTGAGTTTTGTAGAAAATAAACAAAAATGATAAAATCTTCAAAAAATAAAATCCTTTGAGATGTTGTTAGGTTTTAGTGTCTAGTCGGTATAGAAATTTTGAGATATGAATTTTGACCATTTTTGCAAAAAAATAAAAAAAATAAACGGCCATAACTTTTGCATACGACGTCCAAAAAAAATTAATATATCAAAAAAAAAACTAGAAAAAATTGGTACTCGATTTCACCCGGGCTTGCCCGGTGAAGTTTTCTCACATGCTCAAAATTCCAAATGGAAAAAAAGTTATTTCAAAAAGAAGTTTTTTCCAAAAAAAAGAAAAATAATTTTATTTAAAAATATTAGGTTGTTTTCATTGAAATTCACTATTATTGTTACTTATTAAGTTTATTTTAATAATTGTTTGTAATTCAAAAAATTAAATCATATGACATGACATCAAGACCCAAGTTGTTTAGGATTGATAGCTTACTATTGTCAGGAAAACATCAAGTGCACACTTGGCAACTAGGGGCGATAGAACCAGAAAGTTAAGCGTGCTCGGGCTGAAGTAGTGAAAAGATGGGTGATTGGCCGAGAAGTTAGACGATTTGAAATGAGTGATCCACGCTAGAGCAGTGAGGATGGGTGATTAGAGATTAAATTGTCAAATAATTCAAAGATTAGAAAATTAAAATAAAACATAAAAAATATTAAAAAATAAAATTTGAAAAAATTTAAAAAAAAATCTACCTTTTCAGGTCAAAAAAAAACAAACCAGACGGATCCTTTAGTCCCTGTCCCCACTAGTGATATAGAGAAACGGGCAAGTGATCTTCACTTTCATCTCCAATCCAGATTTTGTTGACGTGTTCATCCCCAATCGGGATTAGTACTGCTATGAAAGAAAAACGAAAAACGAATTATTTATTAAAATTGCACCCTAGATAATTATTTTATTAAATGTTTAACATGTAAAATAACATCATATTCAAATTCTACATATTTTTCTAATCAAATTTCATATATAATATGTTAAATTTGAGTTACGGTTTAGAAGATATGGGTATTTTAAAAAACATTTAATATGTACTACAGGTTTAATGTTAGAAACATGAGGGGGTTTCTATAAAATAGCAAGACGGACTAAGAATATCTATTTCTTTTATTAGTATAGGTATAGAGTATAGATAAATTTCAGAGATTTATCTATGTTTCTTCCGTTGGAGTTTCCTTTTCCTAAGGAGCTGTCTGTTTTTGTTTGTCCCTGCCATGCGTAGACTTAATTCTGAAAAAAGTCTTTCACTATCATTGACACATGATTGTGGATGTTTCTAACTTTATAACTTTTTATAAAATGATAATTGCATATTTTCACAAAGGACCAGGTGTAAAGCCAATGGCCTCCTTTTAACGACTCGATTGCACCAGATACGACCTCAACAGACTGGGGGCCCTCCAAATGTTGGAAAAGCACACAAATCTGTGGCCGAAATCGCCCAAGACATTTTTTCGTGGCTAAGCCATCAACGCACTAACTCAGATGACACAGCTTTTAATCCAGCGGAATTGTACCGGACTTGCCATCTTCCTGCCCGTACTACTTTCTTTACCTTCCATTTTTCCATGCGTCGGGTTCAACAAGATGCGGATCTCTTCGCAAAAAATAAAAAAAATAAAAAAAATAAAAAACAAGATGTGGATCGATCAAGGCCGCGAATGGGCTCCCTGTCTTTCCAAGTCACCCGCGGGGTGAAATCCAGTCAGAATTGACAGACAAAAGCGAAAAGATTAAGATTTTCCACGTCCTCCACATAAAATACCGCCCCAGATTCTATACGGATGATCAACAAAAGGGTTCCACCTCCACTATAAACACCCGACAAAATTATTATATTAAAAGTGATCTCTCCTGGGTAAACATGCATTGCACAACTCTAATAAGATATGACCCGGCACGACTAGCCTCAGTAGTCTTGTCGCTATAGTGCGCTAATGATCGATCCATCATTTGGACTTTCCATCGCCTCATAATGAAGTTTCCTCCAAAGGGAAGGGATTCTGTATGCTGACACCTGGTGCATGGTGCATATGATACACCAGAAACAAACGGCCAGAATTAAATACTAGATGATCACAATAGCTAAATTACATATAAGTTGCCTGAAAACATAAATAATCGAGGGTTCGAGGTTGGAGAAGATGAGCAGTAACCATTTCGGGAGGTTGAAGAAGCTGATCTGGCCGTCCATCTTGCAGTCGACGGCTCACAGTGTGAAGACTGATCCAAATTTGTTTTTCAGGCGACCTACATCTAGCAAATCCCTAGATGATACTCCCCCTGTCACTTTTTATAAGAGATTTTAGAGTACATAACAATGTCAAAAAATGTCTTTATATCAAGTCACATATATAGGGAGTAGGATGAGATCGATGCTTAGCAAACCAACTTACAAGAGAACAACTTACAAGGGAACAACAGAGACATACCATGCATGTGAACTTAATTACCTTGAGACCTCACCAGCAACAGCAACTAACGATCGCTGACATATCGATGGCGAGTGAAAAGCTCCCGGAATTCCAAGCCCACGTAGCCCCCCCGATCGCTACAACCTTTAGCCATGGCTAGACCCGGAGTGCGGCGTGATACGTTTCACCTCATGTGCCACGCCGGCCGGAGAGATGGATCGTTCCTACAGCGACGGGTCGTCCTTTCGACGATCCTCCGGCCGGCCGGCTACGCTCTTAGCTGATCCTTTGTGTGTGCGCGACTCCAAGTGTTAACGTCGTGCGTGCCCCATGTGTTTCTCAGGCGTCCTCCACCACAAGTCCATGCGTGGGTCTAGTGACGGTCTGGCCTACAAGCAAGCTCAGTGGGTTGAACCGGATAGAACTCATATTAATTCATAAAAACTGTGACACACCGAATCTGAACGCAAGCAAACTTCCAAAGGAAGCCAGGTTACATGCATGCATGCATGCATGCATGATCATGATCGACTGGCGTTGCTTGCAAGCGAACGGTTTAACTACCGCGCTAAGAAACATAGTCGTTTATTTATGTATGTTGGAGGACGAAAACTTGAAAACATTGCCAGGATAATGTGAACTCAGACGAGAGAAGACCACGGTAGCTAATAACCATGCTCAGCACCCATGAAATGTGTTCAGAAACACACGTTTGCATGTTGCGTAAACGCTTCGCTTCCTGACGCACCACCAGCCACGCAGCTGTACACGCACGCACTGGGTTCAAAACAAGGCGATCAGAAGCACTGTTGATTATTCCAAAGCATACCTAGATATGTCGTGGGAGTTGCCATCCCATCTCATCCCTCCTTCCCAAAAGACCGTTACCATCGACGTCCACATATTTTTGCTCCAACAAAGGCATCTATCGTCATTATCCCTCCGTTTCCCTGCCCTGCTATGGGCTTCTTTGATTCAAAGGATTTTTATAGGATTTGTAAAGGATTGAAATTTTTAAGAATTATTCCTATGTTGGTCCTTTGATTCGTAAAAGATAAGATTGAATCCCATAGAATTTTTTTCTGTGATATCTTTTATACTATATTTTATAAAAAATCTAACATCCATTTCAACCTGGTTTTACAGTTCTTTTGTTTTTTTATGGCATCAAACACTCATTACCAATCTTATAGAATTCAAGTGAACATGCCACTCCGACTCTACTTTTTCTATTCATACATTTTTAAAATTCTACGAATCAAAGAGGCCATACCTGATACTCGGCATGGCATCTCTATCCGTCACCGTCACCGATCAATGATGGACATGCATGGGTTGATGGAGTAGGCAGCATATTCCTCTTTGTTTTGTGCACACATGTGTTGTTTTTTCTTGTCTGGATGGCAATGAAAATGAAAGTTCAGGGGTAAGTGCTTGCTTGCCCCCATGCCATGGAGAAATTGTTCACACACGATTAGTGATCATGCATGTCCGCTTTGTCTTTCAGTGTAGTGGAGTTTTTTGTTTGTTTGTTTTGTTTTGTTTGCAGCAACCCGGTGCATATTGACACATCAAGATATGACTCATGAGCTTTGGATACTTATGTGATTAATTTGGATGTCATCGTTGAACAACTAACAGAAAAACATGGCCTATCCATTGTTTTTTATTCTAAAGTATCCAAAAAAGTTATGGGAAAAGATTTGCCATGTTCCGTTGATTAAGAGAGTGTCACCCATATATAAGAAAAGAGAGGTAAGGAACAAAAGAAGAGCACCAGAGCAACGATTCGATGTCCAGACTCATGTGCATCCGCGCTGAAGATTTTTTCTTCAAAACATATACTAGAAAAATTTAAAAAATTCTATTTTTTGCATGGTAGATATTATGGTACGTGAGGTGCTCTTCTAATTTCAGACCATTTGGACATCTGAATAACTTTCTGTAAGAAAGACAAATTTACAGTTTGTAAAATGTTTATTGTTCATGTATTGTTCGGCAACTTATCTTTCTTACGAAGAGCTACTCATATGTTCAAATAATATAAAATTTGGAGCGCACCTCAGGCACCAAATTATCTACCATGCAAAGTATTTTTGAATGTTTTTATTTTGCTTTGTATTTTTGTGAATTTTTCTTAATCGGGTGCAGATAAGCCTGGGCTAAGAAATATGAGCCCCGCTTCGGTACACCCCCCCTTACAAATCGTATAAGGATAATATGGACCTTTCACATTAATTTTCGTATGTACGATAGATCCACTACATATACGCCCTTGGCTGGCCCAAGTACACCATTTTCTTATCTTCTAAGAAAGTTCAAAAATTATGCTTGTAGCAGGTTTCAAACTTGAGACCTGTAGCTATAATGCAGGAGGCAGCAACCAACAAGACACATTATTAGATGTGACAAATCCAAGTATGATATTTCTCTTATATAAAAACCGCAGCGGTTTTCCTATATCTATACCACGTTTTGTAATTTTTGGTTTAAATTTTGCCTGTCAGCTCCTTTTTCTTCCGTATTTCTTTTTCACCCTATTTTCCTTTTCTAGATTCATGATTTTTAAATATCTTGAACTTTTCTTAAATTCATTTTCTCCTTTTTGATATTTATTATTATTTTGAAACTTATTCAATAAATTAAAAAATAGTTTAGAATACCAAAAATACGATTTAAGTAATAGTTCAAATTTTGCATGGGTCATTTGTATGTTCATTCTCATTTGCTGGCAAAAGTTGGATAGATTTGATAAACGTATGCATGTACATCATGTGAAACGCACGAATGTTGGTAAGGCCGAAAGGGGTGTTATAATGTGATTATGTTACTCCGAGTCATGAAATGAACCCAATTTTAGTTTGTGCATAAATTTAGAATTTCAAATTATGTATGATTTTTTTATAAAGTTCTGCACATTTTCCAAAGTTGTTAACAACTTGCCAACAATTTAGGGTTTAGAATACCAAAATTACGGTTTAAGTAATAGTTCATCAAATTTTGAAATAACAGATCATCAAGTTTATAAAAAGCTTATTAACTTTCAAGAAAAGTTCGCCTATTTGAGTAGTTCACGAATTTAGAAAAAACTTCATTAATCTGTGAAAAAAAATCACCTATTTTGAAGAAAAATTGACAAACTTGAAAAAAATCATCATTTTAGAAAACAAATGATGCGAACTTTAAAAAGCTAACGCATTTAGAAAGGAAAAGGAAATCAAAAAAAGAAAAATAAAAGAATAAAGAGAAAAAAAAACAAAATAGAGAATACTGCGTTCCTGGAGTTTTTTTTATTAGAGTAAAAAACAATTATAGCACATGAGGTCTTGTTGCCTAGATGGTTATTATTCTCACATTATTTTTTTGACGGTTTAAAAAATAGAGAGAACATGAACATGCCTGCCCAGCAGAGGAGGGCGTGTACGTACGAAAAAAAATACAGCGTATACATGAATATGACCATCCTACCCTTTATTATAAAGAGGTATCGATTAATCTGGACCGTCCTTGTGTTTAGGGGGGGTGTACCGAAGCAGAAGTGAAGAAATAGATACTCGAAGGTGTACTCTAACAAAAATATACTGCCCAAATGCTTGGCATGGATCTTGCCTAATTTCTTACCCGATTTCTTATCTTGGACAAGGATTATGTCCGGCATCATGGAGACTCCTCGAAAATGCATTTGATTCTCTCGTTTCAAATTGTCCAATTGACAAGCATCGCGAGTGTTGCCACAACCTTCCTTTGATGACCCGCGTATGAAATTTTGCCCAGAAAACCCCGTTGAGCCACCCATCTTCAGTTGAGATATCAGTCACTCATAGGGACGTGCCACAGTTGAAAAGCCCAAGACAATCATTTAGCATTCCCCACAAGTGGAGCGTGTAGTGGTATTGGATAAGAAGAGCATTCGTCATTTGTACGCTCACTTGCAAATAGAGAAAGGACAAGGTTTGACTATCCTTGCCACTGAAGACGATCCTTTATCCAAGTCATGTTTTGGGCGATGAGCCACACAAAGAATCTTACTCCTTAGAGGCTGCCAAACCTTCAAAGTTATGCATTGAATTGACGATTGCGTGGCATCAAAAAATTGTGCCTTGTAGACTAAGGTGGTCGAATACTCCCTGGTTAACTGTAAATTTAAGAAATATGAAATCGTGTCTAGCAGATCCCGCATATTTGTGACCTGTAAAAGCTGTTTATAGTTCGACGAAGCGCGGTTTTGCGGGGCAAAACCTTGCGGTGTAGAACAGACCCCGTATAAGAAATTGCATAACTTTAAAAAACATCCGCGAGCGAAATTGCGACCGCACTTATTCAGACTTTATTACTTAGTACACGATCATACATACTACATTCAGAGTTCATCAGTTACTCGGGGGGGGGGGGGGGGGTGGTTTGAGGTAAGCTAACCTACACGAGCTCACCGGAGCTACTAACTATCCTACCGCACTATGCAAAATTGAGCTTCTCACTGGATCTAGCTCGTGCGGTAGTACATATGGCAGCGCTCAGTCGTCGTCCTCGTCGGAGGAGAGCTCGACGTAGATGCACTCCCGCACAATGACTTTGCGGCACCACTCCTTCACCTTGTGGCCGAAGCTGAGGGCCGACACGACACCCTGTTCGTAGAGCACGGTGTTGATCTCCTCCTCCCTCCGGCGGCGCTCCCGGTCCTATTCCCCCTCCGCGCACTCCGCGCCAGCAACGCGAGCAAAAAGCTGTCTGCCTCGGCCGGGGGGAGGAAGTCCTCCGGTCCGACGACGCCCCCGGCAGGTCGCTGCGGCACCGCCACGGCCTCCGGCTCCATCTTCACCGGCGGGAGCTCCTCTCGCTCCCTCTTCACCAGGGGGAGGGAGGAGCGCGAGCTCGATGCCTCGGAAGAGCTGTCGCAGAAGAGGCGGCCGCGCGCGCGGTCGTACTCCTCATGCCCCATTGCGTGTACCAGCGGGCATCGCGCTTTTTGGCTGCGTCGGATCTGACGCGACGAGCCCTCTCGAGGTCGTCGTTGCTACGGCCGTTGGAGTTGGCCATCTTCGACGGTGGAATGGAGCGTCTAGGCGGCGGAATGGAGGCGCGCGGCGGCGGATCTGAGGCGCTGGCGTTGAGGTGGGGGGACTTTTCGCGGCGGCTGAGGGATAGGGTTTCACCCGCATCCAACGGCCGAACCCACAGATATAGCGGTCGAGCGGTCGCGTTTACGGGCACCGCAAAATATTTACGGGCCGGGCCGCGTTTACAGTACCTAGTCTCGCACAAAAAAGCCCAACCCTGTATAATCACCAAAAATTTACAGTTCCGACGATTATACGGGGTCTGATAGAGATGCTGTGAGGCGTGCAATATTAGAATTGGCCACCACTTGATTCGTACCAGTCAGGGCCGACCCTGTGTTTCGGGATGCCTTAGGCGAACTCCACAACATGGGCCCCTATGTTCTAAGATCATATATTTTTACTTAAAATTTAACTATAATAATTGACTGATTCCATCGACAATAATAATAACAAAATTTCAACTTACTTAATCAACAATAATAATAGAAGATAGAGAAATGAAACTAAAATGACATGATTACCTCAAATAAGAATTTAATTCTTCAGAAAAAGTTTCTTCGGGCGTTTCTTGATGCAAAGTCATTAAGGGCACAATCAAGATCAACATTGTCCAAGATATCCTTCTCAATGCAGCACATAGCCAAGCCATTCAATCTATCTTGCAACATAGTAGACCTCAAATAATTTTTCAGTAGTTTCAATTTAGAGAAACTTCTTTCAGCCGAGGCTACAGTCACGGGCACTGTTAAGAGGATCCGATATGCAATAGAGACATTTGGATAGCAATCTACAGCCATAACAAACTGAAGAATCTCAAGAGCTGACATCAAACCATGTGGCAAAGTTGCCTACAACACTTTTAACTCAGAGACAAAAATCATCAAGATCAACATCACATGAGTTATCATCAGAAAAAACTTTTGCAAAAGTAGTGCAACATTCCCGTAAATTGGTATCATCCAAGGACTTCAGATTTTTTGAATTGAACAAGAAACCAAATAACTTTTCAAATTTCTTCAACTGATCAAAGCGAGTGGTCAATGAAAGAATTGCATTGTCAACGATGACTAGAAAGTAAGTAACTCTGAAGGATTCCATAACTGACAACTGTATTTCCTCATCTTGATCATTGGTTTCATCATAATGCCTCTTTCTTTTCCTTTGACGTTTTGTAGGAAATTCTGGCTCTATGTCCATATTAGATGCAATGGCTTTTGCTATCTCAATACTAGCTTGAAATCCTTCATCTCTGTACTTCTGAAAATATGATATGACACCTTGAATGTGTTTTATAGTAGCATCAATGCATACCATATTTTCCTGCAACTTTTGGCTCACCATATTTACAGAGAACAAAACATCATGCCAAATAACCATGCCACTCTTTATTCGACTCTCCCAACGAGTATTGGACAAAGGCTTGAGAGTTAGTTTTGTTCCTTTTGGAAGATTGTCAAGCAAAATCTTCCACCTTTTAGTAGAACGTGAAAAAAATACATATATTCGTTGTATAATACCAAAGAATGTAATAGCTTGTTTGCAAGATTTTTCCATATCACAAAGAGTGAGATTCAAACTATGACAAGCACATGGCATATACAACGCTTTGGGGTTTTCTTTAAGCAAGCGACTCTGCACACCTTGGTATTGTCCCTTCATGTTGGAACCATTGTCATAACCTTGACCTCTCACATCAGCAACATTCAAATCAAAGGAACTCAATGTATCCAATAATACATTCAAAAGCCCCAATCCCGATGTGTCCTCAACCTTTAGGAACTCTAGGAAAAACTCCTCCACCCTCGGAATGTTGCTTGACATATTGACACAACGCACAATGAGAGTCATTTGTTCTTCATGGCTCACATCCGGGGTACAATCCAAGATAACCGAGAAATACTTGGCATCTTTAATGATCTTTAAAATAACCTTTCTCACAACATCGGCAAGAACTGAGATCAACTCATTCTGGATTCTGTGGCCAAGATAGTGATGATGAATTTCATTACTTTCAATGCACCGGATATATTCTTGCATAACAGGATCAAATTCAGCAATCATTTCAATCATGCCCAAAAAATTACCATTGTTATCTTGATACAACTTCTCATTTGATCCACGAAATGCCAAAGTATGTTTTGTAAGAAACTTAAGAGCAGAAACTATTCTTACCAATACTTGTCTCCAACCCTCCTTCTCCTTTGCAATCTCCCTTTGCATATCATCATCAATTGTCTTGTTTTTTGCTTAGTCTCAACGTAAATTAATTCCATGTATTCATGTTTGTTAAATGCTCAACGCTATTCTCATGTTCTTTGAGTCGCACACTCAAACGCTTCCAGTCATTCAATCCATCACTTGCTAGCATAGACTTGCTCAGTTTTGATTGAACAACTTGCAACAAAAACAATATACTTTGTTCGTAGCTTTATGGTAAACCAACCACTTTCTGTCAACAAACTCACCATTACTTAATTTTCTGGAGTAGAAAGCATATGAAAAGTGTCTACCAATGATGTCCTTCTCAAACTCCATATCTGGTTCTCTAATAGGTCCCTTCTCAATTAAAATATCCCTTTTGGTATTGTCAAGAATTTCCCATGTTCTTGGATCAAAAATAAACGAAAGGGAATCTTGATGTTCATTATTAGCAGATGGCTGCAAATTTTCCTCCATTGTACTGTCAGCGTCAACTTCAAAATCAGTTTGCTCCCCTCTATTTGCGCCATCTACATTGACCTCAATATCTGAATCGACATGCTCGGGATTACTTATTTGCCCTTGTTGTACACTCGCATCAACATTGCTAGAGGATGTAAAGTACCTATTCAAAGAACCCTTCAATGGTTGAATTTTTAGATCACTTTCTTTTTTTCTTTTTTCAGCACCCGATAATTGCTTCTTAGGCAACATGAAAGACCCTAAAATTATGAAGAAAAGAGGAATAGAAAATATAAAGAATTAGAAATTTATACATCAAATTATTGAAACCCTAGACATACATGAAAAGTACTTGAATTACTATTTACTAAAAAAAGTTGATTGTAGCACCTGATTCTGAACTGATCAAAGAAGCCTTGATAGTCAATAAGTCAAAGAAGCTGTGATAGTCAAAGAAGCCGTGATGAGCTGATGCTTTGATCTATTGGTTGTAGATCGATCCAGACGACGCCGACATAGACAGGTACAGGGCTCTGGACAGGTATTGAAAGATTGTCAAGCTCCTGCCTCCTGGTGCTGTAGATCGATCCAGCCATCCAGGCGACGTAGTACAAAAAGTCAAAAAGAGATCCACGTGATGTAGATCGATCCAGGTGACATAGTACCTCCTGACTGCCGGGTCGGGCGACGTCGACCGAGGCGGCAAGGGGCCGTATGACGGAGGCGGCGAGGCAGCGGAGACGAGGCGTCGTTGTGTCGAGCTGAGCAGGTTTCTCCGTTTCTGACGTGAAGTTTTTGGCTCGGCCTAGCATCTGATGATCTAAGTATCTATTTTTTAATGGGCTATATTGTATATACATACTATACTATGGCCCCCCCTCCTGTATGGGCCCTAGGCCGTCGCCCCGCCGGCCATACGCCAGGGCCGGCCCTGGTACGAGTACTCAACTAGTCAATCAAACACATTAAGTATAGCCACATTGGTGGCCAACCAGCTACGCGACGTGGCACATGCTGGTTGGCCGCAGTGAGAAAGCTTTTGATTTTTAGGTCATTTTCAATGCATTTGTGCTAAGATGAGGTGCTAAGTACATTAAATAATTTAGCAACTAAAGTCCTTAATGTATAGTTGCTTAGCTTATTGTAGCTAAACCTGCTTATTTAATGCTTTTCCAATTAAAATTATGCATGCATTGGTGCATTTCTTTCATTTAATTGTACAAGGTGGAGCATTGGGAGTAGCCTTAGGCTTTTTTCAAAAGTCAACCAGCTATGCCATGTGGCGCATGCTAGTTGGCCGTAGTGAGAAAGTTTTTAATTTTTTAGAGTTCTTTTTAAAGTAAAAGTGAGACTTTTTTAAGAAAAGTTTTTTTTAGTTTTTTTTCTCTTTGAGATGGATGTGATGTTCACATGGTATAATATATTTTTTAATTTTAAGATAAAGGGGTGATGCGTACAACTTCCTCTCAAATGGCCCGTAACGGTGGACCCTAACCACCAGTATATTTCAGAATGTGAGCCACGGTGACTACGATAGGAGCAGTGTTGTGAGTGGTCCTAGTATCATTGGTCATGGCCTTCTTGACAATTCATTTATTTCCCTCTGAAAGACGCAATTATGACAAATGCGGTGTCTTGTGGTTTTTGGCTAATGTGACAAGCCAAATGATGCTTTGTCTATGAGTCAAGTTATATGTTTAGTTTGTTCTGTTTTATTTTTTGTTGGTTTTGTAAGAACTAGTGTCTTCTTCCTTCCTTCTTTTTGCCTTAACTCTAAGTCAATTTGTAGTATCCGAGTATGGAACAATCATGATTTTGTGCTTCTCTGTTTGCCGGTCTATGTTTTTTTTGGGCCACTAGTTTCAACCAATTCCTTTTTTCCGTTTGGCTTAGTTTTCCAAAAAGGAGGCAAAAGCTTTCCTACATCTCATTCATAAAGAAGGTTAAAACACTTGGCATTCCCTTCCACTTGATACAAAATTTTCCAGGGAGATCCATTATGTCTTGACAAAATTATTTGAAAAGGGAAAGATCTAGACCTCTACATCACTCTGATGCAAACATCACGCCTTGACAAATAGAAACATTGAGGAACTCAAATGTTCTACGTACGGTGATGATTCAATCAATCATTGATTTCAGTTTTGACATTTGTCACGGTCACCATGAGCATTGTATATTTGTTGCTAAAACCCCTCACGGTTCGCCAACTGCAAAGCTCCCAAAGACAAGCATGACAAGCATAGCCAGGATTTTGAGTGAACACTTGCTGCCCCTCCTCCCGTGTCGCTCTCGCAAGCGACCCGGAGGGGGAACCCTAGCCGCCTGCCCGAGCGCGTCCCACCCCTGCTTCTCCCTCACCGCCTCCGGCATGCGCAGATGGGCAAAGCCCGACCAGCCTAAGCGACGGCGATGCATTCCACCCCCTTGATGTCGTTCGGCGTGGGACGATGGTGTTGGCGAGGGGTGCAATGGCTCGATGGCAGGTGGTGGCGGCTGGGCCAGTGTCGGACGCCATGGTGAAGGGCCTCGTGGCGGCGGATTCAGCGCGTTGCGCCTGGAGATGTGGCGGTGGCCACAAGCGCGAGACGCTCCTATTGCCTTGCGGCGGGTGGAAGGAGTGGATGCGGAAGGGCGCCGGCCTAGCCGTGTGGGCGACGAGTAGGCGGCAGACAAAGAGCTTGTTCTCGGGACCCCCACGGTCCTCAGAGTAGATCTGGGAGATGGCACCTCCCTCACGCCCCTTCTTACCTCGCCATCCCAGATCTGTTGGCTGGGTGAGGGTGGGGGGTTGGTGGCTATGGCTTGGGAGAATCCCTTGTCCGTCTCTGCGGCCACAATAGCGGTGGCGCCCTGGTGTCACTCTCCTTCTTGAAGGCGACATCTAGACCCGCCACTAACCTCTTCCTCCATGTGTCCAGGTGAAAACCCGAAATCCTAGGATTGTGCCGCGACGACGCTTCTGCATCGTTGGACTTCTTGAAGGCACCACCTTAGGAATGCGGCATGGTGGTAGGAGTTGTGGCGATGGTGGTGGACTACTGGTTATCTTTAGTGGGCTCCCGCTTGTCTGCTTGTGGTTGATGTGTTCCTTGCCGTCGGTCGTGACGAGTTTGGGGCATCGCTATGCACGGTGAGGTAGTTGTACTCCCTCCCAGCAACAACCTAGTGATCCTTTTCTTCCACTCAGGGATGAGTGGCTCTGCTTTCCGACGACATGGCGTCCTCCATTCCAGGATGAGAAGTTAGGTGAAAGGATCGATATGGTTGACTAGAGGGGGGGGTGAATAGGCAACGACCACTTTTTAACTAATCTTAACAAGTTAGGGTAAGCAACATACGGGTTCACTAAAATAGCAACAACGAGGTGAACATATATGATGCTAACAACAAGAACAACTAAGACAAGTAAGAGATAGACAACAACATAAGCATACACGAAGTAAAGGTTAGAGATAACCACAAGTGGAACCAATGAAGACGAGGATGTGTTATCGAAGTTCCTTCCCTTTGACAGGAAGTACGTCTCCGTTGGAGCGGTGTGGAGGCACAATGCTCCCCAATAAGCCACTAGGGCCACCGTATTCTCCTCACACCCTCGCACGATACAAGGTACCATGATTCCACTATAGGTGCCCTTGAAGGCGGCGACCGAACCTTTACAAACAAGGTTGGGGCAAACTCCACACAAAGCTTGGAGGATTCCAACAAAACCACGAAGCTTCACCACAATGGAATGTGGCTCCGAGGTGACCTCAACCGTCTAGGGTGCTCAAACACCCAAGAGTAACAAGATCCGCAAGGGATTGGTGGGGGAATCAACTTTTCTCTTGGTGGAAGTGTAGATCTAGGCCTTCTCAACCAATCCCTAAAGAATCAACAAGTTTGATTGGCTAGGGAGAGAGATCGGGCACTTTTGAGCTTAGGAAGCAACAATGGAGCTTTGGAGGGTCAAAGGTAGGGTTCCATAGCAAGAAGAACCCTTATATAGTGGGGGGGGGGAATCCAACCGTTTTCCCACTCACAACCCGAGCCTAGCGGTACTACCGCTGGCTGCAGCGGTACTACCGCTGGCACTCCAGCGGTACTACCGCTGGCAGCAATGGTACTACCGCTGGGCCCATGGTAGTGCAGAAGCACTACCAGGCCAACCACCGCCAAGAAAGTCTTCGCAAAAAGGTCCGACGAAGTACAGCCGCTAGGAAGGCGGTACTAAGCTCCTGGAGCGGTACTACCGCTGACCAGGGGCGGTACTACCGCTAGGGCTAGCGGTACTACCGCTAGGCACAGCGGTACTACCGCTGGGATACCTTTTGCTTAGATGAGATAAAACAGAGGCGGGAGCCACTCCAAAGTTGCAGGTAAGGGGAAAGGAGATAAAGTGTGTGCGTGCAAAATTGATTCCACCCAAACCTTTCCACTAGGGGTCCTCTCTTGATAGTACGGCGTTCCTATGACTCAAAGAAGGAGATTCATAGAGTACACCGTGCTTCCGTTCCAAGGAAAGAGGGGGCGAGTCGTCTTGTGCCGTTGACATGTGTTATCTGAAATCTTAACACACACGATTAGTCCTTTGTGGTACTGTCGTCAATCACCAAAATTACTTAGGCATAAACTATGCCCTAACAATCTCCCCCTTTTTGGTGGATTGATGACAATACCGGATTTGCACAGTGAATAGCATGTGAACATAAAGATAGTGGTATAGGAAAATAAGGAGCATATGACTCACAACATATGATAGAAATAAATCTCACACTAGTTCAAGTCTCACATCACACAAAGCAAAGATAGAAAATAAAAGCAAACCAAGTTCAAAGCAAACACGATAAGATAAGCAAAGCTCAAATCTCAAATCCAGCTCCTAGACTCTCTCCCCCTTTGGCACAAGACACCAAAAAGGGGCACACCTAATGACACAGGTGGTCACTCCTCATCCTCATCAGCCCTAGACTCGTCCGTGGCATCCGGATCGTCCTCCTCCTCCTCATTGTCCTCCTCAGACGCCTCCTCCTCTGTATCGGACCACTGATAACCTTGAGCCCGCATCCAAGCAAACTCTGGAGTGATGTCGTCCTCTGAGCCGCTGGAGATATCAACATCAAGTGTCCTTAGGACACGCTTGTGCCTCTGACGGTTCTCCTTCTAGGACACATGAGTCTGATACTGTCCCTTGGCCTGCATACAGAAGAGAGTCTTCATTTTATCCTTCAGTTTCACTGCCCAAGATGGCATAGCAGAAGAGTGGGACTGAGAATCGGGGCCTCTTTCAGCAGCAGTCTCTGTGTCAGTGTCCATGTGCTGAGACGAAGTGGATGGGTTGGCCCATTTGTCCTTGATGCGGAGCCTGATAGGATCGTGCACAAAGTAATCAGCCTGAAGGTGGAACTCCTCAATCAAATAGATGTCGTGCCACCTCTGGCGAATATAGGCAAACAAGTAGGGCCCGTAGATGGGAACCTTGCGGTTCATGATGCAGTTCCAGATCTCATTGAACATCACGTCAGAAATATCGAGAGGGGCAGATTCCTTAGTCATAGCGTCCTAAAAAAGCAGAAGCATCTCAGCTAGATAACCATGCACCTCTTCAAAGTTGCCAATGCGAGGAAAGAGAGTGTTGCGGAAGATCCGATGCATGATATCCAGATGCTTGGGGAGCACACCTTTCTTCTCATAGAGTTGTTGCAGCCTGTCCTTGGCGGGTCCCCTAGTAGATGAAGCTGGAGCATGAGGACGCGACCCAAGAGGATTGTCAGCTCCCTGAAAGTCGACCTTGAGAAACTTCATGAATTCTGACCAGGAACCTGTCATCTTCTGAGTACCAGTCATCCAAGTCATGGTGCGCTCTTCATCAGGCAAGAAGTGAACAGTGACATAGAATTGGGCGACAACATCTGGATCAAAGTCGTGCTTGAAGGTGATGATCTCCTTAATGCCAAGCTTGTCAATCAAAGAGAGAGCCTCACCAAAGTAATCCGGGTTCCGCTGAAGGTGAGCCAAGTCAATCCACTGAACTGGAACAAACATCTTCTTGAAGTGTTTGATGATGTCGCGATAGATCCTGCAGTGATCCCGTGACCAAACATGCTCGACATGCTTGATCGGAGCCTTCTCTTCTAGATAGTGATTTTTGGTGCGGAACCGTAGAAAATACTTAGGGGGCATAGTGCGAACGTTGACCACCATGTCCTTGTGAGCTGTCTTCTTGAAAGACTTCTTTTTGGGTTGCAGACCAGAAGTGGCGGAGCCCTCTGGAGCATCTTGAGTGCGATACTGCTTCGGCTGGGTGTCCCGTGGGGGATACGAGCAGTGAGCACCACCTGTGACACACAACACACACACCGAAAAAGAGCGACAGGAGGAGTCAAGGCAATGAACAAAAAGAGGCATAAAAGTAAACTCACATTGCCAAAAAAAATGAAAAGAAGAAAAATATCCTCCTGGTGGTAGTACCGCTACACCTGGCGGTAGTACCGCTGTGGTCCTAGCGGTAGTACCGCTACCCCTGGCGGTAGTACCGCTAGGGGGTTGACTTTCAGATCTGAATAAGAAAAAGACCCATAGGAACAACTAGATTGGATTTACGAGGGCCACGAGTACTGCATATAATCACTACAAAAACCACCATAGCCCTAAACACATGAGGATCTCAAGAATCATCTAGATAAAGACATGCCTAGTCAAGAGGATTCAAGTTTTAGATCTAATCCAAAAGAAGAGAAGAAGTGCTTGATCTAAAACATGAAGAACCTAGAGCATGGCAATATAAACGCAATGAATCATAGGACCTACACTCCCCTAGAATATCTCCTTCGTTCCATCCAAGAACAAAGCACAACACCATAGCCATGGATCCAAATCACCAATGCTCCTAACCCTAGAACAAGAAAACATCAACCAAGAGAATAAAGGGAGGAGCTTTACCGGAGTCCATGGCACTTGGTGGAGGAAGGAGGAGTGGAGAAAACCCTCCAACTCAACGGAGAGAAGGGGCTCCACATATAGAGATCCAAATAGGGGGAGTTTGGGGTTGGGGAGGGAAGAGCCACGAGGAAGAAGAAAGAAGGCAGGAAAAACAGGCTCCCCCTCCTTTATATATGTTGGAAATATGCCCTAGAGGAAATAATAATTAGTTATTATTATATTTATTTGTTCATGATAATCTTTTATTATCCATGCTATAATTGTATTGATTGGAAACACAATACTTGTGTGGATACATAGACAACACACTATCCCTAGTGAGCCTCTAGTTGACTAGCTCGTTGATCAAAGATGGTCAAGGTTTCCTGACCATAGACAAGTGTTATCACTTGATAACCGGATCACATTAGTGGGAGAATGATGTGATGGACAAGACCCAAAACTATGAACGTAGCATATGATCGTGTCAGTTTATTGCTACTGTTTTCTGTATGTCAATGTATCTGTTCCTATGACCATGAGATCATGCAACTCCCAGACACCGGAGGAATACCTTGTGGGTTATCAAACGTCGCAACGTAACTGGGTGACTATAAAGGTGCTCTACAGGTATCTCCAAAGGTGTCTGTTGGGTTGGCATGGATCAAGACTGGGATTTGTTACTCCGTGTGACGGAGAGGTATCTCGGGGCCCACTCGGTAATACAACATCACAACAAGCCTGGCAAGCAATGTGACTAAGGAGTTAGTTACGGGATCTTGTATTATGGAACGAGTAAAGAGACTTGCCGGTAACGAGATTGAACTAGGTATGGAGATACCGACGATCGAATCTCGGGCAAGTAACATACCGAAGGACAAAGGGAACAACATATAGGATTAACTGAATCCTTGACATAGAGGTTCAACCGATAGAGCTCTTCGTAGAATATGTGAGAGCCAATATGTACATCGAGGTTCCGCTATTGGTTATTGACCGGAGAGTATCTCAGGTCATGTCTGCATAGTTCTCGAACCCGCAGGGTCTGCACACTTAAGGTTCGGTGACGTTTCGGTATAGTTCAGTTATAGGTGTTGGTGACCGAAGGTTGTTAGGAGTCCCTGATGAGATCCAAGACATAACGAGGAGCTCCGGAATGGTCCGGAGGTAAAGGATGATATATAGGAAGTCCTGTTTTGGGCATCGGAAAAGTTTCGGGCTCATGGGTAGTGTACCGGGAGTGTCCAGAGGGTGCCGGGGGACCACCGGGAGGGGTGTGACGACCCAGGAGGCTCATGGGCTATGAGAGGAGGTGGATCAGCACTTGTTGGGCTGGCCTAGGTCTCTCTCAAGGGCCCATGCAAAAAGGATAAAGGAAAAATGCAAAAAGGCCAAATTAGGAAGGATTCCTAATAGGATTCCACCTCCCTTGTGGGAGGTGGACTCCTCCCTTATGGGTTCGTCCGTACCTCCTTGGATTGGAGGCCAAGGCTGCCTCCTCTCCTCCTATATATACTAAGGGTTTTGAGGGTTTTTGAGATACAACAGAAAATAGCCACGTGCTGCCCTCTCTCTCTAGATCTGTTTCTCCTCTAGTTTCAGCGGTGCTTAGGCGAAGCCGTGCTGGAATAGCACCACCAACACCACCACCACGCTGCCGTGCTAGAGAACTCATCTACCTCTCCATCCCCTCTTGGTGGATCAAGAAGGTAGAGATCGTCATCGAGCTGCACGTGTGCTGAACGCGGAGGTGCCATCCGTTCGACACTAGATCGGGAAGGATCGTGATGGGATCGTGGGACGAATCGTGATGAGATCACGGGACGGGCTGCGATTTGGATCGCGAAGATGTTCCACTACATCAACCGCGTTATATACGCTTCCTCTTAGCGATCTACAAGGGTATGTAGATTCACTCTCCCTCTCGTAGATGATCATCACCATGGATAGGTATTGCGTGTGCGTAGGATTTTTTTTGTTTCCCATGCTACGTTCCCCAATAGTGGTATTAGAGCTAGGTTTATGCGTAGATGATATGTCGAGTAGAACACAAAAGGGTTTGTGGGCGTTGATGTTCAATTTGCTGCCCTCCTTAGTATTTTCTTGATTCGACGGTATTGTTGGATTGAAGTGGCCCGGACCAACTTTACTCGTACACTTACGAGAGACCCGTTTCATCGACTCACATGCAACTTGTTGCATAAAGATGACTGGCGGGTGTCTATTTATTCAACTTTAGTTGAATCGGATTTGACCGAGGCAGTCCTTGGAGAAGGTTAAATAGCAATTTGCATATCACTGTTGTGGCTTTGCGTAAGTAAGATGCGATCATACTAGATACCCATAGCAGCCACGTAAAACATGCAACAACAAATTAGAGGATGTCTAACTTGTTTTTGCAGGGTATGCATGTGATGTGATATGGCCAAAGACATGATATGATATATTGGATGTATGATATGATCATGTTGTAATAGTTAAATATCGACTTGCACGTCGATGCTACGGCAACCGACATGAGCCATAGGGTTGTCTTTAAACTAACGTTTGTGCTTGCAGATGCGTTTACTATATTGCTAGGTAGTAGCTTTAGTAGTAATAGCATAGATAGAACGACAACCTCGATGGCGGCACAATGATGGAGATCATGGTGTGGCGCCGGTGATCATGAAGATCATGTCGGTGCTTTGGTGATGGAGATCAAGAAGCACAAGATCATGGCCATATCATGTCACTTATGATTTGCATGTGATGTTAATCCTTTTATGCACCTTATTTTGCATAGAACAACGGTAGCATTATAAGGTGATCCCTCGCTAAAATTTCAAGATAAAATTGTGTTCTCCCCGACTGTGCACCGTTGCGATAGTTTATCGTATCGAGACACCACGTGATGATCGGGTGTGATAGACTCAACGTTCACATACAATGGGTGCAAAACAGTTGCACATGCGGAACACTCGGGTTAAACTTGACGAGCCTAGCATGTACATACATGGCCTCGGAACACAAGAGACCGAAAGGTCAAGCAGGAATCATATAGTTGATTTGATCAACATGGATATGTTCACCACTGAAACTATACTCAACTCACGTGATGATTGGACTTGAGTTAGTGGATTTGGATCATGCGCCACTCGAATGACTAGAGCGATGTCTATTTTGAGTGGGAGTTATTAGTAATATGATTAGCTAAACTCAATTATCATGAACATAGTCAAAAGGTCTTTGCAAATTATGTTGTAGCTTGCATTGTAGCTCTACTGTTTTTGATATGTTCCTAGAGAAAATTTAGTTGAAAGATGATAGTAGAATTATGCGGACTGGGTACGTAAACTGAGGATTGTCCTCATTGCTGGGCAGAAGGCTTATGTCCTTAATGCACCACTCGGTGTGCTGAATCTCAAGCGCCGTCTGTAGATGTTGCGAACATCTGACATGCACATTTTTGATGACTACATGATAGTTCAGTGCGAAATGCTTAACGGCTTAGAATTGAGGCGTCAAAGACGTTTTGAACGTCACAGAACATATGAGATGTTCCAAGAGATGAAATTGGGATTTCATGCTCGTGCCCTTGTTGAGAGGTATGAGACATCCGACAAGATTCTTTGTCTACAAAGTAAGGGAGAAAAGCTCAATCGTTGAGCATGTGCTCAAATTGTCTGAGTGCTACTATCGCTTGAATCGAGTGGGAGTTAATCTTCCAGATGAGATAGTGATGGTTCTCCAAAGTCAGTGCCACCAAGCTACTAGAGCTTCGTGATGAACTATAACATATCAGGGATATATATGATGATCCTTGAGCTATTCGCGATGTTTGACACCGCGAAAGTAGAAATCAAAAAGGAGCATCAATTGTTGATGGTTAGTAAAACCACTAGTTTCAAGAAGGGCAAGGGCAAGAAGGGATATTTCATGAAACGACAAACCAGTTGCTGCTCTAGTGAAGAGACCCAAGGTTGAACCCAAACCCGAGACTAAGTGCTTCTGTAATGAGGGGAGCAGTCACTGAAGAGGAACTACCCTAGATACTTGGTAGATGAGAAGGCTGACAAAGTCGACAGAAGTATATTGGATATACATGATATTGATGTGTACTTTACTAGTACTCCTAGTAGCACGAGGGTATTAGATACCGGTTCGGTTGCTAAGTGTTAGTAACTCAAAATAAAAGCTACGGAATAAACGGAAACTAGCTAAAGGCAAGGTGACGATATGCGTTGGAAGTGTTTCCAAGGTTCAAGTGCTCAAACATCGCACACTCCCTCTGCCATCGGGATTAGTGTTAAACCTAAATAATTGATATTTGGTGTTTGCGTTGAGCATGAACATGATTAGGTCATGTTTATTGCAATAAAATTATTCATTTAAAGAGAATAGTGGTTATTCTATTTTCTTGAATAAATACCTTCAATGGTTTATTGAATCTCGATCGTAGTGGTACACATGTTCATTATATTGATGCCAAAAGATACAAAGTAGTAATGATAGTACCACTTACTCGTGGCACTGCCGCTTGAGTTATACTGGTATAAAATGCATGAAGGAGCTCCATGCTGATGGATCTTTGTACTCACTCATTTTTGAAACGTTTGAGACATGCAAACCATGCCTATTGGTATAAACGCATGAAGAAACTCCATGCTGATGGATTGTTTGGACTCACTTGATTTTGAATCACTTGAGGCATGCAAATCATACCACATGGGCAAGATGACTGAAGGCCTCGTTTTCCAGCGAGATGGAACTAGAAAGTAACTTATTGTAAGTAATACATTTGGATGTATGCAGTCCAATGAGTGCCGAGGCACGCGGTGGATATCGTTATGTTCTTACTTCACAAATGATTTGAGTAGATACTAGTGTATTTGCTTGATGAAACACACGTCTGAATTATTGAAAGGTTCAAGTAGTTTCAGAGTGAAGTTGAAGATCGTCGTGACAAGAGGGTAACATGTCTACGATTTGATCATAGAGATGAATATCCGAGTTGCGAGTTTGTACACAATTAAGACAAATGTGAAAATTGTTTCACATCTCATGCCACCTAGAACACCATAGTGTGATGGTGTGTCCAAACGTCATATCCGCGCCCTATTTGATATGGTGCATACTATGATGTCTCTTATCGAATTACCACTATCGTTTATGGGTTATGCATTAGAGACAACCGCATTCACTTTGAATAGGGCACCACATATCTCCGTTGAGATGACACCGTATGAACTATGGTTTGAAGAAACCTAAGCTGTCGTTTCTTAAAAGTTTGGGGCTGCGATGCTTATGTGGAAAAGTTTCAACATGATAAGCTCGAACTCAAAGCGGATAAATGCATCTTCATAGGACACTCAAAACAGTTGGGTATAGCTCCTATCTCAGATCCGGAAGCAAAGTGTTTGTTTCTAGAAACGGGTCCTTTCTCGAGGAAAAGTTTCTCTCGAAAGAATTGAGTGGGAGGATGGTAGAACTTGATGAGGTTATTGAACCGTCACTTCAACCAGTGTGTAGCAGGGCGCAGGAAGTTGTTCCTGTGGCGCCTACACCAATTGAAGTGGAAGCTAATGATAGTGATCATGAAACTTCGGATCAAGTTACTACAAACCTCATAGGTCGACAAGGTCACGTACTGCTACAGATTGGTACGGTAACCCTGTCTTGGAGGTCATGTTGTTGGACAACAATGAACCTACGAGCTATGGAGAAGCGATGGTGGGCCCAGATTCCGGCAAATGGCTGGAGGCCATGAAATCAGAGAGAGGATCCGTGTATAAAAACAAAGTGTAGACTTTGGAAGAACTACTTGATGGTCGTAAGACTATTAAGTACATATGAATCTTTAAAAGGAATACATACGATGATGATGAAAAGTCACCATTAAGAAAAGCTCGACTTGTCGCAAAGATGTTTCCAACAATTTCAAAGAGTTGACTATGATGAGACTTTCTCACTCGTAGCGATGCTTAAAGTCTGTTGGAATTATGTTAGCAGTTGCTGCATTATTTATGAAATATTGCACATAGGATGTCAAAACATTGTTTCCTCGACGGTTTCCTTTAGGAAAAGTTGTATGTGATACAACCAGAAGGTTTTGTCGATCCTATGTGGTAGACATATTGTTGATCGTAAATAATGTAGAATTTCTAATGAGTATATGTGGTAGACATATTGTTGATCGGAAATAATGTAGAAGTGAGTGGGAGCACTATAGGATTTCTAATGAGTATATGTGGTAGACATATTGTTGATCGGAAATAATGTAGAATTTATGGAAAGCATAAAGGGTTGTTTGAAAGGTGTTTTTTCAAAGGAAAGCCTGGATTAAGATACTTGAACATTGTGCATCAAGATCTACGGCGATAGATCAAGACGCTTAATAAGAACTTTCAACGAAATGCATGCCCTGACAAGTTTTGAAGGAGTTCAAAATAGATCGGCAAAGAAGGAGTTCTTGGGTGTGTTGTAAGGTGTGAATTTGAGTAAGATTCAAAGCCCGACCACGACAGAATAAAGAGAAAGGATGAAGGTCGTCCCCTATGCATTAGCCGTAGGCTCTATAGTATGCTATACTGTGTACCGCACCTGATGTGTGCCTTGCCATGAATCTGTCAAGGGGTACAGAAGTGATCCAGGAATGGATTACTGGACAATGGTCAAAAGCTATCCTTAGTAACTAGTTGACTAACGAATTTTTCTCAATTATGGAGGTGATTCAAGAGTTCGCCGTAAAGAGTTACGTCGATGCAAGCTTTGACACTAATCCGAATAACTATGAGTAGTAAACCGGATTCATATAGTGGAGCAGTCATTTGGAATAGTTCCAAATGGTGCGTGGAAGCAACATCTATAGGATGACATAGAGATTTTTAAAGCACACACGGATCTGAAAGGTTCAAACCCATTGACTAAAAACCTCTCTCACAAGCAAGATATGATCAAACCCCATAACTGTATGGGTGTTAAGTTCATTACAATCACATAGTGATGTGAACTAGATTATTCACTCTAGTGCAAGTGGGAGACTGTTGGAAATATGCCCTAGAGGCAATAATAAATTGGTTACTATTATATTTATTTATTCATTATAATCGTTTATTATCCATGCTGGAATTGTATTGATTGGAAACTCAAATACATGTGTGGATACATAGACAACAGACTGTCCCTAGTGAGCCTCTAGTTGACTAGCTCGTTGATCAATGATGGTCAAGGTTTCCTGACCATAGACAAGTGTTGTCACTTGATAACAGGATCACATCATTGGGAGAATGATGTGATGGACAAGACCCAAAACTATGAACGTAGCATATGACCGTGTCAGTTTATTGCTACTGTTTTCTGCATGTCAATGTATGTGTTCCTATGACCATGAGATCATGCAACTCCATGACACCGAAGGAATACCTTGTGGGTTATCAAACGTCGCAACGTAACTGGGTGACTATAAAGGTGCTCTACAGGTATCTCCAAAGGTGTCTGTTGGGTTGGCATGGATCAAGACTGGGATTTGTCACTCCGTGTGACGGAGAGGTATCTCGGGGCCCACTCGGTAATACAACATCACAACAAGCCTTGCAAGCAATGTGACTAAGGAGTTAGTTATGGGATCTTGTATTACGAAATGAGTAAATAGACTTGCCGGTAACGAGATTGAACTAGGTATGGAGATACTGACGATCGAATCTCGGGCAAGTAACATACTGAAGGACAAAGGGAACAACATACGGGATTAACTGAATCCTTGACATAGAGGTTCAACCGATAGAGATCTTCGTAGAATATGTGGGAGCCAATATGTACATCCAGGTCCCGCTATTGTTTATTGACCGGAGAGTGTCTCAGGTCATGTCTGCATAGTTCTCGAACCCGTAGGGTCTGCACACTTAAGGTTCGGTGACGTTTTGGTATAGTTGAATTATAGGTGTTGGTGACCGAAGGTTGTTCGGAGTCCCGTATGAGATCCCGGACGTCATGCGAAGCTCCGGAATGGTCTGGAGGTAAAGATTGATATATAGGAAGTCCTGTTTTGGTCACCGGAAAAGTTTTGGGCTCATGGGTAGTGTACCGGGAGTGTTCGGAGGGTGCCGGGGGACCTCCGGGAGGGGTGTGACGACCCAGGAGGCTCATGGGCCATGAGAGGAGGTGGATCAGCCCTTGGTGGGCTGGCCTAAGTCTCTCTCAAGGGACCATGCGAAAAGGATAAAGGAAAAGGCAAAAAGGCCAAATTAGGAAGGAGTCCTAATAGGATTCCACCTCCCTTGTGGGAGGTGGATTCCTCCCTTATGGGTTCGGCCGAACCTCCTTGGATTGGAGGCCAAGGCTGCCTCCTGTCCTCCTATATATACTAAGGGTTTCGAGGGTTTTTTAGATACAACAGAAAACAGCCACGTGCTGCCCTCTCTCTAGATCTATTTCTCCTCTAGTTTCAGCGGTGCTTAGGCGAAGCCCTGCTGGAATAGCACCACCACCAGCACCACCACGCCGCCATGCTGGAGAACTCATCTACCTCTCTGCCCCTCTTGCTGGATCGCGAAGATGTTCCACTACATCAAACGCGTTATATATGCTTCCGCTTAGCGATCTACAAGGGTATGTAGATTCACTCTCCCTCTCGTAGATGATCATCACCATGGATAGGTATTGCGTGTGTGATACGTCCATTTTGCATCATGCTTTCATGTTCATATTTATCGCTTTTGGGCTGTTATTACACTTCACGGTACAATACTTATGCCTTTTCTATCTTATTTTGCAAGGTTTACATGAAGAGGGAGAATGTCGACAGCTGGAATTCTGGCCTGAGAAAGGAGCAAGTTTGAGATACCTATTCTGTGCAACTCCAAAAGCCGTGAAAATCAACGAGGATTTATTTTGGATTTTATAAAAAATACTAGGCCAAAGAAGTACCAGAGGGGAGCCAGCAGGAGGCCACAAGCCTGCTAGGCGCGGCCTACCCGCCTGGCCGCGCCTAGGGGGCTTGTGGGCACCCTGGTGGCCCTCTAGCTCCCCTCTTTTGCTACAAGAAGGGTTTAGTTCCAGAAAAATCAACACGAGGCTTTCGGGAGGAATCGCCGCCGCCACGAGGCGGAACTTGAGTAGAACCAATCTAGAGCACCGGCAGGACGATCCTGCCGGGGAAACTTCCCTCCCGGAGGGGGAAATCGTCGCCATCGTCATCACCAACACTCCTCTCATCGGAGGGGACTCATCACCATCAACATCTTCATCAACACCATCTCATCTCCAAACCCTAGTTCATCTCTTGTAACCAATCTCCGTCTCGCGACTCCGATTGGTACTTGTAAGGTTGCTAGTAGTGTTAATTACTCTTTGTAGTTGATGCTAGTTGGATTACTTGGTGGAAGATTATATGTTTAGATCCTTGATGCTACTCATTACCTCTCTGGTCATGAATATGATTATGCTTTGTGAGTAGTTACTTTTGTTCCTGAGGACATGGGATAAGTCATGCTAATAGTAGTCATGTGAATTTGGTATTCGTTCGATATTTTGATGTGTTGTATGTTGTTTTTCCTCTAGTGGTGTTATGTGAACGTCGACTACATAACACTTCACCATTATTTGGGCCTAGAGGAAGGCATTGGGAAGTAGTAAGTAGATGATGGGTTGCTAGAGTGACAGAAGCTTAAACCCTAGTTTATGCGTTGCTTCGTAAGGGGCTGATTTGGATCCACTAGTTTAATGCTATGATTAGACTTTGTCTTAATACTTCTTTCGTAGTTGCGGATGCTTGCGAGAGGGGTTAATCATAAGTGGGATGCTTGTCCAAGTAAGGGCAGTACCCAAGCGCCGGTCCACCCACATATCAAACTATCAAAGTACTAAACGCGAATCATATGAACATGATGAAAACTAGCTTGACAGAAATTCCCATGTGTCCTCAGGAGCGTTTTACCTCCTATAAGAGTTTCTCCAGGCTTGTCCCTTGCTACAAAAGGGATTGGGCCACCTTACTGCACCTTTGTTACCGTTGTTACTTGCTACTTGCTACGAATCATCTTGTCACACAACTACTTGTTACCGATAATTTCAGTGCTTGCAGAGATTACCTTGCTGAAAACCACTTGTCAGATCCTTCTGCTCCTCGTTGAGTTCGACACTCTTACTTATAGAAAGGACTACGATAGATCCCCTATACTTGTGGGTCATCAAGACTCTATTATGGCACCGTTGTCGGGGAGTGAATCGCCTTTGGTAAGTGGAATTTGGTAAGGAAACATTGATATAGTGTGCTGAAATTTATTGTCACTTGTCACTATGGAAACTAATCCTTTGAGGAGCCTGTTCGAGGTATCTTCACCTCGAACGGAAGCACAAAGAGTTTCTCTTCAACCTGCTGCACCTACGGAAAATATTTTCTATGAATTTCCTTCGGGTATTCTTGAGAAACTGCTGGCTAATCCTTTTACAGGAGATGGAACATCACATCCAGACTTGCATCTAATCTATGTAGATGAAGTTTGTGGGTTATTTAAGTTTGCAGGTTTGCCCAAGGATGAGGTCAAGAAGAAGGTCTTTCCCTTATATTTGAGGGATAAAGCATTGACATGGTATAGGCTATGTGATTATACTGGATCATGGAACTACAATCGGTTGAAATTGGAATTTCATCAAAAGTTTTATCCTATGCATCTAGTACATCGTGATCGGAATTATATTTATAATTTTTGTCCTCGTGACAGAGAAAGCATCGCTCAAGCTTGGGGGAGGCTTAAATCAATGTTATATTCATGCCCCAACCATGAGCTCTTGAGAGAAATTATCATTCAGAACTTCTATGCTCGGCTTTCTCATGATGATCGCACCATGCTTGACACTTCTTGTACCGGTTCTTTTATGAAGAGAGATATTGACTTCAATTGGAATTTATTGGAAAGAATTAAACGGAACTCTGAAGATTGGGAGCTTGATGAAGGTAAGGAGTCAGGTATGAATTTCAAGTTTGATTGCGTTAAATCCTTTGTCAAAACAAATACTTTTTGTGATTTTAGCGCTAAGTATGGACGTGACTCTGAGATAGTAGCTTCATTGTGTGAATCATTTGCTGCTCATATTGATCTCCCCAAAGAGAAGTGGTTTAAATATCATCCTCTCTTAGAAGTCAATGTAGTTAAACCCAATCCAGTTGAAGAGAAAGTCATTGCCTATAATGATCCTATTGTTCCTAGTGCTTACATTGAGAAACCACCTTTCCCTGTTAGGATAAAGGATCATTCTAAAGCTTCAACTGTGATACGTAGGGGCCACATTAGAACACCTACACCCCCTGAGAAAATTAGAGTTGAACCTACTATTGCTATTATCAAAGATCTCCTGTCCGACAATGTTGATGGCCATGATATTCACTTCTGTGAAGATGCTGCTAGAATTGCTAAACCACATGCTAGAGACAAACATAGGCTTGTTGTTGGCACGCCTGTTGTTTCTGTTAAGATAGGAGATCATTGTTAACATGGTTTATTTGATGTGGGTGCTAGTGTTAGTGCAATACCTCGATCCTTATATGATGAAATTAAAGACGAGATTGCACCTGTTGAGATGGAACCTATTGATGTCACTATTCAGCTTGCCAATAGAGATACTATCTGCCCCGTGGGAATTGTTAGGGATGTTGAAGTCTTGTGTGGTAAAATGAAGTATCCTGCTGATTTCCTCGTTCTTGCTACCACACAAGATAGCTTTTGTCCCATCATATTTGGCAGACCCTTCCTTAATACCGTCAATGCTCATATTGACTGTGAGAAGAAAACTGTCACTGTTGGCTTTGAAGGTGTGTCACATGAGTTCAATTTCTCCAAGTTTGGTAGACAACATCATGAAAAAGAGTTGCCTAGTAAGGATGAAATTATTGCCCTAGCTTCTATTGCCGTGCCTCCTACTGATCCTTTTTAGCAATACTTGCTTGAGCATGAAAATGATATGCATATGGATGAAAGGGATGAGATAGATAGAGTTGTCTTTGAACAATATCCTATATTTAAGAATAATTTGCCTGTTGAACTGCTTGGAGATCCACCCCCACCAAAGGGTGATCCTATGTTTGAGCTTAAACAGTTGCCAGGTACCCTTAAGTGTGCTTATTTTGATGAAAAATAGATATATCCTGTTATTATTAGTGCTAGCCTCTCAGAGCATGAAGAAAAGAAGTTACTAAAAACTCTGAGGAAGCACCGTGCTGCTATTGGATATACTCTTGATGATCTTAAGGGCATTAGTCCCACTCTATGCGAGCACAAGATTAAAACCGATCCTGATTCCAAACCAGTTGTTGATCATCAAAGGAGATTAAATCCTAAGATGAAAGAGGTAGTAAGAAAAGAAATACTAAAGCTCCTAGAAGCAAGTATTATCTATCCTGTTGCTCATAGTGATTGGGTGAGTCCGGTGCATTGCGTCCCTAAGAAGGGAGGTATTACCGTTGTCCCTAATGATAAGGATGAATTGATCCCACAGAGGATTATTACTGGCTATAGGATGGTGATTGATTTTAGGAAATTGAATAAGGCCACTAGGAAAGATCATTACCCTTTGCCTTTTATCGACCAAATGCTAGAAAGATTGTCTAAACACACACACTTCTGTTTTCTAGATGGTTATTCTGATTTCTCCCAAATACCAGTTGCACAATCTGATCAGGAGAAAACCACTTTCACCTTCCCTTTCGGTACCTTTGCTTACAAACGTATGCCTTTTGGCTTATGTAATGCACCTGCTACCTTTCAAAGATGCATGATGGCTATATTCTCTGACTTTTGTGAAAAGATTGTTGAGGTTTTCATGGATAACTTCTCCGTTTACGGGTCTTCTTTTGATGATTGCCTCAGCAACCTTGATCGAGTTTTGCACAGATGTAAAGATACCAATCTTGTCTTGAATTGGGAGAAGTGCCACTTTATGGTTAATGAAGGCATCGTCTTAGGACATAAAATTTCTGAAAGAGGTATTGAAGTCGATAAGGCTAAAAGTTGATGCGATCGAGAAAATGCCATGCCCCATAGATATCAAATGTATAAGAAGTTTCCTTGATCATGCTGGTTTCTATAGAAGGTTCATTAAAGACTTCTCTAAGATTTCTAGGCCTCTTACCAATCTCTTGCAAAAGGATATTCCTTTTGTTTTTGACGATGATTGTGAGGAAGCCTTCAAAATACTTAAGAAGGCCTTGATAACTGCACCTATTGTTCAACCACCTGATTGGAACTTACCTTTTGAAATCATGTGTGATGCTAGTGATTATGCTGTTGGTGCTATCCTAGGACAAAGAGTTGAGAAGAAGTTGAATGTTATTCACTATGCTAGTAAAACTCTAGACAGTGCCCAAAGAAACTATGCTACTACGGAAATGGAATTTTTAGCAGTCGTGTTTGCATGTGAAAAGTTCTGGTCTTACATTGCTGATTTCAAAGTCACTATTCACACAGATCACGCTGCTATTAAGTACCTCATGGAAAAGAAAGACGCTAAACCTAGACTTATCAGATGGGTTCTCTTGCTACAAGAATTTGATTTGCATGTTGTCGATAGGAAGGGTGCTGAGAACCCCGTAGCAGATAACTTGTCTAGGTTGGAGAATGTTCTTGATGACCCACAACCTATTGATGATAGCTTTCCCGATGAGCAATTGAATGTCATCAATACTTCATGTAGTGCACCGTGGTATGCTGATTATGCAAACTATATCGTTGCCAAATATATACCACCTAGTTTCACAGACCAGCAAAAGAAGAAATTCTTCTTTGATTTGAGACATTACTTTTGGGACGATCCTCACCTTTATAAGGAAGGAGTAGATGGTGTTATTGGACGTTGTGTACCTGAACATGAACAGGGACAGATCCCACAGAAGTGTCACTCTGAGGCCTACAGAGGACACCATGCGGGAGATAGAACTGCACACAAGGTATTGCAATCGGGTTTCTATTGGCCCACTCTCTTCAGGGATGCCCGTAAGTTTGTCTTGTCTTGTGACGAATGTCAAAGAATAGGTAATATCAGTAAACGTCAGGAAATGCCTATGAATTATTCACTAGTCATTGAACCATTTGATGTTTGGGGTTTTGATTATATGGGACCTTTTCCAAAATCCAACGGGTATACTCATATCCTAGTTGTTGTTGATTACGTTACTAAGTGGGTAGAAGCTATCCCGACTAGTAGTGCTCATCACAACACCTCTATCAGGATGCTTAAAGAAGTTATTTTCCCTAGATTTGGAGTCCCTAGATATCTGATGACCGACGGTGGTTCACATTTCATTCATGGTGCTTTCCGTAAGAAACTTTCTAAGTACGATGTCAACCATAGAATTGCGTCCCCTATCATCCTCAGTCCAGTGGTCAAGTAGAGCTAAGCAATAGAGAGATTAAACTAATTCTGCAAAAGACTGTCAATAGGTCTAGAAAGAATTGGTCTAAGAAGCTCGATGATGCACTGTGGGCTTATAGAACTGCCTATAAGAATCCCATGGGCATGTCTCCGTACAAAATGGTTTACGGTAAAGCATGTCATTTACCTCTTGAGCTAGAGCACAAGGCTTATTGGGCAATCAAAGAGCTCAACTTTGATTTCAAACTTGCTGGTGAGAAGAGGTTATTTGATATTATCTCACTTGATGAATGGAGAGCTCAGGCATATGAAAATGCCAAGTTGTTCAAAGAAAAGGTTAAGAAGTGGCATGATAAAAGGATACAAAAGCACGAGTTCAATGTAGGTGATTATGTCTTGCTATATAATTCTCGTTTAAGATTTTTTGCACGCAAGCTTCTCTCTAAATGGGAGGGTCCTTACATTGTTGAGGAAGTATATCGTTCCGGTGCCATCAAGATCAACAACATGGAAGGTAATTTTCCGAGAGTGGTAAATGGGCAGAGAAACAAGCATTATATCTCAGGTACTCCCATAAATGTTGAAAGCAATATTATCAATAACATAACTCCGGAGGAGTACATAAGGGATATTTATCAGCCTGTTTCAGACTCCAAAAACGAAGAGGTATGTGATTCGGTAAGTAAACCGACTCCAAAACTATTATAGTAGGAATTTTTCTCCGTCTTGGAATTTTTGAAAAAATAGAAAAATTTAAAGCAGTCCGGAAAGCGCACGAGGAGGCGACAAGCCTGCTAGGCACGTGCCACCCCGTGGCCGCGCCTGGGGGGCTTGTGACCACCTCGTGTGCCTCCCGGACTCCGTTTTCTTGCGGAGTATTCCTTCTAGTCGGAAAAAATCATTATATATTCTCCCAAAAGGTCTGACCCTCGTATCACGCAAATTTCCTCTATTTTCGTTTCGAGCCTGTTTCTGCCGCAGATTTAGAGCAAGATGTCTTCTCAAGATTCAGAGGGTGAGAGCTATGTGGCCGATTACCTTGCTAATCCCAAGGTTTATGGGGACTTGGATCACTATGGTTGGACTACTGATGAGGAAGAAGATTATGATCCCAAGGGGAAGGAAGAAACAAGCTCCGATGAAGAGGAGGCTCCTGTACCCCAACCTGGAGACACATATGTGGAGTTCAAAAAGTCAAGTCTCCCTGACTCAAGGAACAAGCCTAAGATTTTGTTTATCCCTTCTCGTCTTTTGCAGGAAAGTAAACAAGAATTATGCCAAAGGGTGTTGAAGCTTGAAGAGGAAATCAACGATCTGAAGGAGCAGAACTTTGTGCTCAAGAGGAAATTAAACAAATTCAAGAACTCTGCAACAACTCCACCACCATCACCTCCAAAGGAAGACAACTAAGCATGGGTAGGGGCAATCCCCTTGGCTTGTGCCAAGCTTGGGGGAGTTGTCCCGGTATCATATCACCATCACATCTTTTGCCTTTACCTTTCTTAGTTCGTTCCTTTTTGGTTTTATTTTTCTCTAGTAGAATAAAGTTCTTAGTGTTTTAGGCTTGAGTTTTGCTTTGTGTCACCCCCGATGTATTCGAGTTCGTGAGCCATATAATAAAGAGTGTCTTAGTTAAGGGCCTTGCCTCATGCCATGATCAAGAGAATGAGAAAAGAACAAAAGCATGAAAGATCATGTAATGATTCTATGGGAAGTGATGGCTTCACATATAAAAAGAATGTTGATTGAAACTTGTTGAGGGTAGACAAACGTAGACCTTGGTCATTGTTGCAATTAATAGGAAGTGATAAAGAAGTAGAGGTTCACATATAAATATATCATCTTTAACACCATCTATGATTGTGAACACTCACTAAACTATTACATCCTTAGAAGTTGATGTTGGACAAGGAAGACAACATAATGAATTGTGTTTGCTTGGTTCCGAATAATGTTATATGACTAGAGATCCCTTAGCATGTGACGATTGCTTCCACCTCATATTAGCCAAAACTCCCGCACCAAGTAGAGATACTACTTGTGCATCCATAAACCTTCAACCCAGTTTTGCCATGAGAGTCCACCATACCTACCTATGGATTGAATAAGATCCCTCAAGTAAGTTGTCATCGGTGATGAGGAAAACATAAAAGCGACAGACTGCATAATAAAGTTCTTTATCACAGGAGGCAATATAAAGTGACGTTCCTTCACACTAAGAGGACACACATCCAAACCTTAAAAGCGCATGACAACCTCTGCTTCCCTCTGCGAAGGGCCTATCTTGTACGTTTACTTTTTGCCCTT
Organism: Hordeum vulgare subsp. vulgare; assembly: GCF_904849725.1. Taxonomy (NCBI): domain Eukaryota; kingdom Viridiplantae; phylum Streptophyta; class Magnoliopsida; order Poales; family Poaceae; genus Hordeum; species Hordeum vulgare. The sequence goes on along the minus strand of NC_058524.1, from coordinate 92,749,040 downwards.
GAAAGAGTCATGGTGATCTACACCAATTCCTTATCTCTCCTTTATCTTAGCTAACGTCATATGCTAGGGAAAGATCTATATTCATATGTTAGCTTGGAGGTAAGTATTCATGAATTATTATTGTTGACATTACCCTTGAGGTAAATGGTTGGGAGGCGAAACTATAAGCCCCTGTCTTTCTCTGTGTCCGACTGAAACTTTGATCTCATGAGTACTGCGTGAGTTGTAGCAATTGTAGAAGACAAAAGGATGATTGAGTATGTGGATTTGCTTTACAAGCTCTTACTTGACTCTTTCTAATGTTATGATAAATTGCAATTGCTTCAATGACTAAAGGCTATAAGTTGTTAATTCTCGGTAAGGTTCTTGATCCATACTTTAATTTGTGAAGGAATTAGCACTTTAGCATGAGAGATTATATGATGGTATTGCTGTTCCGACCATGATCGTGATGCCTGCATGTCCGTATCTTGTTTTGTCGACACCTCTCTCTCTAAACATGTGGGCATATTTATTGATCTCGGCTTTCACTTGAGGACAAGCGAGGTCTAAGCTTGGGGAGTTGATACGTCCATTTTGCATCATGCTTTCATGTTGATATTTATCGCTTTTTGGGCTGTTATTACACTTCACGGTACAATACTTATGCCTTTTCTCTCTTATTTTGCAAGGTTTACATGAAGAGGGAGAATGCCGGCAGTTGGAATTCTGGCCTGAAAAAGGAGCAAGTTTGAGATACCTATTGCGTGGAACTCCAAAAGCCGTGAAAATCAACGAGGATTTATTTTGGGTTTTATAAAAAATACTGGGCCGAAGAAGTACCAGAGGGGAGCCAGCACGAGGCGACAAGCCTGCTAGGCGCGGCCTACCCCCCTAGCCGCGCCGAGGGGGCTTGTGGGCTCCCTGGTGGCTCTCTGGCTCCCCTCTTTTTCTACAAGAAGGGTTTCGTTCCGGAAAAAAAATCAAGAGGGGGCTTTCGGGAGGAATCGCCGCCGCCACGAGGCGGAACTTGAGCAGAACCAATCTAGAGCTCCGGCAGGACGATCCTGCCGGGGAAACTTCCCTCCCGGAGGGGGAAATCGTCGCCATCGTCATCACCAACACTCCTCTCATCGGATGGGACTCATCACCATCAACATCTTCATCAGCACCATCTCATCTCCAAACCCTAGTTCATCTCTTGTAACCAATCTCCGTCTCACGACTCCGATTGGTACTTGTAAGGTTGCTAGTAGTGTTAATTACTCTTTGTAGTTGATGCTAGTTGGATTACTTGGTGGAAGATTATATGTTCAGATCTTTGATGCTACTCATTAACTCTCTGGTCATGAATATGATTATGCTTTGTGAGTAGTCACTTTTGTTCCTGAGGACATGGGATAAGTCATGCTATAAGTAATCATGTGAATTTGGTATTCGTTCGATATTTTGATGTGTTGTATGTTGTTTTTCCTCTAGTGGTGTTATGTGAACGTCGACTACATAACACTTCACCATTATTTGGGCCTAGAGGAAGGCATTGGGAAGTAGTAAGTAGATGATGGGTTGCTAGAGTGACAGAAGCTTAAACCCTAGTTTATGCGTTGCTTCGTAAGGGGCTGATTTGGATCCTCTAGTTTAATGCTATGGTTAGACTTTGTCTTAATACTTCTTTCGTAGTTGCAGATGCTTGCGAGAGGGGTTAATCATAAGTGGGATGCTTGTCCAAGTAAGGGAAGTACCCAAACGCCGGTCCACCCACATATCAAACTATCAAAGTACCGAACGCGAATCATATGAACATGATGAAAACTAGCTTGACAGAAATTCCCATGTGTCCTCGGGAGCATTTTACCTCCTATAAGAGTTTATCCAGGGTTGTACCTTGCTACAAAAGGGATTGGGCCACCTTGCTGCACCTTTGTTACCATTGTTACTTGTTACTTGCTACGAATCATCTTGTCACACAACTACTTGTTACCGATAATTTTAGTGCTTGCAGAGATTACCTTGCTGAAAACCACTTGTCAGGTCCTTCTGGTCCTCGTTGGGTTCGACACTCTTACTTATCGAAAGGACTATGATAGATCCCCTATACTTGTGGGTCATCAGTGTGCGTAGGTAAATTTTTATTTCCCATGCTACGTTCCCCAACACCTTGAGCATGGAGGGTGCCATGACGGAGTTCTCGGCCGGCCAAGCGGAAGAGATATGGAGCAGCAAAGATCATCCTAGTGAGTCCATCCAGGATGAGGCCTACGTGAAGGCCTACCGGTAGTTCATCCGGCAGGAACAAACGACGACCGATGTGCTTTTCGTTGAACTTGAGGTGAAGGCGGAGCAACCAGAGTTGCGACTGCCGTCCATGTAACTTCAACCACGCACTGAGATAGTGGACATCTACGACGAGGATTAGGGTAGTATATTTTGATCCGCGTAGACTTTGCTCGTTTGCATGCTTTTGTATGGATTTATGAATTCAAATATGAAGTATTCGAATGCGCAGGAGTAAATTATAGGTGCGATCGGTCATTGCCCGTGAACGTGCTCGAACACGTTGACATGCGTTTGAAGGTCTGAATTTGCAGATCGTGGGTGTAGATGCTCATAACCGTGGACCTCCAATTGATGGCAACCCCATCCAAGTGAGTAGTGGACTATGTTGGAAATATGCCCTAGAGGCAATAATAAATTAGTTATTATCATATTTCCTTGTTCATGATAATCTTTTATTATCCATGCTATAATTGTATTGATTGGAAACTCATATACACGTGTGGATACATACAGAACACGGAGTCCCTAGTAAAGCCTCTACTAGAAGCTCGTTGATCAAAGATGGTTAAGGTTTCCTAACCATAAACATGAGTTGTTGATACGTCCCAAACGTATCTATAATTTCTGCTTGTTCCATGATCTTTTGGGTGACATTGTTATATGTTTTGCTACACTTTTATATCTTTTTACACATATTTGAACTAACTTACTAACTCAGTGCACCCAGTGCCAATTTCTGTCTGCTGATGTCATTTTTGGCAGGAGCTTTTACCCAATTTTCTGAAGCCCCAAAAACCCCGAGAAAAATATATAAAAAACAGCGCAACGGAAGCTTCCGGATCACCGAAGATGGGCCAGAGGGGGCCCAGGGCCTGCCAGGCGACTTCCCGACGCGTCCTGGCCCCTAGCCGCACCCACAGGCCGCCTGGGTGGGTCCCACCTCCTCTGACGCCCTCCTTTGGCCTATATTTACTCCTCCATGAGGAAACCCTTCCATCACATCCAGAATCACGAATTTCTCCATCGTTCCGCCGCCGCAACGCTTCCGAGATCGGGAGCGTCACGAGACCTCTTCCCGGCACCTTGCCGGAGGGAGGATGACCTCCGGGAGCTTCTCCACTGCCATGGACACTTCCCAAACATGCCGTGAGTAGTCCTCCTTGGACCATGAGTCCATGACCAGTAGCTATGTGATGTCTTCTCTCCAAGCTTGTGCTTCAATGATTAGGCCTTGTGAGCTGCCCTACATACTCAAGGCATATATGTAATTTTCCTGCTATTTATATGCTCGGTTTGTTGGGATCCGATGGATTATGAGATTATGTTCAGATTGTTATGTGTTATATATTTTATTATCCTTTTATATTATGTTATTTAGTGATTCATGCATGTTCTCTGTTGCTTTGTATTGCTTTGGCCGAGTAGTAGATTGTAACTCCAAGAGGGAGCGTTATGCATAATTGTGGGTTCATGCCCCCTGATGTCTAGCTTGAGTGACTGAAACATGAGACTAGGGGATGTTTGTTGCCACCAGGGAGAAAACAACAATGCTTGTGACCACGGTTGCAAGGATTGTGTACCTTACGCATAGTTCGTTAATGCAGTTGTCCGTTGCTTTTGAGTTTACACTTTGGGTGGGGCTCGAAACTTAATACCAGCGAAATGTTCTGGATAGATATGTCAAGGTCGATGATTAGTAAGTAGATGCTGATGACTAAATGATTTACTTGTCTTGGCATACTGCCCATTACTATTGAGCCTCTAACTTTCAAGTAGCATAGTTAGCATTGCGGTGCGTTTATAATTCTGTCAATTGCCCAGCTGTAATTTGTTTACCCAAGCATAGTTGTTTATCGTCTTTTGGGAGAGAGACATCACTAGTGAACATCATGTGACTCCGGTTCATATCACCACCATTGCTTACACCTCCATCATTTACTGCTTTCATTTAATTTTTCGTTGCAATCACTATCACTTTTCCCGCTTGTGTTTTGATCCTTTGCAAACTACAAGGCCGGAGAGATTGACAACCTCTCTGTACTCGTTGGGAGCAAAGTTATTTGTGTGTGTGCAGGTCCACGTCTTCTACTAGCGCCAGGGTAGGGGACACCTACTTGTTGATCCCCGGAGTTCTCTGATACGTCCCAAACGTATCTATAATTTCTGCTTGTTCCATGATCTTTTGGGTGACATTGTTATATGTTTTTCTACACTTTTATATCATTTTACACATATTTGGACTAACCTACTAACTCAGTGCACCCAGTGCCAGTTTCTGTTCACTGATGTCTTTTTTGCAGTGGCTTTTACCCAATTTTCTGAAGCCTGAAAAAATCCAGAAAAATATATAAAAAATCAGCGAAACATAAGCTTCGGGATCACCGAAGGAGGGCCAGGGGGGGGGGGGGGGGTAGGGGCCTCCTAGGCGGCCTGCTATCACGGTCAGGCCCTAGGTCGTGCCAGGAGGTCGCGTGGGTGGGTCCCACCTCCTCCGGTGCCCTCCTTTGGCCTATATTTAGTGTTCCGGGAGGAAACCCTCGCAGACTTTCTGGAATAGTGAATTTCTCCATCGTTCCATCGCCGCAACGCTTCCAAAATCGGGAGCGTCAGGAGACCTCTTCCCGACACCCTGCCAGAGGGAGGATTGACCTCCGGGAGCTTCTCCACCACCATGGACGCTTACCGGATGTGCCGTGAGTAGTTTGCCTTGGACCATGAGTCCATGACCAGTAGCTATGTGATGTATTCTCTCCAATCTTGTGCTTAAGTGGTTAGTCCTTGTGAGCTGCTCTACATGATCACGACATCTATGTAATTCTCTTGCTTTTGCTATGCTCGGTTTGTTGGGATCCGATGGATTATGAGATTATGTTCAAATTGTTATGAGTTATATATTTGATTATCCTTTATATTATGTTCCTTAGTGATTCATGCATGTTCTCCGTTGCTTTTTATTGCTTTGGCCAAGTAGTAGATTGTAACTCCAAGAGGGAGCGTTATGCATGAATTTGGGTTCGGTCCCCTCGATGTCTAGCTTGAGTGACAGAAACATGAGACTAGGGGATGTGCTTGTTTTCACCAAGGAGAAAACAATGGTGCTTGTGTCCACGGTTGCAAGGATTGTTTACCTTACGCATAGTTCATTAATGCAGTTTTCTGTTGCTTTTTGAGTTTACACTTTGGGTGGGGCTCGCAACTTAATACCGGAGAGATTTTCTGGATAGATATCTCAAGGTGGATGGTTAGTAAGTAGTTGATGATGAATAAACGGTCTACTTGTCTTGACGTACTGCCCATTACTATTGAACCTCTAATTATCAAGGAGCATAATTAGCATTGCCGTGCGATCATAATTCTGTCAATTGCCCAACTTTGATTTGTTTACCCTAGCATAGTTGTTTATCATCTTTTGGGAGAGAGACATCACTAGTGAACATCATGTGACTCCGGTCCATATCACCATCATTGTTTACACCTCCATCATTTACCGCTTTCATTTACTTTTCCGTTGCAATCACTATTACCTTCCCGCTTATGTTTTGATCCTTTGCAAACTACAAGGCCGGAGAGATTGACAACCTCTCTGTACTCGTTGGGGGCAAAGTTATTTGTTGTGTGTGAAGGTCCGCGTCTTCTGCTAGCGCGAGGGTGGAAGACACCTACTTGTTGAGCCTAGGAGTCTTCCTGGTTTGATAAACCTTACAGTCTCTGTGTCAGGGAAATTTGCTGCTGACTACATATCCACCTTCCACTTGGGGTAGCCAACGAGGGGCGAGAAGTATATACATCAACTCGTCATCAAGTGAATTTTCGACGCCGTTGCCGGGGAATCCACTCTTCAAGATAGGGGAGTTGCACACTATCTTTTACCTTTGCTTTTTAGTCTTGTTAGTTTGCTTTCTATTTTTTGCTTTAGAGTCCTATACCAAAAACCACAAAAAAATTAGTTGCTTTGCTCTTGCTTGTTGCCGCTGCTATGGGTTCCACTGAAAACACCAAGTTGGGTGACTCCTCTAGTCACAACAACAATGATTACACCTTCTCCTCTATTGCTCCAGTTACCACTAAGGGTCTGTTTACAAGTAAACCATGTGACTATACTAGTCACTATGGATAATTATGCCCTTGGCATGGTTGCGTCATCAAGTTCAATATAATCATCATCAAGAATTATTTCCTTGAGACCACTCAAGTCTGGGTAACCAAAAGATCTACCAATGGGGGTAGCGTGTAACAGGAAGTTCAATTCCAGACTACTTAGCAACCTTAGCAATCTGAGACTCAATAAAATAACCAAGTAAACCAGGTTCATCAATAGTAGTGGAAGCATCATCAAAAGTATCAGGCATAGTAACAGACTCGGTAGAAGCAGCATGTGATGGTGGTGAAGCAAACTTACTCATAACGGATGGTGAATCAAGCGTAGCACTAGTGCTAAGAACCGTACCTTTTCTCGTAGTGGATGGTAAAATTGGAACCTTGGGGTCTCCTTTCTTACCCATAGTGAATAAATCGCAGCAAGCAAAATAACTCCAAGTAGACTTGCAAATAAAGCCATGCTCCCTCGCAATGGCGCTCGAAAAAGGTCTTGATAACCCACAAGTGTAGGGGATCGCAATAGTCTTCGCGGGTAAGTTAACCCAATTTATTGATTCGACACAAGGGGAGCCATAGAATATTTATAAGCTTTAACAGTCGAGTTGTCAATTCAACCGCACCTAAAAGATACTTGCTTGGAAACGAAATATTAGTAGCAACGGTGATATGGAAGTGATGGTGGCAACGGAAATAATAGTGGCAAAGCAACGAAAGTGAAACGGCGAAAGTAAAGTAGCTTGTGATTAGCAGGATTAAAACACTGTAGGCTAAGGAGATGGATGGTTGGTCATGGATGAGAGATATCATGTATTTACCTTGGGGCAAGGCACATATAAAAGTAATGATCATCTAGGCATATATCAAACATTAGGCATGTATCCCAAGGTAGTCGTGCGTGCTTGCAATAAGAACTTGAACAACATCTTTTGTCCTACCATCCCGCTATCAACGGGGCCAAAAGGAACTTATGGATATTAAGGTGCTCCTATCAAAGAGCACCGGAACAAAGCATTAACAAACAATGGATACATGGAATCCTCAAACTATAGTCTATCCCCTTTGGTGTCCCATGCTGTCACCATTAGGATTGCCGGTTCCGGACTATAATAGGTGCATACTGATACGTCTCCAACATATCTACATTTTTTGATGGTTTCATGCTATTATCCTGTCAAACTTTGGATGTTTTGTATGCCTTTTATATCTTTTTGAGACTAACTTATTAACTCAGTGCCAAGTGCCAGTTCCTGTTTTTTCTGTGTTTTTGACCCCTTTCAGAGGAGGATTTTAAACGGAGTCCAAACGGAGCGAAACCTCCGAAAAGATTTTTTCCGAAACAGAAGAAGATCGAGAAGCTTGAGAACTAAGGCAGGGGGCCACCAGGGACCCCACAAGCCCCCTAGCTGCGGCCAGGGGGCCCACGCCTCCCAGGCTTGTGGGATACCTGGGCCACCTCTCCCTAGGTCTTTCGCCTATATATTCCCTAAAATCCCAGAAAAAATCAAGAGATCATAGGAAGTACTTTTCCGCCGCCGCAAGCTTCTGTCTCCGCAAGATCCCATCTGGGGCACATTCTGGTGCCCTGCTGGAGGTGGGATTCGGATACAGAGGGCTTCTTCATCAACACCATGACCTCTCCGATGATGCGTGAGTAGTTCACCACAAACCTACGGGTCCATAGCTAGTAGCTAGATGGCTTCTTCTCTCTCTTGGATCTTCAATATAAAGTTCTCCATGATCTTCATGGAGATCTATCCGATGTAATCTTCTTTTGCGGTGTGTTTGTCGAGATCCGATGAATTGTGGATTTATGATCAGATTATCTATGAATCTTATTTGAGTTCCTTCTGATCTCTCTTATGCATGATTTCATATCCTTGTAATTCTCTTTTAGTTGTGGGTTTGTTCGGCCAGCTTGATCTATGATTCTTGCAATGGGAGAAGTGCTTGGTTTTGGGTTCATACCATGCGGTGACCTCACCCAGTGACAGAAGGGGTAGCGAGGCACGCATCGTGTTGTTGCAATCAAGGGTAAAAAGATGGGGTTTTCATCATTGGTTTGCGTTTATCCCTCTACATCATGTCATCTTGCTTAAGGCGTTACTATGTTCGTCATGAACTCAATACACTAGATGCATTCTGGATAGCGGTCGATGTGTGGAGTAATAGTAGTAGATGTAGAAAGTATCGGTCTACTTGTTTCGGACGTGATGCCTATATGTATGATCATTGCCTTAGATATCGTCATGACTTTGCGCGGTTCTATCAATTGCTCGACAGTAATTTGTTCACCCACCGTATTATTTGCTATTTTGAGAGAAGCCTCTAGTGAACACTATGGCCCCCCGGGTCTACTTCACATCATATTTTCAGCCTTACACTTTTACTTCGTTGCACTTTTCGCCTTCAGATCTCACTTTGCAATCAATCTTGAAGGGATTGACAACCCCTTTATAGTGTTGGGTGCAAGCTCTTTTGTGTTTGTGCAGGTACTCTGGACTTGACGAGATTCTCCTACTAGATTGATACCTTGGTTCTCAAACTGAGGGAAATACTTACTGCTCCTGTGCTACATCACCCTTTCCTCTTCAAGGGAAAAACCAGCGCAAGACAAGTCTCCGTCAATGTGCCAATTTCTGGCGCTGTTGTCTGTTGCCGTAGCAGAAGAATTTCTGGCGCCGTTGCCGGGGAGGATCAAGTCAAGAACTCATCGAAGTAAGTGTCACAAACTCATATATTGCATTTACCTTTTTTGCGTCTCGTTTTCCTCTCCCCCACTTCTGAAAAACAAAAATTTACAAAAAAATATTTGCCTTTTTCGTTTGCCTTCTTCGTTTGCCCTTTTCTCTAGCTTGCTCTTTGTTCGGTTGTGTGCTTGCTTGCTTGCTGAAGTCACCATGACTGAAAACACCAAACTTTGTGACTTCTCGAATACTAATAATAATGATTTTATTAGTACTCCGATTGCTCCCGCCACTAGTGCGGAGTCATACGAAATCAATGCCGCTTTGCTGAATCTTGTTATGAAAGAGCAATTCTCCGGCCTTCCTAGTGAAGATGCCGCATCCCATCTTAATACCTTCATTGAGCTTTGCGATATGCAAAAGAAGAAAGATGTGGATAATGATGTGATTAAATTGAAGCTTTTTTCCTTTCTCGTTGCGAAATCGAGCGAAAACTTGGTTTTCGTCTTTGCCCAAAAATAGTATTGATTCTTGGAATAAGTGCAAAGATGCTTACATATCCAAGTATTTTCCGCCGGCTAAGATTATCTCTCTCCGTAATGATATCATGAATTTTAAGCAACTTGATCATGAACATGTTGCACAATCTTGGGAGATAATGACATTGATGATTAGAAATTGTCCCGCTCATGGCTTGAGTGTTTGGATGATTATACAAATCTTCTACGCTGGCTTGAATTTCGCTTCTAGAAACATCTTAGACTCCGCCTCCGATGGAACGTTCATGGAAATCACGTTAGGAGAAGCCAAAAAACTCCTAGATAATATCACGACGAACTAGTCTCAGTGGCACACTGAAAGGTCACCTACTAGTAAGAAGGTACACGCTATAGAAGAAATTAACTCGTTGAGTGCTAAGATGGATGAGTTAATGAATTTGGTTGCTAGTATAAGTGCTCCTTTAGATCCTAATGATATTCCCTTGTCTTCCTTGATTGAGAGTAGCAACGCTAGCTTGGACGTTAATTTTGTTGGTCGGAATAATTTTGGCAACAACAATGCTTTTAGAGGAAACTATGTTCCTAGGCCTTTTCCTAGTAACTCCTCTAATAACTTTGGCAACTCCTACAACAATACTCATGGAAATTACAATAGATTACCCTCTGATCTAGAGAGTAACATCAAAGAGTTTATTAACTCCCAAAAGATTTTCAATGCGTCCATAGAGGAAGAACTACTCAAAATTGACGATTTGGCTAGGACCGTTGATAGAATGTCTAGTGATATTGACGCTTTGAAAGTCAGATGTGCTCCTCCCAAGATCAATATGGATGAAACTTTGAAAGCTATGCGTGTTTCCATGAGTGAGAGCAAAGAAAGAACCGCCCAAATTCCTGCTAGACATGAATGGCTTAAAAAGGCATGTTCTCGTGATAAGAATCACGAAGATCTTAAAGTGCCTGGTGTGACTCCCATTGAATCTTTGTTTTCTTGTGTCAAACCTAATGATGATGGGGCTGTATATGAATCCACCTTGGTTGAAAAATGCCCCAATGATTCGGAGTCCATCTATCTTGATGCTAAAAGCATTGAAAGTGGAGTAGAATATATTAAAACTTTGAGTAGTAATGAAATTACTACTTTGGATTTCAAGGAATTCAATTATGATAGTTGCTCCTTGATTGAATGAATTTCCTTGCTGCAATCCATGCTAAACTCTCCACACGCTTATAGCCAAAACAAGGCCTTTACCGATCATATCGTCGAAGCTATGATAAAATCTCTTGAAGAGAAACTTGAATTGGAAGTCTCTATCCCTAGAAAGCTTCATGATGAGTGGGAATCTACTATCAAAATCGAAATCAAAAACTATGACTGCAATGCTTTATGTGATTTGGGTGCTAGTGCTTCCAGGATTCCAAAGTCTTTATGTGATGTTCTGGGTTTTAATGAGATTGAGGAGTGTTCTCTTAATTTGCATCTTGCAAATTCTACTATGAAGAAACCCATGGGAAGGATCAACGATGTTCTTATTATTGCAAATAGAAACTATGTACCCGTGGATTTCATTGTGCTTGACATTGTTTGCAATCCTACATGCCCTATTATTCTTGGTAGACCTTTCCTAAGGACTAACGGTGCTATCATCGATATGAAGGAAGGGAATATTAGATTTCAATTTCCTTTAAAGAAGGGCATGGAGAACTTTCCTAGAAAAAAAGTAAGATTGCCTTATGAATCCAAGATTGTGGGGACCCCGACTGGTAAGTCGAGATCACCATGCCCAGTGATCCCAAGGATCAATGCTCACTGAACACAGATACTGAATAATAGAGTCTTACATCCATACATACCGTTTGATACAATAAATGACCACTTCGGTCGAGTCTTACATACATAGGGCCTTAAAGGCCAAAGCACCAAACTAGACCAATAGCGGAATTATTGGTTGAAAGCGTGAACCCATGCCATTAGCATTAACCTACAGGCATTCTGACTGGGAAGCGTCCTAGCTCGCAAGAACGTCACCGAGTTAATCTTCACCGTTTCCTGTCTTTCACACCTGGTCAATGAAATAACTAGTGGCAAGCCAATGAGTACTTTGAATGTACTCGCAAACCGCCCATGATACGAACAATGAAAGTGAAGGATAACAATATCATGCATCTTTAGTGGAATGCAATTCGGTGGAATGATCAGGTATATGCAACAAGTTAAAGAACTATTCTTGAAGAACAGGTTACAGATATCGACATATCTGACAAGGGTTGGACACACACCGGTTCACCCTATATGCCAAGTCACTGAACTTGGTCATATCAATTCCTCAAGTAACTCCGGTTATTAACACCATTCACCGAACTCACACACACACATTTGGTTTATGCGGAAACGCTGGACATAGTTTAAGCAGCACCACCCAACTGTCCTTGACCGTGGACACGGCTATTCGAATAGTTTACACTCTGCAGAGGTAGTACGCTGGATCCACGAGAAACGGGAAACTTCCGTGTCATCCACGACTCGCGGTATATCACATATACCCGAGGTAAGTACCCGATCATCATCTTTCCCCTGACGATACTAGACAAAGAGGTCCACTCGATTGGTACCCAGCCCACATGTTGTACGTCTTACGAGCACCAACTCTAGACAGTATCAACCATAAGGGGACCAACGGTGTGCCTGGAACTCATAATAATGGCATAGTCGTCCTACCTGGCACGACCCCATCACAAGAGTGACGACAATCACTCCCGCCACTAGTAATGTGGCTCTTTGCTAGTCCCGACCAGAGTAATCAACAATGCCCCGTCCCATAAAGGGGTATCATGGTCATACTGGTAAGGTTGGGACGGTCGACACATCATAAATCTAATCCCATTTCTGAAACCATACTCACACAAAAACACCGGTGCATCACTTCACCAAAAGTGATCACCAACTCATCATCACCCTCGGGCATTAGTGGCACCCGACGGGTTTTTTATAAACTATTGATTTAACTCATCATCATGCTCATGATAATATGCTCTATCTTTACTTGTCAACATGGTATTAACATGACCCTCAAGGGGTAGGGTCAAGCTCAATGCAATGATCCTATAACTTTACTAGTCAACATGACAGTAGCATGATCCTCATAGATGGTAGGGTCAAGCTCATCATGCTTGTGCTCCGAGGAGCCATATGAATAACATCACTATCATACAAGTGCTTCGAAGAAGCCTTCGGTACCATCACACCAATGATGAACCGGCACTGTGATCTCATGCAACGAAAAAGTACTTGCTATTCTAGCATGCATCAATTCATATGCTCAATTCATGGTCAAAGGGCTGCTTGCCTTGCTCACGTAAGTCCTCGGGGTCTTCGAGGTCTTCCGCTCCAATTCCGAATACTCCGTCTACCCTCAACTATCGTCGGAAACAACTATGGTAAGCCATATAGCAAGCAGAATAAAAGTGTTCTATAAATAGAAGTTTTATATTTCTTGGACCTCTCTGGTCATAAGAAAAATACCTGAAGCTTCTCATAGGAGATTTGAATCATCAAGGATTTTTGAATAGGTGAAAGGAGCAATAGGTGATTATTGAAGGAGTCAAAAGAAATCATTCTGTTAAAAATGAATGGAGGCACCCATTTAGCAGAGAATGATTTCAGAAATATTTAGGAAGTGGTTTCACTGGATTTGGAGATGGTATGAATATTCTAGAGATTTTACAATGAGGAATAAATAGCAATAGGAGATATTTATTTATTGCAACAGAAAGAAGTCACACAAAAATGCTGACCAGGGTTCTAAAAATAGGGAAGGATTTTAGAAGGCCGTGGAATTTGGAAGCACTCCATTTGGAGTTGAATTGGAACCTCTAGGATTTATGCAAGATGGAGCTTTCAATATCCAGATTGGGATTTTAAATAAAACACCACAGAAAGTTGGTAGGGGAAAATGTGCAAAGCACTTATTTGGATAGGCCTGATTTTTAGGATCCTGCAGAAATTTGAATCAATGGAATTTGAGTCAGAATGAATTTATAGTGAAATTTTGAAGTTATACCAAAATAGGAAAAAGAGAAAAAGACTCAGCTTCGGTGGGGCTATCTGGCGCGCTGGGCGTCAGTTAGGCCTTCAGGCCGGCCCAGTTGCGCAGTCTCCCAGGAACCCTGGTGACGCCGAAGGCGCACTTCCTGGAGTACGTCTCCCGCGCAGGGACACGGGAACGCGGGAGGGCGCGGCCACTTGAGCTTGGGGGCCCGGCCAGCGTGTGGCTGACGCCTGTCGGGTCCTTCTTCCTCCTCCCACTCGATCTGAAGACAGGAAGGGGAGGCAGGGCCGGCCGATGCAGGCCTGGCTCCGGCGGCGCTCCGGCCATCCCCAGCCGAGGAGAGCGCAACTGCGGGCTCGGGGAGCCGCGCCGACCCCATTTCCCTGCACAACGCTCGCAGGGGCTTCGGGAGGAGCTGCCCATGGCTGCGGCAGGGGGCTGCGATGGAGGCCGTGCGGAGAGGGGCCCTGGCCACCTGGAGGGGAAGAGGGAGGACGAGGACTGGTGCCGCAGGCTAGGAGATCCTCCTAGAGGTGCTAACTAGAAGGAGGGAGCTCGGGGAGGCTCTGATTCGAGCATGGCCGAAACAGCCATGGTGGCCATGGAAGAAGAGGTGGGGAGAAAGGCTCGGGAGATAAGAAGGGGAGGCTCCTGAGCTTCACGGGAGAAGGGGAGAGCCGAGTGTGAGCCATAGAGGCTCAGGGAGAGGAAGGTAAGAGGGAAGAGAGAGAGGGAAAGCTCGGGAGCTTCCTGGAGCTCTCGGTGCATGGTCGCCACACATGCCTGAGGGGTCTTGCAGGCTAGCTGATGGTGGGGAATGGTTTGAATGGTCAAGGGGAGTCTGTGCGACACTCTGGGGCACACTGGCTCGGCTTGATGTGGTCTGGAGGAAGGGGACAAGGCGCAGAGCGCCCATACTGCAGGCCAGAGTGGTGGTCACCACGGCAGCCCGTGTCTTCATGGTCCCAATGGCCAGTCCAACATGTCTAGCATGTAAGACATACCTGCAGCAAGGGAACTCTGGAGTTTGGAAACTAGCAGAGTTGGTTTGAATGGCTGCTGACTTTGATTTAGTTTGCAGCAGCAAACTTAGTGCTAGCAAAACTAGTTTGCACAGGGAGTTAATTGGAGGAAAACCATGTCGAGAACTCTTGTTTATAGAAGGACTACAAGACTGCAAAGTTTCAGCTCAAGAAGACAAGTGTAGCTGGTACTTGCTGTACAAAGCCACATTTCTGCTAAAAATGAACTTGAAGAGGTGCTGCTCATTTTTACTACATGAGCATGCCATCTATTGATCTGAAATGATGCATTGAGACACTAGAGAGGCTCTGGTAAAGAATTGGGGGTGATAGCTTAAGCAGAAGAATGGAAAGAGAGGTAAAACAGTGCTGCCAAGGGTGAAAATGAGAGAAAGTTACAAAGGGAGCTTCTCCAATAATTGACCAATGGCCATGGAAAAGTTACTGGAGGTAAAATATGACTATGTGAAGCTGTGGTAGAAATTTGAGCTCAAGGGTAAAAGTGGAAGGGGCAAAAGAAGCCAAATTAGTGAGTGCACACAAGGTGTTTCATTTGTGGTTAGGCTACCAGATGGATTCCAATGGCTATGAAACTTTATAATGTAAAGTTTACCAAAGTCAGAAATCAACAGAGAGGGTTTTGAGGGTCTTAGGACAAGTTCCTCTATTCTCCTTGGTGTACCACTTGGTGTGGATGCCTCATTGGAGTACTGGAACATGTTCACCAAATTTGAGCACAATTGGAGACACTTCACAAAGTAGAGTTGCTCAAATTTGATTATGGACAGATAGGGTTTTAGAGTGATTAGGGGAGTCAAATCAACTTGGATTGAAATGAAACTTGGCAAGATCATCAAGAATATCATAGATGACATGCTAGAATTTTACTGGAATTTTTTGAGAATATTTCCTATAGAAATATTCCAAAAGCTTGAAATAGGCAGGAAAGGTTTTGGAGGGGTTTGCCCAATATTGTGAACATGACCATGTGTTGAAACTCATAAATATATAATAAATATATCCACTGAGTTTCCCTAAATTTTCTGAAATATTTTGAAGGCAATAAAAATAACTTTCCTTCATAGGAGACCATTTCTGGCCTCACAGAAGGGCTTTTAAATAAAATAATAAAATAACTTTTAAAACAATAATATGGTGGTTTTTAGAAAGTCATTTTGATAATGGTTTTAAATAAAACAATTGGTGCAAAAGAAACTCCCTAATTTGAGGACTTGTAGTACAAACCTCATCTTAGGGGTTTGAAAGTTTAATTCAAAGAAAAGCTTTTTGGTGAAAATATATTTGGTAAAAATAGATATTTGTTCTAAACACATGGTATGATCATTAGGCAGGAGATCATGGAGTGAGGAGGTGATTAGGAGGATGGCAAGAATTAATGGGGATCAATCACCTGCATTTAAACAAACAGGCAGACAATAGTCACTCCAAGCATCACAAGCATTCACAAAAATTTTAATTGGTCCTAAATTTTGAAATAAGTTAATTAGAGCATCTCCAACAGCCGCGCTATACTAGCGCCGCGCCGCAAAAAAGGCAAATATAGCGCGCGCGCAACGCGGCGGACAGCTCTAGCGGGCGCGCTAAAACGATTTGGGCGCGCTGGCCATAGCCCCATCCCGCGCTGTGTATTTCGGGCGCCCACTTCCGCGCGCGGCAGACTCGAGCACGCGCGCGAACTCTCCCTTTTCTTCCTCCTTTGCTCCCGCGCACGCCGGCGCCAGCGCCCCTGCCACCATGGACGTGCACACCGGCGCCCCGCTGACCCCGCTGTATAGCCGCGACCCCCCCGGCGCCGCCGCCGCAACCGCCGCCGCAGCCGCCGCCGCCGCCTCCGCCGAAGAAGAGGAAGACGACGAGGAAGATGATTGATGTGTTATATATGTCTTCAACTTTGTTGGATGAACTTCTATTTTGAACTTGGTTTGCAGTTTGAACTTGGTTGGATGAACTTGTGGGCATGACTTTTATTCATCTACTTGTTTGTGTTAAATTTCACATGTTCATTGCATTTTGATGAATGTTTCAAACTATTTTTTGTCCAAATGCCATATATTTAGGCACTGCTGCAGCGGCGCGCGCGCTGCATTTTTGCGCGCTGCTGGATCGGAGCGCGCGCGCTGCATTTTAAAGCTTCTGCTGGAGCCAGCGCTGCGTGACGCGCCAAACCAGGCGACCAACGCGTGGCAAACTAGTTTTTTAGGCGCGGCGCGAAGCGCGCCTGTTGGAGATGCTCTTAGTCAGGGAAGCCAAAAATAGGGTGTGATAGACCTTACCCTCTTAAGAAAATCTCGTCCCCGAGATTTCTGGGCTAGGGGTTGGTGAGATACATAATCTTGAGTTGGAGGTAGTCTTCATATTCCCATGTTGTTGTCGTGGCTTCCTCATCACGGTAGTTCTTCATCTTGACTTGAGTAGGATAGACTTCCGTCGTCTTGGGATTGCTTCGAGAAGTCCACCTTCTCGAGATATCACGATACCCTCGAGAGGTATAACAATCGGCGTTCCTGGGGTTCGTCCAAACAGGACTAAGGTGTTCTTCCTCTTACCGGGTGAGTAAGGATGTCATCAGTGAGGATGACAACCTACCTTCCTAAACACGACATAGGCACAATGCTCAAAAGTCAGGTGGAGAACGGGACTTGCTATGGGCGGGTACTGGCCAAATTTTAACGACTTAGAGTCGTCTTCTATGGTCGTAATCCGTCCATCTTGTGGCTAAGCGAAGCTTTAGGGTCTCAAGGAACTTAGGATGTGGGCGAACAGTTATCATCTTATCTCTAAGAACATTCCTTAGATGCGAGTAGTTCGACCGCTAACTTGAGACAACATCACCTCATCTCATCAAGGATATCATCCCACGTGGGTTAACTCCACACCGCTCATGCTAGTCAACTCCGGTTGAAGGAAGAACTAAACCCAAACACTACAAGTATGGTGTAGTTACGATGCACATGCATTCCTATGCAATAACCTCGGGAGGCATACGAGCTCCTATGATTGAAGTTAAGACTCCACAAATCCAAATGTCCATCTAAGTCATCCAATGGACAGGGTACTGCATTCTATTTTAAGGAAACACATAGTATACCAATCCAATATTTGTTTCCTTTCCTATGAATCTGATCAAATGATCTATCAATCCGATCAATCATCACTGGACGTGTCACTCCTACAAATCCAACATTGATGGGGTTCTACATAGTCTCCTAGAGTCCTCGTAATTCACATATTACTGCAAGAATTACGTCATAGTATATCCACCAACTTCAATAATCATGGCCATCTAATCTCCAAGGCCAAACTACACAGGTTGAAAATCTATTTACAACTCCAAGTATACACACTCGATATCCACCGAGAAACATGGTATCATGATCGAGATTAACGAGTTAAATCCAATTTACTCCGAACCATGTGGTCTTTGTCATCCTCAATACTCTATTTAGATTACCTATTTAAATACAAGACTCAATCCAACAAGAAGTCTACTTGATACTCCAAGTCATTATGGTAATTATCTCCAAACCATGCCAACTACTGGCTAAAGTCATGTATACCACCAAGAATAATGTTCGCGATCATAATCATCCTACTAAATCCAATCTTACTCCAGATCATGTAGGTTATACTACTGTATCAACTCGTTCCACCAAATTCACCTACTTTATAAGTGTCTCATGATCCACCAAAATAGTCTGGCTATATCCTCAGGACAACTATTATCATCACAACAATCTTAGTCTAATGCTCTCATATCGGAGATCGGTCCTCTTATGGCATCAAGGTTACAGTGCTAGCTTAAGATTGAAGGATACTTGTTCGCTGTGATCACTCGTTCCATTAAGAACCTGGTGCTTAGCAGGGTTTATCGGGGACCTACACGAGTTCTGGCTAGTCCGTGTACTAGACACGTGACCAGAAAATTTGAGCCGGAAAGGCTTGTGGAGGTTAGTCTGGTTTGGTGTGGTTTTTCTGTCTTGAGGGAAAAACAACACTACTACGGGTTGAGTGTGGTTAAGCGTAGCACAGTCAGTGTCTTCAACGTCAGCCGTCCTTCGAAGCGGATCCTTGGCGCATCTGCCTTGCCGTCTTCAGTTGTCGAGAGAGGTGAGGGAAAGAGAGAGAGTACCAAGGGGAATGTCTAAGGGTTTCAGTGCAATCAAACAAGCGTTGAAAAAAATCAACTCAAACAAGTGCTAAAACTATTTTGAACATCAAAATAAGACAAGTGATATAACCGCATGCGTGTTGCCTAAGCAAAAGTGCAACTTATATCGAAGCACAAACAACAAAAGCAAACAACACATAACATGGTCCATCCGAACCATTCCACGGACTCGACTTCGCATAGGGGATTCATGACTCATCCTATCCTACGTTCAGGGACTCGACAATCGTGCTTGCTTGTTGATCCGGAGAGGAGTCCGCTAAGTCTTCTGGACCTTCTCAAGGTGTTGTCACGCCTCTTGTTGTCGCTTGCCGAAGCAATTCGCTTGAGTTGTAAGGAACTCTGGTTGTCTTCTCGTCTGGGAAGTTGCTGACGAAGGTGGTTCTTCATAGCTGTCATTGAAAGGATCTTCCTTGTCTTCACGATCTTGTCATCGTCTTCTTGTCTTCTGAGGCTTCGAGGGTCTCAAGGGGACATCTTCATGCACCGATATTTGCATGACATGATAGAGTTCTGATCTGTCAATCATACTAGTTGCGATATCGACACCTAGAGCGAGGGATGAAGAGAACCGTTTTCCTGCTCACTAAGGTGAGGCGGACCAAATGGCAAGGTTCTCATCCACCGGTGGTGGTCGACACAATTCCTTATAACTGAGAGGTTCGCTCTACTAGTGATGCAGATCAAGGTTTGCATATATTATGTCCAGATTATTATAGGAAAAAATGGCATCACTCAGGAACAGTGTCTAGGGTTTCACCATCTTCTAAGCCTCGGTAACCTTGTTCCTCATGGAGGTACTACTGTTGGTGTCGTCTGGTCGTAGAGTTGTCTTCTCTGTCCTTCAACACAGATGTTTGCGTGGAAAGGTTACTTCCTTCTGGGCTGCCCACGAGGATTTCAATTTATCCCGTGGACAAAGGGAATAAGGTTCTAGCGACTGCTTGCAATTTTTGAAAAAGTAGACGAGGAGTGTCAAGAAAATAAGAGTGGAAGTATTTGTTTGAAGATTTAGGAGAGTCAAGAAAATATATAAGTTTTGTAATTATTTTGAAAGATCTGGAAAGCAGTTTTATCCTAAATAACGTCCATGCTAACTAAGGGCTTCCTACAGTCAGGATGGCTCTGATACCAGTTCTGTGGGGACCCCGACTGGTAAGTCGAGATCACCGTGCCCAGTGATCCCAAGGATCAATGCTCACTGAACACAGATACTGAATAATAGAGTCTTACATCCATACATACCGTTTGATACAATAAATGACCACTTCGGTCGAGTCTTACATACATAGGGCCTTAAAGGCCAAAGCACCGAACTAGACAAATAGCGGAATTATTGGTTGAAAGCGTGAACCCATGCCATCAGCCTTAACCTACACGCATTCTGACTAGGAAGCGTCCTAGCTCGCAAGAACGTCACCGAGTTAATCTTCACCGTTTCCTGTCTTTCACACCTGGTCAATGAAATAACCAGTGGCAAGACAATGAGTACTTTGAATGTACTCGCAAACCGCCCATGATACGAACAATGAAAGTGAAGGATAACAATATCATGCATCTTTAGTGGAATGCAATTTGGTGGAATGATCAGGTATATGCAACAAGTTAAAGAACTATTCTTGAAGAACAGGTTACAGATATCGACATATCTGACAAGGGTTGGACACATCGGGTTCACCCTATATGCCAAGTCACCGAACTTGGTCATATCAATTCCTCAAGTAACTCCGGTTATTAACACCATTCACCGAACTCACACACACACATTTGGTTTATGCGGAAACGCTGGACGTAGTTTAAGCAGCACCACCCAACTGTCCTTGACCGTGGACACGGCTATTCGAATAGTTTACACTCTGCAGAGGTAGTACGCTGGACCCACGAGAAACGGGAAACTTTCGTGTCATCCACGACTCGCGGTATATCACATATACCCGAGGTAAGTACCCGATCATCATCTTTCGCCTGACGATACTAGACAAAGAGGTCCACTCGATTGGTACCCAGCCCACATGTTGTACGTCTTACGAGCACCAACTCTGGACAGTATCAACCATAAGGGGACCAACGGTGTGCCTGGAACTCATAATAATGGCATAGTCGTCCTACCTGGCACGACCCCATCACGAGAGTGACGACAATCACTCCGGCCACTAGTAATGTGGCTCTTTGCTAGTACCGACCAGAGTAATCAACAAAGCCCCGTCCCATAAAGGGGTATCGTGGTCGTACTGGTAAGGTTGGGATGGTCGACACATCATAAATCTAATCCCATTTCCGAAACCATACTCACACAAAAACACCGGTGCATCACTTCACCAAAAGTGATCACCAACTCATCATCACCCTCGGGCATTAGTGGCACCCGACGGGGTTTTTATAAACTCTTGATTTAACTCATCATCATGCTCATGATAATATGCTCTATCTTTACTTGTCAACATGGTATTAACATGACCCTCAAGGGGTAGGGTCAAGCTCAATGCAATGATCCTATAACTTTACTAGTCAACATGACAGTAGCATGATCCTCATAGATGGTAGGGTCAAGCTCATCATGCTTGTGCTCCGAGGATCCATATGAATAACATCACTATCATGCAAGTGCTTCGAAGAAGCCTTCGGTACCATCACACCAATGATGAACCCGCACTTTGATCTCATGCAACGAAAAAGTACTTGCTATTCTAGCATGCATCAATTCATATGCTCAAGTCATGGTCAAAGGGCTGCTTGCCTTGCTCACGTAAGTCCTCGGGGTCTTCGAGGTCTTCCGCTCCAACTCCGAATACTCCGTCTACCGTCAACTATCGTCGGAAACAACTATGGTAAGCCATATAGCAAGCAGAATAAAAGTGTTCTATAAATATAAGTTCTATTCTTCTTGGACCTGTGTGGTCATAAGAAATATAGCTGAAGCTTCTCATAGGAGATTTGAATCATCAAGGATTTTTGAATAGTGAAAGGAGCAATAGGTGATTATTGAAGGAGTCAACAGAAATCATTTTGTTAAAAATGAGTGGAGGCACCCATTTAACAGAGAATGATTTTAGAAATATCTAGGAAGTGGTTTCACTGGATTTGGAGATGGTATGAATATTCTAGAGATTTTACAATGAGGAATAAATAGCAATAGGAGCTATTTATTTATTGCAACAGAAAGAAGTCACACAAAAATGCTGACCAGGTTTTTAAAAATAGGGAAGGATTTTACAAGGCCCTGGAATTTGGAATCACTCTATTTGGAGTTGAATTGGAACCTCTAGGATTTATGCAAGATGGAGCTTTCAATATCCAGATTGGGATTTTAAATAAAACACCACAGAAAGTTGGTAGGGGAAAATGTGCAAAGCACTTATTTGGATAGGCTGATTTTTAGGATCCTGCAGAAATTTGAATCAATGGAATTGGAGTCAGAATGAATTTATAGTGAAATTTTGAAGTTATACCAAAATAGGAAAAAGAGAAAAATACTCAGCTTCGGTGGGGATATCTGGCGCGCTGGGCGTCAGTTAGGCCTTCGGGCCGGCCGAGTTGCGCAGTCTCCCAGGAACTCTGGTGATGCCGAAGGCGCACTTCCTGGAGTACGTCTCCTGCGCAGGGACACGGGAACGCGGGAGGGCGCGGCCACTTGAAGCTGGGGGCCCGGCCGGCGTGTGGCTGACGCGGGGGCCCCGCCTGTCGGGTCCTTCTTCCTCCTCCCACTCGATCTGAAGACATGAAGGGGAGGCAGGGCCGGCCGATGCAGGCCTGGCTCCGGCGGTGCTCCGGCCATCCCCAGCCGAGGAGAGCGCAACTGCGGGCTCGGGGAGCCACGCCGACCCCATTTCCCTGCACAATGCTCGCAGGGGCTTCAGGAGGAGCTGCCCACGGCCACGGCAGGGGGCTGCGATGGAGGCCGTGCGTAGAGGGGCCCTGGCCACCTGGAGGGGAAGAGGGAGGACGAGGACTGGTGTCGCAGGCTAGGAGATCCTCGTGGAGGTGCTAAGGAGAAGGAGGGAGCTTGGGGAGGCTCTGATTCGAGCATGGCCGAAACGGCCATGGCGGCCATGGAAGAAGAGGTGGGGAGAAAGGCTCGGGAGAGAAGAAGGGGAGGCTCCTGAGCTTTACGGGAGAAGGGGAGAGCCGAGTGTGAGCCATAGAGGCTCAGGGAGAGCAGGGTAAGAGGGAAGAGAGAGAGGGAAAGTTCGGGAGCTTCCTGGAGCTCTCGGTGCATGGTCGCCACGCATGCCCGAGGGGTCTTGGAGGCTAGCTGATGGTGGGGAATGGTTTGAACGGTCAAGGGGAGTCTCTGCGATACTCTGGGGCACACTGGCTCGGCTTGGTGTGGTCTGGAGGAAGGGGACAAGGCGCAGAGCGCCCATACTGCAGGCCAGAGTGGTGGTCACCACGGCAGCCCGTGTCTTCATGGTCCCAATGGCCAGTCCAACATGTCTAGCACGTAAGACATACCTGCAGCAAGGGAACTCTGGAGTTTGGAAACTAGCAGAGTTGGTTTGAATGGCTGCTGACTTTGATTTAGTTTGCAGCAGCAAACTTAGTGCTAGCAAAACTAGTTTGCACAGGGAGTTAATTGGAGGAAAACCATGTCCAGAACTCTTGTTTATAGAAGGATAACAAGACTGCAAAGTTTCAGCTCAAGAAGACAAGTGTAGCTGGTACTTGCTGTACAAAGCCACATTTCAGCTAAAAATGAACTTGAAGAGGTGCTGCTCATTTTTACTACATGATCATGCCATCTATTGATTTGAAATGATGCATTGAGACACTAGAGAGGCTCTGGAAAGAATTGGGGGTGATAGCTTAAGCAGAAGAATGGAAAGAGAGGTAAAACAGTGCTGCCAAGGGTGAAAATGAGAGAAAGTTACAAAGGGACCTTCTCCAATAATTGACCAATGGCCATGGAAAAGTTACTGGAGGTAAAATATGACTATGTGAGGCTGTGGTAGAAATTTGAGTTCAAGGGTAAAAGTGGAAGGGGCAAAAGAAGCCAAATTAGTGAGTGCACACAAGGTGTTTGATCTGTGGTTAGGCTACCAGATGGATTCCAATGGCTATGAAACTTAACAGGGTCAAACAATAGATGAAAATAGGCTTGCACACCAAATTTGGGATTTGCTGGAGGAGTTTTCCAATGTAGACTTGAAAAAACCCTAGGGCAGAAATGGGTTTCTTCTTAGAACCCTATTCAAATGATTTCCCACAAATCCAATATTTGGTGTAGGGGCATTATTTGAGCATTAAGGCATGCACAAAAAGTTTGAGGATAATTGGAGAAACTTTATAATGTAAAGTTTACCAAAGTCAGAAATCAACAGAGAGGGTTTTGAGGGTCTTAGGACAAGTTCCTCTATTCTCCTTGGTCTACCACTTGGTGTGGATGCCTCATTGGAGTACTCGAACATGTCCACCAAATTTGAGCACAATTGGAGACACTTCGCAAAGTAGAGTTGCTCAAATTTGATTCTGGACAGATAGGGTTTTAGAGTGATTAGGGGAGTCAAATCAACTTGGATTGAAATGAAACTTGGCAAGATCATCAAGAATATCATAGATGACATGCTAGAATTTTACTGGAATTTATTGAGAATATTTCCTATAGAAATATTCCAAAAGCTTGAAATAGGCAGGAATGGTTTTGGAGGGGTTTGCCCAATATTGTGAACATGACCATGTGTTTAAACTCATAAATATGGAATAAATATATCCACTGAGTTTCCCTAAATTTTCTGAAATATTTTGAAGGCAATAAAAATAACTTTCCTTCATAGGAGACCATTTCTGGCCTCACAGAAGGGCTTTTAAATAAAATAATAAAATAACTTTTAAAATAATAATATGGTGGTTTTTGGGAAGTCATTTTGATAATGGTTTTAAATAAAACAATTGGTACAAAAGAAACTCCCTAATTTGAGGACTTGTAGTACAAACCTCATCTTAGGGATTTGAAAGTTTAATTCAAAGAAAAGCTTTTTTGGTGAAAATATATTTGGTAAAAATAGATATTTGTTCTAAACACATGGTATGATCATTAGGCAGGAGATCATGGAGTGAGGAGGTGATTAGGAGGATGGCAAGAATTAATGGGGATCAATCACATGCATTTAAACAAACAGGCAGACAATAGTCACTCCAAGCATCACAAGCATTCACAAAAATTTTAATTGGTCCTAAATTTTTAAATAAGTTAATTAGTCAGGGAAGCCAAAAACAGGGTGTGACGATGATGAGGGCTACTTATGGTTTGAGCACCAAAGACGACGATACGTGATTCCATCACCTTATGCCTAGCTAAGGGCGTTAAACAATAGCGCTCGTTGGGAGGCAACCCAATGAATTTATATTTTCTTTCTGTTTTGTTGCGTCCACACCATCAAAATTCTGTTGTGGTTGTGTCTTTTGTGTTTCTTTTTTGTGTTTGAGCCAAGCAAAACCTTTATGACTAGTCTTGGTGATGGTTGTTTGATCCTGCTAGAAAAAGACAGAAACTTTTCGCTCACGAGATTATTTTTCATTTTTATTCAGAAAGAGCTTTCGAGTTGATTCTTTTTTATGCTGGTTGATATGCCTTTTCCCAGGCATTCGTAATTTTTCAGAATTGTTTAGGTACCATAAATATACGAAGTATGCAGATTGCTACAGACTGGTCTATTTTTGACAGATTCTGTTTTTGTTGAGTTGGTTGCTTGTTTTGATGAAACTATGGATAGTATCGGGGGGGTACTAGCCATGGAAAAGTGACAATAAAGTAATCTAACACCAATATAAATAGAAATCTAGATTTCTACAGTACCTAAAGAGGTGGTAGTTTGTTTTCTTGTGGTAATGTTATCACGAGTTTCTGTTTAAGTTTTGTGTTGTGAAGTTTTCAAGTTTTGGGTGATGTTCTCATGGACAAAGAGATAAGGAGTGGAAAGATCTCAAGCTTGGGGATGCCCAAGGCATCTCAAGCCTAATTCAAGGACACCAAAAAGCCTAAGCTTGGGGATGCCCCGGGAATGCATCCCCTCTTTCGTCTCCAATCCATCGGTAACATTACCTGGAGCTATATTTTTATTCACCACATGATATGTGTTTTGCTTGGAGCGTCTTGTATCGTAGGAGTCTTTTCTTTTTGTTGTGTCACAATCATCCTTTCTGCACACCTTTTGAGAGAGACATGCACTCATCGTGATTTTGCTAGAATGCTCATCGTGCTTCACTTATATCTTTTGAGCTAGATAATTTTGCTCTATGTGCTTCACTTAGATCTTTTAGAGCACGTCAGTGCATGATTTGGTAGTTGGCTTGTGCTATGAAAGTAGTTCCAAAGGTGATAGGTACCCAAAGAGGATACAAAAACCTCCATCTTCATGTGCATTGAGTAGAAAGAGAAGTTTTGTTTCCTCTCAATTAGTTTTGAGACGTGGATTTGGTAATATTAAGAGTTATGTTAGTAGGGTGTTTTGAATCTAGAAATACTTGTGTTGAAGTTTGTGATTCCCGTAGCATGCACGTATGGTCAACCACTATGTTAGGAAGTCGAAGCATAATTGATCTATTGATTGTCATCCTTTGTGTTGCGGCCGGGATCGCGCGATGGTTAACACCTACCAACCCTTCCCCTAGGAGTATGCGTTTAGCACTTTGTTTCGATAACTAATAAGAACTTTCGCAACAAGTATGTGAGTTCTTCATGACTAATGTGAGACCATGGTGTAGATGCACTTTCAACTTCCACCATTGCCAGCCTCTCTAGTGCCGCGCAATTCTCGCCGGTGCACAAACCCACCATATGCCTTCCTCAAAACAGCCATCATACCTACTTACTATGGCATTTTCATAGCCATTCCGAGATATATTGCCATGCAACTCCCACCGTTCCGTCTCATGACTTGTGCCGTCACTCTCATATTGCCATTGCATGATCGTAAGATAGCTAGCGAGATGTTTCAACGTCATACGCCAAGCTAGATCGTTGCACATCCCGGTACACTGCCGGAGGCATTTCCTATAGAGTCATCATCGTTCTGAGCTTTGAGCTGTGAGTAAATAAAAGTGTGATGATCATCATTATTAGAGCATTGTCCCATCTGAGGAAAAAAAAGAAGAGGCCAAAGAGCCCAAATAAAAAAGGGAGAAAAAGAGGCCCAAGAGCCAAAATAAAAAAAGAGAGAAAAAGAGAGAAGGGACAATGCTACTATCTTTTTCCACACTTGTGTGCTTCATAATAGCACCATGTTCTTCATGATTGAGAGCCTCTCGTTTCGTCACCACCAAATGCTAGTGGGAATCTTCATTATATAACTTGGCTTGTATATTCCAATGATGGGCTTCCTCAAAATTGCCCTAGGTCTTCGTGAGCAAGCAAGTTGGATGCACACCCACTAGTTCTCCTTTTGAGCTTTCACATATTTATAGCTCTAGTGCATCCTTTGGATGGCAATCCCTACTCATTCACATTGATATCTATTGATGGGCATCTCCATAGCCCTTTGATACGCCAAGTCAATGTGACCATCTCCTCCCTTTTTGTCTGACAACCACCACCACACTCTATTCCACCTATAGTGCTATATCCATGGCTCACACTCATGTATTGCGTGATAGTTATAAAAGGTTTGAGAAAGTAAGAGTGCAAAAACAATTACTTGGCCAATACCGGGGTTGTGCATGATTTAAATTAGTTGTGTGGGGATGATGGAGCATAGCCAGACTATATAATTTTGTAGGGATAACTTTCTTTGACCTTGTTATTTCGAAAGTTCATGATTACCTTGCTAGCTTGCTTGAAGTACTATTGTTTTCATGTCAATAGCAAACTATTGTTTTGAATATTACGGATCTGAACATTCATGTCACACGAAAGAAGTTGCAAAGGACAACTATGCTAGGTAGCATTCCACATCAAAAATTCAGTCTTTGTCACTTGCCTACTCGAGGACGAGCAGGAGTTAAACTTGGGGATGCTTGATACGTCTCCAACGTATCTATAATTTTTGATGGTTTCATGCTATTATCCTGTCAAACTTTGGATGTTTTGTATGCCTTTTATATCTTTTTGAGACTAACTTATTAACTCAGTGCCAAGTGCCAGTTCCTGTTTTTTCCGTGTTTTTGACCCCTTTCAGAGGAGGATTTTAAACGGAGTCCAAACGGAACGAAAACGTCCAAAAATATTTTTTCTGAAACAGAAGAAGATCGGGAAGCTTGAGAACCAAGGCAGGGGGCCACCAGGGAACCACAAGCCCCCTAGCCATGGCCAGGGGGGTGGGGGCGCCTCCCAGGCTTGTGGGCTCCTTGGGCCACCTTTGCCCTAGGTCTTTCGCCTATATATTCCCTAAAATCCCAGAAAAAATCAAGAGATCATCGAAAGTACTTTTCCTCCCCCGCAAGATTCTGTCTCCGCAAGATCCCATTTGGGGCACGTTCTGGTGCCCTGCCGGAGGGGGGATTCGGATACGGAGGGCTTCTTCATCAACACCATGACCTCTCCGATGATGCGTGAGTAGTTCACCACGGACCTAAGGGTCCATAGCTAGTAGCTAGATGGCTTCTTCTCTCTCTTGGATCTTCAATACAAAGTTCTCCATGATCTTCAAGGAGATCTATCCGATGTAATCTTCTTTTGCGGTGTGTTTGTCGAGATTCGATGAATTGTGGATTTATGATCAGATTATCTATGAATCTTATTTGAGTTTCTTCTGATCTCTCTTATGCATGATTTCATATCCTTGTAATTCTCTTCGAGTTGTGGGTTTTGTTTGGCCAGCTTGATCTATGATTCTTGCAATGGGAGAAGTGCTTGGTTTTGGGTTCATACTGTGCGGTGACCTCACCCAGTGACAGAAGGTGTAGCGAGGCACGCATCATGTTGTTGCCATCAAGGGTCAAAAGATGGGGTTTTCATCATTGGTTTGAGTTTATCCCTCTACATCATGTCATCTTGCTTAAGGCATTACTCTATTCGTCATGAACTCAATACACTAGATGCATGCTGGATAGCGGTCGATGTGTGGAGTAATAGTAGTAGATGCAGAAAGTATCGGTCTACTTGTCTCGGACGTGATGCCTACATGTATGATCATTGCCTTAGTTATCGTCATGACTTTGCGCGGTTCTATCAATTGCTCGACAATAATTTGTTCACCCACCGTATTATTTGCTATTTTGAGAGAAGCCTCTAGTGAACACTATGGCCCCCGGGTCTACTTTACATCATATTTTCAGCCTTACACTTTTACTTCGTTGCACTTTTCGCCTTCAGATCTCACTTTGCAATCAATCTTGAAGGGATTGCCAACCCCTTTATAGCGTTGGGTGCAAGCTCTTTTGTGTTTGTGCAGGTACTCTGGACTTGACGAGATTCTCCTACTGGATTGATACCTTGGTTCTCAAACTAAGGGAAATACTTACTGCTCCTGTGCTGCATCACCCTTTCCTCTTTAAGGGAAAAATCAACGCAAGACAAGTCTCCGTCAACGTGCCAAATTCTGGCGCTGTTGTCTGTTGCCGTAGCACATACTACTCATAGGTAGGATCTAGAACACAAATATATTCATGAAAAGATAAGGTGTTCAGATCTTAAATCATGGCACCCGGGCCCAAAGTGACAAGCATTAAGAGTAACAAGTAGTAGCAAAGATGATAAACACCATAGTAGATGATAGGCAACATGCCCCCAACAATCCGACGAACTATTACATGATCTAACTCATCCAATCCCTCCCATCCCCTTCACCTACAACAGGGAATTACTCACACATGATGGAAGAAGCCATGAAAGGATGATGGAGTGGTGATGGTGATGACGATGGCGACGATTTCCCCTCTCCGGAGGGCAAAACAGCCTCCAGATTAGCTCTCACGAAGAAGAACCGAGGGTGGCGGCGGCTCCGCATCGAGAACTTGCAAAACGACTTCTGTTCTGGAATTTCCTCGTCACGGGTTAAAAATAGGAGCCAAAATAGGGCACAAGAGGTGGTGGGCCCCGCCCAGGCGGCCTCCCGGCGCGGCCAGGGGGCAAGCTACGCCACGTGGTCGCCTAGGGGCCCTGTGTTCTCCTATGGCCCATCTTGTGGCCCATGGTTCCTCCCGGTGCGTGGATTTTCTCAATTTTTTATGGGAGTTTTCTGGGACGTCTAAATATCCATTTTCCTGCACACAAGAAAACCATACAGGTAGCTCCGCTGAAAACAGCGTCAGTCCGGGTTAGTTTTATTCAAATCATGCAAGAATGAGGCCAAAACAATAGCAACAGTGTTTGGAAAAGTCGATACGTTTGAGACGTATCAGGTGAGCTGGAGCTCCCTCTAGTTCCCTGTGCCTAAATTCTCCTCCCCGAGCCCCCACTTATCGCCTCTCGCTCTCTCTCCCCCATGAGCACCTCCTAGCACTACCCAATCGCTCTCTCATCCTCTGCATCGATGACAATGGCCGAAGCCTTGCCGGCGGCCATGCTCAAGTTTGCGCATCCTCAGGCGCCTCCTCTCCCCCTAACCTATTCGGTGCCCTCTCACCACCGTATCTAAGCCCACAACGCCGCCATTCCCTCCCCCAGAGATGCCCCGGGCTCCATGGCAGCAATGACCAAAGTTTCCCTCCGCGGCCATCCATGCCATCACCGCTGCCTCCCTCCTCCGAGGGCGAACGACCTCCAGGTGGGTGTGACGCATCACCCCGAGCTCTCTGGTGGCCTGATCACCGAGAATGATGGCTGGTAGTGCCAGGAACCACCACCGGGATCCCCTCTACCGCCGTTGACGGGAGGAGGAAGACAAGCCTGACCCGATGGCCCCTCCTGTCAGCGGCACACCGGCCGAGCCCGACTCGTTAAGTGGAAGTGGTTTCGGCCGTAGTCGCTTTCGCATAAGGAAAGCATACTCCAAGGAGCACGCCTTCGGCATGGCCAGTGCGCGGGCACAACTTCGCTACTCAGGCGACCCAGTAGCTATCCCTTGCCTTATGCGTCGATTTGGCCCTGATGACCCACAAGTATAGGGGATAAATCATAGTCCTTTCAATAAGTAAGAGTGTCGAACCCAACGAGGAGCAGAAGGAAATGATAAGCAATTTTCAGCAAGGTATTCCCTGCAAGTGCTGTAAGTGACATTGATAGATAGTTTTGTAGCAAGATAATTCTTAACAAGTGACAAGTAACAATAGTAGCAAAGGTGCAACAAGATAGCCCAATCCTTTTTGTAGCAAATGACATGCCTAAAAGTACTGTTATATAAAGCAAGTGCTCCCGAGGCCACATGGGAATTTCTGTCTAGTCATTTTCATCATATTGAGTTGATTCACGTTTGCTAATTTGATGATTTGATATGTGGGTCGACCGTGCTAAGGTTCTGCTCTTACTTGAACTAATAACCTACTTGTGATTACCGCCTCTTGCAAGCATCCACAACTACGAAAGAAGAATTAAGATAACTCTAACCATATCATGAAACATGTGGATCCAAATCAACCCCTCCCGAAGCAACACATAAACTGGGGTTTAAGCTTGTGTCACTCTCGCAACCCATCATCTACTTGTTATCCATAATGACTTCCTTAGCATGGTGAAGTTTCATGTACTCGACGTTCACATGACACCACTAAAGGAAGTAACAACATACATATCATCAAAATATCGAATGGATGCCAACTTTATATGATTACTTATAACAGGACTTCTCCCATGTCCTCAGGAACAATAGTAACAACTCACACCTCATCAACATGTTCAACATCAGAGGTATGATAATAATGATTGAGGATGTGAACATAATATATTCGATCGAGTAATCCAACAAGCAACAACTACAAGATGTAATCAACAAAACTAGTAACCCACATGTACCAATCTGAGGTTTTGAGACAAAGATTGAATACACGAGATGAACTAGGGTAGGAGGTGAGATGGTGCTGGTGAATATGTTGATGAAGATTGGCCCTCCCATGAGGGAGGAAGCATTGGTGATGACGATGGCTTCAATATCCCCGTGCCTAGGAGAAAAAGGGCCTCTGCCTAGGTTTCCGCCTCGAGATGGCGGTGCTTCGTCCCGAAAGATTACTTATGATTTTTTATAGGGTAAAACACACCGTATAAGGGAAAAGGGGCGCCGGGAGGCTAGCTGGGGCCCCACAAGCTATCAGGGCGTGACCTCAGGGGGGGCATTGTCTTGTGCACAACTGGTGGCTCCTCTCTGTTATATTTTTGGCCCAAAAATTCTTAAGTATTCCATAAAATTCTCGTGAAGTTTCACATCATTTGGAGCAACTTGATTTTTCTGACTTTTTCTCGGTTTCTCTGTCTAGAATTCCAGTTTCTGGATTTTTCCTCTTTGTGATGTACCTTGCATATTCAGAGAGGAAAGGCATAAAAATTACATAATAGCACAGAATCATGGATAAGAATATGACAAATATCAATAAAGAATCATGATGCAAAATGGACGTATCAACTCCCCCAATCTTAGACTTCGCTTGCCCTCAAGCAAAAGCCAAGCTCGAATCATGATTTGAGAGGGAGGAGACATAAAACAAAAATACAGTCATGAATAATAACATAGCAGCAAGTATTTTAGCATATAACTTCTCATAAACAAGTAAGAATCCATTCACAACTATGGGAGTAAGAAGCATAAACTTTATTGACAAACAACAAACTATGTTCTAAGTCATTGGGGCAATCATAATTCATCATAATTCACAGGAGAGTCTATGTAAGAGTTTATTGTTGGCATGTTCACATACTCAACTATCATTTAATCTTCCATGATTGCTCACGCTCAAGGCATATGTTTGGAGTTCATGTTTCCATAGGACACATAGGAAGATAAGGGCTTAAATGATTTGCCACCCAACTCATTTACCTCAAGGATAATGTCAACAATAATAAATCATGATCATCTACATCCACTTGGGTATATAAACCTGAATCTTTCCTCAATACATGATGCTTGCCACTATAGAATTTATGAGTAGGAAGAGTAAAAATTTATTGATTCAAGTACAAGATTGAACTCTTGAAGATAAAAGATAGGCCCTTCGCAGAGGGAAGCAGAGGTTGTCATGTGCTTTTAATTTGTTTGAATGTCCAAACTCTTAATGCAAAGGAACGTCACTTTATATTTCCCCTTATGATGGCAAATTTATTATGCGCTTTGTCGCTTTTACTTCTTTGCCATCACAAGATCGTACAATGCTTATTTTCCCTTGCAATGAAAGATCACACATATTTAGGAGAAATTTTTATTGCTTGATGCACAAATGATAACTTACTTAAAGGATCTTACTTAATCCATGGGTAGGTATGGTGGACTCTCATGGCAAGAAATTGGGTTTCAAGGTTATGGATGCACAAGTAGTATCTCTACTTAGTGCAGAGTTCTGGGCTAGCAAGGGGTCTAAAGCAAGCATGGCATGTTGAAGGATTCAAGACTATATAACTTCTATGTGAATATAAACTACCTTGATCATACGTTGTCTTCCATGTCCAACATCAACTCTTGATCATTATAAAATATTTCAAGAAACCTCACAATCATAAAATATGTCCAAGATAGTGTATTTATATGTGAGTCTCCTCTCCTCTATCATAATCTTGCTTAGATTGTGACAATGAGTAATACTATGTTTGTTTACTATCAACAACTTTTATCACTTATACCCTTTTTGTGTGAAGTCATTACTTCTCATAAGATGAGCATATGATTTTTATATTTATCTTTATTGCCATGCTATGATAATGGGTGCATAGGTAAAGCACAAAAACTCAACTAATCTTTCTTATATAACTCGCATACTCGATTACAAGGATAGATGGATCTCGAAAGCAAAATTACTAAGCAAAGAAAATCTGAAATTTATTTGTCTAAATCACGAAACAACTAAGGATCAAACTAAGATAGATAATAATGATGAAAGTGATGGTGATAGGATACCTGGGCATCTCCCCCAAGCTTGGAACAAGCTAAGGGTGGTGCCCATACCCATGTACTCAAGCATCCTCCTTAGGTCATGGTGTAGTAGGCATGTCCTCCGTGGTCCAGGGTGTAGACTCCCCAACATAGAAAGAAAATTTTGTATCAGGAGTCCTGAAACCGGCAGCAAGGCTCAACCTCTGAAACCTAGATTCATACTCACAGTTTTGGCCTTGGAGTTAATAGATTTGATCTTGGAGGTGATTGACCCGCTCTTGAAGCTTGAAGAGAACCGCACCCACATTCTGGGTGTCCAACTTGTTCTCCCGGATGAATTACATGATCATAGAGTGATTAGCACTCAAACCACGCTCAACCATCCCTTGGCACTTGAAGATCTCATGCTCAACCGCTAGAAGCCTGGCCTTCTCGCTTCCCTCCTTCTTTGGACCTTGGACATCACAGATGTGAAGCCCCCTCATGCATCTCAATGGCTTGAGGGTGTTTCATCACTTCCAAGAGGTGCGGATTGATGACCTTCTTGAATAACTTGTCCTTGTAGGGCATAGTGTTGTCATGGCGATCTAGACCTGTCAGAAAAACAACCTGAAACAAGAACAAAGGAAAAACTCGCGATGCGTTTGTCAAAATAATCGGGAGTATATATAATTATTTTTTCCTGGTAAGAATACGTGCTCGGGAAGAATTCGGAGTCCTAGAGGCGCACAAGGGCCCCACAAGCCATCAGGGCGCAACCTAGGGGGCCCTGTTGGCTTGTGCCTCCCTCGTGGGCCCCGTGGACTCCTTTTTATTTTTATATTTTTTTACAAAATACCAAAACCAGTAAAAGTAATTTTTTGGAGTCGGTTTATTTACTGTACAACGCACCTACCCCTTTTTCAGGTTTTTGGAGTGTTTCAGAAGACTTCCTTTATGTGCTCCTTAGGTGCTATGATTTGGATGACATTATTCTCCTCAATAATGGGTGTACCTCAAATATAATGTTTGATTATTTGCCCATTCACTACTCTCGGGTTTTTACCTTCAAAGTTATTAATTTTTATAGCCCCGGAGCGGTAAACCTCCTCGATAACATAAGGTCCTTCCCTATTGGAGAGGAGTTTCCCTACAAAAAATCTAAAACGATAATTGTACAAAAGCACTAGGTCTCCTAGATTAAATTATCATTTTTGAATTCTCTTGTCATGCCATCTTTTAACCTTTCCTTTAAATAACTTGGCATTTTCATAGGCTTGTGTCCTTCATTCATCCAGGGAGCTAATATCAAATAACCTTTTTTCACCGGCAAGTTTAAAATCATAATTAAGTTCTTTAATTTCCCAATAAGCCTTATGTTCTAACTCAAGAGGTAAATGACAAGCTTTTCCATAGACCATTTTATATGGGGACATCCCATGGGGTTCTTATAAGGAGTTCTATAAGTCCATAAAGCTTCATCAAGTTTTTAGACCAATTCTTTCTGGACCTATTAATAGTCTTCTAGAAGATCAATTTTATTTCTTGATTGCTTAATTCAACTTCACCACTAGATTGAGGATGATAATTCTATGGTTAACATCATATTTAGCTAATAGTTTATGAAAAGTACTATGCATAAAATGTGAACCGCCATCAGTCATTAAATATCTAGGGACTCCAAACCTCGGAAAGATAATGTCTTTAAGAATTTTAATAGAAGTGTTATGATCAGCACTACTAATCGGAATAGCTTCTACCCACTTAGTAGCGTAATCAACAATAACTAAATTATGAGTATATCCGTTGGAGGAAGGAAAAGGTCCCATAAAATCAAACCCCACACATCAAATGGTTCAATAGCAAGTGAATAGTTCACATGCATTTCCCGACGTTTACCAATATTACCCACTCTTTGGCATTCATCACACGAAAGGACATACTTACAAGCATCTTTAAAAAGAGTAGGCAAATAAAAACCAGATTGTAATACCTTCTGTGCAGTTTTGTTACCGGTGTGGTGTCCTCCATAGGCCTTGGAATGACACTTCCTCGGGGTATGTTCATGTTCATGCTCAGGTGTACAATGTCTAATAACACCATCTACTCCTTTATAAAGATGTGGGTCATCCCAAAATTAATGTTTTAAATCATAGAAGAATTTTTTATTTTGTTGATAGGTGAAGCTAGGTGGGATATATTTAGCAACAAAGAAATTAACATAATCAGCTTACCAAGGAGAGCTACTTGAAGTACTAATAGCAGCAAGTTGCTCGTCAGGGAAATTATCATCAATAGATAGTGGGTCATCAAGAAAACTTTCCATTCTAGAAAAGTTATCTGCTACAAGATTATCAGCTCCCTTTCTATCAACGATATGCAAATCAAACTCTTGAAGTAGAAGTACACACCTCATGAGTCTAGGTTTAGCATCTTTCTTTTCCATAAGGTATTTAATAGTAGCATGATTAGTGTGAATAGTTACCTTAGAATCAAGAATGTAAGGTCTATACTTATCACATGCAAACACAACTGTTAAAAATTTGTTTTGAGTAGTAGCATAATTTATTTGAGCAGCATCTAGGGTCTTACTAGCATAATGGATAACATTCAGTTTCTTGTCCACTCTTTTCCCTAGAACAGCACCAACAACATAATCACTAGCATCACACATAATTTCAAATGGTAGGTTCTAGTCAGGTGGTTGGACAATATGTGCTGAAATTAAAGCTTTGTTAAGTATTTCAAAGGCTTCTACACAATCATCATAAAAAACAAACGGAACATATTTTTTGAGAAGATTACTTAATGGCCTAGAAATCTTTGAGAAATCTTTAATGAAACACCTATAGAAACCAACATGACCAAGGAAGCTTCTTATACCTTTGATATCTTTCAGGCAAGGCATATTGTCTATTGCATCAACTTTGGCAATATCCACCTCAGTTCCTCATTCAGAAATCTTATGCCCAAGAACTACACCTTCATTCACCATGAAGTGACAATTCTCCCAATTCAGGACGAGATTAGTTTCTTCACATCTCTGCAAAACTCGATCAAGGTTGCTCAAGCAATCATCAAAGGAAGTCCTATAAACGGAAAAATCATCCATGAAAACATCAATAATCTTTTCACAAAAGTTGAAGAATATAGCAGTCATACATCTTTGAAAGGTACTGGGTGCATTGCATGGACCAAAAGGCATACACATATAAGCATAGGTTCGAAAAGGGCAAGTAAAGGTAGTTTTCTCTTGGTTCTCTTTTGACACGAGTATTTGAGAGAACATAGAATATCCATCAAGAAAGCAAAAGTGTGTGTGCTTAGATAATCTTTCTAACATTTGATAAATAGAATGCAAGGGGTAATGATCTTTTCTAGTATCCTTATTCAATTTCCTGAACTCAATTACCATCCTATAACCAGTTACTATCCTTTGTGGAATAAGTTCATTTTTATCATTAGGAACAATAGTTATACCACCTTTCTCAGGAATACAACAAACATGACTTACCCATCTACTATTAGCAATATGATAGATTATACCTACTTCTAGAAGTTTTAGTATTTCAGTTCTCACCACCTCTTTCATCTTAGGGTTGAGAAGTCGTTGATGATCAACAACTGGTTTAGCATCAGGTTCCATGTTAATTTTGTGCTGACAAAGAGGGGGACTTATGCCCTTAAGATCATCAAGAGTATATCCAATAGCATCCCTGTGCTTCTTTAAAATTTTGAGTATTCTCTTTTATTCATGTTCTAAAAGGTTAGCACTAATAATAACAAGATATATCTTCTTGTCATCAAGATAAACATATTTCAAAGTATCAGGTAAAGCCTTGAGCTCAAATACGGGATCTCCCTTGGGTGGAGGAGGATCACCTAAAATTTCAACTGCAAGTTGTTCTTAAGAATAGGTTGTTGATCAAGGAGTATCCTATCTATTTCATTCCATTCATTCAAATGCATATCATTCTCATATTCTAGCAAATATTGTTCTAGTGGATCGGTAGGAGGTACAACAATAGAAGCAAGACAAATTATTACATCCTTACTAGACAATTCCGTTTCTTGTGGCTGTTTTCTAAACTTGGAGAAATTAAACTCATGATAAGTATCACCAAAGCTCACTTTGCCCTTCTTAGTAGCACACCAAATTTCAACATTAACCGTATTTAAGAAAGGTCTACCAAATATGATGGGACAATAGTTTTCTTGTTCCGAACCAAAAACTAGGAAATCAGTGGGGTACTTGACTTTTCCGCACAACACTTCAACATCTCTAACACTCCCAAGTGGTGAAATAGTATCACGGTTTGCAAGCTTAATAGTGACATCTATATCTTCAATTTCAGAGGGTGCTATATCATGCATAATTTCTTGATATAAAGTAAAAGGTATAACACTAATACTAGCACTAATATCACACATGCCATGATAGCAATGACCTCCAATTTTAACTGAGAAGACGGGTGTGCCTACCACGTGTTTATTTGTATCTTACAGTTACTAAATTAAATTCTTTTAAAGGCACTTTAAATTTTTTAAGAGCGTCTATTTCACTACAAACATTTCATAAATTCATTTAAAATTTCCATAAAAATTAGGAGATGTCAACTGATATATATGATTTACTTTTATGTAAAAACACATTCTTTTCCTTTGAAAAAGTTGAGCAAAATATCCTCATTTCCATTCTGGTCTAGTTTAGAAGTTTGAACTGCAACCCTATTTTAACTTTCCCTTTTGGCCATGAGATTTTTCCTTCTTATAGATCATCCTACCAAACCCTTAAGTCTAGGATTTTAGCGTCATTAGAGTATTTAAATGCATGAGGTAACCACCAGCATTTTCTATCCAAAATTGTTTTTCATCAAAAAATGCACTAACAAGTTTTCTGCTTTGCCAATCTAAACCCACCATCAGCTTTTGTACCAAAAGAGACTCCACTTTGAAAAGTTGGGGGGCCAGAAAAGTCTTTTAGATACCCCTGGCATTTTGTCAAATACTTGAGTGCATTACCAGATTTGGCATGGTTCTACAATTGCATTGGGAAATTACTTCCCTGGCCTAACCATCATGTCCTGGAGCCTTGCCTTCATATTTAACTTAGCCATGGTATATTTATTGTGTATCCAAGCCCTCTAGCTATGTCTGACATATCGTCGAGCACTTGGTGAGCATGTCCCGAGTGCGAGTAGAGCGTGCATATTGCATGCAGATGCGCCGAGCCGCCGTGCCCCTGGCCCTTCCTTGCTCACACAGCCATGGCCGCGTCCCCTCAGCCTCGCTAGCGCCGCCGCAACCGCCTCCCCGATCCTCACAACATCATTGCTGTAGCTCCCTGGAATCACGTTGTCTTCCGCGACCGCCTCTACCCGGGCCAGTGTTGGATATGCCCTAGAGGCAATAATAAATTAGTTATTGTTATATTTCCTTATTCATGAAAATCGTTTATTATCCATGCTATAATTGTATTGATTGGAAACTCAAATACATGTGTGGATACATAGACAACACACTGTCCCTAGTGATCCTCTAGTTGACTAGCTCGTTGATCAAAGATGGTCAAGGTTTCTTGGCCATAGACAAGTGTTGTCACTTGATATCGGGATCACATCGTAAGGAGAATGATGTGATGGATGTTACGTCTCCGTTGTATCTATAATTTTTGATTGTTTCATGCCAATATTCTACAAGTTTCATATACTTTTGGCAACTTTTTATACTGTTTTTGGGACTAACATATTGATCCAGTGCCCAGTGCCAGTTCCTGTTTGTTGCATGTTTTTTGTTTTGCAGAATATCCATACCAAACGAAGTCCAAACGTAATAAAAACTTACGGGGATTTCTATGAAATATTTATGATTTTTGGAAAGAAGAATCAACGCGAGGCGATGCAGGGAGGGCCCACAAGCCCTGTAGCCGCCACCAGGAGGTACGGTAGCGGCTGGCAGGCTTGTGGCCACTACTTAAGGCGGTTGGAGCCCTTCTATCACCGCAAGAAAGATAATATCCGGAAAAAAATCGTGTTAAAATTTCAGCCCAATCGGAGTTACGGATCTCCCGGAATTTAAGAAACGGTGAAACGCAGAATCTGGGAGCGGAGAAACAGAAGGACACAGAGAGAGAGAGAGAGATCCAATCTCGGAGGGGCTCTCGCCCCTCCGCCGCCATGGAGACCATGTACTAGAGGGGAAACCCTTCTCCCATCTAGAGAGGAGGTCAAGGAAGAAGAAGAAGGAGGGGGCTCTCTCCCCCTCTCTCCCAGTGGCGCCAGAACGCCGCCCGGGACATCATCATGTGATGGCGATCTACACCAATAGCTCCGTCATCTTCACCAACATTTCCATCATATTCCCCCATCTATATTCAACGGTTCACTCTCCCGCAACCCGCTGTGCCCTGTACTTGAACATGGTGCTTTATGCTACATATTATTATCCAATGAGGTGTTGCTATCCTATGATGTCTGAGTAGATTATCGTTGTCCTATCGGTGATTGATGAATTGCTATGATTGGTTTAATTTGCTTGTGGTTATGTTTCTCTCCTTTGGTGCCCATCATATGATCGTGCGCATGGATCACACCATAGGGTTAGTTGTATGTTGATAGGACTATGTATTGGCAGGCTAGAGTGACAGAAGCTTC
The DNA here is from genome assembly GCF_904849725.1 of Hordeum vulgare subsp. vulgare. Taxonomy (NCBI): domain Eukaryota; kingdom Viridiplantae; phylum Streptophyta; class Magnoliopsida; order Poales; family Poaceae; genus Hordeum; species Hordeum vulgare. The sequence continues at coordinate 92,708,725 of NC_058524.1, read as the reverse complement.
AAACCTAGCATAGAAATTGATGCATATGGGATTGAAGGGGGACCAATATATCTTATTGCTATGGTTGGGTTTTTACCTTAATGAATGTTAGTAGTTGTGGACGCTTGCTAATAGTTCCAATCATAAGTGCATAGAATTCCAAGTAAGGGATGACATTCTAGAAGAGGCCTCTCCCACATGATACTTGCTATCGATCTAGTAACGTAGTCAATTGCTTAGGGACAATTCCGCAACTCCTACCACCACTTTTCCACACTCGTTAGACACTCGTAGTTGTTTCTTTATCTAACCAGCCCCTAGTTTTATTTACGTGTTCTTTACTTTCTTGCAAGCCAATCCTTTCACTCCTACAAAGTACTTCTAGTTTCATACTTGTTCTAGGTAAAGCGAACGTAAAGTGTGCGTAGAGTTGTATCGGTGGTCGATAGAACTTGAGGGAATATTTGTCCTGCCTTTAGCTCCTCGTTGGGTTCGACACTCTTACTTATCGAGAAAGGCTACAATTGATCCCCTATACTTGTTGGTTATCAAGACCTTTTTCTGGCGCCGTTGCCGGGGAGCAATAGTGTGGGGTGAATATCCTCGTGTGTGCTTGTTTGCTTTATCACTAAGTAGATTTATTTGCTGTTCTAAGTTGTTCTTTATCTTTAGTTACGGATATGGAACACGAAATACCAAAAAAATTAGGTGTACTTGCTACTCATGGAGACGGGGAACCTCCTAAAACCCTTGATGCGCGTTACGTGGAAAATATTATATACTTCTTTAATAATCCTAAGAAAGCCCCATTCAATTATATAATGGGATACACGTTGGATCAACGTGAATACTTTAGGGATTATCGCTTGACTCAAAATAGGAAACTTTTATGGGATCAAATCCATTTGTTGAAATGGTATGCTTGGGAACTATGCAAGAGACATGGTGTTACTTGTTTCTCTAGGATGAAGGCTCCACACCTTCCCTTTTCTTGTGAGTTTAATGATTATAGAACCTTGGCTTCTTATGCTAATGGTATATATGATTACTATGACGTGGATCAAATAGAAGAGTTTGTTGCTTTTTTGGGTGCTTATGAAATTGAGGCTCTGTTTAAAAGGTATGATGATAATGATGATGCTCCTTACCGATCTGAAAATTTGGCTATGCTTCGTTATTGTTATACTAATTATGAATATAATGCCCATATTGAACGATTTAAGGATAAATCCTATGCTGCCCAAGAAGAGACTATTATTTTGCAGGAAACTATGGAAGAAGAAAATGCTGAAATTGTGAGCTCATTAGATGAAAAAGATGACGAGGAGAGCGAAGAACAAAAGGAGGAAGAACAGACTAGCTACCCATGTCCACCTTCTAATGAGAGTAACTCTTCTACTCATACATTATTTAATTTCGCTTCTTTCCTACCGAAATATGAATGCTATGATCCCTTGGATTCATTTGAAATATCCCTTTTTGATGAACTTGATGCTTGCTACGTGACGTCAGCTGTGCTTCCCTGGCAGTGGCTCCAGAAAAGTGCTGATCTTGCAATCTCTAGTGTTAGCTAGACGAATGCTTATAACAACTAACCTTCTCCTGCAACGACACTAGAAGAATGCTGCTAGCACTCCCCGGCAATGAAACTGGAAGAATGTTGTTGATGGCCCACCAGCGCATGGGTTCACATCAGTTTTCGAGGGTAGAGTATTCGACCCAAATTTGTAGGTATGCCTTAGGAGGTGAGAGTATACTCCCAAGTATTAGCAGCTGAATGTGTCAGATTCAACCACACCTGAAAGATTAGTATCTGCAAGCACAATAGTGACAGCGAAGTAGCAGGTATCGGTAGTGTAACGAGCAATAGCAGTGGCAAGGAACAACAGTAGTGACATCAGTAGCAAGTAGCAACAGTAGCAAGCGACAATAGTAGCAACTGTAGCAGCATAGCAAGACAAGTAACAACAGTAGCAACAGTAGTAGCAGCAGAGCAGGACAAGTAACAGCAGTAGCAACAATAGTAGCAGCAGAGCAAGACAAGTAACGGTAGTAGCAACAGTAGTAGCAGGAGAGCAAGACAAGTAACGACAGTAGTAACAGTAGTAGCAGCAGAGCAAGACAAGTAACGGCAGTAGTAACAGTAGTACAAACTCGTAGGCATTGGGTCGGTGATTTGTTTGGATGATATTCATCATGCAACATCTATAACACGGAGAGATATGTGGCTAGCTTCCGTTCGTCAATGTGATGTAGGCATGCCTTCCGTGTGTCGTCATACGTGCTTAGGGAAAAGAACTTGCATGACATCTATTGTCCATCCCTCCCGTGGCAGCGGGGTCCAAAAGGAAACTACGGGATATTAAGGTTCTCCTTTTAATAAAGAACCGGACCAACGCATTAGCACTTGGTGAACACATGAACTCCTCAAACTATGGTCATCACCGGGAGTGGTTCCGGTTATTGTCACTCCGGGGTTGCTGGATCATAACACATAGAAGGTAACTACAACTTGCAAGATCGGATCTAAAACACACATATATTGGTGACAACATAATAATTTCAGATCTGAAATCATGGCACTCGGGCCCTAGTGCAAGCATTAAGCATGGCAAAGTAGTAGCAACATCAAATCTCAGAACATAGTGGATACTAGGGATCAATCCCCATCAAAACTAACTCGATTACATGATAGATCTCATCCTACTCATCACCGTCCAGTGAGCCTACGAATAGATTACTCACGAACGACGAAGAGCTTCATGGAATTGGAGAGGGAAGAAGGTTGATGATAACGATGGCGACGATTTCCCCTCTCCGGAGCCCAAGACAGACTCCAGATCTGCCCTCCAGATGAAGAACAGGTGGTGGCGGCGCCTCCGTATCGAAAACGCGACGAAAACTTCTCTTTTTATTTTTCCGGGGACGAAAGACAACTTATAGAGCTGGAATTGGGGGCGGCAGGTGCCTGTGGGCCCCACAAGCCTGCCCACCGCCACCACGGGGGTGGCGGAGCAGGGGCTTGTGGCCCACTGGCCCACCCCCTCAGGTGGATTCTGGCACAGGTATTTTTGAAATTTTCCAAAACTGCTCGCCGTAATTTTCAGGACGTTTGGAGAACTTTGATTTCTGCACAAAAATAACACCAAGGCAATTCTGCTGAAAACAGCGTCAGTCCAGGTTAGTTCCATTCAAATCATGCAAATTATAGTCCAAAACAAGGGCAAAAGAGTTTGGAAAAGTAGATACGTTGGAGACGTATCAACTCCCCCAAGCTTAAAACCTTGCTTGTCCTTAAGCAACTCTGTTGACAAACTGAGAGAGAAAGAAAAACTTGGACAAACTCTGTTTGATCTTGTTGTTGCAACTATGTCTAACTCATAACCAGAATTTCAGCAAGATCACAAGTTAACCTCATAAGCAAATGACACAAAGGTCTCACAGTAAACTAATATCAGTGGAATAATCAGCTAACAAGCAAATAATAATGAGCTTCAAATACCAACACTTCAATCAAAGCAAGCATGAAGCAATATGAATAGGTGGTATCTCGCTAGCTCTTTCTGAGACCGCAAAACATAAATGCAGAGCACTTTCAAAGATCAAGGGCTGACTAAACATTGTAATTCATAGCAACGAAGATCCAGTGATAGTCATAGTCAATATCAATCAAAAGCAAAGCATAATAATGACAGAGGTGCTCTCTAATTGGTGCTTATATAAGAGGAGGATGACTCAACAGGAAAATAAATAGACAGTCCCTTCGCAGAGGGAAGCATTGGTTTGCAGAGGTGCCAGAGCTCAAGCTTTGAAAACAGAGATAATAATTTTGGGTGACATGCTTTCATTGTCAACGCAATGACCAAGAGTTCTCAATATCTTCCATGCTACTCATGCTATAGGCGGTTCCCAAACAGAAAAGTAAAGTTTTAACTCCCCCACCACCAATCAATCACACTCCACGGCTAGCCGAATCCTCGGGTACCGTCCATACTAACATCAATCCGGGGGGAGTCTTGTTTTACAGTTATGTTTTCGATTTAACCATGGAAGGGCATCCCAAATACCGTCCCCTTTCTCGTGAATGACTATGAATAAACACATGTCGAGGATAACACTCCTAGCATGGAAGATACCAATAGCCCTCTGTCACCACATGAGCGGTTCGGGCATGCAAAAGAGATTTATTTCTTGAAGGTTTAGAGAATGGCACATGCAAATTTACTTGGAACGGCAGGTAGATACCGCAAATAGGTAGGTATGGTGGACTCTCATGGAAAAACTTTTGGGTTGATGGAAGTGGATGCACAAGCAGTATGCCCACTTAGTACAAGTGAAGGCTAGCAAAAGACTGGGAAGCAACCAACTAGAGAGCGACAACAGTCATCAAGATGCAATGAGTTTGACTAACATTGAATGCAAGCATGAACATGATATAAATCACCATGAACACGAACATCATAGAGGCTATGTTGATTTTGTTTCAACTACATGCATGAACATGTGCCAAGTCAAGCCACTTGAAACATTCAAAGGAGAATACCATCCTATCATACTACATCATAGTCATCTCAAAATCGATGTTGGCAATCAAGACAAACCATTATAAGCTCTCAACTAAATGAGCATGGCATCAGAAACTATGATCTCTAAGTTGTCATTGCGAACATGGTTCTCTCACAACAAAGCTAAATCTGGGTTGACAAGCTAGTCATATTTACAAAAACAAAATAGATAGAGTTCAGACCAGCTTTTCAGTCTCAGTCACTTCATCATATATCATCATTGTTGCCTTTCATTTGCACGATCGAACGATGAAAACGATAATAAGCGCATTGGACTAAGCTGAATCTGCAGACAAACTCAAAGGAGAAGACAAAGTAATATGGCTCTTTGAAAGCTAAACAGGTAAGCATGCAAGAACCAATAAGCATTGTAACCAATATCTTCTACCTTGACACAAAGAAAAAGAACAATATTTACACGGGAAAGCTCCCAACAAGCAAAAGAAGAAAGAAAAATCTTTTTGGGTTTTCTCAAAAGGACACAAAACAAGAAAACAAGAAAACGAAAAGAAACTAGCATGGATAATACAGTGGCAAAGTGTAAACACCGGCTAACAAAGTGAAAGCATAAGCATGAATGTAGAGTCGGTGAGAACACGTACTCCGCCAAGCTTAGGCTTTTGGCCTAGCTTGGTCTACTCCCATGGATGATCCTGGCGAAACCCAAAGTCATAATGAGTGTTATACGGGAGTGCTGTAGCCACTGCCTGAATAGCTGCCTCACGAAGTCGAGCAACAGTCGCCTCCCTCTCATACTCCTCTGCCTCTACTATTGTTATGTAGTATCTTCGTTTAACCTGAAAGTCAAAGAAAGCAGGAGAAGGAAGGGTAATATAGAAAACACGCTGCCTGTTAAATATCAAGCGGTATAGGAGAGATCCATGATCTCTCTAAAGGAACTGGTAGCATGTTAGAGCGACACGATCAAGGTAGGCTGTACGGAGAGGAGGGTCTTCTGGACGTATGGTTACTCCAAGAAAATTTGCTAAGCGTGTAGCATAAACTCCACCAAAGAAATCCCCCTCACTAGCATTTTTATTCAGCCTCCTTGCTATAATAGCTCCCATATTGAAGCTCATGTCACCTGTTACTTCGCTCTTAAGGATACTAAGGTCGAAAGCGCATAGGTGACAATGTGCACCCTTGCCGTTAATGCACCTACCTATGAAGAGGGCAAGGTAGTGCAAGGCAGGGAAATGGATGCTTCCTATGGTGGCTTGCGTGATATCTCTCGTTTCTCCAACAGTTATACTGGAGACAAAGTCTCTGACAGAAGACTTAGGAGGATCAATAACACTACCTCCATCGGGTATCTTGCAAATCCTATTGAAATCCTCCAGACCCACGGTATAGGATTTACCGTACGAATCAAACAGTATGGATGATTCATGCCCAGCTAAAAATTTAAATCTACGCACGAAAGAGGCAGTGAGCATAACATACTGTTCACATTTATCTGAGAGGAATTCTTCTAACCCGGCATTGCGGACAAGTGCATCAAACTCATCCTTGACGCCTGCTTAGATCATGAACTCATCGGAAGGCCATTGACATGGTTGCACCGGTGCGTCCCTTAGTTGAAAATGTTCGGGCTCCCAAAAGGAGAGACGAGGACCATTCTTACTTGAGGAACCACCATGAAACTTCCTCCTGAACATAATTTACTTTTGCTGAAATTTTTGAAGTTCAAGAGAAAAGTGAATAAAGACCCACCACACCTTGTAGCAACTACTCCTACTAGTGCCTAGAGACCGTATCACGCGTTAAAACTACTTGGGACCAGCTAAAATCAACTTTTATAGCTCAAGAACAGGGTCACCAAGGCAACAAGAATTCGCGAAGGATAAAGCACTAGAGCAAAAACTAATTGGACTAATGGAGGAGTCACTTACCAAGGAGTAATTTCCACAAAACAGTTCGGAGAATGGTGCTTTGAGCAAGGAGATCGAAAATCACAGCCAAATGAGCAAGAACACGGGTTTGAGCTGCGAAACAATTTTTTCTGGAGGTCGAAGAAGAGGCTGAGAGCTGGGATGAGTGGAGGGAGTGCCTGTAGGCCCCACAAGCTTGCACCCCGCCACCATGGGGGTAGGTGGCGGTGGGGGGGGCTTGTGGCTGACTGGTCAGGCCCCCTGACCAACTCTCAGGCTCAGAAATTTTCAAAAATTCCAGAAAAAATCATACTAAATTTTCAGGACCGTCGGAGAACTTTTATTTTCGAGGTATTTTTCTCCGGGACGCTAAAACAGAAAACAGGAAAAGCTAAACTAATTCTATCATTTTTCTTCTAAGCAACAGAAAATGAAGACTCAAAACAGAGGTATGTGACTCTATGATTCATCCGTTTCATGGTCATCGAAAGAAATCCGTCAATGGGGTTGATCAAGTCCTTATGACAAAACTTTCTCAAATCGCAAGAGAGAACGAAGAATTTTTGAATAGCCACTAAGTCGCCTCAATGGGGATATGTATCTCCCCAACAAGCAAATCATACTTCATCTTGACACGAGGAATAGGGCATTCAAAGCTCCCAATGAGAATCGATGAAGTCTTTTCGATAGCATTGATGCAATGTACTGGATATCGTTTCTTCGGAAAGTGCACTGCGTGCTCATTACCGTTGACATGGAAAGTGACATTGCATTTGTTGCAATCTATAACAGCCCCTGCGGTGTTTAAAAAGGGTCTTCCGAGGATGATAGCCATGGCATCGTCCTCCGGAATATCCAAGATAACAAAGTCTGTTATGATAGTGGTATTAGCAACCACAACAGGCACATCCTCACAAATGACGATATGGAAAGCAGTTGATTTGTCGGCCGTTTGCAGAGAAATTTCAGTGGGTGTCAACTTATCCAACTCAAGTCTACGATAAAGAGAGAGCGGCATAACACTAACACCGGATCCAAGGTCACATAAGGAAGTTCTTACGTAGTTTCCTTTAATAGAGCAAGGTATAGTGGGCACTCCGGGATCACCGAGTTTCTTAGGAGTTCCACCTTTGAAAGTGTAATTGGCAAGCATGGTGGAGATCTCAAGATCTGGTATCCTCTGTTTATTAGTCACAATATCTTTCATGTACATGGCATACGGAGACATCTTGAGCATATCAGTTAACCGCATCTGCAGAAAGACGGGTCTTATCATCTCAACGAAGCGCTCAAAATCCTCATCATCCTTTTTCCTGGATGGTTAGGAGGAAAGGGCATAGGTCTCTGAACTCATGGATCTCTTTCTTTACCATGCTTCCTAGTAATGAAGTCATTCTTGTCGTACGTCTTAGGTTGTGGATTATCAGGATTAACCGTAGGTTCAATCTCCACATCCTCATCATGGCTAGGTTGAGCATTATTATGAACATCGCTGTCCACATTGTCACCAGGTTCATGTTCATCACCTGATTGTGTTTCTGCATCAGACGCAGAAATATCATTAGGTTCTTCAAGTGTGACAGTATTTGGTGAACTGGCATGTAGGTTTCTATCATCCTTCTTCTTCTCCTTAGGATGACTAGGTGTATCAGCATTGATTCCTTGAGAATCTTGATCAATTCTCTTAGGATGACCTTCAGGATACAAAGGTTCCTGAGTCATTTTGCCTCCTCTAGTAATGACTCTGACAGAGTTGTCATTTAATTCATTGAGCAAGTCATTCTGTGCTTTAAGTACTTGTTCTACCTGAGTAGTAATCATAGAGGCATGTTTACTCAGAAGCTTCAGAGCATTGACATTTCTGTCTACACAAGCACTTAAATGGCTAAGCATACGAGCACTTTGTTCCAAATGTCTGCTAACATGATCATTGAAACTCTGTTGTTTGGCAACAAAGTTGTCAAATTCATCAAAGCATAGGCTAGCAGGTTTATCAAAAGGAATATCACTCTCGTAAAACCTACGCAGAGAATTCACTTCTACTACCTGTATCGGGTTATCGAGACCGTGGATCTGTTCGATAGGTGGTAGATTTTTGACATCTTCAGATCTAATGCCTTTCTCTTGCATAGATTTCTTGGCTTCTTGCATATCTTCGGGACTGAGGAATAGAATACTTCTTTTCTTCAGAGTTGGCTTAGGAGGTGGTTCCAGAATAGTCCAAGCATTATCATTGATCAAGAGGTTATTCAGTAGAGTCTCAGCTTGTTCTACAGTTCGTTCCCTAAAAACACACCTGGCACAACTATCTAGGTAGTCTCTAGAGGCATCGGTAAGTCCGTTATAGAGGATATTAAGTATCTCGTTCTTCTTGAGATGGTGATCAGGCAAAGCATTCTGTAGCTGGACGAGCTTCCCCCAAGCTTGTGGAAGACTCTCTTCTTGGAGTTGGGCAAAGTTGTATATTTCCTACAAGGCAGCTTGCTTCTTATGGCCAGGGAAATATTTCTCACAGAAGTAATAGACCATCTCCTGGGGACTACGTACACATCCAGGAGCAAGAGAAGTGAACCAGGTCTTAGCATCATCCTTTAGAGAGAAAGGAAACAACATGAGGATATAGTAGTGGCGGATTTTTTCCTCACTAGTGAATAGGGTGGCTATACCGTGCAGTTTGGTAAGATGGGCTATGACCGTCTCAGACTCATAACCGTGAAAAGGATCAGATTCGACTACAAAGATTATCTTAGGGTCGACAGAGAATTCATAATCCTTATCGGTGACAAAGATAGGCGAAGTGGCAAACTTCGGATCATTTTTCATCCTAACTTCCCGAGATTTTTCCTTCCACTTGAGAACTAATTTCTCAGCGTCATAGGCATCCTTACACGCAAGAAAATCCTCAGCTATATCTCCCTCCATAACATAACCCTCAGGTATATCAGGCAATTCATATCTGGGAGAGCTAGATCTAGCAGGAGCAAAAGCAAGTTCTATCTCAATAGCATCGACAGTATCAGAAGCATCACGAGCATTGGTAGTAACTCTAGCAATATGAGCATCAAGGAACGCTCCCAGTGGAACTTCTGGCAAATGAGTATCTCTAGCAGTATCAAGCATAGCATCATCACGCAAAGCAGTATCACGCATAGCATCTCTAGCAGTATCAAGCATAGTATCAAGCATAGCATCATTAGGCATAGTATCAAGCATAGTATCAAGCATATCATCTCTAGCAGTAGTATCACAAGCATCATCAAGCACAAGCGACATATAAAGATTTCTAGCAGGAGGTGATGTTGCAAACTTACTCATAGCTGAAGGTGAATCAAGTGCAGAGCTAGATGGCAATTCCTTACCTCCCCTCGTAGTTGAGGGCAAGACTTTGGTCTTCGGATCCTTCAGATTCTTCATAGTGATCAGCAGATATAAATCCCAAGTAACTCAGAGAATATAGCAATACCTCCCCGGCAATGGCGCCAGAAAAATGTTGACGTCAGCTGTGCTTCCCTCGTAGTGGCTCCAGAAAAGTGCTGATCCTGCAATCTCTAGTGTTAGCTAGACGAATGCTTATAACAACCTGAATATTCGACCCAAATTTGTAGGTAAGCCTTAGGAGGTGAGAGTATACTCCCAAGTATTAGCAGCTGAATGTGTCAGATTCAACCACACCTGATAGATTAGTATCTGCAAGCACAATAGTGACAGCGAAGTAGCAGGTATCGGCAGTGTAACGAGCAATAGCAGTGGCAAGGACCAGCAGTAGTGACAGCAGTAGCAAGTAGCAACAGTAGCAAGCGACAGTAGTAGCAACAGTAGCAGCAGAGCAAGACAAGTAACAGCAGTGGCAACAGTAGTAGCAGCAGAGCAGGACAAGTAACATCAATAACAACAGTAGTAGCAGCAGAGCAAGACAAGTAACGACGGTAGCAACAGTAGTGGCAGCAGAGCAAGACAAGTAACGACAGTAGTAACAGTAGTAGCAGCAGAGCAAGACAAGTAACGACAATAGTAACAGTAGTACAAACTCGTAGGCATTGGGTCGGTGATTTTTTTGGATGATATTCATCATGCAACATCTATAACACGGAGAGATATGTGGCTAGCTCCCGTTCGTCAATGTGATGTAGGCATGCATTCCGTGTGTCGTCATACGTGCTTAGGGAAAAGAACTTGCATGACATCTATTGTCCATCCCTCCCGTGGCAGCGGGGTCCAAAAGAAAACTACGGGATATTAAGGTTCTCCTTTTAATAAAGAACCGGACCAACGCATTAGCACTTGGTGAACATACGAACTCCTCAAACTATGGTCATCACCGGGAGTGGTTCCGGTTATTGTCACTCCGGGGTTGCCGGATCATAACACATAGTAGGTAACTACAACTTGCAAGATCGGATCTAAAACACACATATATTGGTGATAACATAATAATTTCAGATCTGAAATCATGGCACTCGGGCCCTAGTGACAAGCATTAAGCATGGCAAAGTAGTAGCAACATCAAATCTCAGAACATAGTGGATACTAGGGATCAATCCCCATCAAAACTAACTCGATTACATGATAGATCTCATCCTACTCATCACCGTCCAGCGAGCCTACAAATAGATTACTCACGAATGACGAAGAGCTTCATGGAATTGGAGAGGGAAGAAGGTTGATGATGACGATGGCGACGATTTCCCCTCTCCAGAGCCCAAGACGGACTCCAGATCTGCCCTCGAGATGAAGAACAGGTGGTGGCGGCGCCTCCGTATCGAAAACGCGATGAAAACTTCTCTTTCTTATTTTTTTCTGGGGCGAAAGACAACTTATAGAGCTGGAATTGGGGGCGGCAGGTGCCTGTGGGCCCCATCAGCCTGCCCACCGCCACCAGGGGGGTGGTGGAGGAGCAGGGGCTTGTGGCCCACTGGCCCACCCCCTCAGGTGGATTCTGGCGCATGTATTTTTGATATTTTCCAAAGCTGGTCCCCGTAAATTTTCAGGACGTTTGGAGAACTTTGATTTGTGCACAAAAATAACACCAAGGCAATTCTGCTGAAAACAGCATCAGTCCAGGTTAGTTCCATTCAAATCATGAAAATTATAGTCCAAAACAAGGGCAAACGAGTTTGGAAAAGTAGATACGTTGGAGACGTATCACTACGCTTGTGGCCATGATGCCAATATGAATGATGCTTATGAAGATGAGCTAGCTATAGTTCCTTATGTTACACATGATGATTTTGATGAATATAATATGCATGTGCTTTCTGCTCCTACTTGCAATTATTATGAGAGAGGAACTACATCTCCACCTCTCTATGTTTCCAATACGATAAAATTGCAAGAAACTGCTTATGCTATGTATTGGCCTTTACTTGATGTGCATGAATTGTTCTTTTATGACATGCCAATGCATAGGAAGAGAGTTAGACTTCGTGATTTCATGATATATGTTCCCTTGTGCTCACTACTAAATTTAAAATCATTGCTAATTAAAATTGGCTTTGATATACCTTGGGATCCGGGTGGATGCATTACTTTAGCACTTTATGCCTAGATTAATGGCTTTAAAGAAAGCGCTGCCTGGGAGACAACCCGAAAGTTTTAGAGAGTCATTTATTTCGGTTGAGTGCTTTTATTTAGTTTAAAACAAAAAAAATATAGAGGGAAACTTAAAACTTTTTCAAAAAGAGAAGTGATTGAAAGGTGATGCATTGTGGAAGTGAGGGTCGACCTTGAACACTTGTGTTCATGCTGATGGAAACAATGTAGAATTTTTCATGGAAGTTTCTCACAAAAATAATTATCCCCTTGTACAATTCCTTTGTGTTTTAAAAAATAATGTGCCAAGTAAAGCCTTCACGATTAGTTTGGGTGATAGTTGTTTGATCATGCTGAGAAAAGATAGAAACTTTATGCTCACAAAATTAATTTTCGTTTTTATTCTGGAAGAGATTTTGAGTTCATTCTTTTTTCTGCTGATTTATATGCAAATTTTCCAGATGTTCGTATTTTTTCAGATATTTTGAGATATCAGAAGTATACGGAATATACAGATTGCTACAGACTGTTCTGTTTTGACAGATTCTGTTTTCTATGCATTGTTCTCTTATTTTGATGAATCTATGGGTAGTATCGGGGGGTATGAACCATGGTGAAGTTGTATTACAGTAGATATAATGCTAATATTAATTTAGAATGAGTTCACAACAATACTTGAAGTGGTGATTTATTGTATTATACTAACGGATCTCACAAAGTTTTGTTGAGTTTTGTGTGATTGAAGTTTTCAAGTTTTGGGTAAGAGCACAATGTATGAAGGAATAAGGAGAGGAAAGAGCCTAAGCTTGGGGATGCCCGAGGCACCCTAAGGTAATATTCGAGGAAGACTAAAGCGTCTAAGCTTGGGGATGCCCCGGAAGGCATCCCCTCTTTCGTCTATAATCTATCGGTAATTTTGCTCGGAGCTATATTTTAATTCGTCACATGATATGTGCAAATGCTTGGAGCGTCTTTTGTGTTTATTTTTCCTTTTTTATTTTATGCACCATGCTGGTATGATATAGTCCTTGGTTTTATTTATAGAATGCTTCATGTGCTTCACTTATATCATTTGAAGTTTGGATTGCCTGTTTCCCTACACATAGAAAACCGCCATTTGTAGAATGCTCTTTTGTTTCACTTATATTTGTTAGAGCGGGGCATATCTTTTGTAGAAAGAATTAAACTCTCATGCTTCACTTATACCTATTTATAGAGTTAACAGGAGTTGGTCATTCACATGGTTAGTCATAAAACCCTACATAAAACTTGTAGATCACTGAATATGATATGTTTGATTCCTTGCAATAGTTTTGCGACATGATTATGTGATATTAGAGTCATGCTAGTGAGTAATTGTGTATTCGTAGAAATACTTGTGTTAAGGTTTGTGATTCCCGTAGCATGCACGTATGGTGAACCGTTATGTGATGAAGCCGGAGCATGATTTATTTATTGATTGTCATCCTTTGTGTGGAGGTCGGGATCACGCGATGGTTAACTCCTACCAACTTTTCCCCTAGGAGCATGCGTGCAGTACATTGTTTCGATGACTAATAGACTTTTGCAATAAGTATGTGAGTTCTTTATGACTAATGTTGAGTCCATGGATTATGCACACTCTCACCCTTCCACCATTGCTAGCCTCTCTAGTACCGTGCAACTTTCGCCGGTGCATTACACCCACCATATAGCCTCCCTCAAAACAGCCACCATTCCTACCTATTATGGCATTTTCATAGCCATTCCGAGATATATTGCCATGCAACTACCACCGTTCCGTCTCATGACATGTGCCACCATTTCCATATTGCCATTGCATGATCGTAAGATAGCTAGCATGATGTTTCCATGGCTTGTCCGTTTTTTGATGTCATTGCTATGCTAGATCATTGTCAAGGTACACTACCGAAGGCATTTCATATAGAGTCATCATTCCTCTAAGTATTGAGTTGTAAGTGTGATGATCATTATTAATAGAGCATTGTCCCATGTGAGGAAATAAAAGAGGCCAGCGAAGCCCATTTACAAAAAAGAGGCTACATATGCCCACCAAAATGAAAAAAATATAAAAATAAAAAAAGAGACCAAAGAGCCCACAAAAAAATGAGACAAAAGAGAGAAGGGACAATTGCTACTATCCTATTTCCACACTTGTGCTTCAAATATCACTATGATCTTCATGACAGAGAGTCTCCTATGTTGTCACTTCCATATAGTAGTGGGAAATTTTCATTATATAACTTTACCTGTATATTCCAATGATGGGCTTCCTCAAAATTGCCCTAGGTCTTCGTGAGCAAGCAAGTTGGGTGCACACCCACTAGTTACTTTTGTGAGCTTTCATACACTTATAAGCTCTAGTGCATCCGTTATGTGGCAATCCCTACTCACTCACATTGATATCTATTGATGGGCATCTCCATAGCCCGTTGATACGCCTAGTTGATGTGAGACTATCTCCTCCTTTTTTGTCTTCTCCAAGACCACCATATTCTATTCCACCGATAGTGCTATGTCCATGGCTCACGCTCATGTATTGCGTGAAAGTTGAAAAGGTTTGAGAACACTAAAGTATGAAACAATTGCTTGGCTAAAACCGGGGTTGTGCATGATTTAAATACGTTGTGTGGGGAAGATGGAGCATAGCGAGAGTATATGATTTTGTAGGGATAACTTTCTTTGGCCATGATATTTTGAGAAGACATGATTGCTTTGTTAGTATGCTTGAAATATTATTGTCTTTATGTCAAATGATAGACTATTGCTTCGAATCACTCGTGTTTTAGTATTCATGCCATGATTAGATTATATGATCAAGATTATGCTAGGTAGCATTCCACATCAAAAATTATCTTTTTTATCATTTACCTACTCGAGGACGAGCAAGAATTAAGCTTGGGGATGCTGATACGTCTCCGTCGTATCTATAATTTTTGACTGTTTCATGCCAATATTCTATAACTTTCATATACTTTTGGCAACTTTTTATACTATTTTTGGGACTAACATATTGATCCAGTGCCTAGTGTCAGTTCCTGTTTGTTGCATGTTTTTTGTTTCGCAGAATATCCATACCAAACGAAGTCCAAACGTAATAAAATCTTACGGGGATTTTTTTGGAATATTTATGATTTTTGGGAAGAAGAATCAACGGGAGGCGATGCACGGAGGGCCCACAAGCCCTGTAGCCGCCACCAGGAGGTACGGTGGCGGCTGACAGGCTTGTGGGCACTCCTTAACGCGGTTGGAGCCCTTCTTCCGCCGAAAGAAAGATAATATCCGGAAGAAAATCATGTTAAAAGTTCATCCCAATCGGAGTTACGGATCTCCGGGAATTTAAGAAATGGTGAAACGCAGAATCTGGGAGCGCAGAAACAAAAGGACGCACAGAGAGAGATCCAATCTCGGAGGGGCTCTCGCCCCTCCGCCGCCATGGAGACGATGGACAAGAGGGGAACCCTTCTCCCATCTAGGGAGGAGGTCAAGGAAGAAGAAGAAGGAGGGGGGCTCTCTCCCCCTCTCTCCCGGCGGCGCCAGAACGCCGCCCGGTACATCATCGTGTGACGGCGATCTGCACCAACACCTCCGTCATCTTCACCAACATCTCCATCATCTTCCCCCATCTATATTCAGCGGTTCACTCTCCCGCAACCCGCTGTACCCTCTACTTGAACATGGTGCTTTATGCTACATATTATTATCCAATGACGTGTTGCTATCCTATGATGTCTGAGTAGATCATCGTTGTCCTATCGGTGATTGATGAATTGCTATGATTGGTTTAATTTGTTTGTGGTTATGTTGCTGTCCTTTGGTGCCAATCATATGATCGCGCGCGTGGATCACACCATAGGGTTAGTTGTATGTTGATAGGACTATGTATTGGCAGGCTAGAGTGACAGAAGCTTCAAACCTAGCATAGAAATTGATGCATATGGGATTGAAGGGGGACCAATATATCTTATTGCTATGGTTGGGTTTTACCTTAATGAACGTTAGTAGTTGCGGACGCTTGCTAATAGTTCCAATCATAAGTGCATAAAATTCCAAGTAAGGGATGACATGCTAGCAGAGGCCTCTCCCACATGATACTTGCTATCGATCTAGTAACGTAGTCAATTGCTTAGGGACAATTCCGCAACTCCTACCACCACTTTTCCACACTCGTTTGACACTCGTAGTTGTTTCTTTATCTAACCAGCCCCTAGTTTTATTTACATGTTCTTTACTTTCTTGCAAGCCTATCCTTTCACTCCTACAAAGTACTTCTAGTTTCATACTTGTTCTAGGTAAAGCGAACGTAACGTGTGCGTAGAGTTGTATCGGTGGTCGATAGAACTTGAGGGAATATTTGTCCTGCCTTTAGCTCCTCGTTGGGTTCGACACTCTTACTTATCGAGAAAGGCTACATTGATCCCCTATACTTGTGGGTTATCAATGGACAAGACCCAAACTATAAATGTAGCATATGATGGTGTCAGTTTGTTGCTACTATTTTCTGCATGTCAATGTATCTGTTCCTATGACCATGAGATCATGCAACTCCCCGACACCGGAGGAATACCTTGTGTGTATCAAACGTCGCAAGGTTACTGGGTAACTATAAAGGTGCTTTACAGCTATCTCCGAAGGTGTCCGTTGGGTTGGCATGAAACAAGACTGGGAACTGTCACTCCGTATGACAAAGAGGTATCTCGGGGCCCACTTGGTAATACAACATCACAACAAGCCTTGCAAGCAATGTGACTAAGGAGTTTGTCATGGGATCTTGTATTACGGAACGAGTAAAGAGACTTGCCGGTAATGAGATTGAACTAGGTATGGAGACACCGATGATCGAATCTCGGGCAAGTAACATACCGAAGGACAAAGGGAACAACATACGAGATTAACCGAATCGTTGACATAGAGGTTCAACCGATAGAGATTTTTGTAGAATATGTAGGAGCCAATATGTAAATCCAGGTCCCGCTATTGATTATTGACTGGAGAGTGTCTGAGGTCATGTATGCATAGTTCTCGACCCCGCAGGGTCTGCACACTTACGGTTCGGTGACGTTTCAGTATAGTTGAGTTATAGGTGTAGGTGGCCGAAGGTTGTTCGGAGTCTCGGATGAGATCACACACGTCACGAGGAGCTCCGGAATGGTCCAGAGTCAAATATTGTTATATAGGATGTCCTTTTTTGGTCACCAGAAAGGTTTCAGGCTCATCGGTAGTGTACCGGGAGGGTACCGGGGGACCACCGGGAGGGTTGTGACGACCCAAAGGCTTCATGTGCTGTGAGAGGAGGTAGACCAGCCCCTAGTGGGCTGGACAAAACCTTCCCTAAGGGCCCATGCGGCCAAGAGGTGGGAAAAACCCCTAATGAAGGGAAGGATTCCAAGTAGGAAAGGAATCCTACTTGGAGTAGGATTGGAGGTGGACTCTTCCACCTCCTCCTAGTTCGGCCGAACCCCTAGAGTTTTTTTTGGCTGCCTCCTCCCCTCCCTCCCTCCTATATATACTAGAGTATTTAGAGGGAAGAGATAACCCTAATCGCCACGTGCTCCCTCTACTTCTCTCTAGATCTATTTCTCCTCTAGTCTAGTTCGACGGTGCTTAGGCGAAGCCCTGCTAGATTAGTTCACCACCACCACCACCACGCCGCCGTGTTGGAGAACTCATCTACCTCTCCACCCCTCTTGCTGGATCAAGAAGGCAGGGATCATCGTCGAGCTGTACGTGTACTGAACGCGGAGTTGCCGTCCGTTCAACACTAGATCAGGATTGATCGTGATGGGATCGCGGGACGGGATGCGATTTGGATCGCAAAGATGTTCCACTACATCAACCACGTTATATACGCTTCCGGTTAGCGGTCTACAAAGGTATGTAGATTCAATCTCCCCTCCCGTAGATGATCATCACCATGGATATGCATTGCGTGTGCGTAGGAACTTTTTTGTTTTCCATGCAACGTTCCCCAACAGTGGAATCATGAGCTAGGTTCATGCATAGATGATATCTCGAGTAGAACACAAAGATTTTGTGGGCATTGATGTTCAATTTGCTGACCTCCTTAGTATTTTCTTGATTCAGTGGAATTGTTGGATTGAAGCGGCTCGAACCAACTTTACTCGTACACTTATGAGAGACCAGTTTCATCGACAGACATGCAACTTGTTGCATAAAGATGTCTGGCGGGTGTCTGTTTCTTCAACTTTAGTTGAATCAGATTTGACCGAGGCGGTCCTTGGAGAAGGTTAAATAGCAATTTGCATATCACCGTTGTGGCTTTGCATAAATAAGATGCGATCATACTAGATAGCTATAGCGGCCACGTAAAAAATGCACCAACAAATTAGAGGACGTCTAACTTGTTTTTGCAGGGTATGCTTGTGATGTGATATGGACAATAACATGATACGATATATTGGATGTATGATATGATCATGTTGTAGTAGTTAAATATCGACTTGTACGTCGATGCCACGGCAACAGGTAGGATCCATAGGGTTATCTTTAAATTTATTTTGTGCTTATAGATGCTCTTGCTATACCGCTAGGCAGTAGCTTTAGTAGTAACAACATAGTTAGTGCGACAACCTCGATGGCAGCACAATGATGGAGATCATGGTGTGGCGACGACGATGGAGATCATGCCGGTGCTTTGGTGATGGAGATCAAGAAGCACAATTTCATGGCTATATCATATCATTTTTGATTTGCATGTGATGTTAATCCTTTTATGCACCTTGTTTTGCTTAGGACGAGGTAGCATTATAAGGTGATCCCTCACTGAAATTTCAAGATAAAATTGTTATCTCCCCGACTGTGCACCGTTGCAACATTTTGTCGTTTCAAGACACCACGTGGTGATCGGGTGTGCTAGACTCAACGTTCACATACAACGGGTGCAAAACTGTTGCACACGCGGAACACCCGAGTTAAACTTGATGAGACTAGCATGTACAGACATGGCCTCGAAACACAAGAGACCGAAAGGTCAAGCATGAATCATATAGTTGATATGATAAACATGGAGATGTTCACCATTGAAGCTAAACTCAACTCACATGATGATCGGACTTGAGTTAGTGAATTTGGATCATACAACACTCGAATGACAAGAGGGATGTCAATTTGAGTGGGAGTTCTTAAGTAATATGATTAATAGAACTCATTATCATGAACATAGTCAAAAGTTCTTTGCAAATTATGTTGTAGCTTGCCTTGTAGCTCTACTGGTTTTAATATGTTCCTAGAAAAAATTTAGTTGAAAGATGATAGTAGCAATTATGTGGACTAGGTCCGTAAACTGAGGATTATCCTCATTGCTGCGCAGAAGGCTTATGACCTTAATGCACCGCTCGGTCTGCTGAACCCCGAGCGTCGTCTGTGGATGTTGCGAACATCAGACATACACGTTTTTTATGACTACGTGATAGTTTAGTGCATAATGCTTAAGGGCTTATAATCGAGGCGTCGAAGACGTTTTGAACGTCCCGGGACATACGAGATGTTCCAAGGGATGAAATTGGGATTTCAGGATTGTGCCCTTGTTGAGAGGTATGAGACCTCTGACAAGATTCTTTGTATACAAAGTAAGGGATAAAAGCTCAATCGTCGAGCATGTGCTCAGATTGTCTGAGTGCTACAATCGCTTGAATCGAGTGGGAGTTAATCTTCCAAAGCTACAGAGTTTCGTGATGAACTATAATATATCAGGGATATATATGATGATCCTTGAGCTATTCACAATGTTTGACACCGCGAAAGTAGAAATCAGGTAGGAGCATCAATTGTTGATGGTTAGTGAAACCAATAGTTTCAAGAAGGGAAAGGGCAAGAAGGGATACTTCATGAAACGACAAACCAGTTGCTGCTATAGTAAAGAAACCGAAGGTTGAGACCAAACCCGAGACTAAGTGCTTCTGTAATGAGGGAAATGTCACTATAGCGGAACTACCCTAGATACTTGGTAGATGAGAAGGCTGGCAAAGTCGACAAAAGTATATTGGATATACGTGATATTGATGTGTACCTTACTAGTACTCCTAGTAGCACCAGGGTATTAGATACCGGTTCGGTTGCTAAATGTTAGTAACTCGAAATTATAGCTATGGATTAAACGGATGCTAGCAAGGATCAGGTGACAATGTGTGTTGAAAGTAATTTCAAGGTTGATGTGATCAACATCGGACGCTCCCTCTATCTTCGGAATTAATGGTAAACATAAATACTGATTGGTGTTTGCGTTGAGCATGAACATGATTGGATCATGTTTATTGCAATACAATTATCTATTACATTATTAAAACGATAGAAAAATAACGGCTAGGATTTACTATTCTATTATATTATTATAACGATAGAAAAATAACGGCTAGGATTTACTATTCTAAAGTTATGAGAATTAACGGTTGAGATTCATAGCATAAACCCATAACCAGCAGCCAATAACGCGTACATCATATGAATTCTTTGAAGCGTGTACAAATTCAATCTGACGTCACCATGATAGATGGAATCCGTACATCATATGAATTCTATGGAAGCGTGTACAAATCGGATCTAACGTGACCATGATAGATAGATGGAAGTAAATACGCGTGTGTCATATCTCTCCACGATTTCCCCGAGAGGCATTTGTGTACGGAGCCGAACCTGCACACACACGTATATTATACTATTTTAGTTAGAAAAGAAAGCTGCAGAATATCTATTCCGACTAAGATGCATGTACACAGCCCATTGACACGTCCATGACGTATTCAATGTCTATCCAGGATAAAAAAACACATGCACACACAAGACGTTAGCTGAGTCAAGCTTTTTTTCTTCTGAAATAGTTGAGTCAAACATGAAATTATAAAATTGTTCACATGCACATTAAAAATGAAACTTGGAAGGATTTTTCTGGAAGAGAGATCATGCACACGTAAACTTGCCTTCAAGAAAAATATATACTACAAAAAAATATACACAAACGAGCGATATCTGCCCCCGTATGTTTGTATATCAAACTTAGATACACACATGTCACCATAGTCAATCACGGTTGATCTAGATTTTGGGTTCTTAATACTACTCGATATCTCTTATTAATTAGGTGGATAAATACTACTACTTGATATATGTTTCTCACGTATGAATAAAGAAGGATACTTTCGTCAAACAAATTGCAAAATTACAAAGATAAACAAAGTAATAAATATATTTGCTTTTATATAAAATTTAGCTATATGTCTTAAAAACTAAATTTAACCCACTTGAATAAAAAATCAAAGTTAAGTGGAATGTTAGTTGGTGCATAACAGCAAGGACACAAAAAGGAACCTAGGACAAGAATCTGTAAGACAAAGTTTAATACCATTTTAAATGAGCGTGCACCAATAGTTACTTGGTTTCACATAGACAACCAACAGAAACACTTAGAGGAAGAGGACGGTGCCATCGTCATAGGAAAACAAGCATAGAAAATGGACGTACGTGATAATATGATATCTAGGAATGTAATCGCAAGAATGATATTGGCAATGCAGATAGTGGGAGAGGACATGGAGTTTATTAATTAGGCGGAAGAGAACATATACTACTAGATACTAATCTTGGGCATGAAGTTAGGTGTAAGAGGACATGAAGTTTAGGCATTCAATTATCAATGAAATGGTTTTGACATGTACGGTACTAACCTTGGTGCTATTAATCATTTGCTTCTGCACGCGAGTGACTTTAATGTCAATAATAAACTTACCAAACATATTCCCACTAGATTACTCCAACTACAATTTGTTTATGTATTCAAATGATATATAAATGTTGGGACGGTAGATAGGTTCATATTTGTTCGTGGGAAAACAGTTCCTGATTAAGAGTAGTAAAAGAGAGAAATATGAATAGTATTCTGGAATTGTATGGCTTTGAATTGCAGGATGGCGATCTGTGTCAAGAATGGGTGTATTTTTAAAAGTAATATAATTAAATGCAAAATTCCCAAGTCTTATATATTTAGCACATGCGCATGCGTTGGCTAATATCTAATTTACATAATTTAGATGTCATGCCAGTGCTACAATGTGACAACAAAAATAAATCCAATATTATTTTGCCAAGTGGGGAAATACTATTGGCGTAAAGAATTCCAAATATAATTGTTAGGACTAAATGATAGAAAATGTTTTATAAGAAAAAGAACTAATGCATGTCAAATATGTAGTAAATCATTGTACTTTGGGTAAAAAATGAAGTTACTTGGAAAATAAATGAACACCAACGTAGGTGACAAGCTTCGACGAGCCCAATGAGAGAATATTTTAGAAATTTCCGTATCATTCATTTTTGAAGTTCTTTTAAGTTGGGAAGTAGCGTGGATAATGATATGGGATATATAACATTTTAGTAAAATATATGTAAAATATATAAATGTTAAAAAATATATGTTGGAATGTTTAATAGTTTATCCAAACAAAATTTAGCTACATTTTTTCATATAAAATTTATGAAATGGAAACAGGTTACGCAATGAAAACTACTGAAACATTTTTCTTTTTTGAAGTCTAGAAGCGCAAATGCGCGGGTGACCTTGCTAGTTCATTTAAAGAGAATAATGGTTACTCTATTTACTTGAATAATACCTTCAATGGTCAACCGCCTGATATGAATGGTTTATTGAATCTTGATCGTAGTGATACACATGTTCATATATTGATGCAAAAATATACAAAGTAGTAATGATAGTACCGCTTACTTGTGGAACTGACGCTCGAGTCATATTAGTGTTAAACACATGAAGAAGCTCCACACTGATGGATCTTTGGACTCACTCGTTTTGAATCGTTTGAGACATGCGAACCATGCCTATTGGTATAAACGCATGAAGAAACTCCATGCAGATGGATTGTTTGGACTCACTTGATTTTGAATCACTTGAGACATGCCAATCATGCCACATGGGCAAGATGACTGAAGGCCTCGTTTTCAAGTGCGATGGAACAAGAAAGTGATCTTTACGCACGCTTCTATTCTTGTAGACTATGTTGGGCCTCCAAGCGTAGAGGTCTGTAGGACAACAACAATTTCCCTCAAGTGGATGACCTAAGGTTTATCGAACTCAAGGAAGTAGAGGTTGAAGATGGTCTCTCTCAAGCAACCCTGCAATTAAGATACAAGAAGTCTCTTGTGTCCCCAACACAACTAATACAATTGTGAGTTGTATAGGTGCACTAGTTCGGCGAAGAGATGTTAAAAGGCAAGTGATATGGATGGTAAAACAAGGTATTGTAAATCTGAAATAAAAATGGCAGCAAGTAAACATGAAACAAAACTGAAAGTAACAGTGTTCAGTGGTGGAAAACAAGGCCTATGCTTCATACTTTCACTAGTGGGAACTACCAACAACATTAACATAGTCTAATCACATGATATTTCCACTAAAACATGCAATGGAGACGTACTCGGAGGTCATTCCTTTGTGATCAAGAGTTATGTAGGGCTACAAAAGCACACCTTAGAGTTCGTAGTTCTCATCTATGGATTTCCCAATGTCACCGCGACCATCCAAAGAGAGTACCACAATCACCACAACATATCTCAAAGATAGTCAAAGACAAGCACCAAGAGACTCTCAATCTTCAATCAACTCACGAAAGAGGAAATCATTCATGAAAATATTCTTCTAATCCATGTCTAATAGACCGCTGTCACCATGGTATCGGAGATTATACTAAATAAGATCAATTGAGTACATCAATCCAATACATAGAAGAAGGGGAAACATAATGGGATCACCCTAGATTAACATAGCCTATGATCACAATCAAGATCACATCATGGGAGAGAGAGATAACCACATAGCTACACGTAGAGCCCTCATCCCCGAGGGAGACTGTAGCAACCCGACTCATAACGAGTCAAGCCTCTGTGTTTCTGTGCCATCCCTGGATCAGTATGCTGGCACACACAGTACATCAATGTATATATCAAAGTGCAATCACATGTAAATAGCGTAAAACTGATATATACCTTAAATATCTCAGCGGAAGCAGTCAAGGGAGTGGAGTCCCAATAAACACCAACGACAAGTTGAGTGTAGACCGTGACCCTGAATCGTACTCTTACTCGTCGAAGAAAATATCTGCAACATAAGACGTTGCAGCCGTGTAGGTCAGCATATTGAATATGCCGGCAAGTCACATAAGAGAGGGGTGAAAAGTAATCATCTATACTATATGCATATATGGCAGGTGGGGCTATAAGTTTTTAGCGAAAAGTAAGTTTTCTCCTACATCAAGAGAGGGCTAAAAGCAAAAATGTTACTACATTGTTGGTTGTTAACGAGATGGTTCCGCCAACCAATTCTCGTACCCTAGTTGTCAATAATTCCCACATCAATATTATTATTTGTGTTGAGAATTTCAGATAACTTCAGTTCCTTTGGCTCAAGTTGTCCATGACCGTGGACATGGCTAATCGATTAGGTTTGAGTACTCTGCAGAGTTTTGCACACGTTCCCCACAAGATTTGATCGCCTCCGAGTATGTCCTTGCACTTCAGGGTGTTTGAAGACCGGATGATCAAAACATGGTCTTTCAACGGGTCCCTCTGAATCCCTGTCGGTGCCCATCCAATCCTACCGTTCTTCTACATCTGCTAGCACCGCCTGTCCAGAGTCGCCGCGTTGTCCAACCAAGCCAGAGCCCATAATGACTTGTGGCTGCGCAGGTAAGCCTTGGGTCTTGAAAATATCGGTTCGTCTCTTTGAGCCTGGGTGAAGCTTTCCGCAAGATGCCATGGCCGTCTCCAGCATCCCGGGTCATCCACTGGTTTCTCCAGGGAGCCGATCAACCGTCCTTCACCCAGAGTTTCATTGCATCACGAGGTCTTGAAAAGTCTTGACTTAACCAGTCTTGGTTATTAAATTATTCTCGCATCACTCGTGGTAAACTCTCAACCAGTATCCCGTCTACTCAAGCATAGCAATATGGAATTTCTCGTCCCGGGCCAAGTAACGGGGTTGTTGGGTGCCTACCACATGATACTACAATATGTAACCATAATTTCCAAGTACCTAGTCAGCATGCAAATTGGGCATAGGATGGTAGAACTACGATGCATAAAACATAGGTGATACATGATCAAATGACTTGCCTGGCGATGTTGACGAAGAAGAATTTCTCGAGAAATAACTTGATAGGCTATTCGTCACTCTTCGATGAAATCTATATAACAAACATATCATTCACATAAGCACTCATACTAGCAATCTTTCTAGCAATCAAAACAAAAGAGAGAGTGAATAAGAATCCGAAGGAAACTTCAAATAAGACTAGGGAGTCTTCTACTACATCAAACACTAAATAGTTTTTTTTGTCCAATGGAAAATAATAACAGGGAACTAAGATATAAATTTAACTAAGATAAAATAGAGTATTTTCACAAAACGTTTTGAAAGTATTTCCAAACGGAATTTGAAACAGTGGAGAAACCAATTGCAAGTTATTAAAGAACTAGAATTGATTTCATGATAACATATAAAAATAAAAATCAATACTTGTTGCAAACCTACTGGTAACTAACAGAAACAAAACATAATCTTTCTGAAATATAAAAGAAAATAATTTAAAAACAATTAAAGAAAAGGAAATAGCCATAATCCTAAAAGAGGTGAAACAGAAATTATTTCACAAGAAACAATGAGCTAAAATACTCAAATAATTCTGAAATTCTTACCACTGATAACTAAGATCACTAGTGATCAGTAGCAAAAAGAATCAAATTAAAAGCTATTTTTAAACTCCTGGAATAAGCAAAACAAGGTTTAAACCTAATCTGATCTAATTCAAATTTGCAAATTTCAAACATAGACAAATTATATGTTTTTAAAAACTAAATAAAAATTGTGATCTACTGGAAAAATAATCAACCTCATTGGAGTTGTGGCTCAAAAGTTATGATCAAAAGAAAATTGAATCTGTCTCTGTTTTTGAACTAAAACTGAAAAATAAAACAAACAGGGAATCCACGTGGCGGCTTCTGATTGGCTGATGGGTGTTTGCTGCGAGAGAATCTAACAAACGGCCGAGAACTATCTAAAACCTCTTCGGCTAAAGTTACTAATAAAAACAACCGCCGGTTCTTTTAAAAGAACTGAAGGGGTATTCTAGATCTAATCTAGCACGTTGCTTAAAGATCTAACGGTAGGAAGTAAAACAAAAGAAAAGAAAAAAGAAAAAAAAAGAAAGGAGAGGGAGTTACCTCGTGCACGATGGCAGGGAGGAGCAGTGGCGAGGAGGAGGCACTCCGGCGAGGGGCGAGGTCGCCGACGAGGGCGGGGCGGCGGAGGGGGAGGGTCGGCACTTGGGGCTGGGGCGCCGGGTGCCCTGTTCGAGCAGGGGGGCGAGGGGGGGGGGGCAGCTCCTGGTCTTGATGTGGAGCTCCTGGAGGGATCTTCGGCGGGGTGGGGAGGGGTGCAGGGGGGACCGATGGGGTGGGGGTGGCGGAGGAGGTGCAGGGGGGGCGATGGGGAAGGTCGGCGGGGGTGGGGAGGGGGTGCAGGGGCGATGGGGAAGGTCGCCGACGAGTTCCTGTGGCCGGCTCCGGCGAGCTCCGCAGGGGGAGGAGGAGGTGGGGAGAGGCGGCGGTTCCAACGGGAATGGAACGAGGAGGACCTGGGAATTCTTATAGGGGCGACGGGAGAAGCTAGGAGGGAAAGAACTTCGCGAATTCCGGAAGGGGAGGATTTCTTGGCTCCCTTCCATGGAAGGTGCGTGAGCACGGGAGGAGCGAGTCGAGAGGAAGGAGAAGATCCTCTGTCGGGCCAGAATAGGAAGTTCCTTAATGGGCCAGGGTAAGTTTCCAAAAAAACGATTTACTTCCTAATAATTAAAACATGAAAGAATAAATATGAAAAGGAAATAAATTCCTTCCCGAAAATATAAGTGTTATATACCACAAATATCAGAAAAATAAATCCGAGAAGATGGACATTTTTCCACGGCCAAAATAAATACTTCAAAAAATATATTTTTCAAAAAAATCCCTAAAAGCTTTATTTTCTTTTTGCAAATATTTTCTCAATTAAATTTTGTTTTCTTGGCTCAAAATACTTCAACAAATGCCCCTGGCTTTGGAGGGTCATGTTCCTCCTCTCTTTTCTGTTTGACAGAATATTATTCCCCGACATTTCTTGAGTGGAGGGAAAATAGAATTTGCAAATTAAAATCGAAGGAGATTCAAATGCTAGCTCCATTCAAATTCTTTATAGTTGAAGAAGTCATGTCATCTTCTCTCATTGCTTTTGAATTTGAATCTACCGGAGAAGGGGAAAGTCATTTTATTCCCTCTCATTCAAAAGTTTTTGAAAAGTTTCAAATTTCACTCAAGTTTCAATCACTCAAGCAAACAAACAAACAATATAATAATTATATTAACATTCCAAAATTTGGGATGTTACAGAGACTACTCACACATGGCCATGGTGAAAAAGAGGTTGATGGAGAGGTGCAACCCGGAGAGGAGACGGCGGCTGACGGCAGCCAAGGCCCTTGGGGGCGGCGGCCCTTGGCCCCCTTCTTCCTTGGAGATGGTACTCGTATGGAGTTGGTTCTCCACCCCAAGACGGCTGCCTCGGAGGAGGAAATTTCGTGGCTCTTGGTGGCTCTCCAGAAATTAGGGTTTTTCCTCTCCTTCTATGACCCGGGACGATCATCCTTGGCCCTCCGATGGATGCGCCTTCGATCCAAGGGCTCTTGGGCACCTCTAGAGACTTCCTTGGGAGTCCTCTTAGACCTAATGAGGCCCCAAAGTCATGGCTTGGCCGAATCCCCCAAGCTTGTAAAGAGTTGGAGTCAATCACGTCACAATATTTTGGATTCCCGTAATCAGATTTTGTCCTTCAGTAAAACGGGTCTATAGGTCATGTCCGGACTCCGTTTTGGACGAGTTCTTAGTCCAGAATGTTCCTTTCAAAATTCCCCACAACTTTCACATATATTATATTTCCATTTGATGTCATCTTTGAGGCAGAAATAGACGATCTCTAAAATCTGTAGGGGGAAGAGATTTCAGGAAAGTCAGAGTCCTAGTCCAATACGACTCCCTTTGCATTTTTGTCAATTTCCTAGTAATTCATACACACCAAAGTGTAAAACAAGAACATTGTGCACTTCTGCAACCATTAATAGGTTATTCCAAATAAATTCTTAAAACGATATAAAACTAATAGAAACATGAGACAATGATGCAAGAAAGCATGACACAAGCAAAAATTATGGATACGTTCGGGACGTATCAACATCCCCAAGCTTAATTCCTGTCCGTCCTCGAGTAGGAGAATGATAACATAGATAATTTTTCAGGTGACATGCTACCAACACAATCTTGATCAAGTAATAAATTAAAGCACATGAACTGAAATAAAGTGAACCAAACCAATTGTCTATAGTTGAAAGTAAGTAAAAAATGAATAACCAAGTTAAATCATCTAAGTAAATTCCTTTCATGAATAGTACTTTAAAGACATGAAACTATAAAGTTGAGCACAACTGTTAGCCCCAAAGTAGTTCTCTCATCAAAAGTATTCTAGTCAACACAAAGGAAGATAAAGTTTCACCAATGCTTTCCACTTTCAACATATGTATCTCATGGATAAGTTCAATGCACAAGGATTATAATTAGTCAGAAATTTTGAACATAATCAACTTGAACCCAGGGTTAACACTAGATGCTTGCTTTTGGTGGAGGAAGAAGATTAAAACATAGGAAAACTGACTCAACGTTAAAAAGTAAAAGATAGGCGCTTCGCAGAGGGAAGCAGTGATTAATCATGTGCTAGAGCTTTTTTATTTTATAAAACAGAAGTAAAATCAATTTTGAGAGGTGCATATTCATGTCAATAAATGGTAATACACAATTCACTACCTCCCATGCCAAACAGAACTCTTAAGAGCGGCTCCAATAGAGGAACGAGAACATTCCGCTTCTCCTTTGTTTTTCACTAACCAAAGTTTGTGTGATTTCTCAGGAACCATGTGTGAAGGAGAGTTTATTTTATTTTTTGATGACATTTAAAGTGGGCTGGGCACCCGTTTACCAGCTCTTTGTGCAAAATTAAGGACAAGCACATTATGCATGCAAGTCAGGGGTCGAGTTCTGTTCAACACAGGAAAATAATGAACTATCTACCACTTCCTCATGAGCTAAAAGAGAGACACAAATAAGGAATAAATTTTAAAGGTTTTAAAGGTAGCACGTGAAAATTTTATTTGGAATGGCTATTAAATACCATGCATAGGTAGGTATGGTGAACACATATGGCATGAATTTTGGCTCAAGAGTTTGGATGCACGAGCAACATTCCCGCTAAGTACAAAGTTTAGGTTTAGCAAGTTTTTAGCAAGCACATGCTAACCGGTACAAGAAAACTATAACAAATTTTCAGCATAATTATAAGACTTCTACACTGTCTTCCTTGTCAACCAAATTTATTTCTAATGAGAAAACCAGACTGTCAAACTACCAATTATGAAAAACTAAACAATTGCAAACTTCAAAGGTATTTATTCACCATTAAGACTTTATTAAATGATCTACATGTTTATACATCAATTCACTTAATTTCTCAAAACAATTGATAAGGATCAAGTTACTCCATGATCTTCAAGACTGCAAGTTTTTTATTCTTTGCACCACGACCACACTTGGCATTTTTCCTTACCAACATATTATCTAGCAATTTAAACCAATCAACTCTCCAAAAAGATATAAGTGAAGAAAGAGAGTACTTTCTACAAAAGAACTAATAACTGTGAACATGATATAGAAGAAAAGCAAGAGCTAAGAGCAAATTATAACACGCAAAAAGATATAAGTGTAGAACAAAAGTGTTTTATGAAAAAGCGGAGCAACAAAAAAAACTTATTTATGACCAGAAAAGAAAACAAACAGACGCTCCAAGCATATCACATAACATATGAAGTGATAAAAATATAGCATGGAGAAGGACGAACTGATGATTGTTGATGGAGAAGGGGATGCACGGGGGCAGGGGCATCCCCAAGCTTAGACGCTTGAGTCTCCTTGAATGCTTAGACGCTTGAGTCTCCTTGAATATTTCTTGGGGGTGCATGGGGGCTGATACGTCTCCGTGGTATCTACTTTTCCAAACTCTTTTGCCCTTGTTTTGGACTCTAAGTTGCAAGATTTGAATGGAACTAGCCCGGACTAACGCTGTTTTCAGCAGAATTGCCATGGTGTTGTTTTTGCGCAGAAATAAAAGTTCTCGGAATGACCTGAAAATTTACGGAGAAGTATTCTGGAATATATAAAAAATACTGGCGCAAGAATCAACGGAGGAAGTGAAGCGTGGAGCCCACAAGCCCACCAGGCGCGGGCCCCCCTGGCCGCGCCTGGCAGGCTTGTGGGGCCCACAACGTTCCACCGCCTCCAATCTCAGCTTTATTTAGTCCGTATCGCCCAAAAAAATCAAGGAGAAGAGTTCATCACGTTTTACGATACGGAGGCGCCGTCACCTCCTGTTCTTCCTCTGGAGGGCAGATCTGGAGTCCGTTTTGGGCTCCAGAGAGGGGAAATCATCGCCATCGTCATCATTAACCTTCCTTCATCGCCAATTCCATGATGCTCTTCACCGTTCGTGAGTAATCTCATCGTAGGCTTGCTGGATGGTGATGCGTTGGATGAGATCTATCATGTAATCGAGTTAGTTTTGACGGGGATTGATCCCTAGTATCCACTATGTTCTGAGATTGATGTTGCTACTACTTTGCCATGCTTAATGCTTGTCACTAGGGCCCGAGTGCCATGATTTCAGATCTGAACCTATTATGTTGTCGCCAATATATGTGTGTTCTTGATCCTATCTTACAAGTTGTAGTCACCTACTATGTGTTATGACCCAGCAACCCCAGAGTGACAATAGCCGGAACCACTCCCGGAGATGACCATAGTATGAGGAGTTTATGTATTCACCAAGTGTTAATGCGTTGGTCCGGTTCTTTATTAAAAGGAGAACCTTAATATCCCGTAGTTTCCATTAGGACTCCGTTGCCACGGGAGGGATGGACAATAGATGTCATGCAAGTTCTTTTCCCTAAGCACATATGACTACATACGGAATACATGCCTACATTAGATTGACGAACTAGAGCTAGTTACTTATCTCTCAGTGTTATAACTATTGCATGATGAATAGCATCTGGCATAATCATTCATCACCGATCCAATGCCTACGAGTCTTTTACTACTGGTCCTTGCTATGTTACTTTGCTGCTACTGCTGTCACTGCTGCTACTGTTACTCTATCGCTACTGCTGTTACTTTGCTGCTGCTCGTTACTGTTGCTACTGCTGCTATCATACTACCTTGCTACTGATACTTTGCTGCAGATACTAAATCTTTCAGGTGTGGTTGAATTGACAACTCAACTGCTAATGCTTGAGAATATTGTTTGGCTTCCCCTTGAGTCGAATCATTAAATTTGGGTTGAATACTCTACCCTCGAAAACTGTTGCGATCCCCTATACTTGTGGGTTATCAAGACTATTTTCTGGCGCCGTTGCCGGGGAAGCCAAGTCAAGAATATTCTCCCATCAACATGCTATTTTCTGGCACCGTTGCCGGGGAAGCACATCTATATTCTCTGAGTCACTTGGAATTTACGTCAGCTGGTCACTATGAAGTATTTGAGAGATCCAAGAACTAAAGTCTTGCCCTCAACTACGAGGACAGGTAAGGAACTGCCATCTAGCTCCGCATTTCATTCACCTTCAGTTATGAGTAAGTTTGCGACACCACCTCCTGCTAGAAATCTTGATATGTCGCCTGTGCTTGATGATGCTACTTCTGCTGCCCATGATGCTTATGATGATGCTATGCTTGATACTGCTTTGCCTGATGATGCTATGCTTGATACTGCTTTGCCACTTGGTGCATTCCTTGATGCACAAATTGCTAGAGTTGCTCGTAGATGTGATGATACTTCTGAAACCGCGGATACTATTGAAGTAGAACCTGTTATTTTGCATGCTAGATCTACCTCTCCTAGACATGAATTGTCTGATATGCCTGAGTGTTATGTTATGGAGGGAGAGATAGCTGAAGACTTTCTTGCTTGTAAGGATAGCTATGATGTTGAGAAATTACTGCTCAAGTGGAAAGAAAAATCTTTGAACGCTAGGATGAAATACGACCCGAAGTTTTCTACTTCGCCTATCTTTGTGACCGATAAGGATTATGAATTCTTTGTCGACCCTAAGTTAATCACTCTGGTCGAATCTGATCCTTTTCACGGTTATGAGTCTGAAACGGTTGTAGTCCATCTTACCAAATTGCACGATATAGCCACCCTATTCACTAGTGAGGAAAAGATCCGCCACTAGTATATCCTCAAGCTGTTTCCTTTCTCGCTAAAGGATGATGCCAAGGCCTGGTTCACTTCTCTTGCTCCTGGTTGTGTGCGTAGCCCCCAAGATATGGTCTACTACTTCTCTGAAAAATATTTCCCTGCCCATAAGAGGCAAGCTGCCTTGCAGGAAATATACAACGTTGCTCAAGTTGAAGAAGAGAGTCTCCCACAAGCTTGGGGGAGGCTCATCCAGCTACTGAATGCTTTGCCTGATCACCCTCTCAAGAAGAATGAAATACTTGATATCTTCTATAATGGACTTACCGATGCTTCTAGAGACCGCCTAGATAGTTGTGCTGGTTGTGTTTTTAGGGAACAAACTGTAGAACAAGCTGAGATTCTATTGAATAATATCTTGTGCAATGAGAATGCTTGGACTATTCCCGAACCACCTCCTAAGCCAACTCCGGAGAAAAGAGGTATTCTATTCCTCAGTCCTGAAGATATGCAAGAAGCTAAGAAATCTATGAAAGAGAAAGGCATTAAATCTGAAGATGTCAAAAATCTACCACCTATCGAAGAGATCCATGGTCTTGATAACCCGATACAGGTAATAGAAGTAAATTCTCTGCGTAGATTTGATGAGAGTGATATTACTTTTGATAAACCTTCTAGCTTATGCCTGGATGAATTTGATAACTTTGTTGCCAAACAACAAAGTTTCAATGATTATGTTAGCAGACAATTGGAACAGAACGCTCGTATGCTTAGTCATTTAAGTGCTTGTGTGGACAGAAACATCAATGATCTGAAGCTCTTGAGTAAACATGCCTCTATGGTTACTACTCAAGTAGAACAAGTACTTAAAAGCTCAGAATGACTTGCTCAATGAGTTGAATGACAATTCTGTCAGAGTCATCACTAGAAGCGGTAGAATGACCCAGGAACCTTTGTATCCTGAGGGTCATCCAAAGAGAATTGAACAAGATTCTCAAGGAGTTAGCACTGATGCACCTAGTCATCCTAGAGAGAAGAAGAAAGATGATAGGGACCTGCATGCTAGCAACCCTGTTGCTGCTACACCTGAGAGTCCAAACGATGTATCTGTCTCTGATGCCGAAACACAATCTGGTGATGAACATGAGCCTAATGGTAATATCGATAGTGATGTTCATGATGATGCTCAACCTAGCAATGATAAGGATGTGGAGATTGAACCTGTTGATCTTGATAACCCACAACCTAAAAATAAGAGATATGATAAGAATGACTTCGCTACTAGGAAGCATGGTAAAGAAAGGGAACCATGGGTCCAGAAACCCATGCCCTTTCCTCCCAAACCATCCAAGAAAAAGGATGATGAGGATTTTGAGCGATTTGTTGAAATGATTAGACCTGTCTTCCTGCAAATGTGTTTGACAGATATGCTCAAGATGTCTCCGTATGCTAAGTACATGAAGGATATTGTGACTAATAAGAGGAGGATACGTGAGGTTGAGATTTCCACCATGCTCGCGAATTATACCTTCAAGGGTGGAACTCCTAAGAAACTAGGTGATCCCGGAGTGCCCACTATACCTTGCTCCATTAAAGGCAACTACGTTAGAACTGCTTTATGCGATCTTGGAGCCGGTGTTAGTGTTATGCCTCTTTCTCTTTATCATAGACTTGAACTGGATAAGTTGACACCCACTGAAATCTCTCTGCAAATGGCCGACAAATCAACTGCTTTCCCTATCGGCATTTGCGAGGATGTGCCTGTTGTGGTTGCCAACGTCACTATATTAACAGACTTTGTTATTCTGGATATCCCCGAGGATGATGCCATGGCGGTCATCCTTGGAAGACCCTTTTTAAACACTGCAGGGGCTGTTATAGATTGCAACAAAGGCAATGTCACTTTCCATGTCAACGGTAATGAGCATATGGTGCACTTTCCGAAGAAACAATATCGAGTACATTACATCAACGGTATCGAAAAAACTTCATCGATTCTTATTGGGAGCTTTGAATGCCCTATTCCTCCTGTTAAGATGAAGTATGATTTGCTTGTTGGGGAGATTCACATCCCCATTGAGGTAACCTAGTGACTATTTGAAAATTCCCAGTTTTATTTTGTGATTCGAAAAAGTTTGTCAAGGAGACTTGATCAACCTCATTGACGGATTTCTTTTGATGACCATGAGAAGGATGAATCGAGGAGTCACAAACCTCTGTTCCAAGCTTTCACCTTCGGTTGCTTAGAAGAAAAATGATATATTTAGTTTAGTTTTCCCCGTTTTCTGTTTTAGCGTCCTGTGGAAAAGTACCCTGAAAATAAAAGTTCTCCGAACGTCGTGAAGATCAAGTATGTTTTTTTCTAGAATTTTTGAAAAATACTGAGACGAAGAGCTAGTCTGGGGGCTGCACCAGTGGGCCACAGGCCCTGGAGGCGCGAGCACCCCCCTGGCCATGCCTACCTGTCTTGTGGGGCCCACGTGCACCCCCTCCACTCATTCTAGCTCCCATCTGCTTCTCCTACCTCTAGAAAAAATCGTTTCGTAGCTCAAACCTGTGTTCTTGCTCTTCTTGCTGGGATTTTCGATCTCCTAGCTCAAAGCAGCATTCTCCGAACTGTTTTGGGGAAATTACTCCTTGGTAAGTGACTCCTCCATTGGTACAATTAGTTTTTGCTCTAGTGCCTTATACTTCGCGTATTTTTGCTGCCTTGGTGACCCTGTTCTTGAGCTTTGCATGCTAATTTTAGCTGGTCCCAAGTAGTTTTGATGCGTAATATGGCTTCTAGGCACTTGTGGGAGTAGTTGCTATGAGTTTTGTTGAGCCTTGTTCACTTTTCCTTAGAGTCACTAAAAATTTCAGAAATTTTCAGAGATAGAAAAGGGAAAAGATGAGGAGGTTCTTAAGAGGCTCTCCAAGCCGTGACCCGAAGGATGATGGAAGTGAGAAGAAGCCCAAGTATCCGATCCCTCAAGTTGCAGAAGTTCGAGCGTGCGAATGGCCAAGCGATGTGTTCTTACGCGCCACCGGACTTTATGAGCACTTTTATTACTTGGTGGAGAACGAGGGCCTTACCGCATTCGTTGAAGATAAGTGTCCGCAATACCTCCTCCTTACTAATATATTCGTGCAAAGCTTTATCTTCTATCCGAGGAAGAATCCTCCGATGGTTGAGTTCAAATTATATGATATCCCTCAGCGCATGTCACTCCAGGATTTTTGCAATGTTTGCAAATTGCCTTTTGTTGGGGATATTCATGAACCTTGTCCACGGGACTTGGAGGCTTTCATAGATACTATTGCTGTAGGAGAAGAGAGAGGAGTGTCTTGCGCTAGAGCTGCTAGCATACATTTTCCCGTGCTTCGGTACTTCTCATTATTCGTGGGAAAATGTTTGATTGGCCATGGGAAAGCTGGGTCCCTTAGCTCCCCAGATCTTGCAGTCTTGCATGAAGCCCTTTATAATGATAAAACTTATAGCTTGGGCGCTATAGTAGCTCAACGGTTGAACACGAACCATTCTAAAGGCGTTGTCTATGGAGGTATCTATGCTACCCGTCTTGCGAGACACTTTGAGATACCTATTAGACTGGACCAGGAAGAAGAAATTCTTCTTCCCGAGAGATATCTAGATTATGATAGCATGGTTCGCCATGACTTTCTTGATAGATATATAAATAGAAGGATGATTTATAACCTGGTATTTAGTCAGGGTACTCGTGAGACTATTACTTTGCCTGCTCCTTCTTTGTTCAATCTTCATGCAGGCAGGTACATTATTATGCCCTCGGACATCTACGCACATTGGGGCTTAGCCCAACCACAGGTGCCCATGCCCGAGCCAACGTTGAGGACCAGACGCCTGTTTATCAGTGGGAGCCAAAGGAGCTCACACAGCAGTGGCATCCTCAGTCCACTCCGGAGTACCCCAGAGCTGGTTATTTCCCTCGTTGGGAGTAGACCAACTTAGGCCAAAAGCCTAAGTTTGGGGAGGTACGTGTTTCTCACCGACTTTACATTCTTGCTTATGCTTTCACTTTGTTCGTTGGTGTTCATACTTTCCCACTGTATCATCGATGCTAGTTTATTTTCTTTTTCTCGTTTTCTTTTCGTGTGTCTGTCTAGTTTGAGAAAACCCAAAAATATTTTCTCTTTCTTCTTTTGCTTGTTGGGAGCTTTCCCGTGTAAATAGTTTTCTTTTTCTTTGGGTCAAGGTAGAAGACCATGGTTACAATGTTTAGTGGCTCTCGCATGCATACCTGTTTAGCTGTCAAAGAGCCATATTACTTTGTCTTCTCCTTTGTGTTTTCCTGCAGATTCTAGGTTAGTCCAATGCATGAGCACTCTTATTATTGTTCACATCATTCGGTCGTGCAAGTGAAAGGCAATAATGACGATATATGATGAAGTGACTGAGCCTGGAAAAGCTGGTATTAACTCGATCTATTTTGTTTTTGTAAATATGACTAGCTCATCGTTCCAAATTCAGCTTTGTTGTGAGAGAAACATGTTTGCAATGACAACTTAGAGATCATAGTTTCTGATGCCATGTTTAATTAGCTAGGAGCTTATAATGGTTCATCTTGGATGCCAACATGAATTTTGAGATGACTATGATGTAGTATGATAGGATGGTATCCTCCTTTGAATGTTTCAAGTGGCTTGACTTGGCGCATGTTCACTCATCTAGTTGAAACAAAATCAACATAGCCTCTATGATATTCATGTTCATGGTGATTTATGTCCTACTCATGCTTGCATTCAGTGTTAGTTAATCTCAATGCATTTTGATGACTGTTGTCGCTCTCTAGTTGGTCGCTTCCCAGTCTTTTGCTAGCCTTCACTTGTACTAAGCGGGAATACTGCTTGTGCATCCACTTTCATAAACCCAAAGTTGTTCCATATGAGTCCACCATACCTTCCTATATGCGATATCTACCTGCCGTTCCAAGTAAATTTGCATGTGCCACTCTCTAAATCTTCAAGAAATAATCTGTTTTGCATGCCCGAACAGCTCATGTGGTGACAGGGGGCTATCAGTATCTTCCATGCTAGGCATGTTGTCCTCGATATGTGTTTATTCACTATCATTCACAAGAAAGGGGCCGGTAATTGGAATTCCCAGTTCCATGCTCAAATCGAAAAGATAATTGCAAACAAAACTCCCCCTGGATTGATGTTGGTATGGACGACACCCGAGTATTCGGCTAGTCGTGGAGTTTGATTGATTTGTGGTGGGGGAGTCAAAACTTTACTTTTCTGTTTGGGAACCGCCTATAGCATGTGTAGCGTGGAAGATGGTGAAAACTCTTAGTCATTGCGTTGACAATGAAAGCATGCCACCCAAGATTATCATCTCTGTTTTCAAAGCTTGAGCTCTAGCACCTCTGCAAATCAATGCTTCCCTCTGCGAAGGGCCTATCTATCTATGTTCCTGTTGAATCATCCTCTTCTTATAAAAGCACCAATTAGAGAGTACCTCTGTCATTTTTATGCTTTGCTTTCAACTGTGATTGAGTATGATTGTGATTGGATCTTCTTTGCCACGAATTACAATGTTTAGTCAGCCCTTGGTCTTTGAAGGTGCTCTGCATTTATGTTTTGCGGTCTCACAAAGAGCTAGCGAGATACCATCTATTCGTACTGCTTGATGATTATTTTGATTGAAGTGTTGACGTTTGAGACTTATTACTATTCGCTCACTAGTTGATTATGCCATTGATATGAGTTTACCGTGAGACCTAGATGTCATTTGCTTATGTGGTTTGCTTGTGATCTTGCTGAAATTCTGGATATGAGTTAGACATAGTTGCAACAACAAGATCAAACAGAGTTCGTAAAAGTTTTTCTTTTGTCTCTTTCAGTTTGTCAACTGAATTGCTTGAGGACAAGCAAGGCTTTAAGCTTGAGGGAGTTGATACGTCTCCGTCGTATCTACCTTTCCGAACTCTTTTGGCCTTGTTTTGGACTTTAAGTTGCATGATTTGAATGGAACTAACCCGGACTAACGCTGTTTTTAGCAGAATTGCCATGGTGTTCTTTTTGCACAGAAATAAAAGTTCTCAGAATGACCTAAAAATTTACGGAGAATTTTTCTGGAATATGTAAAAATACTGGCGCAAGAATCAGCGGAGGAAGTGGAGCGTGGAGCCCACAAGCCCACCAGGCGCGCCCCCCCTGGCCGCGCCTCGCAGGCTTGTGGGGCCAACAATGCTCCACCGCCTCCAATCTCAGATCTATTTAGTCCGTCTCGCCCGGAAAAAATCAAGGAGAAGAGTTCATCGTGTTTTACGATACGGAGGCGCCACCACCTCCCGTTCTTCCTCTGGAGGGCAGATCTGGAGTCCGTTTTGGGCTCCGGAGAGGGGAGACTGTCGCCATCATCATCATCAACCTTCCTTCATTGCCAATTCCATGATGTTGTTCACCGTTCGTGAGTAATCTCATCGTAGGCTTGCTGGACGGTGATGGGTTGGATGAGATATATCATGTAATCGAGTTAGTTTTGACGGGGATTGATCCCTAGTATCCAATATGTTCTGAGATTGATGTTGCTACTACTTTGCCATGCTTAATGTTTGTCACTAGGGCCCTAGTGCCATGATTTCAGATCTGAACCTATTATGTTGTCGCCAATATATGTGTGTTCTTCATCCTATCTTGCAAGTTGTAGTCACCTACTATGTGTTATGACCCGACAACCCTGGAGTGACAATAGCCGGACCCACTCCCGTTGATGACCATAGTATGAGGAGTTCATGTATTCAACAAGTGTTAATGCGTTTGTCCGGTTCTTTATTAAAAGGAGAACATTAATATCCCGTAGTTTCCATTAGGACCCCGCTGCCACGGGAGGGATGGACAATAGATGTCATGCAAGTTCCTTTCCCTAAGCACGTATGACTACATACGGAATACATGCCTACATTAGATTGACGAACTGGAGCTAGTTACTTATCTCTCCGTGTTATAACTGTTGCATGATGAATATCATCCGGCATAATCATCCATCACCGATCCAATGCCTACGAGTGTTTTACTACTGGTCCTTGCTATGTTACTTTGCTGCTACTGCTGTCACTGCTGCTACTGTTACTCTGTCGGTACTGCTGTTACTTTGCTGCTACTGGTTACTATTGCTACTGCTGCTATCATACTACCTTGCTACTGATACTTTGCTGCAGATACTAAATCTTTCAGGTGTGGTTGAATTGACAAATCAACTGCTAATACTTGAGAATATTCTTTGGCTTCCCCTTGAGTCGAATCAATAAATTTGGGTTGAATACTCTACCCTCGAAAACTGTTGCGATCCCCTATACTTGTGGTTTATCACGGGCATCCCCAAGCTTGAGCGCTTGACACTCCTGGATCTGCTTTCATCATCTTCCATCGCATACTTGAAAACTCCCTTCATACGAAACTCATCATAAGCTGATTAGAGTAGTTAGTACCCATAATAAAATAATTTTTCTCCACTGGAAATAAATATTTCCATGAAGAGCTACTGTTTATCAAGATTGCCAAAAGGTTTTTGCAAATAAAAAGAAAGCTTAAGATTTGCAAAACGATGAAAACACAAAAGGTGGCAGAATCTGTGAAAAACAGACCAATAGGTAGTAAGTAATTTTTTCAGGGCATTTCTGCAACTCAAATAAAAAAACTCAGAATATACGCCAGAAAGACAATTTTATAGAGCATAGTTTTGAACAAATTCATATCAAAAAGATGCTTTGGTGATTTTTGGTGAATTTTTCCATCAAGCAGACACAATCTGTTGCTGGACAGCATGTCAGAACTTTTGAACTTTCTTGCAATTGGAGGCTAAAACTTGGCACAAAGCTTAAAAATAAAGATACAGTGATGTTGCTACAGTTAACACACATCAATACCACTAAAAAATGAAAGTAAAAACTCAAAGTAAAGATAACAAGGGTTGTCTCCCTAGAGCTCTTTCTTTATGGTCATAATGATAGGCTTAAGATTTTAAT
The DNA here is from genome assembly GCF_904849725.1 of Hordeum vulgare subsp. vulgare. Lineage (NCBI taxonomy): Eukaryota > Viridiplantae > Streptophyta > Magnoliopsida > Poales > Poaceae > Hordeum > Hordeum vulgare. The sequence goes on along the minus strand of NC_058524.1, from coordinate 92,668,446 downwards.
GATGCTCTGTAGGAATAAGAGTTGTAGAACAAAAGAGAGCATCAAGAAGAAAATACCGAGCACATTTAAGTCTAACATGCTTCCTATGCATAGGAATATTGCAATAGAATAATTCATTGAAGCAAAAGCAATAAGCATAGGAAGGCAAAACTAGTGCAGCTTCAAAACCTTCAACATAAAGAGAGGGAACTTGATATTATTGAAATATTTATAAACATATGTTCCCTTCTCATAATAATTTTCAGTGTGATCATGAATAAACTCAACAATATAACTATCACATAAGGTATTATTTCCATGATCCAAAAGCATAAAAGTATCACTACTCTTCTTATGAGCAAAATCTTTCTTATTAGGAATAGTGAGAGTAAAGCAATCATTATCATCATGGTAATCATTATATTTAGGAAGCATAGTATCATGAAAGAAAATTTTAACCCGTCATCCCCAAGCTTAGAGCTTTCCATGTCATTAGCAATATTGATATTCAAAGAAAGCATTAACATTGCCACCATCATAATTGTTATGCAAATAATAAAGTTCCATAGGTTTTTTTAATTTTCTCCTCAAACACTTCATGTCCTAGTTGAAGATAAAGTTTATAAAGCTCTCTCATATTTTTGTTGTTTTCCATTAAGCCTAACGAGTGAAATAAAAACAAGAAACAAAAATATATAATTGCAAGATATAAAGATATACCTTCAAGCACTCAGCTCCCCGGCAACGGTGCCAGAAATAACTTGATGTCTACGCACGCTTCTATTCTTGTAGACTATGTTGGGCCTCCAAGCGCAGAGGTTTGTCGGACAACAACAATTTCCCTCAAGTGGATGACCTAAGGTTTACCGAACTCAGGGGAATAGAGGTTGAAGATGGTCTCTCTCAAGCAACCCTGCAATTAAGATACAAGAAGTCTCTTGTGTCCCAACACACCTAATACAATTGTCAGTTGTATAGGTGCACTAGTTGTTGGGGAACGTTGCATGGGAAACAAAAAATTTCCTACGCACACGAAGACCTATCACGGTGATGATCATTTACGAGAGGGAGATCGGATCCACATACCCTTGTAGATCGCTAAGCAGAAGTGCTAATAAACGTGGTTGATGTAGTGGTACGTCTTCACAATCCGTCCAACGAACCGTCCCACGAATCGTCCCACGAACCGTCTCACGATCCGTCCCAAGATCCGTCCCACGATCCGTCCCGATCAAGTACCGAACGGACGACACCTCCGCGTTCCGCACACGTACAGTTCGCTGACGATCTCCGCCTTCTTGATGCAGCAAGAGGGGGTGGAGAGGTAGATGGGTTCTCCAGCACGACGGCATGGTGGTGGTGGTGGTGGTTCTATTCCAGCACGACTTCGGCTAAGCACCACTGAAACTAGAGGAGAAACAGATCTAGAGAGAGAGAGGGCAGCACGTGGCTGTTTTATGTGTGTCTAAAACCCTCAAAACCCTTAGTACATATTGGAGGAGAGGAGGGAGAGGGATGTGCCCTAGGGCAGCCTTCTCTTCCCTTGCGCAAGGGAGAGAGGAGGAGTCCTATTCCAATCCTATTTGGAGTAGGATTCCTCCTTCCCACTTGGAAACTCTTTCCACCTTGTTTTTTTCCTAATCAAACCTTATGGGCCTTAGTGGGAACTTGTTCCAGCCCACTAGGGGCTGGTTTATCTCTTCCCACAGCCCATGAGGCCCCTTGGGGTGTGATACCCCTCCCGGCACTCTCGGTACACTACTAGTGAGCCCAAAACTTTTCCGGTGACCAAAACAGGACTTCCTATATATCAATCTTCGTTTCCGGAACATTCCCGAAACCCTCGTGACGTCCGGGATCTCATCCGAGACTCCGAACAACCTTATTTCACCAACACATATAACTCAACTATACCAAAACGCCACCAAACCTTAAGTGTGCAGACCCCGCGGGTTCGAGAACTATGCAAACATGACCTGAGACACTCTCCGGTCAATAACCAACAGTGGGACCTGGATGTCCATATTTGATCCTACATATTCTACGAAGATCTCTATCAGTTGAACCTCTATGGCAAGGATTCATATAATCCCGTATACTATTCCCTTTGTCCTTCGGTATGTTACTTGCTCGAGATTCGATCGTCGGTATCTCCATACCTAGTTCAATCTCGTTACCGACAAGTCTCTTTACTCGTTTCGTAATACAAGATCCCGTTACTAACTCCTTAGTCACATTGCTTGAAAGGCTTGTTGTGATGTTGTATTACCGAGTGGGCCCCAAGATACCCCTCCGTCACATGGAGTGACAAATCCCAGTCTTGATCCATGCCAACCCAACATACACCTTTGGAGATACCTGTAGAGCTCCTTTATAGTCAACCCAGTTACGTTGCGACATTTGATACATACAAGGCATTCCTTCGGTGTCTGGGTGTTGCATGATCTCATGGTCATAGAAACAAATACATTGACATGCAGAAAAACAGTAGCAATAAACTAACACGATCATATGCTATGTTCATAGTTTGGGTCTTGTCCATCACATCATTCTCCCAATGATGTGACCCCGTTATCAAGTGACAACACTTGCCTATGGCCAGGAAACCTTGACCATCTTTGATCAACGAGCTAGTCAACTAGAGGCTCACTAGGGACAGTGTGTTGTCTATGTATCCACACATGTATTTGAGTTTCCAATCAATACAATTCTAGCATGGATAATTAACTATTATTATGAACAAGGAAATATAATAATAACCAATTTATTATTGCCTCTAGGGCATATTTCCAACACTACTTCGGCGAAAAGATGTTAAAAGGCAAGTGATATGGATGGTAAAACAAGGTATTGTAAATCTGAAATGAATATGGCAGCAAGGAAACATGAAACAAAACTGAAAGTAAATGGTGTTTAATGGTGGAAAACAAGGCCTAGGCTTCATACTTTTGTTGGGGAACGTTGCATGGGAAACAAATTTTTTTCCTACGCACATGAATACCTATCATGGTGATGTTCATCTACAAGAGGAGATTAGGTCCACATACCCTTGTAGATTGCTAAGCGGGAAGCGTTATGAAACACGGTTCATGTAGTGGTACAACTTCATGATTCAAATCACCATCGTCCCACGATCCGTTCCGATCTAGCGCCGAACGGACGGCACCTCCGCGTTCAGCAGACGTGGAGCTCGATGACGATCTCGGCCTTCTTGATCGAGCAAGAGAGATGGAGAAGTAGATGAGTTCTCCGGCAGCGTGACAGGGCGCCGGTGTTGGTGATGATCTATTCCTGCAGGGCTCCGCCCGAGCTTCGCAAAAATATAATCTAGAGGAAGAACTACGAGGTGTAGGTTTGAGTTGCACGTGGCAAATTTGTGTCTCAAACATCCCTAAACCTCAAGTATATATAGGAGGAGCCAAGGGATGGGGCAAGCCCTTAGGGAGCCGGCCAAGAAGGCCTCCTTGGGTCGGCTGACTTGAGGAAGGGAGGAGTCCTTCTCCAATCCCACTTGGATTAGGACTCCTTCCTTATTTGCACACCTCTTTTGGATTTTCCACATTTTCCTCATGGGCTTTCCTTGGATGACTTTGTCAGCCCATTATAACTTATTGTGTATCCAATAAACCCATGTGGACCCCTTGGGGCGTGGTGGGACCACCCAGTAGGCCCTCGGAACCCATTCGTCACTCCCGGTACACTGCCGGCAATGCCCGAAAACTTTCCGGAATCCAAACACCAAGTTCCTATATATCATGTTTGTTTCCGGACCATTGCGGAAACCCTCGTGACGTCCGTGATCTAATACGGGACTCCGAACAACCTTCGGTCACCAACACATATAACTCAACTAAACTAAAACGTCATCGAACCTTAAGTGTGCAGACCCTGTGGGTTCGAGAACTATGTAGACATGACCCGGGACACTTCTCAGTCAATATCCAATAGCGGGACCTAGATGTCTATATTGGATCCTACATATTCCATGAAGATCTTATCGGTTGACCCTCTGTGCCAAGGATTCATATAATCCCGTATAACATTCCCTTTGTCCTTCGGTATGTTACTTGCCCGAGATTTGATCGTCGGTATCCCTATACCTATTTCAGTCTTGTTACCGGCAAGTCTCCTTACTCATTCTATAATACAAGATCCCGTGACTCATACTTGAGTCACATTGCTTGCAAGGCTTGTGTTTGATGTTGTATTACCGAGTGGGCCCCGAGATACCTTTCCGTCACACGTAGTGACAAATCTCAGTCTTAATCCATGCTAACTCAACGGACACCTTCGGAGATACCTGTAGAGCACCTTTATAGTCACCCAGTAACGTTGTGACGTTTGATACATACAAGGTATTCCTCCGGTGTGAGTGAGTTACATGATTTCATGGTCATAGGAATGAATACTTGACACGTAGAAAACAATAGCAACAAAATGACACGATCACATGCTACGTCTATAATTTGGGTCTTGTCCATCACATGATTCTCCTAATGATGTGATCCCGTTATCACGTGACAACACTTGTCTGTGGTGAGGAAACCTTGACCATCTTTGATCAACGAGCTAGTCAACTAGAGGCTTACTAGGGACAGTGTTTTGTCTATGTATTCACACATGTATTTGTGTTTCCAATCAATACAATTACTGCATGGATAATAAACGATTATCATGAACAGAGAAGTATAATAATAACTAATTTATTATTGCCTCTAGGGCATATTTCCAACAGTCTCCCACTTGCACTAGAGTCAATAATCTAGTTGACATCACTATGTAATTTTAACGAATCCAACACCCATATAGTTCTGGAGTTGGATCATGTCTTGCTTGTGAGAGAGGTTTTAGTCAATGGTTCTGAACCTTTCAGATCCATGTGTGCTTTATAAATCTTTATGTCATCTTATAGATGCTTCTACTACGTGCTATTCGGAAATATGCCAAATATCGACTCTAGTATACGAATCCATTTTACTACTCAGAGTTCTTCGGATTAGTGTCAAAGCTTGCATCGACATAACCCTTTACGAAAAACTCTTTAACCACCTCCATAATCGAGAAAAATTCCTTAGTCCACTAGTTACTAAGGATAACTTTGACCATTGTTCAGTGATTCAATCCTGGATCACTCTTTGTACCCCTTGACAGACTCATGGCAAGGCACACATCAGGTGCGGTACACAGCTTGGCATACTTTAGAGCCTACGGCTAAGGCATAGGGGACGACCTTCGCCCTCTCTCTTTCTTCTGCTGTGGTCGGGCTTTTGAGTCTTACTCAAATTCACACCTTACAACACAACCAAGAACTCCTTCTTTGCTGATCTATTTTGAACTCCTTCAAAAACTTGTCAAGGCATGCATTTCATTAAAATTTCTAATAAGCGTTTTGATCTATCTCTATAGACCTTGATGATCAATGTTCAAGTAGCTCTATCCAGGCTTTCCTTTGAAAACTCCTTTAGAACAACCCTTTATGCTTTACAGAAATTCTACATTACTTCTGATCAACAATATGTCAACCACATATACTTATCAGAAATTCTATAGTGCTCCCACTCACTTCTTTGGAAATACAAGTTTCTCATAAACCTTGTACACACCCAAAAGCTTTGATCATCTCATCCAAGCGTATATTCCAACTCCGAGATACTGGCACCAGTCCATAGAAGGATAGCTGGAGCTTCCATACTTGTTAGCATCCTTAGGATCGACAAAACCTTTTGCTTGTATCACATACAACCTTTCTTCAAGGAAACCGTCGAGGAAACAATGTTTTGACATCCTATGTGCAATATTTCATAAATAATGCAGCAACTGCTAACATAATTCCAACAGACTTTTAGCATCACTATGAGTGAGAAAGTCTCATCATAGTCAACTCTTTGATCTTGTCGGAAACATCCTTGCGACAAGTCGAGCTTTTCTTAATGGTGACATTTCACCATCATCATCTATCTTCCTTATAAAGATCCATCTTTACTTAATATTCTTACGACCATCAAGTAATTCTTCCAAAGTCTACACTTTGTTATCATACATGGATCCTCTCTCGGATTTCATGGCCTCCAACCATTTGCCGGAATCCGGGCCCACCATCGCTTCTCCATAGCTCGTAGGTTCATTGTTGTTCAACAACATGACCTCGAAGACAGGGTTACCGTACCATTCTGTAGTAGTACGCGACCTTGTTGACCTATGAGGTTTGTAGTAACTTGATCCGAATCTCAATGATCACCATCATCAGTTTCCACTTCAATTGGTATAGGCGCCACAGGAACAACTTCCTATGCCCTGCTACACACTGGTTGAAGTGATGGTTCACTAACCTCATCAAGTTCCACCACCCTCCCATTCAATTCTTTTGATAGAAACCTTTCCTCAAGAAAGGATCCGTTTCTAGAAACAAATACTTTGCTTCCGGATCTGAGATAGGAGATGTACCCAACTGTTTTGGATATCCTATGAAGATGCATTTATCCGCTTTGGGTTCGAGCTTATCAGAGTGAAACTTTTTCACATAAGTGTCGTAGCCCCAAACTTTCAAGAAACGATAGCTCAGGTTTCTCCAAACCATAGTTCATAATATGTCATCTCAACGGAAATATGCGGTGCCCTATTTAAAGTGAATGCGGTTGTCTCTAATGCATAACGCATAAACGATAGTGGTAATTCGATAAGATACATCATAGTATGCACCATATCAAATAGGGCGCGGCTCTGACGTTCGGACACACCATCACACTATGGTGTTCTAGGTGGCATGAATTGCGAAACAATTTCAACATTGTCTTAATTGTATACCAAAACTCGCAACTCAGATATTCATCTCTATGATCATATTATAGACAGTTTATCCTCTTGTCACGATGATCTTCACTCTGAAATAGATTTTAACTTTTCAATATTTCAAACTTGTGATTCATCAAGTAAATACTCCCGTATCTACTCAAATCATGAGTGAAGTAAGAACTTAACGATATCCACTTCATGCCTCAACACTCATTGGACTGCACACATAAAAAATGTATTGCTTCCAACAAGTTACTTTCTTGTTCCATGTGGTATGATTTGCATGTCTCAAGTGATTCAAAATCAAGTGAGTCCAAACGATCCATCTGCATGGAATTTCTTCATGCGTTTATACCAACAGGTATGGGTTGCATGTCTCAAACGTTTCAAAAATGAGTGAGTACAAAGATCCATCAGCATGGAGCTTCTTCATGCATTTTACACCAACATGACTCAAGTGGCAGTGCCACAAGTAAGTGGTACTATCATTATTACTTTGTATCTTTTGGCACCAATATTATGAATATGTGTAACACTACGATCAAGATTCAATAAACCATTGAGGGTAATTATTCAAGAAAATAGAATGACTATTATTCTCTTTAAATGAATAATCATATTGCAATAAACACGATCCAATCATGTTCATGCTCAACGCAAACACCAAATAAAAATTATTTAGGTTTAACACCAATCCCGATGGTAGAGGGAGCGTGCGATATTTTGATCACATCAACCTTGGAAACCCTTCCAACACGTATCGTCACCTCGCCTTTAGCTAGTCTCCGTTTATTCTGTAGCTTTCATTTTGAGTTACTAATCACTTAGTAACCGAACCGGTATCCAATACCCTTGTGCTACTAGGAGTACTAGTAAAGTACACATCAATATCATGTATACCAAATATACTTCTGTCGACTTTGCCAACCTTCTTATCTACCAAGCATCTAGGGTAGCTCCGCCTTAGTGACCGTTCCCCTCATAACAGAAGCACTTAGTCTCGGGTTTGGGTTCAGTGACCGTTCCTCTCATAACAGCAGCAACTGGTTTGTCATTTCATGAAGTATCCCTTGTAGACCTTGCCCTTCTTTAAACTAGTGGTTTTACTAACCATCAACAATTGATGCACCTTCTTGATTTCTACTTTTGCAGTGTCAAACATTGCGAATCGCTCAAGGATCATCATATCTATCCTTGATATGTTATAGTTCATCACGAAGCTCTAGCAGCTTGGTGGCAGTGACTTTGGAGAACCATCACTATATCATCTGGAAGATTAACTCCGACTTGATTCAAGTGATTGTTGTACTCACACAATCTGAGCACATGCTCAACGATTGAGCTTTTATCCTTTACTTTGTAGACAAAGAATCTTGTCGGAGGTCTGATACCTCTCAACAAGGGCACGAGTAGAAAATCTCAATTTCATCTCTTAGAATATCTCTTATGTCCCGTGACATTTCAAATGTCTTCGGCGCCTTTTTTAAGCCATTAAGTATTACGCAGTGAACTATCACGTAGTCATAAAAATGTGTATGTCAGATGTTCGGAACATCCACGGACTACGCTTGAGGTGTAGCACACCGAGTGGTGCATTAAGGACATAAGCCTTCTGCGCAGCAATGAGGACAATCCTTAGTTTATGGACTCATTCTGCAAAGTTGCTACTATCATCTTTCAACTAAATTTTCTCTAGGAAAATATAAAAAACAGTAGAGCTATAGCGCAAGCTACATCATAATTCGCAAAGACCTTTTGACTATGTTCATGATAATTAGTTCAATTAATCATATTACTTAAGAACTCCCACTCAACAAGTACATCCCTCTAGTCATTTGAGTGGTGCATGATCCAAATCCACTAACTCAAGTCCGACCATCACGTGAGTTGAGTATAGTTTCAGTGGTAAACATCTCAATGCTAATCATATCAACTATACGATTCATGCTCGACCTTTCGGTCTCTTGTGTTCCAGGCCATGTCTGCACATGCTAGGCTCGTCAAGTTTAACTCGAGTGTTCCGCGCGTGCAACTATTTTGCACCCGTTGTATGTGAATGTTGAGTCTATCACACCCGACCATCACGTGGTTTCTCGAAAACGACGAACTATCACAACGGTGCACAGTCGGGGAGAACACAATTTCATCTTGAAATTTTAGTGAGGGATCACCTTATAATGCTACCGTCGTTCTAAGCAAGATAAGGTGCATAAAAGGATTAACATCACATGCAATTCATAAATGACATGATATGGCCATGATCTTGTGCTTCTTGATCTCCATCACCAAAGCACCAGCATGATCTTCATCGTCACAGGCGCCACATCATGATCTCTATCATCATGATCTCCATCATCGTGCCACCATCGAGGTTGTCGTGCTATCTATGCTATTACTACTAAAGCTACAACCTAGAAATATAGTAAATGCATATGCAAACACAAACGTTAGTTTAAAGACAACCCTATGGCTCCTGCCGGTTGACGTAGCATCGATGTGCAAGTCGATATTAACTATTACAACATGATCATCTCATACATCCAATATATCACATCATGTCTTTGGCCATATCACATCACAAGCATACCCTGCAAAAACAAGTTTGACGTCCTCTAATTTGTTGTTGCATGTTTTATGTGGCTGCTACGGGTATCTAGTATGATCGCATCTTACTTATGCAAACACCATAACGATGATGTGCAAATTTCTATTTAGCTTCTCTCCAAGGACCGCCTCAGTCAAATCCAATTCAACTAAATTTGAAGAAACAGGCACCCGCCAGTCATCTTTATGCAACGAGTTGCATGTTAGTCGATGAAACCAGTCTCTCGTAAGCGTACAAGTAATGTCGGTCCGGGCCGCTTCAATACAACAATACCGCTGAATCGAGAAAATAATAAGGAGGGCAGAAAATCGAACATCAACGCCCAGAAAAACTTTCGTGTTCTACTCGAGATAACATCTACGCATTAACCTAGCTCATGATGCCACTGTTGGGGAACGTTGCATGGGAAACAAAAAAATTCCTACGCACATGAACACCTATCATGGTGATATTCAACTACGTGAGGAGATTAGATCCACATACCCTTGTAGATCGCTAAGCGGGAAGCGTTAACAAACGCGGTTGATGTAGTGGTACAACTTCGTGATTCAAATCACCATCGTCCCATGATCCGTTCCGATCTAGCGCCGAATGGATGACACCTCCGCGTTCAGCACACGTACAGCTCGATGACGATCTCGGCCTTCTTGATCCAGCAAGATAGATGGAGAAGTAGATAAGTTCTCCGGCAGCGTGACGACGCGCCGGTGTTGGTGATGATCTATTCCTGCAAGGCTTCGGCCGAGCTCCGCGAAAATATAATCAAGAGGAAGAACTATGAGGTGTAGGTTTGAGCTGCACGTGGCAAAGTTGTGTCTCAAACAGCCCTAAACCTCAAGTATATATAGGAGGAGCCATGGGGTGGGTCAAGCCCTTAGGGCGTCGGCCAAGAAGGCCTACTTGGGTCGGCCGAATGAGGAAGGGAGGAGTCCTTCTCAAATCCCACTTGGATTAGGACTCCTTCTTTATTTTCCCACCTCTTTTGGATTTTTCACTTTTTCCTCATGGGCTTTCCTTGGATGACTTTGTCAGCCCATTATACCTTATTGTGCAACCAATAAACCCATGTGGACCCCTTGGGGCGTGGTGGGCCCACCCAGTGGGCCCCCGGAACTCATTCGTCACTCCCGGTACACCGCCGGCAATGCCCGAAAACTTTCCGGAATCCAAACACCAAGTTCCTATATATCAATCTTCGTTTCCGGACCATTCCGGAAACCCTCGTGGCGTCCGTGATCTCATTCGGGACTCCGAACAACCTTCAGTCACCAACACATATAATTCAACTAAACTAAAACATCATCGAACCTTAAGTGTGCAGACCCTGTGGGTTCGAGAACTATGTAGACATCACCCGGGACACTTCTTAGTCAATATCCAATAGCGGTACCTGGATGTCCATATTGGATCATACATATTCTACGAAGATCTTATCGGTTGAACCTCTGTGCCAAGGATTCATATAATCCCGTATAACATTTCCTTTGTCCTTCGGTATGTTACTTGCGAGAGATTAGATTGTCGGTATCCCTATACCTATTTCAATCTTGTTACGAGCAAGTCTCTTTACTCGTTCTGTAATACAAGATCCCATGACTCATACTTGAGTCAAATTGCTTACAAGGCTTGTGTGTGATGTTGTATTACCGAGTGCGCCCCGAGATACCTCTCCGTCACACGGAGTGACAAATCCCAGTCTTGATCCATGCTAACTCAACTGACACCTTCGGAGATACCTATAGAGCACCTTTATAGTCACCCAGTAACATTGTGACGTTTGATACACACAAGGTATTCCTCCGGTGTCAGTTAGTTACATGATCTCATGGTCATAGGAATGAATACTTGACACGCATAAAACAATAGCAACAAAATGACACGATCACATGCTACGTTTATAATTTGGATCTTGTCCATAACATGATTCTCCTAATGATGTGATCCCATTATCAAGTGACAACACTTGTCTATGGTGAGGAAACCTTGACCATCTTTGATCAACGAGCTAGTCAACTAGAGGCTAACTAGGGACAATGTTTTGTCTATGTATTCACACATGTATTTGTGTTTCCAATCAATACAATTATAACATGGATAATAAATGATTATCATGAACAAAGAAATATAATAATAACTAATTTATTATTGCCTCTAGGACATATTGTCGGGACCCCGATCCTAAGCCATAGGAATCTAGCCTGTAACCCATCGCATCCCTTTGTGGTCTCACGCACGGTTAACTCCACGGCTGCAGCCTTACCTTAGCCGGGACCGTTTGCGTCTTTTGACTCACGTATGCGATCGTGTCGCTAGCATTCCAATGTCAAAGAACCCGGATCGACATGTCTAGTCATAAACCAAAGTGGCAGTTCCGTACAAGGACAGGCATACATGACCCAACAAAGCAGGTGTCGGTCATCAACGAACGTAGACGAGTCGTAGCAAGCTACAAGGACTCCATTACATCGTGTGACATTTCCCCAAAGGGGACAGACACAGCAGCTAAGAAGGACACATGCCGGTCAACCAATGCGTCCGGAGCAGTAGCGAACTACCAAGGCTCGTTGGATCACAAAGGGGCATTTCCTTGTAAGGAGTGCTACTAAAGTTCACGACTAGGTAATCGAACCCCATACATATCAAGTAAGACACACGTACGCATGGCATACCGATATGTATAGATACATCGATGGCATCACAACATAACCATAAACATACAAGCTTTATTGAAGAGGCTCGGAAGAGCCACACACATATTATTACACATTAAGGGTCTCACGACCCATAATATCAGTCACACAATACAAGCCAGCGGAAGAGTTATAAGCTGTCTGGGTACAGACAGAGCAACTAGAAGGCACATGGCCTGACTATACTACAGAGCCGACGTAGGGCTAGGTCGTAGCTGGGACACCAGCTACTCGTCGTCGTCGATGTCTACGGAGAACCCTCCATTAGGGTCATTAGCAACCTCTGCAACATTTATTAAACAAACATGAGTACGAAGGTACTCAGCAAGACTTTAGGATGGCTAACTACTCATGCAAGGTATCAAGAAGGTATTGTGGGGTTTCATGCGGAAAGCCAGCATTTGACTCGTGGCTAGACAACTTGCTTTTTGAAATTAGTTTTGACAACTTGATTTCTCGCACACGAGTCCACTAACACCACAACAATACGCTATCGTGGAATCATTCCGTCTCCATACGGAAATGCCGTCCACGACACTCACGCTTATCTTGACAATTTTAGGAGTAGCCATTTAAGTTATCTATGAACAACATATGTCTCCAAGTAGTCCATATCCGCGGACGTGGCTATTCGAATAGATCATAACCCTGCAGGGGTGTACTTCATCACACACGCTCCCGCCACTTATCGCCATGTGCACGTCATGCACCTCGGCAACCTTCAAGCGGAAGCCCAACGAGGGAGTCGGCCACGACCGTTAACCACACTAGTACCTAGTCCAGGTTTATCGCCTATCTGAGAGTAACCCGTACGGAAGTCCGGCCGAGGTTTCCGCCACGGCCTCAAACGATGTGCGCAGGGTTCCCAAGCCCACCATCCGGGTGCCACTTGGTACACCGTGCCACTGCCTACCGCATCACGGTCCACCTCTCAGGTCAGCACCATGCACGGCCTCCAGCATTACTATAAACACCAGAAACTACTTGCAACTCCTGGACCGAGTACTACGCGATTAATAGGCCGAGTGGGGTCATATTTCAGGGCCCAGCATGTGGTAGTATCTAGTCTTGGATTACATACACGGAACTCAGGTCCTAAGGACGGTTCCAATGAAACAACCCGCCATGTACTCCTACACAGCCTTTCACCGGTACCTTTACCAAATCAAGTTTAACGCACGACCTTTGCTTACCGAACACATTCCACATTTCTGTTCATCTCCCAGATGACAGACCATACACAACTCTAAGCATAGCATGCATAGCAGGATAAGGCACATCATAGCTCAAGCAACTACCAGGTATGCTAGGTTGCAAGGTTCGGCTATTTACTGTGACAAGGTTAAGTCATGCAAAGGAAGTGGGTCCAACTATCGTGGCAAAAGCAGCTGAAGCATTTTATTCTAATGCATTAAATAGGTGCAGGAGCAAGAACATAGGTGTTATCGGGATGATCAAAAGGGGTGCTTGCCTTGTTGCTCAGAGGAGGAACGATATCCGTCGGACGGATATTCGGTGGAATCCGGGGGTGCGGAGCCTACCGAAATGAACGGCAACATTCAATAACAATCATATGCAATCAAAATGATGCATGAGCATGGCATGAGAATGGAAAGTGATAAGTTATTATAATCAATATGTTTTAGGTTTAGAGTTGATTTGAATCACATTCGAATAGCAATTCAAACGGGTATTCCTGGATACCGCTTTAATTGATTCGACCTGATGCTCAGATCAACCTAATGTTATCATGCATGAAATGTCATGTTATGGTACTGGTTTACCTCTAGGGCAGTGTGTGATCATTGTATTTATAATGAAATTTGGATATTGTTGCAAATTCCATTTATAAAGTGATTAAAAGAATTGAATTATTCCTTATTTCACAATTTAGGGTTCTGTAACTTTTTCAAACATAGTTGGAAATAGCATAATCAGAATCCTTGAATTTTTCTGATACTTTTTCATATATAAATTATTTTCATTGGAGTTACAGATTAATTTCTATGATTTTTGCAATTTTTAGCAATTTCCTGAATTAGTTTTAAACTGGAAATTCTATTTATTGCATCAGGCTGACGTCAGCAGGTCAGCCGACCTGTGCAGGTCAAACCTGACAGGGGGGCCCCACTGGTCAGCCTCTCTGGGCTAATCCCGCGCTGACCAACCCCTAATTGGGGTTTGACCAGGCGTGGGGCCCTGTGTCAGCGACCCAGAGGAGGGCGATTAGGCCCTAATGGCCGGCCACGTCGACGGCCACCGGAGGGTGGTCGCCGGCGACCAAACCCGCGGCGGAGGGCTCGCCGGAGGCGACCTAGACGGCGCTGCACAGCACCAAATCGCACGCGGATGGCAGCTACAGCAAGCTCGCGAAGCGGCCGATCTGGCAGGACCAACTGGGGAGGCTAGGGTCGCCGGAAGAGGCGTCGGCGACGAGCCGGAGCGGCGGCCGGAGCTCGGGCGTCGTCGGGGGCTTCGAATCAGGGGGATCCACGCTTAGTTCTTTGCTGCTACGGCATCTACGCGTCGTCCTGGAGCTTCTGGTGCTCACGGGAGGACGAGCTGGACATCGGAGGCTACCGGCGACGAGTGGCAGCGGCGGTGCTCGTCGGCCTCCGGTGAAACTAGGGCTAGAGAAGGGGATCGACGGGGAAAGCTTAGGGGAAACCACCGCATGCTCACAGGGAGTGCAGAGAAGAGCTCAGACGGCTCGGGGAAGGCCTGGGGGCGACGAATCGACGGGAGATGTCCGGCGGCCGGAGGAAGAAGACGACGGCGTTGCGGGCGTTGCAGGGCTCGAGGGGACTCCGGCTTCTGCAGAGACGACCAGGGCGACGAGGCGGATCTAATGGCGTGCTCGGGGAGGGGTTCCTGTGGCCAGGGCAACGGCCAGCTCGAGCTCGAGCTCGGCTCTAATGGCGGCAGCAGGGAGGGGGAGGAGATCCGGGCGGAGGGGAAGAACCGAGGCGGGGAATGGATAGGGGAGGCTCTGGGGAGCTTATCCCCGCCGTCGCCAGCGCGAACCGGCGGCCAGGCAGGCACGCAGGTGCGTGGCCGCTCCGGAGGAGGCGGCGGCCACCTCCTGCTGCCTACTGGCGCGGGGAAGGGGACGAGCGGCGAGGTGGGCTGGGCCTGGCGTGGGCGTCAGGTAAGACTTTTCCTTTTTCTTCTCTTTTTGTTTTTCTGTTTTGCTATTTATTTCTTTGCTAATTATTTCAGCTCCAAAACAAAAAGCAAAAACTATTTTAAACCTCCTGAAATATTTGTTATAATGTCCCCACTCATTTCCAAGACTTTCAACATTTTTGGAAAATTATAGCTTCTGTTTTCAAATTTTTAGCTTTGAAACCAGTGGCTTTTGCATTTATTTAAAATGCTTGAAGTGCCAAGGAATTAGTTTTCTCCAATGCTCATTTACTTTCATGATTTATCAGAAAGTTTGAACATTTCTTGAGGCCATTTTGGGTTCATTGATTTTGAACTAGTTTGAAATTTCTTTAATTGAAATGGTGGCTAGGGTTTTGAGTTTTTCCTTTGCCACTTTGTTGTTTTTGTTAAAACTTCTTAGATGCAAATGCAAAGAAGACATGAGCACAATGCTATCTAGCTTAAGTTTTAGGGATGTGACAACTCACCCCCACTCAAAAGAATCTCGTCCCGAGATTTAGAAGTTGTCGGGAATAACGCAGGATATTCAAGTCGGAGACGATCCTCTCTTTCCCAAGTTGCCTCCTTTTCAGAATGATTTGACCATTGAACTTTAAGAAACTTGAGGTTTCGACGTCGAGTGGTACGCTCAGCTTGATCAAGAATACGCACGGGGTATTCTCGGTAAGAAAGGTTATCTTGGAGATCAAGCGTTTCGTGGTCCACTTCACGGATGGGATCCGAAAAGCAACGCCTGAGTTGCGAGACGTGGAAAACATCATGAACTTTGGAAAGATGCGGAGGAAGTTCCAACTGGTAGGCAACTTCTCCTCGTTTGGCAAGAATGCGAAAAGGTCCAATGTAACGAGGAGCCAACTTGCCCTTGATACCGAAACGATGGGTACCCTTCAAAGGTGTAACCCGAAGGTAAGCCTTCTCGTCAACTTCAAAGGTCACAGCCTTATGATGACGATCATATTGGCTCTTTTGACGAGACTGGGCTGTTTTCAACTTTTCACGAATAATGCGAACCTGCTCTTCTGCATCCTGGATCATGTCCGGGCCAAAGAGTTGCCTCTCTCTGGTTTCTGACCAATTAAGAGGTGTTCGACATCTTCGTCCATTGAGAACTTCAAAAGGGGCTTTGCCCAAGCTTGATTGATAACTATTGTTATAAGCGAATTCGGCGAATGGAAGGCACTTCTCCCAATTCATACCGAACGAAATAACACAAGCTTGGAGCATATCTTCTAGGATTTGATTCACTCTTTCTACTTGACCACTTGACTGGGGATGGAAAGCAGTGCTAAAAGATAAGTGAGTCCCCATGGCATTCTGAAAACTTTCCCAGAAGCGAGAAGTAAAGATACTTCCACGGTCCGAGTTAATTTCCAGGGGAACACCATGAAGAGAAACTATTCGAGAGATATATAACTCTGCTAGCTGGCTAGCTGTTATACTCTCACGAACAGGAAGAAAATGAGCCACTTTGGAAAGACGGTCAATGACCACAAAGATAGCATTGTTTCCTTTCTTGGTCTTGGGAAATCCGGTAATGAAATCCATGCTAACTTTATCCCATTTCCATTCAGGAATAGCTAAAGGTTGAAGGGTGCCAGCAGGCCTTTGATGTTCTGCTTTAAATCGACGACAAACGTCGCAGTTAGCAACGAACTCAGCAATTTCTCTCTTCATCCTAGTCCACCAGAACCTCTGGCGTAGGTCCTGATACATCTTAGTACTACCGGGATGAATGGTGAGAGGGGAATCATGAGCCTCCTTAAGAATTAACTGCCTTAGATGTGGGTTCTTAGGAACCACTAAACGATTCTGGAAGAATACCACACCTTGATCATTCATGGAAAATTCTTTAGCGTTTCCGCTAAAAATATTCTCCTTGATCCGTGATATACCCTTGTCACGCTTTTGGTCAGCTATAATTTGATCCTTAAGAGTAGGCTTCGCCACCAGGGTAGAAAGGAATCCTTGAGGAACAATATGAAGATTCAACTTCCGAAAGTCCTCATGGAGAAGTGGTTGACCTTGTTGTAGCATCAGATTGTTACAATAAGATTTACGACTTAGTGCATCGGCCATAACATTGGCCTTCCTCGGGGTGTAAGATATCCCTAAGTCGTCATCCGAGATCAACTCAATCCACCGTCTTTGCCGGAGATTCAAATCCGGCTGGGTGAAGATATATTTCAGCCTTTGGTGATCAGTGAATATTTCGCAACGATTACCCAGAAGGTAATGTCGCCAGGTTTTTAGTGCATGGACCACAGCTGCAAGCTCAAGGTCATGTGTGGGATGATTATCCTCATGTGGGCGCAACTGGCGAGATGCGTATGCGATCACATGACGATCTTGCATGAGAATGCAACCTAATCCTTGTCGCGAGGCGTCGCAATAGATAACAAAGTCCTTAGAAAAATCTGGTGGTAGCAACACGGGTGCGGAGGTCAGGCGTCTTTTCAGTTCCTGAAGACTATGCTCACACTGTGGTGTCCACTCGAACTTTTTATCCTTCTTGAGGAGTTCAGTCAGAGGCTTTGCAACCTTGGAGAAATTCTCGACGAAGCGGCGACAATAGCTCGCTAAACCAAGAAAACTCCTAACTTGCTTAACCGATTCAGGTTGAGTCCAATCAAGTACAGCTTGAACTCTCTCGGGATTGACAGCAATACCCTTACCAGAGATTACGTGGCCTAGATAGGTCACTTTTGGTAACCAGAATTCACATTTTGAAAATTTGGCATAAAGGCGATGCTCTCGAAGTTTCATCAATACCAGCCTTAGATGCTCGGCATGTTCTTGTTCATTCTTGGAGTAGATGAGAATATCATCGAGGTATACTATGACGAATTTATCCAAATACTCCATAAAGATTGAATTCATCAGCCGAGAGAAGGTGGCTGGGGCATTGGTTAAACCGAAGGACATAACGGTGTACTCATATTGGCCATAACGAGTAACAAAGGCCGTTTTTGGAATGTCCCCGTTCTTAATCTTGATTTGATGGTATCCCAACCTCAAATCCATTTTGGAGAAGACTGAGGATCCAGCGAGCTGATCGTACAGATCGTTGATCCTCGGGAGCGGATACTTGTTCTTTATGGTGACCAGGTTAACTGGTCGGTAATCTACAACCATCCGATCCGTTCCGTCTTTCTTCTTGACGAAGAGGACGGGACAAGCCCAAGGAGAAGAGCTAGGACGAATGAAACCCTTGTTCAAGGCCTCATCTAATTGCTTCTTAAGTTCGGCTAGCTCCAGGGGTGCCATCTTATAAGGTCTTCTGGCTATTGGGACAGTTCCCGGAACAAGATCTATCACAAACTCTACATCTCTGTCAGGTGGAATTCCTGGCAGTTCCTCTGGAAAAACATCCGGGAAGTCACGGACTACCGGAATGTCTTCAAGTTCCGGAAGAGGGTTGGCATTTAGGGAATAGAGCTGGCATTTGGCAACTCGAGTAGAGACATTTACTATCTCACCCGAGGGATGGGTAAGCTGGACATTTCTAGAGTGGGTATCAATCTTGGCATAGTGAGCTGACATCCAGTCCATGCCCAAGATGATATTAATATCCGAAGATTTCAATGCTATCAATGAGGCTAGAAAAACTAGCCTGTCTACTAGAATTTTATTGACATAGGTTATCCTAGAGGTTTGCCATTTGCTACCAGGGGTTTGGACAACCAATGGGATTGGCATATCACAAAATGACATGTTATGCAACTGTGCATAACTTTCTGAAATGAAGGAATGAGAAGACCCAGTGTCAAAGAGAATGGACGCTGGGTGATGATTAACAAGAAGCGTACCTAGCATGACGTCGGGATCCTCTGCAGCTTCTTCTGCTGACACATAGTTCACACGGCCACGTGCAGGAGTTGGCTTCACATAAAATGCTTTGCCCGACTTGGCCTGCCCGACAGACTTTCCGGGTTGCTTGGCACCCACATTCTGAGGACACTCACGGGAATAATGCCCTGGTTCTCCACACTTGTAGCATATCACCTGGTTGGCACGTGGTGCAGCATTGCTAGCTGGACCACCATAAGCTTTTGCTGGAGGGTTGGCCTGATTCGTCTGAGGCGCCACGTAGGATGGCCTCGGAGTATATCTTGGCGGCACAGAACTGTTTGGAACCCACAGCCTGCATTTTGGAAACGCGGAACCAGAAGATGAGCCAAAGTCACGGGAGTGCTTCCTTGTGGCTTCGAAGTCAGTATGACCAGTCTCCGCACTGATCGCTTTGTTGACCAGGGCTTGAAAGCTTGCACACTCATGGAGGCGCAGATCTCGACGGAGCTCAGGGCTCAGACCCTTATTGAATCTTGCTTGCTTCTTGGCGTCAGTAGACACCTCCTCTGTTGCATAGCGGGCGAGGTTACCGAACTCGCGGCTATAGGCATCCACAGACAACTTGCCCTGAGTGAAGGCACAGAACTCCTCTCTCTTTCTGTCCATCAGGCCCTCTGGAATATGGTGCAGACGAAAAGCTGCACTGAAGTCTGCCCATGTGGCCACTGGTTCAGCGGGACGCATAGCTTCAAAATTCTCCCACCACAGATTGGCGGGTCCCTCCAGGAAATACGTCGCGAAGGTCACCTTGTCGGCTTCAGATACATTTGCCGAGCGAATCTTGCGTGAAATGCTGCATAGCCAGTCATCAGCGTCGAGGGGATCAACGGAATGATGAAACTTTGGAGGATTCAGCTTCACAAAGTCATTGAGGGATACTGCAGCATTCCTAGGCTGTCGAGCCGTATTCTGCTCAATACGCTCTAGCAGTCGGTTGGTCTCCCTTTTGTTTCTTTCTGCCTCAAGCATCACTTCTACCAGAGAAGGTGGGTGAGGCAGGTCTTCCTGCGACTCTTGACTACCCTCACCTTGCTCATGGGCTGGGGCACGGTTCAACCTGGTGAACACCATCCTGACAAACAAACTCATAGCTTAGACCAATAACATATCATTGCTAGCTATGGATTAAGAATGTACTGAACACACGGAATGCGGAAATGAATATCTGAACAACATGGTAACAAGCAACTGCTATATATACACCATGGTTCATACACACCCTTACATAGTTCAGTACAAACTTACTCGAAGAGAAAACTACTGAAATGGTGGAACTACTCATCAGAGGCTTACAAGCTTCCTATACATTATTTATCTAGGCCTCCGGAATTCGTTTCACATTACTACCATACTCCACAAGTCACACAGGACTGTGAACGTACGGCTACTACCAAACTATCCTTCCGCTCACAGCTCAGGCATCCGCATAGAACATCTCATAGAGATTACCTCCATGACCTGGAAGCTCAACCTGCGGATCAGGAAACACTCTAGCCTGAGATCCCTGGGATCCATAGGGACACGGATGTGGCCTTGGTCCCCTGACTGGTGGTAAGAGGGGTCCCCGAAGAGGTGTGACTCCTCCTATAGCTGGCCAGTCAACGTGGGCCGGAAGATGGGTCCTAACAGGGTTCAGCATCTCCATCTCTCCATACCCTGTCTGGACTACCGGTGCCAGCTACGTCAAAGCTGTCCACAGGCGGGCACGGGTAGCGTAAAGCTCCATGCGGAGAGCACGAGCATCCCTATCTCTGTTCTCTAGCATCTCAACGGTGGACTGCAGAAGTGGGTCCTCCATAGAAGAATCAAAATAGACTCCACTGAGGTATCCCTCTTCGCCAGACTGAGAGGCCGGAACATAGCAGAACTCTGAATTCTGCAGCAGTGCATGTCTCGCTCTCATGATGGTCAGCATTGAATAAGCAGCATCCTGTACTGCCATGTCAACAGTGACTCCCAACCCATAGGACCAATGGATTGGCTTCTCCGCTCCAGGGTAGTCTGGAAATACCCTAACAGTGCAGATGTACTGGCTCTGGTTGAAGTCTCGGTACTGTTCCTCCACTGTGTACTCGGGGTACCAGCGGTAACCGTACACCGACATCATCCTGACCAGCATGGCCGTATGACCCGGTACATCAATGCACCTGGTCAGACGTACCACCTGACGAGAAGGACGGCCAGGCATCTGTAATTAGAGAGTAATGCAGAAGCATTAGAGCTCTGAATGCAAAAATTGGGCAGCATAACGGCTGTAAATGCTCAAAAACAAATTTTGAGACAACCCAAAAATGAAATAGCGTCACCACTCAACTATCAAGTTCCACTCTCTGATCATCAAACTTACTTCCTGCCTCCTAGGAATAATAGAAACCCAATGTCTCTCGACCAGTAGTCCTATAATCTACCGATCAAAAATCCGAGCCTAGGAGAAGATGAGTAACCTAGTCCTTAATTCCCGCAGAAAAGACGAGGATGACCAGAATAGAATACCTTGAGAAGAGAACAAGAGTGTTACGTTCCCTTCCACAAACAATTCCCTTATATATAACTAAAGCATTTCTAGACTCAACTTCGACCAGTTTAGCTTAGTAATCCTACAGTCAGTCAGGCTCTGATACCAACGTTGTCGGGACCCCGATCCTATGCCATAGGAATCTAGCCTGTAACCCATCGCATCCCTTTGTGGTCTCACGCACGGTTAACTCCACGGCTGCAGCCTTACCTTAGCCGGGACCGTTTGCGTCTTTTGACTCACGTATGCGATCGTGTCGCTAGCATTCCAATGTCAAAGAACCCGGATCGACATGTCTAGTCATAAACCAAAGTGGCAGTTCCGTACAAGGACAGGCATACATGACCCAACAAAGCAGGTGTCGGTCATCAACGAACGTAGACGAGTCGTAGCAAGCTACAAGGACTCCATTACGTCGTGTGACATTTCCCCAAAGGGGACAGACACAGCAGCTAAGAAGGACACATGCCGGTCAACCAATGCGTCCGGAGCAGTAGCGAACTACCAAGGCTCGTTGGATCACAAAGGGGCATTTCCTTGTAAGGAGTGCTACTAAAGTTCACGACTAGGTAATCGAACCCCATACATATCAAGTAAGACACACGTACGCATGGCATACCGATATGTATAGATACATCGATGGCATCACAACATAACCATAAACATACAAGCTTTATTGAAGAGGCTCGGAAGAGCCACACACATATTATTACACATTAAGGGTCTCACGACCCATAATATCAGTCACACAATACAAGCCAGCGGAAGAGTTATAAGCTGTCTGGGTACAGACAGAGCAACTAGAAGGCACATGGCCTGACTATACTACAGAGCCGACGTAGGGCCAGGTCGTAGCTGGGACACCAGCTACTCGTCGTCGTCGATGTCTACGGAGAACCCTCCATTAGGGTCATTAGCAACCTCTGCAACATTTATTAAACAAACATGAGTACGAAGGTACTCAGCAAGACTTTAGGATGGCTAACTACTCATGCAAGGTATCAAGAAGGTATTGTGGGGTTTCATGCGGAAAGCCAGCATTTGACTCGTGGCTAGACAACTTGCTTTTTGAAATTAGTTTTGACAACTTGATTTCTCGCACACGAGTCCACTAACACCACAACAATACGCTATCGTGGAATCATTCCGTCTCCATACGGAAATGCCGTCCACGACACTCACGCTTATCTTGACAATTTTAGGAGTAGCCATTTAAGTTATCTATGAACAACATATGTCTCCAAGTAGTCCATATCCGCGGACGCGGCTATTCGAATAGATCATAACCCTGCAGGGGTGTACTTCGTCACACACGCTCCCGCCACTTATCGCCATGTGCACGTCATGCACCTCGGCAACCTTCAAGCGGAAGCCCAGCGAGGGAGTCGGCCACGACCGTTAACCACACTAGTACCTAGTCCAGGTTTATCGCCTATCTGAGAGTAACCCGTACGGAAGTCCGGCCGAGGTTTCCGCCACGGCCTCAAACGATGTGCGCAGGGTTCCCAAGCCCACCATCCGGGTGCCACTTGGTACACCGTGCCACTGCCTACCGCATCACGGTCCACCTCTCAGGTCAGCACCATGCACGGCCTCCAGCATTACTATAAACACCAGAAACTACTTGCAACTCCTAGACCGAGTACTACGCGATTAATAGGCCGAGCGGGGTCATATTTCAGGGCCCAGCATGTGGTAGTATCTAGTCTTGGATTACATACACGGAACTCAGGTCCTAAGGACGGTTCCAATGAAACAACCCGCCATGTACTCCTACACAGCCTTTCACTGGTACCTTTACCAAATCAAGTTTAACGCACGACCTTTGCTTACCGAACACATTCCACATTTCTGTTCATCTCCCAGATGACAGACCATACACAACTCTAAGCATAGCATGCATAGCAGGATAAGGCACATCATAGCTCAAGCAACTACCAGGTATGCTAGGTTGCAAGGTTCGGCTATTTACTGTGACAAGGTTAAGTCATGCAAAGGAAGTGGGTCCAACTATCGTGGCAAAAGCAGTTGAAGCATTTGATTCTAATGCATTAAATAGGTGTAGGAGCGAGAACATAGGTGTTATCGGGATGATCAAAAGGGGTGCCTGCCTTGTTGCTCATAGGAGGAACGATATCCGTTGGACGGATATTCGGTGGAATCTGGGGGTGCGGAGCCTACCGAAATGAACGGCAACATTCAATAACAATCATATGCAATCAAAATGATGCATGAGCATGCCATGAGAATGCAAAGTGATAAGTTATTATAATCAAGATGTTTTAGGTTTAGAGTTGATTTGAATCACATTCGAATAGCAATTCAAACGGGTATTCCTGGATACCGCTTTAATTGATTCGACCTGATGCTCAGATCAACCTAATGTTATCATGCATGAAATGTCATGTTATGGTACTGGTTTACCTCTAGGGCAGTGTGTGATCATTGTATTTATAATGAAATTTGGATATTGTTGCAAATTCCATTTATAAAGTGATTAAAAGAATTGAATTATTCCTTATTTCACAATTTAGGGTTCTATAACTTTTTCAAACATAGTTGGAAATAGCATAATCAGAATCCTTGAATTTTTTTGATACTTTTTCATATATAAATTATTTTCATTGGAGTTACAGATTAATTTCTATGATTTTTGCAATTTTTAGCAATTTCCTAAATTAGTTTTAAACTGGAAATTCTATTTATTGCATCAGGCTGACGTCAGCAGGTCAGCCGACCTGTGTAGGTCAAACCTGACAGGGGGGCCCCACTTGTCAGCCTCTCTGGGCTAATCCCGCGCTGACCAACCCCTAATTGGGGTTTGACCAGGCGTGGGGCCCTGTGTCAGCGACCCAGAGGAGGGCGATTAGGCCCTAATGGCCGACCACGTCGACGGCCATCGGAGGGTGGTCGCCGGCGACCAAACCCGCGGCGGAGGGCTCGCCGGAGGCGACCTAGACGGCGCTGCACAGCACCAAATCGCACGCGGATGGCAGCTACAGCAAGCTCGCGAAGCGGCCGATCTGGCAGGACCAACTGGGGAGGCTAGGGTCGCCGGAAGAGGCGTCGGCGACGAGCCGGAGCGGCGGCCGGAGCTCGGGCGTCGTCGGGGGCTTCGAATCAGGGGGATCCACGCTTAGTTCTTTGCTGCTACGGCATCTACGCGTCGTCCTGGAGCTTCTGGTGCTCACGGGAGGACGAGCTGGACATCGGAGGCTACCGGCGACGAGCGGCAGCGGCGGTGCTCGTCGGCCTTCCGTGAAACTAGGGCTAGAGAAGGGGATCGATGGGGAAAGCTTAGGGGAAACCACCGCATGCTCACAGGGAGTGCAGAGAAGAGCTCAGACGGCTCGGGGAAGGCCTGGGGGCGACGAATCGACGGGAGATGTCCGGCGGCCGGAGGAAGAAGACGACGGCGTTGCGGGCGTTGCAGGGCTCGAGGGGACTTCGGCTTCTGCAGAGACGACCAGGGCGACGAGGCGGATCTAATGGCGTGCTCGGGGAGGGGTTCCTGTGGCCAGGGCAACGGCCAGCTCGAGCTCGAGCTCGGCTCTAATGGCGGCAGCAGGGAGGGGGAGGAGATCCGGGCGGAGGGGAAGAACCGAGGCGGGGAATGGATAGGGGAGGCTCTGGGGAGCTTATCCCCGCCGTCGCCAGCGCGAACCGGAGGCCAGGCAGGCACGCAGGTGCGTGGCTGCGCCGGAGGAGGCGGCGGCCACCTCCTGCTGCCTACTGGCGCGGGGAAGGGGACGAGCGGCGAGGTGGGCTGGGCCTGGCGTGGGCGTCAGGTAAGACTTTTCCTTTTTCTTCTCTTTTTGTTTTTCTGTTTTGCTATTTATTTCTTTGCTAATTATTTCAGCTCCAAAACAAAAAGCAAAAACTATTTTAAACCTCCTGAAATATTTGTTATAATGTCCCCACTCATTTCCAAGACTTTCAACATTTTTGGAAAATTATAGCTTCTGTTTTCAAATTTTTAGATTTGAAACCAGTGGCTTTTGCATTTATTTAAAATGCTTGAAGTGCCAAGGAATTAGTTTTCTCCAATGCTCATTTACTTTCATGATTTATCAGAAAGTTTGAACATTTGTTGAGGCCATTTTGGGTTCATTGATTTTGAACTAGTTTGAAATTTCCTTTAATTGAAATGGTGGCTAGGGTTTTGAGTTTTTCCTTTGCCACTTTGTTGTTTTCGTTAAAACTTCTTAGATGCAAATGCAAAGAAGACATGAGCACAATGCTATCTAGCTTAAGTTTTAGGGATGTGACACATATTTCCAACAACATTCACTAGTGGCAACTCCCAAGAACATTAACATAGTCTAATCACATGATATTTCCACTAAAACATGCAATGGAGACGTACTCGGAGGTCATTCCTTTGTGATCAAGAGAGGACGAGAATTATGTAGGGCTATAAAAGCACACCTCAGAGTTTGTAGTTCTCATCTATGGATTTCCCAATGTCACCGCGACCATCCAAAGAGAGTACCACAATCACCAAAACGTATCTCAAGGATAGTCAAAGACAAGCACCAAAAGACTCTCAATCTTAAATAAATTCACAAAATATGAAATCACTCATGAAAATATTCTTATAATCCATGTCCAATAGACCGCTATCACCATGGTCTCAGAGATTATACTAAATAAGATCAAGTGAGTACATCAATCCAATACATAGAAGAAGGTGAAACATAATGGGATCACCCTAGATTAACATACCCTATGATCACAATCGAGATCACATCATGGGAGAGAGAGATAACCACATAGCTACACGTAGAGCCCTCAGCCCCGAGGGAAACTACTCACACATGGCCATGGTGAGCAAGAGGTTGATGGAGAGGTGCAGCCCGGAGAGGAGACGGTGGCCACAGCGGCGGCCACGACCCTTGGCCCCCTTCTTCCTTGGATATGGTGTTGGTATGGAGGTGGTTCTCCACCGCAAGGCGACTGCTTGGGAGGAGGAAATTTCGTGGCTCTTGGTGGCTCTCCAGAAATCAGGGTTTTCCCCTCCTTATATGAGCTTGGATGATCATCCTTGGCTCTTTGATGGATGCCCCTTTGATCGAAGGGCTCTTGGGCACCTCTAGAGCCTTCCTTGGGAGTCCTCTCAGCCCTAATGAGGCCCCAAAGTCATGGCTTGGCCCTATCCCCCATGTTTGGAAAGAGTTAGAGTCAATCACGTCACAATATTTCAGATTCCCATAATCAGATTTTGTCCTTCAGTAAAACGGGTCTACATCACTACTGGAATCAGAGAATTTGCCATCTGCTGCTTCTTTGCAGTCTGCTGGCTGATGGCAAAGACACTCTTTGCCATCAACTACCCAAAACGTGACGGCAAAGAGCAGGTTGATGGAAAACATCCTCTTTGCCATAAGTGTACTCTTTGCCGTCTGCCTACTGACGGCAAAGCACATGCAGGCAGACAGCAAAGAACCCACCCCACACTGCCCTCTAACCCATAATGGTCCAACACTTTGCCGTCAGCCTATTACCACTTTGCCGTCGGGGGCAGACGGCAAAGAGGCCACTAGACCTAATGTCGTCAACCCCCACCCCACCCCCTCTCTCTCCCCCATAATGGTTCACCACAGCCCCCTTCTCTCTCCCCGCGCCACCGCTGGACCTTGTTTTCCCTTCTCCCCGTGGCCCGCCGCCGGAGCTCGCCCCTCCTCCTCCCTGCGACCCCCTCCTCCACCACCGTGCCCCTTCTCCACCAACGCCCCCTCCTCTCCGTGCCCATGCTCCACCACCGCCCTGGTGCCCTCCTCCCCACGACCCCCTCTCATCCTCCATTGCGCCACCCCTCGCCCTGGTGCCCTCTCCTCCCCGCGACCCCCTCCTCCACCAGCTCCGGCCAGGTCACCCACCGCCCCGACCGTCACCGCCCCCGCTGCCCACTACTAACCAAGGTGATTTTTTTTCTTTTTTTGCTAATTAATAGATTTAGTGGTATATATAGTTTAGTTGGTAGATTAGTTAATTAGTAGATTTAGTGGTAGTTTAGTTAGTTGGTAGATTATCTTTAGTTAGTTGGTAGTTTAGTTAGTTGGTAGATTTAGTTAGTTAATTAGTAGATTTAGTAGGTAGTTTAGTGGTAGATTCTGTTTTGTTAATTAGTGGTAGCTAGATTCTTTTTTAGTTACTGACGTCAGCTGTGCTTCCCTGGCAATGGCTCCAGAAAAGTGGTGATCCTGCAATCTCTAGTGTTAGCTAGACGAATGCTTATAACAACTAACCTTCTCCTGCAACGGCACTAGGAGAATGCTGCTAGCACTCCCCGACAATGAAACTGGAAGAATGTTGTTGATGGCCCACCAGCGCGTGGGTTCGCAGCAGTTTTCGAGGGTAGAGTATTCGACCCAAATTTGTAGGTAAGCCTTAGGAGGCGAGAGTATACTCCCAAGTATTAGCAGCTGAATGTGTCAGATTCAACCACATCTGAAAGATTAGTATCTGCAAGCACAATAGTGACAGCGAAGTAGCAGGTTGTAACATCCCAATTTTCGTAAATTCGGATGTTAATAGATCATTCATTTGCATCTCATATTTTATGCATCATTGCGTTCTTCTGAAAATTTTTATCGTTATGTGGCTGCGGGCAATTTATCGGAGTGGAGATAATATGACTTCTGCCCTGTGAGTTAAAGTCACCATTTTGGTTTTTGCAAATTTTTCTAAACTCTGAATTATTTTAGTTGAGTTGTTTTTTCAATCGCGTTGTGTGACCTAGTGCATAAAACTATTTTTAAAAGTTGCATTAGGTGGAACTAGGGTTTCCTATATATATTATATATATATTAGTTGTATATGTTATTTTGTTTTTCCTAAGTATTCTAGTGCATATATGTATATTAGCACCTACTTTTTTTTCTAGTATTTTGTTAGCTAGGATATATATTTTTCTGTTTTGTTTTTTTCCTTTTGTTGCTACTGTTTGTTTGTTTTTTTTAAAAAAAGGGACCTGCCAGGCCGAGCCAAGTGGCTCAGCCCAGCCGCCACCCCATGCATGCATCGTAGCCTGCATGCATCCAACCATGCATGCACAGCCCCAACCACCCCACGTATGTCTCTCCTTCTCCTCCCTTATTTCTCTCTTTCTTTTCTCTCCCCACGTCTCCCTCTATTCTCTCTCTTCTCCCTTGATTTCTTTCTCTCCCAGCGCTTTCCCTCTCCTTCCTTAATTCTCTCTCCCTCTCTTTCCTTTTTTCTTCAAGACCGCAGCTTCCTCCCAGCTTCCTCTCTTCTCCCTTGATTTCCTTCCACCCCGTGCACTCTTCTCCTTCCTTCTTTCTCCTCCCTCTCTTTCCTTCTCTACAGGAACCGAGCCCTCTTTCTTCTCCCGTGATCTCCTTCCCAAAGTTCTCCCCCCTTCCATAGCTGCCACCTCCCCAAGGCTATATAAACCCCCACCCCCGAGCCACCCCTTCCCCAACCCTAGCCGCCGCCGCTTCCACGAGCCGCCGCCGCCACAAGCCTCGCCGAAGCAGCAGCAGCCCGAGGCTGTGCCACCCTCGGCCTCGCCTGGGAGAGCCTCCCCCGAGCTCTCTCTCTCCACCGCCGCCTCCCCCGCGGAGGAGGAACCCCGCCGCCGCCTCCCCGAAGCCTCCAACCCCGCCCCAGAGCTCCTCCCTCGCCGGCAGCGACATTCCTCGTTGGTGCAAGCTTCTGCAACAGGTAGCTAACTCCCTCTCTCTCTCTATTTGCATGCAACCCCTCCTAGCCATTAGATCCCATGCAATGGCTAGGATTAGAACACTAGTATCCCTTCGGTTTATTCCAGAAAACCATTAGGTTCTTTTAGCCACTTATGCATTAACCGGCGACCTTGTTAGCCTTAGGCCATTTGCTCGAAGTCACGAAACAAACAGCCACTACAGCCAGTAGAATCTTGCCACGTGTGCCTCTTTTTAGCACTAGCAGTTTTGTAACTCTCTGTCCAGATTTCGAAAACAGAAACTTTCAATCTTGTTTTGATCACAACTGTTTATCCCTACGTCCAATGACATTGATTCTTTTTCCAGTAGGTCACAAATGTCCTGTAGTTTTTAAAAATATATAATTTGTCTGTGTTTGAAATTTTTAAATATAAGTTAGAGCAGATTTAGTGTAAACACTGTTTTGCCTATTACAGGAGTTTGAAAAATGATATTGAGTTGATTCTTTTTGATACTGTTTTCTAGTGATAAAATCTTACTGTGGTAGAAGTTTCAGAATTTTTAAAGTATTTTTACTGGTGTTTTCAACAGAAACAAGTTTCTGCCTTACCGGCGCGCGATAAATTATTTTGCGTAGTCTTTTGCAAATCATTGCATGTGATGTTATTTTTACTCGTGGCATGATTGAATTGCTTATGGTGTGCTTTGTGTTTGTATCGGTAGATCATCCGGAGTGCGAAGCGTGTTACTTAGAGACGCTCGAGCAGAACAACTATCATCAAGGCAAGTCATCTTTGATCATGTTATTTTTACCTATGTTTTCAATGCATAGTAGATCACCTTCTTTGCCCTATTTGCATGCTGCCTAGGTACTTGGAAACTTTAGTCATAGTTGTAGTATCATGTGGTAGGAACACAACAACCCCAACACTTGGCCCCGGGACGACAATGTTATATTTGCTATGCTTAAGTAGACGGGTTATCGGTTGAGTGTATGCCACGAGTGAATGCGAGGATGATATAATAATCAAGACCGGACTAAGACAAGATTTTCAAGACCTCGGACGCAATGCTACACTGGGTGAAGGACGGTTGACCGGCTCCTTGGAAAACCCAGTGGATGCCCGGGATGCTGGAGAGGCCATGTCATCCTGCGGAAAGCTTCACCCAGGCTCAAAGGGACGGACGGAGACTTCAAGACTCAAGGCTTACCTGCACAGCCACAAGTCATTATGGGCTCTGGCTTGGTTGGACAACGCGGTGACTCTGGACAGGCGGTGCTAGCAGATGTAGACGAACGGTAGGAATGGATGGGCACCGACAGGGATTCAGAGGGACCCGTTGAAAGACCATGTTTTGATCATCCGGTCTTCAAACACCCTGAAGTGCGAGGACAAACGCGGAGGCGATCAAATCTTGTGGGGAACGTGTGCAAAACTCTGCAGAGTACCCAACCTAATCGATTAGCCGTGCCCACGGTCATGGACAACTTGAGCCGAAGGCATTGAATTTCCCCTGAACTCTCGACACAACTTAATAATGATGTGGGTGTTAACAACTATTCGGGTACGAGAACTGGTTGGCGGAACCATCTCGTTAACAACAAACTATGTAGTAATATTTTTGCTTTCGACCCCTTTTGTTGTAGGATAAAACTGGCTTTATGCAAAAACTTAGCTCCACCGACCAAATATGCATGTAGAGATAGTTGATTATTATTTTACCCCCTCTCTTGATGATTTGCCAGCATATTCAATATGCTGACCTACACGGCTGCAATGTATCATGTTGCGGAGTACTTTTCCGACCAGGAGTGAGGCTACGGTTCTACGCTCAACGACATGCCCTTGGAGTCGGATGGACTCGCCTACCTGATGCTTCCGCTTCGTCTTCGTTAGATAATCTCATGAGTTGGCTTTCAGCCACTTTATTGTACTCCTTTATTGTAATAAAGTACTCTTCATGAGATTTCGATTAATAAAGTTGTGTGATTGCACTCTTGAATATATACATTATGTACTGTGTGTGTACCAACATGATCTTGGGATGGTATAGAAACACCAGAGGCTTGACTCGTTGAGTTGGGTCGCTACACAGGTATCGGCAGTGTAACGAGCAATAGCAGTGGCAAGGAACATCAGTAGTGACAGCAGTAGCAACAGTAGCAGCAGAGCAAGACAAGTAACAGCAGTAGCAACAGTAGTAGCAGCAGACCAAGAAAAGTAACGACAGTAGCAACAGTAGTAGCAGCAGAGCAAGACAAGTAACAACAGTAGCAACATTAGGACAAACTCATAGGCATTGGTTCGGTGATTTGTTTGGATGATATTCATCATGCAACAGCTATAACAAGGAGAGATATGTGGCTAGCTCCCGTTCGTCAATGTGATGTAGGCATGCATTCCGTGTGTCGTCATACGTGCTTAGGGAAAAGAACTTGCATGACATCTATTGTCCATCCCTCCCGTGGCAGCGGGGTCCAAAAGGAAACTATGGGATATTAAGGTTCTCCTTTTAATAAATAACCGGACCAACGCATTAGCACTTGGTGAACACATGATCTCCTCAAACTATGGTCATCACCGGGAGTGGTTCCGGTTATTGTCACTCCGGGGTTGCCGGATCATAACACATAGTAGGTAACTACAACTTGCAAGATCGGATCTAAAACACACATATATTGGTGACAACATAATTATTTCAGATCGGGAATCATGGCACTCGGGCCCTAGTGACAAGCATTGAGCATGGCAAAGTAGTAGCAACATCAAATCTCAGAACATAGTGGATACTAGGGATCAATCCCCATCAAAACTAAATCGATTACATCATAGATCTCATCCTACTCATCACCGTCCAGCGAGCCTACGAATAGATTACTCACGAATGACGAAGAGCTTCATGGAATTGGAGAGGGAAAAAGGTTGATGATGACGATTTCCCCTCTCCGGAGCCCAAGACGGACTCCAGATCTGCCCTCCAGATGAAGAACAGGTGGTGGCGGCGCCTCCGTATCGAAAACGCGACGAAAACTTCTCTTTTTATTTTTTCTGGGATGAAAGACAACTTATAGAGCTGGAATTGGGGGCGGCAGGTGCGTGTGGGCCTCACAAGCCTGCCCACCGCCACCAGGGTGGTGGTGGCGGAGCAGGGACTTGTGGCCCACTGGCCCACCCCCTCAGGTGGATTCTGGCGCAGGTATTTTTGGTATTTTCCAAAACTGCTCCCCGTAAATTTTCAGGACGTTTGGAGAAGAGGAAGAAGTAGAAGAAGAGGAGGAGGAGAAGAGGAGAGGAGGAGGAGGAGAAGAAGAAGAAGAAGAAGAAGAAGAAGAGAAGAAGAGAAGAGGACATAATTAGCCCATTTAGCTCCAAAATGCCATAATAAGTCCAAAATGGCATAAGAACCTTGGTTAGCTCATGAATATTATATTCTTATCTTGTTTTCCTCTAAAATGACATAATTAGCCCATATAGCTCCAAAAAGACATAATTAGATAACTTAGCTCCAACAAGAGGAGAAGAGGAGAAGAAATAGGACAAATGAAAAGAAAGAAGAAGAAGAGAAGAAAAATACCTTCTCCTTCTTCTCCTCCTCCTCCTTCTCCTTCTTCTTGATTTCTTCTTCTTCTTCTCCTCCTCCTCTTTCTTCTCCTCTTTCTTATTCTCCTTACCTTATTTTCCCCCAACAATGAGATAATTAGCCCATTTAGCTACAAAATGGTATAAAAATCTTGGTTAGCTCATGAATATTATATTCTTAACTTGTTTTCCTCTAAAATGACATAATTAGCATATTTGTGTTGATCGGGTGGATTTACATGTGATAGTTGTCTCGTCGCTGTGAGGTGTGCTATGCGAAGACCTCCCCGTGCGTTGTACGAGCTCCGCCTCTGCATTCGTGGGTCAGTACAAATTTCATCTCCTCCTCGCCCCTTCATTTACTGTGGCTCGGTTTCCGGATGAAACTTTCTATATTTAGGTAATTAAATTAATTTATCAGTATGCGTGACCAGTATGCGTCTCCCATTCGAAAAGGCGACATCTATAAATATGCATGTATTTGCATATTTATAACCGCCATCCTTTCGAATTGTCCAACATTATCCATGGACAGCCCGAGTACGTGTAGATTGGGTTCGTCTTCCTGTATGTTGTGCTCTGGATCCGATGCGGAATTTCGTCAGTGCCTCCCTGTTGTTCTCCGGATGCACATCCTCTCTGTTTATTGCACAGACGTGTATCAGGAGAACAACGGGGAGGTGCTGCCGAAATTTTGCGTTGGATCCGGAGCAGAGCATGGGAAAACGAACCCAATCTACACATACTCGGGTGGGATTAGGACCTATCTTTACCTATTAGCGTGTAGGTTGCGTGGACGTATAAAAATGGCGAACCTGATTAACCGATGAATATAAATGCTAAATTATATATAAATATATTTATTCTGTCTTTAGTAGCTAGGCAAGATGAGTGATCGTGCATGGATGTATACCGGTCACCCTAGTCAGAAAGAGATGACAAAAGAATGGTTTGTAAAAACAAATGAATTTGTGAAAGCCGCATTCGCAAATGGCCAGGAAAGAAATTATTGCCCCTGTCCTGGATGCGACAACTATAAAAAGACAACAAAGGCTGTAATGATTAAACACCTGCAGAGGAGGGGTTTTAAGCCTAATTATACGGTGTGGACATTTCATGGTGAGTCTATACAATGCACAAGAGCTGAGGTGGTCCGTCGTCGCACCGACGAGCATGGTACCGGGATCGAAGACATGGTGCAAGACTTTGATGATGCTCGGGATTCGGAAGATGAGATGGAGGAATCTGCAAAGGCCTTTTATCAAATGTTGGAGTCTTCAAAACGTCCTCTCCATGAGCACACTGAGCTCTGTCAGCTGGATGCAATTGCACAAGTAATGGCTTTGAAGGCTCAGTTCAACTTGGGAAGAGAATGCTACGACGCTATGATGACACTATTTGGATGCTTCCTACCCAAAGACCATGTCATGCCTGCAAACCTGTACCAGTCGGACAAAATACTTCGTGTACTTAAGATGCCCTATGAGAAGATAGATGCATGTGAGAAAGGATGTGTCTTATTTAGGAAGGAGTATGTGATGACCCACAAGTATAGGGGATCAATCGTAGTCCTTTCGATAAGTAAGAGTGTCGAACCCAACGAGGAGCAGAAGGCTCTGATAAACAGTTTTCAGCAAGGTAATAACTTCAAGCACTGAAAGTAGCGGTAACAAGTGATGGTGTAGTGAGGTGAAACGTAGCAAGCGAAAAGTAACAAGTAACAAGTAATAGCAATGGTGCAGCAAGTGGCCCAATCCCTTTTGCATCAAGGGACAAGCCTGAACAAAGTCTTATAGGAGGAAAAACGCTCCCGAGGACACATGGGAATTTCTGTCATGCTAGTTTCATCATGTTCATATGATTCGCGTTTGTTACTTTGATAGTCTGATATGTGGGTGGACCGGCGCTTGGGTACTACCCTTACTTGGACAAGCATCCCACTTATGATCAACCCCTCTCGCAAGCATCCGCAACTACGAAAGAAGAATTAAGACAACGTCTAACCATAGCATTAAACTAGTGGATCCAAATCACCCCCTTACGAAGCAACGCATAGACTCGGGTTTAAGCTTCTGTCACTCCAGCAACCCATCATCTACTTACTACTCCCCAATGCCTTCCTCTAGGCCCAAGTATGGTGAAGTGTTATGTAGTCGACGTTCACATAACACCACTAGAGAAAAAGACAACATACATCATATCAAAATACCGAACGAATATCAAATTCACATGACTAATATCAGCATGACTTATCCCATGTGCTCAGGAACAAAAGTAACTACTCACAAAGCATAATCATAATCATGATCAGAGGTGTAATGAATAGCATCAAGGATCTGAACATAAACTCTTCCACCAAGTAATCCAACTAGCATCAACTACAAAGAGTAATCAACACTACTAGTAACCTTACAAGTACTAATCGGAGTCGTGGGACGGAGATTGGTTACAAGAGATGAACTAGGGATTGGAGAGGAGATGGTGCTGATGAAGATGTTGATGAAGATGCCTCCCCTCCGACGATAGGAGTGTTGGTGATGACGATGGCGACGATTTCCACCTCCGAGAGGGAAGTTTCCCCGGCAGGATCGTCCTGCCGGAGCTCTAGATTGGATCTGCTCAAGTTCCGCCTCGTGGTGGCGGCGAAACCAAGAAAAAGCTCCCGATTGATTTTTTCTGAAACGAAACCCTTCATATAGCAAAAGAGGGGGGCAGTGGGCCGTCAGGGAGCCCACAAAGCTTGCTAGCCACCACCAGAGGGGGGAGGTGGCGGCTACCAGGCTTGTGGCGCCCTGGTAGGTCCCCTCTGGTACTTCTTTCGCCCAGTATTTTTTATATAATCCCAACAAATTCCACGTAAATTTTCAGGGCATTTGAAGTTGTGCAGAATAGTGGACTAAGATTTGCTCCTTTTCCAGTCCAGAATTCCAGCTGCCTGAATTCTCCCTCTTCAAATAAACCTTGCAAAATAAGAGAGAAAAGGCATAAATATGGTACCACAAAGTAATATAACAGCCCATAAAGCAATCAATATC
Source organism: Hordeum vulgare subsp. vulgare (assembly GCF_904849725.1). Classification (NCBI taxonomy): domain Eukaryota; kingdom Viridiplantae; phylum Streptophyta; class Magnoliopsida; order Poales; family Poaceae; genus Hordeum; species Hordeum vulgare. Next base: position 92,632,565 of record NC_058524.1, on the reverse strand, counting down.
AACATGAAAGCATGATGCGAAATGGACGTATCAGTATGCACACTTGGACTATTGTCCCAATTGCGAGTCTTACAGGTATCTTGTGGTAGGCAACGGTATGGTTGAGAAGAGGCAGACCAAAATCGCAGTTAGTGTTCTTGGGTATATGCCAATCGTACCAAGACTTCAACGTCTTTTCATGGTCGAAGAGACAGCCAGACAGATGACATGGCACAAATTGGGCAAAAGAACCAAACTAGATGCGGATGGGAATAAGATGGTGGTACACACATCAGATGGGGAAGCGTGGAAACATTTCAATGGATTGCATCAGGATAAAGTGGCAGATCCAAGGAATTCTCGAGTCTGCATCGCCACGGATGGTTTTAATCCCTTCGGCATGATGGCAACCAAATATAGTTGTTGGCCTCTATTTGTCATTCCACTCAATCTCCCCCGGACAAATTATGCAAAGAAAGAACATATTTCTGACGTTGATAATTCCAGGGCCCAATTATCCGGGGAAGAATATGAATGTGTACCTGCAGCCCCTTAAGGATGAATTGGAAGAATCTTGGGACAATGGGGGTCAAGACATACGATGCCGCTAGAAAACCAAACTTCAAAATGCATGTGTGGTACATGTACTCTATGCATGACTTGCTGGCGTATGCACTATTCTCTGGATGGTGTGTGCATGGAAGGTTCCCGTGCCCCCAATGCAAGGCAGCTCTTCAGTTTCATTGGTTGCAGGAGTGTCGGAAGTATTCTTGCTTTGACTTTCATAGACAGTTCCTGGATCCTCACCATCAGTTCAGTAAAGACAAGAAGAACTTAACCAAAGGTAAAGTTGTCAAAAACATGGCACCACCTGCGTTGACAGGCCAACAGATCCTGGATCAGTTAAACGCCCTCGAGCCTGATCCAGAGCGTCCAGGGTATTTCAAGGGGTATAATTCGAAACACGCCTGGACTCACAAGCCATGCTTCTGGGATCTGCCTTACTTCAAAGACCTCGTTCTTCCACACAATATCGACATGATGCACACTGAAAAGAATATCAGAGAGGCTACTTTTGGTACATTGTTCGACATAGATGGGAAGAAAAAGGATAATACTAAGGCTAGAGTCGATCAAGAGACACTATGTCATAGACTGTTACAAAACATGCGAGAAGGCAAAGGAAAGCAGAAGTGGTCGAAGCCAAAGGCCTGGTTCAATCTTGGAAGGCCAGCTATGAGGGAAATTATCTTGTGGGTCAAAATGCACTTGATGTTCCCCGATGGGTATGTAGCGAATCTAAAGAGGGGAGCGAGTCTTGAAAAATTAAAAATCTTTGGTCTCAAGAGTCATGATTGGCACATATGGCTAGAGCGGGTAATCTAACGACCAAACCTCGAAGGATTTGAGTCTCTGTGCTTTACTTTGCTAGTCCCTGGATCGACTCGCTAGCACACACAGTATAGATGAAAACCAGATATAGCAAGTGCATCATTTATAATAACGTATGATCCAGAATTTATAAAATATAACAATCTGCATAGCACTTAGCTAGCTTTATACTAATACACAGCGGAAAAGTAGCAGAATAATAACGATGAGTCCCATCATAGCCCACAGGCGATGTTGAGTGAAGACTCGCGACCCTAACGGTACCTTACTCCTCGTCTGAATATCCTGCAACATGATACGTTGCAGCCATATAGGTCAATACTTTGAATGTATTGGCAAGTTACACAAGAAAAGATAATATAACAGACCTACATGTATATACATAGTATAACAAAAGAAAGGCTGATGGTTATTTTGCAGAAAGCTGATTTTATCCTCATAGCTACCTAATAGTCAAGTTTTAATTTGTTTGCTACAATACTTATATATGGTTGAATTGGCATCTCCAACTCCAACCTATTACCATTATTAAGTTTCCCACCAAGTTTTATTAAGTGTGTCATCTGTCAAGATCATCCAACAACTGTAATGGCCTAGCTGCTCAAAATTGTCCATAACCGGGGACACGGCTAATCATGATTAGTTTATACACTCTGCAGAGGTTAGTACGCTGTACCCACTGGACCCAACCCGAAGATTGAGACGATGTCTTTCAGAAGCAGACACCTAGTCCCACCTATCATAGCTACATCAGCTGGCACATCCGGGTAAGGTTTCCACGACTGATCAACTAAGCCAGAGCCCATATTGGCCAGTGGTCGCACAAGGAAGCTACTAGTCACTAAGTCTGTTTGATCTTTTTGAACCTGGGCGGCATCCACTTACATTCAGAGGGTAGATACCATGATGTTCTTGAAACCACCCAACAATACCATATCCGCCCAGAGGTGAATTAAATCCTTAATTACTACTCAATTTATTTTGTAGTAATCCTCACATAAACTCAATGAATACAGGAACCAATCCCCGTCTACATAGCATAGCAAAACTACAAATACCACGATCTTCAATGACGAGGGGATATAGCTCAATAGCATAGCAATAATAATATTCCTATACATGCATAACTTTCATAGGGTGGTATAATACTACATGCATAGAAAAATAATAGGTAAAGGATGATCAACATGTAACTTGCCTTGATTCTGGTTCAGAAAGTCACACTCCTGACAATAGTTTGCGTCGCACTCCGCACAATCTACACGTTGCAAACAATCACACCAATCAATCACCACAATCACATAACACCAAATAAAACCATCGGCAATAAAACAACTTGTTTAAAACCAAAGCATAAATAGCATGGCAGAAGGTATAAAATCATCTACATGCTGATACGATGACAACGCAAAAAGAATCAACTAAACCGGATGAACGGTTTGCAAAATATGGCCTCCGGTAGGTTAAAATAATCTGTTTTAACAAAAAAAATTAATTTTCGTAAAACTGAAAACTACTGGTTCTAATATGTTCTACTAATCAATACGAGATCACAGGAAAAAGAATTTCCTGAATCGGAGTTATGAGTAAAAAGATAAACGCGTTTCAAAATTATACCGAGAATGTGACAGAGCTAAAACAGATTAAAAACAGATTGAATTTCGTCCTGAAGCTGTTCATCAGGACTTGATGAATCCCTCGTGCGTGCGTTCTCACCACGAACAGCGGGGAAAAACGGAACCGTCTCGGTGTGGCTCCTCCGATGGTGGTCGAACGGACTCCGGTGACGGCGGCTCCGCGAACTCCGACGAACACGGACGAACTCGGACGTGCGCGGCGTTGCTCCACGGTGCTCGAGGCTGCTGCGTGTGCGAGACGGTGGCGTTGTGCGAATCGGGAGCAGGGTCTCGGGCCCCTGGAGCCTTTTATGCATGCTGTAGTTGTCCAGGGTGATGCTGCCTCGGTTCCTGGGAGTATGCGTCCCTGGCGCGGTCTCTTGATCCGGCTCGGGGTGGGATACAAGTGCGGGGGTGGGCCTGGGGCGAGCTGCCACCTGGCGATGGTGCTGGGGCTTGGTTCCTGGGAGTATGGCTCGAGGCGCTAGGAGCAGGGGCTCGGTTGGGCGCTGGCCACCTGGATAGCTGGCTGGTGCATGGCTCGGTTGGCTCGTGGGATGGCCAGGGGCGCACGTGGTGCTGGCCGGGCTAGCTGGCTTAGCCAGCTGGCTAGGCCCATTTTTTATTTGTTTTTTCTAAAAGTAAAATATACAAAAAATAAAAAAGTATTAAAATATGATATATATATATATATTTTAAAGAAAAACAACCAGAGAAAATAATAACGATAAAATACGTATACAAAAATACATACGTATGTATATTAAAACAAAACGCATATAGTAATATATATATATATACATATAGGTATATATATATTAAAATGCTAATATATACATACATATATAGATATAAAATAAATCCCCTATTAAATAATAAAGGAACCTAGTTCCACCTAATGCAAGCTTTTGAAAATAGTTTTAATGCAATAGACCACGCAAAAACATTTGAAAAAAAACTCAATTAAAATAATTTCGGGCATTATAAAAATTTGCGAAACCAAAACGATAACTCCAAATGACATTTTAAACATGATGAACTTTTTATTTCACACGGGAGAAGTCATATTATCTCCACTCAAATAAATTACCCGAAGTTGCAAAATGAATAAAATTCTCATAAGAGCAAATAATGCATAAAAGTATGAGATGCATATGAATGATCTATTAACATCCGGATTTAGGAAAATTGGGATGTTACAAACCTACCCCCCTTAAGATGAATCTCGCCCTCGAGATTTGGGTTGGTCAGCAAATGGGTGTGGGTGCTCCTGCTTGAGATCCTCCTCTCGTTCCCAAGTAGCCTCTTCTTCGGTATGATGATCCCACTGAACTTTGCATAACCTGATTGTCTTGGTGCGATTAACTCTCTCTGCTATCTCTAGAATCTTAACAGGCTTCTCGTCATATGTCAAGTCAGTCTCCAACTGAATTGCTTCAAGTGGCACTGTATCTCTCAAAGGAACATCTGCCATCTCGGCATGACACTTCTTTAGCTGGGATACGTGAAACACATTATGAACTCCTGACAAAGCTTCTGGCAACTCCAGCTGATAAGCTACTTCTCCTCGACGCTCCAAGATCCTGTAAGGCCCCACAAACCGTGGTGCTAACTTAGCTTTGATCCCAAACCTCTTAATTCCACGAAGTGGTGAAACTCTAAGGTATGCACGGTCTCCTACCTCATATGTCACCTCCTTACGCTTTGCATCGGCATAACTCTTCTGTCTGGACTGTGCTATCTTTAGCCTGTCACGAACCAACCTGACTTTCTCTTCAGCATCTCTAATCAAGTCCGGGCCAAAGAACTGACGCTCTCCAACCTCATCCCACATCAATGGCGTCCTGCACTTCCTGCCATACAGAAACTCAAACGGTGCCATCTGCAGACTAGCCTGATAACTGTTATTATATGAGAACTCTGCATATGTTAAATTATCATCCCAACTGGACCCGTAGTCCAAAGCACAAGCTCTCAACATATCCTCAAATATCTGTTTCACCCTCTCAGTCTGCCCATCTGTCTGTGGATGGAATGCTGTACTGAACTCCAGTCTAGTACCCAATGATTCATGCAACTGACGCCAAAATTTAGAAGTGAACTGAGTACCTCTATCAGACACTACCTTCTTTGGAACTCCATGCAGACAGACAATTCTGGACATATAAATCTTAGCTAGCTTAGCACTGGTATAGGTAGTCTTTACCGGGATGAAGTGAGCGACTTTAGTCAAACGATCAACAACTACCCAAATAGAATCATAACCTGATCGAGTCCTGGGTAATCCAGTGATGAAATCCATTCCAATCTGATCCCACTTCCAATCAGGTATAGGCAATGGTTGTAACAAACCTGCTGGTTTCTGATGCTCTGCTTTAACTCTCTGGCACACATCACATACTGCAATATACTCAGCAATTTCCCTCTTCAGGCTAGGCCACCAAAATCTCTCCCTCAAATCCAAATACATCTTAGTATTACCTGGGTGAATAGAATAAGGTGAATCATGTGCCTCCTAAAGAATCAACTTCCTCATATCTGCATCCTGAGGTACACAAATACGCTTCTCAAACCATATGGTTCCATGTTCATCCTCATGGAAATCCTTTGCTTTCCCTTTTAGCATATTCTCCTTTATCTCAGCAATATACTTATCATCCTTTTGAGCTTCTCTAATTCTGTCAAGCAAAGTAGGCCTTACCTCAAGTGTAGCCAAATAGCCTCTAGGGACCATATCCAATCTCAGATTTCTGAACTGCTCACATAACTCCGGGGGCATATCCTCAATATCAATTGCATTAGCATGGCTCCTACGACTCAATGCATCAGCAACAACATTAGCCTTACCAGGATGATACTGTACATTCAAATCATAATCCTTAATAAGCTCCAACCATCTCCTCTGTCTAAGGTTCAACTCCCTCTGAGTAAATATGTACTTCAGGCTCTTATGATCAGTAAATATATCACAATGATTACCAACGAGATAATGCCTCCAAGTTTTCAATGCATGCACAACTGAGGCTAACTCCAAATCATGTGTAGGATAATTATGCTCATGATTCTTAAGCTGACGTGAAGCATAAGAAACAACTTTACCTTCCTGCATCAAAACACTCCCAAGTCCCTGACGAGAAGCATCACAATATACCTGAAAGTCTTTATGTATGTCTGGCAGAGTTAAAACTGGTGCTGTGACTAAATGTTGCTTCAACTCCTGAAATCTAGCTTCACAATCATCAATCCAAACAAACTTACTTCCCTTCTTCAACAATTCAGTCATAGGCTTTGCAATCTTTGAGAAATTCTCAATAAACCTCCTGTAATAACCTGCTAAGCCCAAGAAGCTGCGAATCTCACCAACTGACGTGGGTGTCTCCCACTCTGTAACAGCAGCAACCTTGGATGGATCAACTGCAACTCCATTACCTGATATAACATGGCCAAGGAATGCTACCTCATCCAGCCAAAACTCACATTTACTGAACTTGGCATACAACTGGTGCTCCCTCAGTTTCTCCAACACCAAATGTAGATGCACTTCATGCTCTTGCTTATTCTTGGAGAACACCAATATATCATCACTGAAAACAACCACAAACTTATCCAAGAACTCCATAAACACCTTGTTCATCATATTCATGAAGTATGCTGGGGCATTAGTCAATCCAAATGACATAACAGTATACTCATACAGCCCATACCTCGTAGTGAAAGCAGTCTTTGGAATATCTTGCTCACGAATCTTTAATTGATGATAACCAGAACGAAGATCAATCTTAGAAAACACAGTAGCTCCCTCCAACTGGTCAAACAGATCATTTATCATAGGCAAAGGATACTTATTCTTAATGGTTACCTCATTCAGAGAACGATAATCAACACACATCCTCAAGGTTCCATCCTTCTTCTCCACAAACAAAACAGGGGCTCCCCAAGGTGATGAACTTGGGCGAATAAATCCTTGTGCGTGTAACTCCCTCAACCGCTTCTTCAATTCCTCCAACTCTTGAGGAGGCATTCTGTATGGTATCTTTGCAATAGGTCCAGTACCAGGTATTAAATCAATAAGAAACTCAATATCTCTATCTGGTGGCATACCTGGCAACTCCTCCGGAAACACATCTGGATAATCCTTCACAACTGGCACCTCTTCCAGGCTACCCCCCTTAAGAGAGTTCACCTGCATCCTCTTATGCTGGTACTTACATACATATTTGATTCTTTTCCCTCCTGGTGCATTGAGAGAAATAGATCGACTAGCACAATCGATAACTCCTTCATATAATTGTAACCAGTCCATACCCAAAATAATATCCAGACCTTGTGACTTCAATATGATCAAATCTGTAGGGAACTCATGCTTCCCAATAGACAAGTTTAACTGATGACAACCAACACCTGCTATCATCTCAGCTCCTGGGGAACTCACTCTAATAGGCATACTAAGGGTTTTGGTTGGCAATCCATGTTTATCAACGAATACCCTCGAAATAAATGAATGCGATGCACCAGTATCAAAAAGAACAAGAGCGGGTACTGAATTGATCAAAAACTTACCAATCACTGCCTCTGGCTCATTATAGACCTCGTCCACATTAACGTGGTTGACATGACCCTTTTGAAAGGGGTTTGGCTTGATGGATCCAGAATTCCCATTACCATTATTGCTCTCTGGGCATGCATTGGAGTAGTGGCCCATCTTTCTGCACTTGAAGCACTGGACCTGTTTAAGGTCTCTCTGCACTGGCACATTCTGGCGGTTCTGGTTATTATTACCTCCATTATCATTACCATTGCCATTGTTGCCCTTGTGTCCATAATGATGATGGTGGCCATTATGATTGTGGCCATTACCTCCATGATGATGATGCCCATTACCTCCATGGTGATGATGTCCATTACCTCCATGATTATGATATGAAGTGCGTGGCTTCTGCTGTGGTCCTGCATTAAACTTGTTGTTGCTATACTTCCTCTTGCGGTTCTCTATTGCCTGATGCTTTCCCTCAAGCACAATAGCCTTATCAACAAGCTCCTGATAATTTCCAAAAGTGGCCATAGTCAACTGAACTCCCAAATCATCATTCAGGCCCTCCAAGAACTTCTCTTGTCTAGCTGCATCAGTGTTAACATCATTAGGAGCATAACGTGCAGGTTTGTTGAACTCCTCCACATACTCATTAACTGAGTGACCTCCCTGACGCAAGCTGCGAAACTCCTTCTTCTTTAGACTCATGGCGCCAGCAGACACATGTGCGGCGCGGAAAGCTGCCTCAAACTGCGCCCATGTGATAGTATCAATGGGATAGGTGACCAAGTAGTTGTCCCACCAAGCTGCGGCAGGACCCTCCAATAGATGTGAGGCCAACCTCACCCTCTCTGCATCAGTGCATCCAACGGTCTGCAGGTTCCTACCAATAGAACGAAGCCAATCATCCGCCATAATAGGTTCAGGGCTGCTGGAGAACCTCTGAGGATTCAACCTGAAGAACCTAGTGAGCATATCCATAGGTGGCGGAGGCGGTGGGTTGTTGTTGTTATTGTTGGCCAAACTCTGGGCAAGCAACTGGATCAACTGGCCTTGTCCCTCAAGTATCTGCCGCACATATTGTGGTGCATCATTGCCATTGCCATCATTGTCGCCTGCTCCTGCATTCCCGTCCCTAGGCTCACGTCTCGGCCGCATCTGGTGGGCAAGAATAGATAAGAAAATAGATAGAATAGGTCTAAAGGAATATAGATATTCTACACATATGCATATTATGATCAAGGTAATATATATGAGGCAACAAAACATCATAACAAATAACACAAACAAGCATAACAATAATCAAACATATCTATATATATAGTCGAATAATTCCAACAAGATCCTAATTTAACAAACAAGCAAGATAACAATCAAGCAAGCAACCTAGTATCGTCATGCCACAAAGTGGGCATAATCAGATACGCTAACACCTTAATAGCGCAAATAAAACAAGATAAGTGGTGGTCACAACACTAGTTCCTACTTAAGCTGGTCAAGATACTAGGGTGGTTGTCTAATGAAAGAGTAAGATGTAGACAAAGTGTATAGAATAAATTTAGACTCCTATGGCTTTTCTAATCCATTTTCTAGGGTCACGACCTACAGTCAACGCATTGCTCTGATGCCATCTGTAACGACCAAACCTCGAAGGATTTGAGTCTCTGTGCTTTACTGTGCTAGTCCCTGGATCGACTCGCTAGCACACACAGTATAGATGAAAACCAGATATAGCAAGTGCATCATTTATAATAACGTATGATCCAGAATTTATAAAATATAACAATCTGCATAGCACTTAGCTAGCTTTATACTAATAAACAGCGGAAAAGTAGCAGAATAATAACGTTGAGTCCCATCATAGCCCACTGGCGATGTTGAGTGAAGACTCGCGACCCTAACGGTACCTTACTCCTCGTCTGAATATCCTGCAACATGATACGTTGCAGCCATATAGGTCAATACTTTGAATGTATTGGCAAGTTACACAAGAAAAGATAATATAACAGACCTACATGTATATGCATAGTATAACAAAAGAAAGGCTGATGGTTATTTTGCAGAAAGCTGATTTTATCCTCATAGCTACCTACTAGTCAAGTTTTAATTTGTTTGCTACAATACTTATATATGGTTGAATTGGCATCTCCAACTCCAACCTATTACCATTATTAAGTTTCCCACCAAGTTTTATTAAGTGTGTCATCTGTCAAGATCATCCAACAACTGTAATGGCCTAGCTGCTCAAAATTGTCCATAACCGGGGACACGGCTAATCATGATTAGTTTATACACTCTGCAGAGGTTAGTACGCTGTACCCACTGGACCCAACCCGAAGATTGAGACGAAGTCTTTCAGAAGCAGTCACCTAGTCCCACAGGAGGCCCATCCCACCTATCATAGCTACATCAGCTGGCACATCCGGGTAATGTTTCCACGACTGATCAACTAAGCCAGAGCCCATATTGGCCAGTGGTCGCACAAGGAAGCTACTAGTCACTAAGTCTGTTTGATCTTTTTGAACCTGGGCGGCATCCACTTACATTCAGAGGGTAGATACCATGATGTTCTTGAAACCACCCAGCAATACCATATCCGCCCAGAGGTGAATTAAATCCTTAATTACTACTCAATTTATTTTGTAGTAATCCTCACATAAACTCAATGAATACAGGAACCAATCCCCGTCTACATAGCATAGCAAAACTACAAATACCACGATCTTCAATGACGAGGGGATATAGCTCAATAGCATAGCAATAATAATATTCCTATACATGCATAACTTTCATAGGGTGGTATAATACTACGTGCATAGAAAAATAATAGGTAAAGGATGATCAACATGTAACTTGCCTTGATTCTGGTTCCGAAAGTCACACTCCTGACAATAGTTTGCGTCGCACTCCGCACAATCTACACGTTGCAAACAATCACACCAATCAATCACCACAATCACATAACACCAAATAAAACCATCGGCAATAAAACAACTTGTTTAAAACCAAAGCATAAATAGCATGGCAGCAGGTATAAAATCATCTACATGCTGATACGATGACAACGCAAAAAGAATCAACTAAACCGGATGAAGGGTTTGCAAAATATGGCCTCCGGTAGGTTAAAATAATCTGTTTTAACAAAAAAAATTAATTTTTGTAAAACTGAAAACTACTGGTTCTAACATGTTCTACTAATCAATACGAGATCACAGGAAAAAGAATTTCCTGAATTGGAGTTACGAGTAAAAACATAAACGCGTTTCAAAATTATACCGAGAATCTGACAGAGCAAAAACAGATTAAAAACAGATTGAATTTCGTCCTGAAGCTGTTCATCAGGACTTGATGAATCCCTCGTGCGTGCGTTCTCACCACGAACAGCGGGGAAAAACGGAACCTTCTCGGTGTGGCTCCTCCGATGGTGCTCCGGCGGTGGTCGAACGGACTCCGGTGACGGCGGCTCCGCGAACTCCGACGAACACGGACGAACTCGGACGTGCGCGGCGTTGCTCCACGGTGCTCGAGGCTGCTGCGTGTGCGAGACGGTGGCGTTGTGCGAATCGGGAGCAGGGTCTCGGGCCCCTGGAGCCTTTTATGCACGCGGTAGTTGTCCAGGGTGATGCTGCCTTGGTTCCTAGGAGTATGCGTCCCTGGCGCGGTCTCTTGATCCGGCTCGGTGTGGGATACAAGTGCGGGGGTGGGCCTGGGGCGAGCTGCCACCTGGCGATGGGGCTGGGGCTCGGTTCCTGGGAGTATGGCTCGAGGCGCTAGGAGCAGGGGCTCGGTTGGGCGCTGGCCACCTGGATAGCTGGCTGGTGCATGGCTCGGTTGGCTCGTGGGATGGCCAGGGGCGCACGTGGTGCTGGCCGGGCTGGCTGGCTTAGCCAGCTGGCTAGGCCCATTTTTTTTTTCTAAAAGTAAAATATAAAAAAAATAAAAAGTATTAAAATATGATATATATATATATATATTTTAAATAAAAACAACTAGAGAAAATAATAACGATAAAATACGTATACAAAAATACATACGTATATATATTAAAACCAAACGCATATAGTAATATATATATATATACATATAGGTATATATATATTAAAATGCTAATATATACATACATATATAGATATAAAATAAATCCCCTATTAAATAATAAAGGAACCTAGTTCCACCTAATGCAAGCTTTTAAAAATAGTTTTAATGCAATAGACCACACAAAAGCATTTGAAAAAAAACTCAAATAAAATAATTTCGGGCATTATAAAAATTTGCGAAACCAAAACGATAACTCCAAATGACATTTTAAACATCATGAACTTTTTATTTCACACGGGAGAAGTCATATTATCTCCACTCAAATAAATTGCCCGAAGTTGCAAAATGAATAAAATTCTCAGAAGAGCAAATAATGCATAAAAGTATGAGATGCATATGAATGATCTATTAACATCCGAATTTAGGAAAATTGGGATGTTACAGGTAATGCCGGTAATGTTACGTGGCTTTATTCCTGAGGATGAATGGCTAGTACTGGCGGAGCTGAGCTATTTCTTCCCTGTTCTTTGTGCGAAAGAATTGTCGCCTCGCGTGGTAGAAGACATGGAGGAGTTTGCACCGGAGTTGTTGTGCAAGTTAGAGAAGATCTTTCCACCGGGCTTCTTTAATCCAATGCAGCATTCGATTTTACATCTACCGACCGAGGCAAGATTGGGTGGGCCCGTGCAAGATCGTTGGTGCTATGCAACTTAGAGGATGCAGAAGACCCTTCAAGCTAAATGTAAAAATAAGCGTAGAATTGAAGCATCGATGGCTGAGGCATTCATTACTCAGGAGGTGGCAAACTTTGTGACAGTACACTACGAAGCCAAAAATCATCATTTGCATAATCCAAATCCTCGGCACAATGATGCAGACCCTAAAGAAGGTGGGTCCAACCTCAGCCTATTCAAAGGGAAGCTCGCACTAGCTGGTGCTTCGAAACCAATAACGTTGGATGTCAAAGAATGGCGGAACATTTCGTTGTATATCTTCAACAACCTAACAGAAGTGCGGCCGTACATCGAGTGAGTTCTTGGCACATTTTCCCGTAACTTCTAATTCCTTTGAACTGCTCTTATTCCCGGATATTTCAAACAACCGTTACGTCGCCAAATTCTCGGATGGAGCGGTGATCGAAAATGATTCCGTCGAAGAGTATGAGCTTCATTCAAAGACAGGAGGCGGCTATCCCGGTTTCATCTCTTGGTTCAAACAAACGGTAATTATCAATAATGGACCATTTCATTTCTTGGTCTAACTTGCAGCTAATGCAACAATCATTTCGTATTAAACTGGTAGGGTAATTCATAGTCTATGGATGCCGAATTGAGACAAGTCGCTAATGGTTTTGACTATAAGGTCCGTTCATTTTAGAAATACAACATCAACGGGTATCTCTTTCGTACCTTTGGCAAAGAGCTATCTATGACCGACCGGAAATCTACAAATTGTGGTGTCTCTGCTATCGACGAAGGTGTTATCGAGTATTATGGAAGAGTTGAAGCAATTTATGAACTTCAATTCTATGGTGAAAACCCACCGAACGTCGTAGTCTTCAAATGTTATTGGTTCCAGCCGAAGGAGACTTGAAGGACTCATGAACATATAGGACTAGTCGAAATCAATCCAAATACCCATTTAGATGTTCCCGATGTCTATATTACGGCTCAACAAGCGACCCAAGTTTTCTATCTACCGTGGGCATGCCAAACAGATAATAATCTGGAAGGTTGGTATGTTGTTTATGAAGTGCCGCCACATGTCAGGCCACCTCTCCCAAATGAACAGGATTATGAACCTCACATTAACCCAGACACATATGATGGAGAATTCTTCCAAGAAACACGTCTTTCCAAGAAACGTTTCAAGAACCGCCGTGCTTCACCCAAGAACATGGAAGTAGACAGCGATAATGAATCCGACTCCACCCCTGAGCCGGAACCAGAAGACCTGGAACTCGTAGAGGTTACTGATGCGGATGACCTGTCAATGCTTCACCGATTACAGAAAGGCCTTTCACAACTTCACGCCGTTGAACCCGACGTGCACGTCATTCATGAAGACATGCGTGATAGTGATGATGATGATGCATTTATTGATGATGATTATTAGTTTGTAAGATTCACAACTTAAATTATATATATTTTAATCTTTATTATTCATGTACATATTATTATTCATGTCAGTTATTCAATTTTTTTATGTTGTACTAATTTGTTTTAATCTTTATCATGGCAGGTCACCAGGTGTTGAAAGATGGTGGGCGCTGGTCCAGATCGCTCAACGGGTTCTTCCCAAGCGCCCCACACGAGGGGTGGTACCTCCCTTCCACCCCTATCTCTCCGTACAGCCTTGGAAGACAATGTGTCGACACCACCCGTGGGTTCTTCTTCGTCGGCGGCATTGCCCACTGGGAGAGGTGCTGGTCAGGTAGGGAAGAAGGGGATGGGTACACGGAGAGGTGGTGGCCGCGGAAGATCTAGGAGGACTGTTGAGCCGTCCTCGCCACTACCACCAGCTCTTTCACCCGAGCATAGGACTACTATGCTCGACCCGTTTGCGGAGGAGGCTACGGGGACTCCGGTCCAGGAGCCTGGTGTTGACGAGCATTAGTCCCATGAGACTCCGGTCCAGGATTAGCCTCGGGTCGAGGTGCATTCGGCCCAGGCCGGCTACTCGCGAGGAGAGGCCGGTGATTAAACCTGAAGGAGATAGGTAAGTACATTTACTCTTTTTTTAGATTTTGCCTTCAAGTTTGTTCAAATATCTAATGCGTTGACCTTATCATACTGCAGGGGATGGGCACACCCTCGTGGAGTCCGCAAGCCGAACTCCGTCCTTGGTGTGCTTTGCCGGACAAATTTCTCGGGGTTTGTCACATTGCCTGGTGAGGGTCAGGTTCCTACACTAGGATTTTCCTGGGAGCACTACCAGGCTGCGCAGGCCCCGCCTGAGGAGATTATAGATGGTGTCTTGTGCCACACGAGAGCTGAGATGGTGATCAAGAGCTTTTAGGTAAATTATCCTTTTACACAATCTAAAATTAACAATATAGCTAATTATTGTACTAATCGGTGTTTTCACGTTTGATTGCAGACCTTCTATAGGTGTGAGGATGGATATGAGGAGGAGGTGGCCAAGGTTCTCGAGGCCGGGTGTAGGCGGTTACTGCAGAACTTACGCCACGAGGCTCGGCCGCGGGCTATTCAAGACTACTACGCCCCGCGTGGTATTAAGAAGCAGAAGAAGGATTGCCACGCAAAGTTTCTGAAGAAGGAGCAATACATGAAGGTAATTTCCTATTCTTAAGTCCTTCTACGTAGTTTTCTTGATTTCATTCATAGGCGTAGCGCTCAAAATTCTTTCTAATAACTTACAGGTGCCCCCGAGATGGTGTGCGGATAAGATGGATTGTTGGGTGGCGTTGGTTGATGAGTGGTGCACAGGCAACTAGCGAGCCGTCCATGACAATGCGAAGGATTGGCGTAGCCAAATGGTTGGTGTGCCACACCATCAAGGCATCACCAACTTACTTCAGTTCGGACGAAACTGGGTATGTGATTTGCTACATGATTCATGCAATTCATTCTTCATGCTAATATTTTGTTCCTCTCTTTTAGGCGCATCACAATAAGACGGAGATGCCACACTTGTACGACCTTTATGGCATGGCCCATACTGCCTCGTACAAGAAGGGGAAGGCATTCTCTGAGTCTGTCCTGGATGATCCAAATAACTTCACCAACATATCATCCCACCACAAGCTCGTGACATACAGGGACACGGGGAAGGCTACGGAAGGGGATGACTTTAACACGAGACAGGAACCTTTGGATCCAGAGCTGGTGATGATATCTGGTGGCGGGAGGCCCCATGGCTCAATAGCCATTGGAGATAGGATAATACGTTGTCCACTCACTCTCCTGGAGATCAAGGCGCCAGTCGAGCAGCTGTCCTGAGATAACGCGTCGTCCACGGCCAGTCGATCTTGCCATTATAAGCTCCAAAAAGACATTATAAGCTCAAAATGGCATAAGAACCTTGGTTAGCTCATTAATATTATATACTTAGCTTGTTTTCCTCTAAAATGGGATAATTAGCCCATTTAGCTCCAAAAAGACATAGTTAGCTAATTTAGCTCCAAGAAGAGGAGAAGAGGAGAAATGAAAAGGAAGAACAAAAAGAAGAAGAGAAGGAGAAGGAGAAGAAGGAGGAGGAGAAGAAGAAGAGAAGAAGGAGGAGGAGGAGGAGGAGAAGGAAGAGAAGGCCAAGGACCTTCTAGTCCTTCTCCTCCTCCTACTTCTTTATTTCTTCTTCTTCTTCTCCTCCTCCTCTTTCTTCTCCTCTTTCATATTCTCCTTGCCTTAATTTCCCCAACAATTACATAATTATCCCATTTAACTCCAAAAAGTCATTATAAGCTCAAAATGGCATAAGAACCTTGGTTAGCTCATTAATATTATATACTTAGCTTGTTTTCCTCTATAATGACATAATTAGCCCATTTAGCTCCAAAAAGACATAGTTAGCTAATTTAGCTCCAAGAAGAGGAGAAGAGGAGAAATGAAAAGGAAGAACAAAAAGAAGAAGAGAAGGAGAAGGAGAAGAAGGAGGAGGAGAAGAAGAAGAGAAGAAGGAGAAGGAGGAGGAGGAGGAGGAGGAGAAGGAAGAGAAGGCCAAGGACCTTCTAGTCCTTCTCCTCCTCCTCCTCCTTCTCCTCCTTCTTCTTTATTTCTTCTTCTTCTTCTCCTCCTCCTCTTTATTCTCCTCTTTCATATTCTCCTTGCCTTAATTTCCTCAACAATGACATAATTAGCCCATTTAGCTCCAAAAAGACAATATAAGCTCAAAATGGCATAAGAACCTTGGTTAGCTCATTAATATTATATACTTAGCTTGTTTTCCTCTATAATGACATAATTAGCCCATTTAGCTCCAAAAAGACATAGTTAGCTAATTTAGATCCAAGAAGAGGAGAAGAGGACAAATGAAAAGGAAGAACAAAAATAAGAAGAGAAAGAGAAGATAAGGAGAAGGAGAAGAAGGAGGAGGAGAAGAAGAAGAGAAGAAGGAGAAGGAGGAGAAGGAGCCCTCCTTATTCTCCTTCTTCTTCCCTCCTTCTTCTCCTCTTCTTCTCCTTCTTCTTCTTCTATTCTCCTCCTCCTTCTCCTTCTCCTTTGTAACGACCAAGATGCGGTCCTTTCCGATCTGGGGGTCGAGGCCCCCGAATAGGAAAGAAGCGCATCTAAGCGTTTCGCAAGCAAGTAACATAGCACAAATAATAATAAAAGTAGACAATTCGGGATTCAACTGTCTTCTTATTAATAACTCAGAGTACAACACAAATACAAACAAGGTAGTTCCGCTACGGACTACAAAACATGGAAAATGCTATGCTACCCTGCTGCAGGCCCACGATCACGACCACGCCTCAGTCCTCGGGATAGTTCACGTAGAGGCCGTCTGTCTCCTCGTCGTACTGCCACGCCAGCTGGGTGACGTAGGGATCATCTGTCTCTGGGGTACCTGTAACTGCTGGGAGTTTTAGAGGAATCCGTGAGCCACGAGGACTCAATAATCTAAGACCTTGGTGCCAGAACTAGTCATGTTATTGGGTAAGGTAAGGATGAAGTGTATCAGGCTGCAGCAACCTATGCTTGATTAAGTGGCTAACTTACACTAAATAGAAGTGAAGGTGGACTACGCTAGCGGTCGGGATTACTTGATCACTAAGTGATCTTGAACACCTACCTACGACATTCATAACCCCACCGTGTTGCTGATCGAAGAGAGATCTTCGAAGGGACAGTCACGGTTACGCACACAGTATGCAATTTTATTAGCTTATGTTTAAGTTTTTCTAATACCAGATGTTAACAAAATATTCCAAGTTGCCACATAACCGCGGGCACGGCTTTCCGAAAGATTAAACCCTCCAGGGGTGCTCCAACTAGTCCATCACAAACGAACACAGGCCGCAAAGGCATTCTCTATCATGAATCTCGTGATCTCGTCGGATTCCTTAGAGGAAAACCTCAACTTTGGGGGAACCCAAAGCTTCACTGGGATTCCTATACGCAAGATATACCGCTAAGGTAAGACAAGGCTAGCAGGACCTCCCAACGTGTCGATGACCCCGATAAGAGCCGCGTATCTCAGAATCAGGACACGCTGGATGGAACTAGCTACAGGTACCAAACCTCAAGTTTCCTTGTGGTGGCCCGGCAGGCAGACCAGTTTGGACCAACACTCATGAGGAGCACTGGCCCGAGTTGATGATTAAAAATCCTCGGGGTAGCTACTCCCTATGCAGATTATTATTAAGTTATTAGCAAATTAACACCAATGTTGGGTCCTGCCGGACAAGCCTTAGCACTACGCGATTTATCAAGGGGGTCCCCATAACAACCCCGAACGTGTTAGGAGCGATCATTATGGAATCAAACACCGGTAACCGGTAACTAAGGCGGCAATAACGGGACAAAGCACCCGACAAAAGGCTAGGGCCTCCTGTCATTTACCAAGTATATATAGGTGCATTAATTAAATAATGATATCAAGGCTCATGTTATTACATGAGTCAAAGCACCTGCATCTAGCAACGCTAACATTAGTAGCTGAGCAAGCCTACTTAGCCATGAAAGTTTGCTAGGAAGGAGAACGGTGTTGGGGCTCATGGCATATGAAGAGGCAATTTAATTTCAGTGGTAGCTAGCGAGCAATAAGACATGGAAACGACAACTAGCATAACAAGTCTAGAGATGGAATCAAGGTCATATCATCTTGCCTGTGATATCCTCAGCTTGGAATGGTTATGGATCGTCCTGCACGTACTCTCCTGACTCCACGTATTCGTTCTCCGATCCCGGTGCTACCCAACATAAGAATAACAGACAATGAACATTAGCACCACAAGATGCAACAATCCCATGATGCATGAGATGAAATTTGAGCATGCACCACTATTTCTATCCCTAGCACAAGCAAAACAAACTACTGCAAGTTCCTGGACAGAACTGTATACTAAGCTATTTTGACATGCATGAGAATGACATGAACAGATGCGGCTCGTGAATACGATGCAAAACCATCTAAAGAACATTGCAAACGGAGCTACGGATCAACGGGAATCAACGGAACAAGATATGAAGCTCTACGTGGAAGATTCAACACCGCACTCACAATTGGCACAAATCTGGTATTCCCAGGTTGCCAAGACATGTAACAACCCAACATGAATGGATTGGAGCAATAAAGAACACCACAACAACAATTAAGCACACACTTTGATCAAAATGACAAAACTACATAATCTGCCATAAAATGCATCTTAGCTATTTGGGAGCTGCATGCAACATAGCTACAGGTCTTCAAACATGACTATTTATATATGTGCCTGTAGCCAACCAAGAACACTACAAGCACCAGCAAGAATCACAGCAAAAGGAATTAAACTCTAGAAGATACAAGGCCCCAAACTTTCCCAAAACCATCAGATCTCAGGGACTTAGTGAAAATTCCTGCACCTGAGTTTCTGTCTCTGTTCTGAAGCTTTTTGACAGCAATCAAAACACAATCTACTCGACTCCAAATGATTTGGAATTTGACAGGGAGCTACACAAACTTACCAGGTTCAAAATCCTAGCACTGAACTAAGGCTAGTTCTCAACAGAATGACCAGCACACCCTCATCTATAGGAGAAGAAAATGTTTCCAGCATCCCAGACTTGGTGAAATTCCAGAGTTCACTAATCTGTAATTTTTCAGCCACATGCCCACTTTGTCTAGGCATAGTTTTCACACACATTACACCAAGTGATAATTCACACCACTATAGTGTAGAGCAAAACCCCCACTACTATCACACAAAAACTCATGCCCTTGGGCTCCACCTATTCCAAGGAATCAAGGATCAAACTTTCAACAAAACTGAATATGCACTCCATAAAGTACCCTTCTAAGATAACAACTACAAAGGTTGAGTTCATGTGCACAATGACAAAGTGACATGGGGGTTTGAACCCCATGTTTGTGTCATGCACATCAACAACACCAATACTTATCACAAGCCAACCCCACACACAACAAGCTCTCTCTCATATTAAACATGAGGAGGTGCACAACTTGCAAAGGTGGGAAGGTCCACACTCACACATAAGCTCATCTTGCTCAAGATCAATTCACATACGTACACATGCTAATCATAGCTTGCATCACATGGCCACCATACCCACATCATAACCCCCATAAGATGCACTTACATATGAAACTCTAGTCATCACACGCACTTCACAAACACTTGAACCAAAGTATAACATGAAGATAGAATCTACTAAACAAGTAAACTTGGAAGCAACACATACATGCACTCCACTATGCTTGCAAGAACAAGATTATACTAGCACATGAATCTACTTATGCACCATCTCATGGTGCCATTCACTCACAAGGTGCACACACAACATGATACTTGCACACACCTACACATCACCATGTGCACACATACTCACATTTCTAATGCATTGCAGGAAGGAAACATAATTGCACTCCTTGTAATGCCCATTATTTAGGCGCAAGAAGTAGCAAAGAATAGCAAGGAAAACAAAAATAAGAAAGAAGGAAGAAAATAGCAAAAGGGGGCTGGAAGGGATTCGAACCCTGTACCCCCTAGTGCACCACACTGCATTCTACCACTCTTCTGCTGGCACTGTTTTGACACAGAGAGAGGAACAAAGCAGGTTAACCCCTCCCAGCTGCTGGTACTGCTATCAACCAGAGAAAAGAAAACCCAAAAAGGAAGAAGGTGCACCACTTGGGACTCGATCCCTACACCTCTCGGTAAATCACGGGGCTCTCTACCACTGCGCTACGAATGACTACTGACAGAGGAGGGTCGCGATCAAGGTAACTACTGCTGCAGACAGTCGCGACCACGATAGCTGACACGCGCCAGCGACAGAGAGATGGCCGGAGCTGAACCTACTGCTGTTGCACGCCTGCTACTACCCGACGGCTACGCGGGGAGGGAGCCCTGCTACCCTGCAATGCCAAAACCACCACGACATGCTACTCAATCTGCTGCCGCTGCAGCTCGCCTGCTACCGGAGGCCTACCACGATCTGCAACTACTCGACCTGCTGTTGCTGCTGCTCGGCAGAGACTCGCGACAGGGAAGAACGCCGGCGTTCTCTGCTGAGCAACTACTACCACGCTACAAAGGAGGGAAAACCTCAGGCTTCGAGGGGGGGGGGTAACCCTACTGCTACTCAACACACACGCACATGCAAAGCTTCAGACTGCACGTACACCTGCTGCTACCGCACGGCAGGGACTTCCTGCAACCGGCTCGTCGGACCCTACGAGGGAGAAGGGAGGAGAGGGCCGGCTCACCTCAGGGGAAGAAGGAGGAGCCGCTCGGTGGAGGAGGCCGGCCGGAGAGGAGGGATGCGCGCGGGAGAAGGCCCTGCTGCCCGCTGATGTCGACGGAGGTAGACGGGGTAGATCACCGGAGCCGGCTCCTTGACGTGCTCCTGGCCGACGTGGTAGACGACCCTCGACCTCACCGAGGACGAAAATGGGTCGCGGGCACCGTCCCCGTGCCCCTGGACATGGCCACCGGCGCTGCTCAACAGAGTAGACGTGGTAGACGCGGCGGCCGAACTCTCTCTCTCTGCTCCTACCCTACAGAGAGCTTACCAGGGAGAGGGAAGAGAAAAGGAGGGAGGTGGCGGCGCTGGGGAGAAGGAGAGGGAACCCTAGGGGAGGAGGAAGGTTCCCTCCACCTTATATCACCTCGGGGGAGACGCTGGAGCCACATGATCAAGGGGAGGCGATCGGGAGGTGGAGCTGCGTTCGTACAGAGGTGACGTCGCCAGGAGGAAGACGATCGTCTCCTGGGCTGCATGCTGCGCGAAGGGGTATGGGCCTGGGAGGAGATACTAGGCCTCTCTGGGTGGGAGGGAGCCCACCAGAGAAGGAAAAACGAGAAAACAGCCCTGGAGATATTTCTAATTAGGTAAAAAAACAGAGAAGAAAAGAAACCCTCAGGACTACTGTTGATAATAAAAATCAAAACAAAAATGTCCCTGGGCCTAAAAATACCTAAGCTTTTAAAATAAAATGCAAAAGGAATTTTATGGGGAATTGAAATAAATACAAAACAGCAATTAATTATACTGTTTTGTGATTTATATTCACCCTCAAGACCAAAATAAAACTCCACATCATCACATCATCATCCCCACAATAACCTCTAAACACAAGACATTTTAAAGTTGCTGTTGGGAAGATGGAATTTTGAACAAGAGATAAAAGGAAAGGGAAATGGTTTGAAATTTGCAATGAGCTTTGAAAATCCCAAGCAACCACTCCTACACTCCACACACCATCATCACATGGCATCAACACATGAAATCACAAGGTAGCTAACCACAAGATCACCACCTATATTTATTACTAACACCACAAGAAACCATAGTGCAACAACTCAAGGTAAGGGCATGCAATGATATGCTATGCATGCATGCATGAGAAGGAAATAGAAGGAACACACATGAAATCATGGTATCAACTTTAACATCATAACCTCTGACAAGGTGGTCCCACATGAAGTAGGTCCAAAAAGGGTAGGATCTACACTTGGGGCATTACAAACTCTCCCACACTACAAAGAAGACCTCGACCTCGAGATCTAAGACTGAAAGAAATCGGGAAATTCGGAACGGAGGTGATCCTCGCGTTCCCACGTAGCCTCTTTATCGGAATGGTGTGACCACTGCACTTTGAGAAACTTGACAGTCTTGTTACGGGTCTTGCGCTCAGTTGCCTCGAGAACCGCAACTGGATGCTCACGATAAGAAAGGTCAGGCTGGAGGTCGTTATCTTGAAGATGCACAGTGCGCTCGGGGGTCTTGAAACACCTTCGGAGCTAAGAAACATGGAACACATCATGGACATTTGCAAAGGTTGACGGAAGCTCGAGCTGGTATGCAAGGTCGCCCCTCTTGCCAACCACTCTGAACGGACCAACGAAACGAGGCGCAAGCTTGCCTTTGATGCCAAAGCGATGCATACCCTTCATAGGAGACACCTTCATATAGACAAAATCATCAAGCTCATATGACATGTCATGGTGCTTGCTATCGTAATAGCTCTTCTGCCGGGACTGCGCTGCTCTGAGGTTGTCACGAATGATCCGACACATCTCCTCAGCTTCTTCTATCATATCATTGCCAAGGATCTAACGCTCGCCTGTCTGGGACCAGTTGAGCGGAGTACGACACTTCCTGCCATAGAGAATTTCAAACGGAGCCTTGCCAGAACTAGCTTGATAACTGTTGTTATACGAGAACTCCGCGAATGGCAGACAATCCTCCCACTTCATGCGAAAAGAGATAACACAGGCTCTCAGCATATCCTCAAGAACTTGATTCACTCTCTCCACTTGACCACTAGTCTGAGGATGGAACGCTGTGCTGAAGCGGATCTTCGTTCGCATAGCAGACTGAAAGGAGTCCCAGAACTTGGAAGTGGAGATACTTCCGCGATCTGACGAGATCATCATAGGTACGCCGTGCAAAGAGACAATCCTGGAGGTGTCCAATTCTGCCTGCTGAGCTGCTGAAATGGACTCCTTGACTCGAAGGAAATGCGCTACTTTACTCAATTTGTCGATGACGACGAAGATAACATCATTGCCCTTCTTGGACTTCGGAAACCCGGTGACGAAATCCATCTCAATGTGATCAAACTTCCACTCGGGAATCGGCAAAGGCTGCAAGAGGCCCGCTGGTCTTTGATGTTCTGCTTTCACCCTTCGACATACATCACACTTGTTTACGAATTGTGCAATTTCACGTTTCATCCGAGTCCACCAGAAAGTCTGCTTCAAGTCATGGTACATTTTGGAACTTCCAGGATGAATAGAGAGCAGAGAGTTATGAGCTTCTTCCATGATCACCTTCCTGAGATCACCTTTCGGGACGACAAGGCGGTCCTTGAAAAACAAAGTGTCCCTGGCATCAACAGTGAAACACTTATACTTGGGGAGACTCTTTCCCACGCCAATCTTGACCTTCTTCACCATAGCGTCAAGTAGCTGAGCTGCTCTGACATGATCTTCCAAGGTAGGAGAGATCTGAAGGTTCGCAAGAGAACCCTGAGGAACCAGCTGAAGATTGAGCTTCCTGAAAGACTCAGAAAGACCCGGCTGGAGAGGTTGCAGAATCAGACTGTTGCAATATGCCTTGCTGCTCAATGCATCTGCCACAACATTTGCCTTGCCTGGCGTGTACTCAACACTCGGATTAAAATCCTGGAGCATTTCCACCCAACGTGTTTGCCGAAGATTCAAGTTAGGCTGAGTGAAGATGTACTTGAGGCTCTTGTGATCGGTGAAAACTTCAACCTTACGTTCCAACAAGAGATGTCTCCAAGTCATCAAGGCGTGCACAACAGCTGCTAGCTCGAGATCGTGCACATGATAGTTCTTCTCCGCAGACTTCAGCTGCCTGGAGGTATAAGAAACCACCTTCCTATCTTGCATCAAGACTGCACCGAAACCCTGGAGAGAAGCATCGCAAAAGACCTGGTACGGCTTGGAATCATCCGTAGGAGCCAATACTGGAGTGGACATAAGCTTCTCTTTGAGTGTATCGAAAGCCAGTTGACACTCTGGAGACCAAACATACTTGACACCCTTCTGAAGAAGACTAGAGAGCGGCTTGGCAATTTTGGAGAAGTTCTCAACGAATCTTCTGCAATATCCGGCAAGACCGAGAAAGCTTCGAAGCTGCTTCACATTTTGCGGAGGTTCCCATTCAACAATGGCTTGAACCTTGGACGGGTCAACCTTAATGCCCTCGGCAGAGATAATATGCCCAAGATAAACCACTTCTTTCAGCCAGAACTCGCACTTGGAAAACTTGGCATACAGCTTGTATTCTCTCAGTTTATCAAGCACCAACCTGAGATGTTTCTCATGTTCTTCCTCATCCTCAGAAAAGACCAGATTGTCGTCAAGATAGAGCAAGAAAAATTCATTCTTAAATGGTGAGAAAATATAGTTCATCAAACGGCAAAAGTCGGAGGAGCATTAGCCAGACCAAAAGACATGACCGTATACTCATACGAGCCAAAACTGGTCCTGAATGCCGTCTTCGGAATGTCTTCCTCGGGAATGCGAATCTGATGATAGCCCATTCTGAGATCAATCTTGGAGAATACTTTAGCACCTTTCAGCTGTTCGAACAACTCATTTATGTTCGGAAGTGGGTATTTATTCTTGATTGTCTTCTTGTTCAATGGACGGTAATCGACACACAGCCGGTCCGAACCATCCTTCTTCTTGACAAACAGAACACCACATCCCCACGGAGACGAGCTTGGTCTGATCAAACCCAAACGCTCCTGCTCATCGAGTTGCTTCTTGAGTTCCTTCAACTCCTCTGGACCCAGCTTGTACGGCCGTTTGCACACTGGCTCTGTGTCTGGCTCAAGCTCAATGACGAACTCTACTTCGCGGGCGGAGGCATGCCTGGCAGCTCTTTAGGAAACACGTCTTGATATTCGCAGACTACCGGAACTTGCTCAATGGGAGTGATCTCACCCTTTTCATTCAAGGAGAACAAGCGGATTGTGTCATCGCGCGCCGCGAATATAATCACATCCTCCGAAGAGTGGGTAAGTTTCACTTCTTTAGCTTCACAATCAATTGATGCCGTGTTCATGGCCAACTAGTCCATGCCAAAGATCAAATCAATGTCGGACTTGCCCAAGACAATAGGAGACGCCAGAAAAGCATAATTGCCCATCTTGACAGAAACATCTGGGACGAACAACTGAGAGCTCATCCGCATACCCGGAGACACAACTTGCAATGATTTGGGAAGGAACTCGGTCGCAAAATTATTACCAAACGCAAAGGGGTATGACATGAAGGAATGCGAAGCACCAGAATCAAACAAGACTTTAGCAGGAATATCATTGACGGGGAGGTTACCCATGATCACATCTGATGAATTTTCTGCCTCAGCTGCATTCACCATGTTGAATCGAGCTGATCTGGGGTTGAACTTGACAAGAGCATTGCTTGGAGGCTTGCCTGGAGGAGTAGGCGGCAGACGGAGCTGAGAAGTGCATTTGTTGACATAGTGACCCTTCTGCCCACATTTGTGACAAATGACATCTCCTGGCTGCCTGAACTGAATCTGAGGAGGCCCTTGCTTCTGATGCTGGTACTGCTGGAAGCCAGGGTTGTGTGGGTGGGAAGAACCACGTCCACCTGAGTGCTTAGGCTACTGCGAGTGCCGAGGAGGAGGAGGAGAAACCCAAAACCTCTCTTGCTTCTGAACCACCTGAGTCGAGGAAGAGCTGGAATCTCTGAAGCGCTTCTTGGAGTTCTCCACCCTGAGCAAGGCTGCCTCTGCTCGGAGAGCTAAGTTGTAGAATTTGTCAAACTCCTCAGGATCGTGCAAGGCAAGTGCTAACTGCAAATCCTCCTTTAAGCCACCCCTGAACTGGTAGATCTTGCTCTTCTGATCCGGGACATCCTGCAACGCGTAACGGGCCAGCTCGTGGAACTAAACATTGTACTTGTACACAGAATTGCTGCCTTGCTTCAAGCGCTTGAACTTCTCACGCATCTCCTCAACAAAGATGGAAGAGATGTAGTGGGACCTGAAGTCACGACAAAACTCGTCCCAAGACATCACCCTGCCACCTCTGTAGTCCTTAAGCTGCTGCCACCAAATAGAAGCCTGCCCCTTCAACTGAAACGTTGCAAACTTTACATAGTCCTCCGGACGCACATTGCTACACTCGAAATGCTTGTTCATATCACGGATCCAATCTTCCGCATCAAACGGCTGGTCGCAAGAAGTGAACGTCTTAGGCTGGTTTGACAGGAACTGACTCAGACTGGCGAAGTGATTGCCACCCTGCTGGAAATTGCCGTGCTGATGATTGGCTCTCTCCTGGATCAACTGCAACAGCATCTGAGTGTTTGCATTAGTAGCTGCCATCATCGCCTTCCAGGCCTCTGCAGGAGGAGGCGGCGGCGGAGGAGGAGGAGGAGGTGGAGGCGGCATATCCTCTCGCGCTGGGGTCTGACGAGTCGGTGGAGCCATCCTGAAGACGGACAACATATTAGCCCACAGAATAATTGAAGATATTGCTGAATCAAAAGACAAGATATCTGAATAGAATTTAGCATTGCACTCGAACAACATAGCAAGAGTGCATCCTCAAAGTAACAAACAACAAAATTCCGATAAGGACCACTGTAACCAAGTGTGAGCTAGAGCTGCTCGGAACAAACATATGATCGAGATTTCCCAAACCTCAATCAAGCGTCTGTAGGAAGATAGTCCTATAAGATACCACTAGATATCCCACCTAGTTCAACAAAACAAAGGGTGCGGCTTGCAATTAGCCAGAACAAACTCATGAGAAAGATTTCGTCCGATATTTTCATGGACAGGATCGCACGGGCTCGATTTTACAGTAGCCATCAAGTGCAAGACAGTGCACCCGACATACACAGCGTCCCCGAGTCGTAGCAAGCTACAAGGACTCTTTAAGACACAATGTGTACCGCTGTAAGTCGACCGTGAACAAACGAATCCACTAGATGTCGAACCCCAACCTAACATCAAGCATTTGTTGGAAGATTGTCCTATAAGTAACTACTTGAATTCCCACCTATGAATTCAAGAAATAACTGGTCATGCAATCAGGTACACGGATACAAGGAGTATTTCACACAACTCCTAAACTAACCCGTCACCTGTATCACATCCTTCAACACACAACCAGCATCTCGGACCTTCATCTACAACAGATCCTCGTGATCACAACGATACAAAGTGTGGTAATACCCCCGAACAATCTACACTAGTACTCGGGACATCGGGGTTATCTCACCACTACCCGTATTGAAGCAATAACGAACACCCTCCGTTCTTAGATACTCAAAAATCTGAATGATGGCGATGTGCGCGATAATCCCTGGAGCTCAACTCCCCTGATACTTAGAGCAGATAGGAGGCACCAGGACATGATTCCGTCACATCGAAATCATATAGATTTCACAAATACCCGCGTGATCCTAAAAAAAATTTGAGCGAGAAAAGGAGTAGAGTTAAAGATATCCTAAGACAGGTACCTCACCAGAGCATAGAAGAGGAGAAAAAAGAATCCTACTCTCCGATATAACTAAGACTCAAAACATTTTCTAGACTCGACTCGGCCAAATACGATCACACAAAGGCTCCTATGGTCGTAAGGCTCTGATTACCAACTTGTAACGACCAAGATGCGGTCCTTTCCGATCTGGGGGTCGAGGCCCCCGAATAGGAAAGAAGCGCATCTAAGCGTTTCGCAAGCAAGTAACATAGCACAAATAATAATAAAAGTAGACAATTCGGGATTCAACTGTCTTCTTATTAATAACTCAGAGTACAACACAAATACAAACAAGGTAGTTCCGCTACGGACTACAAAACATGGAAAATGTTATGCTACCCTTCTGCACGCCCACGATCACGACCACGCCTCAGTCCTCGGGATAGTTCATGTAGAGGAGGTCTGTCTCCTCGTCGTACTGCCACGCCAGCTGGGTGACGTCGGGATCATCTGTCTCTGGGGTACCTGTACCTGCTGGGAGTTTCGAAGGAATCCGTGAGCCACGGGGACTCAGCAATCTAAGACCTTGGTGCCAGAACTAGTCATGTTATTGGGTAAGGTAAGGATGAAGTGTATCAGGCTGCAGAAACCTATGCTTGATTAAGTGGCTAACTTACACTAAATAGAAGTGAAGGTGGACTACGCTAGCGGTCGGGATTACTTGATCACTAAGTGATCCTGAACACCTACCTACGGCATTCATAACCCCACCGTGTTCCTGATTGAAGAGAGATCTTCGAAGGGACAGTCACGGTTACGCACACAGTTGGCAATTTTATTAGCTTATGTTTAAGTTTTTCTAATACCGGATGTTAACAAAATATTCCAAGTTGCCACATAACCGCGGGCACGGCTTTCCGAAAGATTAAACCGTGCAGGGCTGCTCCAACTAGTCCATCACAAATGAATATAGGCCGCAAAGGCATCCTCTATCACGAATCTCGTGATCTCGTCGGATTCCTTAGAGGAAAACCTCAACTCTGGGGGAACCCAAAGCTTCACTGGGATTCCTATACGCAAGATATACCGCTAAGGTAAGACAAGGCTAGCAGGACCTCCCGACGTGTCGACGACCCCGATAAGAGCCGCGTATCTCAGTCTCAGGACACGCCGGATGGAACTAGCTACAGGTACCAAACCTCAAGTTTCCTTGTGGTGGCCCCGCAGGCAGACCAGTTTGGACCAACACTCATGAGGAGCACTGGCCCGGGTTGTTGATTAAAGATCCTCGGGGTAGCTACTCGCAATGCAGATTATTATTAAGTTATTAGCAAATTAACACCAATGTTGGGTCCTGCCGGACAAGCCTTAGCACTACACGATTTATCAAGGGGGTCCCCATAACAACCCCGAACGTGTTAGGAGCGATCATTATGGAATCAAACACCGGTAACCGGTAACTAAGGCGGCAATAACGGGACAAAGCACCCAGCAAAAGGCTAGGCCTCCCGTCATTTACCAAGTATATATAGGTGCGTTGATTAAATAACAGAATTTAGAATAATGATATCAAGGCTCATGTTATTACATGAGTCAAAGCACCTGCATCTAGCAACGCTAACATTAGTAGCTGAGCAAGCCTACCTAGCCATGCAAGTTTGTTAGGAAGGAGAACGGTGTTGGGGCTCATGGCATATGAAGAGGCAATTTAATTTCAGTGGTAGGCAGCGAGCAATAAGACATGGAAACGAAAACTAGCATAACAAGTCTAGAGATGGAATCAAGGTCATATCATATTGCCTGTGATATCCTCAGCTTGGAATGTTTCTGGATCGTCCTGCACGTACTCTCCTGACTCCACATATTCGTTCTCCGATCCCGGTGCTACCCAACATAACAATAACAGCCAATGAACAGCAGCACCACAAGATGCAACAATCACATGATGCATGAGATGAAATTTGAGCATGCACCACTATTTCTATCCCTAGCACAAGCAAAACAAACTACTGCAAGTTCCTGGACAGAACTGTATACTAAGCTATTTTGACATGCATGAGAATGACATGAACAGATGCGGCTCGTGAATACGATGCAAAACGATCTCAAGGACTTAGTGAAAATTCCTGCACCTGAGTTTCTGTCTCTGTTCTGAAGCTTTTTGACAGCAATCAAAACACAATCTACTCGACTCCAAATGATTTGGAATTTGACAGGGAGCTACACAAACTTACCGGGTTCAAAATCCTAGCACTGAACTAAGGCTAGTTCTGAACAGAATGACCAGCAAATCCTCATCTATAGGAGAAGAAAATGTTTCCAGCATCCCAGACTTGGTGAAATTCCAGAGTTCACTAATCTGTAATTTTTCAGCCACATGCCCACTTTGTCTAGGCATAGTTTGCACACACATTACACCAAGTGATAATTCACACCACTATAGTGTAGAGCAAAACCCCCACTACTATCACACAAAAACTCATGCCCATGGGCTCCACCTATTCCATGGAATCATGGATCAAACTTTCAACGAAACTGAATATGCACTCCATAAAGTATCCTTCTAAGATAACAACTACAAAGGTTGAGTTCATGTGCACAATGACAAAGTGACATGGGGGTTTGAACCCCATGTTTGTGTCATGCACATCAACAACACCAATACTTATCACAAGCCAACCCCACACACAACATGCTCTCTCTCATATTAAACATGAGGACGTGCACAACTTGCAAAGTTGGGAAGGTCCACACTCACACATAAGCTCATCTTGCTCAAGATCAATTCACATACCTACACATGCTAATCATAGCTTGCATCACATGGCCACCATACCCACATCATAACCCCCATAAGATGCACTTACATATGAAACTCTAGTCATCACACACACTTCACAAACACTTGAACCAAAGTATAACATGAAGGTAAAATCTACTAAACATGTAAACTTGGAAACAACACATACATGCACTCCACTATGCTTGCAAGCACAAGATTATACGAGCACATGAATCTACTTATGCATCATCTCATGGTGCCATTCACTCACAAGGTGCACACACAACATGATATTTGCACACACCTACACATCACCATGTGCACACATACTCACATTTCTAATGCATTGCAGGAAGGAAACATAATTGCACTCCTTGTAATGCCCATTATTTAGGCGCAAGAAGTAGCAAAGAATAGCAAGGAAAACAAAAATAAGAAAGAAGGAAGAAAATAGAAAAAGGGGGCTGGAAGGGATTCGAACCCTATACCCCCTAGTGCACCACACTGCATTCTACCACTCTTCTGCTGGCATTGTTTTGACAGAGAGAGAGGAACAGAGCAGGTTAACCCCTCCCTGCTGCTGCTACTGCTATCAACCAGAGAAAAGAAAACCCAAAAAGGAAGGAGGTGCACCACTTGGGACTCGATCCCTGCACCTCTCGGTAAATCACGGGGCTCTCTACCACTACGCTACGAATGGCTACTGACAGAGGAGGGTCGCGATCAAGGTAACTACTACTGCAGACAGTCGCGACCACGGTAGCTGACAGGCGCCAGCGACAGAGAGATGGCCGAAGCTGAACCTGCTGCTGTTGCACGCCTGCTACAACCCGACGGCTACGCGGGGTGGGAGCCCTGCTACCCTGCAACGCCGAAACCACCATTACATGCTACTCGATCTGCTGCCGCTTCAGCTCGCCTGCTACCGGAGGCCTACCACGATCTGCAACTACTCGACCTGCTGTTGCTGCTGCTCGGCAGAGACTCGCGACAGGGAAGAACGCCGGCGTTCTCTGCTGAGCAACTACTACCACGCTACAAAGGAGGGAAAACCTCAGGCTTCGAGGGGGGTAACCCTACTGCTACTCAACACACACGCACATGCAAAGCTTCAGACTACACGTACACCTGCTACTACCGCACGGCAGGGACTTCCTGCACCTACGAGGGAGAAGGGAGGAGAGGGACGGCTCACCTTGGGGGAAGAAGGAGGAGCCGCTCGGTGGAGGAGGCCGCCCGGAGAGGAGGGAGGCGCGCGAGAGAAGGCCCTGCTGCCGGCTGATGTCGACGGAGGTCGACGGGGTAGATCACCGGAGCCGGCTCCTTGACGTGCTCCTGGCCGACGTGGTAGACGACCCTCGACCTCACCGATGACGAAAATGGGGCGCGGGCACCGTCCCCGTCCCCCTGGACATGGCCGCCGGCGCTGCTCAACAGAGTAGACGGGGTAGACGCGGCGGCCGAACTCTCTCTCTCTCTGCTCCTACCCAACAGACAGCTTACCAGGGAGAGGGAAGAGAGAAGGAGGGAGGTGGCGGCGCTGGGGAGAAGGAGAGGGAACCCTAGGGGAGGAGGAAGGTTCCCTCCACCTTATATCACCTCGGGGGAGACGCTGGAGCCACAGGATCAAGGGGAGGCGATCGGGAGGTGGAGTTGCGTTCGTACAGGGGTGACGTCGCCAGGAGGAAGACGATCGTCTCCTGGGCTGCATGCTGCGCGAAGGGGTATGGGCCTGGGAGGAGATACTGGGCCTCTCTGGGTGGGAGGGAGCCCACCAGAGAAGGAAAAAAAATAAAACAGCCCTGGAGATATTTCTAATTAGGTAAAAAAACAGAGAAGAAAAGAAACCCTCACGACTACTGCTGATAATAAAAATCAAAACAAAAATGTCCTTGGGCCGAAAAATACCTAAGCTATTAAAATAAAATGCAAAAGGAATTTTATGGGGCATTTAAATAAATACAAAACAAGAATTAATTATACTGTTTTGTGATTTATATTCACCCTCAAGACCAAAATAAAACTCCACATCATCACATCATCATCCCCACAATAACCTCTAAACAAAAGACATTTTAAAGTTGCTGTTGGGAAGATGGAATTTTGAACAAGAGAAAATAGGAAAGGGAAAGGGTTTGAAATTTGCAATGAGCTTTGAAAATCCCAAGCAACCACTCCTACACTCCACACACCATCATCACATGGCATCAACACATGAAATCACAAGGTAGCTAACCACAAGATCACCACCTATATTTATTACTAACACCACAAGAAACCATAGTGCAACAACTCAAGGTAAGGGCATGCAATGATATTCTATGCATGCATGCATGAGAAGGAAATAGAAGGAACACACATGAAATCATGGTATCAACTTTAACATCATAACCTCTGACAAGGTGGTCCCACATGAAGTAGGTCCAAAAAGGGTAGGATCTACACTTGGGGCGTTACATCCTTCTCCTCCTCCTCCTCCTTATTCTTGTTTTTCTTCTCCTTCTTCTCTTCTTGCTTCTTCTCTTTTTTCTTAAATTTAGCTTATTTTTCATACATATGTTGTTCTTCTTCTTATTCTGACTTTCTTATTCCCATTTTGCAGATTGGGTGTACTACATGCATGGAAGCTGGTATTGGAGTGCTTTAGTTCCCGTTTTTATTTGAGTTGATGAACAATGTGGAACTATATGTATATGTATATATGGATGAACAATATATGTGCAACTATATGTATGTATATATGGATGAAACTTTGTATGTGTTGGTGCTTTTGATATATGGGATGTACGTTGATGAACAAATGGCATTGATGAGCTTTATATGTATATCATATATGTGTTGTGACCTATTTATCATATATGTGCTATGAATTATATATATGTGCTGTGAAATAGAAAAATAAACAAAAATGTGACAATATAGGCTCTTTGCCGTCTGCCAGCTGATGGCAAAGGCCTTTGCCATCAGCTGACCGATGGCAAAGGTGCCACATGGCACCCAGCTGTGCTCCCTGGGTGTCCACATAGTCTCTTTGCCGTCTGCTTCCTGGGGGGGGGGGGGGCAGACGACATAGAAGAGGGCACAGAGGAGGGGGGAGGAGGGGTAGGCAGACGGCAAAGAGTGGAGGGGGGAGGAGGTGGAGGCAGACGACAAAGAGTGGAGGTGGAGGCAGACGGCAAAGAAGAGGGCGAGGCAGACGACAAAGCCTCCGTTAGCCCCTAACGGAGGCAACGCCTGTCGGCTGCCGTCTCGACCTCTTTGACAACTGCTCTTATGAAAATCTGACGACAAATCTCTTTGCCATCCGCTTCGGTGAGGCTGACGGCAAAGAATCTACAATGCCGTCGTAGGCTGACGCAAAATTTTTGCCGACAGGAGTTTTCTTTGCCGTCTGTGTATTACTCTTTTCCGTTTGTGTATTACTCTTTGCCGTCTGTGATGCCATGTTTGGACTCCCCTTTCGACGGATTTTTAGTCCAGAACGTTCACCTCGAAATTCCCCAGAACTATCGCATCTATTATGTTTCCATTTGACGTCATTTGCGAGGAGGTAACAGACGATATCTACAATCTGTAGGGGGGACAGATTTTAGGAAAGTCAGAGTCCTACTCCAATACGACTCCTTTTGCATTTTGTCAATTTCCATGCAATTCCTACACACCAAAGTGTAAAACAAGAATATTGTGCACTTTTGCAACCATTAATAGGTTAGTCCAAATAAATGCTTAAAAATATAAAACTAATAGAAACATGAGACAATGATGCAAAACAAGTATGACACAAGCAAACATTATGGATACGTTTGGGACGTATCAGAAAGTAACTTGTTGAAAGTAATACATTTTGATGTGTGCAGTCCAATGAGTGTGCTGAGGTACGGAGTGGATATCATTATGTTCTTACTTCACAGATGATTTGAGTAGATACTCGTATATTTACTTGATGAAACACAAGTTTGAATTATTGAAAGGTTCAAGTAATTTCAGAGTGAACTTGAAGATTGTCATGACAAAAGATAAAATGTCTATGATATGACCATAGAGATGAATATCTGAGTTGAAAGTTTTGGTACACAATTTAGACACTATGGAAATTGTTTCACAACTGATGCCACCTGGAACACCATAGTGCGATGGTGTGTCCGAACGTCATAGCCACGCCCTATCGAATGTGGTGCATACTATGATGTCTCTTATCAAATTACCACTATCGTTTATGGGTTAGGCATTAGAGACAATTGTTGGGGAACGTAGTAATTTCAAAAAAAATCCTATGTCACACAAGGATCTATCTATGGAGAAACCGACAACGAGCAAAGGAGTAGAGCATCTTCATACCTTTGAAGAACGCTAAGCGAAAGGGTTGCTAGAACGCGGTTGATGGAGTCGTACTCGTAGCGATTCAGATCGCGGTGGATTCCTATCTATGCACAGAACAACGGCGCCTCCGCATTCAACACACGTGCAACCCGGTGACGTCTCCAACGCCTTGATCTAGCAAGGAGGGAGGAGAGGTTGAGGGAGAGCTCCGGCAGCACGACGGCGTGGTGACTGTGGAGCTACGTGGTATTCTGACAGGGCTTCGCCGAGAACTACGGAGGACGAGGATAAGGAGGAGTAGGGCTGCGCCGAGAGAGAGAGAGATTGTCTTTCAAAACAGCCCCAAACCCTCCACTATATATAGGAGGAGAGGGAGGAGGGTGCCCACGCTTAGGGTTTCCACCCTAAGGGGTGTGGCAGCCTTAAATGGATGGAGGGGTGGTGGCCCTAGGGTGGGCCTTGGGTGCAAGGCAGCCCCTCCACGCTTAGGGTTTGGCCCCTTACCTCCTTGCTACACCTTGGGCCCTTAGTGGTGGTCCTGGTACATTACCGGTGACGCCCGAAACACTTCCGGCGATCAAATCCTGACTTCCTATATATGAATCTTTACCTCCGGACCATTCCTGAGCTCCTCGTGACGTCCGGGATATCATACGGGGCTCTGAGCAACCGTCGGTAACCACGTACACTATTCCCATATAACCCTAACGGCATCGAATAACTAAGGAACATAATATAAAAGGATAATCAAATATATAACTCATAATAATCTGAACATAATCTCATAATCCATCGGATCCCAACAAACTGAGCATAGCAATGGCAAGAGAATTACATAGATGCCTTGGTCATGTAGGGCATCTCACAAGGATTGGCCATTGAAGCACAAGATTGGAGAGAAAACATCACATAGCTACTGGTCATGGACTCATGGTCCAAGGAGGACTACTCACGGCACGTCCGCGAAGTGTCCATGGCGGTGGAGAAGCTCCCGGAGGTCAATCCTCCCTTCGGCAGGATGCCGGGAAGAGGTCTCCTGACGCTCCCGATCTCAGAAGCGCTGTGACGGCGGAACGATGAAGAAATTCGCGATTCTGGATATGATGGAAGGGTTTCCTCACAGAGGAGTAAATATATGCCAAAGGAGGGCACCGGAGGAGGTGGGACCCACCTAGGCGGCCTCTTGGCGTGGCCTAGGGCAAGGTCGCGCCCACAGGTCGCCTGGGAGGCCCCTGACCCCCATCTGGCCCATCTTCGGTGATGTGGAAGCTTCCGTTACACTAATTTTTTCTATATTTTTCTTGGAATTTTTCGGGCTTCAGAAAATTGGATAAAAGCCCCTGCAAAATAGACATCAGCAGACAGAAACTGCCAGTGGGTGCACTGAGTTAGTAGGTTAGTCCAAATATGTGTAAAATGATATAAAAGTGTAGAAAAACATATAACAATATCACCCAAAAGATCATGGAACAAGCAGAAATTATAGATATGTTTTGGACATATCACCAACGCATATTCGCAAAATGATAGCAGTAAATCGGTAAGAGACATCATAGATCGCACCATATCCAATAGAGTGCGATTACGACGTTCAGACACACTGTTATGCCGCGGTGTCCCAGGCGGCATGAGTTGTGAAAAAATTCCACATTTCCTTAGGTGTGTGCCAAACTCGTGACTCAAATATTCTACTCCACGATCAGATCATAGAAACTTTATTTTCTTGTCACGTTGATTCTCAACCTCACTCTGAAATTCCTTGAACCTTTCAAAGGTTTCAGACTTGTGTTCCATTAAGTAGACACACCCATATTTTCTTAAATCATCAATGAGGGTGAGAACATAACGATATCCACCATGAGCTTCTACACTCATTGGACCGCATACATCAGTATGTATTATCTCCAATAAGTTGGTTGCCCGCTCCATTATTCCGGAGAACAGAGTCTTGGTCACCTTGCCCATGAGGCTTGGTTTGCACATGTGAAATGATTCAAAATCAAGAGACTCCAAAAGTCCGTCTGTATGGAGTTTCTTCATGCACTTGACACCAATATGACCAAGGCGACAGTGCCACAAGTATGCGGGACTATCATTATCAACCTTACATCTTTTGGTACTCACACTATGAATATGTGTAACATCGCGTTCGAGATTCATTAAGAATAAACCATTGACCAGCGGGGCAAGACCATGAAACATCTCACTCATATAAATGGCACAACCATTATTCTCAGATTTAAATGAGTAGCCATCTCGCATCACGCAAGTGTTGGGAACATAGTAATTTCAAAAATTTCCTATGCCACACAAGGATCTATCTATGGAGAAACCAGCAACGAGCAAAGGAGTAGTGCATCTTCATACCTTTGAAGATCGCTAAGTGGAAGCGTTGCTAGAACACAGTTGATGGAGTCGTACTCGCAGCGACTCAGATCGTGGTGGATTCCGATCTATGCACCGAACAACGGCCCCTCCATGTTCAACACACGTGCAGCCCGGTGACGTCTCCAACGCCTTGATCCAGCAAGGAGGGAGGAGAGGTTGAGGGACAGCTCTGGCAGCACGACGGCATGGTGACGGTGGAGCTGCGTGGTACTCCGACAGGGCTTCGCTAAGCACTACAGAGGATGACGAGGAGGAGGAGTAGGGCTGCGCCGAGAGAGAGAGAATTGTTGTCTTAAATCAGCCGCAAAACCGTCACTATATATATGAGGAGAGGGAGGAGGGTGCCCACCCTTTAGGGTTTCCACCCCAAAGGGTGTGGCAGCCCTAGATGAACATAGGGCGACGACAACGGGTGGAGGAGGTGGGCGTTGAGGCCTAGGGCAACCCCTCTACGCCTAGGATTGGCCCCCTCCACCCCTTGCTGTGCCTTGGGCTGATTGTGGAGGCGCACCAGCCCACTTAGGGGCTGGTTACCATCCACTTTTGGCCCATGTAGCAGCTTGGGGCTGGTGGCCCTTGCTGGTGGACTGCCGGATCCCTTATGGTGGTCCCGGTACATTACCTGTCTCGCCCGAAACACTTCCGGTGACCAAATCCTCGCTTCCTATATATGAACAACCTTTGTTAACCACTTACACTATTCCCATATAACCCTAGCGTCATCGAACCTTAAGTGTGTAGACCCTACGGGTTCGGGAAGCATGCAGACATGAACGAGACACCTCTCTGGTCAATAACCAACAGCGGGGTCTGGATATCCATGTTGGTTCCCACTTATTCCACGATGATTTCATAGGATGAACCACGATGTCGGGGATTCAATCAATCCCATATGCAATTCCCTTTGTCTACCGGTATGATACTTGCCCGAGATTCGATCGTCGGTATCCCTATACCTTGTTCAATCTCGTTATCATCAAGTCTCTTTACTCGTTCCGTAACACATCATTCCGTGGATAATTCTGTAGTCACACTGAGCTCAATATGATGATGAATTATCGAGTGGGCCCAGAGATACCTCTCCGTCACACGGAGTGAGAAATCCCAGTCTCGATTTGTACAACCCAACAGGCACTTTTGGAGATACCTGTAGTGCACCTGTATAATCACCCAGTTACGTTGCGATGTTTTATACACCCAAAGCACCCCTACGGTATCCGAGAGTTGCAAAATCTCATGGTATAAGGAAATGATACTTGACATTAGTAAAGCTTTAGCAGACGAACAACACAACCCAGTGCTATGCTAAGGATTGGGTCTTGTCCGTCACATCATTCCCCAACGATGTGATCCAGTTATCAATGACATCCAATGTCCATGATGAGGAAACCATGATCATCTATTGATCAACGAGCGAGCCTACTAGAGGCTCACTAGGGACACACTGTGATCTATATATTAACACATGTATTACGGTTTCCGGTTAATACAATTATAGCATGAACAATAGACAATTATCATGAACTAGGAAATATAACAATAACCACTTTATTATTGCCTCTAGGGAATATTTCCAACAGTCTCTCACTTGCAGTACAGTTAATAATCTAGTTACATTGTGATGAATCGAACACCCGTATAGTTCAGATGCTAATCATGTTTCGCTCGTGGAAGAGGTTTAGTCAACGGATCTGCAACATGCTGATCCGTATGTACTTTACAAATATCAATATCTCCATCCTGGATGTATCCACGTATGGAGTTGAAGCAGCGCTTTATGTGGTTGGTCTTCTTGTGAAACCTGGGCTCCTTTGCAATGGCAATAGCTCCAGTGTTGTCACAGAACAAAGTCATCGGGCCTGACGCACTTGGAATCACTCCTAGGTCGGTGATGAACTCCTTCATCCAAACTCCTTCATGTGCTTCTTCTGAAGCAACTATGTACTCCGCTTCACATGTAGATGCCGCCACGATGCTTCGCTTGCACCTACACCAGCTAATTGCCCATTATTCAAAATATACATGTATCTGGTTTGTGACTTGGAGTCATACGGATCTGTGTTGAAGCTAGCATAGACATAACCCTTTACGACGAGCTCTTCGGCACCTCCATAAACGAGAAACATATCTTTAGTCCTTTTCAGGTACTTTAGGATATTCTTGACCGCTGTCCAGTGATCCACTCTTGGATCACTCTGGTACCTCCCTACCAAACATATGGCAAGGTTCACATCAGGGGTCTGGTACATAGCATGGCATACATAATAGAGCCTATGGCTGAAGCATAGGGGACGGTACTCATCTTTTCTATATCTTCTGCCATTGTCGGGCGTTGAGTCATACTCAACCTCACACCTTGTAATACAAGAAAGAACCCCTTCTTAGTCTTATCCATATTGAACTTCTTCAATATCTTGTCAAGGTATGTGCTTTGTGAAAGACCTATGAGGCGTCTCGACCTATCTCTATAGATCTTGATGCCTAATATGTAAGCAGCTTCTCCGAGGTCCTTCATTGACAAACTTTTATTGAAATAGGCCTTTATGCTTTCCAATAGTTCTATATCATTTCCCATCAACAATACGTCATCCACATATAATATGAGAAATGCTACATAGCTCCCACTCACTTTCTTGTAAATACATGCTTCTCCATAAGTCCGTACAAACCCAAACGCATTGATGACCTCATCTGTCGGGACCCCGATCCTAAGCCATAGGAATCCAGCGTGTAACACATCGCATCCCTTTGTGGTCTCACGCACGGTTAAACCCACGGCTGCAGCCTTAGCTTAGCCGGGACCGTTTGCGCCTTTTGACTCACGTATGCAATTGTGTCGCTAGCAATCCAATGACAAAGAACCTGGATCGACATGTCTAGTCATAAACCAAAGTGGCAGTTCCGCACAGGGACAGGCATACATGACCCAGCAAAGCAGGTGTCGGTCACCAGCGAATGTAGACGAGTCGTAGCAAGCTACAAGGACTCCATTACATCGCGTGACATTTCCCAGAGGGGACAGACACAGCAGCTAAGAAGGAGACACGCCGGTCAACCAATGTGTCCGAAGCAGTAGAGAACTACCATGGCTCGATGGATCACAAAGGGGCATTTCCCTGTAAGGAGTGCTACTAAAGTTTACGGCTAGGTAATCGAACCCCATACATATCAAGTACGACACACGTACGCATGGCATACCGATATGTATAGATACCTCGATGGCATCACAACATAACCATAAACATATAAGCTTTATTTAAAAGGCTCGGAAGAGCCACACACATAATATTACATAGTAAGGGTCTCACGACCCATCATAGCAGTCATTCAGTTACAAGCCAGCGGAAGTGTTTAAAACTGTCTGAGTATAGACAGGAGAAACTAGAAGGCACATGGCCTGACTATACTACAGACCCAACCTAGGGCCAGATCGTAGCTGGGACACCAGCTGCTCGTCGTCGTCGATGTCTAGGAAGAACCCTCCGTTAGGGCCATTAAAAACCTCTGCAACAATTATTAAACAAACATGAGTACGGAGGTACTCAGCAAGAGTTTAGGATAACTATCTACTCATGCAATGTATCAATAAGGTATTGTGGGGTTTCATGCGGAAAGCCAGCATTTGACTCGTGGCTAGACAACTTACATTTTAAAACAATTTTTGACAACTTGATTTCTCGCACACGAGTCCACTAACACCACAACAATACTCCATCGTGGAATCATTCCGTCTCCATACGGAAATGCCGTCCACGACACTCACGCTTATCTTGACAATTTTATGAGTAGCCATTGAAGTTATCTATGAACAACATATGTCTCCAAGTAGTCCATATCCGCGGACGCGGCTATTCGAATAGATCATAACCCTGCAGGGGTGTACTTCGTCACACATGCTCTCGCCACTTATCGCCATGTGCACGTCATGCACATTGGCAACCTTCAAGCGGAAGACCAGCGAGGGAGTCGGCCACGACCGTTAACCACACTAGTACCTAGTCCAGGTCTAACGCCTATCTGAGGGTAACCCGCACGGAAGTCCGGCCGAGGTTTCCGCCACGGCCACAAACGATGTGCGCAGGGTTCCCAAGCCCACCATCCGGGTGCCACTTGGTACACCGTGCCACTGCCTACCGCATCACAGCCCACCTCTCAGGTCAGCACTATGCACGGCCTCCAGCATGACTATAAACACCAGAAACTACTTGCAACTCCTGGACCGAGTACTAATCGATTAATTATTCGAGCGGGGTCATATTTCAGGGCCCAGCATGTGGTAGTATTTCGTCTTGGATTACATACACGGAACTCAGTTCCTAAGGACGGTTCCAATGAAAGAACCCGCCATGTACTCCTACACAGCCTTTCACCGGTACCTTTACCAAATCAGGTTCAACACACAACCTTTGCTTACCGAACACATTGTCACAATTATGTTCATCTCCCAGATGACAGACCATACACAACTCTAAGCATAGCATGCATAGCAGGATAAGGCACATCATGGCTCAAGCAACTACCAGGTATGCTAGGTTGCAAGGTTCAGCTATTTACTGTGACAAGGATAGGTCATGCAAAGGAAGTGGGTTCAACTAACGTGGCAAAAGCATTTGAAGCATTTGATCCTAATGCAATAAGTAAGTGCAGGAGCGAGAACATGGGATTTATCGGGATGATCAAAATGGTTGCTTGCCTTGTTGCTCAGAGGAGGGACAATATCCGTCAATCGGATATTCGGTGGAATCCGGAGGAGCGGAGCCTACCGAAAGGAATGACAACAACCAATAACAATCATGTGCAACAAGATGATGCATGAGCATGGCATGAGGATGCAAGGTGGTATACTATTATAGCTAACATTTATTAGGTTTGAAGTTGATTTGAATCTAATTCAAATATCATTTCGAATGAGGTATTCTCGAATACCATTTTAATTGATTCGACCTGATGCTCACATCAACTTGATTTTAACATGCATGGAGATGGCATGTTAGGTTGCTGGTTTGTAATTTTGACAATGTTTGATCTTAACATTTGAAGTGGAATTTAAATAATTTCCAAATTCCATCTCCAAAGTATTTATGAAAGTTAACTTATTCATTAATCTATATGTTTGGGTTCAGTAACATTTTCAAACATGTTTGAAAATGACATATTTAGATTCCTTGAATTTTTCTGATACTTTTTCATATATAAATTATTTTCATTGGAGTTACAGATTAATTTATATGATTTTTAGAAGTTTTGGCATTTTTTTGGAATTCTTTTAAATCAGAAATTCCCTTATTGCGTCATAACTACATCATCATGGCGTCAGCAGGTCAACTGACCTGATCAGGTCAAACCTGACACGGGGGACCCACTGGTCAGTGTCTCAGGAGCTAATCCCGCGCTGACCAGCCCCTAAGTGGGTTTGACTTGGCCTGGGGCCCACTGTCAGCGAGTGATTAGTGCTAAACTACTGGGGTTAGGCCGTCCACGTCGTCCCCCGCTGGAGTTTGACCGGCGGCGACCAGATCCGCGGCGGAACTTCGCCAGAGACGCGCTATCTCGTGCTGTGGTGCTCGAAAACGGTTGCCGAGAGCACTCGGATGATCCCCAGGCTAGACCTCATCCAGCGCTCGCCTCAGGGAGGGCTATGGGTGGCCGGACCAAGCCGGCGATGAGCCGAGGCGGCTGCCGGAGTTCGGGTTCGATGGTCCGGTGGGTAGGGGGCACGAATCCGAGGGGAAGAAGAGGGGAAATGATCGCATGCTCACGGTGGAGGTGAAGCTACGCTTAGACTGCTCGGGGAGGGGCTGTAGCGGCGTTTCACCGTCGATTTGCCGGCGGTCGAAGGTTGAAGACGATGGCGTTGGGGGAGTTGCAGGGCTCGGGGAGGCTTTGTCCTTTGCAGGGAGAACAAGTTCGTCGAGGCGGAGCTACTGGACTACTCGGGAGGAAGGTCCTGTGGCTAGGGGCACGGCGGCTCAAGCTCGAGCTGTTGGCAATGCCGGCAGGAGGAGGGAAGAGAGATCCCGAGAGGAGGGGGGAAACTGGGGCACGGGAAGGGATAGAGACGGGCTCGGGGAGGTTATCCCCGCGCTCGCCAGCGCGAGGCGGCGACCAGGCAGGCAGGGAGCTGCATGGAGG
The DNA here is from genome assembly GCF_904849725.1 of Hordeum vulgare subsp. vulgare. Lineage (NCBI taxonomy): Eukaryota > Viridiplantae > Streptophyta > Magnoliopsida > Poales > Poaceae > Hordeum > Hordeum vulgare. The sequence goes on along the minus strand of NC_058524.1, from coordinate 92,589,262 downwards.
CGCGCGGCGTCGCGGCGGACACCTCCTACTCCTACTGGCGAGGAGGAAGACGACAGAGCGACTGGGCTTGGGCCAGTGAGCGTCAGGTAAGCATTCTTCTTTTTTTTTCTCTGTTTTGTTTTCTGGTTTACTAACTATTTGAATGGCTATTTATTTCAGCCCCGAAATGGTTTACAAAAACTATTTTGAGCACACCAGAGTATTTGTTGGGGTATATCCAACCATCCCAGAAGTTTTCAACATTTTTGAAAACGTAAAGTTTTTGAATTCAAATTTTAAACTTCAAACCAGTAGCCTTTTGCATTTATTTAAAATGCCAAATGTGTTAAGAAAATGGTATTCTTCATTGCTTATTTGTTTTCAAGAATTATCAGAAAAGTTGAACTTCTCTTGAGGCCATTTTGGGTTCATTGATTTGAATAAAATTTATAATTCCTTTGAATTAAGAAGTGGCTAGGGTTTTGAGTTCCCTTCACCACTTACTTTGATCTTGTTGCCATTTTCTTGGATGCAATGCAAAGAAAATATGAGCACAATGCTAAACCTTGGCTAGGGTTCCAAGGATGTGGCAACTCACCCCCACTAAAAAGAATCTCGTCCCGAGATTTGGAAGTCGTCGGGAATAACGCAAGATACTCAAGTCGGAGACGATCCTCTCTTTCCCAAGTTGCCTCCTTCTCAGAATGATTTGACAATTGAACTTTAAGAAACTTGAGGTTTCGACGCCGTGTAGTACGCTCAGCTTGGTCGAGAATACGAACAAGGTATTCTCGATAAGAAAGGTTATCTTGGAGATCAAGCGTTTCATGGTCCACTTCACGGATAGGATCCGAAAAGCAACGCCTGAGTTGCGAGACGTGGAAGACATCATGAACCTTGGAAATATGCGGAGGAAGTTCCAACTGGTAGGCAACTTCTCCTCGTTTGGCAAGAATGCGAAAAGGACCAATGTAACGAGGAGCCAACTTGCCCTTGATACCGAACCGATGGGTACCCTTCAAAGGTGTAACCCGAAGGTAACCATTCTCGTCAACTTCAAAGGTCACAGCCTTATGATGACGATCATATTGGCTCTTATGATGAGACTAGGCTATTTTCAACTTTTCAGGAATAATGCGAACCTGCTCTTCTGCAATGTGGATCATATCCGGGCCAAAGAGTTGCCTCTCTCCGGTTTCTGACCAATTAAGAGGTGTTCGACATCTGCGTCCATAGAGAACTTCAAAAGGAGCTTTGCCCAAGCTTGATTGATAACTATTGTTATAAGCAAATTCGACGAATGGAAGGCACTTCTCCCAATTCATACCGAATGATATAACACAAGCTCGAAGCATATCTTCTAAGATTTGATTCACTCTTTCTACTTCACCACTTGATTGAGGATAGAAAACAGTGCTAGAAGATAAGTGAGTCCCCATAGCATTCTGAAAACTTTCCCAGAAGCGAGAAGTAAATATACTCCCACGGTCTGAGTTAATTTCCAAGGGAATACCATGAAGAGACACTATTCGAGAGATATATAACTCTGCTAGCTGGCTAGCTGTTATACTCTCACGAACTGGAAGAAAATGAGCTACTTTGGGGAGACGGTCAATGACCACAAAGATAACATTATTTCCTTTCTTGGTCTCGGGAAATCCGGTAATGAAATCCATACTAACTTTATCCCATTTCCATTCAGGAATAGCTAAAGGTTGAAGGGTGCCAGCAGTCCTTTGATGTTCTGCCTTAACTCGACGACAAACGTCACAGTTAGCAACGAACTCAGCAATTTCTCTCTTCATCCTAGTCCACCAGAACCTCTGGTGTAGGTCCTGATACATCTTAGTACTACCGGGATGAATGGTGAGAGGAGAATCATGAGCCTCCTTAAGAATTAACTGCCTTAGATGTAGGTTCTTAGGAACCACTAGACGATTCTGGAAGAACACAACACCTTGATCATTTATGGAAAATTCTTTAGCGTTTCCGCTAATAATATTCTCCTTGATCCGTGATATACCCTTGTCATGCTTCTGGCCAGCTATAATTTGATCCTTAAGGGTAGGCTTCGCCACCAGGGTAGAAAGGAATCCTTGAGGAACAATATGAAGATTCAAGTTCCGAAAGTCCTCATAGAGATGTGGTTGACGTTATTGTAGCATCAAATTGTTACAATAAGATTTACGACTTAGTGCATCAGCCATAACATTAGCCTTCCCCGGGGTGTAAGTTATCCCTAAGTCGTAATCCGAGATCAACTCAACCCACCGTCTTTGCGTGAGACTCAGATCCGGCTGGGTGAAGATATATTTCAGACTTTGGTGATCAGTGAATATTTCGCAACGATTACCCAGAAGGTAATGTTGCTAGGTTTTTAGTGCATGGACCACAGCTGCAGGCTCAAGGTCATGTGTGGGATAATTATCCTCATGTGGACGCAACTGTCAAGATGCGTATGCGATCACACGACGATCTTGCATGAGAATGCAACCTAATCCTTGTCGCGAGGCGTCGCAATAGATAATAAAGTCCTTTGAAAAATCTGGTGGTAGCAACACAGGTGCGGAAGTCAGGTGTCTTTTCAGTTCCTGAAAACTATGCTCACACTGTGGTGTCCACTCGAACTTTTTATCCTTCTTGAGGAGTTCAGTTAGAGGCTTTGCAACCTTGGAGAAATTCTCGACAAAGCGGCGACAATAGCTCGCTAGACCAAGAAAACTCCTAACTTGCTTAACCGATTGAGGTTGAGTCCAATCAAGGACGGCTTGAACTCGCTCGGGATTGACAGAAATACCCATACGAGAGATTACGTGACCTAGATAGGTCACTTCTGGTAACCAAAATTCACATTTTGAAAACTTAGCATAAAGGCGATGCTCTCGAAGTTTCATCAATACCAGCCTTAGATGCTCGGCATGTTCTTGTTCGTTCTTCGAGTAGATGAGAATATCATCGAGGTATACCACGACGAATTTCTCCAAATACTCCATGAAGATTGAATTCATCAGACGAGAGAAAGTGGCTGGGGCATTGGTTAACCTGAAGGACATGACGGTGTACTCGTATTGGCCATAACGAGTAACAAAAGCCGTTTTTCGAATGTCCCCGTTCTTGATCTTGATTTGATGGTAACCCAACCTCAAATCCATTTTTGAGAAGACTGAGGATCCAGCGAGCTGATCGTACAGGTCATTGATCCTGGGGAGCGGATACTTGTTCTTTATGGTGACCAGATTAACTTGTCGGTAATCTACAACCATCCGATCCGTTCCGTCCTTCTTCTTGACGAAGAGGACGGGGCAAGCCCAAGGAGAAGAGCTAGGACGAATGAAACCTTTATTCAAAGCCTCATCTAGTTGCTTCTTAAGTTCGGCCAGATCTAGGGGTGCCATCTTATAGGGTCTTCTGGCTATTGGGACAGTTCCCGGAACAAGATCTATCACAAACTCAACATCTCTGTCAGGTGGAATTCCTGGCAGTTCCTCTGGAAAAACATCCGGGAAGTCACGGACAATTGGGATGTCTTCAAGTTCCGGAAGAGGGTTGGCACTTACGGAATAGAGTTGGCATTTGGCAACTCGAGTAGAGACATTGACTATCTCACCCGAGGGATGGGTAAGCTGAACATTTCTAGAATGAGTATCAATCTTGGCATAGTGAGCTGACATCCAGTCCATACCCAAGATGATATTAATATCCGAAGATTTCAGAGCAATCAAAGAGGCTAGAAAAACTAGCCTGTCTACTAGAATTTCATTGTCATAGGTTATTCTAGAGGTTTGCCATTTACTACCAGGAGTTTGGACAACCAATGGAATTAGCATATCACAAAAAGACATGTTATGCAACTATGCATAACTTTCTGAAATGAAGGAATGAGAAGACCCAGTGTCAAAGAGAACAAACGTTGGGTGATGATTAACAAGAAGCGTACCCAGTATGACGTCGGGATCCTCTGCATCTTCTTCTGCTGAGACATAGTTCACACGGCCACGTGCAGGAGTTGGCTTCACATAGTAAGCTTTGCCCGACTTGCCTTGCCCGACGGACTTTCCGGGTTGCTTGGCACCCACATTTTGAGGACACTCACGGGAATAGTGCCCTGGTTCTCCACATTGGTAGCATATCACTTGGTTGGCACGTGGTGCAGCATTGCTAGCTGGACCACAATAAGTTTTTGCTGGAGGGTTGGTATGATTCGTCTGAGGCGCCACGTAGGATGGCCTCGGATTGTATCTTGGCGGGAGAGAACTGTTCGAAACCCACAGCCTGCGTTTTGGAAACGCGGAACCAGATGAAGAGCCAAAGTCACGGGAGTGCTTCCTCGTGGCTTCAAAGTCGGTATGACCAGTCTCGGCACTGATCGCCTTGTTAACCAGGGCTTGGAAACTTGCACACTCGTGGAGGCGCAGATCACGATGAAGCTCAGGGCTCAGACCCTTACGGAATCTTGCTTGCTTCTTGGCGTCAGTAGACACCTCCTCTGTTGCATAGCGGGCGAGGTTACCGAACTCGCGGCTATAGGCATCCACAGTCAACTTGCCCTGGGTGAAAGCACATAACTCCTCTCTCTTTCTATACATCAGGCCCTCTGGAATATGGTGGAGACGGAAGGCTGCACTTAAGTCTGCCCATGTGGCTGCTAGCTCAGTAGGACGCATAGCTTCAAAGTTCTCCCACCATAGATTGGCGGGTCCTTCCAGAAAATACGCCGCAAAAGTCACCTTCTCGGCCTTAGAAACATTCGCAGAGTGAATCTTGCATGAGATGCTGCACAGCCAGTCATCAGCATCGAGGGGATCGACGGAGTGATGGAACTTTGGAGGATTCAGCTTCACGAAGTCATTGAGGGACACTGCAGCATTCCTAGGCTGACGAGTCGTATTCTGCTCAATATGCTCTAACAGTCGGTTGGTCTCCCTTTTGTTTCTCTCTACCTCAAGCATCACTTCCGCCAGAGAGGGCGGGTGAGGCAGGTCTTCCTGCGACGCTTGACTACCCTCGCCTTGCTCATGAGCAGGGGCACGGTTCAACCTGGTGAACACCATCCTGGCAAACAAACTCACAGCTTAGACCAATATCATATCAATACTAGCTATGGATTAAGAATGTACTGAACACACGGAATGCGGAAATGAATATCCGAACAACATGGTAGCAAGCAACTGCTATATATACACCATGGTTCATACACACCCTTACATAGTTCAGTACAAACTTACTCGAAGAGCAAACTACTGAAATGGTGGAACTACTCATCAGAGGCTTACAAGCTTCCTATACATTATTTACCTAGGCCTCCGGAATTCGTTTCACATTACTACCATACTCCACAAGTCACACAGGACTGTGAACGTACGGCTACTACCAAACTATCCTTCCGCTCACAGCTCAGGCATCCGCATAGAACATCTCATAGAGATTACCTCCATGACCTGGAAGCTCAACCTGCGGATCAGGAAACACTCTAGCCTGAGATCCCTGGGATCCATAGGGACACGGATGTGGCCTTGGTCCCCTGACTGGTGGTAAGAGGGGTCCCCGAAGAGGTGTGACTCCTCCTATAGCTGGCCAGTCAACGTGGGCCGGAAGATGGGTCCTAACAGGGTTCAGCATCTCCATCTCTCCATACCCTGTCTGGACTACCGGTGCCAGCTGCGTCAAAGCTGTCCACAGGCGGGCACGGGTAGCGTAAAGCTCCATGCGGAGAGCACGAGCATCCCTATCTCTGTTCTCTAGCATCTCAACGGTGGACTGCAGAAGTGGGTCCTCCATAGAAGAATCAAAATAGACTCCACTGAGGTATCCCTCTTCGCCAGACTGAGAGGCCGGAACATAGCAGAACTCTGAATTCTGCAGCAGTGCATGTCTCGCCCTCATGATGGTCAGCATTGAATAAGCAGCATCCTGTACTGCCATGTCAACAGTGACTCCCAACCCAAAGGACCAATGGATTGGCTTCTCCGCTCCAGGGTAGTCTGGAAATACCCTAACAGTGCAGATGTACTGGCTCTGGTTGAAGTCTCGGTACTGTTCCTCCACTGTGTACTCGGGGTACCAGCGGTAACCGTACACCGACATCATCCTGACCAGCATGGCCGTATGACCCGGCACATCAATGCACCTGGTCAGACGTACCACCTGACGAGAAGGACGGCCAGGCATGTGAAAATAGAGAGTAATGCAAAAGCATTAGAGCTCTGAATGCAAAATTGGGCAGCATAACGGCTGTAAATGCTCAAAACAAATTTTGAGACAACCCAAAAATAGGATGGCATACCCACTCAACTATCAAGTTCAATTCTTTGATCATCAAACTTACTTCCTTTTTCCTAGGAATAAAAGGAACCCAATATAACTCTCGACCCGTAGTCTTATAATCAACCGATCAGAAACACGAGCCTAGAAGAAGATGGGTAACCTACTCCTTAATTCCCGCAGGAAAAGACGAGGATGACCAGAATAGAATAACTTGAGAAGAGAACAAGAGTCTTACGTTCCCTTCCACAAACAATTCCCTTATATATAACTAAAGAAATTCTAGACTCACCTTCGACCAGTTTGGCTTAGTAGTTCTACAGTCAGTCAAGCTCTGATACCAACGCTGTCGGGACCCCGATCCTAAGCCATAGGAATCCAGCCTGTAACACATCGCATCCCTTTGCGGTCTCACGCACGGTTAACCCCACGGCTGCAGCCTTACCTTAGCCCGGACCGTTTGCGCCTTTTGACTCACGTATGCAATTGTGTCGCTAGAAATCCAATGACAAAGAACCCGGATCGACATGTCTAGTCATAAACCAAAGTGGCAGTTCCACACAGGGACAGGCATACATGACCCAACAAAGCAGGTGTCGGTCACCAGCGAATGTAGACGAGTCGTAGAAAGCTACAAGGACTCCATTACATCGCGTGACATTTCCCCAGAGGGGACAGACACAACACCTAAGAAGGACACACGCCGGTCAACCAATGTGTCCGGAGCAGTAGCGAACTACCATGGCTCGATGGATCACAAAGGGGCATTTCCCTGTAAGGAGTGCTACTAAAGATTACGGCTAGGTAATCGAACCCCATACATATCAAGTACGACACGCGTACGCATGGCATACCGATATGTATAGATACCTCGATGGCATCACAACATAACCATAAACATACAAGCTTTATTTAAAAGGCTCGGAAGAGCCACACACATAATATTACACAGTAAGGGTCTCACGACCCATCATAGCAGTCATTCAGGTACAAGCCAGCGGAAGTGTTTAAAACTGTCTGAGTACAGACAGGTGAAACTAGAAGGCACATGGCCTGACTATACTACAGACCCAACCTAGGGCCAGATCGTAGCTGGGAAACCAGCTACTCGTCGTCGTCGATGTCTAGGAATAACCCTCCGTTAGTGTCATTAACAACCTCTGCAACAATTATTAAACAAACATGAGTACGGAGGTACTCACCAAGACTTTTGGATAACTATCTACTCATGCAATGTATCAATAAGGTATTGTGGGGTTTCATGCGGAAAGCCAACATTTGACTCGTGGCTAGACAACTTACATTTTAAGACAATTTTTGACAACTTGATTTCTCGCACACGAGTCCACTAACACCACAACAATACTCCATCGTGGAATCATTCTGTCTCCATACGGAAATGCCGTCCACGACACTCACGCTTATCTTGACAATTTTATGAGTAGCCATTGAAGTTATCTATGAACAACATATGTCTCCAAGAAGTCCATAGCCGCGGACGCGGCTATTCGAATAGATCATAACCCTACAGGGGTGTACTTCGTCACACACGCTCTCGCCACTTATCGCCATGTGCACGTCATGCACCTCGGCAACCTTCAAGCGGAAGCCCGGCGAGGGAGTCGGCCTTGACCGTTAACCACACTAGTACCTAGTCCAGGTCTATCGCCTATCTGAGGGTAACCCGCAAGGAAGTCTGGCCGAGGTTTCCGCCACGGCCCCAAACGATGTGCGCAGGGTTCCCAAGCCCACCATCCGGGTGCCACTTGGTACACCGTGCCACTGCCTACCGCATCACAGCCCACCTCTTAGGTCAACACTATGCACGGCCTCCAGCATGACTATAAACACCAGAAACTACTTGCAACTCCTGGACCGAGTACTAATCGATTAATAAGTCGAGCGGGGTCATATTTCAGGGCCCAGCATGTGGTAGTATCTCGTCTTGGATTACATACACGGAACTCAGTTCCTAAGGACGGTTCCAATGAAACAACCCGCCATGTACTCCTACACAACCTTTCACTGGTACCTTTACCAAATCAGGTTCAACACACAACCTTTGCTTACCGAAAACATTCTCAAAATTCTGTTCATCTCCTAGATGATAGACCATACACAACTCTAAGCATAGCATGCATAGCAGGATAAGGCACATCATGGCTCAAGCAACTACTAGGTATGCTAGGCTGCAAGGTTCAGCTATTTACTATGACAAGGATAGGTCATGCAAAGGAAGTGGGTTCAACTAACGTGGCAAAAGCATTTGAAGCATTTGATCCTAGTGCAATAAGTAAGTGCAGGAGCGAGAACATGGGATTTATCGGGATGATCAAAATGGTTGCTTGCCTTGTTGCTCAGAGGAGGGACAATATCCGTCAATCGGATATTCGGTGGAATCCGGAGGAGCGGAGCCTACCGAAAGGAATGACAACAATCAATAACAATCATGTGCAACAAGATGATGCATGAGCATGGCATGAGGATGCAAGGTGGTATACTATTATAGCTAACATTTATTAGGTTTGAAGTTGATTTGAATCAGATTCAAATATCATTTCAAACGAGGCATTCTCGAATACCATTTTAATTGATTCGACCAGATGCTCAGATCAACTTGCTTTTAACATGCATGGAGATGGCATGTTAGGTTGCTGGTTTGTAATTTGGACAATGTTTGATCATAACATTTGAAGTGGAATTTAAATAATTTCCAAATTCCATCTCCAAAGTATTTATCAAAGTTAACTTATTCATTAATCTATATGTTTGGGTTCAGTAACATTTTCAAACATGTTTGAAAATGACATATTCAGATTCCTTGAATTTTTCTGATACTTTTTCATAAATAAATTATTTTCATTGGAGTCACAGATTAATTTCTATGATTTTTAGAAGTTTTGTCATTTTTTTGGAATTCTTTTAAATCAGAAATTCCCTTATTGCGTCATAACTACATCATCATGGCGTCAGCAGGTCAACTCACCTGATCAGGTCAAACCTGACAGGGGGGACCCACTGGTCAGCGTCTCAGGAGCTAATCCCGCGCTGACCAGCCCCGAAGTGGGTTTGACTTGGCCTAGGGCCCACTGTCAGCGAGTGATTAGTGCTAAACTACTGGGGTTAGGCCGGCCACGTCGTCCCCCGCCGGAGTCTGACCGGCGGCGACCAGATCCGCGGCGGAACTTCGCCGGAGACGCGCTATCTCGTGCTGTGGTGCTCGGAAACGGTTGCTGAGAGCACTAGGATGATCCCCAGGCTCGACCTCATCCAGCGCTGGCCTCAGGGAGGGCTATGGGTGGCCGGAGCAAGCCGGCGACGAGCCAAGGCGGCTGCGGAGTTCGGGTTCGATGGTCCAGTGGGTAGGGGGCACGAATCCGAGGGGAAGAAGAGGGGAAATGATCGCAGGCTCACGGTGAAGGTGAAGCTAGGATCAGACTGCTCGGGGAGGGGCTGTAGCCGGCGTTTCACCGTCGATTTGCCGGCGGCCGAAGGTTGAAGACGATGGCGTTGGGGGCGTTGCAGGGCTCGTGGAGGCTTTGTCCTTTGCAGGGAGAACAAGTTCGTCGAGGCGGAGCTACAGGACTACTCGGGAGGAAGGTCCTGTGGCTAGGGGCACGGCGGCTCGAGCTCGAGCTCTTGGCAATGGCGGCAGGAGGAGGGAAGAGAGATCCCGAGAGGAGGGGGGAAACTGGGGCACGGGAAGGGATGAAGACGGGCTCAGGGAGGTTATCCCCGCGCTCGCCAGCGCGAGGCGGCGGCCTGGCAGGCAGGGAGCTGCGTGGAGGCGCGCGGCGTCGCGGCGGCCACCTCCTACTCCTACTGGCGAGGAGGAAGACGACAGAGCGACTGGGCCTGGGCCAGTGAGCGTCAGGTAAGCATTCATTTTTTTCTCTGTTTTGTTTTCTGTTTTGCTAACTATTTGAATGGCTATTTATTTCAGCTCCGAAATGGTTTACAAAAACTATTTTGAGCACACCAGAGTATTTGTTGGGATATATCCAACCATCCCTGAAGTTTTCAACATTTTTGAAAACTTAAAGTTTTTGAATTCAAATTTTAAACTTGAAACCAGTAGCCTTTTGCATTTATTTAAAATGCCAAATGTGTTAAGAAAATGGGTTTCTTCATTGCTTATTTGTTTTCAAGAATTATGAGAAAAGTTGAACTTTTCTTGAGGCCATTTTGGGTTCATTGATTTGAATAAAATTTATAATTCCTTTGAATTAAGAAGTGGCTAGAGTTTTGAGTTTCCCTTCACCAATTACTTTGATCTTGTTGCCATTTTCTTGGATGTAATGCAAATAAAATATGAGCACAATGCTAAACCTTGGTTAGGGTTCCAGCGATGTGACATCATCAAAGTGAATGTTCCAACTCCGAGATGCTTGCACCAGCCCATAGATGGAGTGCTGGAGCTTGCATACCTTGTTAGCATTGGTAGGATCAACAAAACCTTCCGGCTGTATCATATACAATTTTTCCTTAAGAAAGCCGTTTAGGAATGTCGTTTTGACGTCCATTTGCCAGATTTCATAATCATAAAATGCGGCAATTGCTAACATGATTCGGACCGACTTTAGCATCGCTACATGTGAGAAGGTCTCATCGTAGTCAATCCGTGGAACTTGTTGATAACCTTTAGCGACAAGTCGAGCCTTATAGATGGTCACATTACCATCTGTGTCAGTCTTCTTCTTAAACATCCATTTATTCTCTATGGCTCGCCGATCATTGGGCAAGTCCACCAAAGTCCATACTTTCTTCTCATACATGGATCCTATCTCGGATTTCATGGCCTCAAGCCATTTGTTGGAATTCGCGCCCGCCATCGCTTCTTCATATTTCGAAGGATCACTGTTGTCCAACAACATGATTTCCATGACAGAGTTGTCGTACCACTCTAGTGTGGAACATGTCCTTGTGGACATTCGAGGTTCAAAAGCAACTTGATGCGAAGTTTCATGATCATCATCATTAACTTCTTCTCTAGACGGTGCACACACCTAAGAAACATTTTCTTGTGTTGCGCTACTCTCCGGCTCAAGAGGAGGTATGATTACCTCATCAAGTTCTACTTTCCTCCCACTTACTTCTATCAATAGAAACTCTTTCTCTGGAAAGGATTTATTCTTGGCAACAAATATTTTGCCTTCGGATCTAAGATAGAAGGTGTACCCAATAGTTTCCTTAGTGTATCCTATGAAGACGCATTTTCCTGCTTTGGGTTCGAGCTTCTGAAGTTGAAGTTTCTTCACATAAGCATTGCAGCCCTAAACTTTCAAATATGACAGCTTAGGTTTCTGGCCAAACCATAGTTCATACGGTGTCCTCTCCACGGATTTAGACGGTGCCCTATTGAAAGTGAATGCGGCAGTTTCCAATGCATATCCCCAAAATGATAGCGGTAAATCAGTAAGTGACATCATAGATCGTACCATATCCAATAGAGTGCGATTACGATGTTTAGACACACCGTTACGCCGCGCTGTGCCAGGCGGCGTGAGTTGTGAAATAATTCCACATTTCCTTAGGTGTGTACCAAACTCATGACTCAAATATTCTCCTCCACAATCAGATCGTAAGAACTTTATTTTCTTGTCACGTTGATTCTCCACCTCAATCTGAAATTCCTTGAACCTTTCAAAGGTTTCATACTTGTGCTTCATTAAGTAGACATACCCATATCTACTTGAATCATCCGTGAGGGTGAGAAGATAACGATAGCCCCCGCGAGCCTCAATGCTCATTGGACCACATACATCGGTATGTATTATTTCCAATAAGTTGGTCACTCGCTCCATTGTTTCGGAGAACGGAGTCTTGGTCATCTTGCCCATGAGGCATGGTTCGCATGTGTCAAATGATTCAAAATCAAGAGACTCCAACAGTCCATCTGTATGGAGTTTGTTCATGCGCTTGACATCGATATGACTAAGGCGGCAGTGCCACAAGTACATGGGACTATCATTATCAACTTTACATCTTTTGGCACTCACACTATGAATATGTGTAACATCACATTCGAGATTCATCAGGAATAAACCATTGACCAACAGGGCATGACCATAAAACATACCACTCATATAAATAGAACAACCATTATTCACATATTTAAATGAGTAGCCATCTTGCATCAAGCGAGATCCCGATACAATGTTCATGCTCAAAGCTTGTACTAAATAACAATTATTAAGGGTTAAAACTAATCCTGAAGGTAGATGCAGAGGTAGCGTGTCGACGACGATCACATCGACCTTGGAACCATTCCCGACGCGCATCGTCACCTTGTCCTTAGCCAGCCTACGCTTGTTCCGCAGTTCCTGCTTAGAGTTGCAAATGTGAGCAACAACACCGGTATCAAATACCCAGGAGCTACTACGAGCGCTGGTAAGGTACACATCAATAACAAGTATATCACTATACCTTTGAAGTTGCCGTCCTTCTTGTCCGCTAAGTACTTAGGGCAAATCCGCTTCCACTAACTAGTTCCCTTACAATAATAACACTCAGTCTCAGGCTTGGGTCCTTTCTTTGGCTTCTTCCCGGCAACTGGTTTGCCGGGCGTGACAACTACTTTGCCGTATTTCTTGAAGTGTTTTTTACCCTTGCCTTTCTTGAAACTGGTGGTCTTATTCACCATCAACACTTGATGTTTTTTCTTGATTTCTACCTCCGCAGATTTCAGCATTGAATACAACTCGGGAATAGTCTTTTCCATCCCTTGCATGTTGTAATTCATCACAAAGCCTTTATAGCTAAGTGGAAGCGACTGTAGGATTTTTTCAATGACCGCATCATCCGGAAGTTCAACTCCCAGCTGAGTCAAGCGGTTGTGCAACCCACACGTTCTCAGTATGTGCTCACTGACAGAACCATTCTCCATGTTACAACTAAAGAACTTGTCGGAGACTTCATATCTCTCGACCCGTGCATGAGCTTGAAAAACAAGTTTCAGCTCCTCGAACATCTCATATGCTCCGTGATGCTCAAAACGCCTTTGGAGCCCCATTTCTAAACTATAAAGCATGTCGCACTGAACAAGAGAGTAGTCATCACTCCCCGACTACCAGGCGTTTCAAACGTCCTGGGTTGCCGCGGGAGCGGGAGTATCACCTAGCGGTGCATTTAGGACATATGCCTTCTTGGAAGCAGTGAAGATGAGCTTTAAGTTACGAGCCCAATTCGCATAGTTGCTCCCATCATCTTTCAGCTTGGTTTTCTCTAGGAACGCGTTGAAGTTGAATGAGACATTTGCGTTGGCCACTGGATCTACAATATTGTGAAGAAAATTTTACACTAAGTTCATGATAATTAAGTTCATCTAATCAAATTACTAATGAACTCCCACTTAGATCAACATCCCTCTAGTCATCCAAGTGTTACATGATCCATGTCGACTAGCCCGTGTCCGATCATCACGTGAGATGAACTAGTCATCAGTGGTGAGCATCTCCATGATGATCGTATCAACCATATGACTCATGTTCGACCTTTCGGTCTCCCGAATTCGAGGCCATGTCTGTACATGCTAGGCTCGTCGAGTCAACCTAAGTGTTTTGCGTGTGTAAACTGGCTTACACCCGTTGTATGCGAACGTTAGAATCTATCACACCCGATCATCACGTGGTGCTTCGAGACAATGATCCTTCGCAACGGTGCACACTTAGGGGAATACATATCTTGAAATTTTATTGAGGGATCATCTTATCTTTGTTACCGTCATTCTAAGCAATAATATGAAAAACATGATAAACATCACATGCAATCATATAGTGACATGATATGGCCAATATCATCTTGCTCCTTTGATCTCCATCTTCGGGGCACCATGATCATCATTGTCACCGGCTTGACACCATGATCTCCATCATTGTGTCTCCATGAAGTCGTCACGCCAAATTATTACTTCTACTACTATAGCCAACCTTTAGCAATAAAGTAAAGTAATCACATGGCGTTGCATCTCATACACTAAATTAAGACAACTCCTATGGCTCCTGCAGGTTATCATACTCATCAACATGTAAGTCGTGAATCCTATTACAAGAAAATGATCAATCTCATACATCACATCCTTTTGGCCATATCACATCACATAGCATACCCTACAAAAACAAGTTAGACGTCCTCTAATTGTCGTTGCAAGTTTGACGTGTCTGACTAGGGTTTGTAGCAAGAACGCTTCTTACCTAAGTGACAGCCACAACGTTGATATGCCAATTCTATTTACCCTTCATAAGGACTCTCTTCATCGAATGCGATCTGACTAAAGTGGGAGAGACAGACACCAGCTAGCCACCTTATGCAACAAGTGCATGTCGGTCGGTGGAACAAGTCTCACGTAAGAGTACGTGTAAAGTCGGCCCGGGCTGCTTCATCCTACGATGCCGTCGAATCAAGATAAGACTAGTAACAGCAAGCAATTGACAAAATCAGCGCCCACAACTTTTGCGTTCTACTCGTGCATAGAATCTACGCATAGAACCTTGGCTCTGATACCACTGTTGGGAACGTAGTAATTTCAAAAATTTCCTACGCCACACAAGGATCTATCTATGGAGAAACCAACAACGAGCAAAGGAGTATATCATCTTCATACCTTTGAAGATCGCTAAGCGGAAGCGTTGTTTGAACGCGGTTGATGGAGTCGTACTTGAAGTGACTCAGATCGCGGTTGATTCCAATCTATGCACCAAACAACGCAGCCTCCGCGTTCAACACATGTGCAGCCCGGTGACGTCTCCAACGCCTTGATCCAGCAAGGAGGGAGGAGAGATTGAGGGATAGCTCCGGCAGCACGATAGCTTCGTGATGGTGGAGCTGCGTGGTACCCCGGCAGGGCTTCGCCAAGCACTATGGAGGACGAGGAGTAGGAGGAGGAGGAGTAGGGCTGTGCCGAGAGAGAGAGAATTTTTGTCTCAAATCAGCCCCAAAACCATCACTATATATAGGAGGAGAGGGAGGAGGGTGCCCATCCTTTAGGGTTTCCACCCCAAAGGGTGCAGCAGCCCAATATGGCCATAGGGCGGCGGCCAAGGGTGGAGGAGGTGGGCCTTGAGGCCGAGGGCATCCCTCCACGCCTAGGGTTTGCCCGCTCCACCCATTGCTACGCCTTGGGCTGATTGTGGAGGCGCACTAGCCCACTTAGGGGCTGGTTCCCACCCACTTTTGGCCCATGTACCAGCTTGGGCTGGTGGCCCTTGCCGGTGGACCCCCGGAACTCTTCCGGTGGTCCCGGTACATTACCGGTGTCGCCCGAAACACTTTCAAAGACCAAATCCTCACTTCTGATATATGAATATTTTCCTCCGGACCATTCCGGAACTCCTCTCAACGTCCGGGATCTCATCCGGGACTCCGAACAACCTTCGGTAACCACGTACACTATTCCCATATAACCCTAGCGTCCTCGAACCTTAAGTGTGTAGACCCTATGGATTCGGGAAGCATGCAGACATGACCGAGACACCTCTTTGGTCAATAACCAACAGCGGGGTCTAGATATCCATGTTGGTTCCCACATATTCCACGATGATCTCATCGGATGAACCACGATGTCGGGGATTCAATCAATCCCGTATGCAATTCCCTTTGTCTACCGGTATGATACTTGCCCGAGATTCGATCGTCGGTATCCCTATACCTTGTTCAATCTCGTTACCGACAAGTCTCTTTACTTGTTTCGTAATACATCATCCCGTGGCTAAGTCCTTAGTCACACTGATCTTAATATGATGATGAATTACCGAGTGGGCCTAGAGTTACCTCTCCGTCACATGGAGTGACAAATCCCAGTCTCGATTCATACAACCCAACACACACTTTCGGAGATACCTGTAGTGCACCTTTATAATCACCCAGTTACATTGTGAAGTCCGATACACCCAAAGCACCCCTACGGTATCCGGAAGTTGCACAATCTCATGGTCTAAGGAAATGATAGTTGACATTTGAAAAGCTTTAGCACACGAACAACACGATCTAGTGTTCTGCTTAGTATTGGGTCTTGTCCATCACATCATTCCCCAACAATGTGATCCCGTTATTAATGACATCCAATGTCCATGATCAGGAAACCATGATCATCTATTAATCAACGAGCTAGCCAACTAGAGGCTCACTAGGGAGACATTGTGATCTATATATTCACACATGTATTACGGTTTCCGGCTAATACAATTATAGCATGAAAGATAGACAATTATCATGAACTTGGAAATATAATAATAACCACTTTATTATTGCATCTATCACATATTTCCAAGAGCAAGATCCCGATACAATGTTGATGACCCACAAGTGTAGGGGATCTATCGTAGTCCTTTCGATACGTAAGAGTGTCGAACCCAACGAGGAGCAGAAGGATCTGACAAGTGATTTTCAGCAAGGTATTCTCTGCAAGCACTGAAATTATCGATAGCAGATAGTTGTGTGGTAAGATGATTCGTAGCAAGTAGAAAGTAGCAATAGTAACAAAGGTGCAGCAAAGTGGCCCAATCCCTTTTGTAGCAAGGGACAACCCTGGACAAACTCTTACAGGAGGTAAAGCGCTCCCGAGGACACATGGGAATTTCTGTCAAGCTAGTTTTCATCATGTTCGTAAGATTCGCGTTCGCTACTTTGATAGTTTGATATGTGGGTAGACCGGTACTTGGGTGCTGCTCTTACTTGGACAAACATCCCACTTATGATTAATCCCTCTCGCAAGCATCCGCAACTACGAAAGAAGAATTAAGACAAAGTCTAACCAGAACATTAAACTAGTGGATCCAAATCAGCCCCTTACGAAGCAACGCATAAACTATGGTTTAAGCTTCTGTCACTCTAGCAACCCATCATCTACTTATTACTTCCCAATGCCTTCCTCTAGGCCCAAATAATGGTGAAGTGTTATGTAGTCGACGTTCACATAACACCACTAGAGGAAAAACAACATACAACGAATCAAAATATCGAACGAATACCAAATTCACATTTCTACTTATAGCAAGACTTATCCCATGTCCCCAGGAACAAAAGTAACTACTCACAAAGCATAATTATGTTCATGACCAAAGAGGTATTGAATAGCATCAAGGATCTGAACATATAATCTTCCACCGAGTAATCCAACTAGCATCAACTACAAAGAGTAATTAACACTACTAGCAACCTTACAAGTACCAATCGGAGTCGCGAGACGGAGATTGGTGATAACCCACAAGTATAGGGGATCGCAACAGTTTTTGAGGGTAGAGTATTCAACCCAAATTTATTGATTCGACTCAAGGGGAAGCCAAAGAATATTCTCAAGTATTAGCAGTTGAGTTGTCAATTCAACCACACCTGAAAGATTTAGTATCTGCAGCAAAGTATCAGTAGAAGAGTAGCGTGATAGCAGCAGTAGCAACAGTAACCAGTAGCAGCAGAGTAACATCAGTAGCAACAGAGTAAAAGTAGGAGCAGTGACAGCAGTAGCAGCAAAGTAACGTAGCAAGGACCAGTAGTAAAAGACTCGTAGGCATTGGATCGGTGATGGATGATTATGCCGGATGCTATTCATCATGCAACAGCTATAACATGGAGAGATATGTAACTAGCTCCAGTTCGTCAATCTAATGTAGGCATGTATTCCGTATGTAGTCATACGTGCTTAGGGAAAAGAACTTGCATGACATCTATTGTCCATCCCTCCCGTGGCAGCGGGGTCCTAATGGAAACTACGGGATATTAAGGTTCTCCTTTTAATAAAGAACCGGACCAACGCATTAACACTTGGTGAATTCATGAACTCCTAATACTATGGTCATCTCCGGGAGTGGTTCCGGCTATTGTCACTCTGGGGTTGCCGGGTCATAACACATAGTAGGTGACTAGAACTTGCAAGATAGGATCTAAAACACACATATATTGGTGACAACATAATAGGTTCAGATCTGAAATCATGGCACTCGGGCCCTAGTGAAAAATATTAAGCATGGCAAATTAGTAGCAACATCAATCTCAGGACATAGTGGATACTAGGGATCAATCCCTGTCAAAACTAACTCGATTACATGACAGATCTCATCCAACTCATCACCGTCGAGCAAGCCTACGATGAGATTACTCACGAACGGTGACGAGCATCATGGAAATGGCGATGAAGGAAGGTTGATGATGATGATGGCGACGATTTCCCCTCTCCGGAGCCTAGAATGGACTCTAGATCTGCCCTCCAGATGAAGAACAGGAGGTGGCGGCGCCATCGTATCGTAAAACGCGATGAATCCTTCTTTATGATTTTTTTCCGGGCGAAACGGAATATATAGAGCTGAGATTGGAGGCGGTGGAGCCTCGTGGGCCCCACAAGCTTGTCAGGCGCGACCAGGGGGTGGCCGCACCACCTGGGCTTGTGGCCCACTGGCTCCCCTCCTCCGGTGGATCTTTGCGCACGTATTTTTCATTAATTTTCCAGAAAAATTCTTCGTAAATTTTCAGGTCATTCCGAGAACTTTTATTTCTACACAAAAACAACACCATGGCAATTCTGCTGAAAACATCGTTAGTCCGAGTTAGTTCCATTCAAATCATGCAAATTAGAGTCCAAAACAAGGGCAAAAGTGTTCGTAAAAGTAGATACGACGGAGGCCTATCAACTCCCCCAAGCTTAAAGCCTTGCTTGTCCTCAAGCAATTCAGTTGAAAAACTGAAAGAGACAAAAGAAACTTTGACGAACTCTGTTTGATCTTGTTGTTGCAACTATGTTTAACTCATAACCAAAATTTCAGCAAGATCACAAGCAAACCACATAAGCAAATGACATCTAGGTCTCACGGTAAACTCATATCAATGGCATGATCAACTGGCGAGCAAATAATAATAAGCCTCAAATGTCAACACTTCAATCAAAACAACATGAAGCAGTACGAACAGATGGTATCTCGCTAGCTCTTTCTGAGACCGCAAAACATAAATGCAGAGCACCTTCAAAGACCAAGGGCTGACTAAACATTGTAATTCATGGCAACGAAGATCCAGTCACAGTCATACTCAACACAGTTAAAAGCAAAGCATAAAAATGACAGAGGTGCTCTCTAATTGGTGCTTTTATAAGAGGAGGATGACTCAACAGGAACATAAATAGACATGCCCTTCGCAGAGGGAAGCATTGATTTGCTAAGGTGCCAGAGCTCAAGCTTTGAAAACAGAGATAATAATTTTGGGTGGCATGCTTTCATTGTCAACGCAATGACCAAGAGTTCTCAACATCTTCCACACTACACATGCTATAGGCTGTTCCCAAACAGAAAAGTAAAGTTTTGACTACCCCACCACCAATCAATCACACTCCACGGCTAGCCGAATCCTCGGGTACCATCCATACCAACATCAATCCTGGGGGAGTTTTGTTTGCAATTATCTTTTGGATTTGAGCATGGAACTGGGAATTCCAATTACCGGCCCCTTTCTCGTGAATGATAGTGAATAAACACATATCGAGGATAACGCGCCTAGCATGGAAGATACTAATAGCCCCCTATCACCACATGAGCGGTTCGGGCATGCAAAACAGATTATTTCTTGAAGGTTTAGAGAGTGTCACATGCAAATTTACTTGGAACGGCAGGTAGATACCGCACATAGTTAGGTATGGTGGACTCATATGGAACAACTTTGGGTTTATGGAAGTGGATGCACAAGCAGTATTCCCGCTTAGTACAAGTGAAGGCTAGCAAAAGACTGGGAAGCGACCAACTAGAGAGCGACAACAGTCATCAAAATGCATTGAGATTAACTAACATTGAGTGCAAGCATGAGTAGGACATAAATCACCATGAACATGAATATCCTAGAGGCTATGTTGATTTTGTTTCAACTACATGCGTGAACATGCGCCAAGTCAAACCACTTGAATCATTCAAAGGAGGATACCATCCTATCATACTACATCACAGTCATCTCAACATTCATGTTGGCTACCAAGACATACCATTATAAGCTCCTAGCTAATTAAGCATGGCATCAACAACTATGATCTCTAAGTTGTCATTGCAAACATGTTTCTCTCACAACAAAGCTGAATCAGGCAGGATGAGGTAGTTATATTTACAAAAACAAAATAGATCGAGTTCATACCAGCTTTTCCAGGCTCAGTCACTTCATTATATATCGTCATTATTGCCTTTCACTTGCACGACCGAATGATGTGAACAATAATAAGAGTGATCGTGCATTGGACTAAAGCTGGAATGTGCAGGCAAACACAAAGGAGAAGACAAAGTAATATGGCTCTTTGACAGCTAAACAGGTATGCATGCGAGAGCCACTAAAGATTGTAACCATTATCTTCTATCTTGACCCAAAGAAAAAAAGAAAACTATTTATACGGGAAAGCTCCCAACAAGAAAAATAAAAAAAGAAAAATAATCTTTTTGGGTTTTCTCGAACTAGACGGACACACGAAAAGAAAACGAGAAAAAGAAAATAAACTAGCATGGATGATACAGTGGCAAAGTGAGAACACCGACGAACAAAGTGAAAGCATAAGCAAGAATGTAAAGTCGGTGAGAAACACGTACTCCCCCAAGATTAGGCTTTTGGCCTAAGTTGGTCTACTCCCAAGGATGGTCTGGGCGATACCCAAAATCATAATGAGGGTTGTACGGGAGTGCTGCAGCCACTGCCTGAATAGCCGCCTCACGGAGATGAGCAGCCTTTGCCTCCCTCTCATACTCCTCTTCCTCTCCTATGGTTATGTAATATCTCTGGTTTACCTGAAAGTCAAAGAAGGCAGGAGCAGGAAGGGTAATATGGAAAACACGTTGCCGGTTAAATATCAAACGGTATAGGAGGGATTCATCATCCCTCTCAAGGAACTAGTAGCGTGTCAAAGCGACGCGATCAAGGAAAGCTGTATGGAGCGGGGGATCTCCTTCGCGGATGGGTACTCCAAGAAAATTTGCTATGCGGGTGGCATAGATCTCACTAAACAAATCCCCTTCATTAGCATTCTTATTCAGCCTCCTTGCTATTATAGCTCCCATGTTGAAACTCTTATTACCCGTCACTGTGCTCTTAAGGATACTGAGGTCGGGTGCGCAGAGGTGACAATGCTCAATCTTGCCATTAATGCATCTGCCTATGAAGAGGGCAAAGTAATGCAAGGCAGGAAAATGAATACTCCCCATGGTAGCTTGCGTAATGTCTCTAGTTTCTCCAACAGTAATACGAGAGAAAAAAAATCTCTAACCGAAGATTTAGGAGGATCATTGAGGCTACCCCAAATAGGTATTTTGAAACTTCTATTAAAATCCTCCAAATCCATGGTATACGATTTATCATAGAGATGAAACAATACCGATGTGTCGCGGCCAACTGAAAAATTTGAATCTACGAACAAAAGAGGCAGTGAGAGCAACATACTGTTCACATTTACCGGAGATGAATTCTTTGAGTCCGACATTGCGAACAAGTGCATCAAACTCATCTTTGAAACCTGTCTCAATCATAAATTCATCAGAAGGCCATTCACATGGTTTTACCTTCGCGTCCCTTGGTTGGTAAGGATCAGGTTCCCGAATCGCAAGACGGGGACCTCTCTTGCTTGAGGAACCACCATGATAGTTTCTCCTGAACATATTCCTTCTCTGAAATTTTTAGTGACCCACAAGAAAAATGATTAGGTCTCAACTAAACTAGTAGCAACTACTCCCACAAGTGCCTAGAGGCCATATTACGCATCAAAACTACTTGGGACCAGCTAAAATTAGCATGCAAAGCTCAAGAACATGGTCACCAAGGCAACAAAAATACGCGAAGTATAAGGCACTAGAGCAAAAACTAATTGGACCAATGGAGGTGTCACTTAGCAAGGAGTAATTTCCCCAAAACAGTTCGGAGAATGGTGCTTTGAGCAAAGAGATCGAAAATCCCAGCAAGGGGAGCAAGAACACGGGTTTGAGCTGCGAAATGATTTTTTCTGGAGGTAGGAGAACCAGATGAGAGCAAGAATGAGTGGAAGGGGTGCCTGTGGGCCCCACAAGCATGGGTGGCGCGACCAGGGGGGTGCCCGCGCCTCCAGGGCTCGTGGCCCACTGGTGCAGCCCCGCAGACAAGCTCTTCGTCTCAGTATTTTTCAAAAAATCCAGAAAAATCATACTTGATTTTTAGGACGTTCGGAGAACTTTTATTTTCGGGGTACTTCTCCACGGCACGCTAAGACAGAAAACAGGAAAAACTAAATTAAATCTATCATTTTTCTTCTAAGCAACCTAAAGTGAAAGCTTGGAATAGAGGTTTGTGACTCCTCGATTCATCCATCTCACGGTCATCGAAAGAAAATCCGTCAATGAGGTTGATCAAGTCTCCTCGACAAACCTTTTCGAATCGCAAAACAGAACGGAGAATTTTTGAATAGTCACTAGGTCACCTCAATGGGGATGTGTATCTCCCCAACAAGCAAATCATACTTCATCTTGACATGAGGAATAGGGCATTCAAAGCTCCCAATAAGAATCGATGAAGGTTTTTGATAGCATTGATGCAATGTACTCGATATTGTTTCTTCGGAGAGTGCACCGTATGCTCATTACCGTTGACATGGAAAGTGACATTGCCTTTGTTGCAATCTATACCAGACCCTGCAGTGTTTAAAAAGGGTCTTCCGAGGATGATTGCAATGGCATCGTCCTCGGGAATATCCAGAATAACAAAGTCTATTAAGATAGTAATGTTCGCAACCACAACAGGCACATCCTTGCAAATGCTTATAGGGAAAACAGTTGATTTGTCGGCCAATTGCAGAGAGATTTTAGTGGGTGTCAACTTATCTAGTTCAAGTCTACGATAAAGAGAGAGAGTCATAACACTAACACCGGCTCCAAGGTCGCATAAAGCAGTTCTAACATAGTTGCCTTTAATGGAGCAAGGTATAGTGGGCACTCTAGGATCACCTAGTTTCTTAGGAGTTCCACCCTTGAAGGTATTATTAGCGAGCATGGTGGAAATCTCAACCTCAGGTATCCTCCTTTTATTAGTCACAATATCCTTCATGTACTTAGCATACGGAGACATTTTTAGCATATCTGTCAATGGCATTTGCAGAAAGACAGGTCTAATCATTTCAACAAATCGCTCAAAATCCTCATCATCCTTTTTCTTGGATGGTTTGGGAGGAAAGGGCATGGGTTTCTAAACCCATGGTTCCCTTTCTTTACCATGCTTCCTAGCAGCGAAGTCATTCTTATCATATCTCTCATTCTTAGGCTGTGGCTTATCAAGATCAACAAGTTCAATCTCCACATCCTAATCATTGCTAGGTTGAGCAGCATCATGAACATCACCATTGGTATTTTCATTAGGCTCATGTTCATCACCAGATTGTGTTTCAGCATCAGAGGCAGAGACATCGTTTGGATTCTCAGGTGTAGCAGCAAGAGAGTTGCTAGTGTGTAAGTTCCTATCATCTCTCTTCTTCTTCGTAGGATGACTAGGTGCATCAGTGCTAACTCCTTGAGAATCTTGCTCAATTCTCTTCGGATGACCCTCAGGATACAAAGGTTCCTGGGTCATTCTACCGCCTCTAGTGACGACTCTAACGGAATTGTCATTCAACTCATTGAGCAAGTCATTCTGAGCTTTAAGTACTTGTCATACCTGAGTAGTAACCATAGAGGCATGTTTACTCAAGAGCTTAAGATCATTGACATTTCTGTCCACACAAGCACTTAAATGACTAAGCATACGAGCATTCTGTTCCAATTGTCTGCTAACATAATCATTGAAACTATGTTGTTTGGCAACACGGTTATCAAATTCATCCAGACATAAGCTAGCGGGTTTATCAAAAGGAATATCACTCTCATTGAATCTACGAATAGAATTTACTTCTACTACTTGTATCGGGTTATCAAGACCATGGATCTCTTCGATAGGTGGTAGATTTTTGACATCTTCAGATTTAGTGCCTTTCTCTTTCATAGATTTCTTAGCTTCTTGAATATCTTCAGGACTGAGGAATAGAATACCTCTTTTCTTCGGAGTTGGCTTAGGAGTTGGTTCGGGAATAGTCCAAGCATTCTCATTGCACAAGATGTTATTCAATAGAATCTTAGCTTGTTCTACAGTTCGTTCCCTAAAAACACAACCGACACAACTATCTAGGTGGTCTCCAGAAGCATCGGTGAGTCCATTATAGAAGATGTCAAGTATTTCATTCTTCTCAAGAGGTTGATCACGCAAACCATTCAGTAGCTGGACGAGCCTCCCCCAAGCTTGTGGGAGACTCTCTTCTTCAACTTGTGCAAATTTGTATATTTCCTGCAAGGCAGCTTGCTTCTTATGGGTAGGGAAATATTTTTTAGAGAAGTAGTAGACCATATCCTGGGGGCTACACACACAACCAGGAGCAAGAGAAGTGAACCAGGTCTTAGCATCATCCTTTAGCGAGAAAGGAAACAACTTGAGGATATAGTAGTGGCGGATCTTTTCCTCACTAGTGAATAGGGTGGCTATATCGTGCAGTTTGGTAAGATAGGCTACAACCGTTTCAGACTCATAACCATGAAAAGGATCAGATTCGACCAGAGTGATTAACTCAGGGTCGACAGAGAATTCATAATCCTGATCGGTCACAAAGATAGGTGAAGTAGCAAACTTCGGGTGGTATTTCATCCTTGCGTTCAGAGATTTTTCTTTCCACTTGAGCAGTAATTTCTCAATATCATAGCTATCCTTACACGCAAGAAAATCCTCAGCTATCTCTCCCTCCATAACATAACGCTCAGGCATATCAGGCAATTCATATCTAGGAGAGGTAACTCTATCAGGCAAAATAGCAAGTTCTACTTCAATAGTATCAGCAGTTTCAGAGTTATCATCACATCTAGCAGCAACTCTAGCAATTTGTGCATCAAGGAATGCACCAAGTGGTAAAGCAGTATCAAGCATAGCATCATCAGGCAAAGCAGTATCAAGCATAGCATCATCATAAGCATCATGGGCAGCAGAAGTAGCATCATCAAGCAAAGCCGATATATCAAAATTTCTAGCAGGAGATGATGTCGCAAACTTACTCATAACTTAAGGTGAATCAAGTGCAGAGCTAGATGGCAGTTCCTTACCTGTCCTCGTAGTTGAGGGCAAGACTTTGGTTCTTGGATCTATTGGATTCCTCATAGTGACCAGCAGACGTAAATCCCAAGTGACTCAGAGAATATAGTTGTGCCTCCCCGGCAACGGCGCTAGAAAAAGGTCTTGATAGTCCACAAGTATAGGGGATCGCAACAGTTTTCGAGGGTAGAGTATTCAACCCAAATTTATTGATTGGACTCAAGGGAAAGCGAAAGAATATTTTCAAGGATTAGCAGTTGAGTTGTCGATTCAACCACACCTGAAAGATTTAGTATCTGGAGCAAAGTATCAGTAGCAGAGTAGGGTGATAGCAGCCGTAGCAACAAAGTAACAGTAGCAGCAGTGACAGCAGTAGCAGCAAAGTAACGTAGCAAGGACCAGTAGTAAAAGACTCATAGGCATTTGATCGGTGATGGATGATTATGCCGGATGCTATTCATCATGCAACAGCTATAACACGTAGAGATATGTAACTAGCTCCAGTTCGTCAATCTAATGTAGGCATGTATTCCGTATGTAGTCATACGTGCTTAGGGAAAAGAACTTGCATGACATCTATTGTCCATCCCTCCCGTGGCAGCGGGGTCCTAATGGAAACTATGGGATATTAAAGTTCTCCTTTTAATAAAGAACCGGACCAACACATTAACACTTGGTGAATACATGAACTCCTAATACTATGGTCATCTCCGGGAGTGGTTCCGGCTATTGTCACTCCGGGGTTGCCGGGTCATAACACATAGTAGGTGACTACAACTTGCAAGATAGGATCTAAAACACACATATATTGGTGACAACATAATAGGTTCAGATCTGAAATCATCGCACTCGGGCCCTAGTGACAAGCATTAAGCATGGCAAAGTAGTAGCAACATCAATCTCAGAACATAGTGGATACTAGAGATCATTCCCCGCCAAAACTAACTCGATTACATGATAGATCTCATCCAACTCATCACCGTCCAGCAAGCCTACGATGAGATTACTCACGAACGGTGAAGAGCATCATGGAATTGGCGATGAAGGAACGTTGATGATGACGATGGCGACGATTTCCCCTCTCCGGAGCCCCGAACGGACTCCACACCTGCCCTCCAGATGAAGAACAGGTGGTGGCGGCGCCTCCGTATCGTAAAACGTGATGAATCCTTCTTTTTGATTTTTTTTCCGGGTGAAACGGAATATATAGAGCTGAGATTGGAGGCGGTGGAGCCTCGTGGGCCCCACAAGCTTGCCAGGCGCGGCGAGGGGGAGTGGCCGCGCCACCAGGGCTTGTCTCCCACTAGGTCACCTCGTCCGGTGGATCTTTGCGCAGGTATTTTTCATTAATTCCAGAAAAATTCTTCGTAAATTTTCAGGTCATTACGAGAACTTTTATTTCTACACAAAAACAACACCATGGCAATTCTGCTGAAAACAGCGTTAGTCCGGGTTAGTTCCATTCAAATCATGCAAATTAGAGTCCAAAACAAGGGCAGAAGAGTTCGGAAAAGTAGATACGACGGGGGCGTATCAATTGGTTACAAAAGATGAACTAGGGTTTGGAGATGAGATAGTGCTGATGTAGGTGTTGATGGTGGTGAGTCCCCTCCGATTAGAGGAGTGTTGGTGATGACGATGGCGAGATTTCCCCCTCCGAGAGGGAAGTTTCTCCGGCGGGACGACCATTACGGAGCTCTATATTGGTTCTGCTCAAGTTCCGCCTCGTGGCGGCGGCGATTCCTCCCGAAAGCCTCCTCTTTATTTTTTCTGGAACGAAACCCTCCTTATAGCAAAAGAGGGGAGTGAGAGGGCCACAAGGGAGCCCACAAGCCCCCTAGGCGCGGCCAGGGGGTAGGCCGCGCCTAGTAGGCTTGTGGCCTCCTGGTGGCTCCCCTTTGGTACTTCGTCCGCCCAATATTTTTTATAAGTTCCAACATAATTCCTCGTTGATTTTCATGGCTTTTGGAGTTGCGTAGAACAGGTATCTCAAACTTGCTCCTTTTTCAGGCCAGAATTCCAGCTGCCGGCATTCTCCCTCTTCATGTAAACCTTGTAAAATAAGAGAGAAAAGTTATAAGTATTGTACCATGAAGTGTAATAACAGCCCATAAAGCGATAAATATCAACATAAAAGCATGATGAAAAATGGCCGTATCAACTCCCCCAAGCTTAGACTTCGCTTGTCCTCACGGGGAAACCAAGATCAATAAATATACCCACATGTTTAGAGAGAGAGAGGTGTCGACAACACAAAATACGGACATGCATGCATCATGATCATAATCAGAACAGCAATAACATCATATAATCTCTTATGCTAAAGTGATAATTCCTTCACAAAGTAAAGTATGGATGAAGAACCTTATTGAGAATTAACAACCAATAGCCTTTAGTCATTGAAGCAATTGCAATTTATCATAACGTCGGAAAGAGTCAAATAAGAGCTTGTAAAGCAAATCCACATACTCAATCATCCTTTCGTCTTCTACAATTGCTAAAACTCACGTGGTACTCATGAGATCAAAGTTTCAGTTGGACACAGAGAAAGATAGGGGCTTATAGTTTCACCTCCTAACTACTTACCTCAAGGGTAATGTCAACAATAATAATTCATGAATACTTACTTCCAAGTTGACATATGAATATAGATCTTTCCCTAGCATATGACGTTAGCCAAGATTAAGGCGTAAAAAGGAATTGGTGTCGATCACCATGACGCTTTCAAGGGCAAAAAGTAAAGGTACAAGATAGGCCCTTCGAAGAGGAAAGTAGAGGTTGTCATGCGCTTTTGAGGTTTGGATGTGTGACCTCTTAGTGTGGAGGAACGTCACTTTATATTGCCTCCTATGATAAAGAACTTTATTATGCAGTCTGTCGCTTTTATGTCTTCCTCATCACAGGTTCGTACAAAGCTTATTTTACACACACTAATAGATCATACATATTTAGGGAGCAATTTTTATTGCTTGCACCGATAAAAACTTACTCGAAGGATCTTCTTCAGTCCATAGGTAGGTATGGTAGACTCTCATGGAAAACTGGGTTGAAGGTTATGGATGCACAAGTAGTATATCTACTTAGTCCGAAAGTTTTGGCTGATATGAGGTGGAAGCAATCGTCACATGCTAAGGGATCTCTAGTCATATAACATTGTTCAGAACCAAGCGAACATAATTCAGTATGTTGTCTTCCTTGTCCAACATCTACTTCTAAGCATGTAATAATTTAATGAGTGTTCACAATCATAGACGGTGTCAAAGATGATATATTTATATGTGAACCTCTGCTTCTTTATCCCTTCCTATTAATTGCAACAATGACCAAGGTCTACGTTTGTTCACCCACAACAAGTTTCAATCATCATTCTTTTTATATGTGGAGCCATCACTTCCCATAAGATCATTACATGATCTTTTATTTTTTTGGTCTTTTATTACTCTTTAGTTCATGGCATGAGGCAAGGCCCTTAACTAAAACACTCTTTATTATTTGACTCACGAGCTCGAATACATTTGGGGTGACACAGAGGAAAACTCAAGCCTAGAACACTAAGAACTTTATTCTACTAGAGAAAGATAAAACCAAAAAGGATCGAACTAAGAAAAGGTAAAGGCAAAAGATGTGATGGTGATATGATACCGGGGTAACTCCCCCAAGCTTGGCACACCCCAAGGGGATTGCCCATACCCGTGCTTAGTTGTCTTCCTTTGGAGGTGATGGTGGTGGAGTTATTGCAACCTGGGTTTGATCCTCCGTCTTCCAAGGCATAGGTGCTCCATCATGGAAAGATGATCAAGTCTCCGGAATCCTCAAATCTGCAGCCAACCGTATTGATTTAAATCTATACTCATACTCAGAGTTTTGGTTCTGCAGGTCATAGATCTGGGCTTGGAGGTGATCAATTCTGTCACAGAGCCTGGAGAGGTACTTCCCGATGTCATTGGCATCGATCTTCTACTTGTTGATGAACTCCGTAATCATCATGTGGTTGGCGTTGAGTCCATGTTCCACCATCCCTTGGCACTTGAAGACTTGCTGCTCCATTGTTTCGAGCCTCGCCTCCACGCTTCCGGTATTCTTGGCCCCCTCAACATCAAGGATGTGCAGCACCCCCTCACGCATATCGATAGATTGAGGGTGTTGCAGCACTCCCGCGAGGTAGGGATTGATGACCTTCTCGAAGAACTTGTCCTTCGGAGCTTCTAGGGACGCCATAGCGATCTAGATCTGTCTGCACAACAGCTCGAAACGAAAACAGAGGATAATTGCGTGATACGAGGGTTAGACCTTTCGGGAGAATATATAATGATTTTTTCCCGACCAGAAGGAGTACTCCGCAAGAAAACGGAGTCCGGGAGGCACACTATTGGGGAACATCGCATGGGAAACAAAAAATTTCCTACGCGCACGAAGACCTATCATGGTGATGTCCATCTACGAGAGGGGATTTCCGATCTACGTACCCTTGTAGATCGCACAGCAGAAGCGTTAGTGAATGCGGTTGATGTAGTGGAACGTCCTCACGTCCCTCGATCCACCCCGCGAACCGTCCCACGTACCGTACCGCGATCCGTCCCACGATCTAGTGCCGAACGGACGGCACCTCCACGTTCAGCACACGTACAGCTCGATGATGATCTCGGCCTTCTTGATCCAGCAAGAGAGACGGAGAGGTAGATGAGTTCTCCGGCAGCATGACGGCGCTCCGGAGGTTGGTGGTGATCTAATCTCAGCAGGGCTCCGCCCGAGCTCCGCAGAAACGCGATCTAGAGGTAAAACCGTTGAGGTATGTGGTCGGGCTGCCGTGGCAAAGGTTGTTTCAAATCAGCCCTAATAGCTCCATATATATAGGAGGAGGGGAGGGGAGGCTTGCCTTGAGGCTCAAGGAGCCCCAAGGGCTGCGCCACCAAGGGAGGAGGAGTCCTCCTCCAATCCTAGTCCAACTAGGATTGGAAGGTGGAGTCCTTCTCTCCTTTCCCACCTCCTTTTTTTTTTCCTTTCTCTTTGATTTTCTATCTATGGCGCATAGGGCCTTCTTGGGCTGTCCCACCAACCCGCCAAGGGCTGGTGCGCCACCACCAAGGCCTATGGGCTTCCCCGGGGTGGGCTGCCCCCCCGGTGAACACCCGGAACCCATTCGTCATTCCCGGTACATTCCCGGTAACTCCGAAAACCTTCCAGTAATCAAATGAGGTCATCCTATATATCAATCTTCGTTTCCGGACCATTCCGGGAACCCTCGTGACATCCGTGATCTCATCCGGGACTCCGAACAACATTCGGTAACCAACCATCTAACTCAAATACGCATAAAACAACGTCGAACCTTAA
Organism: Hordeum vulgare subsp. vulgare; assembly: GCF_904849725.1. NCBI lineage: Eukaryota > Viridiplantae > Streptophyta > Magnoliopsida > Poales > Poaceae > Hordeum > Hordeum vulgare. Next base: position 92,558,614 of record NC_058524.1, on the reverse strand, counting down.
GTGTGCAGACCCTGCGGGTTCGAGAACTATGTAGACATGACCCGAGTGACTCCTCGGTCAATATCCAATATCGGGACTTGGATGCCCATATTGGATCCCACATATTCTACGAAGATCTTATCGTTTGAACCTCAGTTCTAGGGATTCATATAATCCCGTATGTCATTCCCTTTGTCCTTCGGTATGTTACTTGCCCGAGATTCGATCGTCAGTATCCGCATACCTATTTCAATCTCGTTTACCGACAAGTCTCTTTACTCGTTCCGTAATACAAGATCCCGCAACTTACACTAAGTTATATTACTTGCAAGGCTTGTGTGTGATGTTGTATTACCGAGTGGGCCCCAAGATACCTCTCCGTCACACGGAGTGACAAATCCCAGTCTCGATCCATACTAACTCAACGAACACCTTCGGAGATACCTGTGGAGCATCTTTATAGTCACCCAGTTACGTTGCGATGTTTGTTACACACAAAGCATTCCTACGGTGTCAGTGAGTTATATGATCTCATGGTCATAGGAACAAATACTTGACACGCAGAAAACAATAGCAAGAAAATGACACGATCAACATGCTACGTCTATTAGTTTGGGTCTAGTCCATCACGTGATTGTCCTAATGACGTGATCCAGTTATCAAGTAACAACACCTTGTACATAATCAAAAGACCCTGACTATCTTTGATCAACTGGCTAGACAACTAGAGGCTTGCTAGGGACAGTGTTTTGTCTATGTATCCACGCGTGTATATAAGTCTTCATTCAATACAATTATAGCATGGATAATAAACGATTATCTTGATACAGGAATTATAATAATAACTATATTTATTATTGCCTCTAGGGCATAATTCCAACAGTCTCCCACTTGCACTAGAGTCAATAATCTAGCCCTCACATCACCATGCGAATTACATTGTAATAAATCTAACACCCATGCAGTTCTGGTGTTGATCATGCTTTGCCCTTGGAAGAGGTTTAGTCAGCGGGTCTGCTACATTCAGATCCATGTGCACTTTGCATATATTTACGTCCTCCCCTTCGACGTAGTCACGGATGAGGTTGAAGCGTCGTTTGATGTGTCTGGTCTTCTTGTGAAACCGTGGTTCCTTTGCTAAGGCAATGACACCCATGTTGTCACAGAACAAGGTTATTGGATTTAGTGCGCTTGGCACCACTCCAAGATCCATCATGAACTGCGTCATCCAGACACCCTCCTTAGCCTCCTCCAAGGCAGCCATGTACTCCCCTTCAGATGTAGAATCAGCTATGATGCTTTGCTTGGAACTGCACCAGCTTACCGCACCCCCATTCAGAATAAATATGTATCCGGTCTGCGACTTAGAGTCGTCCGGATCTGTGTCAAAGCTTGCATCGACGTAACCCTTTACGGCGAGCTCTTTGTCACCTCCATACACGAGAAACATCTCCTTAGTCCTTTTCAGGTACTTCAGGATATTCTTGACCGCCGTCCAGTGATCCACTCCTGGATTACTCTGGAACCTGCCTGCCATACTTATGGCGAGGCTAACGTCCGATCTAGAGCATATCATTGCATACATGATAGATCCTATGGCTGCATAGGGGACGGTGCTCATATGCTCTCTATCTTTATCAGTTGCTGGGCACTGAGTCTTACTCAATCTCGTACATTGTAAAACTGGCAAGAACCCTTTCTTGGACTGTTCCATTTTGAACCTCTTCAAAACATTATCAATGTATGTGCTTTGTGAAAGTCCCATCAGGCGTTTCGATCTATCCCTATAGATCTTAATGCCTAGAATGTAAGCAGCTTCTCCTAGGTCCTTCATAGAGAAACTTTTATTCAAGTAATCCTTTATGCTCTCCAAAAATCTACGTTGTTTCCAATCAGTAATATGTCATCCACATATAATATTAGAAACGCCACAGAGCTCCCACTCACTTTCTTGTAAATAAAAGATTCTCCAACCACTTGTATAAACCCAAATGCTTTGATCACCTCATCAAAGCGTTTATTCCAACTCCGAGATGCTTGCACCAGTCCACAAATGGATCGCTGGAGCTTGCATACCTTTTTAGCATTTTTAGGATCGACAAAACCTTTGGGTTGCATCATATACAACTCTTCCTTAAGGAAACCGTTAAGGAACGCCGTTTTGACATCCATCTGCCAGATTTCATAATCAAAAAATGCAGCTATTGCTAACATGATTCTGACGGACTTAAGCATCGCTACGGGTGAGAATGTCTCATCGTAGTCAACTCCTTGAACTTCTGAAAAACCCTTTACCACAAGTCGAGCTTTATAAACAGTCACATTGCCATCAGCATCCGTCTTCTTCTTAAAGATCCATTTGTTCTGAATAGCCTTGCGGCCCTCGGGTAGTACTTCCAAAGTCCACACTTTGTTTTCATACATGGATCCTATCTCGGACTTCATGGCCTCCAGCCATTTGTTGGAATCTGGGCCCACCATTGCTTCTTCATAATTTGCAGGTTCATTGTTGTCTAACAACATGATTGACAAAACGGGATTACCGTACCACTCTGGAGCAGCACGTGGTCTCGTTGACCTGCATGGTTCGATAGGAACTTGAACCGGAGTTTCATGATCATCATCATTAACTTCCTCCTCAACCGGCGTCGCAACGACAGGGATTTCCCCTTGCCCTGCGCCACCATCCAGAGGGATGAGAGGTTCGACAACCTCATCAAGTTCTATCTTCCTCCCACTCAGTTCTCTCGAGAGAAACTCCTTCTCGAGAAAAGCTCCGTTTTTAGCAACAAACACTTTGCCCTTGGATTTGAGATAGAATGTGTACCCAACTGTCTCTTTTGGGTAACCTACGAAGATGCACTTTTCCTCTTTGGGTTCCAGCTTTTCAGGCCGAAGCTTTTTGACATAAGCATCACATCCCCAAACTTTAAGAAACGACAACTTTGGCCATTTTCCATACCACAGTTCGTATAGTGTCGTCTCAACGGATTTTGATGGTGCCCTATTTAAAGTGAATGCAGCTTTGTCTAATGCATAACCCCAAAATGATAACGGCAAATCGGGAAGAGACATCATATATCGCACCATCTCTAATAAAGTACGATTACGACGTTCGGACACACCATTACGCTGTGGTGTTCCAGGCGGTGTCAACTGTGACATAATTCCACATTGTCTTAAGTGAGCACCAAACTCGAAACTCAGATATTCACCCCCACGATCAGACCGTAGGAATTTGATCTTCTTGTTACGATGATTTTCAACTTCACTCTGAAATTCCTTGAACTTTTCAAATGTTTCAGACTTGTGCTTCATTAAGTAGACATAACCATATCTACTCAAATCGTCAGTGAAGGTGAGAAAATAACGATATCCGCCGCGTGCCTCCACGCTCATCGGACCGCACACATCGGTATGTATGATTTCCAACAAGTCACTGGCACCCTCTATTGTTTTGGAGAACGGATTATTAGTCATCTTGCCCATGAGGCATGGTTCGCACGTGTCAAGTGAATCAAAGTCAAGTGACTCCAAAAGTCCATCGGTATGGAGTTTCTTCATGCGCTTTACACCAATATGACCTAAGCGGCAGTGCCACAAAAACATGGCGCTATCATTGTTAACTCTAACTCTTTTGGTCTCAATGTTATGTATATGTGTATTATCACTATCAAGATTCAATATGAACAATCCTCTCACATTGGGTGCATGACCATAAAAGATGTTACTCATAGAAATAGAACAAACATTATTCTCTGACTTAAAAGAGTAACCGTCTCGCAATAAACAAGATCCATATATAATGTTCATGCTCAACGCAGGCACTAAATAACAATTATTCAAGTTCATAAGTAATCCTGATGGTAACTGAAGTGAAACTATGCCGACAACGATTGCATCAACCTTGGAACCATTTCCTACGCGCATCGTCACTTCATCTTTCGCCAGCCTTCGCCTATTCCGCGGTTCCTGTTTCGAGTTGCAAATATGAGCAACAGAACCGGTATCGAATACCCAGGCACTACTACGAGAGCCGGTTAAGTACACATCAACAACATGTATATCAAATATACCTGATTTTTCTTTGGCCGCCTTCTTATCAGCCAGATACTTGGGGCAGTTGCGCTTCCAGTGACCCATACCCTTGCAATAGTAGCACTCTCTTTCAGGCTTAGGTCTAGCTTTGGGTTTCTTCGTCGGATTGGCAACAGGCTTGCCGCTCTTCTTTGAATTACCCTTCTTCCCTTTGTTGTTTCTCTTGAAACTAGTGGTCTTATTCACCATCAACACTTGATGCTCTTTACGGAGTTCAGACTCTGCGACTTTCAATATCGCAAACAACTCGCCAGGTGACTTGTTCATCCCTTGCATGTTGTAGTTCAACACAAAGCCCTTATAGCTTGGCGGCAGTGATTGAAGAATTCTGTCAGTGATAGCCTCTTGCGGGACTTCAATCCCCAGCTCAGCTAGACGGTTTGAGTACCCAGACATTTTGAGCACATGTTCATTGACAGACGAATTCTCCTCCATCTTGCAAGCATAGAATTTATCGAAGGTCTCATACCTCTCGATCCGGGCGTTCTTCTGAAAGATAAACTTCAACTCCTGGAACATCTCATATGCTCCATGACGCTCAAAGCGACGTTGAAGTCCCGTCTCTAAGCCATACAAGTCTGCACATTGAACTACTGAGTAGTCCTCCTTACGTCTTAACCAAGCGTTCTTAACATCTTGGTCAGCCGTAGCGGGTGGTTCATCTCCTAGCGCAGCATTAAGGACATAATCCTTCTTCCCAGCTTGTAGGATCAACTTAAGATTACGAGCCCAGTCTATAATGTTGCTTCCATCATCTTTCAACTTAGCTTTCTCTAGGAACATATTAAAATTCAGGGTGAGTGTTGCGTGAGCCATGATCTACAACACAAATATATTCAAAGTGGACTTAGACTATGTTCAAGATAATTAGAGTTTAGCTTAATCAAATTACTTGCTAAACTCCCACTCAAAAAATACATCTCTCTAGTCATTTGAGTGGTTCATGACCCACTTACACTAGCTCAAGTCCGATCATCACGTGAGTTGAGTATAGTTTCAGTGGTAAGCATCCCTATGCTAATCATATCAACTATATGATTCATGATCGACCTTTCGGTCTCATGTGTTCCGAGGCCATGTCTGCACATGCTAGGCTCGTCAAGCTTAACCCGAGTGTTCCGCGTGTGCAACTGTTTTGCACCCGTTGTATGTGAACGTTGAGTCTATCACACCCGATCATCACGTGGTGTCTCGAAACGACGAACTGTAGCAATGGTGCATAGTCGGGGAGAACACAATTTCGTCTTGAAATTTTAGTGAGAGATCACCTCATAATGCTACCGTCGTTCTAAGCAAAATAAGGTGCATCAAAGGATTAACATCACATGCAATTCATAAGTGACATGATATGGCCATCATCACGTGCTCCTTGATCTCCATCACCAAAGCACCGGCACGATCTTCTTGTCACCGGCGCCACACCATGATCTCCATCAACGTGTCGCCATCGGGGTTGTCGTGCTACTCATGCTATTACTACTAAAGCTACATCCTAGCAAATTAGTAAACGCATCTGCAAACACAAACGTTAGTTTAAAGACAACCCTATGGGTCCTGCCGGTTGCCGTACCATTGACGTGCAAGTCGATATGATATATTACAACATGATCATCTCATACATCCAATATATTACATCACATCGTTGGCCATATCACATCACAAGCATACCCTGCAAAAACAAGTTAGACGTCCTCTAATTTATTGTTGCATGTTTTACGTAGTGACCATGGGTATCTAGTAGGATCGCATCTTACTTACGCAAACACCACAACGGAGATATATGAATTTCTATTTAACCTAATCCAAGGACTTTCTCGGTCAAATCCGATTCAACTAAAGTTGGAGAAACCCACACTTGCCAGTCATCTTTGAGCAACGGAGTTACTCATAGCGATGAAACCAGTCTCTCATAAGCGTACGAGTAATGTCGGTCCAAGCCGCTTCAATCCAACAATAACGCGGAATCAAGAAAAGACTAAGGAGGGCAGCAAGACGCACATCACCACCCACAAAAAATTTTGTGTTCTACTCGAGATTACATCTACGCATGAACCTAGCTCATGATGCCACTGTTGGGGAACGTCGCATGGGAAACAAACATTTTCCTACGCGCACGAAGGCCTATCATGGTGATGTCCATCTACGAGAGGTGTTTTCTTATCTACGTACCCTTGTAGATCACACAGCAAAAGCGTTAGTGAACGCGGTTGATGTAGTGGAATGTCCTCACGTCCCTCGATCCACCCCGAGAACCGTCCCACGAACCATCCCGCGATCCGTCCCACGATCTAGTGCCGAACGGACGGAACCTCCGCGTTCAGCACACGTACAGCTCGACGATGATCTCGGCCTTCTTGATCCAGCAAGAGAGACGGAGAGGTAGATGAGTTATCCGGCAGCGTGACGGTGCTCCGGAGGTTGGTGGTGATCTAATCTCAGCAGGGCTCCACCCGAGCTCCGCAGAAACGCGATCTAGAGGTAAACCGTGGAGGTATGTGGTTGGGCTGCCGTGGCAAAAGTTGTTTCAAATCAGCCCAAATAGCTCCATATATATAGGAAGAGGGAAGGGGAGGCTTGCCTTGAGGCTCAAGGAGCCCCAAGGGCTGCGCCACCAAGGGAGGAGGAGTCATCCTCCAATCCTAGTCCAACTAGGATTGGAAGGTGGAGTCCTTCTCTCCTTTCCCACCTCCTTTTTTTTCTTTTCTCTTTGATTTTCTATCTATGGTGCATAGGGCCTTCTTGGGGTGTCCCACCAGCCCACCAAGGGCTGGTGCGCCACCCCCAAGGCCTATGGGCTTCCCCGGGGTGGGCTGCCCCCCTCCCCCCGGTGAACACCCGGAACCCATTCGTCATTCTCGGTACATTCCCGGTAACTCCGAAAACCTTCCGGTAATCAAATGACGTCATCCTATGTATCAATCTTCGTTTCTGGACCATTCTGGAAACCCTCGTGATGTCCGTAATCTCATCCGGGATTCGGAACAACATTCTGTAACCAACCATATAACTCAAATACGCATAAAACAACGTTGAACCTTAAGTGTGCAGACCCTGCGGGGTCGAGAACTATGTAGACATGACCCGAGTGACTCCTCGGTCAATATCCAATAGCGGGACCTGGATGCCCATATTGAATCCGACATATTCTACGAAGATCTTATCGTTTGAACCTCAGTGCCAGGGATTCATATAATCCCGTATGTCATTCCCTTTGTCCTTCGGTATGTTACTTGCCCGAGATTCGATCATCAGTATCCGCATACCTATTTCAATCTCGTTTACCGGCAAGTCTCTTTACTCGTTCCGTAATACAAGATCCCGCAACTTACACTAAGTTACATTGCTTGCAAGGCTTGTGTGTGATGTTGTATTACCGAGTGGGCCCCAAAATACCTCTCTGTCACACGGAGTGACAAATCCCAGTCTCGGTATATACTAACTCAATGAACACCTTCGGAGAGACCTGTAGAGCATCTTTATAGGCACCCAGGTATGTTGCGACGTTTGATACACACAAAGCATTCCTCCGGTGTCAGTGAGTTATATGATCTCATGGTCATAGGAACAAATACTTGACACGCAGAAAACAGTAGCAACAAAATGGCACGATCAACATCCTACGTCTATTAGTTTGGGTCTAGTCCATCACGTGATTCTCCTAATGACGTGATCCAGTTATCAAGCAACAACACCTTGTACATAGTCAGAAGACCCTGACTATCTTTGATCAACTGGCTAGCCAACTAGAGGCTTGCTAGGGACAGTGTTTTGTCTATGTATCCACACGTGTATATAAGTCTTCATTCAATACAATTATAGCATGGATAATAAACGATTATCTTGATACAGGAATTATAATAATAACTATATTTATTATTGCCTCTAGGGCATAATTCCAACACACACGAGGTGGTCACAAGCCCCCGAGGCACGGCGAGGGGGGTGGCCCGCGCCTGGCAGGCTTGTCGCCTCCTCGTGCGCTTTCCGGACTACTTTAAAATTTTCTAATTTTCTAAAAATTCCAAAACGGAGGAAAACTCCTAGTGGAAAAGTTTTGGAGTCGGTTTACTTACCGAATCACATACCTCTTCGTTTTCGGAGTCTGAAGCAGGCTGACAAATATCCCTTATGTACTCCTCCGGAGTTATGGTATTGATAATATTTCTTTCAACATTTATGGGGGCACCTGAGATATAATGCTTGATTCTTTGCCCATTTACCACTCTCGGAAAATTACCTTTCGTGTTGTTGATCTTGATGGCACCGGAACGATATACTTCCTCAACAATGTAAGGACCTTCCCATTTAGAGAGAAGCTTGCCCGCAAAAAATCTTAATGGAGAATTATATAGCAAGACATAATCACCTACATTGAACTCACGTTTTTGTATCCTTTTATCATGCCACCTCTTAACCTTTTCTTTGAACAACTTGGCATTTTCATATGCCTGAGTTCTCCACTCATCTAGTGAGCTAATATCAAATAACCTCTTCTCACCAGCAAGTTTGAAATTAAAGTTGAGCTCCTTGATTGCCCAATAAGCATTATGCTCTAGCTCAAGAGGTAAATGACATGCTTTACCGTAAACCATTTTGTACGGAGATTCTTATAAGAAGTTCTATAAGCCCACAGTGCATCATCAAGCTTCTTAGACCAATTATTTCTAGACCTATTGACAGTCTTTTGCAGAATTAGTTTAATCTCTCTATTACTTAGCTCTACTTGACTACTCGACTGAGGGTGATAGGGAGATGCAATTCTATGGTTGACATCATACTTAGCAAGCGTTTTACGGGAAGCACCATGAAGAAAATGTGAACCACCATCAGTCATTAGATATCTAGGGACTCCAAATCTAGGGAAAATAACTTCTTTAAGCATCCCGATAGAGGTGTTGCGATCAGCACTACTAGTTGGGATAGCTTCTACCCACTTAGTAACGTAATCAACAACAACTAGGATATGAGTATACGCGTTGGATTTTGGAAAAGGTCCCATATAATCAAAACCCCAAACATCAAATGGTTCAATCACAAGTGAATAATTCATAGGCATTTCCTGACGTTTACTAATATTACCTATTCTTTGACATTCGTCACAGGACAAGACAAACTTACGGGCATCCTTGAAGAGAGTGGGCCAATAGAAACCTGATTGCAATACCTTGTGTGCAGTTCTATCTCCCGCGGTGTGTCCTTCGTAAGCCTCGGAGTGACACTTCTGTAGGATATGTCCCTGTTCATGTTCAGGTACACAACGTCTAATAACACCATCTACTCCTTCCTTATAAAGGTGAGGATCATCCCAAAAGTAATGTCTCAAATCAAAGAAGAATTTCTTCTTTTGTTGGTATGTGAAACTAGGTGGTATATATTTGGCAACGATATAATTTGCATAATCAGCATACCACGGTGTACTACGTGAAGCATTGATGACATTCAATTGCTCATCAGGAAAGCTATCATCAATAGGTTGTGGGTCATCAAGAACATTCTCCAACCTAGATAAGTTATCTGCTACGGGGTTCTCAGCACCCTTCCTATCAACAACAAGCAAATCAAATTCTTGTAGAAAGAGAACCCATCAGATAAGTCTAGGTTTAGCATCTTTCTTTTCCATGAGATACTTAATAGCAGCATGATCAGTGTGAATAGTCACCTTGGAATCAACAATGTAGGACTTGAACTTTTCACATGCAAACACGACTGCTAAAAATTCCTTTTCAGTAGTAGCATAGTTTCTTTGGGCACTGTCTAGAGTATTACTAGCATAATGAATAACATTCAACTTCTTATCAACTCTTTGTCCCAGAACAACACCAACAACATAACCACTAGCATCACACGTGATTTCAAAAGGTAAGTTCCAATCAGGTGGTTGAACAATAGGCGCAGTTATCAAGGCCTTCTTAAGTATTTTGAAGGCTTCTTCACAATCATCGTCAACAACAAAAGGAATATCCTTTTGCAAGAGATTGGTAAGAGGCCTAGAAATCTTAGAGAAGTCCTTAATGAACCTACTATAGAAACCAGTATGACCAAGGAAACTACTTATACCTTTGATATCTGTAGGGCATGGCATTTTCTCGATCGCATCAACCTTAGCCTGATCGACTTCAATACCTCTTTCAGAAATTTTATGTCCTAAGACGATGCCTTCAATAACCATAAAGTGGCACTTCTCCCAATTCAAGACAAGATTGGTATCTTTACATCTCTGTAAGCGAAGGTACCGAAAGGGCAGGTGAAAGTGGTTTTCTCCTGATCAGATTGTGCAACACGTATTTGGGAGAAACCAGAATAACCATCTAGAAAGCATAAGTGTGTGTGTTTAGACAGTCTTTCTAGCATTTGGTCGATAAAAGGCAAAGGGTAATGATATTTCCTAGTGGCCTTATTCAATTTCCTAAAATCAATCACCATCCTATAGCCAGTAATAATCCTCTATGGGATCAATTCATCCTTATCATTAGGGACAACGGTAATACCTCCCTTCTTAGGGACGCAATGCTCCGGACTTACCCAATCACTATGAGCAACATGATAGATAATACCTGCTTCCAGGAGCTTTAGTATCTCATTTATTACTACCTCTTTCATCTTAGGATTTGATCTCCGTTGATGATCGGCAACTGGTTTGGAGTGAGGATCGGTTTTAATTTTGTGCTGGCATAGAGTGGGACTAATGCCCTTAAGATCATCAAGAGTATATCCAATAGCAGCATGGTGCTTCCTGAGAGTTTTTAATAACTTCTTTTCTTCATGCTCCGAAAGGCTAGCACTAATAATAACAGGATATATCTCTTTTTCATCGAGATAAGCATACTTAAGAGTATCAGGTAACTGCTTAAGCTCAAACACAGGATCACCCTTTGGTGGGGGTGGATCTCCAAGCTGTTCCACAGGCAAATTATTCTTAAGGATAGGATGTTGTTCAAAGATAACTCTATCTATCTCATTCCTTTCATCCATATGCATATCATTTTCATGCTCAAGCAAGTATTGCTCTAAAGGATCAGTAGGAGGCACAACAATAGAAGCTAGAGCAATAATTTCATCCTTACTAGACAGCTCTTTTTCATGAGGTTGTCTACCAAACTAGGAGAAATTGAAATCATGTGACACACCTTCAAAGCCAATAGTGACAGTTTGCTTCTCACAGTCAATATGAGCATTGACAGTATTTAGAAAAGGTCTGCCAAATATGATGGAACAAAAGATGTCTTGTGTGGTAGCAAGAATGAGAAAATCAGCAGGATACTTAGTTTTACGACACAAGACTTCAACATCTCTAACAATTCCCAAAGGGCAGATAGTATCTCTATTGACAAGCTGGATAGTGACATCAATAGGTTCTATCTCGACAGGTGCAATCTCGTCTTTAATTTCATCATATAAAGATTGAGGTATTGCACTAACACTAGCACCCACGTCACATAAACCATGATAATAATGATCTCCTATCTTAACAGAAACAACAGGCGTGCCAACAACAGGCCTATGTTTGTCTCTAGCATGTGGTTTAGCAATTCTAGCAGCATCTTCACAGAAGTGAATATCATGGCCATCAACATTGTCGGACAGGAGATCTTTGATAATAGCAATGCTAGGTTCAACTCTAATTTGCTCAGGGGGTGTAGGTGTTCTAATATAGCCCCTACGTATCACAGTTGAAGCTTTAGAATGATCCTTCATTCTAATAGGGAAAGGTGGTTTCTCAATGTAAGCACTAGGAATAATAGGATGATTATAAGCAATGACTTTCTCTTCAACTAGATTGGGTTTAACTACATTGACTTCTAAGGGAGGATGGTATTTAAACCAGTTCTCTTTAGGTAGATCTATATGAGCAGCAAAAGATTCACACTATGAAGCTACTATCTCAGAGTCAAGTCCATATTTAGCGCTAAAATCACAAAAAGTACTTGTTTCAACAAAGGATTTAACGCAATCAAACTTGAGATGCATGCCTGACTCCTTACCTTCATCAAACTCCCAATCTTCAGAGTTACGTTTAATTCTTTCCAATAAATTCCATTTGAAGTCAATATCTCTCTTCATAAAAGAACATGTACAAGAACTGTCAAGCATGGTGCGATTATCATGAGAAAGTCGAGCATAAAAGTTCTGAATAATAACTTCTCTCGAGAGCTCATGGTTGGGGCATGGATATAACATTGATTTAAGCCTCCCCCAAGCTTGAGTGATACTTCCTATGTCACGAGGCCAAAAATTATAGATATAATTCCGATCACGATGTCCCAAATGCATTGAATTTCAATCGGTTGTAGTTCCATGATCCAGTATCATCACATAACCTATACCATGTCAATGCTTTATCCCTCAAAGATAAAGGAAAGACCTTCTTCTTGACCTCATCCTCGGGCAAACCTGCAAGATTAAATAAACCACAAACTTCATCTATATAGATTATATGCAAATCGGGATGTGATGTTCCATCTCGTGTAAAAGGATTAGCCAGCAGTTTCTCAAGCATACTGCTACCTCTTGAGCTTGCATTGGGTTTTTCCCTTGAAGAGGAAAGGGTGATGCAGCATAGTAGCAGTAAGTATTTCCCTCAGTTTGAGAACCAAGGTATCAATCCAGTAGGAGTATGAAGCCAAGTCTCCACCGTACCTGCGCAAAAACAGCAAACATGCACCCAACGCTACAAAGGGGTTGTGTTGGGGATATTGCCTGCGATTATGACCCGCCAAATATGGGCCGGGTCACTGTTAAGGCGATTCATCCTTTAAGGCTAGTTGGGCCTCTGTTCGGGCGGCTCGAAGTCGCAGGATGGTTATGATTTGTAGAAGGACTCTCGGTTCGACAAGGCGGCGACTTAGAGACCACGGTGGTCACGATTTGTAAAAAGGAGCGGGCTCTTGTAAACCCTAAGGCTTCGACCTATATATAAAGGCGAGTCTGGAGGGGGATAGAGAGGTTAGAAATCATCGAGTGCTAGGTTGCGGCGAGTTACGCCTTCCTTGTAATCGAATCCACATCAATACACACCAAGCAGGACGTAGGCTATTACCTCTTCTCGAGGGGCCGAACCTGGGTAAATCGCCGTGTCTCTCCCGCTTAACCCCTTTGAGTCGCCACCAAGGTGCGATGGCTCCAGTACTAAGTCCTTTCACGAGGACATCTGCCGTGACAAAACCACGACAGTTGGCGCCCACCGTGGGGCCTGCGCACGGTGGAGTTGAGTTCTCAAAGGGAGCCCTACCAGGATCTGGGAGTTATGCGGCGGCGCTCATGACTTGGAGCCGACGCGGCATAGCCTACATCGACAACAGGCGATGGGGACCTGAAGCAGATTCTCTCGAATCGGGCTACAGGGTCCCCTTCGGCAAGATCAACGTCTTCGTCGGCATGATCGGGTCACCCGTTCCTGAGCCGGACACCTCCTCCGACATCGTCGAGCCGGCCAGGTACGTTCGCCCAGTCATAACCCGGAATCTGACCCGCCCGGTCTTTGTGGGCTTCACACAGGGATCGGAGGAACCAGAGCGCGCAGCGGCTCAGGAGGTCACCCCCGTCAACTCTGACGACGAGTCATCCATGGGCGAGTCCAATTCCATCCAGTCCCTCCACAGAGACGGTCTTGGGGGCTTGTCACTGGCCATGGATCCGGAAATCCTCGATCGAACCCGCCGCCAGATCGCCATCTACATGGCTGGGGCGACCCAACCCGCACCGAACCCCGCCGGAGGCGATGGAACCGGCGGGACGTCCAGAAGTGCGTCAGCAGTCCTAGTGGACCTAGCGGCAGAAATCACAAGGCTAATGTCAACCCCCCTCACGCCGGAGAACCAAGGAGAGATAAATGCGGATATAGCGAAACTGAGGGAGGCGGTGGCAAAGGCCCATCAGGATGCTGAGACGGAGTCCGCCAGGATGGAAACTCGACAGGCCCAGATTACGGCCAAAAGGATGCGGCTGAACACCGACAATTGGCGGCTCGAAAGACAGCAGCACGCATCCGACGCCGTCCATCAGCGGAGGCACCAAGGACGCCTACCCCACGATCTCAATCCGACTCGCCTGTTCGACACTCCCCAGACGCCCGGGATGGGAGCCGCTCCAGCAGGAGGGATGGGCCGCCCTCCTAACCCGCCAATTCAGCCAACTGAGGGTCAAATCCCTCGGTTCCGCACCCCCCGAGGCCACTTCTCCAACCCGGTGGATAACATGCTCGCCGCAACTCGCCATCTGGAGTCTCTCCCGATCCACGGCAACACCCCAGCTGAGATCGAAGCAAGGAACGCCATCGAGATGTTGAAAACAGCGGTGGTACAAAACGCCCAATTCTCACACAGCCCCGAGCGACTGCACTCCACCCCCAGGCGAGCTATACCAGGGGTTGGCCGGAGGATCAGCCGGCCGTAAACAGCGCCCCACGACACCCCCCGCAGGACAACCCGCCCGAGCGGGACCCGCCGGGCAGAGGTCCACCCAACACTCAGGAGGCTCAGACTCCTCCCGTGGGGACCGGAGGGCGAGTCGAGGTGCCCTGCTTGTCCCTGGCCCTTCGAAACGAAAGGATGCCCAAGGATTTCAAAGGACCAAGAAAGGTGCCAAATTACACACCGGATCTCGAACCGACATCTTGGATCGAGGGCTATGAGATCGCCATGGACATGCTCGACGTAAACGAGGCGGTTTGCGCCAGATATTTCACCATGATGCTCGAGGGATCGGCACGCACTTGGTTGAAAAATTTACCCCCAAACTCTATCCAGTCCTGGGCCGAGTTAAAGGAGCGTTTTATCAAGAACTTCCGGGGAACCTGTAAACGACCGATGACAATCGTCGACTTGCAACACTGCGTTCAACGCCCGGATGAGTCGGCGCATCATTGGTCACGGCGAGTCGCGGAAATTATCCATTCATCGGATGGCATCACGGCAGCGCAAGCCGTGCTTATCCTCGAGCACAACTGCCACTACGAACCGCTGGTCCAGAAGTTGGGGCGACTTAAACGGAAGGTTCAGGATATGGGCGAGCTGATGGATACCCTCACTAGGTACGCCGAAGCCGATGATACCAAGGATCCCGGCGAGGACGGCAAGGGTAGCTCGCCCAAGAAGGGCGATTCAACGAATAAGCATGCCCGCCTCCAGGGCCGCAACCGCCATAACCAGGGGACCAACGGCAAACGTAGGCCGCATGAGGAGCCCTCGGATCTGGTTGCCAACACAAACGCC
Organism: Hordeum vulgare subsp. vulgare; assembly: GCF_904849725.1. NCBI lineage: Eukaryota > Viridiplantae > Streptophyta > Magnoliopsida > Poales > Poaceae > Hordeum > Hordeum vulgare. The sequence continues at coordinate 92,543,327 of NC_058524.1, read as the reverse complement.
AACGACGGCAAAAAGAAGAATCGAGGCTTCAGTGGGAAAAGACCGCGCAACTACGAAGAACTGCTCAAAGGCCCTTGCCCCCACCACGCCACGGCCGATGGCCCGGCGAGTCACTCCTGGGAGAACTGCTTCGTGATGCGGGAGTTTCGAGCCGAGGCAATCAAGAAGAGCCAGAACGAAGACCCGAACCGTCGCCAAGACCAACTCGCCGCGCCCAACCAAAGGCATAACCCCTTCGGCGGTTTTCCCGAACAGGAGGCTCAGGGGGGGCCGCAGCCAGGCGGCGGCCAGTACCCGGTGCACCACCACCGGCGGTACAACCCGCCGGGAGTCTTCCAGCAGCAACCCCCGCAGGGGGCTCCGCAGGACCAGGATGACCATGGGGGCTTCCGCAACAATCCTAAACAGCTAAGTAATGGGCAATATCATGTTTTCACCACTAATGCTTGCAGGCGTGATAAAAAGGTAAATCACCGGGCGTACAGCGTAATTGAGCCGGCAGTTCCCAGATATCTCCACTGGTCCGAACAGACCATAACATGGAGCAGAGAGGATCACCCGCCGAGGATAGATAACCCGGGCGACCTGGCCTTGGTCGTGGCACCCCATGTGGCGGGTTACACTCTATCGAAAGTACTGATGGATGGCGGCAGCAACATTAATATCCTATACTTCGACACCTTCCGGAGGATGAATCTATTAGAGAAAGACTTGATGCCTTCAACCACAGTTTTCCACGGCATCGTCCCGGGCAAATCCGCTTATCCGATTGGCCGAGTCAGGCTCTCAGTAGCGTTTGGAACTGCACAAAACTACAGGTCGGAGTCTCTGGTCTTCGAGGTGGTCAAATTAAAAAGCCCGTACCATGCGCTGTTTGGACGACCGGCTTACGCTCGCTTCATGGCCCGCCCATGCTACGTCTACCTCAAGCTCAAAATGCCTGGCCCTAAAGGGCCTATCACGGTCGACGGAGATAGAAGGATTGCAAAAGAGTGTGAGGAAGGAGACGCAGCCTACGCGGAAGTCGCCTGCGCGGTGGAAGAACTCAATCACCACCGGGCCAATGTTGACCCGGCGGACATGACACCACTCAAAAAACCAACTACAGACTCCGAGTCGCCCCTCAAGTTCAAACCAGCGGATGACACGAAGACAGTCGACTTCGTCCCTGGCGATTCATCCAAGCAGTTTACCATTGGGACGGGTCTGGAACCCAAATAGGAAAGCGCGCTCATCGAATTCATCCGTGAGAATCGGGACATCTTCGCATGGAAACCCTCTGACATGCCGGGTGTACCGAGAGAATTCGCTGAGCACCATCTTAATATTGACCCAAAATGCAAACTTGTTCAACAGTACCTCCGCCGGTTTAACGAGGAGCGGCGGAAGGCGATTGGAGAGGAAGTCGCTCGTCTTTTAGCCGCCGGGTTCATCGTGGAAGTCTTTCACCCCAAATGGCTGGCTAACCCGGTGTTAGTACTCAAGAAGAATGGCACCTTCCGTATGTGCATTGACTATACGGACCTCAACAGAGCTTGCCCCAAGGATCCTTTCGCTCTTCCCCGCATCGACCAAATCATTGACTCGGTGGCGGGATGCGAACGATTGTGCTTTTTGGACGCTTACTCAGGTTATCATCAGATCAAAATGGCTGTGGAAGATCAAGAAAAGACTGCTTTTTATAACTCCCTTCGGGGCCTTTTGCTACGTGTCCATGCCGTTCGGGCTCAAGAGCGCAGGGGCGACTTACCAACGCTGCATCTAGAATTGTCTCCACAGCCAAATTGGCCGCAACGTTCATGCTTATGTTGACGACATTGTTATCAAGACCCGCCGGGAGGAGACACTTCTGGAAGACCTTAAGGAAACCTTTGATAATTTACGGGTATATCGGATGAAGCTAAATCCTACCAAGTGCGTTTTCGGCGTACCTGCGGGAAAACTACTAGGTTTCTTGGTATCGGAGCGCGGCATCGAGGCTAACCCGGACAAAATTGAAGCGGTTGCCTCCCTCGGCAAGCCGACGAACGTTAACCAAGTCCAGAGATTGGCGGGTCGCATCGCGGCTCTCAGTCGTTTCGTAAGCCGCCTCGGAGAAAAGGCGATTCCGCTCTATCAATTGTTGAGGAAGTCTGACCAATTCGTGTGGATAGAGGAAGCCGACGAGGCACTTCAGGCCTTGAAACGTCAGCTGGTTAACCCGCCGGTCCTGGCGGCCCCGACTGAAAAAGAGCCCATGCTACTGGACATCGCCGCGAATTCCAAAGCGGTCAGCGTGGCCGTGGTCGTCGAAAGAAAAGAGGAAGGAAAGGAATACCCCGTACAACGCCCGGTGTACCTTATCAGTGAGGTGTTAACTCTCTCCAAACAACGGTACCCCCATTGGCAAAAACTGGTCTACGGAGTGTTCATGGCGAGTCGGAAGCTTAAACATTATTTCCAAGAACACCCAATCACCGTGGTCAGTTCCGCGCCCCTCGGCGACGTCATCCAAAACCGCGAGGCAACAGGGCGAATCGCCAAATGGGCGATAGAACTTGGATCACATCACATTCAGTATACCCCCCGCACGGCCATCAAGTCCCAGGCGCTGGTTGATTTCGTCAATGATTGGACGAAGCTTCAGGCTCCGGAAGATCGCCCCGACCTTACCTATTGGACTATTTATTTTGATGGATCCAGGCAGTTGGAGGGCTCGGGGGCTGGTGTGGTGTTGATATCCCCCCAAGGAGATAAGTTCTTCTACGTCCTCCGACTCATGTTCCCTTGTACAAATAATGCGGCAGAGTATGAAGCCCTGCTCCACGGTTTGTGACTAGCAAAAGAGATGAACCTAACCCGAGTCAGATGTTTTGGGGACTCAGATCTGGTGGCGCAACAGGTTTCGGGCACCTGGGATTCTCGAGATCCTATGATGGCGGCTTACAGACGAGCCGTATCTGATGTGGCGGGCTATTTTCATGGATACCAGGTTGATCATGTTGATCGGCGACTCAATGAAGTAGCTGATGCCCTCTCGCGACTCGGCTCACAGAGAAAACCGGTCCCTCCTAATGTCTTCTTGGATATCTGGCATAAACCATCCGTGACTGTACCCACGGAGGAGGAATTGGCGATTCCAGATCCCAAGTCTCAGCTTGTGGCGGCTCTCCATATCGCTCCGGATTGGGCTCTTCCTTATCTAGCTTACCTTGCCCGTGGCGAGTTACCGACTGACGAAGTCTTGGCTCGCCAGATTGTTCGGCGTAGCAAGTCCATGGTCATCATTAATGGTGAGCTATATAAACGAAGTGCTTCAGGGGTCTTTCAGCGGTGCGTCTCCTCCGAGGAAGGATGCACGATCCTTAATGACATCCATTCTGGAGACTGCGGACATCACGCCGGGTCACGTTCTTTGGTGTCAAAAGCCTTTCGACACGGTTTCTTCTGGTTGACGGCTCACGCAGATGCAGAAGATATAGTACGGCGGTGTGAGGGGTGCCAACGCTACGGGAGACAGGCTCATGTGCCGGCTCAAGAATTGAGGATGATCCCCATTATTTGGCCTTTCGCGGTCTGGGGGCTGGACATGGTCGGGCCCTTTAAGATGTCCTCCAACAAGAAAACTCACTTATTGGTGGCGGTTGATAAATTCACTAAATGGATTGAGGCGGAGCCAGTTGGGGCTTGCGACGCGGAGACTGCGGTAAAATTTCTGAAGAAGCTGATTTTCCGTTTTGGATATCCACACAGTATCATCACCGACAATGGTACTAACCTGTCCCAAGGAGCGATGCTGGATTTCTGTCGCCGTGAACATATCCGGCTTGATATCTCTGCGGTTGCTCATCCGCAGTCACACGGACAGGCCGAGCGGGCGAACCAGGAAGTTTTGCGAGGGATCAAACCTCGGCTCATAGTTCCCCTGGAAAGAACTCCAGGATGTTGGGTGGAGGAGTTACCTTCGGTATTATGGAGCATCCGAACCACCCCAAATCGGTCCACGGGGTTCGCCCCTTTCTTCTTGGTCTATGGTGCAGAGGCCGTTCTCCCTACTGACATAAGGCATGATTCTCTTAGAGTCGCCGCATATGTGGAGCAGGACAACGAGCTGGCGCGTCAGGACTCTTTGGACGTCCTAGAAGAAGCACATGACTTAGCAGCGGCTCGTTCGGCGATCTATCAGCAAGATTTGCGGCGTTACCATAGTCGCCGGGTGAAGAGTCGTACCTTCCAGGAAGGCGATTTGGTGCTTCGACTGATACAAGATCGGACAGGCATGCACAAACTTTCGCCCCCTTGGGAGGGACCTTTCGTTGTCAGCAAGAACCTCTGCAATGGTTCTTACTACTTGATGGATCTTCGGTCTGATCGACCAACCACGGGGGCTGAGTCAACTCGCCCTTGGAATATTGCCCACTTGCGGCCTTATTACACTTGAGTTCTTAAAACTCCATGCTTTGTAATTTTTCAGTTTTCTTATGGAATAATATAATGTTTCCCTGACTCGGGTGGCTTCTTCTTTAAAGAGAGAGCAATTTTCATGATACCCTGTCGCGACCTTATGAGCCGACAGAACATGCATTAAGGGTGGGTGCACGAGTTTTCTGACTCACCCCCCCCCCTGTCGCGACCGTATGAGCCGACGAAACCTGCATTAAGGGTGGGTGCACGAGTTTTCTGACTCGCCTCCCCCTGTCGCGACCGTATGAGCCGACGAAACCTGCATTAAGGGTGGGCGCACGAGCTTTCTGACTCGCCTCCCCCTGTCGCGACCGTATGAGCCGACGAAACCTGCATTAAGGGTGGGTGCACGAGTTTTCTGACTCGCCTCCCCCTGTCGCGACCTTATGAGCCGACGAAAGCTGCCTTAAGGGTGGGTGCACGAGCTTTCTGACTCGCCTCCCCCTGTCGCGACCTTATGAGCCGACGAAACCTGCATTAAGGGTGAGTGCACGAGCTTTCTGACTCGCCTCCCCCTGTCGCGACCGTATGAGCCGACGAAACCTGCATTAAGGGTGGGTGCACGAGCTTTCTGACTCGCCTCCCCCTGTCGCGACCTTATGAGCCGACGAAACCTGCATTAAGGGTGAGTGCATGAGCTTTCTGACTCGCCTCCCCCTGTCGCGACCTTATGAGCCGACGAAACCTACATTAAGGGTGAGTGCACGAGCTTTCTGACTCGCCTCCCCCTGTCGCGACCGTATGAGCCGACGAAACCTGCACTAAGGGTGGGTGCACGAGCTTTCTGACTCGCCTCCCCCTGTCGCGACCTTATGAGCCGACGAAACCTGCATTAAGGGTGAGTGTGCGAGCTTTTTGACTCGCCCCCTCCCTGTCGCGATCATATGAGCCAACAAAATTGCTCGTGTTATGATTTGACTTTGGAAATTTATTCCCTTACTGCTTACTCATTGAAACTGTTTGTGATTCTTTTATTTTCACAGATAATGTGCTCAAGGTTTTCATCCTTGGCGGGTTAAGCATTTCAGGCGATTCTAATAAAGGTTAACCAAATATCTTAAACCGCCTCAAAACGGTATAAGGGTTTTTTGCAGAAGATGTCATCAAAAGATAGTACTGACTATTACATGGCTCTTGGGCCAGATTCAAGGAAAACCTATTCCGCTAAGTTCTGGCGTGAGCTTTGACCAGCTTCGATTTGTAAATCGCCCAAGACCCAATTGCCTCTGGACATAGAGGCGAAATCGTCTTCATCAGTCAAGATTGATGCCAGGTCCGTTTCCCAGTCAAAGGGATTCTTGGGTCGCCGAGGGATAAGGTTGGTCACCACGACGGTTGGCGGGTTGATTTTCTTATTCTTGTCATCATAAGCCGCCTGATATTTTGTCAAGTCGAGGCTGGCGGCGAGTTGAGTCGCGGCCAGTCGAGAGTCCTTGACAACCTTCTGGTAGTCTTCCTCCACGAACTCCGAGCCGTCATCTTTAAGCTGAGGGAAACCGGCAGCTACCTCTTCCAAATTTATTTCTGGAGCATACGCCAGGCAGCGACTCAGGGCCGTCAGGACACCCTTCCGGGCGGCTGATCGGGTTAACTCGCCGATCTGGGGAGGCAGCGTGGATAGATATCCAAGCACCTTCTTGATAGAAGTTATGGGCTCCTTCGCACCAATCACAGCTTTGACGGTCAGCACACTGCCTGTGTACAGCTGTTCCGTCAGCGTATAGATCGCCTTCAGCATCAACACGCTGTCATCTTGCAGATTGGCGACTCTCGAGCCTGTGATTAAAAAACCGGTAAGTTAAACATTGAGGAATTTTGCCCAAGGAAGTGGATAAGATTGGCGAGTTAGGTAAAGCTTACCAAAGATGGCTTGAGTCATGTTGGAAATATGGCGCTTTAAGCCGGATAGCTCCTGCTGCACAGTTGCCAGCTTTGCTTCTGCTGTTTCGGCTCTCGTCAAAACCGCACTATGGTCAGCCTGGGTTCTTTCTAACTCGGCTTTGAGTTTTTCCAGTTCAACCAGAGCCAGCTTATATTTGTCTTCCGACTGAGCTCGGGCATCTTGTTGGTCAGCCAAGTTTCTCTTCAAGTCGCCCAGGGCCAGTTCGGTCTGGGCAAGGCTTTCCTGTTTAAAATTTAAAAAACAGAGACAAGTCTCAGAATTATTGCAAGGCAATACCCCTGACACTTGGGGGCTAATGTATAATTTTTCGAGGAAAATTATACAGAAATCAAGACCCGGCTCATCGTTTTACTGATGACCCGGCCCTTGGGGGTTATTGGTTGCAAAGCTTTTAAAAAAAAAGACCCGGCTCATCATTTTAGTGATGACTCGGCCCTTGGGGGTTACTGAGGATAATATAGAATATAAATTTTTACCTCATGCTTGTTGTTTAACATCTTCAGCAGATTCTTTTCCATCTCGTAACTCGCTTCCAGGCGACTTGCGAAGCTAGAACAGAGTTCTTTAAACTCTAGACCTGCATAGTCAGAAAGTTTCGCCTTGGAAGGCCCAGACTCGAGAATTGATGGAGAAGGGGATGCTGTGTGTTTGGAGAGGATTGTCTCTGCCGGCTTGGAGAAACCAAAACCAGTAATGACCACAGCATCTGGGTCATCAGCTGTCGCCATTACGACCGGTGATTTAGGGACATCCGTTGATCCTTTGGGCGACTCAGGAGGGTTTGCTTGAGTTGTCGGCTCGTTTTGACCGGGATCCTCTTGAGTCGGAATAGCTTTCTTTGGAGGTTCAGGAGTGGCGTCAGGGTTTGATCCACTGGTCTTCCTCTTCTTTGCTTGCGCCCTAATGAAAGAAATAGGCGTGCTAAAAAATATACATAAAAGAGTATCATTCTCAAGGATCAGGACAAGGAATTTACCCCGGGACTCGGATCATTGGTGGAAGGGTCGACATCACTGAGTCGCCAGAAGTGGGGGGAGAATCCTGCAGAATTGGTACATTTATAATACTGGCGGGTTAGGACTGTGATCCAAAGCAGCACGAACAATGGTTGCTCACATAAGAAAAGGAGGTACCTCGCTTGGTTTTCTTTTGTTCCTTGTTGGCAAGCCAGGTGTCAGGTCGCCAGAATGACTCCGCGTTTTCCGTTTTGAGGCGTGCTGCGTTTTCTTCAGTAAGAAATTTGGGTCCAAATGGGCATTTGGATGTGAGAGAGGTACTTTTCCACATATTCGCCGGGCCGGCTTAGGTGGAGAAGGAGATGAATCGGAAGAGACGGAAATTACCTCGACAGAGTCTTCCTGGCTCTCGTTATCTTCATTTTGTTATAAAAAGAAGCGAGAGATAAGTAAAAGATAAAAAGGTGACGAATGGCGAGTGAAGATGAGGACGGATTAGTACCTCTGAGAGTGCGTCGCCGGCTTGAGATTCGCCGACTTCGGATGGCTCAGCCGCGGCCGATTTGCCTTTGCCTTTGTTTTTCTTGGAAGGCGGCTTAGCGCTCTTCATGGCTTGTTTCTTAGGTCTTCTAGACTAGAACTTGTCACCTTTCTGGAAGGGGATATGGCATGAAGTCATGATGACCGTAAACCAGGTGAAGTAAAAGTTAAGGGCGAGTTAGCTCTGAGTAGCTTGGGTGCCGGGTTGATCTTGCAGAAGGGCTTAAGGCCGATTTGGCCGCATTTCGCTGCAGGTTCGCCGGTCAGCTTCCTGATGATGGTGACTATGTCTTTTTCCGTCAACGCTGTGTGGAAGTAGCATTGGGGATGATCCAGGGTACCGTCAAAATCGCACATCAGGCCGTCTCGGCGGCTCAGAGGAAGGATCCGCCATTCGACCCAGCAGCGAATCAAGTCAACCCCGGTGAGACCGTTATTCATCAAAGATCTCAGTTCGGACAGAATTGGGACGAATTCCGACTCTTCCTCCTCGGTGAGCTTGTCAGGGAGCTTGAAGTTAACTGGGAGGCGGCTTGGCCTGTAACCCTGAAGTTTGTTTTCGCCGGCGGGGGATGTTTCCTTGCAGTAGAACCAAGATTCACCCCAGCCCTTGGGATGGCTAGGCATAATGAGCGCAGGGAACGGACTGTCCCGGCGACGCTGGACATTGACCCCGCCGAGTTCCAAACTGGGGCCGTTGTGGAATTCCGTCTGGCGATTCAGGTGGAAGAAGTACCAGAACAGAGGGATGGAAGGCTCAATCCGCAAATAAGCTTCGCAAAGGACTTGGAATTGACTCAGGTTGCTTATGGAATTGGGTCCCAAATCTTGGAGTCGGACGTTCATAAAAGTCAGGGCGTCTCTAAGGAATTTAGATCCGGGCGGCTTAAAACCCTGTTCTAAGTGTTCCACAAACACTACTATCTCTCCTTCCTTAGGGTTGGGTAGGTCTTCCCCCAACCCGGTGCGCCATCCAATGACGTCTTGGGGATCCAAGCAGCCCGTTTTCACATAATTCGCCAAAACAGCATCGTCAACTTTGGTGGGGAGCCAATCACTCTTGAAAACGGCACCCATGCTACAAATAGGCAAGAAAATGGTGTTACGTGTCTCGAGCATTTATTATGTAAGTCGGAACTAGCGTCTGTTTAACCCGCCGAATTGGGAGGCCGGGTTGGATTGATGTGGCGACTTATCGGAGCAGGGCTATTTTCAGAAGCAACGCTACTATGGGTGGTAATACTTGTACTTTCCGAAACGCTAAGGGAAGAACGAGGTTTCCAAACAGCTTTTTGCAAACAGTGAAAGAGGAATGGATCTATCCAGCAGATATAACAGCTTACGGACGTGGCTAAAGCATGAGCGGTGTGTGATCAGGATGGTGCCTCATGTTCAAAAAGACTATTCTGTTGCGAAAATCCGCAAGGGCGCAGATGGATGGCATTGTCCGAAACACTGGGTGCCCTAATGGCGCTCGAACTAATCAGTTCAACAGCTAAAATGGCGGCGAACATAGAACTTCGAAGCTATGGCAATGGCGGCGGCAAGAACAAGAACTAAATCTACCTCTAGAGAAGGAAGCAGTGGCCTAACCTGAAGATCTTGGCCGAAGAAGTTTGGTGACGATGGAGCCTGGCGACGGCGACGACGTGCGGGCGGCGCTGGAGTCCCTCGAACGGCGCCGGAGCTCTTCGAACGACGGCAACTTGCAGGCGGTGCCGGAGCTCTTCGGACGGCAGCGGCTTGCGGGTGGCGCCGGAACTCCTCGAACGGCGACGGTTTGCGGGCGGCGTCGGAGCTTCTCGGACGGCGACGGCTTGTGGGTGCCGCCGGAGTTCTTCGGACGGAGGCAGAGATTGCGGCCGGCGGCGGAGCTTTCGGGATGCGGAGCGTCTTTTCCTTGCTGTGATGATGGTGGAGAAGTCGACGGGACTGGTAGGTGGACGGTGTCAGCCCTGTCCCTTCCGCCTATTTATAAGGATGGGCGCGGGGATCGAGGCGCCGTGAGCGGGAACCGTTGAGAAAGACAAGATTCGCCATGATGGCGTCTGAAATTTTTGGGATAATGGTGCGCCCAAAAGATCCGTTGAGATTGCGTTGGGGTTCCCGAAAATCGAGGGCTAAGGAGAATGCTGATGGGAAATGCGTTGGCGGCTCAGAGATTTTTTCTCGCACCAATTGGCGAGTTAAGATTTCTGGTGCCAGTAGGAACACAGAAGAGTGAATCGACTTCGACTAAAATATAAGTATTGGCATGAAGATTCAAGTCAATTTGGGGCCTAATGTTGGGGATATTGCCTGCGATTATGACCCGCCAAATATGGGTCGGGTCACTGTTAAGGCGATTCATCCTTTAAGGCTAGTTGGGCCTCTGTTCGGGCGGCTCGAAGTCGCAGGATGGTTATGATTTGTAGAAGGACTCTGGGTTCGACAAGGCGGCGACTTAGAGACCACGGTGGTCACGATTTGTAAAAAGGAGGGGGCTCTTGTAAACCCTAAGGCTTCGACCTATATATAAAGGCGAGTCTGGAGGGGGATAGAGAGGTTAGAAATCATCGAGTGCTAGGTTGCGGCGAGTTACGCCTTCCTTGTAATCGAATCCACATCAATACACACCAAGTAGGACGTAGGCTATTACCTCTTCTCGAGGGGCCGAACCTGGGTAAATCGCCGTGTCTCTCCTGCTTAACCCCTTTGAGTCGCCACCAAGGTGCGATGGCTCCAGTACTAAGTCCTTTCACGAGGACATCTGCCGTGACAAAACCACGACAGGTTGTCAATCCCTTCACGATTGATTGCAAGGTGAGATCTGAAGGCGGAAAGTGCAACAAAGTAAAAGTGAAGTAGACCCGGGGGCCATAGTGTTCACTAGAGGCTTCTCTCATGATAGCAAATATTTCGGTGGGTGAAATAATTACTGTCGAGCAATTGATAGAACCGCGCAAAGTCATGACGATATCTAAGGCAATGATCATACATATAGGCATCACCTCCGAGACAAGTAGACCGATACTTTCTGCATCTACTACTATTACTCCACACATCGACCGCTATCCAGCATGCATCTAGTGTATTGAGTTCATGACAAATAGAGTAACGCCTTAAGCAAGATGACATGATGTAGAGGGATAAATTCATGCAATAGATATAAACCCCATATTTTTACCCTTGATGGCAACAACCCGATGCGTGCCTTGCTACCCCTTTTGTCACTGGGTGAGGTCACCGCACGGTATGAACCCAAAACCAAGCACTTCTCCCATTGCAAGAATCATAGATCAAGTTGGCCAAACAAAACCCATAACTCAAAGAGAATTACAAGGATATGAAATCATGCATATAAGAGATCAGAAGAAACTCAAATAATATTCATGGATAATATGATCATAAAACCACAATTCATCGGATCTCGACAAACACACCGCAAAAGAAGATTACATCGGATAGAACTCCATGAAGATCATGGAGAACTTTGTATTGAAGATCCAAAAGAGAGAAGAAGCCATCTAGCTACTAGCTATGGACCCAAAGGCCTATGGTGAACTACTCACGCATCACCGGAGAGGCAATGCTGTTGATGAGGAAGCCCTCCGTGTCCGAATCCCCTCTCCGGCAGGGCACCAGAACGTGCCCCAGATGGGATCTTGCGGAGACAGAAGCTTGCGGCGGTGGAAAAGTATTTTCGTGGCTCTCTCCCGTGGTTTTGGATTTTTCGTGGATTTATAGGCGGAAGAAGTAGGGCAGAGGAGCCACAGGGGGCCCACAAGCGTGCTAGGTGCGACCCCAGGCTGCGGCTAGGGGGCTTGTCGCCTCCCGTGGTGCCCTCTTCCTTGGTTCTCAAGCTCCCTGCGCATCTTTTGTTCCGGAAAAAATCTTTTCGAAGGTTTTATTACATTTGGACTCCGTTTAATATTCTCCTCTGAAAAAGGTCAAAAACACGGAAAAAATAGGAACTGGCACTTGGCACTGAGTTAATAAGTTATTCCCAAAAAAGATATAAAAGGCATACAAAATATCCAAAGTTTGACAAGATAATAGCATGGAACCATCAAAAATTATAGATACGTTGGAGACGTATCACATACCCGAAGGAAATTCATAGCAAATATTTTCAGTAGGTGCAGCAGGTTGAGGAGCAAATCCTTGTGCTTCCGTTCGAGGTGAAGATACCCTGAACAAGCTCCTCAAAGGATTATATTCCATACTCACAAGTGACAATAAATTTCAGCACACTATATAAATGTTTCCTTACCAAATTCCACTTACCAAAGACTCTTCACTCCCGAGCAACGGCGCGAGAAAAGAGTCTTGATGACCCACAAGTGTAGGGGATATATCGTAGTCCTTTCGATAAGTAAGAGTGTCGAACCCAACGAGGAGGAGAAGGATCTGACAAGTGGTTTTCAGCAAGGTATTCTCTGTAAGCACTGAAATTATCGGTAACAGATAGTTGTGTGGTAAGATGATTCGTAGCAAGTAGCAAGTAGCAATAGTAAAAAAGGTGCAGCAAAGTGGCCCAATCCCTTTTGTAGCAAGGGACAAGCGTGGACAAACTCTTATAGGAGGTAATGCGCTCCCGAGGACACATGGGAATTTCTATCAAGCTAGGTTTCATCATGTTCATAAGATTCGCGTTCGCTACTTTGATAGTTTAATATGTGGGTGGGCCGGTGCTTGGGTGCTGCCCTTACTTGGACAAACATCCCACTTATGATTAACCCCTCTCGCAAGAATCCGCAACTATGAAATAAGAATTAAGACAAAGTCTAACCATGGCATTAAACTAGTGGATCCAAATCAGCCCCTTACGAAGCAACACATAAACTAGGGTTTAAGCTTGAAAGTGTGTTATATCGACTAGAGGGGGGTGAATAGGAGATTTTTAGAATTTCATCACTGAGGAAATTCCTTTTGAGGAAATTCCTCACTGATGACTAACTTACAGCGGAAATAGCAAAGGATCAGGAGTGCAAAGTATCACTACAACAGTTTTTCACGATGAAGAATATGAAAACAGTTTGCACAGTACGCAGGCACGCAGAAAACATATGAGCATTAACTCGCGTGAAGAATTTGGGGTTGAGGAATTTTAGAGAAAGTCTTCAGCAAATTCTTCAAACAGTGACAGTGAAAATCATCAACACACAATCTGAGGAATATAAAGAGTTGAGGAAATAGAACCCGTTTCAAAGTGAAGACAGTGGTTTATGACCCAGTTCCAACTGCTGTGACAGTTGTACATCTGGTTTGGAGCGGCTTGGTAAGGGGCACATAGTCCCGGGACACACAGTCCCTACCGTATTCACCTTGGGCTAAGAACACACAGTCCTCGCCCAACACTCGTGGTAAGTCTTTAGGGCAGACTTCCAAACCCTCACAATCTTGGTCACCTCGCGATCCACAATTGACTGCTGGATTGCTCTAGACCTTGACGCCTAACCGTCTCGAGGATGCACAGTCCTCAAAGGTAAAAGGCTCCAGTCCCACACAGGAACAACTTCTTCAGTGATGCTCAATCACTTGGTTCTCGGTTTGTGGTTTGGTGTTTGGGATATTTCCTAACTGATGAATTACTCTCGAAGACTCTAAGGAATTTTGGGTTGCTCTTATGACAAGTGTCAGTTTCTAACGGAGCAGTCAACCAGCTAATGGTTGTGGGGGCGGCTATTTATAGACTGGGAGCATCCCGACATGATTTGACATTAATGCGCTTAAATAATATGACCGTTGGTGTGGATAAGACCAATGATGTGGCGTGGCTATCGATAATGGTCGGGACCCTCAACTGTGAGAGTCCTCATGTCTCTCATATTCCTCACTTGAGGCTTTTGATAGGATTATTCTTGGGTTGAGCATCATGAGGAAATTCATTCCAATGTGTTACCTCGACCCCCATTAACAGTACGGTGTTCTTATTACTCAAGTGTGAAGAAAATAAAACACAAAGGATAAATCTTCAAGCTTCAAAGTCTTCAGATTGATTTTCTTCAGGACACACCGAATTCATCAATTTCAATATCTTCATGAGGAATATCAATTTCGTCGCACATTCTTCGCGATTCAATTCTTCAGCTTCAGACCAATTTCTTCAACCGAAGATATACATTTTTAGGGGTCGATATTCCTCGAATATTTCAAACTCCTCAGTGACTTATAAATCATGTGTACACTCAAGAACACATTAGATACTTAACCTATATGTCTTCAAACCACCAAAATCACTAAGGGGCACTAGATGCACTTACAATCTCCCCGTGTTTGGTGGTTGATGACAATTAGGTTAAGTCTTCAACGGGAATAAACATATGAACTGTAAATACTCATTTGAGGAATTTGAAATCAAGATTCAGAGAGACTCCCCTGAAGATGTGCATATCTTGAGGATTTTTCTTTTCACAGCAAATGCACATTGATGATTTATATCATGGAGATCTCCCCCTGAGTCTTGTAGATCATGCATACATATGACATATAGTATGAAGAAATTGAGGATGCATGATGACAAATGGTATCTGACGAGTTTCAGCATGCGTGCATTAAAATTTTGAGGAGTAAGCACGCGAAGAAAAACGTTCAAAAGCGTCAGAGTACCATCGGGCTTAAGTTACATCTCATGACATAAAACACTTCAGAAGAGCCAAGAGTTTGTAACTTAAATAAATTTTATAAGCCCCCAAAATATCCCGCGTGAAGACTAACTCTCAAATTTGTCCCCCTTTGTCATCAAGTGACAAAAAAGGGAGAAACTGAGGACTAACGCCCGAGAAGACTTTCACTTCTTGGCAGTTGAGGAAGACGCGTGAGGATTCTTGGGAGCAGACTTCCTCCTTGGACCTGTGGCAGTGTCTTGTTGATCTTCATCAGATTCAGCAGTGCGGAATGAAGAAAACGAACTGTCCTCAAGGTGTGGCACTGGAATTGGCCTGAATTTCTTCTTTGGTGGCCACGACCAGTCGAAGTCCTGCACAAACTCCAATTCTTCAAGTTCTGCTGGAGTCTTCAAATGAGCCAGTGTGGCCCGGGTGCGATCAAAAACCTCATGAAGATAATGATGGTTAAGCTCCACAGCATTCTGCGTTTCATTGAGGGTTTTCACAATGGCGCCGAACTGGCGTTTGACCCACTTGTGATTCCGATCCTCCTTCTCGTGAAGACTGAGAAGAAGCTCTCTGGTATTCAGCACCCTAGGAGCAACAGGACTTGGAGAATGGGTTTCAGTGTCATCCCATGAAGAATAATCTTCGGGCTCTCTGAACTAGGCATCAAGGGGCCGACTGCCTTCATCAATGACAGACTTGCCTTTTCCTTCAACAGGCTTGAAAGTCTTCTTGTTGACCCTTAGAGGAGGCATATACCCGATATGGTTGTTGAAATCAGCATGATAGTTGATGTGTGACCTGGTTCTGATGAATCTCATGATCCATGGAGAGTAAATCTTCAGGTCAAAAGGGGCCATAGCATTTTCGGCCAAAGTCCTCAAGAAGAAATCATGAATGTTGATGGGAATGCCATGTGTGATGTTGAAGAGGATATTCTTCATGATGCCTACGACGTCTTCTTCATCATCATGGCCCTTGATTGGCGCAAGAACGATGCAGAGGATTCTGTAAACCGTCCTGGGTTCATATTTCAGCTCATGGACCAGGAAGGTTGTTCTTGGTGGTTGCCCCTTAGCCAAAGGCTTCATGAGGACATCCATCAGCTTGTTAGCCAGCTCACATTCATCATATAGCTTTACCGCCTGCTCTGAGGGAATTGATACCGGAAGTTCACGCAGCAGCTCATTGGCAGGAGCTTTGAAGTGTGTGTTGTGCGTCATCCAATCCAGGACCGATGTGTTGATGTCTGTTGGATCTCCATAGATGTGCAGAGTTGCATAGAATTGAAGAATGAGCTCACTATTCCAATAACAGATATCTGAGCACATTGGGAGGAGTCCATCTTCAAATAGGACGTTGAGGAGTGGAGCAAAGCATGGAATTTCTTCAAGCTCAACGCGAGGGATGTGCCTGTGCTGGAAAATCTTGTTTCTTCCACACAACACAGAGGCATTGTAATTGAGATGTTTCCTTGTCCAAAACTTCAGATGCCTGATGCGAGGCTTGTCATAGGGATTTTCACCGATGAAGAACATGCGTTCTTCAAAGAAGGACTCCTTTTGAAACTTTGGCCGCTTGGAGAACGGCTGACGCTGCATTGGCTGAAGATTTTGAGGCTTGACTTGAGGAGAGACAACTATTGCAGATTCTGGGTTTAGGACGACAAAGGCATTTTCTGGATCTGATGCATTATCCTCAGCATGGTCCTCAGGGTGAAGAATTTCATCAGCTTGTGCTTCAGGCTGAGGAGCAAGCTCTGGTTGAGGAATGTTGTCAACCGGAGCTTCCTGTTGAGGGTTTTCCTCTGGAGGAGGAATTGGTTCATCCTGAGCCTTAGCTTGAGGGTTTTGCTCAGGAGGAGTAGTTGGGTCAGCCTGAGCCTCGGGTTGAGGATTTTGCTCAGGACTGTGACTTTCATCAGGCTGAGAATTTTCACGTTGTTCTTCCTCAGCTTGAGGAGCTTGCTTGGTGGAGCAGCCAGATTCATCAGCTGGTACAGCTGGTCCTTGTGCAGTTTCTTCAGGAGGAATGAAGGGCTGAGGATTGTCATCAATGCGAATTTCCTCATTAGTATGTTCCTCAAATTCAGCATTCTTCATTTCCTCATCTGCCCCGTGCTCCTTGTCTTCGCTTGCGAAGGGGTCATCTCATATGATGGAGCACTGTTGAGAGGCACATGATCGAGAGGTGCATTTTCTTCAAGTGCTTTGAGGCGCTCGGCCTCAGTTGATTCTTCTGCTGATGAAGCTTTTCTTTCCTTGGCTTACTTTTTAGCAGCCCTGGTCTTCTTCACGTTTGATGCAGACAGAGTCATTTTTCTTCACTTTTTAAGCTTTTGGTGAAGGTGTTTTCTCAGCTGAGACAGTTTCATCAGCTGGAGGAGGGTCATCAGTTGGCTTAGAAGCACCAGCTGGAGCAGAGTCATCAGCTGGCTTAGAAGCAGCTGGAGTAGTTTCACCAGCTGTAGGAGAATCATCAGCTGGATTATCCTAGACAATTTCCTCAATAGCCGGTTCATCAGCCTGGCTTTCTTGAGGGATTTCCTCAGCATGAGCAGTTTCATCAGCTGGTTCCTCAATCAGAGGCTGAGGAGTTGGTACTGGAGGGGCAGCCTTCTTGTTGTAATCATCAACTGCGTTAGTGGCCAATTTGATGAAGGTGTTTTTGACACTTTGACGATCAGAAAGCTTAGAGTACTTGTTAGTCAAAGTCTTCAATTCAACCTGTGTTGACACAAGTGCATCACGAGTCAGGTTGAGGAGATTCTGTCTGAGGAATTTCTCCTTTTTAAGCTTTGCAACCTTAGACTGTTTGGCTTGCTGCTCCTTCCACTTGGCCTCATTGATGAATGTGGCCACCATGTGGCTGATGCCTGGGGGAAGCTTCAAATCATCGATTGGAGTGTTGGGGTCCTCATACCAGATGTTGATGTAATCCAGGAGGACTTTTGGGTCCATGGCCAGAGGAATGGAGTTTCCAGAGGCTTGAGCTACCCTCTCTTGCTTGTTTCTGATGATGGCTTGCAGAGTGTCATCATCAAATTCATCACCACCTTCTGATGCAGAAGGAACCTTGATGATTTTTCTTGGGCTTGGTCTTGTTCCTCTCCCAGCAGTCACCTTAGTCTTCAGGGGAGTCGGTGAAGACTTTGTCTCCGAGCTTGTTGCAGATGGGACTGAGGAGCTGGAGATAGTAGGCAATTGCTTCACTATCTGCTTCTGTTCATGCTTTGAAGCCTTGGTGGTGTTGAGGGTTGTGGTGTTGATGCTGGTGCAGCTTTCTGAGACATTTTCTCTTGAGGCTTTGAAGCCTTTGATTTTGGTGGCACAAACTTCATTTGAGGAATGGCCGTACCAGAAGTCTCAGCTGTAGAGGATGTGGCGGCAGTTGCAGCAGCAGCAGATTCTTCATTGAACTTCCTCACAACAGCTTCTGCTTGCTTCTAAAGCTTTACAAGTGTTTTGACTTTTCCTCAGGATAGTCATCAATTGTCTTGAGGCTTGAGGGGTGTGCTTCATGATAATCCTCAAGTGGAGGCCGTTTGCCAGGAGGCTTCAGAGCGAATTTCTTCGCATATTTGGGAGTGACGAATCTGTACTCTTTCCACTCCTTAGCCCATCGGCGTTCTATCTTTTGAAGCCTGATCTTTCTCTTGGGCATAGATTATTGTTCATTAGGAGTGCAGTATTCCACGTATATATCCTCAGGGATATCTATGGCAGTGTTCTGCTCGAGTTTCTTGCCACCCTTTTGCTTCCTTTCATCTTCCATTTTCTTCAGCTAAGGTTTTGCTCAGGAAACTGAACTCTTGAGGATTTTGATGAAACTTGCAGATTTTCTTCAAGAAACGCTGCAAATGAGTTAAGTTGATGAGAACCTAGAGATTCATCAGCTGACATGTTTGTACCTGTGAACAAAGTATAGTTGCGAGGAATTTGGAGAGGTCATATGCGTTCTCAGATTTGATGAAATGAATTTTTTTGAAAGTTGAGGAATTTGACCAGTGGTTGAGGAATTCGTCTAAGCACACTGTTCTTGGGTTCCAGAGTTGTATAGATTCGAAAATTTGCACAATTGAGGAATATCGTGAAAATCTTAGATGGTTAGTGAAGTTCATCAATAGTTGGGTGATAGGTAGTGTTTGAGGAAAAAGAAACTGATGGATACTTGAGGAAAAACAGATTTCACATCTCTAAGGTAAAATAGTAGATCAAACGAGCTGTGAAAATAGGGTTTTTATTTACCCTAGATGGCGCACGAAGAGCAGAGAAGGAGTAGCAGTAGATGCTCTTTCGGTGCGAGTCCAATGCACCCTAACTCGGCAACAGAGGACAGCTACGACGGCGGCGGACGAAGATGGTCCGGTCCCGGCGTGGTTTCGGCGACGGAGTGGTCGAGGCAGTCAAGCTCTTCTTCGCCGGCGTCGAGACTTCTAGTGGTGGCGCTAGGGATTTTGAGCTTTGTTGTAGCAGGAGGGCGATGGGACGAAGAAGATTTTACCGAAAGGAGATGGGGACATATTTATAGCGAGGCGGTAACTGTTGGCGCGAAAATATCGGACCAAATAGCCCCTGTCTCTACTTCTCCATAGGACACGTGTAGCGCACGACCGAAGCGGTGGAGATCGTGGAGATCGTGGTTATCCGAACGGGGAAAGTGGGGTTCAGTTACCAAAAAAAATATTTTGAAGATTTGAGGATTTTGTTACAAAATCATCAGCTAACAAGGATGCAGTGAGGATTTTGATCAAAGTTTCAAGTAGAACGCATATGAAGAATTGAATAGACTGGGTGAGAGTAGCATAGAGGGAAAGTAGGGTCCGATCACATTCACTTAGATGAAATATCAAATTGAAGAATTAGCTATAGTGAATGCTGTTGAGGACTTTGAAATCACAGTCTATCAAGGAAAACAAAAATCATCAAATGTGTTTGAAGATTTTGATTAATTTGAGGATTTTGTGACAAAGCGTTATCATGATGAATTTCAATATTGAAGAAAAACAAATTTGCAGAACAACTGTTTTGATGAAAACCAACTTTCGAAGAAATTTAGCTTTGAAGAAATTCAACTTGAGGAATTTCAAGTTGGGTGGTGGCTTTGTCGTAGGGCCCTGAGAATCAATTTCTTTGTTGATTTCCTCACACTAAGAGTGATATTCTTCATTGGTTGAAGAAAATCGATTCATCGCGTGTTGCACATCTAAGTCATTAATTTTGCATAAGTGTTAGGATGTGTGCAAGTTTTTACAAAACATTTGAAGATTCTAAGATATTTAGCTCACACAGCAACTTGCAAAACCTTTTCTCATCCAAGGGCTTAGTGAAGATATCTGCCAGTTGATCGTCAGTCTTCACATGGTCGATGAGGATATTGCCCTTGAAGACATGTGCCAGAGGTTGACTTGCGATCCACACGGTCACCAGCATAGTCATGAAACGACCAAACTTCGAAGGATTTGAGTCTCTGTGCTTTACTGTGCTAGTCCCTGGATCGATTCGCTAGCACACACAGTATAGATGACAACCAGATATAGCAAGTGCATCATTTATAATAATGTATGATCCAGAATTTATAAAATATAACAATCTGCATAGAACTTAGCTAGCTTTATTCTATTAAACATCGGAAAAGTAGCAGAATAATAATGATGAGTCCAATCATAGCCCACTAGCGATGTTGAGTGAAGACTCGCGACCCTAACGGTACCTTACTCCTCGTCTGAATATCCTGCAACATGATACGTTGCAGCCATATAGGTCAATACTTTGAATGTATTGGCAAGTTACACAGGAAAAGTAATATAACAGACCTACATGTATATGCATAGTATAACAAGAGAAAGGCTGATAGTTATTTTGCAGAAAGCTGATTTTATCCTCACAACTACCTAATAGTCAAGTTTTAGTTTGTTTGCCACAATGACTCACATATGGTTGAATTGACATCTCCAACTCCAACCTATCACCATTATTAAGTTTCCCATCAAATTTTATTAAGCGTGTCATCTGTCAAGATCATCCAACAACTGTAATGGCCTAGCTGCTCAAAATTGTCCATAACCGGGGACACGGCTAATCATGATTAGTTTATACACGCTGCAGAGGTTAGTATGCTCTACCCACTAGACCCAACCCGAAGATTGAGACGAAGTCTTTCAGAAGCAGTCACCTAGTCCCACAGGAGGCCCATCCCACCTATCATAGCTACATCAGCTGTCACATCCGGGTAAGGTTTCCACGACTGATCAACTAAGACAGAGCCCATAATAGCCAGTGGTCGCACAAGGAAGCTATTAGTCACTAAGTCTGTTTGATCTTTTTGAACCTGGGCGGCATCCACTTACATTTAGAGGGTTGATACCATGATGTTCTTGAAACCACCCAACAATACCCTATCCGCCCAGAGGTGAATTAAATCCTTAATTACTACTCAAATTTATTTTGTAGTAATCCTCACATAATCTCAATGAATACAGGAACCAATCCCCATCTACATAGCATAGCAAAACTACAAATACCACGATCTTCATGACAAGGGGATAGAGCTCAATAACATAGCAATAATAATATTCCTATACATGCATAATTTTCATAGGGTGATATAATACTACATGCATAGAAAATAATAGGTAAAGGATGATAATTTTGTAACTTGCCTTGATTCTAGTTCAGAAAGTCACACTCCTCACAATAGTTTGCGTCGCACTCGGCACAATCTACACGTTGCAAACAATCACACCAATCAATCTCCACAATCACATAACACCAAATAAAACCATCGGCAATAAAACAACTTGTTTAAAACCAAAGCATAAATACCATGACAGCAGGTAGAAAAGCATCTACAACGCAAAAAGAATCAACTAAACCGGATGAACGGTTTGCAAAATATGGCCTCCGGTAGGTCTAAAATAGATCTGTTTTAACAAAAAAAAATTAATTTTTCTAAAACTGAAAACTACTGGTGCTATCATGTTCTACTGATCAATACAAGATCACAGGAAAAATAATTTCCTGATTCAGAGTTACGAGCAAAAAGATAAACGCGTTTCAAAATTATACCAAGAATCTGACAGAGCTAAAAACAGATTAAAAACAGATTAAATTTCGTCCTGAAGCTATTCATCGGGGTTTGAAGAATCGGCTCGTGCGTGCGTTCTCACCACGAACAGCGGGGAAAAACGGAACCGTCTTGGTGTGGCTCCTCCGATGGTGCTCCGGTGGCGGTCGAACGAACTGCGGTGACGGTAGCTCCGCGAACTCCGACGAACACGGGTAGACTCCGGTGAAACGGGGTGAACTCCGGCGAACTTGCTGCTGCAGGGTGGTTAAACTCGAGGCGGCGGCTCTGTGCGTGCGAGGCGGCGGTAGGGCAAATCGGGAGCACGTGAAAAATTGGGACAGGGGCCTAGGTCTCTGGGGTTTATTCCCTCGTGGAAGGAGTCCTGCTCGGTCTCGGGACTAGGCACAGGGGCGTTCGATTGCTGGCCTCGGTTTCGGTCGTGGGGCCAGGAGTGATGGGATTCAATGCTTGGTGGAGTCCTGGAAACTCGCAGCCACAGGAGCTTGGCGCTCATGATGTGCTGGCCTCGCTAGGCAAGGCCCCCCGGCTGGGATGCCTGGGTGCTGGTTGCGTGGTGCGCTGGAGCGCTAGCCTGCCAGCTCGGTGCTAGTGGGCTGGCCCCTGGTGGCACCCGTTGTCTCTTTTTTTTAATAGAACCACAAAATAAATAAATAACTAAATAATATTTTTTTAAAGAAAGACAAAAAAAAATATACGTATACAAAAATATATACATATATATATATAAATTATACGCATATAGTAATATATACATATACATATATATATATATATTAAAATGCTAATATAGACACATATATATAAGTATAAAATAAATCCCCTAATAAATAATAAAGGAACCCTAGTTCCACCTAATGCATATTTTGAAAAAATAGTTTTAATGCAATAGGCCACGCAAAAAGCATTTGAAAACTTAACCAAAGATAATTTCGGACATTATAAAAATTGCAAAACCAATTCGATAACTCCAAATAATATTATAAACATCATGAAATTTAATTTGACACGGGAGAAGTCATATTATCTCCACTCCAATAAATTGCCCGCAGTCACATAATGAATAGAATTTTCAGAAGAACAAAATAATGCATAAAAAAATATGAGATGCATATGAATGATCTATTAACATCCGAATTTAAGAAAATTGGGATGTTACAAACCTACCCCGCTTAAGATGAATCTCGCCCTCGAGATTCGGGTTGGCTAGCAAATAGGTGCGGGTGTTCCTGCTTGAGATCCTCCTCTCGTTCCCAAGTAGCCTCTTCTGCTGTATGATGATCCCACTGAACTTTGCATAACCTGATTGAGTCCTGGGTAATCCAGTGATGAAATCCATACCAATCTGATCCCACTTCCAATCAGGTATAGGCAAGGGTTGTAACAAACCTGCTGGTTTCTGATGCTCTGCTTTCACTCTCTGGCACACATCACATACTGCAATATACTCAGCAATTTCCCTCTTCAGGCTAGGCCACCAAAATCTCACCCTCAGTTTCTCCAACACCAAACACAGATGCACTTCATGCTCTTGCTTATTCTTGGAGAACACCAATATATCATCAATGAAAACAACCGCAGATTTATCCAAGAACTCCATAAACACCTTGTTCATCATATTCATGAAGTATGTTGGGGCATTAGTCAATCCAAATGACATAACAGTATAATCATACAGCCCATACCTCGTAGTGAAAGCGGTCTTTGGAATATCTTGCTCAGGAATCTTTAATTGATGATAACCAGAACGAAGATCAATCTTAGAAAACACAGTAGCTCCCTCCAACTGGTCGAACAAATCATTTATCATAGGCAAAGGATACTTATTCTTAATGGTTACTTCATTCAGAGAACGATAATCCACACACATCCTCAAGGTCCCATCCTTCTTCTCCACAAACAAAACAGGGGCTCCCCAAGGTGATGAACTTGGGCGAATAAATCCTTGTGCCTGTAACTCCCTCAAGTGCTTCTTCAATTCCTCCAACTCTTGAGGAGGCATTCTGTATGGTCTCTTTGTAATAGGTCCAGTACCAGGTATTAAATCAATAAGAAACTCAATATCTCTATCTGGTGGCATACCTGGCAACTCCTCCGGAAACACATCTGGATAATCCTTCACAACTGGCACCTCTTCCAGGCTACCCCCCTTAAGAGAGTTCACCTGCATCCACTTATGCTGGTACTTACATACATATTTGATTCTCTTCCCTCCTGGTGCATTGACAGAAATAGATCGACTAGCACAATCGATAACACCTTCATATAATTGTAACCAGTCCATACGCAAAATAATATCCAGACCTTGTGACTTCAGTATGATCAAATCTGTAGGGAACTCATGCTTCCCAATAGACAAGTTTAACTGATGACAACCAACACCTGCTATCATCTCAGCTCCTGGGGAACTCACTCTAATAGCTATACTAAGGGTTTTGGTTGGCAAGAATAGATAAGAAATAGACAGAATAGGTCTAGAGGAATATAGATATTCTACCCATATGCATATTATGATCAAGCTAATATATATGAGGCAACAAAACAACATAACAAATAACACAAACAAGCATAACAATAATCAATCATATCTATATATATAGTCGAATAATTCCGACAAGATCCTAGTTTCACAAACAAGAAAAATAACAATCAAGCAAGCAACCTAGTATCGTCATGCCACAAAGCGGGCATAATCAGATACGCTAACACGTTAATAGCGCAAATAAAAACAAGATAAGTGGTGGTCTCAGCACTGGTTTCTACTTAAGCTGGTCAAGATACTAGAGTGGTTGTCTAATGAAAGAGTAAGATGTAGACTACGTTAATAGAATAAATTTTCACTCCTATGGCTTTTCTAATCAATTTTCTAGGGCCACGACCTACAGTCAACGCATTGCTCTGATGCCATCTGTAATGACCAAACCTCGAAGGATTTGAGTCTCTGTGATTTACTGTGCTAGTCCCTGGATCGACTCGCTAGCACACACAGTATAGATGAAACCAGATATAGCAAGTGCATCATTTATAATAACATATGATCCAGAATTTATAAAATATAACAATCTGCATAGCACTTAGCTAGCTTTATTCTATTAAAGAGCGGAAAAGTAGCAGAATAATAACGATGAGTCCCATCATAGCCCACTGGCGATGTTGAGTGAAGACTCGCGACCCTAACGGTACCTTACTCCACGTCTGAATATCCTGCAACATGATACGTTGCAGCCATATAGGTCAATACTTTGAATGTATTAGCAAGTTACACAGGAAAAGTAATATAACAGACCTACATGTATATGCATAGTATAACAAGAGAAAGGCTGATAGTTATTTTGCAGAAAGCTGATTTTATCCTCACAACTACCTAATAGTCAAGTTTTAGTTTGTTTGCTACAATAACTCACATATGGTTGAATTGGCATCTCCAACTCCAACCTATCACTATTATTAAGTTTCCCATCAAATTTTATTAAGCGTGTCATCTGTCAAGATCATCCAAAAACTGTAATGGCCTAGCTGCTCAAAATTGTCCATAACCAGGGACACGGCTAATCATGTTTAGTTTATACACTCTGCAGAGGTTAGTACGCTGTACCCACTAGACCCAACCCAAAGATTGAGACGAAGTCTTTCAGAAGCAGTCACCTAGTCCCACAGGAGGCCCATCCCACCTATCATAGCTACATCAGCTGGCACATCCGGGTAAGGTTTCCACGACTGATCAACTAAGCCAGAGCCCATAATAGCTGTGGTCGCACAAGGAAGCTACTAGTCACTAAGTATGTTTGATCTTTTTGAACCTGGGCGGCATCCACTTACATTCAGAGGGTTGATACCATGATGTTCTTGAAACCACCCAACAATACCATATCCGCCCAGAGGTGAATTAAATCCTTAATTACTACTCAAATTTATTTTGTAGTAATCCTCACATAATCTCAATGAATACAGGAACCAATCCCCGTCTACATAGCATAGCAAAACTACAAATACCACGATCTTCATGATAAGGGGATATAGCTCAATAGCATAGCAATAATAATATTCCTATACATGCATAATTTTCATAGTGTGATATAATACTACATGCATAGAAAATAATAGGTAAAGGATGATCAATATGTAACTTGCCTTGATTCTGGTTCAGAAAGTCACACTCCTGACAATAGTTTGGGTCGCACTCGGCACAATCTACACGTTGCAAACAATCACACCAATCAATCACCACAATCACATAACACCAAATAAATCCATCGGCAATAAACAACTTGTTTAAAACCAAAGCATAAATAGCATGGCAGGAGGTATAAAAGCATCAATAAGCTGATACGATGACAACACAAAAAAGAATCAACTAAACCGGATGAACGGTTTGCAAAATATGGCCTCCCGTAGGTCTAAAATAGATCTGTTTTAACAAAACAATTAATTTTCGTAAAACTGAAAACTACTGGTGCTATCATGTTCTACTCATCAATACGAGATCACAGGAAAAAGAATTTCCTGATTCGGAGTTACGAGCAAAAAGATAAACGCGTTTAAAAATTATACCGAGAATCCAACAGAGCTAAAAACAGATTAAAAACAGATTAAATTTCGTCCTGAAGCTATTCATCGGGGTTTGATGAATCCGCTCGTGCATGCGTTCTCACCACGAACAGCGGGGAAAAACGAAACCGTCTTGGTGTGGCTCCTCCGATGGTGCTCCGGTGGCGGTCGAACGAACTCCGGTGACGGTGGCTCCGCGAACTTCGACGAGCACGGGTGGACTCCGGTGAAACGGGGTGAACTCCGGCGAACTTGCTGCTGCAGGGTGGTTGAACTCGAGGCGGTGGCTCTATGCGTGCGAGGCGGCGGCGGGGCGAATCGGGAGCAGGTGAAAAATTGGGACAGGGGCCTAGGTCTCTGGGGTTTATTCCCTAGTGGAAGGAGTCCTCCTTGGTCTCGGGACTAGGCGCAGGGGTATTCGATTGCTGGCCTCGGTTTCGGTCGTGGGGCCAGGAGCGATGGGAGTCAATGCCCGATGGAGTCCTGGCTGCTCGCAGCCACAGGAGCTTGGCGCTCATAGTGCGCTCGCCTCGCTTGGCAAGGCCCCCCGGCTGGGCTGCCTGGGTGCTGGTTGCGTGGTGCGCTCGGGCGCTAGCCTGCCAGCTCGGTGCTGGTGGGCTGGCCCCTGGTGGCAACCGTTGTCTTTTTCTTTTTAATAAAACCACAAAATAAATAAATAACTAAATAATTTTTTTAAAGAAAGTCAAACAGAAAAATAATAATAATATACGTATACAAAAATATATACATATATATATATATATAATTATACGCATATAGTAATATATACATATACATATAGATATATATATATATATATTAAAATGCTAATACAGACACATATATATAAGTATAAAATAAATCCCCTAATAAATAATAAAGGAGCCCTAGTTCGACCTAATGCATATTTTGAAAAAATAGTTTTAATGCAATAGGCCACGCAAAAAGCATTTGAAAACTTAACTAAAGATAATTTCAGACATTATAAAAATTGCAAAACCAATTCGGTAACTCCAAATAATATTCTAAACATCATGAACTTTAATTTGACAGGGGAGAAGTCATATTATCTCCACTCCAATAAATTTCCCGAAGTCACATAATGAATAGAATTTTCAGAAGAACAAAATAATGCATAAAAAAATATGAGATGCATATGAATGATCTATTAACATCCGAATTTATGAAAATTGGGATGTTACAAGTCAGAATCAGAATATCCCACAAGATGAAGATTTGAGCCCTTGGGGTACTATAATCCTAGTGTTGGTGTGTGAGCTAAGTGTGGAAGAATATGCTTCACAGCCTTATGGTGTGATTCCTTCGGTTTTGCTTGAAAATGTGCACACATGCAAACACTAAGCATTATATCTGGCCTAGATGCACATAAGTACAGTAAAGAGCCTATCATAGAGCGATATACCTGCTGATCGAATTCTTTACCATTTTTGCCAGTGCAGAGGTGGCCGTTGGTAGGCATTGGAGTCTTGGCACCTGTGCATTCATGCATGTCGAATTACCTCAGAACATCCTTGAGGTATTTCTCCTGTGATATGAAGATTCCATTGCGTTGTTGACGAATTTGAAGACCTAAGAAGAATTTCAGCTCCCCCATCATAGACATCTGATATTCTTCACTCATCATGTAAGCAAATTCATCACTGTAGCGTTTGTCACTACAGCCAAATATGATGTCATCGACATATATCTGGCACACAAATAGTTCATTATCATAGGATTTAGTGAAAAGTGTTGGATCGAGTGAACCAGGTTTGAAGCCTTTCTTCATGAGGAATGCATTCAATGTATCATACCATGCCCGAGGGGCTTGCTTGAGACCATAGAGCGCCTTTTTTAGTCTGAAGACTTTGTCTGGATTCTTTGGATCCTCAAAACCTGGGGCTGAGCAACATATACTTCTTCCTCAAGCTTACCATTGAGGAATGCACTTTTCACATCCATTTGATATAAGATGATGTTATGATTATTAGCATAAACAAGTAGTATTCGAATAGCTTCAAGTCTAGCAACAGGTGCAAAAGTTTCATCGAAATCTATTCCTTCAACCTGTGTGTAGCCTTGGGCTACAAGTCGTGCCTTATTCCTCACCACTTGACCATCCTCATCTTGCTTGTTTCGGAAAATGCACTTGGTTTCGATGATGTTGTGCTTGCGAGGATCTGGTCATTTGACGAGCTCCCATACGTCATTCAGCTTGAATTGAAGAAGTTCGTCTTGCATAGATTGGATCCACTCCGGTTCCAGGAAAGTATCACCAACTTTTGAAGGTTTTGTGATAGATACAAAGGAGAAATGCCCACAAAATATAACTAAGTGTGAAGCTTTTGAGCGAGTGAGAGGACCTGGCGCATTGATGTCATTGAGGATTTTGTCAAGTTCCACTTCATTTGCAATCCTTGGATGAGCTGGTTGAGGATTTCGTCTGGGCTGAGGAATTGGTTCTGGAGAAATTTCCTCATGAGCATCTTCTTGATTTTCATCAGTGATGGGAATGATTTCTTCATTGATTTTCTAAGTGGGAACAATGTCTTTAGTAGCTTTGAGCTTTATTGCTTCCTCAGGAGACAGCTTATCTCGATCAGAAGGCAATTTCTCTCTTTGCGAGCCATTAGTTTCATCGAACCGCACATCTACATTCTCAACAACCTTGTGGTGATAGTTGTTGAAGACTTTGTAGGTGTGCGAGTCCTTTCCATAACCGAGCATAAAACCCTCATGTGCCTTAGGTGCAAATTTTGAGCTATGGTGAGGATCTCTAATCCAACATTTTGCACCGAAGACTTTGAAATAACTTACATTGGGGTTCTTGTCTGTGAGGAGTTCATATGAGGTTTTCTTGAGGAATTTGTGAAGATATACCTTGTTGATGATATGGCATGCAGTGTTGATTGCTTCAGGCCAAAAGCGATGAGGAGTCTGATATTCTTCAAGCATGGTTCTTGCCATCTCAACCAGAGTCCTGTTCTTCCTTTCAACGACACCATTCTGTTGAGGAGCATAAGGAGCACACAATTCGTAAGTAATACCAAGTTCATCAAGATAATTATCAAGACCAGTGTTTTTGAACTCTGTTCCATTATCACTCCTGATGTGTTTGATCTTGATGCCGAAGTTCTTCCAGGCCCTTGAAGAAAATCGTTTGAAGACCTCCTGCACTTCAGTTTTATATAAGATGATGTGCACCCATGTATATCTGGAATAATCATCAACTATGATGAAGCCATATAAAGATGTTGCATTTGTTAGTGTGGCATAATGAGTAGGTCCAAAAACATCCATGTGAAGCAGTTCAAATGGACGAGTAGTGGTCATGATTGTCTTCGAGGGGTGCTTGGATCTGGTCATTTCCCAGATTCACAAGCACCGCAGAGGTGATCTTTGAGGAATTTGACTTATTCGATGTCGATGACATGCTTCTTCTTTGCGAGCGTGTGAAAGTTCTTCATGCCTGCATGACCGAGTCTTCGATGCCACAGCCACCCTTCTGAGGTTTTTTCTAGTAAGCAAGTGGCTGGTTGAGGACCTGTAGAGAAATCAACAATGTACAAATACCCTCTTCTAACACCTTCGAAGACTTCAGATCTGTCAGATTCCATGATAACAACACATCTATATCTTCCAAAGATAACAATCATATCAAGATCCCAAAGCATTGAGACTGACATGAGATTAAATCCAAGGGATTCAACAAGCATTACTTTGTCCATGTGCCTATCCCTGGAAATAACCACTTTGCCAAGTCCCAATACCTTGCTTTTACCTTTGTCAGCATATGTGATTTGCTTCAGGGGTGATGGAGTTAGTGGCATATTCATCAGCAAGCTTTTGTCACCAGTCATGTGGTGTGTGCAGCCACTATCAAGAACCCACTCAGTACTCTTGGGTTTGTCATCCTGTAGATGAATTAGTACAGCTTACCATCTTATATGCTTCAGACTTCAAGAATATGATACCAATTTCATGAGATGGGAATTTCATCATAACAGAATTATAAGGACGGGTGAAATATTTCTATTTCATCAATATTAGCTTGCGTCCCATCAAGCATTTTCTCAGGTTTCCAGCAAATTCTTCAGATGATGATTTGCATCTAGAGACCTCACCTGCAGAAGTGATTAGTTCAATTTCTTCACCACCCACATCTGAAGGGGTGGTAAAGCATTCATCATCCTGCGAGCACCATATGAGAAAGGGGGCATTGAAGCTAATGCACTTCTCTTAACAGTAGGGGCGTTAAAGTACTCATATGAATATGCAGAGAACTTGTTTTAGGATTTATGAACATGGTGATTCGAAGAATAACGCTCATATTCATATTCCTTGTAATTTCCCTGCATGTTAGAAGCGTTAGCACGGGTACGAGCATAGTTTCGACCAGTTGAGGATTTTGATCCTCTTGAAGACATTGGTCCCCCTGAGGAATTTGATCTGGGGTTCAAATTCTTCATAGGTGGTGTCATGAGGACATTTACCTGAAGATTTTCAAGGCAATTTTTGGGAACCCATATTTTCCTCAAAGGAGGGCCATTCCTGCAGTTAGTTCCAACATATCGAGCAAATACTTCACCAGATTGATTTTTGAACAGTTTATAGTTGGAGTCAAATGAGTCATCTAAGGAATAGGATAATTCACATGAAAAGCCTGTAAGATTGGATGGATCAAAAGGAGGCCTAGTAGCAGCAACCCATGAGGTTTTGGGATACTGCTCAGGTTTGCAATAAGATCCATCAACATTCATTTTCCTCTCAAAGGCAATTCCTTCTTTCCTCGGGTTCCTATTCAAGATCTGCTTTTAGAGCACATCACAAAGGGTTTAATGTCCTTTGAGACTTTTGTATATGCCTGTCACATACAATTCCTTCAGCCCTGCATTTGCATCAGTGACATTTGTGTTTTCCTCAAGTGAGGAATTTGACACTTCGGGAGCAGTTGAAGAATTTGTAGCAATTGAAGCATTTGATGATTCTGGTGAAGAATTAGCACTTTCACGTTCGATGCGTTTAAGAGATGGAGGAATGAATTCAGCTTGAGCAGCACTGATCTGTTGAGCTAGTAATGAATCATTTTCCATACGAAGATCATCATGAGAAATCTTCAACTTCTCTAGATCAAGCTTCCTTTGAAGAAATTCATAGTAAAGTTTCTCATGATCAGCGAGGAGTGTAACATGACGATCTTGAAGATTCTAAAATCTAGACTGAAGACTTTTCATATCTTCAGTGAGGATTTGGGTAAGATTCATTTCATCATTCAACAGATCATCGCTTCTATCTAGCAGTTTCTGAAGCTTTTCCAGGGCAGATTGTTGTTTAGTGGCAATGATAGCAAGTTTGCTGTAACTGGGTTCTTTATAATCACCAGGTTCACAGTCACTTGAATGAGAGGAGGAAGCATCATTCGGTACCTTTGAACCTTTTGCCATGAAGCAATAGGTTGGAGCGAAGTCATCAGCATAGTCATCAGTGTGGATGGTGTTATCATTTTCTTCAAGGTTGAAGATTGACTTGCTGACGAATGTGGTTGCAAGTGCAAGACTAGCCTGTCCGGATTCTGAGTCTTCATCAGAACCGTCCTCTTCATCACATTCCTCGGATTCTGCCTCGGAATCCATTTCCTTGCCAATAAGTGCCCGAGCCTTTCTGAAACTAGTCTTCTTGTGCGATGAGGACTTTGAAGATGAGGATTTTGAAGGTTTCTTCTTTTTCTTTGAGTTATCAGAACTTTTTGTTGGAATTATGCCCTAGAGGCAATGATAAATAAGTTATTATTATAATTCCTGTATCAAGATAATCGTTTGTTATCCATGCTATAATTGTATTGAATGAAGACTTAGATACATGTGTGGATACATAGACAAAACACTGTCCCTAGCAAGCCTCTAGTTGGATGGCCAGTTGATCAAGGATAGTTAGGGTCTCCTGACTATGTCCAAGGTGTTGTTGCGTGATAACTAGATCACATCATTGGGTGAATCATGTGATGGACTAGACCCAAACTAATAGACGTAGCATGTTGATCGTGTCATTTTGTTGCTACTATTTTCTGCGAGTCAAGTATTTATTCCTATGACCATGAGATCATATAACTTACTGGCACCGGAGGAATGCTTTGTGCGTATCAAACGTCACACCATAACTGGGTGACTGTAAAGATGCTCTACCGGTATCTCCGAAGGTGTCCGTTGAGTTAGTATGGATCAAGACTAGGATTTGTCACTCCGTGTGACGGAGAGGTATCTCGGGGCCCACTCGGTAATACAACATCACACACAAGCCTTGCAAGCAATGTGACTTAGTCTAAGTCACGGGATCTTGTATTACGGAACAAGTAAAGAGACTTGCTAGTAAACGAGATTGAAATAGGTGTGCGGATACTCACGATCGAATCTCGGGCAAGTAACATACCGAAGGACAAAGGGAATGACATATGGGATTATATGAATCCTTGGCACTGAGGTTCAAATGATAAGATCTTCGTAGAATATGTAGGATCCAATATGGGCACCCAGGTCCCGCTATTGGATATTGACCAAGGAGTCCCTCGGGTCATGTCTACATAGTTTTCGAACCCGCAGGGTCTGCACACTTAAGGTTCGACGTTGTTTTATGCATATTTGTGTTATATGGTTGGTTACCGAATGTTGTTCAGAGTCCCAGATGAGATCACAAACATCACGACGGTTTCCATAATGGTCCGAAGACGAATATTGATATATAGGATGACCTCATTTGATTACCGAAAAGTTTTCGGAATTACCGGGAATGTACCGGGAGTGACAAATGGGTTCCGGATGTTCACCGGGGGGGGGGGGAGCCCACCCGAGGAAGCACATAGGCCTTAGGGGTGCCGCACCAGACCTTAGTGGGCAAGCCCAAGAAGGCCCCTGCGCAGGATAAGAAGAAAATCAAAGAGAAAAGAAAAAAAGGGGGAAATGGGAAAATAGAGAAGGACTCCACCTTCCAATCCTAGTTGGACTAGGATTGGAGGAGGAATCCTCCTCCCCCCCCTTGGGCCGACCCCTTGGGGCTCCTTGAGCCTCAAGGCAAGGTTCCTCCCCTCCCTCCCATATATACCGAGGTATTAGGGCTGATTTGAGACAACTTTGCCACGGCAGCCCGACCACATACCTCCACGGTATTTCCTCTAGATTGCGTTTCTGCGGAGCTCGGGCGGGGCCCTGCTGAGATAAGATCACCACCAACCTCTGGAGCCCCATCACGCTGCCAGAGAACTCATCTACCTCTCCATCTCTCTTGCTGAATCAAGAAGGCCGAGATCATCGTCTAGTGGTACGTGTGCTGAACACGGAGGTGCCGGCCGTTTGGCACTAGATCGGAGCGGATCATGGGACGGATCGCGGGAAGGTTCGTGGGACGGTTCGCGGGGCGGATTGAGGGACGTGAGGATGTTCCACTACATCAACCGCCTTTATTAACGCTTCCTGCTGTTCGATCTACAAGGGTACGTAGATCTGAAATCCCCCTCGTAGATGGACATCACCATGATAGGTCTTCGTGCGCGTAGGAAATTTTTTGTTTCCCATGCGACGTTCCCCAATAGTGGCATCATGAGCTAGATTCATGCATAGATGTCATCTCGAGTAGAACACAAAAAATGTTGTGGGCGGTGATGTGCAATTTGCTGCCCTCCTTAGTCTTTTCTTGATTCCGCGGTATCGAAGCGGCTCGGACCGACATTACTCGTACGCTTACGAGAGACTGGTTTCATTGCTACGAGCAACCCCGTTGCTCAAAGATGACTGGCGAGTGTCGGTTTCTCCAACTTTAGTTGAATTGCATTTGACCGAGGAGGTCCTTGGATGAGGTTAAATAGCAATTCATATATCTCCGTTGTGGTGTTTGCATAAGTAAGATGCGATCCTACTAGATACCCATGGTCACCACGTAAAACATGCAACAACAATTAGAGGATGTCTAACTCATTTTTGCAGGGTATGCTTGTGATATGATATGGCCGACGATGTGATGTGATATATTGGATGTATGAGATGATCATGTTGTAATAGTTAATATCGACTTGCACGTCGATGGTACGGCAACCGGCAGCAGCCATAGGGTTGTCTTTAAACTAATGTTTGTGCTTGCAGATGCATTTACTATATTGCTAGGATGTAGCTTTAGTAGTAATAGCATGAGTAGCACGACAACCCCGATGGCGACACGTTGATGGAGATCATGGTGTGGCGCCGGTGACAGAAGATCGTGCCCGTGCTTTGGTCATGGAAATCAAGAAGCACGTGATGATGGCCATATCATGTCACCTATGAATTGCATGTGATGTTAATCCTTTTATGCACCTTATTTTTCTTAGAACGATGGTAGCATTATGAGGTGATCTCTCACTAAAATTTCAAGATGAAATTGTGTTCTCCCGGACTATGCACCGTTGCTATAGTTTGTCGTTTCGAGACACCACGTGATGATCGGGTGTGATAGACTCAACGTTCACATAGAACGGGTGCAAAACAGTTGCACACGCGGAACACTCGGGTTAAGCTTGACGAGCCTAACATGTGTAGACATGGCCTCGGAACACATGAGACCGAAAGGTCGATCATGAATCATATAGTTGATATGATTAGCATAGGGATGCTTACCACTGAAACTATCCTCAACTCACGTGATGATCGGACTTGAGCTAGTGGAACTGGATCATGAACCACTCAAATGACTAGAGAGATGTACTTTTTGAGTGGGAAATTAGCAAGTAATTTGATTAGTTAAACTCTAATTATCTTGAACATAGTCTAAGTCCACTTTGAATATATTTGTCTTGTAGATCAATGGCTCACGCGACAGTCACCCTGAATTTTAATACGTTCCTAGAGAAAGCTAAGATGAAAGATGATGGAAGCAACTTTGTAGACTGGGTTCGTAATCTTAAGTTGCTCCTGCAAGCTGGGAAGAAGGATTATGTCCTTAATGCTGCGCTAGGAGATGAACCACCCGCCACGGCTGACCAAGATGTTAAGAACGCTTGGTTAACATGTAAGGAGGACTACTCAGTAGTTCAATGTGCAGTCTTGTATGGCTTAGAGCCGGGACTTCAACGTCGCTTTGAGCGTCATGGAGCATATGAGATGTTCCAGGAGTTGAATTTTATCTTTCCGAAGAACGCCCGGATCGAGAGGTATGAGACCTCTGATAAATTCTATGCTTGCAAGATAGAGGAGAATTCGTTAGTCAATGAACATGTGCTCAAAATGTCTGGGTACTCAAACCGTCTAGCTGAGCTGGGGATTGAACTCCCGCAAGAGGCTATCACTGACAGAATTCTTCAATCACTGCCGCCAAGCTATAAGGGCTTTGTGTTGAACTATAACATGCAAGGGATGAACAAATCACCCGGCGAGTTATTCGCGATGGTGAAAGTCGCAGAGTCAGAACTCCGTAAAGAGCATCAAGTGTTGATGGTGAACAAGACCACTAGTTTCAAGAGAAACGGCAAAGGAAAGAAGGGCAATTTGAAGAAGAGAGGCAAGCCTGTTGCCAATCCGATGAAGAAACCGAAAGCTGGACCTAAGCCTGAAACGGAGTGCTATTCTTGCAAGGGCATGGGTCACTGGAAGCGCAACTGCCCCAAGTATTTGGCTGATAAGAAGGCGTACAAAGAAAAATCAGCTATATTTGATATACATGTTACTGATGTGTACTTAACTAGCTCTCGTAGTAGTGCCTCGTTATTCGATACCGGTTCTGTTGCTCATATTTGCAACTTGAAACAGGAACTGCAGAATAAGCGAAGGCTGGCGAAGGATGAAGTGACGATGCGCGTGGGAAATGGTTCCAAGGTTGATGCAATCGTCGTCGGCATAGTTTCACTTCAGATACCATCAGGATTAGTTAGGAACTTGAATAAATGTTATTTAGTGCCTGCGTTAAGCATGGACATTATATCTGGATCTTGTTTATTGCGAGACCCGTTACTCGTTTTAAGTCAGAGAATAATGGTTGTTCTATTTCTATGAGTAATACTCCATCCGTCCGGAAATACTTGTCCTAGAGGTGAATGTATCTAGACTTATTTTAGTTATAAATACATCCATTATACCAATTTTTTGGACAAGTATTTCCGGACGGAGGGAGTATATTTTATGGTCATGCACCCAATGTGAGAGGATTGTTCATATTGAATCTTGATAGTGATAATACACATATACATAACATTGAGATCAAAAGAGTTAGAGTTAACAATGATAGCGCCATATTTTTATGGCACTGCCGCTTAGGTCATATTGGTGTAAAGCACATGAAGAAACTCCATACCGATGGACTTTTGGAGTCACTTGACTTTGATTCACTTGACACGTGCGAACCATACCTCATGGGCAAGATGACTAAAACTCCGTTCTCCGGAACTATGGAGCGTGCAAGTGACTTGTTGGAAATCATACATACCGATGTGTGTGGTCCGATGAGTGTGGAGGCACGCGGCGGATATCGTTATTTTCTCACCTTCACTGGAAAATTGAGTAGATATGGTTATGTCTACTTGATGAAGCACAAGCCTGAAACATTTGAAAAGTTCAAGCAATTTCAGAGTGAAGTTGAAAATCATTGTAACAAGAAGATCAAGTTCCTACAGTCTGATCGTGGGGGTGAATATCTGAGTTTCGAGTTTGGTGCTCACTTAAGACAATATGGAATTGTTTCACAGTTGACACCGCCTGGAACACCATAGCGTAATGGTGTGTCCGAACGTCATAATCGTACTTTATTAGACATGGTGTGATCTATGATGTCTCTTACCGATTTGCCGTTATCGTTTCAGGGTTATGCATTAGAAACAACTACATTCACTTTAAATAGGGCACCATCAAAATCCGTTGAGACGACACCATACGAACTATGGTATGGCAAAATACCAAAGTTGTTGTTTCTTAAAGTTTGGGGATGTGATGCTTATGTCAAAAAGCTTCACCTGAAAAGCTGGAACCCAAAACGGAAAGGTGCATCTTCAT
The DNA here is from genome assembly GCF_904849725.1 of Hordeum vulgare subsp. vulgare. Taxonomy (NCBI): domain Eukaryota; kingdom Viridiplantae; phylum Streptophyta; class Magnoliopsida; order Poales; family Poaceae; genus Hordeum; species Hordeum vulgare. The sequence goes on along the minus strand of NC_058524.1, from coordinate 92,506,252 downwards.
AGGTTACCCAAAAGAGACAGTTGGGTATACCTTCTATCTCAAATCCGAGGGCAATGTGTTTGTTGCTAGGAACAGAGCTTTTCTCGCGAAGGAGTTTATCTCGAGAAAATTGAGTGGGAGGAAGATAGAATTTGATGAGGTTGTCGAACCTCTCATCCCTCTGGATGGTGGCATAGGACAAGGGGATACCCCTGTTGTTGCGACGCCAGTTGAGGAGGAAGTTAATGATGATGATCATGAAACTCCGGATCAAGTTCCTATCGGACCTCGCAGGTCGACGAGATCGCGCACTGCTCCAGAGTGGTACAGTAATCTCGTCTTATCAATTATGTTGTTAGACAACAATGAACCTACGAATTATGAGATAGGATCTATGTATTAAAACAAAGTGTGGACTTTGGAAGTACTACCCGAAGGCCGCAAGGCTATTCAGAACAAATGGATCTTTAAGAAGAAGACGGACGCTGACGGTAATATGACCGTTTATAAAGCTCGACTTGTGGCAAAGGGTTTTTCACAAGTTCAAGGAGTTGACTACGATGAGACGTTCTCACCCGTAGCGATGCTTAAGTCCGTCAGAATCATGTTAGCAATAGCTGCATTTTTTGATTATGAAATCTGGCAGATGGATGTCAAAACGGCGTTCCTTAACGGTTCCCTTAAGGAAGAGTTGTATATGATGCAACCAGAAGGTTTTGTCGATCCTAAAAATGCTAACAAAGTGTGCAAGCTCAAGCAATCCATTGATGGACTGGTGCAAGCATCTCGGAGTTGGAATAGACGCTTTGATGAGGTGATCAAAGCATTTGGGTTTATACAAGTGGTTGGAGAATCTTGTATTTACAAGAAAGTGAGTGGGAGCTCTATGGCGTTTCTAATAATATATGTGGATGACATATTGCTGATTGGAAACAACGTGGAGCTTTTGGAGAGCATAAAAGGTTACTTGAATAAAAGTTTCTCTATGAAGGACCTAGGAGAAGCTGCTTACATTCTGGGCATTAAGATCTATAGGGATAGATCGAAACGCCTGATAGGACTTTCACAAAGCACATACCTTGATAATGTTTTGAAGAAGTTCAAAATGGATTAGTCCAAGAAAGGGTTCTTGCCAGTATTACAAGGTATAAAATTGAGTAAGACTCAGTGCCCAGCAACTGAGGAAGATAGAAAGACAATGAGTTCCGTCCCCTATGCTTCAGCCATAGGTTCTATCATATATGCAATGTTGTGCACTAGACCGGACGATAGTCTGGCCATAAGTATGGCAGGCAGGTTCCAGAGTAATCCAGTAGTGGATCACTGGACGGCGGTCAAGAATATCCTGAAGTACCTGAAAAGGACTAAGGAGATGTTTCTCGTATATGGAGGTGACAAAGAGCTCGCCGTAAAGAGTTACGTTGATGCAAGCTTTGACACAGATCCGGACGACTCTAAGTCGCAGACCGGATACGTATTTATTCTTAATGGGGGTGCGGTAAGCTAGTGCAGTTCCAAGCAAAGCGTCGTAGCTGATTCTACATGTGAAGCGGAGTACATGGCTGCCTCGGAGGCAGCTAAGGAGGGTGTCTGGATGAAGCAGTTCATGACGGATCTTGGAGTGGTGCCGAGCGCACTGAATCCAATAACCCTGTTTTGTGACAATGACGGTTTTACAAGAAGACTAGACACATCAAACGATGCTTCAACCTCATCCGCGACTACGTCGAGGAGCAGGACGTGAATATATGCAAAGTGCACACGGATCTGAATGTGGCAGACCCGCTGACTAAACCTCTTCCACGGGAAAAGCATGATCAACACCAGAACTGTATGGGTGTTAAATTTATTACAATGTAATTCCCATCGTGATGTGAGGGCTAGATTATTGACTCTAGTGCAAGTGGGAGACTGTTGGAATTATGCCCTAGAGGCAATGATAAATAAGTTATTATTATAATTCCTGTATCAAGAGAATCGTTTATTATCCATGCTATAATTGTATTGAATGAAGACTTAGATACATGTGTGGATACATAGACAAAACACTGTCCCTAGCAAGCCTCTAGTTGGCTGGCCAGTTGATCAAGGATAGTCAGGGTCTTCTGACTATGTACAAGGTGTTGTTGCTTGATAACTGGATCACATCATTGGGTGAATCATGTGATGGACTAGACCCAAACTAATAGACCTAGCATGTTGATCGTGTCATTTTGTTGCTACTGTTTTCTGCGTGTCAAGTATTTATTCCTATGACCATGAGATCATATAACTCACTGGCACCCGAGGAATGCTTTTGTGTGTATCAAATGTCATAACGTAACTGGGTGACTATAAAGATGCTCTACAAGTATCTCCGAAGGTGTCCATTGAGTTAGTATGGATCAAGACTGGGATTTGTCACTCCGTGTGACGGAGGGGTATCTCGGGGCCCACTCGGTAATACAACATCACACACAAGCCTTGCAAGCTATGTGATTTAGTGTAAGTCACGGGATCTTGTATTATGGAATGAGTAAAGAGACTTGTCGGTAAACGAGATTGAAATAGGTATGCGGATACTAACGATCGAATCTCGGGCAAGTAACATACCGAAGGACAAAGGGAATGACATACGGGATTATATGAGTCCTTGCACTGAGGTTCAAACGATAAGATCTTCGTAGAATATGTAGGATCCGATATGGGCATCCAGGTCCTACTACTGGATATTGACCGAGGAGTCCCTCGGGTCATGTCTACATAGATCTCGAATCTGCACGGTCTGCACACTTAAGGTTCGGGATTGTTTTATGCGTATTTGAGTTATATGGTTGGTTACCGAATGTGGTTCAGAGTCCCGGATGAGATCACGGACGTCATGAGGGTTTCCAGAATGGTTTGGAGACGAATATTGATTTATAGGATGACCTCATTTGATTACCGAAAAGTTTTTGGAATTACCGGGAATGTACCGGGAGTCACGAATGGGTTCCGGATGTTCACCGGGGGCCAGCCCACCCGGGGAAGCCCATAGGCTTTAGTTGTGCCGCACCAGCCCTTAGTGGGCTGGTGGGCAAGCCCAAGAAGTCCCCTGGTCAGGATAAGAAGAAAATCAAACAGAAAAGAAAAAAGGGGGAAGTGGGAAAATAGAGAAGGACTCCACCTTCCAATCCTAGTTGGACTAGGATTGGAGGAGGAATCCTCCTCCCCCCCCCTTCGGCCGACCCCTTGGGGCTCCTTGAGCCTCAAGGCAAGGTCCCTTCCCTGCCTTCTATATATACCGAGCTATTAGTGCTGATTTGAGACAACTTTGCCACGACAGCCCGACCACATACCTCCACGGTTTTTCCTCTAGATCGCGTTTCTGCGGAGCTCGGGCGGAGCCCTCCTGAGATAAGATCACCACCAACCTCCGGAGTGCCATCACGCTGCCGGAGAACTCATCTACCTCTCCGTCTCTCTTGCTGGATCAAGAAGGCCGAGATCATCGTCGAGCTGTACGTGTGCTGAACGCGGAGGTGCCATCCGTTCGGCACTAGATCGGAGCGGATCGTGGGACGGTTCATGGGACGGTTCACGGGGCAGATCGAGGGACGTGAGGACGTTCCACTACATCAACGTGTTTATTAACGCTTCCTGTTGTGCGATCTACAAGGGTACGTAGATCTCAAATCCCCCTCGTAGATGGACATCACCATGATAGGTCTTCGTGCGCGTAGGAAATTTTTTGTTTCCCATGCGACATTCCCCAACACTTTCATCCTTGTATTTATTCTTCTTTGATTCCTTTCCCCAACGAGGACAATCAGCAATGTAGTGACCTGATTTCTTACATTTGTGGCAGGTTCTTTTCTTGTAGTCCTCACATGAAGCATTACAAGCATTACAAGCTCCTGTCCAAACTCTTCAGGATCACCAATGCTACCATCCGAGTATTCTTCTTCATATGAGGAAATTGCTTTGGCCTTCAGTGCACATGGTCTAGAATAGCTTGGTCCATATAAATCTCTCTTTTCTTCTTGTTGGAATTCATGAGTATTGAGTCTTTCTAGTATATCAGCTGGATCAAGCATCTCGTAGTCTGGTCTTTCTTGAATCATCAGAACTAAAGTATCAAATGAAGAATCCAAAGATCTTAGCAGTTTCTTCACAACTTCATGATCAGTAATGTCTCGAGCTCCCAGTGCTTGCTGTTCATTTGATATGTCAGTGAGGCGATCAAAGGTATATTGGCAGCTTTCATTGTCAAACCTCTTGAAGCGATTGCGAAGAACATCAACACGAGAATAATGCTGGGTTGATACTCCTTCATTGACTTTGGACAGCCTTTCCCAAATAAGTTTCGCTGAGCCCAAAGCACTTACTCTGCCATACCGGCCCTTGCTCAGATGGCCACAAATGATATTCTTCCCTTGAGAATCAAGTTGCTTGAATTTCTTCACATCAGCGGCTGAGATAGTAGCAGATATGATAGGGACGCCATGTTCCACAATATACCAGAGATTGTTGTCAATAGCTTGTAGATGCATCAGCATCTTGGTCTTCCAGGAGGGAAAGTCCTTTCCTTTGAAAGTAGGACATTCTGCAGTAACCTTAATCATGCGTGCAGTCGACATAACTAAAACTCCAGGTGGTTAAACCAAAATCACATAGAACAAGGGAGAACCTTGCTCTGATACCAATTGAAAGTGCGTTATATCTACTAGAGGGGGTGAATAGGAGATTTTTAGAATTTCATCACTGAGGAAATTCCTTTGGAGGAAATTCCTCACTGATGACTAACTTACAGCAGAAATAACAAAGGATCAGGTGTGCGAAGTATCACTACTGCAGTTTTTCACGATGAAGAATATGAAAACAGTTTGCACAGTACGCAGGCATGCAGAAAACAGATGAGGATTAACTCGCGTGAAGAATTTGGGGTTGAGGAATTTCAGAGAAAGTCTTCAGCAAATTCTTCAAACAGTGACAGTGAAAATCATCAACACATAATCTGAGGAATATAAAGAGTTGAGGAAATAGAACCCGTTTCACAGTGAAGACAGTGGTTGATGACCAAGTTCCAACTGCTGTGAAAGTTGTACATCTGGTTTGGAGCGGCTTGGTATTGAAACCAAAGGACACATAGTCCCGGGACACACAGTCCCTACCGTATTCTCCTTGGGCTAAGAACACACAGTCCTCGCCCAACACTCGTTGTAAGTCTTCAGGGCAGACTTCCAAACCCTCACAAACTTGGTCACCTCGTGATCCACAATTGACTGCTGGATTGCCGTAGACCATGACGCCTAACCGTCAGGAGGATGCACAGTCCTCAAAGGTGAAAGGCTTCAGTCCCACACAGGAACAACTTCTTCAGTGATGCTCAATCACTTGGTTCTCGGTTTGTGGTTTTGTGTTTGGGGTATTACCTCACTGATGTATTACTCTCGAAGACTCTAAGGAATTTTGGATTGCTCTTATGACAAGTGTCAGTTTCTAACGGAGCAGCCAACCAGCTAATGGTTGTGGGGCGGCTATTTATAGCCTGGGAGCATCCCGACATGATTTGACATTAATGCCCTTAAATAATATGACCGTTGGTGTCGATAAGACCAATGATGTGGCGTGGCTATCGATAATGGTCAGCACCCTCAACTGTGAGAGTCCTCATGTCTCTCATATTCCTCACTTGAGGCTTTTGGTAGGATTAGGCTTGGGTTGAGCATCATGAGGAAATTCATTCCAATGTGTTACCTCGACCCCTTTAATAGTACGGTGTTCCTATTACTCAAGTGTGAAGAAAATAAAACAGGAAGGATAAATCTTCATGCTTTAAAGTCTTCAGATTGATTTTCTTCAGGACACACCGAATTCCTCAATTTGAATATCTTCATGAGAAATATCAATTTCATCGCAGATTCTTCGCGATTCAATTCTTTAGCTTCAGACCAATTTCTTCAACCGAAGATATACATTTTTAGGGGTCGATATTCATCGAATATTTCAAACTCCTCAGCGACTTATAGATCATGTGTACACTCAAGAGCACATTAGATACTTAACCTATAAGTCTTCAAACCACCAACATTACTAAGGGGAACTAGATGCACTTACAAAGCTTCTGTCACTCTAGCAACCCATCATCGACTTATTACTTCCCAATGCCTTCCTCTAGGTCCAAATAATGGTGAAGTGTTATGTAGTCGACGTTCACATAACACCACTAGAGGAAAAACAACATACAACACATCAAAATATCGAACGAATACCAAATTCACATGACTACTTATAGCAAGACTTATCCCATGTCCTCAGGAACAAAAGTAACTACTCACAAAGCATAATTATGTTCATGACCAGCGAGGTATTGAATAGAATCAAGGATCTGAACATATAATCTTCCACCGAGTAATCCAACTAGCATCAGCTACAAAGAGTAATTAACACTACTAGCAACGTTACAAGTACCAATCGGAGTCGCGAGATGGAGATTGGTTACAAGAGATGAACTATGGTTTGGAGATGAGATGGTGCCGATGAAGATGTTGATGGTGATGAGTCCCCTCCGATGAAAGGAGTGTTGTTGATGACGATGGTGACGATTTCCCCCTCCGGGAGAGAAGTTTCCCCGACAGGACGACCCTGCCAGCGCTCTAGATTGGTTCTGCTCAAGTTCCGCCTCGTGGCGGCGGCGATTCCTCCCGAGAGCCTCCTCTTGATTTTTTCTGGAATGAAACCCTCCTAATAGAAAAAGAGGGGAGCCATAGGGCCAACAGGGAGCCCACAAGCCTAGCAGGCTTGTGGCCTCCTGGTGGCTCCCCTCTGGTACTTCTTCCGCCTAGTATTTTTTATAAATTCCAAAATAATTCCTCGTTGATTTTCACGGCTTTTAGATTTGCGTAGAATAGGTATCTCAAACTTGCTCCTTTTTCAGGAAAGAATTCCAGCTACCGGTATTCTCCCTCTTCATGTAAACCTTGTAAAATAAGAGAGAAAAGTCATAAGTATTATATCGTGAAGTGTAATAACAACCCATAAGGTAATAAATATCAACATAAAAGCATGATGCAAAATGGACGTATCAAAGGTTCATGCTCAAAGTTGGTACTAAATAATAATTATTAAGGATTAAAACTAATCCCGAAGGTAGATGTAGAGGTAGCGTGCCGACGGCGATCACATCGACCTTGGAACCATTCCCGACACGCATCGTCACCTCGTCCTTAGCCAACCTTTGCTTATTCCCCAGTTCCTGCTTTGAGTTGAAAATGTGAGCAACAACACCGGTATCAAATACCCAGGAGCTACTACGAGCGCTGGAAAGGTACACATCAATAGCATGTATATCATATACACCTTTGACGTTGCCAGCCTTCTTATCCGCTAAGTTCTTAGGGAAATTCTGCTTCCAGTGATCGGTTCTCTTGCAATAATAGCACTCGGTCTCAGGCTTGGGTCCATTCTTTTTCTTCTTCCCGGCAACTGGTTTATGGGGCGCGGGAACTGCTTTGCCGTCCTTCTTGAAGTTCTTCTTATCCTTGCCTTTCTTGAAACTAGTGGTCTTATTCACCATCAACACTTGATGTCCTTTCTTGATTTCTACCTCCGCTGATTTCATCATCGACTACAACTAGGGAATGGTCTTCTCCATCCCTTGCATGTTGTAGTTCATCACAAAGCTGTTATAGCTAGGTGGAAGCGACTGGAGGATTTTGTCAATGACCGCGTCATCCGGAAATTCAACTCCCAGCTGAGTCAGACGGTCGTGCCACCAAGACATTCTGAGTATGTGTTCACTGACAGAACTATTCTCCTCCAACTTATAGCTAAAGAACTTGTCGGAGACATCATATCTCTCGACCCGGGCATGATATTGAAAAACTAGTTTCAGCTCCTCGAACATTTTATATGCTCCGTGTAGCTCAAAACGCCTTTGGAGCCCCGATTCCAAACTGTAAAGCATGCCGCACTGAACTAGGGAGTAGTCAGCACTGCACGACTGCCAGGCGTTCAGAATGTCCTGGGCTGCCACGGGAACGGGAGGGTCACCTAGCGGCGGATCAAGGACATATGCCTTCTTGGATGCAATGAGGATGGGCTTTAAGTTACGAACCCAGTCCGCATAGTTGCTTCCATCATGTTTCAGCTTGGTTTTCTCTAGGAACGCGTTGAAATTGAGGTTGACATTTGCATTGGCCATTGGATCTACAAAATTTGTAAAGACAATTTTAGACTAAGTTCATGATAATTAAGTCAATCTAATAAATCAAATTATATATAATGAACTCCCACTTAGATAGACATCCCTCTATTCATCCAAGTGATACATGATCCACGTCGGCTAGCCCGTGTCCGATCATCACGTGAGACGGACTAGTCATTGATGGTGAGCATATCCATGCTGATCGTATCATCCACTCGACTCATGTTCGACCTTTCAGTCTCCATTATTCTGAGGCCATCTCTGTACATGCTAGGCTCGTCGAGCCAACCTAAGTGTTTTTGCATGTGTAAATCTGGCTTACATCCGTTGTATGCGAACGTTAGAATCTATCGCACCGGATCATCACGTGGTGCTTCGAGACAATGATTCTTCGCAACGGTGCACACTTAGGGGAATACATATATCGAAATTGTATGAGGGATCATCTTATCTTTTCTACCGTCGTTCTAAGAAATAAGATGAAAAACATGATAAACATCACATGCAGTCATATAGTGACATGCTATGGCCATTATCATCTTTACTCCTTTGATCTCCATCTTCGAGGCATCGCATGATCATCGTTGTCACCGGCATGACACCATGATCTCCATCATCATGATCTCGATCATTGTGTCTTTGTGAAGTCGTCTCGCCAACTATTACTTATACTACTATAGCTAACCATTAGCAATGAAGTAAAGTGACCACATGTCGTTGCATCTCATACAATAAATTAAGACAACTCTTATGGCACCGGCCGGTTGTCATACCCATCGACATGCAAATCGTGAATCCTATTACAAGAAAATGATCAATCTCATACATCACATATGTAACATCACATCCTCTTGGCCATATCACATCACATAGCATAACCTACAAAAACAAGTTAGACGTCCTCTAATTGTTGTTGCAAGTTTTACGTGGCTGATTTGGGTTTCTAGAAAGAATGCTTCTTACCTACATGACAGCCACAACATTGATATACCAATGCTATTTAACCTTCATAAGGACACTTTTCATCGAATCCAATTCGACTAAAGTGGGAGAGACAAACACCCGCTAGCCACCTTATGCACCAAGTGCATGTCAGGCGGTGGAACTAGTCTCACGTAAGCGTATGTTTAATCTCGGTCCGGGCCACTTCATCCCACAATACCGGCGAAAAAGATAAGACTAGTAACGACAAGCAATTGAAAAAATTATCGCCCACAAATTTTGTGTTCTACTCGTGCATAGAATCTACGCATAGAACCTGGCTCGGATGCAAATGTTGGGGAACGTAGTAATTTCAAAAAAAATCCTATGTCACACAAGGATCTATCTATGGAGAAACCAGCAATGAGCAAAGGAGTAGAGCATCTTCATACCTTTGAAGACCATTAAGCGGAAGCGTTGCTAGAACGCGGTTGATGGAGTCGTACTCGTAGCGATTCAGATCGCGGTGGATTCCGATCTATGCACTGAACAACGACGCCTCCGCGTTCAACACACACGCAGCCCGATGATGTCTCCAATGCCTTGATCCATCAAGGAGGGAGGAGAGGTTGAGAGAGAGCTCTGGCAGCATGACGGGGTGGTGACGCTGGAGCTGCGTGGTATTTCGACAGGGCTTCGTCGAGCAGTACGGAGGATGAGGAGGAGGAGTAGGGCTGCGCCGAGAAAGAGAGAGATTGTCTCTCAGAACAGCCCCGAACCCTCCACTATATATAGGAGGAGAGGGAGGACGGGGCCCACACTTAGGGTTTCCACCCTAAGGTGTGCGACATCCCTAGATGGGTGGAGGGTTGGCGCCCTAGGGTGGGCCTTGGGCCCAAGGCAGCCCCTCCACGCCTAGGGTTTGGCACCTTACCCCCTTGCTGCGCCTTGGGCCCTTAGTGTTGGCGCACCAGCCCACCTAGGGGCTGGTTCCCATCCACTTTTGGCCCATGTAGCACTTTGGGGCTAGTGGCCCTTCCCGGTGGCCCCCCGGAACCATTCCCGTGGTCCCGGTACATTACCGGTGACGCACGAAACACTTCCGGCGATCAAATCCTTACTTCCTCTATATGAATATTTAACTCCAGACCATTTCGGAGCTCCTCGTGATGTCTGGGATCTCATCCGAGACTCCAAACAACCTTCCGTAACCACGTACAGTATTCCCATATAACCCTAGCATCATCGAACCTTAAGTGTGTAGATCCTACGGGTTCGGGAACCATGCAGACATGACCGATACACCTCTCCGGTCAATAACCAACAGCGGGGTCTGGATATCCATGTTGGTTGCCACATGTTCCACGATCATCTCATCGGATGAACCATGATGTCGGGGATTGAATCAATACCGTCTACAATTTCCATTGTCTACCGGTATGATACTTTTCCGAGATCCGATCGCCAGTATCCCTATACCTTGTTCAATCTCGTTACCAGCAAGTCTCTTTACTCGTTCTGTAACACATAATCCCGTGGCTAACTCCTTAGTCACACCGAGCTCAGTATGATGATGTATTACCGAGTGGGCCCAGAGATACCTTCTCCGTCACAAGGAGTGACAAATCCCGGTCTCGATTCGTACCAACCCAACAGAAACTTTCGAAGATACCTATAGTGCACCTTTATAATCACCCAGTTACGTTGTGACGTTTGATACACCCAAAGCACTCCTACTATATCCAGGAGTTGCACAATCTCATGGTCTAAGGAAACAATACTTGACATTACAAAAGCTTTAGGAGACGAACAACACGATCTAGTGCTACGCTTAGGATTGGGTCTGGTCCATCACATCATTCCCCAATGATGTGATCCCATTATCAATGACATCCAATGTCCACGATCAGGAAACCATGATCATATATTGATCAACGAGCTAGCCAACTAAAGGCTCACTAGGGACACATTGTGATCTATATATTCACACATGTATTACGCATTCCAGTTAATACAATTATAGCATGAATAATAGACAACTATCATGAACTAGGAAATATAATAATAACAACTTTATTATTGCCTCTAAGGCATATTTCCAACAACAACCACATTCACTTGAAATAGGGCGCCACGTGATGACCCACAAGTATAGGGGATCAATCGTAGTCCTTTCGATCAGTAAGACTGTCGAACCCAACGAGGAGCACAAGGCTCTGATAAACGGATTTCAGCAAGGTAATAACTGCAAGCACTGAAAGTAGCGGTAACAAGTGATTGTGTAGCGAGGTGAAACGTAGCAAGCAAAGAGTAACAAGTAACAAGTAGTAGAAACGGTGCAGCAAGTGGACCAATCCCTTTTGTAGCAAGGGACAAGCCTGAATAAAGTCTTATAGGAGGAAAAACGCTCCCGAGGACAGACGGGAATTTCTGTCATGCTAGTTTCATCATGTTCATATGATTCGCGTTTGTTACTTTGATAGTTTGATATGTGGGTGGACCGGCGCTTGGGTATTTACCTTACTTGGACAAGCATCCCACTTATGATTAACCTCTCTCGCAAGCATCCGCAACTACAAAAGAAGAATTAAGACAAAGTCTAACCATAGCATTAAACTAGTGGATCCAAATGAGCCCCTCACGAAGCAACACATAGACTGGGATTTAAGCTTCTGTCACTCCAGCAACACATCATCTACTTACTACTTCCCAATGCCTTCCTCTAGGCCCAAATATGGTGAAGTGTTATGTAGTCGACGTTCACATAACACCACTAGAGGGAAAACAAAATACATCATATCAAAATACCAAATGGATATCATATTCACATGACTATTATCAGCATGACTTATCCCATGTCCTCAGTAACAAAAGTAACTACTCACAAGACATAATCATAATCATGACCAGAGGTGTAATGAATAGCATCAAGGATCTGAACATATACTCTTCCACCAAGTAATCCAACTAGCATCAACTACAAAGAGTAATCAACACTATTAGCAACCTTGCATGTACCAATCGTAGTTGCGAGACGAAGATTGGTTACAAGAGATGAACTAGGGATTGGAGAGGAGATGGTGCTGATGAAGATGTTGATGAAGATGCCTCCCCTCCGACGAGAGGAGTGTTGGTGATGACGATAGCGACGATTTCCCCCTCCGGGAGGGAAGTTTCCATGGTAGGATCGTCCTGCCGGAGCTCTAGATTGGATCTGCTCAAGTTCCGCCTTGTGGCGGCGGCGAATCCACAAAAAAGCTATCGAATGATTTTTTCCAGACCAGGACGCTTCATATAGCAAAAGAGGGGGGCTAGTGGGGCTTCAGGCAGCCCACAAGCCTGCCCTCTGCCACCAGGGGGGGTCGTGGCGGTGTGCAAGCTTGTGAAGCCCTGGTGGCCCCCCTCCGGTAGTTCTTTCGCCCAGTATTTTTAATATATTCCAGAAAAAATCCACGTAAAGTTTCAAGGCATTTGGAGATGTGCAGAATAGTGGACTAGGATTTGCTCCTTTTCTAGTCCAGAATTCTAGCTACCTGAATTCTCCCTCTTCAAATAATCCTTGCAAAATAAGAGAGAAAAGGCATCAATATGGTACCACAAGTAATATAACAGCCCAAAAAGCAATAAATATCAACATGAAAGGATGATGCAAAATGGGCGTATCAACTCCCCCAAGCTTAGACCTCGCTTGTCCTCAAGCGAAAACCAAGTTCCATAAACATGTCCACATGTTTGGGGACGAAGGTGTCGATAAAACATAATACGGACATGAGGGCATCATGATAACACATAGAACAGCAATACATCATAAAGATTCTTATGGGAAAGTAACAATTCCTTCACAAAGCAAAGCATGAAGCAAAAAACCTTACCGAGAAGTAACCAACAATAGTCCAAAGTCATTGAAGCAATTGCAATTTATCACAACATCAGAAAGAGTCAAATAAGAGCTTGTAAGGCAAACCCACATACTCAATCATCTCTTTTGTTTTCCACAATTGTTACAACTCACGTGGTACTCATGGTGTCAAAGTTTCAGCTGGACACAGAGGAAGATAGGGGCTTATAGTTTTGCCTCCCAACGGTTTACCTCAAGGGTAAAGTCAACAACAATAAAGCATAAGTACTCAACTCCAAGTTGATATAAGAATATAGATCTTTCCCAAACATGTGACGGTAGCCAAGACAAAGGCAAAAATGGAATTGGTGAAGATCACCATGACTCTTACAAGGGCAAAAAGTAAAGGTACAAGATAGGCCCTTCGCAGAGGGAAGCAGAGGTTGTCATCCGCTTTTGAGGTTTGCATGCGTGTCCTCTTAGTGCAGAGGAACGTCACTTTATATTGCCTCCTGTGATAAAGAACTTTATTATGCAGTCTGTCGCTTTTATGTCTTCCCCTCGGTGAATACTCACAACATATGCCATAGGTAGGCTAAAGTTAGTGAGAACCGAAGGGACAAAGGTACACTAGAAGAAATATCATTGATAATGACCCACCATTTTGGTCAAAGAATCTTCATTGGTATTACTTTATGACCTTTTTTTGACCAAATTCCGAGGGTCGATAGTTGGCCGTCAAGAACGAACAACCATGACCTTTTCAGTATTTTGGTCAAGTATTCTTTTACCAAAAAACTTAGGTCATAAAATCTTTGACCAATTTTTTTGGTCATTACATGTGTACCTGAACCAGGTAGGAGCTGACATGGCATCAGCCACGTGGCTAAGTTGATGATGTGGCGGATCACCAATGACTGCAAAATAAGGTCACAATTTTACTAGCCCAATCCAAATGAGACACCTAAATGGGCCACCCAATCCAAATCAGACACCTAAATGGGCCAGGCCCAACAATTTAGATCAATATTTGATATTTCAGCCCATTACTATTTTTATCTAGGACCAGGCCTTATTTTTGCATAGTTTTCATACACTAGGCATCGTAATAATTCAGACGAAAAAACATTATGTTAAATAGTCCCGGTCATTTAAGCAATAAGCATCATTGCAGAAACTTTACAAACATGCACCACATAAAATAGTTCGGCCTTCAACTCCACTACAAATCCAGTTACAATGAAGCTTCATCCAGTTACAACTCCAGCCCTAGAACCTAGTAACTGTTACTAAAATGAGAACATAAAGAGAATGAAAGGTGCAATGAAGCTTCATCTGAGTCAAACATGTTACAATGACTAATAGTTAACTAATCCTACATTACATTGTGAAATGAGCACAATATGTGATTTGACTTGTAACTATATTCATGTGTGTATACTAAGTGTGGGTAATACAATTGAAGCCCCAACTGCCATATCTTCTTTATTGCTCCGGAGGAACGAAGGAACATGTGTAGCAGTCTCCATTATCTTCCCAGCCCAGGCCGATAAATTTCCATCTAAAATTCATGTGCTCACATTCAAAATCAAAAGATACATTATAATGTATTCAAAATCAAATATTATTACATTCTCCGATTATTCTAGCAAATGAGAAAGAAGGACGTTCCTGTAGTTTCTTAGGTAGAAACTTCATGCCAGCAATGAATATATGTCAAAAAGACACCATGAGAAAATACATGATGGATCTGTTCTTGCATTTTTTTTGTTCAACAAGTTTTCACTCCACGAAGCTTTAATTATAATATAGTATTAAACACCTATGTGTTGCCGCAAAAAAGCCTATTTATATGTTTTTATAATATTTACCAATATTTCAAATTTATCCATCTATTATTATTTTCAATTGCACAATTATATTTTTCTTCTTCTGACATTCTCCTTCCACTGCATCCTCCTAGTCACTAAATTATGCGCCAATTAGACCCTATGCTCGTGGCTAATGAGCAAAAAAAGTTGGTCCTCCTACAGTTTCTGCTAGTATGAGGTCATCAATAGTAATTAGTGTGCATGCATGAATCCTTTTCGCTCCTCCATACAATATTTATTTGGCAGGTATGAACAAATTAATAAGTGCTACATAAAAAAAAGTTGGTCGCTGGTTTTTTACTGATGTTTCATGAGACTATCAAGTATAATTAGCATATGTATCGAGTTAGCTCTTTCATGCAGATTAGCAAGTGCTGGCATCCGAAAAATAGAGTTCAAGGCTAGTTCATTTGAATTTTCTTTGAGAAGGCTAGTTCCTTTTATTAGCATGTAACGTACTCGAGCCAAAAAAGTACATGTATGTTTTTCTCTTGGCCCACAAATATAAAATTCAGCTGGAGGCAATACCTATCATTAGTGCTTAAATGGAGAGTTCACGTAAAACACAATTATGATGCAGTAAGGAAAGACACTTATATGTGTTGGGTTCGCCGGACTCCACCTTGGCTCTTGCATATGAATTCATCGTGTAATGCTAGTCCAACTGATTCACCTAGCGATTCTTTTTTTACCCTTACAAACCGTATGGGATAAAGAAACATGCTTATGCGTACTTCTATTATGCAAATCATAGCCGTCCTTTTTAACTATTTTTCTGTTGTTACATCTAAGCCCTCATCATCTGGTTCAGTCATTATCCAACAAATCTAGTTAATCATAGAAGAGTTTCATTTCCAAACTGCAGTATTCTCCCAAAGGCAAAAGCTGACAGCAGTTTCTAAAAAAGCACTAGACGTCTACCATGAGAATAGGAAATAAACGAAACAGAAAATAGAAAAGCATGTATGCATGAGGCGGGTGAGATATAAAATTAACTAATGTGACGCACAAAATCACAGATAATCAACAAATCAACTCAGAAATATGAAGAGACACAAACCTGATCTTTCACAACTAGATCACCCACTGTAACGCTATCCTCGCTGAAATATCCAGCAATGGAACCAGTGTCATACAGAATGGCAGCAGGCTTTCCTGTTGACATAACAGACAAAAACAACATTGTCAGAAGAGAACGGCTAACAAATAGAGAGATGAATTAATCGAAGGAAACAAAAAGGAAACCAATGAATATATGGAGAATCATCAATCAGTATATGACTCTGCCGAAACATAAAAAGGGTATAGAAAGGATTGCACATTATCATTTCCATCACTATGTCTGACAACACCAATAGGCACTACATCAACATCAGTTATTTTGCAGCATCCTTTTCAAGGATATTACACCTAACTTGAACTACAATTTCATTAGTACACATCTGACTTCCAGAGAAAATATTTTAGGAAGCTTATTTTGCAGCATCCTTTTCAAGGATATTACACCTAACTTGAACTACAATTTCATTAGTACACATCTGACTTCCAAAGAAAATATTTTAGGAAGCAACCTCAGCACTTAACTCTACAAATTTGGATTAACAGACAGGAATTTCTAAATAGTACTCAGAACTAGGCACTACCTGGATAAGCTAAGAGACTACCTAGAACTAACACATGGGATAAGCTATGACACATAGGAGAAACTAAGACACTACCTGGAACTATGCAGATTTCAAATCAAGTATGAGAATGACTGCAGTTGAAACAACTAGCATGTTATGGTGGGAAAAAATGCATGTGAAGTGCACAAATTACAGAGGTGGGTGTGCAATACACACAATCTTTAACATCAAGTAAATAAAGAGGCAGGAATAGAGCATGTCAACTGTAAAGCACAACCACTAGTAGCATGCTGGTGAGAGAGGTTTCCACACGCTAACCATTCTTCTTGTAGGTGCTGGACGCCCTGGCCTTGTAGCGTGAGTGGAGGTAGCACGCAATCTGCACCAACAAAGCACCACACACACACACACAAAGAAAGTCAAATCCCCCGCACCGCGGACAACCAAACCCTAATAATCCTAATAATCCTGAAAACAAAAGTTCTTGAGGGACACGATGTCGCCCTCTTCCTCGGAGCCGAGGGTGTTGATACCGGTGAGGAGGGGTTGCTCCTCGTTGCCAGCGTGAGACACCGGGTTCCCATGGTCGCGATATGTGGCGAATCGGAGGGGTTAACCGAATCCAAGGCGCGGGGGCACGGAGCCGGGGTTGCCGGGGCTTGGGGCCTGCCACAATAAATGGGGGCATAGGGGATTGTGTCTCGAAGGGATGGAGGCTGATAGGAGAGGTGGAGAGGGGAGCACAGGTGCCTTCCATGGAGGAGCACCGGAGATCTGGTGAGGGGAAGGGAAGGATGGAGGCTCGCGGCGGGAGAGGCACGAGGGTCACGGGAGATAAGGGTGGACGGGGCTCGATCTAGGGTTAGGGTCTGGTTTGTGGTTGAAGGGAATTTTTTACCCTGTTCGCTAAATGGGCTTGCTCAAGTCCGGGTAGATATTAGATTTGGACAATATGGACCCATATTGTTGTCTCCAGCTATATTCTTTATTGCGAAAAAAAGTTGTATATATTTTTTCCCTCAAAAGAAAGTTGTATTTTTATTGAATGTTGTGGGTGATAACACTTTTCATTTAGTTATGATATGATTTGGCATTACTAAAAAATTCACCCACATTGTTTTCTATCACCACAAGTTGAATGGAATACATTATTGCCAATTAACGATAATAAGTAAAACCAACACAAAGGGCTCATCATCGATGGTAGTTTTGCTTAACCAAGAAGAAACCATCATTGTACTCTTCGATCGGAGAACTTTTACACCTTCTCCACACTACTTATCTGAAATTTGACAAGAACTATGTTAAAAATGAGGCATGAGTTCATGTTTAAGTTTTTATTGTTTGAAACACCAAGTTAAGGTACCATATAATACCTTCCATAAGAGCATGTGCTCATATATTTCATTGTTGTAATTATATTGTACTTTGTAAAATATTTAGGATATTAAAATGAATCATTATAATTTATTGGTATTTATCTAATATTATTTAGGCCATCCATATATGTAAAAACAAAGTCCCACTCTCTATACATGACACATAGGCAGAATTGATGAGGTGTCGTCCAGTCACCTCCGGTCATATGATTACGACATTATATTTGGTCATGCTAGCACCAAAATATGAGCATAAGCAGTTTGATACATCTTAATGTCCATTTTGTGTAATAGGATCATGACCTTATGGACACAGATGGTCATAACGTTATGGGTTTTGGACCCTCTTAGACTTTCCATGACTAATCTGTGAAATTTGGTCATGGATCTATGACCAATTAAACCATCGTCATTTTTTTGGTCATAATTTAACGTTTTTCTTGTAGTGTGGGTGCTGGGAACGAGGTTTGTACACGCATGGGAGCACGATGTACCCAGGTTCACGGATCTCCGTAGAGATAATACCCCTAATCCTGCCGGAGTGTTTGATGTATGGGAACAGAGTACAATGTCGCTCCTGGAGCTGTGTTGGGAGGAGGAAGAGGGGAGCAACCGGCTCGTCCCTACCTCTCTCTATGCGGTTGGTGAGTGTGTAGTGTCGAATGACTAGTGAATGATCGGCCCCTTTGCATGGGGGGCGGCCGGGGGGTTTTATAGACGAACCCGCCGGCCTACAATATGGATAAAGGGTACAAGCGTGGGACCCGGTTGGCTGCTTCGCCGGCTGGCTAGGGGCCCACAAGGGTCTTGTCTTGTCGATAAGGGGCGCGCCAGCTGCATGGTCTCGATTTCCTGTGGGACCCCCCGACTAGCCAATGGGGCTCTCGCGTAAAGCTGACGCTGAGCATGCGATGTACGTCAAGCGTTGCCCCAGCAAGATTCTTTATGGGCAGGTAGTACAACCGCCTCCACTGTTCCCCACGCCGAGTGCAGTAATGGAGTGGGAGTGTGACGGTTCGACACTATGCTAGGTGATGGATCAGAGCCGGGGTAGGTCAGCGGCGTGGCGGCCGACGCTCGTACCTGTCGGGCGCCCTGATCCTATACCTTTGCTGACGCGTAGCTACCTTTAATCATGAGGTCTCTTCCTGACCTACGATCTGATGTGACATGTGATCCTCGGCCGGCTGGCCTGCTTGGTTAGCCGGCTTGAGGGTGGCCGCCTCCTCCTCAGTCCGGCTGGCGGGACCAGGCCGGCTATGAAGGGGAGGCCGCCTGGAATCTAGCCGGCAGGGGTTGCCTCTCCGGCCAGAAAGGTGGCCGCCTCGTCTTCCAGCCGGCAGGTGATGCCTAGCCGGTCAGAAGACTTGGGCCTTGGGGATCTTCATACGTTCATGTCCTTTGGGCCGGAAATGAAGGAACAGGCTTGATGAGTCTACCCCGGGGTTATCCCCCCGACAGTAGTCCCCGAAGCTGGTGAGGTCTGCCGCCTGCGGGCGGGCGGCCTCACCGGCTTCTTGATTTGTCTTGATAATTTGGCTGTTGTTCGCAGCAAAGGACGCCGGCTTCGGAACCCGGTAGCTTCGAAGCGACGCCTCGGTCCAGTCGTAACCTGCCTGGAGAATGCCACGTGCCAGACCCCGCATGGCATAATGATGGCGATTACTACTGACGAGACCGGGCCTGGGCCTCCGCGCAGGAGATCCTCTGCGGATTTACTCTGCCTCCGCGCAGGAGATCCTCTGCGGATTTACTCCGCGACGGTTGGGCTTAGGGGAGCGTTACCGCCCGTAATACACGGAATTAATGGGGCCCGGCGCGCACCGGATCCCCTCCCCACGACGCTTCGTGAGGGTTTAAATGGGACGGAGGGTTTCGAGGAGGCCATTCGCCCCCTCTTCTCGCCCTGCTCCATGCTCTCCTCCCCCTTGTGTCCTAGGAAAGAAGAGCTCGCGCCCTTCGTCTTCTTCATCTTCGCCGTCGAGACCTCCGTCGACCGCTTCGAGCTCTCGCCACCCGTAGCCATGGCCGGCGGATCTTCCTAGAAGAAGTCGTCGGCGCAACAGGCGTCCTTGCAGGGGGCCTGGCTGGGCAGCAACATCGACGAGGGGCACATCGATGCGCTTCGTCACCATCGACTGCTTCCCCCGGCCTCCCAAGTGTCAGTGCGCCTTCCTAGCTCCGAGACCACTCCCGCACCCGCCGTGGGAGAGGTTGTGGTCTTCGTCGAGCACTTCTACCGGCGCTTCGGGCTCCCAGCTAGCTCCTTCTTCGCCGAATGGCTCCAGTTCTTCGGCTTGCAGCCGCATCATCTGGCGCCGAACTCCATACTGCAGCTGGCCGCCTTCGTGGTCCTGCGCGAGGGCTTCGCGGGGATCAAGGCTCGCGTCGACCTGTGGCGCAGCCTATTTTCTTTGAGCAGCAATCCATCGCCATGGAGAAATCCGAGGTAGAGAAGCTCAAGGGGCCGCGCCCCATGACGCCGTGCGGGGCCGCGTTGGTGCATCACCGCCTGAAGTCCGGCTTCCCCCAGATGCCTCTTCAAGACTTCATCGAGCATTGGCAGAAGGGTTTCTTCTATGTGAAGAGCGCCGACCCGGCCCAGGACGCCCTCAACATGCCCCGGTTCGCCTTCGCTCCTCCGATGCGGCAGAACTTGGATGCGAAGACTCCCAGGCCGCATCCTGAGGTGGCGCTTATCTGCGCCCACCTCGACATCTTGGGGAAAAGCGGCCTCCTCGGCTGCGACCTTCTCGCCACAATGGTGGTCCGCCGGATTCTGCCTCTGCAGAGGCGGTCGCATCTGGTCTGCCAGATGAGCGGCCGGCTTGACCCATGTCGGCTCTCCACCAAGAGGTTCACCCCAGGCGCTGTAGCGCGATGGGTGAACCTGATCTCCACCGCCCGCATGGATGAGGGTGGGGAATGGACATGGGGGATGTCCCCGTTCAACCGGGCTCACCCGCCTCCGATGGTAGCCTTACTCCGTTCTTCTCTGTTGTTTCGACTTGGAGCCGGTGGCGCTGCTGAGCCTGGTTGAATTCCTTTTTTTGTAGATCTTCAAGACCCTACAGGGGTCCCTCCGTCAGCCTGCTACTGACGTGGCGGTGTCCGATGCCTCCGAGATGGAGGAGGAGGGTGCGATGGAGCCCCGCTCAGACTCCTCCGCCGGCTCGAAAGATCCCCTGGAGTCGGAAGGGACCGAGCCATCTGGTGAGTACCCGCGGCATGCCGTAGCAGACTAGACGGACAATGATGAGGAAGCCTCATTCTGTTTTGATGCAGCCTTCGAGGAAGACTCCGACGAGGTGGAGGAGGTCACCAGCTCACTACTGATGCGTGGCCGGCGTCAAGGTGGCGGAGCGACCGCTCCTGACGAGGCAGCCGGGAAGAAGGGCAGGGTGCCACAGCTTCTCGGCCGGCCTCTAAGCGACCGGTGCCGGGTCCTCCAGCCGGGCAGCGAGCAGACGGCGCCAAGAGGCGCCGTGGCGGTGGCCGGAGGCAGGTACCGGTAGTTGCAGGGTATGGTTTCCTCCTCTTTTCCCTTCCCCACCTTGAGATGAGCTTTGTTCCTGAGAAGCTTGGCTTGACAGGGAGGCGGAGGATGCGGATGAAGACACTGCCTCCGCAGCCGAGCGGGCCGGCTGGGCTGCAGCTGATGCTGCCGAGAGGGAGTTCGAGATAGAGTCCAAGCGCCGGTGGGACACGACTGCGGGGAAGGCCGTCGTGGGTCAGCCTCGCCCCAGCCGGGTCGAGAGGCCGACGCAGAAGCGTGTGAAGGCTAGACAGGACCCCTCCGCACATGCGTGTGTGGAGGAGCCAGGTAGCGAGGCCGCCTCCAGGCCTTCCCCAAGGACCGAAGGGGCCCAGCCATCTGATCCGGTAGCCTCGGAGCAGGTGGACCTGGAGACGATCCCTGTTTCTCCCAGGGCCGAAGCGGCTCCTCACGCGCCGGTGCTGGACCTGACAGCGTCGGACATGGCCCCTGATGCCTCAGGGGTGACCATGGATGCCCCGGACGCGGCTCATCCGCCTCCTGCAGGGAAGGTAGCGCCGGTCGGGACGGCACCCGAGCCGGCAGTCGAGCCGGCACCAGGAGCCGACGCCATCGTCGTTCCCTAGCACGGCCCTGTCGCGCCAAGGGCCAGGGGCCGGGCTGGGAGCTGGCCCATGAAGACATGGCGGGCGGCCAACTTGGCCCTCCTGCGACTGCCCGTCGGCTCCGTTCTTTCCGGCGAACCGGAGCTGGTGTCGTTGTTTAGCAGAAGCCGGTCGAAGGTGGAGCAGGCGGCCCGCATGGTATGTGGCGACATGGAGCGGCTGGAAGCCCGCACCCAGGTAGGCATTGCCTTCTTTAGTTTTTCTTTGTGCTTTTTTCTCTTCTCTTGGCGTCTGTGGGGGCGCGACAGCGCACCCACTGGGTGTAGCCCCAGAGAATCAGGCGGGTTGATTGCCAACCGGTCCGAATCTCTTGGAGGCCTTTTTCCCTGCACAGTTTTCTTCAGTGGGGGCACGCAAGCGCACCCACTGGGTGTAGCCCCCGAGAATCGAGTTGGTTAGGCTTTTAACCAGGTCAAATCTTAATCCTCTTCCCTTTCTCTCCCCTTTCGCACGCGCTTTACGATGCTTAGGTACAGGCGTACAACGAGCTATGGGACCAACACCTGGGGGCTGATAGCCGGATTGCCGAGCTTGAAGCCCGGCTGGGCGAGGTTTCCACGGCGCATGATGCCCTACGCGACGCCGGCGGCCGGCTCCAAGAGCACCTGTACCTTCTTCAGGCGGAGAAGAAGGAGCTCGAGGCGGCCGGCCGGGTCGAGTTGGAGCGGCGGCGGGCCACGCTGCAAGAGAAGGAGGCCTCCTACTCTACCGACATGGACCGCCTCGCGTCGCTTCACCTCGAGGAGGTGTACCTCAAGGACGCCGCCTTGAGGGAGAAGGATGAAGCCGTTACCCAGAAGCAAACGCAGCTGGCCAAGGCGCTGGAGTCTGCCGCGACCCTCCAGGAGGAAATCGCCTGCCTTACTCATGCGAGTAAGGTGCGGGAGCGCGAGGTCCTTGAGGTCTCTCATGAGACCGACGGCGCCTTCCAGCGTGGGTCGCTTTTCCTTGTTTTATGTTTGGTCTTTTTGCCGTCTCCTCCTCTTGTTGTGTTCTTACGTCCTGGTTGCCATTACTCCAGATCTCTTCCCCGAGACCCAGGTCGCAGCCGACACCGCCGTTGAGGTGTGCCGTGAGGAGCGCCGCACGGCCGGGCAGGAGGTAGATACTACCTCCGGCTAGAGCGTGGAGGAGATCGGGGTGGACCTTCGGGCCCGCCTGCACGTCCTGGGCGAGTCTGTGGCTCAGCTCCAGGTTGCAGGTTCGTCGATGGTGGCGGCCCTGTGGCCGGAGGGCGTGGAGCCGGCGACCATGAGTCGGCTTGCCCGCTGGCTCGTAGTGGGTGGAGAGCGCCTGGACGCCTGGCGTGCCTCCGCAACGCGGTCTGGGCTTATAAGGCCCTGTGCTTGGCCAAGTCATTCTATGGGAACCTAAACTTGGGCAAGCTTGCTGCCCAGCGCGACGGCTCAGAGGCGGAGCTGCAAGGCATGGAGGAGGAGCTCCGGGTGAGAGCCAGCGCCGTCGCGGAGTACGCAGCCTGGGATGACTTCGTCTTGGAGCGGGGTGAAGACGGCGGTGTGATCGCTGAAGATCTGCACGGCCTTCAACGCTATGACGCCGACGGCAGCTCCGACGAGGTGGTCCAGGCAGCGGAATCTGCAGCCGCCTCCAGTGGTGTGGCGTATGCCGACTCCGGGATCAGCGGAGCCGGGGGCCTCAGCGGGGGACACGGCGCAACCACCTCTGGAGGAGCCGAAGGCGGTGATGCCACCACATCAGGAGCAGCAGCCGAGACGACCACTGAGGCCGCTGTCCCGTAACTGGTGTCCTTCTGTGTTTTTGGTTCTACCACCGGAGGGATGTAACAAACGTGGGCCATGGGCCAATGCTTTTGTGAATGTATATATACAACATTATATTCGTCACCAAGCGTGTTGTCTTATGATCCCGTATTTTGATTCCTGGTTGACTTCTCTTATCCGGAGCCATCAAGACGTAAAGAATAGGACATAAGCCAATCAGAGGCCGGCTTGAATGAGCCAACTCGAGCCAATCGTCCCAAATATAGCCGGACTTTGCATGTATTCGACCTGTCCTGGCGTCACTTCGCAAGCCAGGCGACCAGAGCCAGCCCGCAAGCTCGTAGGAAGGACCAGGAGTCAGCCGGTACACTATGTGCCCATCTCCAAGGGTGGACCGTCCAAGCGGCTGGCGAGCCCCCGAGCTTGTTCAAATCTAGCAAGGGGCCGCGCTGCGTAGCCTTCGAGCTTGATTAAGCCAGCAAGAGGTAGTACGCGGTGCAGCCCGTACACTGAGTGAAAACTCTTTAAGAAGAAACATGGAGCATGCTCTTTTTATCGTCTTTGTTGGTGTCGGTGGTCAGAGGCCGTCTTGAGTATTGAATGAGATCGTATATACGATCGAGCCAGCCCAAGCCGGTCGTCCCTAGTATAGCCGGACTATGCATGTATTCGACCTGACCTGGCGTCACTTTGCGAACCGAGCGACCGGAGCCAGCCCGCAGGCTCGAGCGAAGGACCAGGAGTCAGCCGGTACACTATGTGCCCGTCTACAAGGGTGGACCGTTCAGGCGGCGAGCGAGCCCCCGAGCCTGTTTAAGGCCAGCAAGGGGCCGCGCTGCGTAGCCTCCGGGCTCGATTAAGTCGGCAAGAGGTGGTACACGGTGTAGCCCGTACACTGAGTGAAAATCTCTCAATAAAAAGAAACATGGAGCATGCTCTTTTTATTGCCTTCGTTGTTCCCTGAAGAGGGAGGAAGATACATGTGCATGCTCTTTCCTTTGCTTCACTTCTGCCTTTTAGCAATAGAACGGGCGGAGCAACGCCGCATTCCATG
The DNA here is from genome assembly GCF_904849725.1 of Hordeum vulgare subsp. vulgare. Taxonomy (NCBI): domain Eukaryota; kingdom Viridiplantae; phylum Streptophyta; class Magnoliopsida; order Poales; family Poaceae; genus Hordeum; species Hordeum vulgare. The sequence goes on along the minus strand of NC_058524.1, from coordinate 92,481,515 downwards.
GGCGTTCTGTTTCTTGCCGGAGTCGTCCCTCCTGTGCTTCCTTGGCTTCTGGGCGTCAATCAGGTAGTAAGCGTTGTTGTGCAACGCCCTACTGATGATGAAGGGTCCCTCCCAGGGGGTGTAAGAGCTTGTGCTGGCCGGCAGTGCGCTGGATTCTTCTGAGGACCAAGTCTCCCTCCCTAAAAGAGAGAGGCCTGATCTTTTTTCTGTGGTAGTATCTCAGCTTCTGTTGGTAGATGGCCGTCCAGCTCAAAGCCAAGTCCCTTGCTTCTTCGAGGAGATCCACACCGTCTTCTCTGGCCTCCTTCGCCTCTGTTTCTATGTATAGGGTGACCCGAGGCGAGTCGAATTGGACATCCGTGGGGATAATAGCCTGAGACCCATATACCAGAAAGAATGGAGTGAAGCCGGTCGACCGGTTGGGCATGGTGCGGAGGGTCCATAACACAGCCGGCAGTTCTTCAATCCAGCAGCCGGCTAACCTGACCAGTGGTGCCACCAGCCTTGGCTTGATGCCGGCTAGGATCAGGCCGTTGGCCCTCTCTGCTTGGGCTTTTGACTGAGGGTGTGCCACTGAGTCCAAGTCGAGCCGGATGCCTACCTTGGAACAGTAGAGCGCCAGGGCGCCCTTGGCGAAGTTGGTGCCATTGTCGGTGATCATGTTGTGGGGAACGCCATATCGGACAGAGATGTCTGTGATGAACCTGACAACAGTGGGGCCGTCAAGCTTCTTGATAGGCCTGGCTTCGATCCACTTGGTGAACTTGTCGACGGCTACCAGAAGATGTGTCATCCCTCCGTGAGCCGTCTTGAAGGGCCCAACCATGTCCAGTCCCCAGACGGCGAATGGCCATGATAAGGGAATGGTTTTCAGCGCTGAAGGCGGCATATGGCTTTGTGCTCTGAAGCGTTGGCAGCCTTCGCATTTGTCCACCAGATCCACAGCCTCCTCGAGGGCCGTGGGCCAGTAGAATCCATGGCGCAATGCTTTCGCCACCAGGGTTCTAGAGGTGGCATGATGCCCACACTCCCTGTGGTGGATGTCTCTGAGGATCTGCTGCCCTTTTTCTGACTCGACGCAGCGTTGGAACACGCCAGTCGTGTTGCGTCGTACCAGTTCGCGATTGATGATGGCGTAGGCGGCAGACCTGCACTGGGTCTGTCTCGCCTCCACCTCGTTCTGAGGAAGTTCGCCGCGAAGAAGGAAGGCCAGAATGGCCTGAGCCCATGATGGAGCCGATACAAGGGTCGCCTCTGCTTTGTTTTGACTGTTGGAGGCTTCTGCAGCCCCCGAGCTTGATGGTGTCTCCGGTGTTATTACTGCAGCCGGCTCACCGTCTATCTCCATGACGTCCACCCACTGGGAGGATTCGAGCCCGGACAGAGCCGGGGTAGTCGTTGTAGCTGGTGCCGCTATTGGAGTCGGTTGGACCAATGGAGCCGGATTAGGATCCGAAGCCGGCGTAGTTGGTGGAGCCGACGGCGCTTGCACCATAGACTCAGTCGGTGCCGCGTTTGGAGCCGGTGCCGTCGGTGCAGCCGGCGTGGGGTCCACAGCCGGCATAACTGGCGGAGCCGGCGGCACTTGTATCGTGGAGTCGGCCGGTACGAAGATTGATGCCGACTCAGGAGACGGCTTGATAGACGGGTTGTGGAGTTGCTCGAGGGAGACGCTGGCTGGAATGGCCTGCCTCGTGGAGCCGATCTTCGCCAGCGTATTGGCCGCCTCATTTTCCGCTCTGGGAACATGGTGGAACTCACAACCCTCGAAGGGGCCGCTGAGCTGTTGGATGAAGAAGCGGTAGCTCGCCATGTTGGCGTCCCTGGCGTCCCATTCGCCAGAGACCTGCTGCACCACCAAGTCTGAATCGCCGAAGTATATGAGCCGCCGGATGCCGATCTCCTTGGCAAGCCGGAGGCCATGAGCCAGTGCTTCGTACTCGGCGACGTTGTTGGAGGCAGCAAAATGGATCTGGAGAGCGTACTTGAGCTGGTCCCCTTTCGGGGACGTCAAGATGATGCCGGCTCCCAGTCCTGTCCGCATTTTCGAGCCGTCCAAGTGCATCCGCCAATGCATGGAGTCTGGAGGCGGTGGCTCGAACTGCGTCTCAGCCCAGTCGACTAAGAAGTCGGCCACCACCTGTGATTTGATGGCGGTGCGAGGCTCGTACCGGATATCATGGTCCGCCATGGCGATGGACCATTTGGCAATTCTGCCCATGGCATCACGGTTACCTGTGATCTCTGAAAGCGGAGCCGTGCTCACCACAGTGATGGCATGCTCTTGGAAGTATTGTTTCAATTTCTTTGCAGCAAGGTAAACACCATAACACATTTTCTAATAATGAGGGTAGTTCTGCTTAGAGGCGGACAAGACCAATCTAAGGTAGTAGACAGGGCGCTGCACTGGCAGGGCCTTGCCTTCCTCTTTGCACTGAACTACCAACACTACGCTGACCATGCGAGTGGTCGCCGCGATGTATATGAGTATGGGTTCCCTTTCAGATGGGGCTGCCAAGATTGGCAGGCTCGAGATTACCCACTTGAGGTCGCGGAAGGCTTCTCTGCCTGGTCGTTCCACTCGAACTTCGTCGTCTTCTTCATGAGCTGGTTGAGTGGAAAGGCCTTCTCGCCAAGCCAGCTAACGAACTGGCTGAGGGATGCCAAGCAGCCGATGAAGTTTTCGACGTCGAGGATCCGAGCCGGCCGCACCATCCGCTCGATGGTGCTGATCTTCCGAGGGTTCGCTTCGCTGCCGCGGGCGTATACGAAGAACCCCATGAGTTTGCCGCCTGGGACCCCGAAGACGCACTTCTCAGGGTTGACCCGGATCTTGTATTCGCGCAGATTGGTGAATGTCTCCCGCAGGTCGTCGAGGAGGCTGGAGTGCTGCTTCGTCTTGACGATGATGTCATCCACATAGATGTGTATGTTTCTGCCAATCTGTGGCAATAGGCACTGCTCCATGCAGCATTGTAATGTCGCACCTGCGTTCTTTAGACCGAACGTCATGGTGGTGTAACAGTAGGCCCCGAAGGGCGTGATGAAGGAGGTCTTCAGGCGATCAGCTGGATCCATCTTGATTTGATGGTAGCCTGAATAAGCATCCAGAAATGACAGCAGTTCGCAGCCTGCGGTGGAGTCGATCACTTGATCTATCCTAGGCAACACGAAAGGGTCTTTCGGACAAGCCTTATTCAGGCTAGTGTAGTCGATACACATTCGCCATGTGTTGTTCTTCTTCAGCACCAGGACTGGGTTTGCCAGCCAGTCCGGGTGGAAAACCTCCATGATGAAGCCGGCTGCAAGGAGCCGGGTGATCTCTTCTCCGATTGTGCGTCGCTTGCCCTCGGCGAAGCGGCGCAAAGGTTGTTTCATTGGCTTTGCATAGGGTCGCACGTGAAGTTTGTGCTCGGCGTACTTCCTCGGGACACCCGGCATGTCTTTGGGGGACCATGCAAAGATGTCCCGATTCTCACGGAGGAAGTCGACGAGCTTGCCTTCCTATTTGGGGCTGAGGCCAGCCCCGATGGTGATGCACTGCTTCGGGTTGCCAGGGTCGAGTGGGACCTGCTTGATCTCTTTAGCCGGCTTGAAAGAGCCCTCGCCGGCCGATTGGGACGGAGGAGAAGGAATCGCCGGCTGCTCGGTAGCCTGGGCCATGAGCCGTTCGATCTGCCGCTTCTCCTCAGCAATCACCAAGGCGTCGGCGAGGCGGCTGCTATCTTGGGCACACTCGAGCGACTTCTTGTAGTCGCCAACAAAAGCGATGATGCCCTTGGGACCCGGCATCTTCATTTTCAGGTAGGCGTAGTGCGGAATAGCCATGAACTTGGCCAGAGCCGGTCTTCCCAGCAGCGCGTGATACGGGCTACTGAGGTCCACTACCTCGAACCATATGGACTCTCAGTGGAAGTGGGCCTTGTCGCCGAAGAGGACGTCCAGCTGGATCTTGCCGATGGGCGAGCATGACTGCCTAGGCACGATGCCATGGAAGACAGTGCTGGTTGGCAGGACGTCTGTCTCCTTGAGCCCGAGCTTGAGGAGAGTGTCGAGGTAGAGGATGTTGATGCTGCTGCCGCCATTGACCAGAACCCGGGAGAATCGGCAGGGGAGCCTTTTGGAGGCGAAGGTGGGGTCGAGGACGAGCGCGTATGACCCCGGGTTGGGAATCACCACAGGGTGGTCCACCCGGCTCCATGTGATTGGTTTGTCAAACAAATGCATGTACTGGGGAACCGGGGGACAGTGGCATTTACCTCGCCCTGTCTTTGGCGAAGCCTGTGCTTGTCGTCGCCTTCGCTGGTGAAGACAACGAACGCTCCGTCTTGATGAGGATAGTCGTCAGGGTGAGGACCGTCATCGCGAGGCGGTGGCGGCGGAAGCGGAGCGTGGTTGGGAGCCGGGGCACGGGGCACCGCCTGCGCACCCGGAGGAGCCGACAGGCCATCTCCTTGCGACAGCCGGCGTGCGATGCTGCACTATCGAAGGGTATGGGTAGGCGACGTCGCCCCAAAATGTATCTTGCAGGGGGCGTCGAGCATCTGCTCGAGGGACTGCATGGGCAGCCAGTTGGGGTTGCCCCGATTGGCACGCTTTCGTGGAGGGCCGGCTTGAGAGGCCGACGCCTTGCCCTCCACATTGGCCACTAGCTTGTTGTTGGAGCGGGGATCCATCTGATCTGTCTTGCCTTGTAATTGTTCTAGCCGCCTCGGTTGTCCCCAGCCGGCTTGGGAGTAGCCGGCGCGGGAACAATCTTGTCCAAGGCGGTCACCTTGATGCACATTGCAGAGTCGGCCGTGGCGTACTTGTCCGCCTTGGCCATGAGCACCGCCAGAGAGGTGGGCTCGGTGCACATGAGCTTGTGCTTGAGGAGGGTGTCGTCTCAGCATCCGTCGATGAAGTATTGGATGGCTTGTACCTCATGCACCCCCTCGCAGGAGTTGCGGAGCTCAGTCCACCGGGTGACGTAGTTGCGAAGGGGTTCGTCGGCCTTCTGGACGCACATGGACAGCTCGCGGGGCCGGCCAGGGTGCTTGTATGTGCCAGTGAAGTTGTAGACGAACGCCTCCTCGAAGTCCACCCAGGAGTTGACGCTGCCGGCCGGGAGGCTGTTAAGCCAAGGCCGGGCCGAGCCGGCCAGCATGAGTGGCACGTAGCGAACCGCTACGAGCTTGTTGCCCCTGGCGATGCCTACGGCTGTGGTGTAATCGATCAGCCAGTCTTCTGGCTTGGCCGTGCCGTTGTATTTCAGCGTGTCCGAGGCAGGGTGAAGCCTCGGGGGAACGGCTCCCCTCGGATCCGGGGACCGAAGCATGCCGGACCGACGGGTCCGTCCTCCTATAGGAGGGCTGACTGGGCGAGAGCAACGATACACCGGCGGGCGTCCCACTCATCCCGGGTGACGGGGGCGCCAGCCCCGGTGGCGAGAGGGGAGGCGCCTTGGGAGCCGGAGGCGTGAGTTCTTCGCGGGGGAAGATCCCCGTACTCGGAATCGTCCTCGTCGCTTCCGCGACGCAAGCCTGAAGTGTGCTCGCTCTAGCGCTGAGAGCGCCGGTCTTGGCTTCCCTCGCCCCTCCAGCCGGAAGGGCGATGCGAGGAAGAGTCTTCGGCGTGGTGCTGGCCGCTAGGGTGGCGGCGTGCCCCTGAGTTCGGTCCCGGGGACTCTGATTGAGCCTGACCGGGGTCAAACTGAGCGTACTTCTGGTTAGCGGTGTCAAGGAGATCCTTGACACGCTTTTCCTGGAAGGCACGCTCCTCGCCTTCCAGGCTTGCCATCTCCTTCATGGCTGCCTCCGCCGCCCGCATGTTGGCCGCAGGAGTCTCGTAGGTGGGTAGGTCCCCGCCTAGAACCTCGGCGATGAACCGGCCACGGCTGTGGACCGATCCAAGCCGGCTAGGGGCCTCGTAAATCAGAGTGAGGCCGTATGCGGAGTTATACTTGCGCTGCGTAGCCTCCAACCGACGTTTTGCCGAGGCCACGGCGATGCCCTCCTCCAAGATACGCTTGCGAGCCTCCTCCAGCGAGGCCCGAGCGTCTGCAGGGTCAGTGGAAGTGGTGACCGATGTCTTTAGGCCGGCGATGGCGTCCCGAAGAGTGTCAGCAGCGGCCGCAGCGGGCTCGCCCGCGCCTGCGGAGGCCTTGCCAGGAGCCGTGGCGGTGCCAGCGTCGATAACCATCACCTCCACGGTGTTGGAGATGGCAGCAACGTTGTATGGGGTGAAGAACCCCACCGATGGCGGAGGGCCATCTAAGATGAGGACGTTATTGGGGTGAACGTCGTGGGCAGGCATCTCAGCGATAGAGAGCCTGCTGAAGCTGGCGCAGAGCGCCTCAACATCGTAGTCCTCGCCGAAGTAGCGCGAGCAATCGTTGAGACGAAGGTCGCTGAAGAGGACGCTGAGGTTCTCCATGGCAGCGAAGACGACGCTAGGGAGCGCCTCGTCATCAGAATCTTCGTCCGAATCCGCATGGCGGACGGGGACGTCGATCATCATGGGTGTTGCTTCGTCGAAAGCAGGCTCCATGGGCATGCAGACTGATCCGGACGCGATGCATCCGGTGGTGTAGGTGCGGGGCCCCGCCCAATGCGTAAAGCCAGCCGATGTCGCGATCGGCCCCATGGTGGGCGCCAAATGTCGGTGAATACTCACAACATATGCCATAGGTAGGCTAAAGTCGGTGAGAACCGAAGGGACAAAGGTGGGAGCTGGGAACGAGGTTGGTACACGCATGGGACGCACGATGTACCCAGGTTCAGGGCTCTCCGTAGAGATAATACCCCTAATCCTGTCGGAGTGTTTGATGTATGGGAACAGAGTACAGTGTCGCTCCTGGAGCTATGTTGGGAGGAGGAAGAGGGGAGCACCCGGCTCGTCCCTACCTCTCTCTATGCGGTGTATGAGTGTATAGTGTAGAAAGACTGGTGAACGATCGGCCCCTTTGCATGGGGGCGGCCGGGGGTTTTTATAGACGAACCCGCCGGCCTACAATATGGATAAAGGGTACAAGTGTGGGACCCGGCTGGCTGCTTCGCCGGCTGGCCAGGGGCCCACAAGGGTCTTGTCTTGTCGATGAGGGGCACGCCGGCTGCATGGTCTAGATTGCCTGTGGGACCCGCCGGTTGGCCAATGGGGCCCTCGCGTAAAGCTGACGCTGAGCACGCGCTGTACATCAAGCGTTGCCCCGTGAGATTCTTCATGGGCAGATAGTACGACCGCCTCCACTATTCGCCACGTCGAGTGCAGTAATGGAGTGGGAGTGTGACGGTCCAACACTATGCTAGGTGATGGATCAGAGCCGGGGTAGGTCAGCGGCGTGGCTGCCGATGCTCGTACCTGTCGGGCGCCCTCATCCTGTACCTTTGCTGACGCGTAGCTACCTTTAATCGTGAGGTCTCTTCCTGTCCTACGATCTGATGTGACCTATGATCCTTGGCCGGCTGGCCTGCTTGGTTAGCCGGCTTGAGGGTGGCCGCCTCCTCCTTAGTCCGGCTGGCGGGACCAGGCCGGCTCTGAAGGGGAGGCCGCCTGTAATCTAGCCGGCAGGGGTTGCTTGGCCGGCCAGAAAGGTGGCCGCCTCGTCTTCCAGCCGGCAGGTGATGCCTAGCCGGTTAGAAGACTTGGGCCTTGGGGATCTTCATACGTTCATGTCCTTTGGGCCGGAAATAAAGCAACATGCTTGATGAGCCTACACCGGGGTTATCCCCCCGACACTTCCTCATCACAGGTTCGTACAAAGCTTATTTTCCACACACTAATAGATCATACATATTAGAGAGCAATTTTTATTGCTTGCACCGATGACAACTTACTTGAAGGATCTTATTCAATCCATAGGTAGGTATGGTGGACACTCATGGCAAAACTGGTTGGAGGTTTATGGATGCACAAGTAGTATCTCTACTTGGTGCGGGAGTTTTTGGTAATATGAGGTGGAAGCAATCGTCACATGCTAAGGGATCTCTAATCATATAACATTGTTTGGAATCAAGCAAACACAATTCATTATGTTGTCTTCCTTGTCCAACATCTACTCCTAGGCATGTAATAGTTTGGTGAGTGCTCACAATTGTAAAAAGTGTCTAAGATGATATATTTATATGTGAACCTCTCTTTGCTTATTACTTCTTATTAATTGCAACAATGACTGAGGTCTATGTTGATTTATTCTCAACAAGTTTCAATCATCATACGTGTCATATGTGAAGTTATCACTTTCCATAAGATCGTCTCATGATCTTTCATGCTATCGTTCTTTTCATACTATTGATCATGGTACAAAGCAAAGCCCTTAACTAAGACACTCTTTATTATATAGCTCATAAGCTCGAATACATCGGGGGAGAGACAAAAGCAAAAGACTCAAACTAAAAACTAAAGACTTATTCCTCTAAGAGAAGAAATAAAAACTCAAAAGGAATGAACTGAAACAAAGGTAAAAGCAAAAGATATAAAGGTGATACGATACCAGGGCAACTCCCCCAAGCTTGGCAGAAGCCAAGGGGATTGCCCATACCAATGCTTAGTTGCCTTCCTTCGGTGGTGATGGTGGTGTTGTTGTCAGAGTAGTCTGATCCTCCGTCTTCCAAGGCATAGGTGCTCCATCATGGCAGGATGAACAAGTCGCCGGAATCCTCAAATCTGCAGCCAACCTTATTGATTTAAATTTGTACTCAGACTCATAGTTTTGATTCTGTAGGTCATAGATCTAGCCCCGAAGTTGGTCAACCCTATCGTACAGCCTGGAGAGGTGTTTCCCAATATCAATGGCATCCATCTTGTGATTGCCAGTGAACTCCGTGATCATCGTGTGGTTGGCGTTGAGTCCACGCTCCACCATCCCTTGGCACTTGAAGACTTGTTGCTCCATTGCTTCGAGCCTCGTCTCCATGCTTCCGGTCTTCTTAGGCCCCTCAACATCACGGATGTGCAACATCCCCTCGCTCATCTTGATAGATTGAGGGTGTTTCAGCACTTCCGTGAGGTAGGGATTGATGACCTTCTCGAAGATCTTGTCCTTAGGAGCGTTTGCGGAAGTCATGATGATCTAGATCTGCGGCAGAAACAAGCTCGAAACAAAAACAGAGGAAAACTGCGCGATACGGAGATCAAAACCTTCGGGCAAGATTTTTTTTGGGCGAGAAGGAGTCCTCCGCAAGAAAATGGAGTCCGGGAGGCACACGAGGTGCCCACAAGCTTGCCCACCGCCACCAGGGGTGGTGGCGGAGTGGGCCCTTCTGGCTGCCTCGTTCGCTCTCCGAACTGCTTTTTATTTTTCTAATTTTCCAAAAATAACAAAACGGAAGAAATTTCCTATTGGAAAAGTATCGGAGTCCAATTTCTTGCCGAAACAGATACATCTTTGTTTTCAAGGTCTGAAACAGGCTGATAATAATCCCTTATGTACTCCTCTGGAGTTATGACATTGATGATATTGGTCTCAACATTTATGGGAGTACCAGAGATGTAATGCTTGATTCTTTGCCCATTTACCACTCTAGGAAAATTTCCTTCCGTGTTATTGATTTTGATGGCACCGGAACGATATACTTCCTCGACAACATAGGGACCTTCCCATTTAGAGAGAAGCTTGCCTGCAAAGAATCTCAAACGAGAATTGTATAGCAAGACATAATCACCTACATTGAACTCTCGTTTCTGTATCCGTTTGTCATGCCATCTCTTAACCTTTTCCTTGAACAACCTGGCATTCTCATATGCCTGGGCTCTCCATTCATCTAACGAGCTGATATCAAACAACCGCTTCTCACCGGCAAGTTTGATATCAAAGTTGAGCTCTTTGTTTGCCCAATAAGCTTTGTGTTCCAGCTCAAGAGGTAAATGACAGGCCTTACCGTAAACCATTTTATACGGTGACATGCCCATGGGATTCTTATAAGCAGTCCTATAAGCCCATAGTGCATCTTCAAGTTTGCTAGACCAGTTCTTTCGAGATCTATTGACGGTCTTTTGTAGGATCAAACTGATCTCCCTATTACTCAACTTCACTTGACCACTAGACTCAGGATGATAAGGAGATGCAACTCTATGGTTGACATCATACTTAGCTAGCATCTTGTGGAAAACACCATGAATGAAGTCTGAACCGCCATCAGTCATCAAGTATCTAGGGACTCCAAATCTTGGGAATAATATTTCTTTAAGCATCTTAATAGAGGTGTGGTGATCAACATTTTTAGTGGGTATAGCTTCTACCCACTTAGTAACGTAATCCACAGCAAGTAAGATGTGAGTGTACCCATTGGAACTCGGGAAGGGTCCCATATAATCAAAGCCCCATACATCAAATGGTTCAATGACAAGTGAATAGTTCATAGGCATTTCCTCACGCTTACTGATGTTCCTATCCTTTGGCATTCGTCACAAGAGAAGACAAACTTACGAGGATCCTTGAAGAGAGTGGGCCAATAGTAACCTGATTGCAATACCTTATGGGCAGTTCTATCTCCAGCATGGTGTCCTCCGTAGGCTTCGGAATGACGCTTCTGTAGGATCTGTCCCTGTTCATGTTCAGGCATAGAACGTCTAATAACACCATCTACTCCTTCCTTATAAAGGTGAGGATCATCCCAAAAGTAGTGTCTCAAATCAAAGAAGAATTTCTTCTTTTGCTGATAGGTGAAACTGGGTGGTATATATTTGGCTACGATATAGTTTGCATAATCGGCATTCCACGGTGCACTAAGTGAAGTGCGGATGACATTTAATTGCTCATCAAGAAAGTTGTCATCAATAAGTAGTGGGTCATCAAGGACATTCTCTAGCCTAGACAAGTTATCTGCTACAGGGTTATCAGCACCCTTTCGGTCAACGACGTGCAAATCAAATTCCTGTAGCAGGAGAACCCATCTGATCAGCCTAGGCTTAGCGTCCTTCTTCGACATGAGGTACTTAATAGCAGCATGATCAGAGTGAATAGTGACTTCGGAGTCAACTATGTAAGATCTGAACTTTTCACATGCAAACACGACTGCTAAAAATTCCTCCTCCGTAGTGGCATAGTTTCTTTGGGCATTGTCTAGAGTTTTACTAGCGTAGTGAATGACATTCAACTTCTTGTCAACTCTTTGTCCTAGAACAGCACCAACAATATAATCACTAGCGTCACACATGATTTCAAAGGGCAAGTTCCAGTCAGGTGGTTGAACAATAGGTGCGGTTATCAAAGCCTTCTTAAGTATTTCAAAGCCTTCCTCACAACCCTCATCAAAAACAAAAGGAACATCCTTCTGCAAGAGGTTGGTAAGAGGCCTAGAAATCTTAGAGAAGTCTTTAGTGAACCTTCTATAGAAACCAGCATGACCTAGGAAACTTCGTATACCTCTGATATCTGTGGGGCAAGGCATTTTCTCAATTGCATCAACCTTAGCCTTATCAACTTCAATGCCTCTTTCAGAGATTTTGTGTCCTAAGACGATACCTTTATTAACCATAAAGTGGCACTTCTCCCAATTCAAGACGAGATTGGTTTCTTCGCATTTGTGTAAGACTCGATCAAGGTTGCTGAGGCAATCATCAAAGGAAGACCCGTAAACAGAGAAATCATCCATGAAAACCTCGACAATATTTTCACAAAAGTCAGAGAATATAGCCATCATACATATTTGGAAGGTGGTAGGTGCATTACATAAGCCAAAAGTCGTACATCTATAGGCAAAGGTACCTAAAGGGCAGGTGAAAGTGGTTTTCTCTTGATCAGATTGTGCAACAGGTATCTGCGAGAAACCTGAATAACCCTCTAGAAAGCAGAAGTTGATAGCCTTTCTAGCATTTGGTCGATGAACGACAAAGGATAATGATCTTTCCTGGCTGCCTTGTTCAGTTTCCGGAAGTCTATCACCATTCTATAGCCGGTAATAATCCTTTGTGGGATTAGTTCATCCTTATCATTAGGAAAGACGGTGATACCTCCCTTCTTAGGTACGCAATGTACTGGACTTACCCAATCACTATGAGCAACAGGATAAATAATTCCTGCTTCCAGAAGCTTTAATATTTCTTTTCTAACGACCTCCTTCATCTTAGGATTTAATCTCCTTTGATGATCAGCAACTGGTTCAAAGTCAGGATCAGTTTTAATCTTGTGCTGACATAGAGTAGGACTAATACCCTTAAGATCATCAAGATTATATCCAATAGCAGCGCGGTGCTTCCTCAGAGTTTTTAGTAACTTCTTCTCTTCGCGCTCTGAGAGGAGAGCACTAATAATGACAGGATATATCTCCTTCTCATCAAGATAGGCATACTTAAGAGTATCAGGCAACTGTTTAAGCTCGAACGCAGGATCACCCTTTGGTGGGGGAGGATCCCCAAGCAGTTCAACAGGCAGATTATTCTTGAGAACAGGATATTGTTCTAAGACAATTTTATCTATCTCAGCTCTCTCCTCCATATGCATATCAGTTTCATGCTCAAGCAGATATTTCTCTAAAGGATCCGTAGGAGGTACGACAATAGAGGCAAGAGCAATGGTTTCATCTCTACCAGATGACTCTCTTTCTTGGGGTTGTCTTCCAAACTTGGAGAAGTTAAATTCATGAGACACACCCTCGAAACTTACTGTGACAGTCTGCTTAATGCAATCAATGTGAGCATTGACAATGTTGAGAAAGGGTCTACCAAATATGATGGGACAAAAGCTATCTTGTGCAGTACCAAGGACGAGGACATCAGTAGGATACTTCGTCTTACCACACAGGACTTCTACGTCGCTCAAAATTCCCAGAGGGCAGATAGTGTCTCTATTAGCTAGCGTAATAGTGACATCAATGGGTTCTAACTTAGCAGGTGCAATCTCATCATTTATTTCATCATATAGAGAACGGGGTATTGCACTAACACTAGCTCCCATATCACATAAACCATGGTAACAGTGATCTCCTAATTTAACAGAAACAACGGGTTGGCCAACTACAGGTTTGTGTTTGTCTTTCGCGTGAGGTTTAGCAATTCTAGCGAAGTCCACAGAGAATTTGATAACATGCCCATCTATGTCTTCGGCTAAGATATCTTTGATAATAGCAACACTAGGTTCAACTCTAATCTCCTCAGGGGGTGCAAGTGATCTAATGTAACCCCTACGTATCAAAGTTGGAGCTTTAGAATAATCCTTTATCCTAGCAGGGTATGGTGGTTTTCTCAGTGTAAGAACATGGAACAACAGGATCACTAAAAGCTATGATTTTCTCCTCAACTAGATTGGTTTTAGCTATGTTGCTTTCTACAGGAGGATGATATTTAAACCACTTCTCTTTGGGAAGATCAACATGAGCAGCAAAAGATTCACATAAAGAAGCTACTATGTCAGAGTCAAGTCCATACTTAGCGCTAAAATCTCTAGAAGTGTTTGTCTCAACAAAAGATTTAACGCAATCAAATTGGAAATTCATACCTGACTCCTTACCTTCCTCCAACTCCCAATCTTCAGAGTTGCGTTTGATTCTCTCCAATAAATTCCACTTGTGATCAATATCCTTCTTCATAAAAGAACCGGCACAAGAAGTGTCAAGCATGGTACGATCTTCATGAGGAAACCGAGCATAAAAGTTTTGAGTGATGATTTCTCTCGAGAGCCCATGATTGGGGCATGAATATAGCATTGATTTAAGCCTCACCCAAGCTTGAGCTATGATTTCCCTGTCACAAAGCCAAAAGTTATAAATAAAGTTCCGATCACGATGTACTAAATGCATACGATATAACTTTTGATGAAATTCCTATTTCAGCCGATTGTAGCCCGATGATCCAGTATCATCACATAGCCTATACCATGTTAACGCCTTATCCTTCAAAGATAAAGGAAATACTTTCTTCTTTACCTCATCCTCGGGCAAACCTGCAAGCTTAAATAAACCACACACTTCATCTACATAGATTAGATGCCAGTCTGGATGTGAAGATCCATCTCCTGTGAAAGGATTAGCCAGCAGTTTCTCAAGCATAGCCGAAGGGATTTCATAAAAGTAATTTTTAGTAGGTACCTCAGGTTGAGGAGCAACTCCTCGTGCTTCCGTTCGTGCTGAAGATATCCCGAACAAACTCCTCAAAGAAACAGTTTCCATAGTGACAAGTGACAATAAATTTCAGCACAGTATATAAATGTTTCCTTACCAATTTCCACTTACCAAAGGCGCTTCTCTCCCCGGCAACGGCGCCAGAAAAGAGTCTTGATGACCCACAAGTATAGGGGATCAATCGTAGTCCTTTCGATAAGTAAGAGTGTCGAACCCAACGAGGAGCAGAAGGCTCTGATAAACGGATTTCAGCAAGGTAATAACTGCAAGCACTGAAAGTAGCGGTAACAAGTGATTGTGTAGCGAGGTGAAACGTAGCGAGCAAAAAGTAACAAGTAACAAGTGGTAGCAACGGTGAAGCAAGTGGCCCAATCCCTTTTGTAGCAAGGGACAAGCCTGAACAAAGTCTTATAGGGGGAAAATGCTCCTGAGGATACACGGGAATTTCTGTCATGCTAGTTTCATCATGTTCATATGATTCGCGTTCGTTACTTTGATAGTTTGATATGTGGGTGGACCGGCGCTTGGGTACTGCCCTTACTTGGACAAGCATCCCACCTATGATTAACCTCTCTTGCAAGCATCCACAACTACAAAAGAAGAATTAAGACAAAGTCTAACCATAGCATTAAACTAGTGGATCCAAATCAGCCCCTCACGAAGCAACACATAAACTGGGGTTTAAGCTTTTGTCACTCCAGCAACCCATCATCTACTTACTACTTCCTAATGCCTTCCTCTAGGCCCAAATATGGTGAAGTGTCATGTATTCAACGTTCAGATAACACCACTAGAGGAAAAACAACATACATCATATCAAAATACCGAACGAATATCAAATTCACATGACTATTATCAGCATGACTTATCCCATGTCCTCAGGAACAAAAGTAACTACTCACAAGACATAATCATAATCATGACCAGAGGTGTAATGAATAGCATCAAGGATCTGAACATCAACTCTTCCACCAAGTAATCCAACTAGCATCAACTACAAAGAATAATCAACACTACTAGCAACCTTACAAGTACTAATCGGAGTTGCGAGACAGAGATTGGTTACAAGAGATGAACTAGGGATTGGAGAGGAGATGGTGCTGATGAAGGTGTTGATGAAGATGCCTCCCCTCTGACGAGAGGAGTGTTGGTGATGACGATGGCGACGATTTCCCCCTCCGGGAGGGAAGGTTCCCAGGCAGGATCGTCCTGCCGGAGCTCTAGATTGGATCTGCTCAAGTTCCGCCTCGTGGCGGCGGTGAAACCACGAAAAAGCTCCCGAAAGATTTTTTTTTCCAGACCAGGACGCTTCATATATCAAAAGAGGGGGGCTAGTGGGCCTTCAGGCAGCCCACAAGCCTGCCCTACGCCACCAGGGGGGTGGTGGCAGTGGGCAAGCTTGTGGAGCCCTAGTGGCCCCCCCTCCGGTAGTTCTTTCGCCCAGTATTTTTAATATATTCCAGAAAAAATCCACGTAAATTTTCAGGGCATTTGGAGATGTACAGAATAGTGGAATAGGATTTGCTCCTTTTCTAGTCCAGAATTCCAACTGCCTGAATTCTCCCTCTTCAAATAATCCTTGCAAAATAAGAGAGAAAAGGCATAAATATGGTACCACAAGTAATATAACAGCCCAAAAAGCAATAAATATCAACATGGAAGCATGATGCAAAATGGACGTATCACCACGTAATTCCATTGAGATGACACTGTATGAACTATAGTTTCGAGAAACCTAAGGTGTCGTTTCTTAAAAGTTTGGGGATGCAACGCTTATGTGAAATAGTTTCAGCCTGATAAGCTCGAACCCAAAGCGGATAAATGCATCTTCATAGGATACCCAGAACAGTTGGGTATATCTCCTATCTCAGATCCAGAATCAAAGTGTTTGTTTTTAGAAATGGGTCCTTTCTCGAGGAAACGTTTCTCTCAAAAGAATTGAGTGGGAGGATGGTGGAAACTTGATGAGGTTATTGAACCGTCACTTCAACCAGTATGTAGCAGGGTGCAGGAGGTTGTTCATGTGGGGACTACACCAACCGAAGTGGAAGTTGATGATAGTGATCATGAAGCTTCGAGTCAAGTTACTACAAACGTCCTAGGTCAACAAGGTCACATATTTCTCTAGAATGGAACGGTAACCCTGTCTTGGAGGTCATGTTGTTGGACAACAATGAACCTACGAGCTATGGAGAAGCGATGGTGGGCCTGGATTCCAACAAATGGCTGGAGGCCACGAAATCTGAGAGAGGATCCATGTATGAAAACAAAGTGTGCACTTTGGAAGAACTACTTGATGGTCGTAAGACTGTTAAGTACATATGGATCTTTGAAAGGAAGACAAACGATGATGGTGAAAAGTCACCATTAAGAAAGCTCGACTTTTCGCAAAGATGTTTCCGACAAGTTCAAATACTTGACTATGATGAGACTTTCTCACTTGTAGCGATGCTGAAAGTCTGTTGGAATTATGTTTGCAGTTGTTGTATTATTTATGAAATCTTGCAGATAGGATGTCATAACATTGTTTCCTCGACGGTTTTCTTGAGGAAAGGTTGTATTTGATACAACTAGAAAGTTTTGTCGGTCCTAAGGATTCTAACAAGTATGAAAGCTACATCGATCCTTCTATGGACTAGAGCAAGCATCTCGGAGTTGGAATACACGCTTTGATGAGATGATCAAAGTTTTTGGTTTTATACAAAGTTTATGAGAAACTTAAGTGAGTAGGAGCACTATAGAATTTCTGATTAGAATATGTGATTGACATATTGTTGATCGGAAATAATGTAGAATTTCTGGAAAGCATAAATAGTTATTTAAAAGGAGAATTTCAAAGGAAAACCCGGATAGAGCTACTTGAACATTGAGCATCAAGATCTATACAGATAGATCAAAACGCTTAATAGAACTTTCAATGAAATGCATACCTTGACAAGTTTTTGAAGGAGTTCAAAATAGGTTAGCAAAGAAGGACTTCTTAGTTGTGTTGTAAGGTGTGAATTTGCGTAAGACTCAAAGCCCGACAATGGAAGAAGAAAGAGAAAGGACGAAGGTCATCCCCTATGCATTAGTCGTAGGCTATAAAGTATGCCATGCTGTGTACCGCACCTGAAGTGTGCCTTGCCATGAGTCAGTCAAGGGGTACAAGATTGATCAAGGAATGGATCACTGGACAGTGGTCAAAGTTATCCTTAGTAACTAGTGGACTGAGGAATTTTTCTCGATTGTGGAGGTGATTAAAGAGTTCGTCGTAAAGGGTTACGTCGATGCAAGCTTTGACACTAATCCGAATAACTCTGAGTAGTGAACCAAATTTGTATAGTGGAGTAGTCATTTGGAACAGTTCTAATTGGATTGTGGTAGCAGCATCTATAGGATGACATAGAGATTTGTAAAGAACACACGGATCTGAAAGGTTCAGACCCGTTGACTAAAACCTCTCTGGCAAGCAAGACATGATCAAGCCCCAGAACTGTATGGGTGTTAGATTCATTACAATCACATAGCGATGTGAACTAGATTATTGACTCTAGTGCAAGTGGAAGATTGTCGGAAATATGTCCTAGAGGCAATAATAAATTGGTTATTATTATATTTCCTTATCATGATAATCGTTTATTATCCATGCTATAATTGTATTGATTGGAAACTCAAATACATGTGTGGATACATAGACAACACACTGTCCCTAGTGAGCCTCTAGTAGACTAGCTCGCTGATCAAACATGGTCAAGGTTTCTTGGCCATAGACAAGTGTTGTCACTTGATAACGGGATCATATCATTAGGAGAATGATGTGATGTACAAGACCCAAACTATAAACGTAGCATATGATCGTGTCAGTTTATTGCTACTGTTTTCTGCATGTCAATGTATGTGTTCCTATGACCATGAGATCATGCAACTCCCGGACATCGGAGGAATACCTTGTGTGTATTAAACGTCGCAATGTTAATGGGTGAATTTAAAGGTGCTCTATAGGTATCTCCGAAGGTGTCTGTTGGGTTGGCATGAATCAAGACTGGGATTTGTCACTCCGTATGACTGAGAGGTATCTCGGGGCCCACTCGGTAACACAACATCACAACAAGCCTTGCAAGCAATGTGACTAAGGAGTTAGTCACAGGATCTTGTATTATGGAATGATTAAAGAGACTTTCTGGTAACGAGATTGAACTAGGTATGTAGATACCGACGATCGAATCTCGGGAAAGTCACATACTGAAGGACAAAGGGAACAACATACGGGATTAACTGAATTCGTGACATAGAGGTTCAACCGATAGAGATCTTCGTAGAATATATAGGAGCCAATATAGCCATCCAGGTCCCGCAATTGGTTGTTGACCGGAGAGTGTCTCAGGTCATGTCTGCATAGTTCTCGAACCCGCAGGTTCTGCATGCTTAAGGTTCGGTGACGTTTTGGTATAGTTGAGTTATAGGTGTTGGTGACCGAAGGTTGTTCGGTGTCCCGGATGAGATCTCGGATGTCATGAGGAGCTCCATAATGGTGCAGAGGTAAATATTCATATATAGGAAGTCCTATTTTGGTCACCGAAGAGGTTTCGGGCTCATCAGTAGTGTACTGGGAGTGCCGGAAGGGTATCGGGGGACCACCGGGAAGGTTGTGATGACCCAAAGGCTTCATGGGCTGTGAGAGGAGGTAGACCATCCCTATTGGGCTGGCAAAAACCTTCCCTAAGGGCCCATGCAGCCAAGAGGTGGAAAAAACCCCACATGAAGGGAAGGATTCCAAGTAGGAAAGGAATCCTACTTGGAGTAGGATTGGAGGTGGACTCTTCCCCCTCCTCCTAGTTCGGCCGACCCCCTAGAGGGTGTTTTGGCTGCCTCCTCCCCTTTCTTCTTCCTATATATACTAGAGGATTTAGAGGGGAGAGATAACCCTAATTTCCACGTGCTCCCTTTACTTCTCTCTAGATCTGTATCTCCTCTAGTCTAGTTCGGCGATGCTTAGGCGAAGCCCTACTCGATTAGTTCACCACCACCACCACCACCATGCCACCGTGCTGGAGAACTCATCTACCTCTTCGCCCCTCTTGCTGGATCAAGAAGGTGGGGATCATCATCGAGCTGTATGTGTGCTGAACACGGAGGTGCCGTTCATTCGGCACTAGATCGGGATGGATCGTGATGGGATCGCGGGACGGATCTTGATGAGATCGCGGGACGGGCTGCGATTTGGATAGCGAAGATGTTCCACTACATCAACCGCGTTATATATGCTTCCGCCTATCGATCTACAAAGGTATGTAGATTCACTCTCCCCTCTCGTAGATGATCATCACCATGGATAGGTATTGCGTGCGTAGCAAATTTTGTGTTTCCCATGCAACGTTCTCCAACAGCCAGCGCCGCCCAAGCATTCCAGCTGGCCAGCTACCTCCCCCTTTGCAGTGTTGTGTCTGTCCGCTATCCGTCGAGCTCACTGGCCTCACCAAGTTGCTTGCCACCGCCGCGTCGAGCTTATCCTCGGAGCTCACGGAACAGACCTTCGTTCCCTATATATAGCTAGCCTCGAGCATCGTTAGTAGGATTGCCTTGCTCAGTGAGCACCGATACCCCTCCCCAACCCCTCAATCCGGCCATCTATGCTTAGTGTGTCCATCTCTGGTGAAGCTCACACCACCGGGGTTCGGTTCGAAATCCACTGCACCACTACCCTTCTAGAGCATTCCTGCACCTCCCTCCCTCGCCAATTTCATCCAAAGACGAACCATGGGTTGTGTTCCGTGGTAGAAGCCGTGATCGACCTCGAGGTCTCCTGCATTAGCCTTCTCATCCATCATATGTGGAATGCTTCGTTGATCATGCTCGTACGCCGAGCATTGAGAATGAAGCTCCCTAGCTCCCGCAATCACCGTCGAGCCCTGCTGCTTCTCTCTGCTCGTGCACGTGAGTGGAAGGAGATGAATCCGACAGGTGGGTCCCAGCTGTCAGTGAGCCACCCCTGCCACCGATGGCGCAATCCCTCTGGTGCATTTTCTCTGCCAGAAAGGGGATCCTGATAAGTACGATTTCCCCCTTGGGTAAACGTATTCTTTCCTGAAACGTTTTCTTTTGTGTGTTTATTTAAAAATTAGATTTTGACCTAACTTTGACTGCTTATAACTTTCAAACTACAACTCCAAATAAGTTTATTCTTTTTCTGTTATTCCTAAAAATTCATCTAGTTTATTTACACATTTATTTCAAAAAAATTAAACAAATTTTATGTACCGTTTCGAATTATGTGTTAATTTCAATATTTTCAAAAATAGAAAAATTGGAGGGAAAGAATAACCCTTTCAAAAAATTTGGAGTGCACCCAACTCTTCTCCATACCAAAGGCAAGCATTTTGAACTCTCATTTGTCATAAGTTGAGTGATTGCTTGCTGCGATAAACGAACGCATGATCATGGTAGAGAAATAAAAACTTTCGTATAGAAAATCTTTATGCATGGATGCATATGGTGGACTTTAATTTGATGTTGAGCATAAAATACAGGAGATAGTGCATACTACCTCATGCCACGTATGCCTATGCTGGTCTGGACAAACCTCGGAGGAAGGGTTCTCGTAGGTAAAAGTATGACCGTGACACTGATATCTCATTGTGAGTAGAGTGATCAGTAAGGGCATATCGGGGTATGATGGTGGTAAAAATGTCGGATATCATTGCAGGGAAACTTAAACCTGCTGAGTAGTTTGCAGATCAAGTCACATATCAGTAACCCCCATACTTGATCGTGCTCCCACTAGACCCTGCCACGGGAACGGTACGGTTGAGTAAGTCGTCAACCCCTTTCCTTGCACACACCGTACAAAGAGGCCATTGTGAAAGATACCACTAATCACTAATAGGCATGTCATATAGTACGGGGGCATGGGTGTTCCGGTTGGACTGAGGGGGTAGCGCGCCTGTTTGCGCATGGTATAAATATGTTGATCCCATGCTAATCGAGATTGTGGTCTCCCCACTTAGAGTTTTTCCTCACGATTGCTTTGGTGATTACTAGCATCGGGAAGTTAAGCTGGTGTATTTTGGTCAGGTGTGTTTTCAACTCAAAGACCGTAAGCGGAATTAGACAACGTCTCGGGTTGACTAAGGAAATATGTTACTCATGGGTAAAGAGTACACGCTCTGTAGAGTAAATATTTATTTCGATATCCATATCAGCGGTTAAGGACTACAGTTTGGGTTGTGTCCAGTGTTGGTCTTAGTGTCGGTCTTCGAAGGAATTAGTTGAAACATGATGATGTTCATGAACCGTGATGAATGATCGTAATTATTTTGAATTTTGTTGTGGACTAACCTTTTGTTTTAGGGATTTTTATTTCTGCGCCCCTCATTCGTTAGTTCTACTCATTCATCCCCATGCTCTTAACTTTTTCTCACTTTTCCCCATTCCCTTGCTTGAAACCCTCGAAACAAATTACAACTGACGGCAGTCGTGGGGTAGCACGTATTGATGGGGGCAGTCAATGGGACATGCCCGAAATGTCCCATCGTATAGAGAGGGGGAACCACCTCCCAGCGCATCGCCCCTGCCATTTCCCCTTCCCCTCCCCGCCGCATCGTCTTCCTTTCCCCAACCGACATCATCTCGCTCTCCTCCAACTACCATCTCGCTGTCTCCCACCGCATCCTCTTCCTCACCTTCATCGCCTCCATCTATCCGATGGCGGATGCTCATGGCGACGCCGGCGCAGCGGCCAGAGATGTAGTGGAGTTGCCGGGCACGATGACCGCGGATGAAGTTAAGGATGTTGGTGGCGTCCACGGCGGTGCGAGGAAACTCGCAACCGCTGCGGATGTGGAGAAGGAGGTGGCGGTCTCCGCCTCAGTGCTGCCGGAGCAGAAGGTGACGTCGTTGAGCGGCGCAGTCCATCCCGATACCCGCGATGCGCAACCTGGCGAGGAGTAGGAGGTATTTGCACTTGCTTGTTAGTTGCAATATTTAGGATATTAGCTTCTAGAGTTAGTTGCATTGGTTAGATTGTGATTCATACAGTAGTACAGATGGTTAGAGTAGTTGGTTTGACAGATGGGGGTTTTTTCGTTTCAAAAATGCTAGATAGATCTGTATTTGAGATAGGGATCTCTGTGCTTCAATGATACACATATGTATGCTTATTATTGTTGGGGAACGTCGCATGGGAAACAAAAAATTTCCTACGCGCACGAAGACCTATCATGGTGATGTCCATCTACGAGAGGGGATGGGTGATCTACGTACCCTTGTAGACCGTACAGCAGAAGCGCTAGTGAACGCGGTTGATGTAGTGGAACGTCCTCACGTCCCTCGATCCGCCCCACGAACCGTCCCGCGATCAGGCCCACGATCTAGTGCCGAACGGACGGCACCTCCGCGTTCAGCACACGTACAGCTCGACGATGATCTCGGCCTTCTTGATCCAGCAAGAGAGACGGAGAGGTAGAAGAGTTCTCCGGCAGCGTGACGGCGCTCCGAAGGTTGGTGATGATCTTGTCTCAGCAGGGCTCCACCCGAGCTCCGCAGAAACGCGATCTAGAGGAAAAACCGTGGAGGTATGTGGTCGGGCTGCCGTGGAAAAGTCGTCTCAAATCAGCCCTAAAACCTCCGTATATATAGGGGGAAGAGGGGGAGCCTTGCCTTGGGGTCCAAGGTCCCCTAAGGGTTTCGGCCGAGCCAAGGGGGGAAGGTCTCCCCTTCCAAACCGAATCCAACATGGTTTGGAAGGTGGAGTCCTTCTTCCCTTTCCCACCTCCTCTTTTTTTTCTCTTTGATTTTCTCCCGATGGCGCATAGGGCTCTTTTGGGCTGTCCCACCAGCCCACTAAGGGCTGGTGTGCCACCCCCAAGGCCTATGGGCTTCCCCGGGGTGGGTTGCCCCCCCCCCCCCCCGGTGAACTCCCGAAACCCATTCATCATTCCCGGTACATTCCCGGTAACTCCGAAAACCTTCCGGTAATCAAATGAGGTCATCCTATATATCAATCTTCATTTCCGGACCATTCCAGAAACCCTCGTGACGTCCGTGATCTCATCCGGGACTCCGAACAACATTCGGTAACCAACCATATAACTCAAATACGCATAAAACAACGTCGAACCTTAAGTGTGCAGACCCTGCGGGTTCGAGAACTATGTAGACATGACCCGAGAGACTCCTCGGTCAATATCCAATAGCGGGACCTAGATGCCCATATTGGATCCTACATATTCTACGAAGATCTTATCGTTTGAACCTTAGTGCCAAGGATTCATATAATCTCGTATGTCATTCCCTTTGTCCTTCGGTATGTTACTTGCCCGAGATTCGATCGTCAGTATCCGCATACCTATTTCAATCTCGTTTACCGACAAGTCTCTTTACTCGTTCCGTAATACAAGATCCCGCAACTTACACTAAGTCACATTGCTTGGAAGGCTTGTGTGTGATGTTGTATTACCGAGTGGGCCCCGAGATACCTCTCCGTCACACGGAGTGACAAATCCCAGTCTTGATCCATACTAACTCAACGAACACCTTCCGAGATACCTGTAGAGCATCCTTATAGTCACCCAGTTACGTTGCGACGTTTGATACACACAAAGTATTCCTCCAGTGTTAGTGAGTTATATGATCTCATGGTCATAGGAAAAAATACTTGACACGCAGAAAAACAGTAGCAACAAAATGACACGATCAACATGCTACGTCTATTAGTTTGGGTCTAGTCCATCACGTGATTCTCCTAATGACGTTTTCCAGTTATCAAGCAACAACACCTTGTTCATAATCAGAAGACACTGACTATCTTTGATCAACTGGCTAGCCAACTAGAGGCTTGCTAGGGACAGTGTTTTGTCTATGTATCCACACATGTAAATGAGTCTTCATTCAATACAATTATAGCATGGATAATAAACGATTATCTTGATACAGGAATTATAATAATAACTATATTTATTATTGCCTCTAGGGCATAATTCCAATAGTCTCCCACTTGCACTAGAGTCAATAATCTAGCCCTCACATCATCATGCGAATTACATTGTAATAAATCTCACACCCTTACAGTTCAGGTGTTGATCATGCTTTGCCCGTGGAAGAGGTTTAGTCAGCGGGTCTGCTACATTCAGATCCGTGTGCACTTTGCATATATTTACGTCCTCCCCTTCGACGTAGTCGCGGATGAGGTTGAAGCATCGTTTGATGTGTCTGGACTTCTTGTGAAACCGTGGTTCCTTTGCTAAGGCAATGGCACCCGTGTTGTCACAGAACAAGGTTATTGGATTCAGTGCGCTTGGCACCACTCCAAGATCCGTCATGAACTGCTTCATCCAGACACCCTCCTTAGCCGCCTCCGAGGCAGCCATGTACTCCGCTTCACATGTAGAATCTGCTACGACGCTTTGCTTGGAACTGCACCAGCTTACCGCACCCCCATTAAGAATAAATACGTATCCGGTTTGCGACTTAGAGTCATCCAGATCTGTGTCAAAGCTTGCATCGACGTAACCTTTTACGGCAAGCTCTTCGTCACCTCCCTACACGAGAAACATCTCCTTAGTCCTTTTCAGGTACTTCAGGATATTCTTGACTGCCGTCCGGTGATCCACTCCTGGATTACTCTGGAACCTACCTGCCATACTTATGGCCAGGCTAACGTCCGGTCTAGTGCACAGCATTGCATACATGATAGAACCTATGGCTGAAGCATTGGGGACGGTGCGCATATGCTCTCTATCCTCATCATTTGCTGGGCACTGAGTCTTAATCAATCTCGTACCTTGTAAAACTGGCAAGAACCCTTTCTTGGACTGTTCCATTTTGAACCTCTTCAAAACTTTATCAAGGTATGTGCTTTGTGAAAGTCCTATCAGGCGTTTTGATCTATCCCTGTAGATCTTAATGCCTAGAATGTAAGCAGCTTCTCCTAGGTCCTTCATAGAGAAACTTTTATTCTAGTAATCCTTTATGCTCTCCAAAAACTCTACGTTGTTTCCAATCAGCAATATGTCATCCACATATAATATTAGAAACGCCACACAGCTCCCACTCACTTTCTTGTAAATACAAGATTCTCCAACCACTTGTATAAACCCAAATTCTTTGATCACCTCATCAAAGCGTTTGTTCCAACTCTGAGATGCTTGCACCAGTCCATAAATGGATCGCTGGAGCTTGGACACCTTGTTATCATTCTTAGGATCGACAAAACCTTCGGGTTGCATCATATACAACTCTTCCTTAAGGAAACGTTAAGGAACGCCGTTTTGACATCCATCTGCCAGATTTCATAATCGAAAAATGCAGCTATTGCTAACATGATTCTGACGGACTTAAGAATCGCTACGGGTGAGAATGTCTCATCGTAGTCAATTCCTTGAACTTGTGAAAAACCCTTTGCCACAAGTCGAGCTTTATAAATGGTTACATTGCCGTCAGCGTCCGTCTTCCTCTTAAAGATCCATTTGTTCTGAATAGCCTTGCGGCCCTCAGGTAGTACTTCCAAAGTCCACACTTTGTTCTCATACATGGATCCTATCTCGGACTTCATGGCTTCTAGCCACTTGTTGGAATCTGGGCCCACCATTGCTTCTTCATAATTTGCAGGTTCATTGTTGTCCAACAACATGATTGATAAGACGAGATTACCGTACCACTCTGGAGCAGCACATGGTCTTGTCAACCTACGTGGTTCGACAGAAACTTGAACCGGAGTTTCATGATCATCATCATTAACTTCCTCCTCAACCGGCGTCGCAACGACAGAGGTTTCCCCTTGCTCTGCGCCACCATTCAAAGGGATGAGAGGTTCGACAACCTCGTCAAGTTCTATCTTCCTCCCACTCAATTCTCTCGAGAGAAACTCCTTCTCGAGAAAAGCTCCGTTTTTAGCAACAAACACTTTGCCCTCGGATTTGAGATAGAAGGTGTACCCAAATGTCTCTTTTGGGTAACCTATGAAGATGCACCTTTCCGCTTTGGGTTCCAGCTTTTCAGGCCGAAGCTTTTTGACATAAGCATCACATCCCCAAACTTTAAGAAATGACAACTTTGGCCTTTTGCCATACCACAGTTCGTATGGTGTCGTCTCAACGGATTTTGATGGTGCCCTATTTAAAGTGAATGCAGCTGTTTCTAATGCATAACCCCAAAACGATAACGGCAAATCGGTAAGAGACATCACAGATCGCGCCATCTCTAATAAAGTACGATTCGACGTTCGGACAAAACATTACGTTGTGGTGTTCCAGGCGGTGTCAACTGTGAAACAATTCCACATTGTCTTAAGTGAGCACCAAACTCGAAACTCAGATATTCACCCCCACGATCAGACCGTAGGAACTTGATCTTCTTGTTACGATGATTTTCAACTTCACTCTGAAATTTCTTGAACTTTTCAAATGTTTCAGACTTGTGCTTCATTAAGTAGACATAACCATATCTACTCAAATCGTCAGTGAAGGTGAGAAAATAACGATATCCGCCGCGTGCCTCTACACTCATCGGACCACACACATCGGTATGTATGATTTCCAACAAGTCACTTGCACTCTCCATTGTTCCGGAGAACGGAGTTTTAGTCATCTTGCCTATGAGGCATGGTTCGCACGTGTCAAGTGAATCAAAGTCAAGTGACTCCAAAAGTCCATCGGCATGGAGTTTCTTCATGCGCTTTACACCAATATGACCTAAGCGGCAGTGCCACAAAAATATGGCGCTATCATTGTTAACTCTAACTCTTTTGGTCTCAATGTTATGTATGTGTGTATCGCTATCAAGATTCAATATGAACAATCCTCTCACATTGGGTGCATGACCATAAAAGATGTCACTCATAGAAATAGAACAACTGTCGTGGTTTTTTCACGGCAGATGTCCTCGTGAAAGGACTTCATACTGGAGCCATCGTACCTTGGTGGCGACTCAAAGGGGTTAAGCGGGAGAGACGCGGCGATTTACCCAGGTTCGGCCCCTCGAGAAGAGGTAACAGCCTACATCCTGCTTTTGTGTGTATTAATGTGGATTCGATTACAAGGAAGGCGTAACTCGCCGAAACCTAGCACTCGATGATTTCTAACCTCCCCTCTGTCCCCCGGGAATCGCCTTTATATACAGGTCGATCCCCTAGGGTTTGTAAGGATTCTTTTCTCTTTACAACTCGTGACCCTTGTGGTTTCTAAGTCGCCATCTTCCGAAGCTTGGAGACCTTCCAAGAGCGAAAACCGTCATACGACCTTGATTCGGCCACAACGAGGCCCACCTAAACGTTTGGGTGAATCTCCCAATGGATGACCCGGCCCAACTAGGGCGGGTCATCCACAGGTAATATCCCCAACATTAGGCCCCAATATTGACTTGAACTTCTTCCTTTTCATGCCAACACCTCTGCTCCATTGAAGGCGATTCATCCCTCATTTTTCTTCATATGTCAAAAAATCATACACCCGCCATTGGGCACTGAAAATCCCTTAAGTCGCCAAACCATTACTAATTGGCCTCTTCTTACTCCTCGACTTTCGGGAAGATAACCACAACTCCAACGGATCTTTTAGCGCATCATTTATCCCAAAATTTTCGGCGCACATTTATAGCGAATCTCTTGTCTCCCGGCGTTTCCCGCTCATGACGCCTCGATTCTTGCACCTGCCTCGATAAATAGGCCGAGGGGAGGGGAATAGAACTGTCGCTTCTCACCTACCAGTCCCGTCACCTTCCAACCCACCGGCACAGCGAGGAAACCGCATCGCCCCGACGAATCCGCCGACCGTGCATTTGGCCTTCACACAAGGAGCTCCGGTGCTGTCGGTGAGCTTTCGCCGTCGTCCATCCTCGCGCCGCAATCAACACATCCGCCATCTGCATCGTCGACTGCATCGCCATCGGCCACCTCACCATTCACCTCGAACCTTGCTGCCGCCGGAAACTTCTCTGCTCGACGGGACGCCCGCAGTTCTCCAGCGAACACCATCTCCATCGACTCTTCTTTCCTGACAACATCAGGTTAGGCTTCCGCCCATCTTTAGGAGTAGATCTACCTTCTGTTCGAGCTTCCGCCATTGCCATGTTCTTGAAGCTCGCTGCATATAGATGCTATCTGCTTCGAATCGACTAACACGAGCGTCGGTAGAATAATTTAATGCCCCGAATACTTTCACTCATCTGCTATACTTGTGAATCTTTGAAAGCAACATCTTCACCAAGCAATGGGCATCATCTGATAAGAAACTGTCGCGACCAGTCATTTTCTCTAGGTTTCCGCGGTTGCCCGGTAGATCCATTCCTTTTTTACTGTTTGCAAAAAGTTGTTTATAGTCTTCATCTTCTGGTACTTCAAACAAAATACCTTCACCGTCCCAAGAATGCAAACCTTGGGGATAGCCACCCCTCCATAAGCCGCCATAGTGATCCAACCCGGCCCTTGGATCTGGCGAGTTAAAAAACCCTTTTTTTTCTTAACAAAGCACCCAGCGGGTTAAATGAACTGATTTTATCCCATACAATAGGCGTCCAAGACATGTAATATCATCCTTTACTTATTTGTAGCATGGGCGCCGTCTTCAAGAGTGACTGGCTTCCTACCAAGGTTGATGACTCCATTTTAGCCGATTATGTGAAAACGGGCAGCTTGGATCCCCAGGACGTTATTGGCTGGCGCACCGGGTTCGGAGAAGACCTCCCTAACCCCAAAGAGGGGGAGATAGTCGTTTTTGTTGAACACCTGGAGCGGGGTTTTAAGCCGCCCGGGTCAAAGTTTCTTAGAGACGCCTTATCTTTTATGAACGTCCGCCTCCAGGATCTGGGACCCAATTCTATAAGTAATTTGTGCCAGTTCCAAGTTCTCTGTGAGGCTTATCTGCGGATCGAGCCTTCTGTCCCCTTATTCTGGCATTTTTTCCATCTGAAACGCCAAACGGAATTCCACAACGGCCCCAGCTTGGAACTTGGTGGTGTCAACGTCCAGCGCCGCAGGGATAGCCCATTCCCCTCACTTATCATGCCTAGCCATCCCAAAGGCTGGGGCGAGTCTTGGTTTTACTGTCAAGAGACATCTCCTGCTGGCGAGAACAAGCTTTTGGGCTACAGGCCAACTCGCCTTCCAACCAATTTCAAGCTCCCAGACAAGCTCACGGAGGAGGAAGAATCGGAGTTTATCCCAATATTGTCCGAGTTAAGATCCTTGACGAACAACGGGCTTACCGGGGTTGACTTAATCCGCTGTTGGGTCGAATGGCGCATCCTTCCTCTGAGCTGCCGAGATGGGCTGATGTGTGAATTTGATGGTACCCTGGATCATCCACAATGCTACTTCCATACGTCTATAATGGAGAAGGACATTGTTACCATTATCAAAAGGCTGACTGGCGAGCCTGCGGGAAAATGTGGCCAAATCGGCCTCAAGACTTTCTGCAAAACTAACCCGGCACCCAAGGTAAACAAACCTAAACCGCCCTTGGTTTTTATGATTTATGCTTCATTTGTGTTTGTAGTTTTGTAACATATGCCATTTCAGAAAGGCGATAAGTTCTGGTCCAGGAAGCCCAAAAACAAGCCATGAAAAGTGCTAAGCCGCCCTCAAAGAAAACCAAGGGTAAGGGCAAATCTGCCGCAGTTGAGCCATCCGAAGTTGACGAATCTCAAGTCGGCGATGCACTTTCAGAGGTAAAAAATCATCCTCCTTTCACTCGCCATTCGTTGCTATTAACCTTCGTATTTATATCTCTCCCTCTCCTTGTAATAGAATGAAGATAACGAAAGCCAAGAAGACTCTGTTGAGGTAATTTCTGTTTCCTCCGATTCATCTCCTTCTCCACCTAAGCCGGCCCGGCGAATATGTGGGAAAGTTCCCTTCTCACATCCAAATGCTTATTTGGACCCAAATTTCCTACTGAAGAAAGCACAGCACGCCTCAAACCGGAAAACACGAAGTCACTCTGGCGATCTGGTATCTGGCTTACCAGCAACAAACAAAAGAAAGCCAAGCGAGGTACTTTTATGAGTAACCAATATTCATGCTTCTTTGGATCACATTTGTAACCCGCCTGTATTATTGATGTATAACTCTTGCAGAATTCTCCTCCCACTTCTGGCGACTCAGTGATGTCAACACTTCCACCAATGATTCGAGTTCCGGGGTAAGTCTTTTGATAACCTTGCCTCGACTTTTAAGAATAACGATCTTTTCAATTCCTTAACGTGCTTATTCCCTTTTGTCAGGGCACAAGCCAAGAAAAGAAAAACCAGTGGATCAACTCCTCATGCAACTTCAGAACCCCCGAAGAAATCAACTCCGACTCAAGACAATTCGGATCAGGCTGAGCATGCGATTCAAGTGGATCTTCCTGAGTCGCCGAAGGAAACAATGGATTCCTTTAAATCACCGAACCCATTGATGACACCAGAAGACCCAGATGCTGTAGTTATTACTGGCTCTGGCTTTTATAAGCCGGCGGCGACAGTTTTATCCAAACATGTAGCATCCTCCTCTCAGGCCATTCCCGAGTCTGGGCTCTCCAAGGCGAAACTTTCCGACTATGCAAATTTGGAGTTTAAGGAACTCTGTTCTGGCTTTGCAAGTCGCCTGGAGGCGAGCTATGAGATGGAGAAAAACCTGCTGAAGATGTTAAACAACAAACATGAGGTAAATTTTGTTATACTTATATTATTCCCATTAACCCCAAAGGGCCGGGTCATCAGTGAAAAGATGAGCCGGGTCTTCGAAAATTTTAAAAAAAAACCTTCGCGACCAGTAACCCCCAAGGGCCGGGTCATCAGTAAAAAGATGAGCCGGGCTTTGAAAATTTAGGAAAAGTTTCGCGACCAGTAACCCCCAAGGGCCGGGTCATCAGTAAAAAGATGAGCCAGGTCTTGATTTTTGTATAATTTCACCTGAAAAATTATACATTAGCCCCCAAGTGTCAGGGATATTGCTTTGCAGTAATTCTGAGACTTGCCCTTATTTCAAACTTTCAATAGGAACACCTTGCTCAGACCGAATTGGCGCTGGGCGACTTAAGGAAAAACTTAGCTGGGCAACAAGACGCCCGAGCTAAGTCGGAGGAAAAATGCCAATTGGCCTTGACCGAACTGGTAAAACTCAAGGCCGAGTTGAAAGAAGCTCAGGCTGAACAAAATGCCGCCTTGAAGAGGGCAGAGAAGGATGAAGCTAGGCTGGCCACTCTACAACAAGAATTGTCCGGCTTAAAGCGTCATATCTCCAACATGACGCAAGCCGTCTTTGGTAAGCTTTACTTAAACCTTTGACCTCCTCCTTTCTTTTTTGTTTTACTTATGATAAGTCGCTAATCATCATGATTCAGGTCCAAGAGCCGCCAACCTTCAAGAAGACTGTGTGTTGATGCTGAAGGCGATTTACACGCTGACAGAGCAATTATACACAGGCAGTGTCTTGACAGTTAAAGCTGTGATGGGTGCCAAAGAACCTATCACTTCCATCAAGAAGGTGCTTGGCTGCTTGTCCACACTTCCCCCTCAGATTGGCGAATTAACTCGGTCAACCGCCCGGAGAGGTATTCTGACTACCCTGAGTCGCTGTTTGGCATATGCTCCAGAAATCAACGTAGAAGAAGTAGCCGCAGGCTTTCCTCAGCTCAAGGACGATGGGTCCGAATTTGTTGAAGAGGACTATCAGCGAGTCGTCAAGAACTCTCGGCTGGCCGCGACTCAACTTGCCGCAAGCCTTGACTTAACAAAATACCAGGCGGCTTATGATAGCAGAAACAAGAAGGTCAGCCCGCCAACCTTCGTGACGACCAGCCTAACTCCTCGGCGACCCAAGAATCCTTTCGACTTCGAGGCGGACCTGCCATCCATTCTGACTGATGAAGATGATTTTGCTCCTTTGGCCAAGTGCAATTGGGTACTGGGCGACTTGCAAATCAAAGTCGGCCAGAGTTCTCATCGGGATGATCCCGAGGCGCCAGCAAAGTAAATTTTATTGAGTTTGGCCTGAGAGCCATGTAACAGGTCCCTTTTCCATAAGTCAGTACTGTTTTTGATGATACCTCTTGCAAGAACCTTTATATCGCCCTTAAGGCGACTTGAAATATTTGACCCGCCTCTTTATAAGAGTCTTTTATAGCGCTTAATTCGCCATGGATGAAACAATTCTTATCACCCTCCTGTCTTAAGCTTTGAGAATAGCATATGTGAAAACAAACAAACTATAGATATTTTCAACAAGCACCAGAAATAAAAAGCTTAAAATCTTCTGGGCTATGCCACAACGAAAAATATCAATAGTAATTTCGTCGGCTCATAAGGTCGCGATAGGGGGAGGCGAGTCAGAAAGCTCGTGCACCCACCCTAAATGCAGGTTTCGTCGGCTCATAAGGTCGCGACAGGGGGAGGCGAGTCAGAAAGCTCGTGCACCCACCCTAAATGCAGGTTTCGTCGGCTTATAAGGTCGCGACAGGGGGAGGCGAGTCAGAAAGCTCGTGCACCCACCCTAAATGCAGGTTTCGTCGGCTCATAAGGTCGCGACAGGGGGAGGCGAGTCAGAAAGCTCGTGCACCCACCCTAAATGCAGGTTTCGTCGGCTCATAAGGTCGCGACAGGGGGAGGCAAGTCAGAAGGCTCGTGCACCCACCCTAAATGCAGGTTTCGTCGGCTCATAAGGTCACGACAGGGGGAGGCGAGTCAGAAGGCTCGTGCACCCACCCTAAATGCAGGTTTCGTCGGCTCATAAGGTCGCGACAGGGGGAGGCGAGTCAGAAGGCTCGTGCACCCACCCTAAATGCAGGTTTCGTCGGCTCATAAGGTCGCGACAGGGGGAGGCGAGTCAAAAAGCTCGTGCACCCACCCTAAGTGCAGATTCTGTCGGCTCATACGGTCGCAACAGAATGACACAATTTGTTCTTTAATGAAGAAGCCCCCAAGTCGGGGTGTATTTTATGACTTTATAATGAAACTGGAAAACTTACAAAGTGTCAAGCTTAAGAGCTTAAGTGTAGTAAGGCCGCAAATGGGCAATATTCCAGGGGCGAATTGACTCAGCCTCCGTGGTCGGTCGATTAGGCCGAAGATCCACCAAATAATAAGAACCATTGCGGAGGTTCTTGCTGACGACGAACGGCCCTTCCCAAGGGGGTGATAACTTGTGCATGCCCGCGCGATCTTGTATTAGACGAAGCACTAAGTCGCCTTCCTGAAAGGTCCGACTCTTAACCCAGCGACTATGATAACGCCGCAGATCTTGCTGGTGGATAGCCGAACGGGCCGCAGCCAGGTCACGCGCCTCCTCCAAGGCATCCAAAGAATCTTGACGCGCCAGCTCATTATCTTGCTCCACATATGCGGCGACTCTAAGAGAGTCGTGCCTTATGTCCGTAGGAAGAACAGCCTCTGCTCCATAGACCAAAAAGAAAGGGGTGAATCCCGTGGACCGGTTCGGAGTGGTCCGAATACTCCACAGTACCGAAGGTAACTCTTCAACCCAACACCCTGGAGTCCTTTCCAGGGGAACCATGACTCGGGGCTTGATCCCTCGCAAGACCTCCTGATTCGCCCGTTCTGCTTGCCCGTTAGATTGCGGGTGAGCGACCGTAGAAATATCAAGTCGGATATGTTCTCGACGATAAAAATCCTGCATCGCCCCTTGGGACAAGTTAGTACCGTTATCAGTAATAATACTGTGCGGATATCCAAACCGAAAAATCAGCTTCTTCAAAAATTTGACAGCCGTCTCCGCATCGCAAGTTCCAATAGGTTCCGCCTCAACCCACTTGGTGAATTTATCAACCGCCACCAATAGGTGGGTCTTCTTGTTGGAGGACATTTTAAAGGGACCAACCATGTCCAGCCCCCAGACTGCGAAAGGCCAAGTAATGGGAATCATTCTCAATTTTTGAGCCGGCACATGAGCCTGCCTCCCATAACGTTGGCACCCTTCACAGCGACGAACTATGTCTTCTGCATCTGCGTGAGCCGTCAACCAAAAGAAACCATGACGAAAAGCCTTTGATACCAAACAACGTGACCCGGCGTGATGTCCACAATCTCCGGAATGAATGTCATTTAGGATCGCGCATCCTTCTTCGGGGGAGACGCATCGTTGAAAAACCCCAGAAGCGCTCCGTTTATACAACTCGCCATTAATGATGACCATGGATTTGCTGCACCGAACGATCTGGCGAGCCAAAACTTCGTCGATGGGTAACTCGCCGCGAGTGAGATAAGCCAGATAAGGGAGAACCCAATCCGGAACGACATGGAGAGCTGCCACGAGCTGAGACTCGGGATCGGGTATCGCCAATTCCTCCTCTGAGGGTAAGACCACGGATGGTTTATGCAAGATATCCAAAAAAACATTAGGGGGAACCGGTTTTCTCTATGAGCCGAGTCGCGAGAGGGCGTCAGCTGCCTCGTTGAGTCGCCGGTCAATATGGTCCACCTGATAGCCATGAAAATAACCCGCTACGTCAGACACAGCTCGTGTGTAAGCCGCCATCATGGGATCCCGAGAGTCCCAGGTGCCCGAAACTTGTTGCGCCACCAAATCAGAATGGCCAAAATACCTCACTCGTGTTAGGTTCATCTCTTTCGCGAGTCGCAAGCCATGAAGCAAAGCTTCATATTCCGCCGCATTATTAGTGCAGGGAAACATGAGTCGGAGAACGTAACAGAACTTATCTCCTTGAGGGGATACTAACACCACACCAGCCCCCGAGCCTTCCAGTTGCCTAGATCCATCAAAGTAAATAGTCCAGTAGGTAAGATTAGGCCGGTCTTCCGGAACCTGTAGCTCGGTCCAGTCGTTAACGAAATCAACCAGTTCCTGGGATTTGATAGCTGTGCGGGGAGTATACTGTATGTGATGAGACCCAAGCTCTATCGCCCATTTCGCAATTCGCCCTGTTGCCTCCCGATTCTGGATAATGTCACCAAGGGGAGCAGAACTTACCACTGTGATCGGGTGCTCCTGGAAGTAATGCTTAAGTTTTCGACTCCCCATAAACACCCCATAGACCAGTTTTTGCCAATGCGGGTATCGTTGTTTGGAATGGGTTAACACCTCGCTGATAAAATATACTGGGCGTTGTACTGGGTATTCCTTCCCTTCTTCCTTTCTTTCAACAACCACAGCCACACTTACCGCCTTGGAATTCGCCGCGATATACAGAAGCATAGGCTCCTTTTCAGTCGGGGCTGCCAGGACCGGCGGGTTAACCAATTGGCGTTTTAGGGCCTCAACCGCCTGGTCTGCCTCATTTTCCACATGAATCGATCCGACTTTCTTAATAATTGATAAAGAGGAATCGCCTTTTCCCCTAGGCGACTCACAAAACGACTTAAAGCCGCAATGCGACCTGCCAGTCGTTGAACTTGATTAACATTCGCCGGCTTTCCGAGAGAGGTAACTACTTCAATCTTGTCCGGGTTAGCCTCGATACCGCGCTCCGATCCCTAGAAACCCAGCAATTTTCCTGCAGGTACACCAAAAACGCACTTGGTAGGATTTAACTTCATCTGATATACCCGTAAATTATCAAAAGTCTCCTTAAGGTCTTCCAATAGTGTCTCCCCCTGGCGGGTCTTGATCACAATATCATCGACATAGGCATGGAGGTTGCGACCAATTTGGTTACGAAGACAATTCTAGATACAGCGTTGATAAGTCGCCCCCGCGCTTTTGAGTCCGAAAGGCATGGACACATAACAAAAGGCCCCGAAGGGGGTTATGAAGGCTGTCTTCTCCTGATCTTCCACGGCCATCTTGATCTGGTGATATCCTGAATAGGCGTCGAGAAAACACAATCGTTCGCATCCCGCCACCGAGTCAATGATTTGATCGATGCGGGGAAGAGAGAAAGGATCTTTGGGACAAGCCTGTTGAGGTCTGTATAGTCAATGCACATACGGAAAGTGCCATTCTTCTTGAGTACCAACACCGGGTTCTCCAGAAGTACCTTCCACGATAAACCCGGCGGCTAAAAGGCGGGCGACTTCTTCTCCAATCGCCTTGCGTCGCTCCTCGTTGAATCTGCGAAGGTACTTCTGGATAGGTTTGCATTTTGGGTCAACGTTAAGATGGTGCTCAGCGAATTCTCTCGGTACACCAGGCATGTCAGAAGGTTTCCATGCGAAGATGTCCCGATTCTCACGGATGAATTCGATGAGCGCGCTTTCCTATTTGGGGTCCAGACCCGTCCCAATGGTGAACTGTTTGGATGAATCGCCAGGCACGAAATCGATTGTCTTGGTGTCATCCGTCGGTTTGAACTTGAGGGGCGACTCAGAATCTGTAGTCGGCTTCTTGAGTGGTGACATGTCAGCCGGGTCGACATTGGCCCGATGGTGCTTGAGCTCTTCCGCCGCGCAGGCGACTTCCGGATAAGCCGCGTCCCCTTCTTCACATTCCTTTGTGATCCTTCTATCTCCATCAACCGTGATGGTTCCTTTAGGACCAGGCATTTTGAGCTTGAGGTAGACGTAGCACGGGCGGGCCATGAAGCGGGCGTAAGCCGGTCGCCCGAACAGTGCATGGTATGGGCTTTTCAGCTTGACCACCTCGAAGATTAGAGGCTCCGACATGTAATTCTGCGCAGTTCCAAACGCTACTGAGAGCCTGACCCGGCCTATGGAATAAGCCGACTTGCTCGGGACAATTCCATGGAAAACCGTGGTCGAAGGCATCAAGTCTTTCTCCAATTGATTCATCCTCTGGAAGGTGTCGAAGTATAGGATATTGATGTTTCTGCCACCATCCATTAATACCTTTGATAGGGTGTAACCCCCCACTTGGGGAGCCACGACTAATGCCAGGTCGCCCGGGTTATCTATTCTTGGCGGGTGATCCTCCCTGCTCCATGTTATGGTCTGCTCGGACCAGTGGAGATATCTGGGAATCGCTGGCTCAATTACACTGCACGCCTGGTGACTTACCTTTTTATCACGCCTGCAAGCATTACTGGTGAAAACGTGGTACTGCCACTTACTTAGCTGTTTAGTATTGTTGCGGAAGCCCCCATTGTCATCCTGGTCCTGTGGAGCCCCCTGTGGGGGCGGCTGCTGGAAAACTCCAGGCGGATTGTACCGCCGCTGGTGGTGCACCGGGTATTGGCCGCCTCCTGGTTGCGGGCCTCCCTGAGCCCCCTGTTCGGGAAAGCCGCCGAAGGGGTTCTGCCTTTGGTTGGACGCGGCGAGTTGGTCCTGGTGCCGGTTTGGATCTTCGTTTTGGCTCTTCTTGATGGCCTCCGCCCGAAATTCTCGCATCACGAAACAGTTTTCCCAAGAATGACTCGCCGGACCGTCAGCCGTGGCATGGTGCGGGCAATGGCCCTTGAGTAACTCTTCATAGTTACGCGGCCTTTTCCCACTGAAGCCTCGGTTCTTCTTTTTGCCATCATTAGCATTGGTGTTGGCGACCAAGTCCGAGGGCTCGTCCTGCGGTCTACGATTGCCATTGGTCTCCTGATTGTGATGGTTGCTCCCCTGGAAATGGGCATGATTTTTGGACGACTCGGCCTTTTTGGGCGAGTTAACCTTGCCATCCTCGCCGGGATCCTTAGTATCATCGGCCTCGACATACCTAGTGAGGGTGTCCATTAGCTCGTCCATGTCTTGGACCTTCCGTTTGAGTCGTCCCAACTTCTGTACTAAGGGCTCGTAATGACAATTGTGCTCGAGGATGAGCACAGCTTGAGCCGCCGTAATACCATCTGACGAATGAATAATTTCTGCCACCCGCCGCGACCAATGGTGGGCCGATTCGTCCGGGCGCTGAACACAGTGTTGTAGATCGACAATCGTCATTGGACGTTTGCAGGTTCCCCGGAAGTTTTTGATGAAACGCTCTTTTAACTCAGCCCAGGACTGGATGGAATTGGGAGGCAAATTTTTCAACCAGGTGCGTGCCGATCCCTCGAGCATCATCGTGAAGTATCGGGCGCAAACCACCTCGTTTACGTCGAGCATGTCCATGGCAATCTCGTAACCCTCGATCAATGACGTTGGTTCGAGGTCTGGTGTATAATTAGGCACTTTCCTTGGTCCTTTAAAGTCTTTGGGCATCCTTTCGTTCCGAAGGGCCGGGGATAAGCATGGTACCCAAACTTGCCCTCCGCTCCCTACGAGGGGGGCCGGGGCGTCTTGGATATTCGGGAGATCTCGGCCCGGCGGGTTCCGCTCGGGCGGGTTGTCCTGCGGGAAGTGTCGCGGCCCGCTGTTTACGGCAGGCTGGTCCTCCGGCCTGCTCTTGGTATAGCTTGCTTGAGGGGTGGAGTGCAACCTCTCGAGGCTATGCGAGAACTGGGCGTTTTGAACCACCGCTGTTTTCAACATCTCGATGGCGTTCCTTGCTTCAATCTCAGCTGGGGTGTTGTCGTCAATCGGAAGGGACTCCAGGTGGCGAGTTGCGGCAAGCACGTTATCCACCGGGTTGGATAAGTGGCCTTGAGGGGTCCGGAAACGAGGAATTTGACCCTCAATCGGCTGAACCGGCGGGTTTGGTGGGCGGCCCGGTCCTCCTGCCGGGGCGGCTCCCATCCCGGGGGTTCGGGGAGTGTCTAACACACGAGTCGGATTGAGGTCATGGGACAGGCGACCCTGGTGCCTTCGCTGATGGATGGCGTCGGACGCGCGTTGTTGTCTCTCAAGCCGCCAGTTGTCAGTGTTTAAGCGCATCCTTTCGGCCGCAATTTGGGCTTGTTGAGTCTCGATCCTGGCGGATTCCATCTCACCATCCTGGTGAGCCTTCGCCACCGCTTCTCTGAGCTTTGCTAATTCTGTGTTTACCTCCTCTTGGTTCTCTGGCGTGAGGGGGGTCGCCATTAGTCTCGCGATTTCCGCCGCTAAATCCACCAGGACCGCGGCTGGACTCATGGACGTCTCGCCGGTCCCACCGCCTCCAGTAGGGTTTTGCGTGGGCTGAGTCGCCCCCGCCATGTAGATGGCGATCTGGCGGCGGGTTCGGTCAAGGACCTCCAGATCCATGGCTAGTGACAAGCCTCCGAGTCCATCCCCATGAAGAGACCGGATGGAATCTGAGTCGCCCATGGATGACTCGTCGTCAGAGTTGACCGGGGTAACTTCCTGAGTCGCCAAGTGTTCTGGCTCCTCCGATCCCTGCGTGAATCCCACAAAGACCGGGCGAGTTAGCTCTGGTGTTATGACTGGGCGAACGTACCTGGCCGGCTCGACGATGTCGGTGGAGATGTCCGGCTCAGGGACGGGTGATCCGATCATGCCGATGAAGATGTTGATCTTGCCGAAGGTAACCCTGTAGCCAGATTCAATTGAATTCGCTTCAGGGCCCCATTGCTGGTTGTCGATGTAGTTGATCCCACGGCGGCTCTGAGTCATGAGCGTCGTCGCGTAGCTCCCAAACCCTGGTAGGGCTCCCTTTGAAAACTCAACTCCACCGTGCGCAGGCCCCACGGTGGGCGCCAACTGTCGTGGTTTTTTCACGGCAGATGTCCTCGTGAAAGGACTTGATACTGGAGCCATCGCACCTTGGTGGCGACTCAAAGGGGTTAAGCGGGAGAGACGCAGCGATTTACCCAGGTTCGGCCCCTCGAGAAGAGGTAACAGCCTACGTCCTGCTTTTGTGTGTATTAATGTGGATTCGATTACAAGGAAGGCGTAACTCGCCGAAATCTAGCACTCGATGATTTCTAACCTCCCCTCTGTCCCCCGGGACTCGCCTTTATATACGGGTCGATCCCCTAGGGTTTGTAAGGATTCTTTTCTCTTTACAACTCGTGACCCTTGTGGTTTCTAAGTCGCCATCCTCCGAAGCTTGGAGACCTTCCAAGAGCCACAACCGTCATACGACCTTGATTCGGCCACAACGAGGCCCACCTAAATGTTTGGGTGAATCGCCCAATGGATGACCCGGCCCAACTAGGGCGGGTCATCCACAGGTAATATCCCCAACAACAACCATTATTCTCTGACTTAAAAGAGTAACCGTCTCACAATAAACAAGATCCAGATATAATGTTCATGCTCAACGCAGGCACTAAATAACAATGATTCAAGTTCATAACTAATCCTAATGGTAACTGAAGTGAAACTGTGCCGACGGCGATTGCATCAACCTTGGAACCATTTCCTACGCGCATCGTCACTTCATCTTTCGTCAGCCTTCGTCTATTCCGCAGTTCCTGTTTCGACTTGCAAATATGAGCAACAGAACCGGTATCGAATACCCAGGCACTACTACGAGAGCCGGTTAAGTACACATCAATAACATGTATATCGAATATACCTGATTTTTCTTTGGCCGCCTTCTTATCAGCCAGATACTTGGGGCAATTGCGTTTCCAGTGACCCATACCCTTGCAATAGTAACACTCTGTTTCAGGCTTAGGTCCAGCTTTGGGTTTCTTCATTGGATTGGCAACAGGCTTGCCGCTCTTCTTTGATTTACCCTTCTTGCCTTTGCCATTTCTCTTGAAACTAGTGGTCTTATTCACCATCAACACTTGATGTTCTTTACGGAGTTCAGACTCTGCGACTTTCAGCATCGCAAACAACTCGCTGGGTGACTTGTTCATCCCTTGCATGTTGTAGTTCAACATAAAGCCTTTATAGCTTAGCGGCAGTGATTGAAGGATTCTGTCAGTGATAGCCTCTTGCGGGAGTTCAATCCTCAGCTCAGCTAGACGGTTTGTGTACCCACACATTTTGAGCACATGTTCACTGATAGACGAGTTCTCCTCCATCTTGCAAGCATAGAATTTATCGGAGGTCTCATACCTCTCGATCCGGGCGTTCTTCTGAAAGATAAACTTCAACTCCTGGAACATCTCAAATGCTCCATGACGCTCAAAGCGACGTTGAAGTCCCGGTTCTAAGCCATACAAGACTGCACATTGAACTACTGAGTAGTCCTCGTTACGTGCTAACCAAGCGTTCTTAACATCCTGATCAGCCGTAGCGGGTGGTTCATCTCCTAGCGCAGCATTAAGGACATAATCCTTCTTCCCAGCTTGTAAGATTAGCTTAAGATTACGAGCCCAGTCTACAAAGTTGCTTCCATCATCTTTCAACTTAGCTTTCTCTAGGAACGTATTAAAATTCAGGGTGACTGTCACGTGAGCCATGATCTACAACACAAATATATTCAAAGTGGACTTAGACTATGTTCAAGATAATTAGAGTTTAACTTAATCAAATTATTCGCTAAACTCCCACTCAAAAAGTACATCTCTCTAGTCATTTGAGTGGTTCATGATCCACTTACCCTAGCTCAAGTCCGATCATCACGTGAGTTGAGTATAGTTTCAGTGGTAAGCATCCCTATGCTAATCATATCATCTATATGATTCATGATCGACCTTTCGGTCTCATGTGTTCCGAGGCCATGTCTGCACATGCTAGGCTCATCAAGCTTAACCCGAGTGTTCCGCGTGCGCAACAGTTTTGCACCCGTTGTATGTGAACGTGGAGTCTATCACACCCGATCATCACGTGGTATCTCGAAACGACGAACTGTATCAACGGTGCACAGTCGGGGAGAACACAATTTTGTCTTGAAATTTTAGTGAGAGATCACCTCATAATGCTACCGTCGTTCTAAGCAAAATAAGGTGCATAAAAGGATTAACATCACATGCAATTCATAAGTGACATGATATGGCCATCATCACGTGCTCCTTGATCTCCATCACCAAGCACCGGCACGATCTTCTTGTCACCGGCGCCACACCATGATCTCCATCAACGTGTCGCCATCGGGGTTGTCATGCTACTCATGTTATTACTACTAAAGCTACATCCTAGCAAAATAGTAAACGCATCTGCAAGCACAAACGTTAGTACAAAGACAACCCTATGGCTCCTGCCGGTTGCCGTACCATCGACGTGCAAGTCGATATTATCTATTACAACATGATCATCTCATACATCCAATATATCACGTCACATCGTTGCCCATATCACATCACAAGCATACCCTGCAAAAACAAGTTAGACGTCCTCTAATTTTGTTGTTGCATGTTTTACGTGGTGACCATGGGTATCTAGTAGGATCGCATCTTACTTACGCAAACACCACAACGGAGATATCTGAGTTGCTATTTAACCTCATCCAAGGACCTCCTCGGTCAAATCCGATTCAACTAAAGTTGGAGAAACTAACACCCGCCAGTCATCTTTGAGCAACGGAGTTACTCGTAGCGATGAAACCAGTCTCTCGTAAGCGTACGAGTAATGTCGGTCTGAGCCGCTTCGATCCAACAATACCGCGGAATCAAGAAAAGACTAAGGAGGGCAGCAAAACGCACATCACCGCCCACAAAAACTTTTGTGTGTTACTCGAGAAGACATCTACGCATGAACCTAGCTCATGATGCCACTGTTGGGGAACGTCGCATGGGAAACAAAAATTTTCCTACGCGCACGAACACCTATCATGGTGATGTCCATCTACGAGAGGGGATGTGTGATCTACGTACCCTTGTAGACCGTACAGCAGAAGCGTTAGTCAACGCGGTTGATGTAGTGGAACGTCCTCACGTCCCTCGATCCGCCCCGCGTGACGGCGCTCCGGAGGTTGGTGATGATCTTGTCTCAGCAGGGCTCCGCCCGAGCTCCGCAGAAACGCGATCTAGAGGAAAAACCGTGGAGGTATGTGGTCGGGCTGCCGTGGAAAAGTCGTCTCAAATCGGCCCTAAAACCTCCGTATGTATAGGGGGAAGAGGGGGAGCCTTGCCTTGGGGTCCAAGGACCCCTAAGGGTTTCGGTCGAGCCAAGGGGGGAAGGTCTCCCCTTCCAAACCGAATCCAACTTGGTTTGGAAGGTGGAGTCCTTCTTCCCTTTCCCACCTCCTCTTTTTTTCTCTCTTTGATTTTCTTCCTATGGCGCATAGGGCTCTTTTGGGCTGTCCCACCAGCCCACTAAGGGCTGGTGTGCCACCACCAAGGCCTATGGGCTTCCCCGGGGTGGGTTGCCCCCCCCCCCCCCCCCGGTGAACTCCCGGAACCCATTCGTCATTCCCGGTACATTCCCGGTAACTCTGAAAACCTTCCGGTAATCAAATGAGGTCATCCTATATATCAATCTTCGTTTCTGGACCATTCCGGAAACCCTCGTGACGTCCGTGATCTCATTCGGGACTCCGAACAACACTCGGTAACCAACCATATAACTCCAATACGCATAAAACAACGTCGAACCTTAAGTGTGCAGACCCTGCGGGTTCGAGAACTATGTAGACATGACCCAAGAGACTCCTCGGTCAATATCCAATAGCGGGACCTGGATGCCCATATTGGATCCTACATATTCTACGAAGACCTTATCGTTTGAACCTCAGTGCCAAGGATTCATATAATCCCGTATGTCATTCCCTTTGTCCTTCGGTATGTTACTTGCCCGAGATTCGATCGTCAGTATCCGCATACCTATTTCAATCTCGTTTACCGGCAAGTCTCTTTATTCGTTCCATAATACAAGATCCCGCAACTTACACTAAGTCACATTGCTTGCAAGGATTGTGTGTGATGATGTATTACCGAGTGGGCCCCGAGATACCTCTCCGTCACACGGAGTGACAAATCCCAGTCTTGATCCATACTGACTCAACGAACACCTTCGGAGATACCTGTAGAGCATCTTTATAGTCACCCAGTTACGTTGCAACGTTTGATACACACAAAGTATTCCTCCGGTGTTAGTGAGTTATATGATCTCATCGTCATAGGAACAAATACTTGACACGCAGAAAAACAGTAGCAACAAAATGACACGATCAACATGCTACGTCTATTAGTTCGGGTCTAGTCCATCACGTGATTCTCCTAATGACATGATCCAGTTATCAAGCAACAACACCTTGTTCATAATCAGAAGACACTGACTATCTTTGATCAACTGGCTAGCCAACTAGAGGCTTGCTAGGGACAGTGTTTTGTCTATGTATCCACACATGTAAATGAGTCTTCATTCAATACAACTATAGCATGGATAATAAACGATTATCTTGATACAGGAATTATAATAATAACTATATTTATTATTGCCTCTAGGGCATAATTCCAACAATTATATTTGTTTTTAATGCTACAAAAATTGGGTTTTTTAATGCTACAGACATGTATGCTTACTAGATTGGGTCCGTATTAGACTTGTTTTTTAATGGTACGCATATTGCGGTTTTGAATGTCATATATCCAAATGGAATCCATTGATTAAGAAGTTATTTGATTCATTAGTATATAAATTTGTCCACATTATGTAGTTATATTAGCTCTGTTGTTCACTGTGTGTGCATGACAATGGAAAATGCAAATAACCTAGTATATTAGCCCTATGATCAATGTGTCATGTGTGCATCTCTAAATTTTCAATTGGCTTCTGTATTTACTAGTGATGGATATAATTTTGTATTCGGGAGGATGATGGATGGGGGGAAAATGATGGATGGGGGAAAAAGAGGAAGCTGGCCTTTACTGGGTTCGACCCGTACGATGCAAGGTATAGTG
This sequence comes from Hordeum vulgare subsp. vulgare, assembly GCF_904849725.1. Taxonomy (NCBI): domain Eukaryota; kingdom Viridiplantae; phylum Streptophyta; class Magnoliopsida; order Poales; family Poaceae; genus Hordeum; species Hordeum vulgare. The sequence goes on along the minus strand of NC_058524.1, from coordinate 92,437,054 downwards.
ACGACGAAGAATATGAGGTAAGCCTACTTGAAATTTAGATTGTTCATTTAGTTACTTTGACATGGTGTATATGAATCTATAATGTATTAATGCAATTCATTCATGTGTGCAGTATGATTCCGGAGAAGATGTGTACAAGGGTAACTTCAAGTCCTTCAAAGCGAAGGAGGTGGAGAAGATTAAGGCCAAGGGAGTTGCTTTCTTCTTCAACCGCAAGATCAAGAAGTGGCGCTGCCCCTACTACACCACCAAGCCAAAGCCAAAGGATGGCCGCTTCGTTCACCTTGTGTCTCATGTAGAGGATGTAGTGAATCGCAGGGAGGACTACATGATCAGGGGGCAGCATGCTGCCCTCGCGAAGGCACTGACTCCGGTGTGATGTGATGAACTGAATGTGGCAGCATGTTTTATCTTTATCTTTTGCGTTACTTTTCGTAAAATAAATGTGGCTTTTTATGATGTGATGAACTGAATCTATGGTAGTAATGTATTAGGGTAACCAATGTATTATAGGAACCCATGTATTATGCTATCTATATTTCTCTGTCCTTAAATTTGCGTGTGGTGTATGGTTACTTCTGTTTAGATATTTTTTGAATTAATCTTCATATTTTTACATTTTCTTTTGAAAAATACGCTTTAATATAAAAACTATTAAAAACACGTTTAAAACATGAAAATGTAAAACTAAGTTGAGATCCTTCTTATTCACTTTGAAATAAAGCTTTGGTGATTTTTTTGATTTTTTTTTAATTTTCAAAAATAGAAGATAACCCTAGATGTTGGTTCCTTAAATTTGTGTGAAGGTTTTCTCATGAAAATGACCATAGATGTTGTCTCCTTCAATTTTCTTGTGGTGTATGGTTACTTCTGTTTAGATGTTGTGGGCTATGAGCTTAGGTGTTGCAATGATCACACATGTTGTTTCAGTGTTGCTTCACTCATTAGACATGCTGCAAAAAAAAGTTGGCAAACTATCTAGGGTAACTATCTATGTTTGTATAGAAGATCATGTGTGCAAAATTTGAGGTGATTTAGAGGATCTCAAAGAAATGTCAATTTGAGAAATGTGCTTCAAATGAGCTCCCAGACTAGGGTAAACAACCCCATTTGTAATCAAGTTTTTGTGGACCTACTCTAAATGAGCCATATCTTTTTTATTAACACCTATTCAATCTATATAGTGTAGTTTTGAAGTCTCACTATTGTTTGAATTAATCTTCATATTTTTACATTTTCTTTTGAAAAATATGCTTTAATATAAAAACAATTAAAAAAACACATTTATGAAAATGTAAAACTAAGTTCAGATCCTTCTTATTCACTTTGAAATAAAGCTTTGGTGATTTTTTTGATTTTTTTAAATTTTTCAAAAACACAAGGTAAACCTAACTCATCTCCTTGAACTCTATGAAATCTTGTAGGTTATAGCTCATATGTGTGAAGGTTTTCTCATGAAAATGACCATAGACCAAGTTTATGATTTTTGGTATGAAACATGTCACATAAGACAACATTGTGCGCAGGGTTCATATTTTTTTGATTTTTTTTAAATTAATGGTGCTTATTTGACCTCGATCGTGCTAGCTATGGTTTTTTCATGAAAATGACCATAGACCAATTTAGTATTTTTCCTCATTAGCGTGTCTTATAAAACAACGAATGACGAAGGTTTCATATTTTTCCATATTTTTTAAATTAGTTATGCTCAGTCAAAGCTTTCATCACCCCGTTGACCAGCTCAACACCCCTCTAAACCCCGCGGGGTTTCGCCTAACCCTAGCTCCTAACGTCAGCCGTCCAATCACACCCTAGCGCCAAGTGACAACCCTCGGATGTGGTATTCTAGAAGGAATTCGGTGCGCAGGCTGCGTGCAGGCTCCGAGCCGTTGGATCACAAGGACCGCTTCGCATCGTTCAATCGTGGGGCGATCCGCGAGAAGCGATCCCGTTGGTTGTGCTCGGCTGCTCGCCCACCACTGACTCCGCATCGTTTTTTTGCATCGTTTTTTGCATCGTTTTTTTTTGCACCGTTTTTTGCATCGTTTTTTTGTATCTTTTTTGCGTCGTTTTTTTTGCATCATTTTTTCGCATCTTTTTTTGCGTCTTTTTTTGGCATCGTTTTTTGGATCGTGTGTGAATGTGCTGGCTCCTTCATATTTGAGCAAAGTTTCCCACGCGTGTACATTTTATCATAGTCCACTCATCATATCAACCACAGTTTCCCACGCGTGTACACTCTGATGCCGCGGTGGGTGTGAAAACGGGGCGGTTTAGGGTTTAGGTTACAATGGCTATTTAAGCTGGACGGACACTCCCCTCCCCCAGCTGTAGCTCTTCGCCTGCTCTGTTTTCCCGCCGGCCAGAGCACTCCCCTCTCCCAGCCCATCAGCCATGCCACGACGCCGTCAGTACTACATGATCGAAGAACGTCTCTACCTCCTTCGGCGGGCCCAATTCCGGAGGGAAGCGCGGCTACCTCTAGAGGATTTTAGGTAGCCGGAGGAGGAGGCGTCGGAGGAGGAGGCATGGCCGGAGGAGGAGCCGGAGGTGGAGGCGCCGCCGCAGGAGCCGGAAGTGGAGGCATCGCCGCCGGTCTACTATGTGTGGCCCGACCAAGTGGTGATCCTCAACTCCATCCGCTCGGAAGCAACTGTGCAAGAGGAGGCACAGGTGGTGGCCCAGGAGGACTAGGCTCCGGCCATCTCCGACAAAGAAGACACATAGTGCACTAGGCAGTACATAGGATATACATCGTAGGCTTCCCTATATTGTATGCTTTCGTTATTATGCTCTCTGAGCTATGTTTGTTGATGCTTCAAAAAATATACTACATGCTTTTTGTTGATGCTTCAAAGCCCTAAACCCTCAAATACCTAAAACTTAGCTCGATCAGTGGCAACGACTGTCGCTGCGTCCGTGACGGCGCTCATGTAGGCAGCCTAGCTCGATCCCGTCTGGGGCATGTTCTGGTGCCCTGCCGGAGGGGAGATGCGGATACGGAGGACTTCTTCATCAACATCATGACCTCTCCGATGATGCGTGAGTAGTTCACCATAGACCTATGGGTCCATAGCTAGTAACTAGATGGCTTCTTCTCTCTCTTGGATCTTCAATACAAAGTTCTCCATGATCTTCATGGAGATCTATCCGATGTAATCTTCTTTTGCGGTGTGTTTGTCGAGATCCGATGAATTGTGGATTTATAATCAGATTATCTATGAATCTTATTTGAGTTTCTTCTGATCTCTCTTATGCATGATTTCATATCCTAGTAATTCTCTTCGAGTTGTGGGTTTTGTCTGGCCAACTAGATCTATGATTCTTGCAATGGGAGAAGTGCTTGGTTTTCGGTTCATACTGTGCGGTGACCTCGCCCAGTGACAGAAGGGGTAGCGAGGCACGCATCATGTTGTTTCCATCAAGGGTAAAAAGATGGGGTATTCATCATTGGTTTGAGATTATCCCTCTACATCATGTCATCTTGCTTAAGGCATTACTCTGTTCGTCATGAACTCAATACACTAGATGCATGCTGGATAGCGGTTGATGTGTGGAGTAATAGTAGTAGATGCTGAAAGTATCGGTCTACTTGTCTCGGACGTGATGCCTATATGTATGATCATTGCCTTGGATATCGTCATGACTTTGCGCGGTTCTATCAATTGCTCGACAGTAATTTGTTCACCCACCGTGATATTTGCTATTTTGAGAGAAGTCTCTAGTGAACACTATGGCCCCCAGGGTCTACTCCACACCATATTTTCAGCCTTACACTTTTTACTTCGTTGCACTTTCCGCCTTTAGATCTCACTTTGCAAACAATCTTGAAGGGATTGACAACCCCTTCGAAGCGTTGGGTGCAAGCTTGTTTGTGTTTGCGCAGGTACTCTGGACTTGACGAGACCCTCCTTCTGGATCGATACCTTGGTTCACAAACTGAGGAAAATACTTACTGCTCCTGTGCTGCATCACCCTTTCTTCTTCAAGGGAAAAAACAACGGAATCCCATTCTCCGTCAACGTGTCAATTTCTGGCGCTGTTGTTTGAGAAGTAGCAGAAGGATTTCTGGCGCCGTTGCCGGGGAGGAAGATCAAGTCAAGAACTCATCCAAGTAGGTGTCGCAAACTCATCTCTTGCATTTACTTTGTTTGCCAGTTGCCTCTCGTTTTCCTCTCCCCCACTTCACCAATTTGACTTTTTTGTTTGCCTTTTTCGTTCGCCTTTTTGTTTGCCCTTTTTCTCGCCTGCTCTTTGTTTTCTTGTGTGCTTGCTTGCTTGCTGAAGTCACCATGAACGAAAACACCAAACTTTGTGACTTCTCGAATACTAATAACAATCATTTTATTAGTACTCCGATTGCTCCCGCCACTAGTGCGGAGTCATACGAAATCAATGCCGCTTTGCTGAATCTTGTTACGAAAGAGCAATTCTCTGGCCTTCCTAGTGAAGATGTCGCATCCCATCTCAATACCTTCATTGAGCTTTGCGATATGCAAAAGAAAAAAGATGTGGATAATGACGTGATTAAATTAAAGATTTTTCCTTTCTTGTTGCGAGGTCGCGCAAAAACTTGGTTTTCTTCTTTGCCCAAAAATAGTATCGATTCTTGGGATAAGTGCAAAGATGCTTATATATCCAAGTATTTTCCGCCGGCTAAGATCATCTGTCTCCATAATGATATCATGAACTTCAAGCAACTTGATCATGAACATGTTGCACAATCTTGGGAGAGAATGAAATTAATGACTAGAAATTGTCCCGCTCATGGCTTGAGTCTTTGGATGATTATTCAAATCTTTTACTTTGTCTTGAATTTCGCTTCTAGAAATATATTGGACTCCGCCTCTGGAGGAACGTTCATGGAAATCACGTTAGGGGAAGCCAGAAAGCTCTTAGACAACATCATGACAAACTACTCTCAGTGGCACACTGAAAGGTCACCTACTAGTAAGAAGGTACACGCTATAGAAGAAATTAACTCGTTGAGTGCTAAGATGGATGAGTTAATGAATTTGGTTGCTAGTAGAAGTGCTCCTTTGGATCCTAATGATATGCCCTTGTCTTCTTTCATTGAGAGTAGCAGCGCTAGCTTGGACGTTAATTTTGTTGGTAGGAATAACTTTGGCAACAACAATGCTTTTAGAGGAAACTATGTTCCTAGGCCTTTTCCTAGTAACTCCTCTAATAACTTTGGCAACTCTGATGACCCACAAGTATTGGGGATCAATCGTAGTCCTTTCGATAAGTAAGAGTGTCGAACCCAACGAGGAGTAGAAGGCTCTGATAAATGGATTTCAGCAAGGTAATAACTACAAGCACTGAAAGTAGCGGTAACAAGTGATTGAGTAGCAAGGTGAAACGTAGCAAGCAAAGAGTAACAAGTAACAAGTAGTAGAAACGGTGCATCAAGTGGACCAATCCCTTTTGTAGCAAGGGACAAGCCTGAACAAAGTCTTAGAGGAGGAAAAACGCTCCCGAGGACACACGGGAATTTCTGTCATGCTAGTTCCATCATGTTCATATGATTCGCGTTCGTTACTTTGATAGTTTGATATGTGGGTGGACCGGCGCTTGGGTACTGCCCTTACTTGGACAAGCATTCCACTTATGATTAACCTCTCTCGCAAGCATCCGCAACTACAAAAGAGGAATTAAGACAAAGTCTAACCATAGCATTAAACTAGTGGATCCAAATCAGCCCCTCACGAATCAACGCATAGACTGGGGTTTAAGCTTCCGTCACTCCAGCAACCCATCATCTAGTTACTACTTCCCAATGCCTTCCTCTAGGCCGAAATATGGTGAAGTGTTATGTAGTCGACATTCACATAACACCACTAGAGGAAAAGACAACATACATCATATCAAAATACCGAACGAATATCAAATTCACATGACTATAATTAACATGACTTATCACATGTTCTCAGGAACGAAAGTAACTACTCACAAAACATATTCATAATCATGATCAGAGGTGTAATGAATAGCATCAAGGATCTGAACATAAAATCTTCCACCAAGTAATCCAACTAGCATCAACTACAAAGAGTAATCAACACTACTAGCAACCTTACAAGTACCAATCAGAGTCGCAAGACGAAGATTGGTTACAAGAGATGAACTAGGGATTGGAGAGGAGATGGTGCTGATGAAGATGTTGATGAAGATGCCTCCTCTCCGACGAGAGGAGTGTTGGTGATGACGGTGGCGACGATTTCCCCCTCCGGAAGGGAAGTTTCCCCGATAGGATCGTCCTGCCGGAGCTCTAGATTGGGTTTGCTCCAGTGGGTGGCGGTGTCAGGGCTTGTGGCGCCCTGGCAGCTCCCCTCAGGTAGTTCTTTCACCTAGTATTTTTTTATAATCCAAAAAAATTCCATGTAACTTTTTAGGGCATTTGGAGATGTGCAGAATAGTGGACTAAGAATTTCCTCCTATTCCAGTCCTGAATTCCAGCTGCCTGAATTCTCCCTCTTCAAATAAACCTTGCAAAATAAGAGAGAAAAGGCATAAATATGGTACCACAAGTAATATAACAGCCCAAAAAGCAATAAATATCAAAATGAAAGCATGATGCAAAAAGTACGTATCAACTCCCCCAAGCTTAGACCTCGCTTGTCCTCAAGCGAAAACAAAGTTCCATAAACATGTCCACATGTCAAGGGACGAAGGTGTCGATAAAACATAATACGGACATGAGGGCATCATGATCACACATAGGACATTAATACATCATAAAGATTCTTATGGGAAAGTAACAATTCCTTCACAAAGCAAAGCATGAAGCAAAAACCTTACCGAGAAGTAACCAACAATAGTCCATAGTCATTGAAGCAATTGCAATTTATCACAACATCGGAAAGAGTCAAATAAGAGCTTGTAAGGCAAACCCACATACTCAATCATCTCTTTTGTTTTCCACAATTGTTACAACTCATGTGGTACTCATGGTGTCAAAGTTTCAGCTGGACACACAGGAAGAGAGGGGCTTATAGTTTTGCCTCCCAACCATTTACCTCAAGGGTAAAGTCAACAACAAAAAGCATAAGTACTCAACTCCAAGTTGATATATGAATATAGATCTTTCCCAAACATGTGACGGTAGCCAAGACAAAGGCAAAAATAGGGAATTGGTGATGATCACCATGACTCTTACAAGGGCAAAAAGTAAAGGTACAAGGTAGGCCCTTCGCGGAGGGAAGTAGAGGTTGTCATGCGCTTTTGAGGTTTGAATGTGTGTCCTCTTAGTGCAGAGGAACATCAGTTTATATTGCCTCCTATGATAAAGAACTTTATTATGCAGTCTGTCGCTTTTATGTCTTCCTCATCATAGGTTCGTACAAAGCTTATTTTCCACACACTAATAGATCATACATATTAGAGAGCAATTTTTGTTGCTTGCACCGATGACAACTTACTTGAAGGATCTTATTCAATCCATAGGTAGGTATGGTGGACTCTCATGGCAAAACTGGGTTGGAGGTTTATGGATGCACAAGTAGTATCTCTACTTGGTATGGCAGTTTTGGCTAATATGAGGTGGAAGCAATCGTCACATGCTAAGGGATCTCTAATCATATAACATTGTTTGGAACCAAGCAAACACAATTCATTATGTTGTCTTCCTTGTCCAACATCTACTCCTAGGCATGTAATAGTTTGGTGAGTGCTCACAATTGTAAAAAGTGTCTAAGATGATATATCTATACGTGAACCTCTCTTTCCTTATTACTTATTATTAATTAGAACAATGACTGAGGTCTATCTTGATTTATTCTCAACAAGTTTCAATCATCATACGTGTCATATGTGAAGTTATCACTTTCCATAAGATCATCTCATGATCTTTCATGCTATCGTTCTTTTCATACTTTTGATCATGGTACAAAGCAAAGCCCTTGACTAAGATACTCTTTATTATATAGCTCGTAAGCTCGAATACATCGGGAGAGAGACAAAAGCAAAAGACTCAAACTAAACACTAAAGACTTATTCCACTGAGGGAAGAAATAAAATCTGAAAAAGAAAGAACTAAAACAAAGGTAAAAGCAAAAGATATAAAGGTGATACGATACCAGGGCAACTCCCCCAAGCTTGGCAGAAGCTAAGGGGATTGCCCATACTAATACTTAGTTGCCTTCTTTTGGTGGTGATGGTGGTGGAGTTGTTGGAGTAGTCTGATCTTCCATCTTCCAAGGCATAGGTGCTCCATCATGGTAGGATGAACGAGTCGCCGGAATCCTCAAATCTGCAGCCAACCTTATTGATTTAAATCTGTACTCATACTCACAGTTTTGGTTCTGCAGGTCATAGATCTGGCCCTGAAGTTGATAAACCCTGTCATAGAGCCTAGAGAGGTGTTTCCCAATATCAATTGCATCCATCTTGTGATTGCTAGTGAACTCCGTGATCATCGTGTGGTTGGCGTTGAGTCCACGCTCCACCATCCCTTGGCACTTGAAGACTTGTTGCTCCATTGCTTTGAGCCTCGTCTCCATGCTTCCGGTCTTCTTAGGCCCCTCAACATCACGGATGTGCAACATCCCCTCGCTCATCTTGATAGATTGAGGGTGTTTCAGCACTTCCGTGAGGTAGGGATTGATGACCTTCTTGAAGATCTTGTCCTTAGGAGCGTTTGGGGAAGTCATGATGATCTAGATCTGTCACAGAAATGGGTTCAAAACGAAAACAGAGGAAAACTACGTGATACAGAGATCAAAACCTTCGCGCGAGTATATATTAATTTTTTCTAGGCCAGAAGGAGTCCTCCGCAAGAAAAGGGTGTCCGGGAGTCACACGAGGTGCACACAAGCTTGCCCTCTGCCACCAGGGGGGTAGGGGGCGGTGGCAGGGCTTGTGGCCGCCTCGTTCGCAATCCAAACTGCTTTTTATTTTTCTAATTTTCCAAAAATTCCAAAACAGAGGAAATTTCCTATTGGAAAAGCATCGGAGTCCAATTTCTTACTGAAACAGATACATCTTCGTTTTCAAGGTCTGAAACAGGCTGATAAACATCCCTTATGTACTCCTCTGGAGTTATGACATTGATGATATTGATCTCAACATTTATGGGAGTACCAGAGATGTAATGCTTGATTCTTTGCCCATTTACCACTCTAGGAAAATTTCCTTCCGTGTTATTGATTTTGATGGCACCGGAACCATATACTTCCTTGATAACATAGGGGCCTTCCATTTAGAGAGAAGCTTGCCTGCAAAGAATCTCAAACGAGAATTGTATAGCAGGACATAATCACCTACATTGAACTCTCGTTTCTGTATTCGTTTGTCGTGCCATCTCTTAACCTTTTCCTTGAACAACGAGGCATTCTCATACGCCTGGGCCCTTCATTCATCTAACGAGCTGATATCAAACAACCGCTTCTCACAGGCAAGTTTGAAATCAAAGTTCAGCTCTTTGATTGCCCAATAAGCTTTGTGTTCCAGCTCAAGAGGTAAATGACAGGCTTTACCGTAAACCATTTTATACGGTGACATGCCCATGGGATTCTTATAAGCAGTCCTATAAGCCCATAGTGCATCGTCAAGTTTGCTAGACCAATTCTTTCGAGATCTATTGACGGTCTTTTGTAGGATCAATTTGATCTCCCTATTACTCAACTCCACTTGATCACTAGACTGAGCTAGCATCATGTGGAAAACACCATGAATGAAGTGTGAACCGCCATCAGTCATCAAGTATCTAGGGACTCCAAATCTTGGGAATATGACTTATTTAAGCATCTTAATAGAGGTGTGGTGATCAACATTTTTCGAGGGGATAGCTTCTACCCACTTAGTAACGTAATCCACAGCAACTAAGATGTGAGTGTACTAATTGGAAGTCGGGAAGGGTCCCATATAATCAAAGCCCAGACATCAAATGGTTCAATGACAAGTGAATAGTTCATAGGCATTTCCTGACGCTTACTGATGTTCCCTATTCTTTGGCATTCGTCACAAGACAAGACAAACTTACGGGCATCCTTGAAGAGAGTGGGCCAATGGAAACCTGATTGCAATACCTTATGAGCAGTTCTATCTCCAGCATGGTGTCCTCCGTAGGCTTCGGAATGACACTTCTGCAAGATCTGTCCCTGTTCATGTTTAGGCACAAAACGTCTAATAACACCATCTACTCCTTCCTTATAAAGGTGAGGATCATCCCAAAAGTAGTGTCTCAAATCAAAGAAGAATTTCTTGTTTTGCTGATAGGTGAAACTGGGTGGTATGTATTTGGCTACGTTATAGTTTGCGTAATCGGCATACCACGGTGCACTATATGAAGTGTGGATGACATTTAATTGCTCATCAGGAAAGCTATCATCAATAGGTAGTGGGTCATCAAAGACATTCTCTAACCTAGACAAGTTATCTGCTACACGGTTATCAGCACCCTTTCGGTCAACGACGTGCAAATCAAATTCTTGTAGCAGGAGAACCCATATGATCAGCCTAGGCTTAGCGTCCTTCTTCTCCATAAGGTACTTAATAGCAGCATGATCAGAGTGAATAGTGACTTTGGAGTCAACTATATAAGATCTGAACTTTTCACTTGCAAACACGACTGCTAAAAATTCCTTCTCCGTAGTGGCATAGTTTCTTTGGGCACTGTCTAGAGTTTTACTAGCGTAGTGAATGACACTCAACTTCTTGTCAACTCTTTATCCTAGAACAGAACCAACAGCATAATCACTAGCGTCACACATGATTTCAAAGGGCAAGTTCCAGTCAGGAGGTTGAACAATAGGTGCGGTTATCAAAGCCTTCTTAAGTTTTCGATGGCTTGCTCATAATCCTCATCAAAAACAAAAGGAACATCCTTCTGCAAGAGGTTGGTAAGAGGCCTAGAAATCTTAGAGAAGTATTTAATGAACTTTCTATAGAAACCAGCATGACCTAGGACACTTCGTATACCTCTGATATCTGTGGGGCAAGGCATTTTCTCAATTGCATCAACCTTAGCCTTATCAACTTCAATGCCTCTTTCAGAGATCTTGTGTCCTAAGGCGATACCTTCATTAACCATAAAGTGGCATTTCTCCCAATTCAAGACGAGGTTAGTTTCTTCGCATCTCTATAAGACTCGATCAAGGTTGCTGAGGCAATCATCAAAGGAAGACCCGTAAACGGAGAAGTCATCCATGAAAACCTTGACAATCTTTTCACAAAAGTCAGAGAATATAACCATCATACATCTTTGGAAGGTGGTAGGTGCATTGCATAAGCCAAAAAGCATACGTCTATAGGCAAAGGTACCGAAAGGGCAGGTAAAAGTGGTTTTCTATTGATCAGATTGTGCAACAGGTATTTGCGAGAAACCAGGATAATCGTCTAGAAAGCATAAGTGTGTGTGTTTTGATAGCCTTTCTAGCATTTGGTCGATAAATGGCAAAGGATAATGATCTTTCCTGGTTGCCTTGTTCAGTTTCCGGAAGTCTATCACCATTCTATAGCCAGTAATAATCCTTTATGGAATTAGATCATCCTTATCATTAGGAACGACGCTGATACCTCCCTTCTTAGGTACGCAATGTACTGGACTTACCCAATCACTATGAGAAACAGGATAAATGATTCATGCTTCCAGAAGCTTTAATATTTCTTTTCTAACGACTTCTTTCATCTTAGGATTTAATCTCCTTTGATTATCAGCAACTGGTTTAAAGTCAGGATCGGTTTTAATCTTATGCTGACATAGAGTAGGACTAATACCCTTCAGATCATCAAGAGTATATCCAATAGCAGCGCGGTGCTTCCTCAGAGTCCTTAGTAACTTCTTCTCTTCGTGCTCTGAGAGGAGAGCACTAATAATGATAGGATATATCTCCTTCTCATCAAGATAGGCATACTTAAGAATATCATGGAACTGTTTAAGCTCGAACACAGGATCACCCTTTGGTGGGGGAGGATCCCCAAGCAGTTCAACACGCAGATTATTCTTGAGAATAAGATATTGTTCTAAGACAATTTTATCTATCTCATCTCTCTCCTCCATATGCATATCATTTTCATGCTCAAGCAGATATTGCTCTAAAGGATCCGTAGGAGGTACGGCAATAGAGGCAAGAGCAATGATTTCATCCCTACCAGACGACTCTCTTTCATGGGGTTGTCTTCCAAACTTGGAGAAGTTAAATTCATGAGACACACCCTCGAAACTAACAGTGACAGTCTGCTCAATGCAATCAATGTGAGCATTGACAGTGTTGAGAAAGGGTCTACCGAATATGATGGGACAAAAGTTATCTTGTGCAGTACCAAGGACGAGGAAATTAGTAGGATACTTCGTCTTACCACACAGGACTTCTACGTCTCTCACAATTCCCAGAGGGCAGATAGTGTCTCTATTAGCTAGCGTAATAGTGACATCAATGGGTTCTAATTCAGCAGGTGCAATCTCATCTTTGATCTCATCATATAGAGAACGGGGAATTGCACTGACACTAGCTCCCATATCACATAAACCATGGTAACATTGATCTCCTATCTTGACAGAAACAATGGGTAGGCCAACTACAGGTCTGTGTTTGTCTTTCGCGTGAGGTTTAGCAATTCTAGCAGGGTCCTCACAAAATTTGATAACATGCCCGTCTACGTCTTCGACTAAGAGAGCTTTGATAATAGCAACACTAGGTTCAAATCTAATCTCTTCAGGTGGTGCAGGTGGTCTAATGTAACCCCTACGTATCACAGTTGGAGCTTTAGAATAATCCTTTATCCTAGCAGGGTATGGTGGTTTCTCAGTGTAAGCACAAGGAACAACAGGATCACTAAAAGCAATGACTTTCTCCTCAACTAGATTGGTTTTGGCTATGTTGCTTTCTACAGGAGGATGATATTTAAACCACTTCTCTTTCGGAAGATCACCATGAGCAGCAAAAGATTCACATAGAGAAGCTACTATCTCAGAGTCAAGTACATACTTAGCGCTAAAATATCTAGAAGTGTTTGTCTCAACAAAGGATTTAACGCAATCAAACTGGAAATGCATACCTCGCTCCTTACCTTCCTCCAGCTCCCAATCTTCAGAGTTGCGTTTGATTCTCTCCAATAAATTCCACTTGTGATCAATATCCTTCTTCATAAAAGAATCGGTACAAGAAGTGTCAAGCATGGTACGATCTTCATGGGAAAGCCGAGCATAAAAGTTTTGAGTGATGATTTCTCTCGAGAGCTCATGATTGGGGCATTAATATAGCATTGTTTTAAGCCCCCCCCCCCAAGCTTGAGCTATGCTTTCCCTGTCACGAGTCCAAAAGTTATAAATAAAGTTCCGATCACGATGTACTAAATGCATAGGATAGAACTTTTAATGAAATTCCAATTTCAACCGATTGTAGCCCCATGATCCAGTATCATCACATAACCTATACCATCTCAACACCTTATCCTTCAAAGATAAAGGAAAGAATTTCTTCTTTACCTCATCCTCGGGAAAACCTGCAAGCTTAAATAAACCACAAACTTCATCTACATAGATCAGATGCAAGTGTGGATGTGAAGATCCATCTCCTGTGAAAGGATTAGCCAGCAGTTTCTCAAGCATACCCGAAGGAATTTCATAAAAGATATTTTCAGTAGGTACCTCAGGTTGAGGAAAAATCCTCGTGCTTCCGTTCGTGGTGAATATACCCCAAACAAACTCCTCAAAGGAACAGTTTCCATAGTGACAAGTGACAATAAATTTCAGCACGGTATATAAATGTTTCCTTACCAATTTCCACTTACCAAAGGCGCTTCACTCCCTAGCAACGGCACCAGAAAAGAGTCTTGATGACCCACAAGTATAGGGGATCAATCATAGTCCTTTCGATAAGTAAGAGTGTCGAACCCAACGAGGAGCAGAAGGCTCTGATAAACGGATTTCAGCAAGGTAATAACTGCAAGCACTGAAAGTAGCGGTAACAAGTGATTGTGTAGCGAGGTGAAACATCGCAAGCAAAGAGTAACAAGTAACAAGTAGTAGCAACGGTGCAGCAAGTGGCCCAGTCCCTTTTGTACCAAGAGACAAGCCAGAACAAAGTCTCATAGGAGGAAAAACGCTCCCGAGGACACACGGGAATTTCTATCATGCTAGTTTCATCATGTTCATATGATTCGCGTTCGTTACTTTGATAGTTTGATATGTGGGTGGACCGGCGCTTGGGTACTGCCCTTACTTGGACAAGCATCCGCAACTACAAAATAAGAATTAAGACAAAGGCTAACCATAGCATTAAACTAGTGGATCCAAATCAGCCCCTCACGAACCAACGCATAGACTGGGGTTTAAGCTCCTGTCACTCCAGCAACCCATCATCTACTTTCTACTTCCCAATGCCTTCCTCTAGGCCGAAATATGTTGAAGTGTTATGTAGTCGACGTTCACATAACACCACTAGAGGAAAAGACAACATACAACATATCAAAATACCGAACGAATATCAAATTCACATGACTATTATTAACATGACTTATCCCATGTCCTCAGGAACAAAAGTAACTACTCACAAAACATAATCATAATCATGATCAGAGGTGTAATGAATAGCATCAAGGAACTGAACATAAACTCTTTCACCAAGTAACCAACTAGCATCAACTACAAAGAGTAATCAACACTACTAGAAACCTTAAAAGTACCAATCGGAGTCGCGAGACGAAGATTGGTTTGAAGAGATGAACTAGGGATTGGAGAGGAGATGGTGATGATGAAGATGTTGATGAAGATGCCTCCCCTCCGACGAGAGGAGTGTTGGTGATGAGGATGGCGACGATTTCCGCCTCCGGGAGGGAAGTTTCCCCGGCAGGATCGTCGTGTCGTAGCTCTAGATTGGATCTCCTCAAGTTCCGCCTTGTGGCGGCGGCGAAACCACAAAAAAGCTCCCGTATGATTTTTTATGGACCAAGACACTTCATATAGCAAAAGAGGGGGGCTAGTGTGCCGTCAGGGAGCCCACAAGCCCCCACTCCGCCACCTCGGGGGTGGCGGTGTCAGGGCTTGTGGCGCCCTAGCAGCCCCCTCCGGTAGTTCTTTCGCCCAGTATTTTTTATATAATCCCAAAAAAATCCACGTAACTTTTCAGGGCATTTGTAGATGTGCAGAATAGTGGACTAAGATTTGCTCCTATTCTAGTCCAGAATTCCAGCTGCCTGAATTCTCCCTCTTCAAATAAACCTTGCAAAATAAGAGAGAAAAGGCATAAATATGGTACCACAAGTAATATAACAGCCCAGAAAGCAATAAATATCAACATGAAAGCATGATGAAAAATGGACGTATCAAACTCCTACAACAATACTCATGGAAATTACAATAGATTACCCTATGATCTAGAGAGTAATATCAAAGAGTTCATCAACTCTTAAAAGATTTTCAATGCGTCCATAGAGGAAAAACTACTCAAAATTGACGATTTGGCTAAGAGCGTTGATAGAATGTCTAGTGATGTTGATGCTTTGAAAGTTAGATGTGCTCCTCCCAAAGTCAACATGGATGAAACTTTGAAAGATATGCGTGTTTCCATGATTGAGAGCCAAGAAAGAACCGCCAAAATTCGTGCTAGACATGAATGGCTTAAAAAGGCGTAAGCTCGTGATGAGAATCACGAAGATATTAAAGTGCTTGGTGTGACTCCCATTGAATATTTGTTTTCTCGTGTCAAACCTAATGATTATGAGGCTGGATATGAATCCACTTTGGTTGAAAAGTGCCCCAATGATTCGGAGTCCATCAATCTTGATGCTAAAAGCATTGAAAGTGGAGTAGAAGATGTTAAAACTTTTAGTAGTAATGAAATTACTACCGTGGATTTCAAGGAATTCAATTATGATAGTTGCTCCTTGATTGAATTCATTTCTTTGATGCAATCCATGTTAAACTCTCCACACGCTTATAGCCAAAACAAGGTCTTTACCGATCATATCGTCGAAGCTTATAGCCAAATCACTTGAAGAGAAACTTGAATTGGAAGTATCTATCCCTAGAAAGCTTCATGATGTGTGGGAACCTACCATCAAAATCAAAATCAAAAACTATGAATTCAATGCTTTGTGTGATTTGGGTGCTAGTGTTTCTGCGATTCCAAAGTTTTTATGTGATGTTCTGGGTTTTAATGAGATTCAAGAGTTTTCTCTTAATTAGCATCTTGCTGATTCTATTGTCAAGAAACCCATTGGAAGGATCAATGATGTTCTTATTATTGCAAATAGGAACTATGTACCCGTGGATTTCATTGTGGCTGACATTGATTGCAATCCTACATGCCCTATTATTCTTGGTAGACCTTTCCTAAGCACTATCGATGCTATCATCGATATGAAGGAAGGGAATATTAGATGTCAATTTCCTTTAAGTAAGGGCATGAACACTTTCCTAGAAAGAAAATAAGATTGCCTTATGAATCCATGATGAGGGCCACTTATGGTTTGAGCACCAAAGACGACGATACGTGATTCTATCGCTTTTATGCCTAGCTAAGGGCGTTAAACAATAGCGCTTGTTGGGCGGAAACCCAATGAATTTATCTTTTTCTTTCTGTTTTGTTGCGTCCACACTTTCATAATTCTGTTGTGATTGTGTTTTTTGTGTTTGAGCCAAGCAAAACCTTTATGACTAGTCTTGGTAATGGTTCTTTGATCCTGCTGGAAAAAGACAGAAACTTTTCGCTCACGAGATGATTTTTCATTTTTATTCAGAAGGAGCTTTTGAGTTGATTCTTTTTGCTGCCGGTAGATATGCTTTTTTCACAGGCCGTCGTAATTTTTCTGATTTTTGAGGTACAAAAGTATACGAAGTATACAGATTGCTACGGACTCGTCTGTTCTGGACAGATTCTGTTTTGTTGAGTGGGTTGCTTGTTTTGATGAAACTATGGTTAGTATCGGGGGGTACTAGCCATGGAAAAGTGAGAATACAGTAGCCCAACATGAATATAGATAGAATTCAAGTTTGCTACAGTATCAAAAGAAGTGGTAGTTTGTTTTCTTGTGCTAATGTTATCACGAGTTTCTGTTTAAGTTTTGTGTTGTGAAGTTTTCAAGTTTTGGGTGATGTTCTCATGGACAACGAGATAAGGAGTGGAAAGAGCTCAAGCTTGGGGATGCACAAGGCATCCCAAGCCAAATTCAAGGACACCAAAAATCCTAAGCTTGGGGATGCCCCGGGAAGGCATCCCCTCTTTCGTCTTCAATCCTTCGGTAACATTACTTGGAGCTATATTTTTATTCACCACATGATATCTGTTTTGCTTGGAGCGTCTTGTATCTTAGGAGTATTTTCTTTTTGTTGTGTCACAATCATCCTTTCTGCACACCTTTTGAGAGAGAGAGACATTCACTCATCGTGATTTTTCTAGAATGCTCATAGTGCTTCACTTATATCTTTTGAGCTAGATACTTTTTCTCATAGTGCTTCACTTATATCTTTTGAGCTAGATACTTTTGCTCTAGTTCTTCACTTATATCTTTTAGAGCATGGCGGTGCGTGACTTGGTAGTTGGCTTATGCTATGAAAGTAGTCCCAAAGGTGATAGGTACCCAAGGAGGATGCAAAAACCTCCATCTTCATGTGCATTGAATAGAGAGAGAAGTTTTGATTCCTCTCAATTAGTTTTGAGACGTGGATTCGGTAATATTAAGAGCTATGTTAGTAGGGTATTGTGAATCTAGAAATACTTGTGTTGAAGTTAGTGATTCATGTAGCATGCACGTATGGTGAACCGCTATGTTAGGAAGTGGGAGCATAATTGATCTATTGATTTTCATCCTTTCTGTTGAGGTCGGGATTGCGCGATGGTTTACACCTACCAACCCTTCCCCTCGGAGTATGCGTTCAGCACTTTGTTTCGATTTCTAATAAAAACTTTCGCAACAAGTATGTGAGTTCTTCATGACTAATGTGAGTCCATGGTATAGATGCACTTTCACCTTCCACCATTGCTAGCCTCTCTAGTACCGCGCAATTTTTCCGGTGCACAAACCCACCAAATTCCTTCCTCAAAACAGCCACCTTACCTACCTACTATGGCATTTTCATAGCCATTCCGAGATATATTACCATGCAACTCCCACCGTTCCGTCTCATGACTTGTGCCGTCACTCTCACATTGCCAATGCATGATCGTAAGATAGCTAGCTAGATGTTTCAACGTCATATGCCATGCTAGATCGTTGCACATCTCGGTACACTCCCGGAGGCATTTCCTATGGAGTCATCATTCTGATTTTTGAGCTTTGAGTAAATAAAAGTGTTATGATCATCATTATTAGAGCATTGTCGCATGTGAGGAATAAAAAAAAGAGCCCAAAAACAAAAAAAGGGAGAAAAAAAGAAAAAAAAAGAGGCCTAAGAGCCCAAAGAAAAAAAGAGAGAAAAAGAGGGAAGGGACAATGCTACTAACTTTTTCCACACTTGTGCTTCATAATAGCACCATGTTCTTCATGATTGAGAGCTTCTTGCTTTGTCACTACCATATGCTAGTGGGAATCTTCATTATATAACTTGGCTTGTATATTCCAATGATGGGCTTCCTCAAAATTGCCCTAGGTCTTCGTGAGCAAGCAAGTTGGATGCACACCCACTAATTCTCTTTTTGAGCTTTCACATACTTATAGCTCTAGTGCGTCTCTTGTATGGCAATCCCTACTCATTCACATTGATATCTATTAATGGGCATCTCCATAACCCTTTGATATGCCAAGTCAATGTGACCATCTCCTCATTTTTGTCTCATAACCACCACCACACTCTATTCCACCTATAGTGCTATATCCATGGCTCACGCTCATGTATTGCGTGATAGTTATAAAAAGTTTGAGAAAGTAAGAGTGAGCAAACAATTACTTGGCCAATTCCGGGGTTGTGCATGATTTACATTAGTTGTGTGAGGATGATGGAGAATAGCCAGACTATATGATTTTGTAGGGATAACTTTCCTTGGCCTTGTTATTTTGAAAGTTCATGATTACCTTGCTAGTTTGCTTGAAGTATTATTGCTTTCATGTCAATAGAAAACTATTGTTTTGAATCTTACGAATCTGAACATTCATGTCACGTGAAAGAAGTTGCAAAGGACAACTATGCTAGGTAGCATACCACATCAAAAATTCATTCTTTATCACTTCCCTACTCGAGGACGAGCAGGAGTTAAGCTTAGGGATGCTTGATACGTCTCCAACGTATCTATAATTTTTGATGGTTTCATGCTATTATCTTGTCAAACATTGGATGTTATGAATGCCTTTTATATATTTTTTGGGACTAACTTATTAACTCAGTGCCAAGTGCCAGTTCCTGTTTTTTCCATGTTTTTTACCCCTTTCAGAGGAGATTTTGAAACGAAGTCCAGACGGAAGAAAATCTCCGAAAAGTTTTTTTCCGGAACGGAAGAAGATCGGGAAGCTTGAGAGCAAAGGCAGGGGAGCCTCAGGGGCCCCCACAAGCCCCCACCCCGTGGCCAAGGGGGGAGGTTGCGGCCCACAGGGTTGTGGGCCCCCTGGGCGCCCTCTGCCCTAGGGGTTGGGCCTATAAATTCCCTAAAAATCCCAAAAAAATCAGGAGATCATCGAAAGTACTTTTCCGCCGCCGCAAGCTTCTGTTTCGGCAAGATCCCATCTGGGGCACGTTCTGGTGCCCTGCCGGAGGGGAGATTCGGATAAGGAGGGCTTCTTCATCAACACCATGACCTCCCCGATGATGCGTGAGTAGTTCACCATAGACCTACGGGTCCATAGCTAGTAACTAGATGACTTCTTCTCTCTCTTGGATCTTCAATACAAAGTTCTCCATGATCTTCATGGAGATCTATCCGATGTATCTTCTTTTGCGGTGTGTTTGTCGAGATCCGATGAATTGTCGATTTATGATCAGATTATCTATGAATCTTATTTGAGTTTCTTCTGATCTCTCTTATGCATGATTTCATATCCTTGTAATTCTCTTCGAGTTGTGGGTTTTGTGTGGCCAACTAGATCTATGATTCTTGCAATGGGAGAAGTGCTTGGTTTTGGGTTCATACCGTGCGATGACCTCACCCAGTGACAGAAGGGGTAGCGAGGCACGCATCGTGTTGTTTCCATCAAGGGTAAAAAGATGAGGTTTTCATCATTGGTTTGAGATTATCCCTCTACATCATGTCATCTTGCTTAAGGCGTTATTCTGTTCGTCATGAACTCAATACACTAGATGCATGCTGGATAGCGGTCGATGTGTGGAGTAATAGTAGTAGATGCAGAAAGTATCGGTCTACTTGTCTCGGGCGTGATGCCTATATGTATGATCATTGCCTTAGAGATCGTCATGACTTTGCGCGGTTCTATCAATTGCTCGACAGTAATTTGTTCACCCACCGTGATATTTGCTATTTTGAGAGAAGCCTCTAGTGAACACTATGGCCCCCAGGGAATACTCCACACCATATTTTCAGCCTTACACTTTTTACTTCGTTGCACTTTCCGCCTTCAGATCTCACTTTGCAAACAATCTTGAAGGGATTGACAACCCCTTCGAAGCGTTGGGTGCAAGCTTGTTTGTGTTTGCACAAGTACTCTGGACTTGACGAGACCCTCCTTCTGGATCGATACCTTGGTTCTCAAACTGAGGGAAATACTTATTGCTCCTGTGCTGCATCACCCTTTCTTCTTCAAGGGAAAAACCAACGCAAGCCCATTCTCCGTCAACGTGTCAGTTTATGGCGATGTTGTTTGAGAAGTAGCATCTGCCCGTGCAGCAAGGCGGACTGGACGAACAGGATGGGTGCGCAGTTTGTATAGGTGATTATGTGATCGTTTCACCTTGATGATGAGGGAGCCGCATCAGTCGTGGACGGTGAGGACGTCGAGGTGTACTTTGATGTCGCAACCATTCTCGTCGAGCTGTCCGAGGCTCACCATGTTGCTCCTGAGCCTGGGGATGTAGTACACGTCCATGAGGGCGCGCTGGGCTCCCCCGTCGATGGTGAACGCAACGGTGCCGCGTCCCTCGAGCCGGACCACCGAGCCATCTCCAAACCGCACGGATCCCGTGATCACCGTGTCGAGCTCGGTGAAGGCCGCGCGATCGCTGGTCATATGGTTGGAGGCTCCGGTGTCTAGATACCACTCCTGGTCTTAGGTGGCGCCCTCCGCGGTAGGAGCGATGTTAGCTTGTTCTTCGTTGAGGAATACGGTGGACAACGGCGGGTCGGGGCGACCCTCAAGCCATGGCGCCACCTGAGTGGGGTGCGCGAGCTCGACCACCTCGGCGAGCAGGAGTTCTGGATCGGCCTCCTCGTCTGCCTGGGCGAGAAGAGCCTCCTCCTCCCTGTTCTTCCTCCTACAGTCTCGGGCCCACTGGTCCTTGATGCCGTACAGTAACGGCATTTCTCCTTGTCCCCGCCATTTTTGTCGGGGTAGTCACCCCTGCGCCTGCCTCCGCGAGTGCCTCCTCTGCCGGCCCTGCGGCCACGGCTACCGCCCTTTTGGCGATTGTTGTTGCCTCCCGACGAGGAGCCTTGATCGCCGGCGTGCGAGCAGGCCTGCCACTCCTCCCACGTGAGGAGCAGTCGCCCACCTTGGCTGCCGGTGCCTCCTGGCGCGTCGTCCAGACGCTCCTATACGACGCGCGGCCTGCCGGTGACGTCATCCAGGGAGAGTGTGCTTATGTCTAGCAGCGTCTCGATCGCGATCGCCACTTGGGCGAAATGTGGTGGAACAACGTGAAGGAACTTGGCCAGGACTTTTGACTCCTCCAGGGTGTCGCCAAGCGCGTGCAGGCCGGAGACGATGCCAGACAGACGGAGCAAGAAGTCGTCAATGGTTCCTCCATCGCGGAACGCAATACCTTCGAAATCGTGCCGGAGCTTCTGTGCGTTGGCCTCGCGCACCCGTGTGGTGCAGAGGCGTTGCGTGGCGATGGCGTCCCACGCCTCCTTGGCGTTCTCCTTATCGCCCACGGCGAGCGGTACATCCGCGGATAGACCACGGAAGATGGTGATCATGGTGTTGCGCTCGTCGTGGTAAGGGGCGTCGCCATGCGACACGGCCCGCCACCAGCCATGAGCTTGAAGATAGACCTTCATCAGCATGGACCATTCCAGATAGTTCATGTGCATCAGCATTGGGAGCGCGCCACTCGAGGGCGCCGACTACACCACCTGCTGCACCACCATGTCCCCGCGCGGCTGATCGCTGTCGCCCGCCGGTGACTTAGACATGGCTCTGATGCTAGTTCATGACCTTGAAACACTCTGAATCAACTCGCGAGAGAGAGGTTTTGTGCAGCGAACTTGCATAGCTGCTTTTCTGTTCTTTCTCCTTTTATTTCTCGATGGTGATCGCTAATGCCGCGGCTCTAGCGCTCCTACAGGATCGTGTCATCTCACGATCGAGTGCCAAGTCCACAGTGTCCTACAAATGCTTCGCAGATCGCACAGAAACGCGTCTTGCCGAAGCTCCCAACTAACCTGACGAAAGTCGCTAACTGAAACCTAACAGACACTGCTACTCTGACGAAACTAAAGAACTGACGGTGTGCTAGCTGAAACTAGCTTATTGTGCAACACCATCGCCTCATAATGAAGGTTCGTCCAAAGGCTAGGGATTCTATATGGTGACACGTGGCACATGGTGTATCATACACCAGATATAAACGGCCAGAATCGAATACAAAATGATACTCTCCACGTAACTTTTTATATGACGTTTTTTAGACTATTTTTTTAGAGTACTAGCAAAAAAGCCCATGTGTTGCAACGGGAGAGAAAATAACACACACTTTGAACGTAATATATTAGCACATTTGTGTTGTCGACGATGGCCTCAGTGCTCACACAACGAAAACACGTTTGAATGTACAATCACTCGGAATAAGATGAAAAATATGTTGTTTCTCCCCACGAGATTTTCCAAAGGTGTGCATGTGAGGTTAACGATGTTTTCTTTCCTCTCAATTTGGTTTTAATTTAATGGATATTTATTGCAATTCGTATGGTCGTCAGAAATAGAGAAAAAAAAGACAGTGCATTACAGATTATGTTTGCACCAAAAATAATATTTAAGAAGTATTTAACAGCTAAGAATAACATCCTATTTAGATTCTACACATTTTTTCAATCAAATTTCATATATAACATGTTAAAATCGGAGTTACGGTTTAAAAGATATGGATAATTTTGTTTTAGATAAAATATAGATTGATTAACTGAAAAGTCAGGGTTTTTTTTGTTAAAATATAAAAACTGACTTAAATAGGGACGGCGGGTTGATTACCTGAAACATCAAGGAGTTTTCTGTAAAATGCAAAAAAAACGGTTCGGCACCGCCTAAAAGATGGACCGTGGGTTGATTATCTAAAACTGTGAGGACTTTTATACAAAAGGACAGAAAACAGTTCGTTCTGACTTAAAGTTGGACTGCGTGTTAATTAACTGAAACTGCGAGGGCTTTTTTGCAAAATGACCGACGACGGGCAACAGAGGCGCTGCGCAATTTATTATTAGGGGAGTACTTTTGATAGTGGTACGTCGTGCGCCGCGATCCAACCATGTCGTTCTTCGATGGCTAGCTTCCGCAGATGAGGTAAATGGTTATCCACGAAGACAAAGTTTTTCGGATGGAAAGTCACGTTGTCAGCCCGAGTATAAAAGAGGTTTGGGGAACAGTAAAATTTCCAAAAAAATCTGTTTTTTATTTTCATGAAAAACATTGACAAATGTTCCAATAGCTTGCAACATTTCATCTCAATGAATCACATTCCTCACAATTGTGGCAAAAAAAACCGATACTCTAGAAATGCTACTAGCATTTTGGAGCATTGATTTTGTTTTTTGACACGTCTGTCCAAAATGTGATTCCATGATAAAATTTTGCGAGCTCTTAGAACATTTGTTAATATATGTTACAAAAGGAGATATTTTTTTAGAAAATTTCTTGATTTACTGTTTACATGAGCTCATTTGAGCTCCAGCTGAGAAACTTCGCCTCCCTTTCAGATTACTATCATTTATGTAGACAAAGAAAAGAAAGAACAAAGAAATTATGGCCGCATGAGGCTGTCATTGAAACTGGCGAAATAATAAGAAACAAACGACCAGAGAAAATCAATTTAGGACATCTCCAACGGCGACCCTCAAACTGCCCGCAACCATCCGGATTGTGAGGTCCAGACGTATTTTGCCATCCAATGCGGTCTTGTATCGGTTCGTTAACTGTCTGGACGCGTTTTCCCCCGCAACCGGAGACAAAGTTGGGGGGAGGGGGGTTGATGACGCCAGGTCCGCTTCAGACTACTGGCCAAACAAAAAATCCCACCCTCCCTGTCCCACACTTTTCTTCAAACGCTCGTTCCGCTTTCCATTCCGCATTCATGACGGCTAAAGCATGTAACAGCTAGTATTGGTCCACGCAATTTGATCAGACGGGAAGGTGACACTGACAGATATGACATCTTCGGCGCCATCTCTTTGGCCGCATCGGCCCTCCGCACCGTGCATGAGGAGGCAAAGTGGCTCCTCCGCCAGCGCCAGGCAACCGCCGTATAAGGGTCCCGTGGCCCTCTACCAGCCTTCCATCGTTGGAGGAACATCAACGATGACATCACGAACGGTGATGACGGTGTGGAAGAGCAGGACGGTCACACGTAGGAGGTGATCATCTGATATAAGTTGTAGGTGTTTTTTTAATAGTTTTTAGTCAACCGGTTAAAATATCGTCCATTTTATGTCGATTATGTCCGAACTTTCATGGAATCCACAGTGTTTGCCTGATTTTCATCCGGTTTAGTTCAATTGTGTTTGAAATTTATGCGGAATGTATTGGATGGCCGGCTCCCGCATCTGTGTCACTGGACTGACCCCTTATGCCCTCATGTGGGAGAAAATTGTGGGTGGATGTCGACGATGTCCTTATCACTAGTAGAAAAAAAGGAGGCTTTCGAACGGAGCAGAAAAGGCCATTAGCCCTAGATCGAAATAAAAACCGAGACCAATGACAGCCATTGATCCCGGTTCGAGCTTTCAGGGCCCCGCGGGGCAATAGTCCCGATTCGTGCCAAAAACCGGGACTAAAGATCCAGCGACTGACACGTGGCGTCTCGCGGAGAATTAGTCCCGGTTGGGGGTTGGAACCGGGAGCAGATGGTAGGCTATTAGACTCGGTTTTAGACAAAAATCGGGACTAAAGTTTTTCCTATATATACACTCGCCCGTCTCATCCTCTCCTCTGTTTTTTGACTGTGTGAGGTGTGCATGCCATGCTCTTCCACCCTTCTATGCATGCACATGAAGTGTTCGATGAAATGTCCGAGCCACATTTATAAGCTTTCTCCTCTCCAAGCTCGACATCTACAAGCTCCATTTTCCTCAAGATTTGTCTAGATTTGACGGTGCACCAACTACATAACTATTCTAAAGGTTAGCTACTTCATCCTTTCATCTCTCACTGCTAGTTTAGCTCATTTCAAATGCTCTAGAAGTAGACTGCTTTTTGGGTTTTAGTGTAGGAGTATAAGTGGGAGTTCTTTTGATTTAGATGCAAAATTTGAGCTCAAATTAACTTCTTAGAGTCTGCACATGTGTAGTGTGTCGTCCCGTGCCCGTCCTCACCGTTGTCGATCACCCGCGCCGATCTCGTCGCGAGCACCACCGTGGTGAGCTTCTTGTTCTTATCTTCTTTTTAAAAAAAATCTTACTTGTATGATTTAGATAGATACTTGTATAAATTCACGGTTGAAGAGTAGTACGTCCAGCGGGAAATCAGTTGCCCATCTCGAACAACAGAAAAACCAATCGTGCCCCCCGCTCAAAGTGTATTCCGATACAAAGGTGTGCTCGAGCAGAGTTGCGGTCGAGCAGAGGAATGATGAAACAACTGGTATCAATCCGGAGTTTGTTGCACTATACGGAGAAGCGGCCAAGGCTCATGACAAGTCTATTGATGAGAACTTAAATCATATGCAGGAATTCGCTGACATAACATACGTGTACCGGCACGGGGCTCCTCTCGTCAAACCTGAGTTAGTCAACGAGCTATCAACAAAAATGCGAAGATTGCATGACTCGTACATGCTAGCATGTGCTGAACAGCAAAGCTGGATCTACTATGCACATAAAAACGAGCATTTTGGGCATGGAGATGGCGTGCTAATGATTGAATTCGATGAATTATTTCAGTTATACAAACAAGACGCCCTCGACAAATCTATCATCGGTGCTTATTATTTGTAAGTATTATTAATTTATGTCACAAGTCTTACACAGCTCGTTCGTTGCATGTATAATCTTACTCATCACTATATTAATTTTGTAGAATGAAGATTCTCAAATGCAAAAGATAACGAATCTATGACATTGGGTTCATTGCCCATATTTTATTCATGACAGAAGTCTCACATTGGATCCTCGGGAGACAAAGAATAACTTGGTACAAGGGTTAAGGTTTTCCGCTAATAAAAGGGAAATAATATTTTCTTACAACTTCAAGTGAGTGTTACTATACACACATTCTAGTTTCATTTACTCGATGTTATTAAGTGTATAATTGACTCGTTAAGTCGTTATGCGTGCGCAGGTTCCACTTTATTTTGTTAATCATTGTACCCGACGAGGGGCTAGTAAAAGTCATGGATCCGAAACGCACACCCCTCGCTGAATGGGCGAACATGCAGGAATGCCTCCAGAGGTAATTTCAATCATTATGACACTATATCAACAATTTTTCGTTCATTTCCTGATAGCAAGCAATTAATAAAGAACTCCGTTATTCATTTCGTTTTCTTGGCAGGGCTTGGAAACGGTTCACCGCCAAGTGTTGGGGTGTTTGGAAACCATAGCTTACATTTAGACAAATAAATGTAAGTAACTACTAGCAAGATCCGCGCATCTCTTTATTCTAGTTTCAATACCATTATCATTCTTGATTATGTTTTTGACTGAACTCTGTTCTCGTAAAGTGCTTGAGGCAGGAACATGGGAACAATTTATGTAGATACTATATTTGCGAGTTCATTCGTCCCATGAGACGGGCAAAAACCGGAATATAAAAAAATTGAAGTACGATAAACAATACTCACAACTTTATTTTATTACCATCAATTGTGTTCGGCTTCATTGATATATATATTGACCCCTTCTTTAAATTAGATCGAACGGTTACGGGACGGTCTTCTACCACAGGAACGTGTACGAGCAATTCAAGAGGAAATTGTCGGATTCTTAGCTGGAGAGGTCCCAGATGTGAAGGGAGAATATTATTGCCCGTCGATGCAATTCAGATGATATGTTAAAGTGTAAAAGAGATGCATACATGCATGTGTAACTCGTGTCTACATTTTGTAATATGTTCGACAAAGCACGACGGATGAGATGTTGTAATATATTTGTGACGATGATGTGCAATATAGTTGTTTCTTTATTGCTATGTATGTACCATCCAATTTAGTGTAAAACAAGAATTAAAAAGTGCCCAAAATAAATAAATGAGAAAATATGGGACAGCAAAATAGCCTCATCCAATTTACTGCAAAACCCTAAACCCTAAAAAGTGCTCAAAGAAAAAAAGGCAGCGAAGCAATAGACCCGGTTCGTAATAAGAAACGGGACTAATGCCCCTCCCCCCCCCCCCCCCCCCCCCCCACAGCCTCGCCACGTGAAAGAATATTAGCCCCGGTTCATGACCGAACCGGGCTAGCATTAGTCCCGCTTTATTAGCCACGGTTCATGAACCGGGGATATAGCCTCTTTTTCTACTAGTGTATACAAGGAAACAAGAGAGAACAATCAAGCATGCATAAAAGGAGAAGAGACAAACCATGCATTAGAACTTACCCCGGTGACCGATCGCTGGCGAGTCAAAAGCACCCGGAATTCCATGCCCACGTAGCCCCCCTGATCGCTACAAGCATTAGCCGTAGCTACAGCCGGGGTGCGGCGTGATACGTTTCACCTCATGTGCCACGCCGGCCGTCGAGACGGATCGTTCGTACAGCGACGGGTCGTCTTTCGACGATCCTTCGGCCGGCCGCCTACGCTCTTAGCAGATCCTTTGTGTGTGCGCGACTCCAAGTGTTAACGTCGTGCGTTCCCCATGTGTTTCTCAGGCGTCAACCACCACAAGTCCATGTTTCTAGTGATGGTCTGGCCTACTGCTGCTTCTGTCTTAGCGACGCAGTATTCAGTTTCTCCGCGCGGTGAGGTAGATAACTACCTGGTCGCGTGGTTGGGTTTCATAAGCTACAGCAAGGTACCTGCAGCTCAGTTCAAATGAGGACACTCAATCACAAAGTAAACTTCCAAAAGAAGCCAGGTTACATGCATGCATGCATGCTCCTGATCGGCTGGCTCTGTCTATAAGCAGACGGTTTAACTACCACGCTGAGAAACGTAGTCGTCGGATCCGTCTCATCCATTTATTTTTGTTGCAGGACGAAAATTTGAAAACACTGCCAGGACAATGTGAACCCGCCAGTCAACGACCACGGTAGCTAACCATGCATGTTCCAGAGTTCTCCAGGAGCATCCATGAAATGTACAATGTGTTAGAAAAAGAGACCGCACGTTTGCATGTTGCGTAAATGCTTCGCTTGCCGACGCACCACCAGCCATCCACCCGTACACTCACGCACTAGAATCAAAACGAGGTGATCAGAAGCACTGTTGATTATTCCAAAGAATACCTAGATAAGTCGTTCATGGCCGTTGCCATCCCATCCCATCGTTTCTTTCCCTGAAACAATGACCCTGCAGCGCAGGAATCTGACGGCGACCACGGCGAATCTCACGATGCGTTATGGCCGGAGAGATTGATCGCCCCGCCCGGCAGCTCGCTCAGCACTAGTGGAAGGGACGGCTGGGGATGAGCCATATGGTGATACACTGGTACTCGGCATGGCATCTTGCTCTATCTGTCTCCGTTCGATGATGGACATGCATGGGTTGATGGATAGGTCGGCAGCATATTCCGCTTTGTCTTGGGCTCACATGTGTTCCCTTTTGTGTGTGTGTGGATGGCATGTGGGGGGGATTTGGATTTCGGTCTTGTGTGAACCGATTGATTTGAGGTGGTGATTTGGTGGATGAAAATGAAAGTTCAGGGGTAAGTGGCTGCTTGGCCCCCATGCCATGGAGAAATTGTTCACACGCAATTTGTAATCGTGCATTCCTTTCTGCTTTTCAGTAGTGTGGTGGAGTTGTTTTTTTGTGGGCAAGGCTCTGCACATTGACACATCAAGATATGACCTATGAGCTTTCGATACTAATGTGATTAATTTTGATGTCTTTGAT
Source organism: Hordeum vulgare subsp. vulgare (assembly GCF_904849725.1). NCBI lineage: Eukaryota > Viridiplantae > Streptophyta > Magnoliopsida > Poales > Poaceae > Hordeum > Hordeum vulgare. The sequence continues at coordinate 92,407,814 of NC_058524.1, read as the reverse complement.
GGACAACTTAAGAGAAAAGCATAATGTATCTTGTGCTTAGGGCATCTCCAATGCTTATCGGGATGTTGTCCCTAATAATAACTCCGCAGTGGTATATAAATTTGTCTTTGCTCCTCTTGGGACCAATCGGTTGGCCATCTGAAGCGACTTCTTCAATCATGGACCGTTCATCCTGGCCCAACCTTTTCTTCGGACCTCGTCTCCTTACAGAAGTTTGGCTCGATCCGGATGGCAAAAGGAAGAAAGAAGCGTTAATATATGCACATACAAAGTAATTAATGCATCTAGTCAACACAGCCTTAATTAATATATATATACCTCGCTAGATTTTGCAACAATTAAGGCTCCAACACTGGCGGAGCCGCCATCTCCTCCCTCCTCCATTTAATCACCGGAGCCGTCATCTCCTCCCTCCTACATACGAACGGTGTCGTTGAGATACGACAAGGTGGTATCAACATCACCTTCGTTGTGGATTATATCCCCCAACAACTCTTCTTTTTCTACCTCTTTGTCCATAATTTCTGCAAATATGATTTTTACCACCACAATTTATTGACACCATCCATGAATAAATCAAAGTTGAACAAAACCATTAGACTTAAATATTTCATCAACAAAATATGAAAATTGTCAAGCACCCTTTGAAATCTCTACTTCACATGAAAATTATCAAGCACCCTTTGAAATCTACTTCGCATGAAATTTTTTGCTTGGAGACTATCGATCGATTCATTACCAACATGGAAAAACAAACATAAGATTGGGCTTGAATTGACTAATCAGTCGGTGCATTCTAAACCTGCCCCACTCATGATCGTCTCTATGAGGTTCTTGCATAAATACTTTGCGGCTCTATCAAGCATCAGTGAAGGTCCAACTCAGGATCAGTTGAAAGGGAAACATAATTGTGTGCTTGTACGGAAGGGATTTCCTTTGCTATCCAACGATCAAGCCATCCAATTGTAATTGAGATGGACTCAAGCATGGCGGTGGCGATGATTTCAAGTAACGAACCAGACCGGTTAGTGTATGCCTCTCGCTTGTTGCAATTGGTGAAATCAAGTATCTATCGAGCCTTAGGCAAACTTGTATTACTCTTATATCTCGCACTCAAAATAAAGCTAGTAATCGGTTAGCTAGTTTTGGTAGACTACAAGGTCGAACTATAACTTGGGTTGGTTCGGGTTCGGAGAACATTTTGAAGTTCCTCCATGATGATTGTTGTAAGGACTTGCAAATTGAGTAATACAAGTATTATTCCCGCAAAAAACATGAACATCAACAAAACAAATCATATTTTAGAACATTTTACTATTTATATCCAATTGATTGTTCATCCAGGAGAAAATGCATGCTCCGTAGAGCTAAAACAATTTGCCTTGGGCTAGCGAGGAAGAAGGGAGGAGAGGGGTGGGAGGGAGGAGGTGTGTGGCCGGTTGGAGCGGCGGCGGCGGGGCAGGGCGGCTCACGATGGGGAGCTGCGCCGTCGGGGCAGGGCAGGGGCGCAGGCAGCAGCGGTGTCGGGGCAGGGCGGCTCACTACGGGGAGCGGCAGAGTAGGGGCAGGGCGCGGCGAGTGCGCCGACGACGAGGTCCAACAGACTCGCGGCGTCGAGGTGGTTGTCGGCGTCGTCAGGGGAGAGGAGGAGTAACTGAATCAAGGTGAGGAGGCCAGCGGCGTGGTAGCTTATATACACACGCATTTAGTCCCAGTTGGTGGTTCCAACCGAGACTAAAGGCACCTTTTAGTGCCGGTTGGAGCCACCGACCGGGACTAAATGCGTGGGCTCCCGCCCTTTTGGCTGGCGAAATTTTGCCTTTAGTCCCGGTTGGAGCCACCAACCAGGACTAAAGGGGTACCTTAATCCCTGTTGGAGCCATCAACCTGGACTAAATGCGTGTTCCTTGCACTACATCGGGGCGGAACAATTTTAGTCCCACCTCGCCAAGCGAGAGCCACGCATAGCTGTTTATAAGCACCGCTGCGGCTCCACATTTCAGCTCTTCTCTAAAGGATTATACGGTGGTCCTATTTCATGCGGGCTTGCCCTTGTTGGGCCTACTTGCCCTGCGGGCCTGCATCCTGGCCCATGTTTGGTAGGCTTTCTAGTCGTATGCGGGCCGTGGTGGCCTAGTAGGTGGGCTTTTTGATTATTTCTCTGTTATTTTTTTGCTATTATAGTTTTTTTTTAAATACTTTATAAAATTACTTTTGCTATTCAAGTTTATAACAAAAAATAATTTGATAATTTAGTTTTAAAATTTTATATAATTTTAAGTTATTATTATTTTGATCATAACTAGAGGTTTATAAAATCTTTTTAGTTGATTCTTTTTTCTATTGAAGAATATTATAATTTTGTTTTAGTTAATCATAAAAATATATTTTAATCAATTATTTTTGCTATTAGAGTTTTATAAAAGCTTTATTATTTTAATGAGTTTTTTGAGCTAAATGACCATAAAATTGGAAATCACTACAAATAAAGAATATTATAAAATACTTCTTATTAACCTAATAATGTTATATTTTCTTTTCTGTTAAGTAATTATTTTAACCTAATACTTTTTGTTAAGCAAATTTATTATCATGCATTTAATCATTTTTTTGAGCTAAATGACCCTGCAATTGAAAAGCACTACAAATGAACTCTTAAAAGTTTGAGACTTGGCATGGTATCATAATTTCATCCACATAGCATGTGCTAAAAAGTTGAGAGGGTATGACAAAAACTGGATGCACTTCGTGTACAAATTGGACAATCTCTTTCGAAGTATCAAGGTTTCGAACGAAAACTCATCTATTACAAAGGGATCTCATTTTTTTGAATATAGTTGAACTCCAAACTATTTGTGAGGTCAATATGCACCATTTGAAGCCACATCATCAATTTTCAACCATTTCATGACTTCATTTGCTATTTTTCATGCATTTAATCATTTTTTAAGCTAAATGACCCTGAAATTTAAAAGCAGTACAAATGAACTATAAAAAAGTTAAAACTTGGCATGGTATCATAATTTCACCCACATAGCATGTACTAAAAGGTTGAGAGGGTTATGGCAAAAATTGGATGCACTTCGTCTACAAACTGGACAATCTCTTTCGAAGTATCGGGGTTTTGGATGAAAACTCATCTATTACAAATTGATTTCATTCTTTGAACTTATTTTAACTCAAGACTTTTTCTGTGTTCAAAATACACCATTCAAGACCACATCATCAATTTGAACACTTTCTGAGTTCATTTGGTATTTTTCATGCATTTACTGATTTTTTAGCTAAATGACCCAAAAATTAAAAAGCACTACAAATGAACTCCGAATAGGTTGAAAGTTGGCATGGCATCATCATTTCACCCACATGCATTTGCTAAAGAGTTGAGAGGGTTGCGACAAAACTTGGATTAACTTCGTGTATATATATGTGGTCGAAATGCATGATACCATGAAAAGTATAAAATGAAGTTAGAAAGGGCTAAACCATTCAAATTTGGAAACTATAATGGCACAAATAGAAACTAGACATATATAAATTGGTCCAACGAGTACATAATAATACTCGTCCAAGTAGTACATAATAATAGCTCTCACAGATATATATATACAAGTATTCGCCGTTGTGAACAAGATGATTCAGAATTTCCCCAACCTGGTGTGAGGTGACGCTGGCCATAGTTGATGATTCGAATCTTGCGGTACAACTTGTATGAAACATATGCATCTTTTGCTGCATACTCAATGTTGATAGGGCCAAGTGGGGTCCTCTCCCAATGTATGTGCTGAGACCTTGGGAATTTAGTCTTCATATCAGCGTACTCCTCGTCGATCAAGGCGACTGCCATATGAGCCATTGAAGTCTTGTCATGTCGAAGCCTGAATTTCTCGCGGAGATCAATGTAGCAGTCAGCTAGTATCTCAATATCGAAGTTGTGCCTCATCTTCAGCTTGTCGTTCCTTATGTCAACGCTAGCAAAACTTATGCCGCTGCGAAGGAAGATCATGAGTTCTGGACAATGCTTATCACTAATGCAACATCAACAAATTAAAATGGAACAAATGTCACATACTGTTGTAACAAGGAAAAATGTTTCACTACAACTAAAGATAAGTTTACCTTTAGGATTCAAATGAAACATATTGCTATCCTATGCAATTTTCATATCCTATGAATTGATCAAGAAACCATAAATTAACTATTACATATATATATATATATATTCTCCCACGATTTTGCAAATATGCAACAAGGAAAATTGTTTCACTACAAGTAAAGAGAAGTTGATCTTTATAGGATTCCAATGGAAGATATTGCTATCCTATGAATTGATCAAGAAACCCTCAATTAACTATCCAATGGAACATATATGGAAACTCCATATTGCTATCCAACGGAACCTAACACTATATGCAATTTTCATAACCTTGGATCAAAGAACGCCGCGAAAAATTGTTTCACTACAACTAAAGAGAAGTTGATCTTTATAGGATTCCAATGGAACATATTGCTATCCTATGCAATTTTCATATCCTATGAGTTGATCAAGAAACCCTCAATTAACTATCCAATTGGAACATATATAGAAAGTGCATATTGCTATCCAATGGAACCTAGAGAGATCACTATATGCAATATTCATAACCTTGGATCAAAGAACGCCGTGGAAAATTGTTTCACTACAACTAAAGAGAAATTGATCTTTATAGGATCCTAATGCAACATATTGCTATCCTATGAATTGGTCAAGAAACCCTCAATTAACTATCAAATGGACCATACATAGAAAACTGCATATTGCTATTCAATGAAACCTAGATAGATCACTATATGCTATTTGCATAACCTTGGATCAAAGAAAGCCTCAAAACATACCTCGCCCATTGGAAGATCAAGACATGGAGTTTGAAACATACACTACTAGGAAAAACCTTATAGGTAGGAGCCTATTAGTAGCGCTGGAAAGTATAAAGCGCTGCTGCTATTAAGCAGCAGCGCTGGACATCACGAAGGGCTACTGTTAATGTCCTTAGCAGTAGCCCAGGCCTCATAATCTGCTCTACTAAACATGGACCAATGAGGCCGCCCACAGTAGCTATAGTAGCAGCGCAGTTCCTAAACCTGCGCTACTGCTAAGTTCAATATTAGTAGCGCTGCGTAATATCCAGCGCTACTGATAAGAGGGGCCCAACGACGTAACGCAGTAGCTGTAGTAGCAGCGCCGGCTTGGTGAAAGCGCTACTGCTAAGCACAATAGCAGTAGCACTCTTCCGGAACCACCGCTACTGCTATGTTCAGTTAACACCCCCACCGCGGCCTCAAAATTTCCTAACTCCCCCACTCCCCACCCCCTCTCCTCGATCTCAAGCCCCGCCGCCTCCCTCGCCGCCGTCGTAGTCGTCGCCGCCGCCTCCCTCGTCGTCGCCATTCCCCCTCCCCTCGTCGCCGCCACCGCCCCCTCGCCGCCACCTCCCTCGCCATCGCGACCGCACCCCTCCCCCTCTGGTAAGCCCCCACAACGGCCTTGATCTTGTTTACGTCCTCGTACCCACATAAAGGGATTGTTGTTTTCTCAGTTTGTTGGTTGCTGGTGGTTGGGTCCAGCAGAATGGAGGCATCACAACCCTGCAAAAGGTCATTATAAAAGATACATTTTTAGATTTGTACGCATCTATGTATATTTCAGTAAAAGTTCATGGAAATATATAGTACTATTTCCACCTTAACAATGTTAATATACTCTTCAAGGTTGGTAGTTATAATTAGAAAGTTCAATGCATGCTTTCTGCAGAGTCTTATGTTTATTCCACAGGGGACAAATGGAGTGGTATGTTTATTAGTTTATATAGAATGAAAATGATAAGACAACTTCTTTGTTGTTTGTGACCACATAAATGGATTTAGTTCATGCTATGCCATGTTGATCATTGGTCATCTAAATTTCGGGAAAATAACCCTTGTCAGATGATCCTTGATTATCTAAAATTGTTGGTGTTGTTCACCTAAAGGTTGATGATTTCAAGTACTTAGACTTAGTAAGAAAGACATCTTGCATAATTTAGGTTTAAAACATAAATCTTATTTTTCTAGACCCTAGAAGCTTAATAAGAGTTGAAGTTCTATCAAAATATTGCCGCAAAGCAGGTACTTATGACAATTTGGTGAGATACCCAAAATTAAGCTCATGCTTTTTCTGACCTGGCATCTAGCAAATGTTGTATTTGAATGTAGTGCACATTATTATTCGAGTGTTGCCGGAATGTCCGAGTTGCCTTGATACGTCCATTTTGCATCATGTTTTCATGTTGATATTTATCGCTTCTTTGGGTGTTATTTCACTTCACGGTACTATTCTTATGCCTTTTCTCTCTTATTTTGCAAGGTTTACATGAAGAAGGAGAATACCGGCAACTGCAATTCTGGCCTGAAAGTGGAGCAAAGTTGAGATACCTATTCTGCGCAACTCCAAACGCCGTGAAAATCAACGGAGATTTTTTTCCCAATTTATAAAAAATACTGGGCCGAAGAAGTGCCGGAGGGGCACCAGGGGGTGCCCACAAGCCTGCACGGCGCGACCACCCCCCAGGCCATGCCATGGGGGCTTGTGAGCAGCCCACTGGCCCACTGGCCCCCCTCTTTTGCTATATGGAGGGTTTCGTCTAGGAAAAAATCAAGAGGGAGCTTTTTTGTGGTTTCGCTGCCGCCACGAGGCGGAACTTGAGCAGAACCAGTCTAGAGCTCCGGCAGGACGATCCCGCCGGGGAAACTTCCCTCCCGGAGGGGGAAATCGTCGCCATCGTCATCACCAACACTGCTCTCATGGGAGGGAACTCGTCACCATCAACATCTTCATCAACACCATCTCATCTCCAAACCCTAGTTCATCTCTTGTAACCAATCTCCGTATCGCGACTCCAATTGGTACTTGTAAGGTTGCTAGTAGTGTTGATTACTCTTTGTACTTCATGCTAGTTGGATTACTTGGTGGAAGAGTTTATGTTCAGATCCTTGATGCTACTCATTACACCTCTGATCATGATTATAATTTTCTTTGTGAGTATTTACTTTTGTTCCTGAGGACATGGGATAAGTCATGCTAATAATAGTCATGTGAATTTGGTATATGTTCGGTATTTTGATATGTTGTATGTTTTTTTCCTCTAGTGGTGTTATGTGAACGTCGACTACATAACACTTCACCATTATTTGGGCCTAGAGGAAGGAATTGGGAAGTAGTAAGTAGATGATGGGTTGCTAGAGTGACAGAAGCTAAATCCCTAGTTTATGTGTTGCTTCGTAAGGGGCTGATTTGGATCCACTAGTTTAATGCTATGGTTAGACTTTGTATTAATTCTTCTTTCGTAGTTGCGGATGCTTGCGAGAGGGTTTAATCATAAGTGGGATGCTTGTACAAGTAAGGGAAGTACCCAAGCGTTGGTCCAGCCACATATCAAACTATCAAAGTAACGAACGCGAATCATATGAACATGATGAAACTAGCATGACAGAAATTCCCGTGTGTCCTCGGGAGCGTTTTTCCTCCTATAAGACTTTGTTTAGGCTTGTCCCTTGCTACAAAAGGGATTGGGCCACTTTGTTGCACCATTTCTACTTTTGTTACTTGTTGCTTGCTACGAATTATCTCACCACACAATCACTTGTTACCGACAACTTCAGTGCCTGCAGATTTTACCTTGCTGAAAACCACTTGTCAGATCCTTCTGCTCCTCGTTGGGTTCGACACTCTTACTTATAGAAAGGACTATGATTGATCCCCTATACTTGTGGTTCATCAAGACTCTTTTCTGGCGCCGTTGCCTCAGAGTGGAGCGCCTTTGGTAAGTGGAACTTGGTAAGGAAACATTCATATAGTGTGCTAAAATTTGTTGTCACTTGTCACTATGGATACTAATCCTTTGAGGGGCTTTTTCAGGGTATCTTCACCTCGAACGGAAGCACAAATAGTTGCTCCTCAACCTGCCGCACCTACTGAAAATATTTGCTTTGAATTTCCTTCGGGTATGCTTGAGAAACTGCCGGCTAATCCTTTTACACGAGATGGAACATCACATCCAGACTTGCATCTGATCTATGTAGATGAAGTTTGTGGTTTATTTAAGCTTGCAGGTGTGCCCGAGGATGAGGTCAAGAAGAAGGTATTTCCTTTATCTTTGAAGGATAAGGCGTTGACATGGTACAGGCTATGTGATGATACTGGATCATGGGACTACAATCGGTTGAAATTGGAATTTCTTCAAAAGTTTCATCCTATGCATTTAGTACATCGTGATCGAAATTATATTTACAATTTTTGGCCTCGTGACAGAGAAAGCATCGCTCAAGCTTGGGGAGGCTTAAATCAATGTTATACTCATGCCCCAATCATGAGCTCTTGAGAGAAATTATCATTCAAAACTTCTATGCTCGGCTTTCTCATGATGATCGCACTTCCTGTACCGGTTCTTTTATGAAGAGAGATATTGACTTCAAATGGAATTTATTGGAGAGAATCAAACACAACTCTGAAGATTGGGAGCTTGAAAAGGTAAGGAGTTAGCTATGAATTTCACTTTTGATTGCGTTAAATCTTTTGTTGAGACAAATACTTTTTGTGACTTTTGCGCTAAGTATGGACTTGACTCTGGGATAGTAGCTTCATTGTGTGAATCTTTTGCTGCTCATATTGATCTCCCCAAAGAGAAGTGGTTTAAATATCATCCTCCTTTAGAAGTCAGTGTAGTCAAAACCACTCCAGTTGAAGAGAAAGACATTGTCTATAATGATCCTGTGGTTCCCAGTGCTTACATTGAGAAACCACCTTTCCCTGTTAGGATAAAGGATCATTCCAAAGCTTCAACTGTGATACGTAGAGGCTATATTAGAACACCTACACCCCCTGAGCAAATTAGAGTTGAACCTAGCATTGCTATTATCAAAGATCTTCTGTCTGAAGAAGTTGAGGGACATAATATTCACTTCTATGAAGATGCTGCTAGAATTGCTAAACCTCACGTTAGAGACAAACATAGGCCTGTTATTGGCATGCATGTGGTTTCTGTTAAGATAGGAGATCATTGTTATCATGGTTTATGTGACTTGGGTGCTAGTGTTAGTGCAATACCTCAATCCTTATACGATGAAGTCAAAGATGAGATTGCACCTGTTGAGATAGAACCTATAGATGTCACTATTCAGCTTGGCAATAGAGATACTATCTGCCCTGTGGGAATTGTTAGGGATGTTGAAGTCTTGTGTGGTAAAACGAAGTATCCTGCTGATTTCCTCGTTCTTGCTACCACTCAAGATAGCTTTTGTCCCATTATATTTGACAGACCTTTTCTCAATACCATCAATGCTCATAATGACTGTGAGAAGCAAACTGTCAGTGTTGGCTTTGAAGGTGTGTCACCTGAGTTCAATTTCTCTAAGTTTGGTAGACAACCTCATGAAAAGGAGTTGCCTAGTAGGGATGAAACTATTGCCTTAGCCTCTATTGTCGTGCCTCCTACTGATCCCTTAGAGCATTACTTGCTTGAGAATGAAAATGATACGCATATGGATGAAAGGGATGAAATAGATAGAGTTGTCATAGAACAATATCCTATCCTTAGGAATAACTTGCATGTTGAACTGCTTGGGGATCCAGCCCCACCAGAGGGTGATCCTATGTTCGAGCTTAAACAGTTGCCTGATACTCTTAAGTATGCCTATCTTGATGAAAAAGAGATATATCCAGTTATTACTAGTGCTAGCCTCGCGGAGCATGAAGAAAAGAAGTTACTAAAAACTCCGAGGAAGCACCGTGCCACTATAGGATATACTCTTGATGATCTTAAGGGCATTAGTCCCACTCTATGCCAGCACAAGATCAAAACTGATCCTGAATTCAAACCAGTTGCTGATCATCAAAGGAGATTGAATCCTAAGATGAAAGAACTAGTGAGAAAAGAAATACTAAAGCTCCTGGAAGCGGGTATTATCTATCTTGTTGCTCACAGCGATTGGGTGATTCCAGTGCATTGCGTTCCTAAGAAGGGAGGCATTACCGTTGTCCCTAATGATCCCACACATGATTATTACTGGCTATAGGATGGTGATTGATTTTAGGAAGTTGAATACGGCCACTAGAAAAGATCATTACCCTCTGCCTTTTATCGAGCAAATGCTAGAAAGGTTGTCCAAACACACACACTTCTGCTTTCTAGACAGTTATTCTGGTTTCTCCCAAATACCAGTTGCACAATCTGATCAGGAGAAAACCACCTTCACCTGTCCTTTCGTTACCTTTGCTTATATACGTATGCCTTTTGGCTTATGTAATGCACCTGCCACCTTTCAAAGATGTATGATGGCTATATTCTCTGACTTTTGTGAAAATATTGTCGAGGTTTTCATTGATGACTTCTCCGTTTATGGGTCTTCCTTTGATGATTGCCTCAGCAACCTTGATCGAGTCTTACAGAGATGTAAAGACACCAATATTATCTTGAATTGGGAGAAGTGCCACTTTATAGTAAATGAAGGCATCATCTTAGGACATAAAATTTCTGAAAGAGGTATTGAAGTCCATAAGGCTAAGGTTGATGCAATCGAGAAAATGCCATACCCCAAGATATCATGGGTATAAGAAGTTTCCTTGGTCATGCTGGTTTCTATAGAAGGTTCATTAAAGACTTCTCTAAGATTTCTAGGCCTCTTACCAATCTCTTGCAAATGGATATTCCTTTTGTCTTTGACGATGATTGTGAGGAAGCCTTCAAAATACTTAAGAGGGCTTTGATAACTGCACCTATTGTTCAACCACCTGATTGGAACTTGCCTTTTGAGATCATGTGTGATGCTAGTGATTTTGCTGTTGGTGTTGTTATAGGGCAAAGAGTTGATAAGAAGTTGAATGTTATTCACTATGCTAGTAAAACTCTAGATAGTGCCTAGAGAAACTATGCTACTACGGAGAAGGAATTTTTAGCAGTCGTGTTTGCATGCGAAAATTTCAGGTCTTACATAGTTGATTCGAAAGTCACTATTCACACTGATCATGCTGCTATTAAGTACCTCATGGAGAAGAAGGACGCTAAACCTAGACTTATCAGATGGGTTCTCTTGCTACAACAATTTGATCTCACGTTGTTGACAGAAAGGGTGCTGATAACCCAGTAGCGGATAACTTGTCTAGGTTGGAGAACGTTCTTGATGACCCACAACCTATTGATGATAGCTTTCCCGATGAGCAATTGAATGTCATCAATGCTTCACGTAGTGCACCGTGGTATGCTGATTATGCAAACTATATCGTTGCTAAATACATACCACCTAGTTTCACATACTAGCAAAATAAGAAATTCTTCTTTGACTTGAGACACTACTTTTGGGATGATCCTCACCATTATAAGGGAGTAGATGGTGTTATTAGACGTTGTGTACGTGAATATGAACAGGGACCGATCCTATAGAAGTGTCACTCCGAGGCCTACGGAGGACACCATGCGGGAGATAGAACTGCACACAAGGTATTGCAATCAGGTTTCTATTGGCCCACTCTCTTCAAGGATGCATGTAAGTTTGTCTTGTCTTGTGACGAATGTCAAAGAATAGGTAATATTAGCAAACGTCGGGAAATGCCTATGAACTATTCACTTGTCATTGAACCATTTGATGTCTAGGGCTTTGATTATATGGGACCATTTCCAAAATCCAATGGGTATACGCATATCTTAGTTGATGTTGATTACGTCACTAAGTGGGTAGAAGCTATCCCCACTAGTAGTGTTGATCACAACACCTCTATCAAGATGCTGAAAGAAGTTATCTTCCCTAGATTTGGAGTCCCTAGATATCTAATGACCGACGGTGGTTCACACTTCATTCATGGTGCTTTCCGTAAAATGCTTGCTAAGTACGATGTCAACCATAGAATTGCGTCTCCCTACCACCCTCAGTCCAGTGGTCAAGTAGAGCTAAGTAATAGAGAGATTAAACTGATTCTGCAAAAGACTATCAACAGGTCTAGAAAGAATTGGTCTAAGAAGCTCGATGATGCACTATGGGCTTATAGGCCTATAAGAATCCAATGGGCATGTCTCCGTACAAAATGGTGTATGGGAAAGCATGTCACTTACCTCTTGAGCTAGAGCATAAAGCTTATTGGGCAATCAAGGAGCTCAACTTTGATTTCAAACTTGCCGGTGAGAAGAGGTTATTTGGCATTAGCTCGCTTGATGAGTGGAGAACTCAAGCATATGAGAATGCCAAGCTCTTCAAAGAGAAGGTTAAGAGGTGGCATGATAAGAGGATACAAAAGCGTGAGTTCAATGTAGGTGATTATGTCTTGCTATATAACTCTCGTTTAAGATTCTTTGCAGGCAAGCTTCTCTCTAAATGGGAAGGTCCCTATGTTGTTGAGGAAGTATATCATTCCGGTGCTATCAAGATCAACAACACGAGAAGGTAATTGTCCGAGAGTGGTAAATCGGCAGAGAATCAAGCACTATATCTCACGTACTCCCATAAATGTTGAAAGCAATATCATCAATACCATAACTCCGGAAGAATACCTAAGGGACATTTATCAGCCTGTTTCAGACTCCAAAAACGAAGAGGTATGCGATTCGGTAAGAAAACAGAGTCCAAAACTTTTCTAATAGGAAATTTTCTCCGTTTTGGAATATTCGAAAAAATACAAAAATTGGAAGTAGTCCGGAAAGTGCGCGAGGAGGCGACAAGCCTGCACGGCGCGGGCCCATCCCTTGGCCGTGTCGTGAGGGCTTGTGGCCACCTCGTGCGCCTCCTTGACTCCGTTTTCGTTCACGGGACTCCTTCTGGTCTGGAAAAAATCATTATATATACTTCCATTTGGTCTGACCCCTGCATCACGCAGTTTCTTCTGTTTTTCATTTCGAGCCTGTTTCTGTTGCAAGTCTAGATCGATATGACTTCCCGAAAAGCTCTGAAGGACAAGATATTTGAGAAGGTCATCAATCCCTACCTCACGGGAGTGCTGCAACACCCTCAATCTATCAAGATGCGTGAGGGGATGTTGCACATCCGTGATTATGAGGGGCCCAAGAAGACCGGAAGCGTGGAGACGAGGCTCGAAGTAATGGAGCAACAAGTCTTCAAGTGCCAAGGGATGGTGGAGCATGGACTCAACGCCAACCACATGATGATCATGGAGTTCACCAGCAAGCACAAGATTGATGCCAGTGACATTGGGAGGCACCTCTCAAGGCTCTATGACAGGATTGATCAACTCCAGGGCCAGATCTATGACCTGCAGAACCAAAATTATGAGTATGAGTATAGATTTAAATCAGTACGGTTGGCTGCATATTTGAGGTTTCCGGAGACTCGTTCATCTTTCCATGATGGAGCACCTATGCCTTGGAAGACGGAGGATCAAACCCATGTTGCAACAACTCCACCATCACCACCAAAGGAAGACAACTGAGCATTGGTATGGGCAATCCCCTTGGCTTGTGCCAAGCTTGGGGGAGTTGCCCCGGTATCGTATCACCATCACATCTTTTGCCTTTACCTTTGTTTTAGTTTTCCTTTTCAGTTTTCTCTTTCTCTTTTAGTTTAAAAGTCTTAGTGTTTTAGTCTTGAGTTTTGCTTTGTGTCACCCCGATGTATTCTTGCTCGTGAGCCTTATAATAAAGAGCGAGAATAGAACAAAAGCATGAAAGATCATGTAATGATCTTATGGGAAGTGATGGCTTCACATATAAAAAGAATGAGGATTGAAACTTGTTGAGGGTAGGCAAACGTAGACCTTGGTCATTGTTGCAATTAATAGGAAGTGATAAGGAAGGAGAGGTTCACATATAAATATATCATCTCTAACACTATCTATGATTGTGAACACTCACCAAACTATTGCATGCCTAGAAGTAGATGTTGGACAAAGGAAGACAACGTAATGGATTGTGTTTTCTTGGATCTGAACAATGTTATATGATTAGAGATCCCTTAGCATGTGACGATTGCTTCCACCTCACATTAGCCAAAACTCCCGCACTAAGTAGAGATACTACTTGTGCATCCATAAACCTTCAACCCAGTTTTGCCATGTGAGTACACCATACCTACCCATGGATTGAATAAGATCCCTCAAGTAAGTTGTCATCAATGCAAGCAATAAAAATTGCTCTCTAATATGTATGATCTATTTGTGTGTGGAAAATAAGCTTTATACGAACCTGTGATGAAGAAGACATAAAAGAGACAGACTGCATAATAAAGTTCTTTATCACAGGGGGCAATATAAAGTGACGTTCCTCCGCACTAAGAGGACACGCATCCAAACCTCAAAAGCGCATGACAACCTCTGCTTCCCTCTGCGACGGGCCTATCTTGTACCTTTACTTTTTGCCCTTGAAAGAGTCATGGTGATCTTCACCAATTCCCTATTTTGCCTTTGTCTTGGCTACCATCACATGCTTGGGAAAGATCTATATTCATATGTCAACTTGGAGGTAAGTATTCATGAATTATTATTGTTGACATTACCCTTGAGGTAAGTGATACGTCCATTTTGTATCATGCTTTCATGTTGATATTTATCGCTTTATGGGCTGTTATATTACTTTGTGGTACCATATTTATGCCTTTTCTCTCTTATTTTGCAAGGTTTATTTGAAGAGGGGTAATTCAAGCAGCTGGAATTCTGGACTGGAAAAGGAGCAAATCTGAGTCCTCTATTCTGCACAACTCCAAGTGCCCTGAAAATTTACGTGGAATTTTTTGGGAATATAAAAAAATATTAGGCGAAAGAAGTACCACAGGGGAGCTACCAGGGCCCCACAAGCCTGGTAGCCGCCACCCCCTGGTGGCGGCTACAGGGCTTGTGGGCTCCCTGACGGCCCACTGGCCCCCCTCTTTTGCTATATGAAGGGTTTCATTCTAGAAAAAATCAAGAGGGAGCTTTTTCGTGGTTTCGCCGCCGCCACGAGGCGGAACTTGAGAAGATCCAATCTAGAGCTCCGGCACGATGATCCTGTTGGGGAAACTTCCCTCCCGGAGGGGGAAATCGTCGCCATCGTAATCACCAACACTCCTCTCGTCGGAGGGGAGGCATCTTCATCAACATCTTCATCAGCACCATCTCCTCTCCAATCCCTAGTTCATCTCTTGTAACCAATCTCCGTCTCGCGACTCCAATTGGTACTTGTAAGGTTGCTAGTAGTGTTGATTACTCTTTGTAGTTGATGCTAGTTGGATTACTTGGTGGAAGAGTTTATGTTCAGATTCTTGATGCTATTCATTAAACCTCTGATCATGATTATGATTATGCTTTGTGAGTAGTGACTTTTGTTCCTGAGGACATGGGATAAGTCATGCTAATAATAGTCATGTGAATTTCGTATTCGTTCGGTATTTTGATATGCTGTATGTTGTCTTTTCCTCTAGTGGTGTTATGTTAACGTCGACTACATAACACTTCACCATACTTGGGCCTAGAGGAAGGCATTGGGGAGTAGTAAGTAGATGATGGGTTGCTGGAGTCACAGAAGCTTAAACCCCAGTCTATGTGTTGCTTCGTAAGGGGCTGATTTGGATCCACTAGTTTAATGCTATGGTTAGACGTTGTCTTAATTCTTCTTTCGTAGTTGCGGATGCTTGCGAGAGGGGTTAATCATAAGTGGGATGCTTGTCCAAGTAAGGGAAGTACCCAAGCGCCGGTCCACCCACATATCAAACTATCAAAGTAACGAATGCGAATCACATGAACATGAGAAAACTAGCATGACAGAAATTCCCGTGTGTCCTCGGGAGCGTTTTTCCTCCTATAAGACTTTGTTCAGGCTTGTCCGTTGCTACAAAAGGGATTGGGCCACTTTCTGCACCATTTCTACTACTTGTTACTTGTTACTTTTCGCTTGCTACGTTTCACCTCATTACACCATCACTTGTTACCGCTACTTTCAGTGCTTGGAGTTATTACCTTGCTGAAAACAGTTTATCAGAGCCTTCTGCTCCTCGTTGGGTTGGACACTCTTACTTATCGAAAGGACTACGATTGACCCCCTATATTTGTGGGTCATCAAGACTCTTTTCTGGCGCCATTGCCGGGGAGTGAAGCACCTTTGGTAAGTGGAAATTGGTAAGGAAACATTTATATAATGTGCTGAAATTTATTGTCACTTGTCACTATGGAAACTGTTCCTTTGAGGACTTTGTTCGGGGTATCTTCACCATGAACGGAAGCACGAGGAGTTGTTCCTCAACCTGAGGTACCTAGTGAAAATATATTTTATGAAATTCCTTCGGGTATGCTTGAGAAACTGTTGGCTAATCCATTATAGGAGATGGATCTTCACATCCAGACTTGCATCTGATCTATGTAGATGAAGTTTGTGGTTTATTTAAGCTTGCAGGTTTTCCCGAGGATGAGGTAAATAAGAAAGTCTTTCCTTTATCTTTGAAGGATAAGGCGTTGACATGGTATAGGCTATGTGATGATACTGGATCATGGGACTACAATCGGTTGAAATTGGAATTTCATCAAAAGTTTTATCCTATGCATTTAGTACATCGTGATCGGAATTATACTTATAACTTTTGACCTCGTGACACAGAAAGCATAGCTCAAGCTTGGGGGAGGCTTAAATGAATGCTATATTCATGCCCCAATCATGAACTCTCGAGAGAAATTATCACTCAAAACTTTTATGCTCGGCTTTCTCATGAAGATCGTACCATGCTTGACACTTCTTGTACCAGTTCTTTTATGAAGAAGGATATTGACCACAAGTGGAATTTATTGTAAAGAATCAAACGTAACTCTGAAGATTGGGAGCTGGAGGAAGGTAAGGAGTCAGGTATGAATTTCCAATTTGATTGCGTTAAATCTTTTGTTGAGACAAACACTTCTAGAGATTTTAGCGCTAAGTATGGACTTGACTCTGAGATAGTAGCTACTCTATGTGAATCTTTTGCTCCTCATGTTGATCTTCCCAAAGAGAAGTGGTTTAAGTATGATCCTCCTGTAGAAAGCAACATAGTCAAAACCAATCTAGTTGAGGAGAAAGTCATTGCTTTTAGTGATCCTGTTGTTCCTTGTGCCTACGCTGAGAAACCACCTAACCCTGCTAGGAAAAAGGATTATTCTAAAGCTCTAACTGTGATACGTAGGGGTTACATTAGACCACTTGCACCCCGTGAGGAGATTAGAGTTGAACCTAGTGTTGCTATTATCAAAGATCTCTTAGCCGAAGACATAGATGGGCATGTTATCAAATTCTGTAAGGACTCCGCTAGAATTGCTAAACCTCACACGAAAGACAAATACGGACGTGTAGTTGGCCTGCCCGTTGTTTCTGTCAAGATAGGAGATCACTGTTACCACGGTTTATGTGATATGGGAGCTAGTGTTAGTGCAATACCCCGTTCCTTATATGATGAAATCAAAGATGAGATTGCACCTGCTGAGCTAGAACCCATTGATGTCACTATTACGCTAGCTAATAGAGACACCATCTGCCCTCTGGGAATTGTGAGAGACGTAGAAGTCCTGTGTGGTAAGACGAAGTACCCTACTGATTTCCTCGTCCTTGGTACTGCACAAGATAGCTTTTGTCCCATCATATTCGGTAGAACCTTTCTCAACACTGTCAATGCTCACATTGATTGCATTAAGCTGACTGTCACAGTTAGTTTCGAGGGTGTGTCTCATGAATTTAACTTCTCCAAGTTTGGAAGAAAACCCCATGAAAAAGAGTCATCTGGTAGGGATGAAATCATTGCTCTTGCCTCTATTACCGTACCTCCTACGGATCCTTTAGAGCAATATCTGCTTGAGCATGAAAATGATATGCATATGGAGGAAAGAGATGAGATAGATAAAAATGTCTTAGAACAATATCCTATTCTCAAGAGTAATCTGCCTGTTGAACTGCTTGGGGATCCTCCCCCACCAAAGGGTGATCCTGTGTTCGAGCTTAAACAGTTGCCTGATACTCTTAAGTATACTTATCTTGATGAGAAGGAGATATATCATCTTATTATTAGTGCTCTCCTCTTAGAGCACGAAGAGAAGAAGTTACTAAAAACTCCGAGGAAGCAGCGTGCTGCTATTGGATATACTCTTTATGATCTTAAGGGTATTAGTCCCACTCTATGTCAGCACAAGATTAAAACCGATCATGATTCTAAACCAGGTTCTGATCATCAAAGGAAATTAAATCCTAAGATGAAAGAGGTCATTAGAAAAGAAATATTAAAGCTTCTGGAAGCAGGAATCATTTATCCTATTGCTCATAGTGATTGGGTAAGTCCAGTACATTGCGTACCTAAGAAGGGAGGTATCACCGTCGTTCCTAATGATAAGAATGAATTAATCCCACAAAGGATTATTACTGGCTATAGGATGGTGATAGACTTCCGAAAACTGAGGAAGGCAACCAGGAAAGACCATGCTAGAAAGGCTATCCAAACACACACACTTCTGCTTTCTAGACGGTTATTCAGGTTTCTCGCAAATACCTGTTGCACAATCTAATCAGGGGAAAACCACTTTCACCTGCCCCTTCGGTACCTTTTCTTATAGACGTATGCGTTTTGGCTTATGCAATGCACCTGCCACCTTTCAAAGATGTATGATGGCTATATTCTCTGACTTTTGTGAAAAGATTGTCGAGGTCTTCATGGATGACTTCTCCGTTTGCGGGTCTTCCTTTGATGATTGCCTCAGCAACCTCGATCGAGTCTTATAGAGATGCAAAGATACCAACCTCGTCTTGAATTGGGAGAAGTGCCACTTTATGGTTAATGAAGGCATCGTCTTAGGACACAAAATCTCTAAAAGAGGCATTGAAGTTGATAAGGCTAAGGTTGATGCAATTGAGAAAATGCCTTGCCCCACAGATATCAGAGGTATACGAAGTTTCCGAGGTCATGCTGGTTTCTATAGAAGGTTCATTAAAGACTTCTCTAAGATTTCTAGGCCTCTTACCAACCTCTTGCAGAAGGATGTTCCTTTTGTTTTTGATGAGGATTGTGAGGAAGCTTTCGAAATACTTAAGAAGGCCTTGATTACCGCACCTATTGTTCAACCACCTGATTGGAACTTGCCCTTTGAAATCATCTGCGACGCTAGTGATTAAGTTGTTGGTGCTGTTCTAGGACAAAGAGTTGACAAGAAGTTGAATGTTATTCACTACGCTAGTAAAACTCTAGACAGTGCCCAAAGAAACTATGCCACTACGGAAAACGAGTTTTTAGCAGTCGTGTTTGCATGTGAAAAGTTTAGATCTTATATAGTTGACTACAAAGTCACTATTCACTCTAATCATGGTGCTATTAAGTACCTTATGGAGAAGAAGGACGCTAAGCCTAGGCTAATCAGAGGGGGTCTCCCGCTATAGGAATTTGATTTGCATGTTGTTGACCGAAAGGGTGCTGATAACCCTGTAGCAGATAAATTTTCCAGGCTAGAGAATGTCCTTGATGACCCACGACCTATTGATGACAGCTTTCCTGATGACCAATTAAATGTCATCCGCACTTCACATAGTGCACCGTGGTATGCTGATTACGCAAACTATGTCGTAGCCAAATACATACCACCCAGTTTCACCTATCAGTAGAAATTCTTTGATTTGAGACACTACTTTTGGGATGATCCTCACCTTTATAAGGAAGGAGTAGATGGTGTTATTAGACGTTGTGTGCCTGAACATGAACAGGGACAGGTCCTGCAGAAGTGTCATTCTGAAGCCTACGGAGGACACCACGCTGGAGATAGAACTGCTCATAAGGTATTGCAATCATGTTTCTATTGGCCCACTCTCTTCAAGGATACCCGTAAGTTTGTCTTGTCTTGTGACGAATGCCAAAGAATAGGCAACATTAGTAAGCGTCAGGAAATGCCTATGAACTATTCACTTGTCATTGAGCCGTTCGATGTTCGGGGCTTTGATTATATGGGACCCTTCCCGAGTTCCAATGGGTACACTCACATCTTAGTTGCTGTGGATTATGTCACCAAGTGGGTAGAGGTTATCCCCACTAAAAATATTGATCACCACACCTCTATTAAGATGCTTAAAGAAGTCATTTTCCCAAGATTTGGAGTCCCTAGATATTTGATGACCGATGGCGGTTCACACTTCATTCATGGTGTTTTCTGCAAGATGCTCGCTAAGTATGATGTCAACCATAGAGTTGCATCTCCTTATTGTCCTCAGTCTAGTGGTCAAGTGGAGTTGAGTAATAGGGAGATCAAATTGACCCTACAAAAGACTGTCAATAGATCTCGAAAGAATTGGTCTAGCAAACTTGACGATGCACAATGGGCTTATAGGACTGCCTATAAGAATCCCATGGGCATGTCGCCGTATAAAATGGTTTACGGTAAGGCCTGTCATTTACCTCTTGAGCTGGAACAAAAAGCTTATTGGGCAATCAAAGAGCTCAACTTGGATTTCAAACTTTCTGGTGAGAAGCGGTTGTTTGATATCAGCTCATTAGATGAATGGAGGGCCTAGGCATATGAGAATGCCAAATTGTTCAAGGAAAAGGTTAAGAGATGGCACGATAAACGAATATAGAAACTACAGTTCAATGTAGGTGATTATGTCCTGCTATACAATTCTCGCTTAAGATTCTTCGCAGGCAAGCTTCTCTCTAAATGGGAAGGTCCTTACGTTATCGAGGAAGTATATCGTTCCGGTGCCATCAAAATCAATAATACGGAAGGAAATTTTCCTAGAGTGGTAAATGGGCAAAGAATCAAGCATTATATCTCTGGTACTCCCATAAATGTTGAGACCAATATCATCAATATCATAACTCCAGAGGACTACATAAGGGATGTTTATCAGCCTGTTCCAGACCCTGAAAACAAAGAGCTATCTGTTTCGGTAAGTAATTGGACTCCGAAGCATTTCCAATAGGAAATTTCCTCCGTTTTGGATTTTTTGGAAAATTAGAAAAATAAAAAGCAGCCCGTCGAGCGCACGAAGCGGCCACAAGCTTGGTAGCCGCCACCTACCCCCTGGCGGCGGCTAGAGGGCTTGTGGGCACCTCGTGTTCCTCCCGGACTCCGTTTTCTTGCGGAGCACACCTTCTGGTCCAGAAAAAATCATTATATATACGCCCGAAGGTTTTGATCTCCATATCGCGCAGTTTTTCTCTGTTTTCATTTCGAGCCTGTTTATGTGGCAGATCTAGATCATCATGACTTCCCCAAACGCTCCTAAGGACAAGATCTTCGAGAAGGTCATCAATCCCTACCTCACGGAAGTGCTGAAACATCCTCAATCTATCAAGATGAGCGAGGGGATGTTGCACATCCCTGATGTTGAGGGGCCTAAGAAGACCGGAAGCATGGAGACGAGGCTCGAAGAAATGGGGCAGCAATTCTTCAAGTGCCAAGGGATGGTGGAGCATGGACTCAATGCCAACCACATGATGATCACGGAGTTCACCAGCAATCACAAGATGGATGCCATTGACATTGGGAAACACCTCTCCAGGCTCT
This sequence comes from Hordeum vulgare subsp. vulgare, assembly GCF_904849725.1. Lineage (NCBI taxonomy): Eukaryota > Viridiplantae > Streptophyta > Magnoliopsida > Poales > Poaceae > Hordeum > Hordeum vulgare. Next base: position 92,386,333 of record NC_058524.1, on the reverse strand, counting down.
ATGACAGGGTTGATCAACTTCAAACCAGATCTATGACATGCAGAACCAAAACTATGAGTATGAGTATAGATTTAAATCAATAAGGTTGGCTGCAGATTTGAGGATTCCGGCGACTCGTTCATCCTGCCATGATGGAGCACCTATGCCTTGGAAGACGGAGGATCAGACTGCTTCAACAACACCACCACCATCACCACCAAAGGAAGACAACTAAGCATTGGTATGGGCAATCCCCTTGGCTTCTGCCAAGCTTGGGGGAGTTGCCCTGGTATCGTATCACCTTTATATCTTTTGATGTTACCTTTGTTTTAGTTCTTTCCTTTTCAGTTTTTATTTCTTCTCTTAGTGGAATAAGTCTTTAGTGTTTAGTTTGAGTCTTTTTCCTTGTGTCTCCCCCTTTGTATTCGAGCTTACGAGCTATATAATAAAGAATATCATAGTCAAGGGCTTTGCTTTGTCTCGTGATCAAAAGTATGAAAAGAATGATAGCATGAAAGATCATGAGATGATCTTATGGAAAGTGATAGCTTCACATATGACACGTATGATGATTGAAACTTGTTGAGAATAAATCAACATAGACCTCAGTCATTGTTGCAATTAATAAGAAGTAATAAGGAAAGAGAAGTTCACATATAAACATACCATCTTAGACACTTTTTACAATTGTGAGCACTCACCAAACTATTACATGCCTAGAAGTAGATGTTGGACAAGGAAGACAACATAATGAATTGTTTTTGCTTGGTTCCAAACAATGTTATATGATTAGAGATCCCTTAGCATGTGACGATTGCTTCCACCTCATATTAGCCAAAACTCCCGCACCAAGTAGAGATACTACTTGCGCATCCATAAACCTTCAACCCAGTTTTGCCATGAGAGTCCACCATACCTACCTATGGATTGAATAAGATCCTTCAAGTGAGTTGTTATCGGTGCAAGCAATAAAAATTGCTATCTAATATGTATGATCTATTAGTGTGTGGAAAATAAGCTTTGTACGAACCTGTGATGAGGAAGACATAAAAGCGACAGATTGCATAATAAAGTTCTTTATCACATGAGGCAATATAAAGTGACGTTCCTCCGCACTAAGAGGACACGCATTCAAACCTCAAAAGTGCATGACAACCTCTGCTTCCCTCTGCGAAGGGCCTATCTTGTACCTTTACTTTTTTCCCTTGTAAGAGTCATGGTGATCTTCACCTATTCCCTATTTTTGCCTTTGTCTTGGCTACCGTCACATGCTTGGGAAAGATCTATATTCATATATCAACTTGGAGTTGAGTACTTATGCTTTATTATTGTTGACTTTACCCTTGAGGTAAATAGTTAGGAGGCAAAACTATAAGCCCCTATCTTCCTCTGTGTCCAGCTGAAACTTTGACACCATGAGTACCACGTGAGTTGTAACAATTGTGGAAAATAAAAGAGATGATTGAGTATGTGGGTTTGCCTTACAAGCTCTTATTTGACTCTTTCTGATGTTATGATAAACTACAATTGCTTCAATGACTTTGGACTGTTGTTGGTTACTTCTCGGTAAGGTTTTTGCTTCATACTTTGCTTTGTGAAGGAATTGTTACTTTCCCATAAGAATCTTTATGATGTATTGTTGTTCTATGTGTGGTCATGATGCCCTCATGTCCATATTATGTTTTATCGACACCTTCGTCCCTAAACATGTGGACATGTTTATGGAACTTGGTTTTCGCTTGAGGACAAGCAAGGTCTAAGCTTGGGGGAGTTAATACATCCATTTTGCATCATGCTTTCATGGTTATATTTATCGCTTTATGGGCTGTTATATTACTTTGTGGTACCATATTTATGCCTTTTCTCTCTTATTTTGCAAGGTTTATTTGAAGAGGGAGAATTCAGGCAGCTGGAATTCTGGACTGGAAAAGGAGAAAATTTGAGTCCTCTATTCTGCACAACTCCAAATGCCCTGAAAATTTACGTGGAATTTTTGGGAATATATAAAAAATACTGGGCGAAAGAAGTACCCGAGGGGAGCTACCAGGGCCCCACAAGCCTGGTAGCCGCCACCCCCCTGGTGGCGGCTACAGGGCTTGTGGGCTCCCTAACGGCCCACTGGCCCCCCTCTTTTGCTATATGAAGGGTTTCGTTCCGGAAACAAATCAAGAGGGAGGTTTTTTGTGGTCTCGCCGCCGCCACGACGTGGAACTTGAGCAGATCCAATCTAGAGCTCCGGCAGGACGATCCTGCTGGGGAAACTTCCCTCCCGTAGGGGGAAATCGTCGCCATCGTCATCACCAACACTCCTCTCGTCGGTGGGGAGGCATTTTCATGAACATCTTCATCAGCACCATCTCCTCTCCAATCCCTAGTTCATCTCTTGTAACCAATCTCCGTCTCACGACTCCGATTGGTACTTGTAAGGTTGCTAGTAGTGTTGATTACTCTTTGTAGTTGATGCTACTTGGATTACTTGGTGGAAGAGTTTATGTTCAGATCCTTGATGCTATTCATTACACCCCTGATCATGATTATGATTAAGCTTGGTGAGTAGTTACTTTTGTTCCTTAGGACATGGGATAAGTCATGCTAATAATAGTCATGTGAATTTGGTATTCGTTCGGTATTTTGATATGTTGTATGTTGTCTTTTCCTCTAGTGGTGTTATGTGAACGTCGACTAGATAACACTTCACCATACTTGGGCCTAGAGGAAGGCATTGGGGAGTACTAAGTAGATGATGGGTTGCTGGAGTCACAGAAGCTTAAACCCCAGTCTATGTGTTGCTTCGTAAGGGGCTGATTTGGATCCACTAGTTTAATGCTATGGTTAGACGTTGTCTTAATTCTTCTTTCGTAGTTGCGGATGCTTGCGAGAGGGGTTAATCATAAGTGGGATACTTGTCCAAGTAAAGGTAGTACCCAAGCGCCGGTCCACCCACATATCAAACTATTAAAGTAACGAATGCGAATCACATGAACATGACGAAATTAGCATGACAGAAATTCCCGTGTGTCCTCGGGAGTGTTTTTCCTCCTATAAGACTTTGTTCAGGCTTGTACCTTGCTACAAAAGGGATTGGGCCACTTGCTGCACCATTGCTACTACTTGTTACTTGTTACTTTTCGCTTGCTATGTTTCACCTTATTACACCATCAGTTGTTACCGCTACTTTCAGTGCTTGCAGTTATTACCTTGCTGAAAACCGTTTATCAGAGCCTTCTGCTCCTCGTTGGGTTCGACACTCTTACTTATCGAAAGGACTACGATTGATCCCCTATACTTGGGGGTCATCAGTAAGCAGTTGGGAGGCAAATATAAGCCCCTATCTTTCTCTGTGTTCAGCTGAAACTTTGATCCCATGAGTACCACGTGAGTTGTTGCAATTGTAGAGAACGAAAGAATGATTGAGTATGTGGATTTTCTTTACAAGCTCTTATTTGACTCTTTCTGATGTTGTGATCAATTGCAATTGCTTCAATGACTAATGGCTATCGGTTGTTACTTCTCGGTGAGGTTCTTGATCCATGCTTTACTTTGTGAAGGAATTATCACTTTAGCCTGAGAGATTATATGTTGGTATTGTTGTTCTGATCATGATCATGATCATGATGCATGCACGTTCGTATCTTGTTTTGTCGACACCTTGCTCCCTAAACATGTGGACAAATTTATTGAGCTAGGCTTTCGCTTGAGGACAAGCGAGGTCTAAGCTTGGGGGAGTTGATACGTCCATTTTGCATCATGTTTTCATGTTGATATTTATCGCTTCTTTGGCTATTATTTCACTTCACGGTACTATTCTTATGCCTTTTCTCTCTTATTTTGCAAGGTTTACATGAAGAGGGAGAATACCGGCAACTGGAATTCTGGCCTAAAAGTGGAGCAAACTTGAGATACCTATTATGCACAACTCCAAACGCCGTTAAAATCAACGGAGATTTTTTTTCCAATTTATAAAAAATACTGGGCCGAAGAAGTACCGGAGGGGCACCAGGGGGTGCCCACAAGCCTGTACGGCGCGGCCACCCCCAGGCCGCACCGTGCGGGCTTGTGGGCAGCCCACTGGTCCCCCTCTTTTGCTATATGGAGGGTATCGTCCAGGAAAGAATCAAGAGGGAGCTTTTTCGTGGTTTCGCCGCCGCCACGAGGCGGAACTTGAGCAAAACCAATCTAGAGCTCCGGCAGGATGATCCTACCGGGGAAATTTCTCTCCCGGAGGAGGAAATCGTCGCCATCATCATCACCAACACTCCTCCCATGGGAGGGGACTCGTCACCATCAACATCTTCATCAGCACCATCTCATCTCCAAACCCTAGTTCATCTCTTGTAACCAATCTCCGTCTCGCGACTCCGATTGGTACTTGTAAGGTTGCTAGTAGTGTTGATTACTCTTTGAATTTGATGCTAGTTGGATTACTTGGTGGAAGAGTTTATGTTCAGATCCTTGATGCTACTCATTACACCTCTGATCATGATTATGATTATGCTTTGTGAGTAGTTACTTTTGTTCCTGAGGACATGGGATAAGTCATGCTAATAATAGTCATGTGAATTTGGTATTCGTTCGGTATTTTGATATGTTGTATATTGTTTTTCCTCTAGTGGTGTTATGTGAACGTCGACTACATAAGACTTCACCATTATTTGGGCCTAGAGGAACGCTTTGGGAAGTAGTAAGTAGATGATGGGTTGCTAGAGTGACAGAATCTTAAACCCTAGTTTATGCATTGCTTCGTAAGGGGCTGATTTGGATCGACTAGTTTAATGCTATGGTTAGACTTTGTCTTAATTCTTCTTTTGTAGTTGCGTATGCTTGCGAGAGGGGTTAATCATAAGTGGGATTCTTTTCCAAGTAAGGGCAGTACACAAGCGCTGGTCCACCCACATATCAAACTATCAAAGTAACGAACGTGAATCATATGAACATGATGAAACTAGCATGACAGAAATTCCCGTGTGTCCTCGGTAGCGTTTTTCGTCCTATAAGACTTTGTTCAGGCTTGTCCCTTGCTACAAAAGGGATTGGGCCACTTTGCTGCACCGTTGCTACTTTTGTTACTTGTTGCTTGCTACGAATTATCTCACCACACAATCACTTGTTACCGACAATTTCAGTGCGTGCAGATTTTACCTTGCTGAAAACCACTTGTCAGATCCTTCTGCTCCTCGTTGGGTTCGACACTCTTGCTTATCGAAAGGACTACGATTGATCCCCTATACTTGTGGGTCATCAGGCCTATGTTTTGCCGGAATGTTGATTCATTTCCGTTCCGGCAAATTTCAGGCGCATCATATGTCCACTATTTAGCAAAGGTCATGCCGAAAATTTCCGTGAATTTCGTCATGACTAGTGCTAGAAACTAGGACATATGGAGTGCTTGGAATTGCCGGAAAGGGTAATGAATCAACATTCCGGCAAAACATAGGTCCCTTTTTATTATTCATGCTTCTGTTTATATATAGATGTTCAATTCTTTCGATATAGTGTTGATACGTCTCAAACTTATCTATAATTTTTTATGGTTTCATGTTGTTATCTTGTTAACTTTGGATGTTTTATGTACCTTTTATATCTTTTTTGGGACTAACTTATTAATTCAGTGCCAAGTGCCAGTTCCTGTTCTTTCTATGTTTTTGACTCTTTTCAGATCTGATTTTGGAACGGAGTCCAAACCGACTAAAATCTCCGAAATAATTTTTTCCAGAACAGAAGAAGATCTGGGGACTTGAGGGCCAAGGCACGAGAGCCACAGGGAGCCCACAAGCCCTGTAGCCGCCACCGGGGGGGCCGGCAGCTACCAGGCTTGTGGCCCCCCTGAAGCTCCCCTGCCCTAGCTCTTTCGCCTATATATTCCCTAAAATCTCAGAAAAAATCAGGGCATCCACGAAAACACTTTTCTGCCGCCGCAAGCTTTCGTTTCCGCGAGATCTCATCTAGAGACCCTTCCCGGTGCTCTGTCGGAGGGGACTTTGGAGTTGCAGGGCTTCTACATCAACATCATCGCCTCTCCAATGACTCGTTAGTAGTCCACTTCAGACCTACGGGTCCGTAGTTAGTAGCTAGATGGCTTCTTCTCTCTATTGGATCTTCAATACAAAGTTCTCCATGATCTTCATGGAGATCTATCCGATGTAAGCCTCTTTGGCGGTGTGTTTGTCGAGATCCGATAAATTGTGGATTTGTGATTAGATTATCTATGGACTATATTTGAGTCTTTGTTGATTTCTTATATGCATGATTAGATATCCTTGTAAGTCTCTCCGAGTCTTGGGTTTTGTTTGCCAACTAGATCTATGATTCTTGCCATGGGAGAAGTGCTTGCTTTTGGGTTCATACCGTGTGGTGACCTTTCCCAGTGACAGAAGGGGCAGCAAGGCACGCATCATGTTGTTGCCATCAAGGGTAACAAGATGGGCTTTTATCATAGATATGAGATTGTCCATCTACATCATGTCATCTTGCTTAAGGCGTTACTCTGTTCTTTTGAACTTAATACACTAGATGCATGGTGGATAGCTGTCGACGTGTGGAGTAATAGTAGTAGATGCAGGAAGTATCGGTCTACTTGTTTTGGACGTGATGCCTATAGATATAATCATTGCCATAGATAACGTCACGACTTTGCACGGTTCTATCAATTGCTCGACAGTAGTTCGTTCACCCATCGTCTACTTGCTTTCATGAGAGAAGCCACTAGTGAACACTACGGCCTCCGGGTCTATTCACAACTATCGTCTCCATTTTCACTTTTACTTTGCTTTCTTTCCTTTTTGCTTTCAGTTCTCAGTTTGCAAACTATCTATAAGGGATTGACAACCCCTTCATAGTGTTGGGTGCAAGATCTTTGTGTTTGTGCAGGTACTTGTGACTCGACGCGATCCTCCCACTGGATCGATACCTTGGTTCTCAAACTGAGGGAAATACTTACCGCCACTGTGCTACATCACCCTTTCATCTTCAAGGGAACACCAACGCAAGGCTCCAAGGCCGCGGGGAAATCCTTTGCATATTTGCCAAGGAAGTCCCTATAGGCGTAGCCCGTAGCAGCAGGATTCCTGGCGCCGTTGTCAGGGAAGGTCTGTTGTCGCAGTAGCACAAGGATTTCTGGCGCCGTTGCCGGGGAGGAGGATCGCTTGTTGGGGAGTATCAAGACAAGAATAATCTTCCATCAACACGCCTATTTCTGGCGCGGGGAAGGGAGATCAAGTCAAGATCTATCCAAGTAGGTGTCACAAACTCATCTCTTGCATTTACCTTTGTTGCCAGTTGCCTCTCGTTTTCCTCTCCCCCACTTCACATTTGCCCTTTTCATTTGCCTTTTTTTTCATTTGCCTTTTTTGTTCACCCTTTTCTCTCGCTTTCTTTCTGTTCGCTTCTGTGCCATGTGCCTTCAATATGCTTGCATCTTTGCTTGCTGAAAATCTAGTGATATGGATCCTCATGCACTTCCTAATCTATTTAAGAGATCCAATTATGTTGATCCAATTGCTAGTGAGTTGAGTGCACTTGACTATCTTTATGGAGTTTTGCTTGAGATGCGTGAATTTGAAAATTGTGAGGAAGAAATTTATGAAGTGATTCACGAGGGCTCCTTGGATGAAAAGAATGATCGCAATGGTTTCACTATAAATTCTATTAGTGACAATCATGCTAAAGATATGCAAAACCCTGAGCTTGGGGATGCTAGTTTTGCTATGACCACTACTTGTTGCAATCATTATGAGTGGGGCGATGATTTTTCCTATGACCTTGAAAATTTGCTTAAGCCTCATGATGAATATGATATTTGCAGTATTATTGAAAGTGGGTTTGGAGAAGTCATGACTTTAGTTGATGATAGTCCCACTATTTTTGAAGAGTGTCAACTTTGCATGCATGTGGATCATGAAAAGAATATCCTTTGTGATAGCTATATTGTTGAATTTGAATATGATCCCACATGTAATTGCTATGAGAGAGGAAAATATTGTGGTAGAAACTTTCGTGCTACCAAATTACCTCTCGTCATGTTGAGATTGATATTGTCTCTTTCTTCTTCCTTGCATATGGTAACTATTGGTTGTCTTGACAATCTGTTTTCCTACAAAATGCCTATGCATAGGAAGTATGTTAGACTTAGATGTGATTTTCACATGCTTCATGATGCTCTATTTGTGCTTCAATTCTTGTCTTTTCTGTGAGCATCATTGAACTATCAATGCCTAGCTAAGGGTGTTAAACAATAGCCCTTGTTGGGAGGCAACCCAACGAATCTATCCTTTTTCTTTCTGTTTTGTGTTTTCCACACTTTCATAATTCTGTTATGATTGTGTTTTTTGTGTTTCTTTTTGCGTTTGTGCCAAGCAAAATCGTTATGATTAGTCTTGGGGATGATCGTTTGGTCATGCTGGAAAAGACAGAAACTTTCTGCTCACGAAAAGAATTTTCATTTTTTTCTGTAAGAGATTTCGAGTTGATTCTTTTTGCTTCTGATTGCAAAGCAAATTCTTCAGACTGTAGTAATTTTTCAGAATTTTTGAAGTACCAGAAGTACACGAATTATACAGATTGCTACAGACTGGTCTGCTGTTAACAGATTATGTTTTTGTTGAGTTGGTTACTTATTTTGATGAAACTATGGATAGTATCGGGGGTATTAGCCATGGAAGATTGAAAATACAGTAACCCAACATCAACATAAGTAGAATTTAAGTTTGCTACAGTACCTAAGGAAGTGGTGGTTTGCTTTCTTATACTAACGATATCACAAGTTTCTGTTTAAGTTTCGTGTTGTGAAGTTTTCAAGTTTTGGGCGAAGTTCTTATGAACAAAGAGATAAAGAGTGGCAAGAGCTCAAGCTTGGGGATTCCCAAGGCACCCCAAATTTATTCAAGGATGCCATAAAGCCTAAGATTGGGGATGCCCCGGGAAGGCATCCCCTCTTTCGTCTTCATTCCATCGGTAACATTACTTGGGGCTATATTTTTATTCACCACATGTTATGTGTTTTGCTTGGAGCATCTTGTATCGTAGGAGTCTTTTATTTTTGTTGTGTCACAATCTTCCTTGCTGCACACCTAGAGAGAGAGACATGCACTCACCGTGATTTTATCGAGCGTCACTTATATCCTTTGGTTAGACAATCAGCTCACATGTGCTTCACTTATATCTTTTGAGCTAGTTGATTTTGCTTTATGTGCTTCACTTATATCTTTTAGAGCACGGAAGCGTGTGGCTTGGTAGTTGATCTATGCTATGAAAGTAGTCTCAAAAGGGTTAGTTATCCAAAGGGATATGAAAACTTCCATCTCCATGTGCATTGAATAGTGAGAGAAGTTTGATTCCTCTCAATTAGTTTTGAGTTGTGGTTGTGGTAATATTGAAGTTATACTAGTAAGGTGTTGTGGATCTAGAAATATTTGTGTTGAAGTTAGTGATTCCCGTAGCATGCACGTATGGTGAACCGCTATGTGATGAAGTCTGAGCACAATTAGTCTATTGATTGTCATCCTTTGTGTAGCGGTCGGGATCGGGCGATGTTTTATGCCTACCAACCCTTCCCCTAGGAGTATGCGTTGAATGCTTTGTTTCGATTACTACTAAAACTTTTGCAACAAGTATATGAGTTCTTCATGACTAATGTTGAGTCCATGGTTTAGATGAACTTTCACCTTCCACCATCACTATCTTCTTTAGTGTCGTGCAACTTTCGCCGGTGCACAAAACCCACCATATAGCCTCCCTCAAAACAGCTACCATACCTACCTACTATGGCTTTTTCAAAGCCATTCCGAGATATATTGACATGCAACTACCACCATGACATGTGCCACAGCTTCTACATTGCCATTGCATGATCGTAAGACAGCTAGGATGATCTTTCCATTGATGTCTATGCCATGCTAGATCATTGTCACGGTACACTACCGAAGGCATTCCATATAGAGTCATCATTGCTCTAAGTTTTGAGTTGTAAGTGTGCGATGATCATCTTTGATGGAGCATTGTCCCATGTGAGGAAATAAAATAGGCCAAAGATGCCCAACAGAAAAAAGGAGGCGAAAGAGCCCACAAAAAATGAGAGAAAAAGAGAGAAGGGACAATGCTACTATCCTTCCACACTTGTGCTTATTAAGCACCATGATCTTCATAATTGAGAGTCTCTCGTTTTGTCACCACCATATAGCTATTGGGAAATTTTCATTGTATAACTTGGCTTGTATATTCCAATGATAGGCTTCCTCAAATTTGCCTTAGGTCTTCGTGAGCAAGCAAGTTGGATGCACACCCACTAGTTTTCTTTCAGAGCTTTCACATACTCTTAGCTCTAGTGCATCATTTGTATGGCAATCCCTACTCATTCACATTGATATCTATTGATGAGCATCTCCATAGCTCATTGATATGCGTAGTTAATGTGACCATATTCTCCTTGTTTGTCTTGCAACCTCCACCACACTCCATTCCACTTTTAGTGCTAAAACCATGGCTCACGCTCATGTATTGCGTGAGAGTTGAAAAAGTTTGAGAAAGTAAAGGTATGAAAACAATTACTTGGCCAATACCGAGGTTGTGCATGATTTAAATTCGTTGCACAAGGATGATAGAGCATAGCCAGACTATATGATTTTGTAGGGATAACTTTCGTTTGGCCTTGTTATTTTGAAAAGCTCATGATTACCTTGCTAGTTTGCTTGAAGTATTATTATCTCCACATCAATAGCAAACTATTGCTTTGAGTCTAATGGATCTGAACATTCACGTCACATAAGAGGAGTTACAAAGGACATCTATGCTAGGTAGCATGAAAGCATCAAAAATTCATTCTTTATCACTTCCCTACTCGAGGACGAGGAGGAGTTAAGCTTGGGGATGCTTGATACGTCTCAAACGTATCTATAATTTTTGATGGTTTCATGCTGTAATCTTGTTAACTTTGAATGTTTTATGTACCTTTTATATCTTTTTTGGGACTAACTTATTAATTCAGTGCCAAGTGCCCGTTCCTGTTTTTTCTGTGTTTTTGACTCTTTTCAGATCTGATTTTGGAACGGAGTCCAAACAGAATAAAATCCCCAAAATAATTTTTTCCAGAACAGAAGAAGATCGGGGGAGTTGAAGGCCAAGGCAGGAGAGCCACAGGGGGCCCACAAGCCGTGTGGCCTCCACCAGGGGGGGCGGTGGCTAACAGGCTTGTGGCCCCCCAGGAGCTCCCCTGCCCTAGCTCTTGCGCCTATATATTCCCTAAAATCTCAGAATACACTTTTCCGCCGCCGCAAGCTTCCGTTTCCGCGAGATCTCATCTGGAGACCCTTCCTGGTGCCCTGCTGGAGGGGACTTTGGAGTTTGAGGGCTTCTACATCAACATCATCGCCTCTCCAATGAGTCGTGGGTAGTCCACTTCAGACCTACGGGTCTGTAGTTAGTAGCTAGATAGCTTCTTCTCTCTCTTGGATCTTCAATACAAAGTTCTCCATGATCTTCATGGAGATCTATCTGATGTAATCCTCTTTGGCGGTGTGTTTGTAGAGATCCGATGAATTGTGGATTTGTGATCAGATTATCTATGAATTATATTTGAGTCTTTTCTGATTTCTTATATGCATGATTTGATATCCTTGTAAGTCTCTCCGAGTCTTGGGTTTTGTTTGGCCAACTAGATCTATGATTCTTGCAATGGGAGAAGTCCTTGGTTTTGGGTTCATACCATGTGGTGACCTTTCCCAGTGACAGAAGGGGCAGCAAGGCACGCATCATGTTGTTGCCATCAAGGGTTAGAAGATGGGCTTTTATCATAGATATGAGATTGTCCATCTACATCATGTCATCTTGCTTAAGGCGTTACTCTGTTCTTTTGAACTTAATACACTAGACGCATGCTGGATAGCGATCGACGTGTGAAGTAATAGTAGTAGATGCAGAAAGTATCGGTCTACTTGTTTTGGACGTGAGGCCTATAGATATAATCATTGCCATAGATAACGTCACGACTTTCCGCGGTTCTATCAATTGCTTGATAGTAATTCGTTCACCCACCGTCTACTTGCTTTCATGAGAGAAGCCACTAGTGAACACCACGGCCCCCGGGTCTATTCACAACTATTGTCTCCACTTTCACTTTTACTTTGCTTTGTTTCCTTTTTGCTTTCAGTTCTCACTTTGCAAACAATCTATAAGGGATTGACAACCCCTTCATAGCGTTGGGTGCAAGCTCTTTGTGTTTGTGCAGGTACTTGTGACTCGACGCGATCCTCCCACTGGATCGATACCTTGGTTCTCAAACTGAGGGAAATACTTACCATCGCTGTGCTACATCACCCTTTCCTCTTCAAGCGAACACCAACGCAAGGCTCCAAGGCCGTGGGGAAATCCGTTGCATATTTTCCAAGGAAGTCCCTATAGGCGTAGCCCGTAGCAGCAGGATTCCTGGCGCCGTTGTCAGGGAAGGTCTGTTGTCGCAGTAGCAAGTGTCACAGTTGTTTTTTACACATGTACCACATTAAAACAAGAAATGTCTAACGATGAATATTGGGAGTGTGAATATTGCATCGACTGTCGGGGTATGTGTGACACGCCTCACCTGCGAGACGATAGGTTCTTTAGCATGAATCTTGATGAGAATGGAGATATGTTCCTCCCTTGCCATGCAAGAAGATATGTGTTGGAGAGGCTTGGTTTCGAAGACCACGAGAGAATTGAGATGAGGAGCGCTAACCTGAGGACTATACATGGTCACACATTTGTTATCAAAGTACTTAATTCAGTTTTTCAAACAGAATTTGGGTGCCCAAAGTGGGAAGATCTTTGCAAGGCATATGGATTTCAGAAGGGTATGGAAATAACCTTCGATCTTCGTCTTGAAGATAATATGCCACGCAACATCAACATTTGGGTGGTTGTCGATGATATGCTTCCTGTTTTACCTCCATGTGAGTTTCTCAACCATATTTGTCAATTAAATTGCATTTATATTTAGAAATAGTTGGTGTTCATCCATATACTAAATTTGTTAAATTATAATTTACAGCTTATTTGGTTTCTTCGAGTGAATTACGGAAATTAATTGACACGACACACTACACGTATGGATCACATCTAACTTGGGAGGAGAAGGATGTTCTTCTCCACTTTCTTGTTGCTAGTGTTCTGGTTTCTAGGGATACCTTCCCGTATAATTTTGGAATTGGCCAAAATTATACATTTTACATGCCACTAGTGCATAGGTTGAGGCCGGGTAACATTTGCCGAAATATCTTGGTAAGAGTTTCCTAATTAAGTATGCTCTACTATTGCATAAATGGTGTTGATTACATTGCTAACTAGGTTATTATTATGTTCTTCAACACTAACTTCCACATGATGTAGTGCCTCTCTTGATGCACACAGAAGGTCAAATGAAAATTATAAGCCCGCTGAAGGCTGATTTCGATGCTCCATACTCGAGTAACCTCAAATCAAAATCAAAAAGGCTCCAAATTGAAGCATGGAGAGAAATAAAGAAGGAGCGCAAGCCACAAGTTGGAGACCGTTGGATCTCTGTGATTCATCATGGAGACATAGGTATGACATTATACCTAAGAGCGAGGACTAGGTCTTATGAGAGACAAGTTATTCTTGTGTATATTAACTTGACATAATCGATTAGGATGCATGCTTATGATGACTATTATGATGTTTCTCTGTTTTACTTTATGTGTATCATATGATAATTAACTTGGTATATGATTAAGATGATGATGAGTTGTTAGATGAGTACGTAAGATGATGATGAGTTAGATGACATGATACTCCCTCCGTCCAAAAATTCTTGTCTTAGCTTTGTCTAGAAATGGATGTATCTAAATACTAAATTTGACTAGATACATTCGTATCTAAACTAATATCAGACAAGAATTTTGGAACGGAGGGAGTACTTTATGTGTATGATGTGATGCAAATTATGCATGTTTATTATGATATGATGAAACCACTGTATAGAGCATGCACAAATATGTAGGGGGAACATAAATACGATGCGAATTACATATTAAAAGCAGGAATATTAGAAGTAGCGATGGCTTAGCAGTAGCGCTCTACTTATTCCAGCGCTACTGCTAACGTAGATATCAGTAGCGCTTTCAATCCAGCGCTACTGCTAAGAGTCAGTTGTAGCGCGTTAGCAGTAGCGCTGACCGCAGCGCTACTAATAAGGCTAAACCCAGCGCTACTACTAGGGTTTTCCCTCGTAGTGATAGTTCGATGATCGCAACACCTTGTTGATCGGCCGTGTACTCTAGATCAAGCCCCAAGAATTGCTCATGCTGCATGATACGTCTCCAACGTATCTATAATTTTTGACTGTTCCATGCTATTATATTATCAACTTGGGATGTCTTATATGCATTTATATGCCATTTTATATCATTTTTGGTACTAACCTATTAACTCCGTGCCTAGTGCCAGTTTCTGTTTTTTCCGTGTTTTTGACCTTTTTCAGAAAAGAATATTAAACGGTGTCCAAACGTAATAAAACCTGCGGGATGATTTTCTCCATAACATAAGATACCCGCAGACTTGAGAACCAAGGCAGGAGGTCTCGTGGGAGGTCACAAGCCCCCTAGGCGCGCCCTAGGGGGGCGCCTAGTAGGCTCGTGGGTCCCCCTTGCCTCCTCTGCCCTACCTCTTTCGCCAATAGATTCCCGAAAATCCCGAAACCTACAGAGGGAGCCACGAAAATACTTTTCCGCCGCCGCAAGCTTCTGTCTCCACGAGATCCCATCTGGAGACCGTTCTGGTGCCCTGCCGGAGGGGGATTCGGATACAGAGGGCTTCTTCATCAACACCATTGCCTCTCCGATGATGCGTGAGTAGTTCACCACAGACCTTTGGGTCCATAGCTAGTAGCTAGATGGCTTCTTCTCTCTTGGATCTTCAATACAAAGTTCTCCATGATCTTCATGGAGATCTATCCGATGTAACTTTGTTTTGGGGTATGTTTGTCGAGATCCGATGAATTGTGGATTTATGATCAGATTATCTATGAATATTATTTGAGTCTCCTCTGATTTCTTATATGCATGATTTCGTATCCTTGTAATTCTCTTCGAGTTATGGGTTTCGTTTAGCCAACTTGATCTATAATTCTTGCAATGGGAGAAGTGCTTAGTTTTGGGTTCATACCGTGCGGTGTCCTCACCTAGTGACAGAAGGGTTAGCGAGGCACGCATCGTGTTGTTGCCATCAAGGGTAAAAAGATGGGTTTTATATCATATTGCATGAATTTATCCCTCTACATCATGTCATCTTGCTTAAGGCGTTACTCTGTTTGTTATGAACTTAATACACTAGATGCATGTTGGATAGCGGTCAATGTGTGGAGTAATAGTAGTAGACGTAGAAATTATCGGTCTACTTGTAACGGACGTGATGCCTATATGTATGATCATTTCCTTAGATATCATCATGACTTTGCGTGATTCTATCAATTGCTCGACAATAATTCGTTCACCCACCGTAATACTTGCTATCATGAGAGAAGCCTCTAGTGAACACTATGTCCCCCGTTACTATTTTACACATTATATATTCAGATCTACATACAAAAACACCAAAAATACCTTGTTGCATGATGACCCACAAGTATAGGGGGTCAATCGTAGTCCTTTCGATAAGTAAGAGTGTCAAACCCAACGAGGAGAAGAAGGATCTGACAAGTGGTTTTCAACAAGGTAAAATCTGCAAGCACTGAAATTGTCGGTAACAAGTGATTGTGTGGTGAGATGATTCGTAGCAAGTAGCAAGTAACAAAAGTAGCAACGGTGCAGCAAAGTGGCCCAATTCCTTTTGTAGCAAGGGACAAGCCTAGACAAAGTTTTATAGGAGGAAAAACGCTCCCACGGACACACGGGAATTTCTGTCATGCTAGTTTTCATCATGTTCATATGATTCACGTTCGTTATTTTGATAGTTTGATATGTGGGTGGACCGGCGCTTGGGTACTACCCTTACTTGGACAAGCAGCCCACTTATCATTAACCCCTCTCGCAAGCATCCGCAACTACGAAAGAAGAATTAAGACAAAGTCTAACCATAGCATTAAACTAGTGGATCCAAATCAGCCCCTTACGAAGCAACGCATAAACTCGGGTTTAAGCTTCTGTCACTCTAGCAACCCATCATCTACTTACTACTTCCCAATGCCTTCCTCTAGGCCCAAATAATGGTGAAGTGTTATGTATTCGACGTTCACATAACACCACTAGAGGAAAAACAACATACAACACATCAAAATACCGAACGAATACCAAATTCACATGACTACTATTAGCATGACGTATCCCATGTCCTGAGGAACAAAAGTAACTACTCACAAAGCATAATCATATTCATGACCAGAGAGGTAATGATTAGCATCAAGGATCTGAACATAAACTCTTCCACCAAGTAATCCAACTAGCATCAACTACAAGGAGTAATTAACACTACTAGCAACCTTACAAGTACCAATCGGAGTCGCGAGACGGAGATTGGTTACAAGAGATGAACTAGGGTTTGGATATGAGATGGTGCTGATGAAGATGTTGATGGTGACGAGTCCCCTCCGATGAGAGGAGTGTTGGTGATGACAATGGCGACGATTTCCCTCTCCGGGAGGGAAGTTTCCCCGGCGGGATCATCCTGCCGGAGCTCTAGATTGGTTCTGCTCAAGTTCCTCCTCGTGGCGGCGGCAAATCCTCGAAAAAGCCTCCTCCTGATTTTTTTTCCGAACGAAACCCTTCATATAGCAGAAGAGGGGGGGCAGTGGGCCAGCTGGGTGCCCACAAGCCCCCTAGGCGCGGCCAAAGGGGTGGCCGCCTGCTGGCGACCCTCTGGCACTTCTTCGGCCTAGTATTTTTTATAAATCGAGAAAAAAGCATCGTTGATTTTTACGGCGTTTGGAGTTGCGCAGAATAGGTATCTCAAACTTGCTCCTTTTTCAGGCCAGAATTCCAACTGCCGGCATTCTCCCTCTTCATGTAAACCTTGCAAAATAAGAGAGAAAAGGCATAAGTATTGTACCGTGAATTGAAATAACAGCCCAAGAAGCGATAAATAACAACATGAAAACATGATGCAAATGGACGTATGAACTCCCCCAAGCTTAGACCTCGCTTGTCCTCAAGCGAAAGCCTAGCTCAATAAATATGTCCACATGTTTAGGGAGAGAGGTGTCGACAAAACAAGATACGAACATGCAGGCATCATGATCATGATCAGAACAACAATACCAACATGTAATCTCTCATGCTAAAGTGACAATTCCTTCACAAAGTAAAGCATGGATCAAGAACCTTACCGAGAAGTAACAACCGATAGACTTTAGTCATTGAAGCAATTGCAATTTATCATAACATGAGAAAGAGTCAAATAAGAGCTTGTAAAGCAAATCCACATACTCAATCATCCTTTCGTTCTCTACAATTGCTACAACTCACGTGGTACTCATGAGATCAAAGTTTCAGCTGTACACAGAGAAAGATAGGGGCTTATAGTTTTGCCTCCCAACCATTTACCTCAAGGTTAATGTCAACAATAATAATTCATGAATACTTACTTCCAAGTTGACATATGAATATAGATCTTTCCCAAGCATATGAAGTTAGCCAAGATAAAGGCGAAACAAGGAATTGGTGAAGATCACCATGACTCTTTCAAGGGCAAAAAGTAAAGGTACAAGATAGGCCCTTCGCAGAGGGAAGCAGAGGTTGTCATGCGCTTTTGAGGTTTGGATGCATGTCCTCTTAGTGCGGAGGAACATCACTTTATATTGCCTCCTGTGATAAAGAACTTTATTATGCAGTCTGTCGCTTTTATGTCTTCCTCGTCATAGGTTCGTACAAAGCTTATTTTACACACACTAATAGATGATACATATTAGGGAGCAATTTTTATTGCTTGCAACGATGACAACTTACTTGAGCGATCTTATTCAATCCATAGGTAGGTATGGTGGACTCTTATGGCAAAACTGGGTTGAAGGTTTATGGATGCACAAGTAGTATCTCTACTTGGTGCGGGAGTTTTGGCTAATATGAGGTAGAAGCAATCTTCACATGCTAAGGGATCTCTAATCATATAACATTGTGCGGAACCAAGAAAACACAATTCATTATGTTGTCTTCCTTGTCCAACATCTACTTCTAGGCATGCAATAGTTTAGTGAGTGTTCACAATCATAGATGGTGTCAAAGATGATGTATTTATATGTGAACCTCTCCTTATGTATCACTTCCTATTAATTGCAACACTGACCAAGCACTACGTTTGTCTACCCTCAACAGGTTTCAATCAACATTCTTTTTATGTGTGAAGTCATCACTTCCCATAAGATATTTCATGCTTTTGTTCTTTTCTCACTCTTTTGATCCTTGCAAGAGGCAAAGCCCTTCAACTAAGACACTCTTGATTATATGGCTCACGAGCTCGAATACATCGGGGGTGACACAAAGCAAAACTCAAGACTAAATACTAAGAATTTTAATCTACCAGAGAAAAAGAAAACTGAAAGGGAAAACTAAAACAAAGGTATAGGCAAAAGATGTGATGGTGATACGATACCGGGGCAGCTCCCCCAAGCTTGGCACAAGCCAAGGGGATTGCCCATACCCATGTTTAGTTGTCTTCCTTCCGAGGTGATGGTGGTGGAGTTGTTGCAACATGGGTTTGATCCTCCGTCTTCCAAGGCATAGGTGCTCCATCATGGAAAGATGAACGAGTCTCTGGAATCCTCAAATCTACAGCCAACCGTATTGATTTAAATCTATACTCATACTCATAGTTTTGGTTCTGCAGGTCATAGATCTGGGCCTAGAGTTGATCAAACCTGTCATAGAGCCTGGAGAGGTGCTTCCCAATGTCATTGGCATCAATCATGTGCTTGTTGGTGAACTCCGTGATCATCATGTGGTTGGCGTGGAGTCCATGCTCCACCATCCCTTGGCACTTGAAGACATGTTGCTCCATTGCTTCGAGCCTCGTCTCCGCGCTTCCGGTCTTCTTGGGCCCCTTAACATCACGGATGTGAAACATCCCCTCGCGCATCTCGATAGATTGAGGGTGTTGCAGCACTCCCGTGAGGTAGGGATTGATGACCTTCTCGAAGATGTTGTCCTTCGGAGCTTTTGGGGACGTCATAGCGATCTAGATCTTCAACA
This sequence comes from Hordeum vulgare subsp. vulgare, assembly GCF_904849725.1. Classification (NCBI taxonomy): domain Eukaryota; kingdom Viridiplantae; phylum Streptophyta; class Magnoliopsida; order Poales; family Poaceae; genus Hordeum; species Hordeum vulgare. Next base: position 92,367,194 of record NC_058524.1, on the reverse strand, counting down.
AAAACAGGCTCGAAACAAAAACAGAGAAAATCTGCGTGATACAAGGGTCAGACCTTATGGGAGAATATATAATGATATTTTCCAGACCAGAAGGAGTACTCCGCACGAAAACGGAGTCCGGGAGGCGCACGAGGTGGCCACAAGCCCCCCAGGCGCGGCCAGGGGGTGGGCCCGCGCCTGCCATACTTGTCGCCTCCTCGCGCGCTTTCCGGACTACTTCCAATTTTTGTATTTTTTCAAATATTCCAAAAAGGAGAAAAATTCCGTTTTGGAGTCTGTTTACTTACCGAAACACATACCTCTTCGTTTTCGGAGTTTGAAACAGGCTGATAAATATCCCTTAGGTATTCTTCCGGAGTTATGGTATTCATGATATTGCTTTCAACATTTATAGGAGTACCTGAGATATAACGCTTGATTCTCTGACTATTTACAACTCTCGTACAATTACCTTCCGTGTTTTTGATCTTGATAGCACTGGAACGATATACTTCCTCAACAATATAGGGACCTTCCCATTTAGAGAGAAGCTTGCCTGCAAAGAATCTTAAACGAGAGTTATATAGCAAGACATAATCACCTACACTGAACTCACACTTTTGTATCCTCTTATCATGCCGCCTCTTAACCTTTTCCTTGAACAACTTGGCATTTTCATATGCCTGAGTTCTCCATTCATCAAGCGAGCTAATATCAAATAACCTCTTCTCACCGGCAAGTTTTAAATCATAGTTGAGCTCATTGATTGCCCAATAAGCTTTATGCTCTAGCTCAAGAGGTAAATGACATGCTTTACCGTACACCATTTTGTACGGAGACATGACCATGGGATTCTTATAGGCAGTTCTATAAGCCCACAGTGCATCATCGAGCTTTTTAGACCAATTCTTTCTAGACCTGTTGACAGTCTTTTGCAGAATCAGTTTAATATCTCTATTGCTTAGCTATACTTGACCACTGGACTGAGGGTGACAGGGAGATGCAATTCTATGGTTGACATCATACTTAGCAAGCATTTTGCGGAAAGCACCATGAATGAAATGTGAACCACCATCGGTCATTAGATATCTAGGGACTCCAAATCTAGGGAAAATAACTTCTTTAAGCATGTTGATAGAGGTGTTGTGATCAACACTACTAGTGGGAATAGCTTCTACCCACTTAGTGACGTAGTCAACAACAACTAGGATATAAGTATACCCGTTGGATTTTGGAAAAGGTCCCATATAATCAAAGCCCCAAACATCAAATGGTTCAATGACAATTGAATAGTTCATAGGCATTTCCTGATGTTTACCGATATTACCTATTCTTTGACATTCGCCACAAGACAAGACAAACTTACGGGCATCCTTGAAGAGAGTGGGCCAATAGAAACCTGATTGCAATACCTTGTGTGCAGTTCTATCTCCCGCGTGGTGTCCTCCGTAGGCCTCGGAGTGACACTTCTATAGGATCTTTCCCTGTTCATGTTCAGTTACACAACGTCTAATACCAGCATCTACTCCTTCCTTATAAAGGCGAGGATCATCCCACAAGTAATGTCTCAAGTCAAAAAAGAATTTCTTCTTTTGCTGATATGTGAAACTAGGTGGTATGTATTTGGCAACGATATAGTTTGCATAATCAGTATACCACGGTGCACTACATGAAGCATTGATGACATTCAATTGCTCATCGGGAAAGCTATCATCAATAGGTTCTGGGTCATCAAGAACGTTCTCCAACCTAGACAAGTTATCTGCTACTAGGTTATCAGCACCCTTCTTGTCGACAACGTGCAAATCAAATTCTTGTAGCAAGAGAACCCATCTGATAAGTCTAGGTTTAGCGTCCTTCTTCTCCATGAGGTACTTAATAGCAGCATGATCAGTGTGGATAGTGACTTTGGAGTGAATTATGTAAGACCTGAATTTTTCACATGCAAACACGAGTGCTAAAAATTCCTTCTCCATAGTAGCATAGTTTCTTTGGGCACTGCCTAGAGTTTTACTAGCATAGTGAATAACATTCAACTTCTTGTCAACTCTTTGCCCTAGAACAGCACCAACATCATAATCACTAGCATCACACATGATCTCAAATGGTATGTTCCAATCAGGTGGTTGAACAACAGGTGCAGTTATCAAGGCCTTCTTAAGTATTTCGAAGGCTTCCTCACAATCATCGTCAAAAACAAAAGGAATATCCTTTTGCAAGAGATTGGTAAGAGGCCTAAAAATCTTAGAGAAGTCTTGAATGAACCTTCTATAGAAACCAACATGACCAAGGAAACTTCTTATAGCTTTGATATCTGTGGGGTATGGCATTTTCCCTATTGCATCAACCTTAGCTTTATCGACTTCAATACCTCTTTCAGAAATTTTATGTCCTAAGACGATGCCTTCATTAACCATAAAGTGGCACTTCTCCCAATTCAAGACAAGATTGGTGTCTTTAAATCTCTGCAAGACTCGATCAAGGTTGTTGAGGCAATCATCAAAAGAAGACCCGTAAATGAAGAAGTCATCCATGAAAACCTCAACAATCTTTTCACATAAGTCAGAGAATATAGCCATCATACATATTTGAAAGGTGGCAGGTGCATTACATAAGACAAAAGGCATACGTCAATAAGTAAAGGTATCGAAAGGGCAGGTGAAAGTGGTTTTCTCCTAATCAGATTGTGCAACTGATATTTGGGAGAAACCAGAATAACCGTCTAGAAAGCAGAAGTGTGTGTGTTTAGACAGTCTTCCTAGCATTTGGTCGATAAAAGGCAAAGGGTAATGATCTTTCCTAGTGGCTTTATTCAATTTCCTAAAATCGATCACCATCCTATAGCCAGCAATAATCCTCTGTGGGATCAATTCATCCTTAACATTAGGGACAACGGTAATGCCTCCCTTCTTAGGGACGCAATGCACCGGACTCACCCAATCACTATGAGCAACAGGATAGATAATACCTGCTTCCAGGAGCTTTAGTATTTATTTTCTTACTACCTCTTTCATCTTAGGATTTAGTTTCCTTTGATGATCAGCAAATGATTTGGAATTAGGGTCAGTTTTGATCTTGTGCTGGCATAGAGTGGGACTAATGCCCTTAAGATCATCAAGAGTATATCCAATAGCAGCACAATGCTTCCTCGGAGTTTTTAGTACCTTCTTTTCTTCATGCTCTGAGAGGCTAGCACTAATTATGACAGGATATATCTCTTTTTCATCAAGATAAGCATACTTAAGAGTATTTGGCAACTGTTTATGCTCGAACACAGGATCGCCCTTTGGTGGGGGTGGAGACCCAAGCAGTTCAACATACAAGTTATTCTTAAGGATAGGATATTGTTCTAAGACAACTCTATCAATCTCATCCCTTTCATCCATATGCATATCATTTTCATGCTCAAGCAAGTATTGCTCTAGGGGATCAGTAGGAGGCACGGCAATAGAAGCTAAGGCAATAGTGTCATCCTTACTAGGCAACTCTTTTTCATGAGATTGTCTACCAAACTTAGAGAAATTGAACTCATGTGACACACCTTCAAAGCCAACAGTGACAGTTTGCTTTTCACAGTCAATATGAGCATTGACGGTATTGAGGAAGGGTCTGCCAAATATGATGGGACAAAAGCTATCTTGTGCGGTAGCAAGAACGAGGAAATCAGCAGGATACTTCGTTTTACCACACAAGACTTCAACATCCCTAACAATTCCCACAGGGCAGATAGTATCTCTATTGGCAAGCTGAATAGTGACATCAATAGGCTCTATCTCAACAGGTGCAATCTCGTCTTTAATTTCATCATATAAGGATTGAGGTATTGCACTAACACTAGCACCCACGCCACATAAACCATGATAACAATGATCTCCTATCTTAACAGAAACAACAGGCGTGCCAACAACAGGCCTATGTTTGTCTCTAGCGTGAGGTTTAGCAATTCTAGCAGCATCTTCACAGAAGTGAATATTATGTCCCTCAACATCGTCGAATAGATGATCTTTGATGATAGCAATGCTAGGTTCAACTCTAATTTTCTCAGGGGGTGTAGGTGTTCTAATGTAGCCTCTATGTATCACACTTGAAGCTTTAGAATGACCCTTTATCCTAACAGGGAAAGGTGGTTTCTCAATGTAAGCACTAGGAACAATAGGATCATTATAGGCAATGACTCTCTCTTCCACTGGATTGGGTTTAACTACATTGACTTCTAAGGGAGGATGATATTTAAACCACTTCTCTTTGGGGAGATCAATATGAAGCTACTATCTCAGAGTCAAGTCCATACTTAGCGCTAAAATCACAAAAAGTATTCGTTTCAACAAAGGATTTAACGCAATCAAACTTGAAATTTATACCTGACTCCTTACCTTCTTCAAGATCCCAATCTTTAGAGTTGCGTTTAATTCTCTCCAATAAATTCCATTTGAAGTCAATATCTCTCTTCATAAAAGAACCGGTACAAGAAGTGTCAAGGATGGTGCGATCAACATGAGAAAGCCGAGCATAGAAGTTCTAAATGATAATTTCTCTCGAGAGCTCATGGTTGGGGCGTGAATATAACATTTATTTAAGCCTCACCCAAGCTTGAGCGATGCTTTCTCTGTCACGAGGCCAAAAATTATAAATATAATTCCGATCACGATGTACTAAATGCATAGGATGAAACTTTTGATGAAATTCCAATTTCAACCGATTGTAGTCCCATGATCCAGTATCATCACATAGCCTGTACCATGTCAACACCTTATCCTTCAAAGATAAAGGAAATACCTTCTTCTTGACCTCATCCACGGGCAAACCTGCCAGCTTAAATAAACCACAAACTTCATCTACATAGATTAGATGCAAGTCTGGATATGATGTTCCATCTCCTGTAAAAGGATTAGCCAGCAGTTTCTCAAGCATACCCGAAGGAAATTCAAAGCTAATATTTTCAGTAGGTGCAGCAGGTTGAGGAACAACTCTTTGTGCTTCCGTTCGAGGTGAAGATACCCCGAACAAGCCCCTCAAAGGATTAGTTTCCATAGTGACAAGTGACAATAAATTTCAGCACACTATATGAATGTTTCCTTACCAAATTCCACTTACCAAAGGTGCTTCACTCCCCGGCAACGGCGCCAGAAAAGAGTCTTGATGACCCACAAGTATAGGGGATCAATCGTAGTCCCTTCGATAAGTAAGAGTGTCGAACCCAACGAGGAGCAGAAGGATCTGACAAGTGGGTTTCAGCAAGGTAAAATCTGCAAGCATTGAAATTATCGGTAACAAGTGATTGTGTGGTGAGATGATTCGTAGCAAGTAGCAAGTAGCAAAAGTAGAAACGGGGCAGCAAAGTGGCCCAATTCCTTTCGTAGCAAGGAAAAAGCCTGGACAAAGTCTTATAGGAGGAAAAACGCTCCCGAGGACACACGGGAATTTTTGTCATGCTAGTTTTCATCATGTTCATATGATTCCCGTTCGTTACTTTGATAGTTTGATATGTGGGTGGACCGGCGCTTGGGTACTGCCCTTACTTGGACAAGCATCCCACTTATGATTAACCCCTCTCGCAAGCATCCGCAAGTACGAAAGACGAATTACGACAAAGTCTAACCATAGCATTAAAGTAGTGCATCCAAATCAGCCCCTTACGAAGCAACACATAAACTAGAGTTTAAGCTTCTGTCACTCTAGCAACCCATTGATTACAATCTCTAGCGATGGCTAGACGAATGCTGATGACAACAAACCTTCCCCTGCAGCGGCACCAGAAGAATGCTGCTAGCACTCCCCGGCAACGGAACTAGAAGAATGTTGTTGATGGCTATAACACGGAGAGATATGTGGCTAGCTCCCGTTCGTCAATGTGATGTAGGCATGCATTCCGTGTGTCGTCATACGTGCTTAGGGAAAAGAACTTGCATGACATCTATTGTCCATCCCTCCCGTGGCAGCGGGGCCCAAAAGGAAACTATGGGATATTAAGGTTCTCCTTTTAATAAAGAATCGGACCAACGCATTAGCACTTGGTGAACACATGAACTCCTCAAACTATAGTCATCACCGGGAGTGGTTCCGGTTATTGTCACTCCGGGGTTGCCTGATCATAACACATAGTTGGTAACTACAACTTGCAAGATCGGATCTAAAACACACATATATTGGTGACAACATAATAATTTCAGATCTGAAATCATGGCACTCGGGCCCTAGTGACAAGCATTAAGCATGGCAAAGTAGTAGCAATATCAATCTCAGAACATAGTGGATACTAGGGATCAATCCCCATCAAAACTAACTCGATTACATGATAGATCTCATCCTACTCATCACCGCCCAGCGAGCCTACGAATAGATTACTTACGAACGACGAAGACCTTCATGGAATTGGAGAGGGAAGAAGGTTGATGATGACGATGGCGATGATTTCCCCTCTCCGGAGCCCAAGACGGACTCCAGATCTGCCCACCAGATGAAGAACAGGGTGTGGCGGCGCCTCCGTATCGAAAACGCGACGAAAACTTCTCTTTTTACTTTTTCTAGGACGAAAGGGATCTTATAGAGCTGGAATTGGGAGGGGAAGAGCCGTGTGGGCCCCACAAGCCTGCCCACCGCCACCACGGGGGTGGTGGCGGAGCCAGGGCTTGTGGCCCACTGGCCCACCCCCTGAGGTGGAACTTGGCGCAGATATTTTTGATATTTTCCAAAACTGCTCCCCGTAAATTTTCAGGACGTTTGGAGAACTTTGATTTCTGCACAAAAATAACACCAAGGCAATTCTGCTAAAAACAGCGTCAGTCCAGGTTAGTTCCATTCAAATCATGCAAATTAGAGTCCAAAACAAGGGCAAAAGAGTTTGGAAAAGTAGATACGATGGAGACGTATCAACTCCCCCAAGCTTAAAACCTTGCTTGTCCTCAAGCAACTCAGTTGACAAACTGAGAGAGAAATAAAAAATTTGACAAACTCTGCTTGATCTTGTTGTTGCAACTATGTCTAACTCATAACCAGAATTTCAGCAAGATCACAAGTTAACCACATAAGCAAATGACACAAAGGTCTCACGGTAAACTAATATCAATGGCATAATCAGCTAATGAGCAAATAATAATGAGTTTCAAATACCAACACTTCAATCAAAACAAGCATGAAGCAATATGAATAGGTGGTATCTCGCTAGCTCTTTATGAGACCGCAAAACATAAATGCAGAACACTTTGAAAGATCAATGGCTGACTAAACATTGTAATTCATAGCAACGAAGATCCAGTCATAGTCATACTCAATATCAATCAAAAGAAAAGCATAAAAATGACAGAGGTGCTCTCTAATTGGTGCTTGTAAAAGAGGAGGATGACTTGATAGGAAAATAAATAGACAGGCCCTTCGCAGAGAGAAGCATTGATTTGCAGAGGTGCCAGAGCTCAAGCTTTGAAACCAGAGATAATAATTTTGGGTGGCATGCTTTCATTGTCAACGCAATGACCAAGAGTTCTCAATATCTTCCATGCTACTCATGCTATAGGCGGTTCCCAAACAGAAAAGTAAAGTTTTAACTCCCCCACCACCAATCAATCACACTCCACGGCTAGCCGAATCCTCAGGTACCGTCCATACTAACATCAATCCAGGGGGAGTCTTGTTTTACAGTTATGTTTTCGATTTAAGCGTGGAACTGGGCATTCCAATTACCGGCCCCTTTCTCGTGAATGACTGTGAATAAACACATGTCGAGGATAACACTCCTAGCATGGAAGATGCCAATAGCCCTCTGTCACCACATGAGCGGTTCGGGCATGCAAAACAGATTATTTCTTGAAGGTTTAGAGAGTGGCACATGCAAATTTACTTGGAACGGCAGGTAGATACCACAAATAGGTAGGTATGGTGGACTCTCATGGAAAAACTTTTGGGTTTATGGAAGTGGATGCACAAGCAGTATTCCGCTTTGTACAAGTGAAGGCTAGCAAAAGACTGGGAAGCGACCAATTAGAGAGCGACAACAGTCATCAAGATGCAATGAGTTTGACTAACATTAAATGCAAGCATGAACAGGATATAAATCATCATGAACACGAACATCGTAGAGGATATGTTGATTTTGTTTCAACTACATGCATGAACATGCGCCAAGTCAAGCCACTTGAAACATTCAAAGGAGAATACCATCCTATCATACTACATCATAGTCATCTCAAAATCTATGTTGGCATTCAAGACAAACCATTATAAGCTCTCAGCTAAATAAGCATGGCATCAGAAACTATGATCTCTAAGTTGTCATTGAAAACATGGTTCTCTCACAACAAAGCTAAATCTGGGTTGACAAGCTAGTCAGATTTACAAAAACAAAATAGATAGAGTTCATACCAGCTTTTCAGTCTCAGTCACTTAATCATATATCATCATTGTTGCCTTTCATTTGCACGATCAAACGATGAAAATGATAATAAGCGCATTGGACTAAGTTGAATCTGCAGGCAAACAGAAAGGAGAAGACAAAGTAATATGGCTCTTTGAAAGCTAAACAGGTAAGCATGCAAGAACAAATAAACATTGTAACCAATATCTTCTACCTTGACACAAAGAAAAAGAAAACTATTTACACGGGAAAGCTCCCAACAAGCAAAAGAAGAAAGAAAAATCTTTTTGGGTTTTCTAAAAAGGACACAAAACAAGAAAACAAGAAAACGAAAAGAAACTGGCATGGATAATACAGTGGCAAAGTGTAAATACCGGCTAACAAAGTGAAAGCATAAGCATGAATGTAAAGTCGGTGAGAACACGTACTCCCCCAAGCTTAGGCTTTTGGCCTTGCTTGGTCTACTCCCATGGTGGGAAATCACCAGCTCCGGGATACTCTGGAGCAGACTGTGGATTCCACTGCTGTGTGAGCTCCTCTGGCTCCCACTGATAAAATGGCGTCTGGTACTCGACTGGCGGCTTGGGCACGAGCGCCTGTGGTTGGGCCAAGCCCCAATATGCGTAGATGTCCGTGGGCATAATAGTGTACCTGCCTACATGAAGATCAAACAAAGAAGGAGAAGGCAAAGTAATAGTCTCTCGAGTACCCTGACTAAATACCAGGTTATAAATCATCCGTCTACTAGCATCTCTATCCAGAAAATCATGGCGAACCATGCTGTCATAATCCAGATATCTCTCAGGGAGAAGCATCTCTCCTTCCTCTCCCAGTCTAATGGGTATCTCAAAGTGTCTGGCAAGACGGGTAGCGTAGATACCTCCATAGACGACACCTTTGGAACGGTTCAGGTTCAACCGTTGAGCTACTATAGCGCCCAAGCTATATGTCTTATCATTATAAAGGCCTTCGCGCAAAACCGCAAGGTCTGGGGAACTAAGTGATCTAGCCTCCCCACGGCCAATCAAACATTTTCCCACGAATAGTGAGAAGTACTGAAGCACAGGAAAATGTATGCTAGCAATTCTAGCGCGAGACACTCCTCTCTCCTCGCCAACAGCAATAGAACCAATGAAATCCTCCAAGTCCCGTGGACGAGGATCACATATATCCCCAACATAAGGTAATTTGCATACATTGCAAAAATCCTGCAGCGTCATGCACTGGGGGACATCGTATATCATGAACTCAACCATGGGAGGATTCTTCCTCGGATAAAAATTGAAGCTTTGAACGAAAATATTGGTGAGGAGAAGGTATTGAGAGCACTTATCTTCAACGAACGTAGTAAGACCTGCGTTCTCCACCAAGTAATAAAAGTCTTCATAAAGTCCGGCGGCGCGCAAAAATTCATCACTTGGCCACTCGCACGCTCGAACTTCTGTGACTCAAGGGACTACGTACTTGGGGTGGTTCTTCTCATCCTCCTTGTGGTTACGGCTTGAAGAGCCTCTCAAGAACCTCCTCATCTTTTCCTTTTTCTAGCTCTGAAAAAATTCTGAAATTTTTAGAGACTTCGAAAGAAAAGTGAATAAGGATTAACCCAACTTGTAGCAACTACTCCCACTAGTGCCTAGAGACCGTATCACGCGCTAAAACTACTTGGGACCAGCTAAAATCAACCTTTTTAGCTCAAGAACAGGGTCACCAAGGTAGCAAGAATACGCGAAAGATAAAGCACTATAGCAAAAACTAATTGCACCAATGGAGGAGTCACTTACCAAGGAGTAATTTCCCCAAAACGGTTCGGAGAATGGTGCTTTGAGCAAGGAGATCGAAAATCACAGCCAAATGAGCAAGAACACGGGTTTGAGCTGCGAAACAATTTTTTCTGGAGGTGGAAGAAGAGGGTGAGAGCTGGAATGAGTGGAGGGGGTTCCTGTGGGCCCCACAAGCTTGCACCCCGCCACCAGGGGGTAGGTGGCGGTGGCAGGGCTTTTGGCCCACTGGTCTGGCCCCCAGGCCAACTCTCAGGCCCAGAAATTTTGAAAAATTCTAGAAAAAGTCATACTAAATTTTCAGGACCATCGGAGAACTTTTATTTTCGAGGTATTTTCTCTGGGACGCTAAAACAGAAAACAGGAAAAACTAAACTAATTCTATCATTTTTCTTCTAAGCAACAGAAAAAGAAAGCTCAAAACAGAGGTATGTTACTCTTTGTTTCATCCGTTTCATGGTCATCGAAAGAAATCCGTCAATGGGATTGTTAAAGTCCTTATGACAAAACTTTCTCGAATCGCAAGAGAGAATGGAGAATTTTCTAATAGCCACTAAGTCACCTCAATGGGTGTCGGGACCCCGATCCTAAGCCATAGGAATCCAGCCTGTAACACATCGCATCCCTTTGTGGTCTCACGCACGGTTAACTCCACGGCTGTAGCCTTACCTTAGCCGGGACCGTTTGCGTCTTTTGACTCACGTATGCGATAGTGTCGCTAGCAATCCAATGTCAAAGAACCCAGATCGACATGTCTAGTCATAAACCAAAGTGGCAGTACCGCACAAGGACAGGCATACATGACCCAACAAAGCAGGTGTCGGTCATCAGCGAATGTAGATGAGTCGTAGCAAGCTACAAGGACTCCATTACATCGCGTGACATTTCCCCAAAGGGGACAGACACAGCAGCTAAGAAGGACACATGCCGGTCAACCAATGTGTCCGGAGCAGTAGCGAACTACCAAGGCTCGTTGGATCACAAAGGGGCATTTCCTTGTAAGGAGTGCTACTAAAGTTCACGACTAAGTAATCGAACCCCATACATATCAAGTACGACACACGTACGCACGGCATACCGATATGTATAGATACATCGATGGCATCACAACATAACCATAAACATACAACCTTTATTTAAGAGGCTCGGAAGAGCCACACACATAATATTACACATTAAGGGTCTCACGACCCATAATAGCAGTCATACAATTACAAGCCAGCGGAAGAGTTATAAACTGTCTGGGTACAGACAGGACAACTAGAAGGCACATGGCCTGACTATACTACAGAGCCAACGTAGGGCCAGATCGTAGCTGGGACACCAGCTACTCGTCGTCGTTGATGTCTACGAAGAACCCTCCATTAGGGTCATTAGCAACCTCTGCAACAGTTATTAAGCAAACATGAGTACGAAGGTACTCAGCAAGACTTTAGGATGACTAACTACTCATGCAAGGTATCAAAAAGGTATTGTGGGGTTTCATGCGGAAAGCCAGCATTTGACTCGTGGCTAGACAACATGCATTTCTAAATAATTTTGACAACTTGATTTCTCGCACACGAGTCCACTAACACCACAACAATACACTATCGTGGAATCATTCCGTCTCCGTACGGAAATGCCGTCCACGACACTCACGCTTATCTTGGCAATTTTATGAGTAGTCGTTGAAGTTATCTATGAACAACATATGTCTCCAAGTAGTCCATATCCGCGGACGCGGCTATTCGAATAGATCATAACCCTGCAGGGGTGTACTTCGTCACACACGCTCTCGCCACTTATCGCCATGTGCACGTCATGCACCTCGGCAACCTTCAAGCGGAAGTCCAGCGAGGGAGTCGGCCACGACCGTTAACCACACTAGTACCTAGTCCAGGTTTATCGCCTATCTGAGAGTAACCCGTACGGAAGTCCGGCCGAGGTTTCCGCCACGGCCTCAAACGATGTGCGCAGGGTTCCCAAGCCCACCATCCGGGTGCCACTTGGTACACCGTGCCACTGCCTACCGCATCACGGCCCACCTCTCAGGTCAGCACCATGCACGGCCTCCAGCATTACTATAAACACCAGAAACTACTTGCAACTCCTGGACCGAGTACTACGCGATTAATAGGCCGAGCGGGGTCATATTTCAGGGCCCAGCATGTGGTAGTATCTAGTCTTGGATTACATACACGGAACTCAGTTCCTAAGGACGGTTCCAATGAAACAACCCGCCATGTACTCCTACACAGCCTTTCACCGGTACCTTTACCAAATCAAGTTCAACACACAACCTTTGCTCACCGAACGCATTCCACATTTCTGTTCATCTCCCAGATGACAGACCATACACAACTCTAAGCATAGCATGCATAGCAGGATAAGGCACATCATAGCTCAAGCAACTACCAGGTATGCTAGGTTGCAAGGTTCGGCTATTTACTGTGACAAGGTTAGGTCATGCAAAGGAAGTGGGTTCAACTAACGTGGCAAAAGAAGTTGAAGCATTTGATCCTAATGCAATAAATAAGTGCAGGAGCAAGAACATGGGAATTATCGGGATGATCAAAGGGGTTGCTTGCCTTGTTGCTCAGAGGAGGAACGATATCCGTTAGACGGATATTCGGTGGAATCCGGGGGTGCGGAGCCTACCGAAAGGAATGGTAACATTCAATAACAATCATATGCAATCAAAATGATGCATGAGCATGGCATGAGAATGCAAAGTGATAAGTTATTATTTTCAACATGTATTAGGTTTAGAGTTGATTTGAATCACATTCGAATAACAATTCAAACGGGGTATTCTCGGATACCGGTTTAATTGATTCGACATGATGCTCAGATCAACTTGATGTTAGCATGCATGAAATGTCATGTTATGGTACTGATTTGTAGTTAGGATAGTGTGTGATCATTGCATTCATAATGAAATTTGAATAATTTTCCAAATTCCATGTAAAAAGTAATTATAAGAATTGAATTATTCCTTATTCCACATTTTAGGGTTCTGTAACTTTTTCAAACATAATTGAAAATAGATAATCAGAATCCTTAAATTTTTCTGATACTTTTTCATATATAAATTATTTTCATTGGAGTTACAGATTAATTTCTATGATTTTTACAAGTTTTTGCAATTTCCTGGAATTAGTTTTATACTGGAAATTCTATTTATTTCATCAGACTGACGTCAGCAGGTCAGCCGACCTGTTCAGGTCAAACCTGACAGGGGGGACCCACTGGTCAGCCTCTCTGGGACTAATCCCGCGCTGACCAGTCCTAATTGGGGTTTGACTTGGCCTTGGGCCCACTGTCAGCGAGTGACTAAGCCCCTAAGCTGCTGGGTTAGCTTTGCCACGTCGACCCCCACCGGAGCATGGCCAGCGGCGACCACGGGCACAGCGGAGGGCTCGCCGGAGAGAGCTAGACAGCGCATCGGCCGTCGGTTTTGGGCGCAGAAAGGAGCTAAGGTTAGCTGGTGCAACGCCGCATCTAGCAGGGGCATCACGGGAAGCTAGGGTCGCCAGGAGAGGCGCCGCCGACGAGCCGGAGCGGCGGCCGAAGCTCGGCCTTCTAAAAGCGATGGCTCTAGGGCACGGGGAGGGCAGCTGGAGGGCTCATCACACTCCTGGAGGCTCCACGAGCTCGAATCCTAGCTCGAGCGCGTGGATCAGACACCACAGCGACGACGACGACATGACCGGCGGCGAGAAGCTCTCGGCCTTGGTGGGGAACGAGGCTACGATGCACGGGAGAGCGTGGGGCGAGAGGGGAAACGAGGACGAGATCACGGCGGTTCCGATGGTGCTGTTGAGGGGCTCGGGGATGCGCCGGAGGGAGCGAATCGACGGGAGAGGTCCGGCGGCCGGAGGTGGAAGACGACGGCGTTGGGGGCGATGCAGAGCTCGGGGAAGCTTCGGCTTCTCCAGAGATGACCAGGGCGATGAGGCGGAGCTAACAGACTACTCGGAGGAGGGTTCCCATGGCTAGAGGTGCTGCGGCTCGAGCTCGAGCTCGGCTCTAATGGCGGCAGCAGGAAGGAGGAAGAGATCCGAGAGGAGGGAGAGAGTTAGCGCTGGGAATGGATAGACGAGGCCTCGGGGAGCTTATCCCCGGCCTTGCCACCGCGAGGCGGCGGCCAGGCAGGCGCACAGATGCGTGGCCGCGCCGGAGGAGGCGGCGGCCACCTCCTGCTCCTACTGGCGCGAGGGAGGGGACGAGCCAGGGTGATGGGCCGGGCCAGGCTAGGTGACAGGTAAGAGTTTCCCATTTTTTTGTGTTTTTGTTTTTCTGTTTTGCTAACTATTGTTTTGCTATTTATTTCAGCTCCAAAAAGGTGGTAAAAATTATTTTAGACACACCCGATTATTTGTTATAATATTCCCATCCATTTCCAAAGTTTTCAACATTTTCGAAAATTTATAGTTTCTGATTTCAAATTTAAAGTTTGAAACCAGTGGCTTTTGCATTAATTTAAAATGCTTACAGTGTCAAGAAAATAGTTTTCTCCAATGCTCATTTACTTTCATGATTTATCAGAAAGTTTGAACATTTCTTGAGGCCATTTTGGGTTCATTGATTTGAACTAGTTTGAGATTTTCTTTATTTAAAGTAGTGGCTAGGGTTTTGAGTTTTTCCTTTGCCACTTTCTTGTTCTTGTTGGAAATTCTTAGATGGAAATGCAAAGAAGACATGAGCACAAGACTAACTTGCTTAAGGGTTAGGGATGTGACAATGGGATATGTATCTCCCCAACAAGAAAATCATACTTCATCTTAACACGAGGAATAGGTCATTCAAAGCTCCCAATTAGAATCGATGAAGTCTTTTCGATAGCATTGATGCAATGTACTGGATATCGTTTCTTCGGAAGGTGCACTGTGTGCTCATTACCGTTGACATGGAAAGTGACATTGCCTTTGTTGCAATCTATAAAAGCCCCTGCAGTGTTTAAAATGGGTCTTCCGAGGATGACAGCCATAGCATCGTCCTCGGGAATATACAAGATAACAAAGTTTGTTAAGATAGTGGTGTTAGCAACCACAACAGGCACATCCTCGCAAATGCCGATAGGGAAAGCAGTTGATTTGTCGCCATTTGTAGAGAAATTTGAGTGGATGTCAACTTATCCAATTCAAGTCTATGATAAAGAGAAAGCGGCATAACACTAACACTGGCTCCAAGGTCACATAAGGCAGTTCTTACATAGTTTCCTTTAATGGAACAAGGTATAGTGGGCACTCCGGGATCACCAAGTTTCTTAGGAGTTCCACCTTTAAAAGTGTAGTTGGCAAGCATGGTGGAGATCTCAAGATTTGGTATCTTCCGTTTATTAGTCATGATATCTTTCATGTACTTGGCATACAGAGACATCTTGAGAATACTAGTTAACCGCATCTGCAGAAAGACGGGTCTTATCATCTCAACGAAGCGCTCAAAATCCTCATCATCCTTTTTCTTGGATGGCTGAGGAGGAAAGGGCATAGGTCTCTGAACCCATGACTCTCTTTCTTTACCATGCTTCCTAGCAGTGAAGTCATTCTTGTCGTATCTCTTAGGTTGTGGATTATCTGGATTAACCGTAGGTTCAATCTCCACATCCTCGTCATGTCTAGGTTGAGCATTATTATGAACATCACTGTCCATATTGTCACCAGGTTCATGTTCATCACCTCATTGTGTTTCTGCATCAGACGCAGAAATATCATTAGGTTCTTCAGGTGTGACAGTATTTGGTGAACTGGCGTGCAGGTTTCTATCATCCTTCTTCTTCTCCTTAGCATGACTGGGTGTATCAGCATTGATTCCTTGAGAATCTTGATCAATTCTCTTAGGATGACCTTCAGGATACAAAGGTTCCTGAGTCATTTTTCCTCCTCTGGTAATGACTCTGACAGAGTTGTCATTTAATTCATTGAGCAGGTCATTCTGAGATTCAAGTACTTGTTCTACCTGAGTAGTAATCATAGAGGCATGTTTACTCAGAAGCTTCAGATCATTGACATTTCAGTCTATACAAGCACTTAAGTGGCTAAGCATACGAGTACTTTGTTCCAAATGTCTGCTAACATAATCATTGAAACTCTGTAGTTTGCCAACAAAGTTGTGAAATTCATCAAAGCATAGGCTAGCAGGTTTATCAAAAGGAATATCACTCTCATCAAACCTACGCAGAGAATTCACTTCCACTACATGTATCGGGTTATCGAGACCATGGATATCTTCGATAGGTGGTAGATTTTTGACATCTTCAGATCTAATGCCTTTCTCTTGCATAGATTTCTTGGCTTCTTGCATATCTTCGAGACTGAGGAATAGAATACCACCTTTCTTAGGAGTTGGCTTAGGAGGTGGTTCGGGAATAGTCCAAACATTATCGTTGATCAAGAGGTTATTCAGTAGGGTCTCAGCTTGTTCTATAGTTCGTTCCCTAAAAACACAACCGGCACAACTATCTAGGTGGTCTCTAGAGGCATCGGTAAGTCCGTTATAGAGGATATCAAGTATCTCGTTCTTCTTAAGAGGGTGATCAGGCAAAGCATTCTGTAGCTGGACGAGCCTCCCCCAAGCTTGTGGAAGACTCTCTTCTTGGAGTTGAGCAAAGTTGTATATTTCTTGCAAGGCAGCTTGCTTCTTATGGGCAGGGAAATATTTCTCACAGAAGTAATAGACCATCTCCTGGGGACTACGCACACATCCAGGAGAAAGAGAGGTGAACCAGGCTTTAGCGTCATCCATTAGAGAGAAAGGAAACAGCTTAAGGATATAGTAGTGGCGGATCTTCTCCTCATTAGTGAAAAGGCTGGCTATTTCGGATAGTTTGGCAAGATGGGCTATGACCGTCTCAGACTCATAACCGTGAAAAGGATCAGATTCGATTAGAGAGATTATCTCAGGTTCGACAGAGAATTCATAATCCTTATCGGTGACAAAGATAGGCGAAGTGGGAAACTTCGGGTCATTTTTCATCCTAGCTTCCCGAGGTTTTTCCTTCCACTTGAGAAGTAATTTCTCAGCGTCAGAGCCATCCTTACACGCAAGAAAATCCTCAGCTGTCTCTCCCTCCATAACGTAACCCTCTGGTATATCAGGCAATTCATATCTAGGAGAGCTAGATCTAGCAGGAGCAAAAGAAGGTTCTATCTCAATAGTATCGGCAGTTTCAGAAGCATCACGAGCATTGGCAGTAACTCTAGCAATATGAGCATCAAGGAACACTCCTAGTGGAACATCAGGCAAAGGAGTATCTCTAGCAGTATCAAGCATAGCATCATCAGGCAAAATAGCATCTCTAGCATCATCAGGCAAAATAGCATCTCTAGCATCATCAGGCAAAGCAGTATCAAGCCCTAGCATCTCTAGCAGTATCAGGCATAGTATCAAGCATAGTATCATCAGGCATAGTATCAAGCATAGCATCTCTAGCAGTAGCATCATAAGCATCATCAAGCACGGACGACATATCAAGATTTCTAGCAGGAGGTGATGTCGCAAACTTACTCATAACTGAAGGTGAATCAAGTGCAGAGCTAGATGGCAATTCCTTACCTCTCCTCGTAGTTGATGGCAAGACTTTGGTCTTTGGATCCTTCAGATTCTTCATAGTGATCAGCAGATATAAATTCCAAGTAACTCAGAGAATATAGCAATACCTCCCCGGCAACGGCGCCAGAAAAATACGGATTGCAATCTCTAGCGATGGCTAGACGAATGCTGATGACAACAAACCTTCCCCTGCAACGGCACCAGAAGAATGCTGCTAGCACTCCCCGGCAACAGCGTCAGAAAAATGCTGATTGCAATCTCTGGCGATGGCTAGACGAATGCTGATGACAACAAACATTCCCCTGCAGCGGCACCAGAAGAATGCTGCTAGCACTCCCCGGCAACGGACCTAGAAGAATGTTGTTGATGGCCCACCAGCACGTGGGTTCGCAGCAGTTTTTGAGGGTAGAGTATTCAACCCAAGTTTGTTGGTACGCCAGACAGGAGGTGAGAGAATACTCTTGAGTATTAGCAGCTGAATTTGTCAGATTCAACCGCACCTGAAAGATTAGTATCTGCAAGCAAAGTAGTAACAGCAAAGTAGTAACAGCAAAGTAGTATGATAACAACGGTGTCAGAAACGATCTGTTGACGGCAGACTATTCCTAACTATTGTATCAATGGCGCCAAGTTGCCCGTCGACGGAAATTGTGAGTTCCTGTCAACGTCCAGCGAAAGAGTATTGTACCAGGTAGCAGCAGTGTAACGAGTAACAACAGTGGCAAGGAACAGCCGTAGTGACAGCAGTAGCAAGACAAGTAACAGCAGTAGCAACAGTAGTAGCAGCAGCAGAGCAAAACAAGTAACAACAGTAGCAACAGTGGTAGCAGCCGCAGCAGAGCAAAACAAGTAACAAAAGTAGCAACAGTAGTAACTGCAGCAGAGCAAGACAATTAACAGCAGCAGTAGGACAAACTCGTAGGCAATGGGTCGGTGATTTGTTTGGATGATATTCATCATGCAATAGCTATAACACGGAGAGATATGTGGCTAGCTCCCGTTCGTCAATGTGGTGTAGGCATGCATTCCATGTGTCGTCATACGTGCTTAGGGAAAAGAACTTGCATGACATCTATTGTCCATCCCTCCCGTGGCAGCGGGGTCCAAAAGGAAACTACGTGATATTAAGGTTCTCCTTTTAATAAAGAACCGGACCAACACATTAGCACTTGGTGAACACATGAACTCCTCAAACTATGTCATCACCGGTAGTGGTTCCGATTATTGTCACTCTGGGGTTGTCGGATCATAACACGTAGTAGGTAACTTTAACTTGCAAGATCGGATCTAAAACACACATATATTGGTGAGAACTTAATAATTTCAGATCTGAAATCATGGCACTCGGGCCCTAGTGACAAGCATTAAGCATGGCAAAGTAGTAGCAACATCAATCTCAGAACATGGTGGATACTAGGGATCAACCCCCATCAAAACTAACTCGATTACATGATAGATCTCATCCTACTCATCACCGCCCAGCGAGCCTACGAATAGATTACTCACGAACGACGAAGAGCTTCATGGAATTGGAGAGGGAAGAATGTTGATCATGACGATGGCGACGATTTCCCCTCTCCGGAGCCCAAGACGGACTCCAGATCTGCCCTCCAGATGAAGAACAGGTGGTGGCGCCGCCTCCGTATCGAAAACGCGACGAAAACTTCTTTTTTATTTTTTCTAGGACGAAAGGGATCTTATAGAGCTGGAATTGGGGGTGGCAGAGCCGTGTGGGCCCCACAAGCCTGCCGACCGCTACCAGGGGGGTGGTGGCGGAGCCAAGGCTTGTGGCCCACTGGCCCACCCCGTGAGGTGGAACTTGGCGCAGATATTTTTGATATTTTCCAAAACTACTCCCCGTAAATTTTCAGGACGTTTGGAGAACTTTGATTTCTGCACAAAACTAACACCAAGGCAATTCTGTTGAAAACAGCGTCAGTCCAGGTTAGTTCCATTCAAATCATGCAAATTAGAGTCCAAAACAAGGGCAAAAGAGTTTGGAAAAGTAGATACGATGGAGACGTATCACCCATCATCTACTTACTACTTCCCAATGCCTTCCTCTAGGCCCAAAAAATGGTGAAGTGTTATGTAGTCGACGTTCACAGAACACCACTAGAGGAAAACCAACATACAACACATCAAAATACCGAACGAATACCAAATTCACATGACTACTATTAGCATGACTTATGCCATGTCCTCAGGAACAAAAGTAACTACTCACAAAGCATAATCATATTCATGACCAGAGAGGTAATGAGTAGCATCTAGGATCTAAACATAAACTCTTCCACCAAGTAATCCAACTAGCATCAACTACAAGGAGTAATTAACACTACTAGCAACCTTACAAGTACCAATCAGAGTCGCGAGACGGAGACTGGTTACAAGAGATGAACTAGGGTTTGGAGATGAGATGGTGCTGATGAAGATGTTGATGGTGACGAGTCCCCACCGATGAGAGGAGTGTTGGTGATGACTATGGCGACGATTTCGCCCTCCGGGAGGGAAGTTTCCCCGGCAGGATCGTCCTGTCGGAGCTCTAGATTGGTTCTGCTCAAGTTCCGCCTCGTGGCGGCGGCGAATCCTCGAAAAAGCCTCCTCCTGATTTTTTTTCCTGACGAAACCCTTCATATAGCAGAAGAGGGGGGCAATGGGCCAGCTGGGTGCCCACAAGCCCCCTAGGCGCGGCCAGGGGGTGGCCGCACCTAGCAGGCTTGTGGCCACCTGCTGGCGCCCCTCTGGCACTTCTTCGACCCAGTATTTTTTATAAATCCAAAAAAAATCATCGTTGATTTTTACGGAGTTTGGAGTTGCGCATAATAGATATCTCAAACTTGCTCCTTTTTTAGGCCAGAATTCTAGCTGTCGGCATTCTCCCTCTTCATGTAAACCTTGCAAAATAAGAGAGAAAAGGCATAAGTATTGTAACATGAAGTGAAATAAGAGCCCAAGAAGCGATAAATAACAACATGAAAACATGATGCAAAATGGACGTATCACTGCACTTTTATTTATTTTTACCTTTTATCACTATCAGATCTCACCTTGCAAGTAATCGTGAAGGGATTGACAACCCCTTTATCGCGTTGGGTGTAAGTTTTTTTGTTTTTGCGCAGGTTCATTGGTGCCTCATCTTGATACTCCTACTGGATTGATACCTTGATTCTGAAACTGAGGGAAATACTTATATCTACATTGCTGCATCACCCTTTCCTCTTCAAGGGAAAAACTAACGCAAGCTCAAGAAGTAGCACTGCACCACGGCGTCAAGCCATCCATTCAACTGTCTAAGAAAATGCGGCACCTCCCTGTTGTCGTTCGTGGACACGACATTGAGTTTGGTCTTGCCATGTGCGAGCACCTCTCCGAAGCGAGTTGGCATGGTGGAAGAAGAGAATGGAAGAAGAGAAGGGAAGAAGAGAGGGGGAGAAGAGAGGAAGAAGAGAGGAGAGCAAGACAGGAGTGAAATAGACAATGGTGAGAGACTCTACTTCGATTGTGCTTTTCATCGCTGGAAACGACGTGGGAGGCAAACCGTTTGGGCCTTTAGTCCCGGGTTGAGCCACCAACCAGGACTAAAGGGTGATACGAACGGTTGCCACCACCACTTAGTCCCGGTTTGATCCACTAACCGGGACTAAAGGGGGATATGAACGGTCCACCTTGTCCCGGTTTGATCCACCAACCGGGACTAAAGGGGGATACGAACGGTTCCGGCCTATTGTTCCCGGTTCGTGTATGGAACCGGGACCAAAGGGGTGACACGAACCGGGACCAATGGCCCACGATGCCCGGTCGGCGCCCTAGCCTCACAAACTAGGACCAATGATACCATAGGTCCCGGTTCATGGGTGAACCAGGACTAATGGGATTGCTGGCCCTAGACCAAAGCCCTCTTTTCTACTAGTGATAGTTTAACTCCAGACTATTTGTGAGGTCAATATGCACCATTCAAAGCAACATCATCTATTTTCAACCCTTTCCTCACTTCATTTGCTACTTTTCATGCGTTTAATCATTTTTTTTGGAGCTAAATGACCCTGAAATTAAAAAGCACTACAAATCAACTCTAAAAAGGTTTAAACTTGGCATGGTATCATAATTTCACCCACATAGCATGCGCTAAAAAGTTGAGTGAGTTATGGCAAAAACTGGATGCACTTCGTATACAAAAATTACACAACATCATGAATAGAGAAAAATCACTAAATTAATACAAGTTCATCATCAAATGTTATTACTGAAAAAAATACACAAAGTCCATACATATAGTCCTCATAGAACAACATGCAACTCTCTAGTGCATCTAATTAAAACATACACTGAAAATGACATACAACTATGTAAAACATTTAAATGCAACAACAAATGAGACAAAATCGCAACTAAGGCAACAATTGATCCAATTACCAATGACATATTTTTCTAATCCTTTTAATCTTCAAGCGTAGTGCATTCATGTGGATCGCTTATTTAGATCGACGACATCGACAACATGCAACTCCAATTTCATCTTCTCTTCTTCAATTTTTTTTAAAAAAGTTAAATAATTGTTTTGTTTTTCAACTAGATTAAACCTCTCGACAAGAGGGTCAGTTGGAATTTCCAGTTCACATACCTCCTACACAAAGACATCTATGTCAAGTTGGTCGGCATAATTGTCATAGACACTAAATGAAACAAATAGTTATAAAAATTACATGCCATATTTGAATCATAGACCGGACGAGACCTCACATGGGCGGATACCAAAATCATGGCACTATGTAATAAAATACAATAATAAAAGTACAAAAATTATACAAGTAACTATATTAATCATACAAGTCAGAGTTGTTTCTCTAAAAAAAGATAATTAAGAATAAGAGGCTCACCAAGGTGGTGCAGGGAGATCGACGAGATCAACACGGGCAATGGATGGGGGAGAGGACGACGTGCAGAGGGACGGGACAACACCCTACACATATGCAAACTAAAAAGATAATTTGAGGTGGCTCGAGTGTTTCATAAAACACCTCATGTGCATAGGAGGTGAGAACTAGAGTAGCACACACCTCTACATGTCGGCCACCCAGAAATGAGAGGAGTGAGCCGCCTGGGACGAGCATATATATAGGCAATCTTTTAATCTCGGTTGGTGTCTAGAACCGGGACTGAAGATAGCCATTTAGTCCCGGTTCCAGACACGAATTGGAGCTAGGCCCTTTAGCCCTAATTTTTGGCACGAATCGGGACTAAAGATCCTAGAAGAACCGGGACTGATGCCCGCCGAGGCCCGACCGGTGTCTTGGCTGCTCGAACCGGGACTAATGCATGCATAGTCCCGGTTCGTAAGTCGACCGGGACTAACACTCTTATCAGGCCAGGACCAAAGCCATGTTTTCTACTAGTGGGAGGACTCCACCCATGCTCCATCTCCTTGTTGGAGGTGGACTCCTCCACCTTGGGGCAGCCGTCCAACCCTAGAGGAAACCCTAGGGCGCCACCCTATTCCCCTCCCTCCTATATATAGTGGAGGGGAGAGAGAGCAGGAACAACCTAATCCAAGGCGCAACCGTCTCTCCCTCCCTCTAGTTCGCTTCTCCGCTAGATCGGTTCGGCAATGCACAACGAAGCTCTACCGGATCAGCTCCACCACCATCTCCACCACGTTGTTGTGCTATGAGAGAACTCAGCTACCTCTTCGCCCCCTCATGCTGGATCAAAAAGGTGGAGAGCGTCATCGAGTTGTACGTGTGCTGAACGCGGAGGTGTCGTCCGTTCGGCACTAGATCGGGACGGATCGTCATGGGATCGTGGGACGGACTGCGATTTCGATTGCGAAGATGTTGTCGGTGAATACTCACAACATATGCCATGGGTAGGCTAAAGTCGGTGAGAACCGAAGGGACAAAGGTGGGCGCTGAGAACGAGGTTGGTACACGCATGGGACGCATGATGTACCCAGGTTCAGGGCTCTTCGTAGAGATAATACCCCTAATCCTGCTGGTGTGTTTGATGTATGGGAACATAGTACAATGTTGCTCCTGGAGCTGTGTTGGGAGGAGGAAGAGGGGAGCAGCCGGCTCGTCTCTACCTCGCTCTTTGTTGGTTGGTGAGTGTGTAGTGTTGAATGACTCGCAAGTGATCCGCCCCCTTGCATGGGGGTGGCCGAGGGTTTTATAGGCGAACCCGCCGACCTACAATATGGATAAAAGGTACAGGCGTGGGCCCCAGCTGGCTGCTTCGCCGGCTGGCCAGGGGCCCACAGGGGTCTTGTCTTGTCGATGAGGGGCCCGCCGGCTGCATGGTCTCGATTGCTGGTGGGACCCGCCGGCTGGCCAATGGGGCTCCCGCGTAAGGTTGACGTTGACCACGCGTTGTACGTCGAGCGTCGCCCTGTGAGATTCTTCATGGGCAGGCAGTACGACCGCCTCCACTGTTCCCCATGCCGAGTGCAGTAATGGAGCGGGAGTGTGACGGTCCGACATCATGCTAGGTGATGGATCAGAGCCGGGGTAGGCCAGCGGCATGGCCGCCGACGCTCGTACCTGCCGGGCGCCCTGATCCAGTACCTTTGCTGACGTGTAGCTACCTTTAATTGTGAGGTCCTTTCCTGACCTACGATCTGATGTTACTAGTGATCCTCGGCCGGCTAGCCTGCTTGGTCAGCCGGCTTGAGGGTGGTCTCCTCCTCCTTAGTCCGGCTGGCATGGCCAGGCCGGGTCTGAATGGGAGGCCGCCTGGATTCTAGCTAGCAGGGGTTGCCTGGCCGGCCAGAAAGGTGGCCGCCTCGTCTTCCAGCCGGCAGGTGATGCCTAGCCGGTGAGAAGACTTGGGCCTTGGGGATCTTCATGCGTTCATGTCCTTTGGGCCGGAAATGAAGGAACAGGCTTGATGAGCCTACCCCGGGGTTATCCCCCCGACAGTAGTCCCCGAAGCTGGCGAGGTCTGCCGCCTGCGGGCGGGCGGCCTCACCGGCTTGTTGATTTGTCTTGATATTTTGGCTGTTGTCTCTGTTGGGATTATGCCCTAGAGGCAATAATAAATGTATAGTTATTATTATAATTCCTGTATCAAGATAATAGTTTATTATCCATGCTATAATTGTATTGAATGAAGACTCATTTACATGTGTGGATACATAGACAAAACACCGTCCCTAGCATGCCTCTAGTTGGCTAGCCAGTTGATCGATGATAGTCAGTGTCTTCTGATTATGAACAAGGTGTTGTTGCTTGATAACTGGATCACGTCATTGGGAGAATCACGTGATGGACTAGACCCAAACTAATAGACGTAGCATGTTGATCGTGTCATTTTGTTGCTACTGTTTTCTGCGTGTCAAGTATTTATTCCTATGACCATGAGATCATATAACTCACTGACACCGGAGGAATGCTTTGTGTGTATCAAACGTCGCAACGTAACTGGGTGACTATAAAGATGCTCTACAGGTATCTCCGAAGGTGTTAGTTGAGTTAGTATGGATCAAGACTGGGATTTGTCACTCCGTGTGACGGAGAGGTATCTCGGGGCCCACTCGGTAATACAACATCACACACAAGCCTTGCAAGCAATGTAACTTAGTGTAAGTTGCGGGATCTTGTATTACGGAACGAGTAAAGAGACTTGCCGGTAAACGAGATTGAAATAGGTATGCGGATACTGACGATCGAATCTCGGGCAAGTAACATACCGAAGGACAAAGGGAATGACATACGGGATTATACGAATCCTTGACACTGAGGTTCAAACGATAAGATATTCGTAGAATATGTAGGATCCAATATGGGCATCCAGGTCCCGCTATTGGATATTGACCGAGGAGTTTCTCGTGTCATGTCTACATAGTTCTCGAACCCGCAGGGTCTGCACACTTAAGGTTCGACGTTGTTTTATGCGTATTTGAGTTATATGGTTGGTTTCCGAATGTTGTTCGGAGTCCCGGATGAGATCACGGATGTCACGAGGGTTTCCGGAATGGTCCGGAAACGAAGATTGATATATAGGATGACCTCATTTGATTACCGGAAGGTTTTCGGAGTTACCGGGAATGTACCGGGAATGACGAATGGGTTCCGGGAGTTCACCGGGGGGGGCAACCCACCCCGGGGAAGCCCATAGGCTTTGGGGAGACACACCAGCCCTTAGTGGGCTGGTGGGACAGCCCCAAAGGGGCCTATGCGCCAAGAGAAGGAAATCAAAGGAAAAGAAAAAAAAAGGAGGGAAGAAGTGGGAAGGGAGGGGGACTCCTCCCACCAAACCAAGTCCAACTCGGTTTGGGGGGGGAGTCCTCCCCCCCTTGGCTCGGCCGACCCCTTGGGAGTCCCTTGGACCCCAAGGCAAGGTCCCCCTCCCTCCTCCTATATATAGGGGGCTTTTAGGGCAGATTTGAGACGACTTTCTCACGGCTGCCCGACCACATACCTCCATAGTTTTTCCTCTAGATCGTGTTTCTGCGGAGCTCGGGCGGAGCCCTGCTGAGACGAGATCATCACCAACCTCCGGAGCGCCGTCACGCTGCCGGAGAACTCTTCTACCTCTCCGTCTCTCTTGCTGGATCAAGAAGGCCGAGATCATCGTAGAGCTGTACGTGTGCTGAATGCGGAGGTGTCGTCCGTTCGGTACTAGATTGTGGGACTGACCGCGGGATTGTTCGCGGGGCGGATCGAGGGACGTGAGGACGTTCCACTACATCAACCGCGTTCTCTAACGCTTCTGCTGTACGATCTACAAGGGTACGTAGATCACTCATCCCCTCTCGTAGATGGACATCACCATGATAGGTCTTCGTGCGCGTAGGAAAATTTTTGTTTCCCATGCGACGTTCCCCAACAGTGGTATCAGAGCTAGGTTCATGCGCAGATGTCTTCTCGAGTAGAACACAAAAGGTTTTGTGGGCGGTGATGTGCGTTTTGCTGCCCTCCTTAGTCTTTTCTTGATTCCGCGGTATTGTTGGATTGAAGCGGCTTGGACCAACATTACTCGTACGCTTACGAGAGACTGGTTTCATCGTTACGAGTAACCCCCTTTGCTCAAAGATGACTGGCAAGTGACGGTTTCTCCAACTTTAGTTGAATCGGATTTGACCGAGGAGGTCCTTGGATGAGGTTAAATAGCAACTCATATATCTCCGTTGTGGTGTTTGCGTAAGTAAGATGCGATCCTACTAGATACCCTTGGTCACCACGTAAAACATGCAACAAAAAAATTAGAGGACGTCTAACTTGTTTTTGCAGGGTATGATTGTGATGTGATATGGCCAATGATGTGATGTGATATATTGGATGTATGAGATGATCATGTTGTAATAGAAATATCGACTTGCACGTCGATGGTACGGCAACCGGCAGGAGCCATAGGGTTGTCTTTATACTAACATATTTGTGCTTGCAGATGCGTTTACTATTTTGCTAGGATGTAGCTTTAGTAGTAATAGCATAAGTAGCACGACAACCCCGATGGCAACACGTTGATGGATGATCATGGTGTGGCGCCGGTGACAAGAAGATCGTGCCGGTGCTTTGGTGATGGAGATCAAGAAGCACGTGATGATGGCCACATCATGTCACTTATGAATTGCATGTGATGTTAATCCTTTTATGCACCTTATTTTGCTTAGAACGACGGTAGCATTATGAGGTGATCTCTCACTAAAATTTCAAGACGAAATTGTGTTCTCCCCGACTGTGCACCGTTGCTACAGTTCGTCGTTTCGAGACACCACGTGATGATCGGGTGTGATAGATTCAACGTTCACATACAACGGGTGCAAAACAGTTGTGCACGCGGAACACTCGGGTTAAGCTTGACGAGCCTAGCATGTACAGACATGGCCTCGGAACACATGAGACCGAAAGGTCGATCATGAATCATATAGTTGATATGATTAGCATAGGGATGCTTACCACTGAAACTACTCTCGACTCACGTGATGATCGGACTTGGGATAGTGTAAGTGGATCATGAACCACTCAAATGACTAGAGAGATGTACTTTTTGAGTGGGAGTTTAGCATATAATTTTATTAAGTTGAACTCTAATTATCTTGAACATAGTCTAAGTCCACTTTGAATATATTTGTGTTGTAGATCATGGCTCACGCAAGTGTCATCCTGAATTTTAATACGTTCCTAGAGAAAGCTAAGTTGAAAGATGATGGAAGCAACTTTGTAGACTGGGCTCGTAATCTTAAGCTAATCTTACAAGCTGGAAAGAATGATTATGTCCTTAATGCTGCGCTAGGAGATGAACCACCCGCTACGGCTGATCAGGATGTTAAGAACGCTTGGTTAGCGCGTAAGGAGGACTACTCAATAGTTCAACGTGCAGTCTTGTATGGCTTAGAACCGGGACTTCAACGTCGCTTTGAGCGTCATGGAGCATTTGAGATGTTCCAGGAGTTGAAGTTTATCTTTCAGAAGAATGCCCGGATCGAGAGGTATGAGACCTCCGATAAATTCTATGCTTGCAAGATGGAGGAAAACTCGTCTGTCAGTGAACATGTGCTCAAAATGTCTGGGTACTCAAACCGTCTAGCTGAACTGGGGATTGAACTCCCGCAAGAAGCTATCACTGACAGAATCGTTCAATCACTGCCGCCAAGCTATAAAGGCTTTGTGTTGAACTACAACATGCAAGGGATGAACAAGTCTCCCAGCGAGTTGTTTGCGATGCTGAAAGTCGCAGAGTCTGAACTCCGTAAAGAGCATCAAGTGTTGATGGTGAGCAAGACCACTAGTTTCAAGAGAAACGGCAAAGGCAAGAAGGGCAATTCGAAGAAGAGCGGCAAGCCTGTTGCCAATCCGCCGAAGAAACCCAAAGCTGGACCTAAGCCTGAAACAGAGTGCTTCTATTGCAAGGGTATGGGTCACTAGAAACGCAATTGCCCCAAGTATCTGGCAGATAAGAAGGCGGGCAAAGAAAAATCAGGTATATTTGATATACATGTTATTGATGTGTACTTAACCGGCTCTCGTAGTAGTGCCTGGGTATTTGATACCGGTTCTGTTGCTCACATTTGCAACTCGAAACAGGAACTGCGGAATAGACGAAGGCTGGCGAAAGACGAAGTGACGATGCGCGTAGGAAACGGTTCCAAGGTTGATGCAATCACCGTCGGCACAGTGTCACTTCAACTACCATCGGGATTAGTGATGAACTTAAATCATTGTTATTTAGTGCCTGCGTTGAGCATGAACATTATATCTGGATCTTGTTTATTGCGAGACGGTTACTCTTTTAAGTCTGAGAATAATGGTTGTTCTATTTCTATGAGTAACATCTTTTATGGTCATGCACCGAATGTGAGAGGATTGTTCATATTGAATCTTGATAGCGATACGCATATACATAACATTGAGACCAAAAGAGTTAGAGTAAACAATGATAGCGCCATATTTTTGTGGCACTACCGCTTAGGTCATATTGGTGTAAAGCGCATGAAGAAACTCCATGCTGATGGACTTTTGGAGTCACTTGACTTTGATTCACTTGACACGTGCGAACCATGCCTCATGGGCAAGATGACTAAGACTCCGTTCTCCGGAACAATGGAGCGTGCAAGTGACTTGTTGGAAATCATACATACCGATGTGTGTGGCCCAATGAGCGTGGAGGCACGCGGCGGATATCGTTATTTCCTCACCTTCACTGACGATTTAAGTAGATATGGTTATGTCTACTTGATGAAGCACAAGTCTGAAACATTTGAAAAGTTCAAGCGATTTCAGAGTGAAGTGGAAAATCATCGTAACAAGAAAATCAAGTTCCTACGGTCTGATCGTGGGGGTGAATATCTGAGTTTCGAGTTTGGTGCTCACTTAAGACAATGTGGAATTGTTTCGCAGTTAACACCGCCTGGAACACCACAGCGTAATGGTGTGTCCGAACGTCGTAATCGTACTTTGTTAGAGATGGTGCGATCTATGATGTCTCTTACTGATTTGCCGTTATCGTTTTGGGGTTATGCATTAGAAACAGCTGCATTCACTTTAAATAGGGCACCATCAAAATCCGTTGAGACGACACCATACGAACTGTGGTATGGCAAAAGGCCAAAGTTGTCGTTTCTTAAAGTTTGGGGATGTGATGCTTATGTCAAAAAGCTTCAGCCTGAAAAGCTGGAACCCAAAGCGGAAAAATGCGTCTTCATAGGCTATCCAAAAGAGACAGTTGGGTACACCTTCTATCTCAAATCCGAGGGCAAAGTGTTTGTTGCTAAGAACGGAACTTTTCTCGAGAAGGAGTTTCTCTCGAGAGAATTGAGTGGGAGGAAGATAGAACTTGACGAGGTTGTCGAACCTCTCATCCCTCTGGATGGTGGCGCAGGGCAAGGGGAAACCTCTGTCATTGCGACGCCGGTTGAGGAGGAAGTTAATGATGATGAACATGAAACTCCAGTTCAAGTTTCTGTTGAACCACGCAGGTTGACGAGATCACGCACTGCTCCAGAGTGGTACGGTAATCCCGTCTTATCAATCATGTTGTTAGACAACAATGAACCTGCAAATTATGAAGAACCGATGGTGGGCCCAGATTCCAACAAATGGCTAGAAGCCATGAATTCCGAGATAGGATCCATGTATGAGAACAAAGTGTGGACTTTGGAGATACTACCTGAGGGCCGCAAGGCTATTCAGAACAAATGGATTTTTAAGAAGAAGACGGACGCTGACGGTAATGTGACCGTTTATAAAGCTCGACTTGTGGCAAAGGGTTTTTCACAAGTTCCAGGAATTGACTACGATGAGACTTTCTCTCCCGTAGCGATGCTTAAGTCCGTCAGAATCATGTTAGCAATAGCTGCATTTTTCAATTATGAAATCTGGCAGATGGATGTCAAAACGGCGTTCCTTAACGGTTTCCTTAAGGAAGAGTTGTATATGATGCAACCCGAAGGTTTTGTCGATCCTAAAAATGCTGACAGGGTGTGCAAGCTCTAGCGATCCATTTATGGACTGGTGCAAGCATCTCGGAGTTGGAACAAACGCTTTGATGAGGTGATCAAAGCATTTGGGTTTATACAAGTGGTTGGAGAATCTTGTATTTACAAGAAAGTGAGTGGGAGCTCTGTGGCGTTTCTAATATTATATGTGGATGACATATTACTGATTGGAAGCAACGTAGAGCTTTTGGAGAGCATAAAAGGTTACTTGAATAAAAGTTTCTCTATGAAGGACCTAGGAGAAGCTGCTTACAGTCTAGGCATTAAGATCTATAGGGATAGATCAAAACGCCTGATAGGACTTTCACAAAGCACATACCTTGATAAAGTTTTGAAAAGGTTCAAAATGGAACATTCCAATAAAGGGTTCTTGCCAGTGTTACAAGGTACGAGATTGAGTAAGACTCAGTGCCCAGCAACTGATGAAGATAGAGAGCATATGCGCTCCGTCCCCTATGCTTCAGGCATAGGTTCTATCATGTATGCGATGCTGTGCACTAGACCGGATGTTAGCCTGGCCATAAGTATGGCAGGCAGGTTCCAGAGTAATCCAGGAGTGGATCACTGGACAGCGGTCAAGAATATCCTGAAGTACCTGAAAAGGACTAAGGAGATGTTTCCCGTGTATGGAGGTGACGAAGAGCTCACCGTAAAGGGTTACGTTGATGCAAGCTTTGACACAGATCCGGACGACTCTAAGTCGCAAACCGGATACGTATTTATTCTTAATGGGGGTGCAGTAAGCTGGTACAGTTCCAAGAAAAGCGTCGTAGCAGATTCTACATGTGAAGCAGAGTACATGGCTGCCTCGGAGGCGGCTAAGGAGGGTGTGTGGATGAAGCAGTTCATGACGGATCTTGGAGTGGTGCCAAGTGCACTGGATCCAATAACCTTGTTCTGTGACAACACTGGTGCCATTGCCTTAGCAAAGGAACCAAGGTTCCACAAGAAGACCAGACACATCAAGCGACGCTTCAACCTCATCCGCGACTACGTCGAGGAGGAGGACGAAAATATATGCAAAGTGCACACGGATCTGAATGTAGCAGACCTGCTGACTAAACCTCTTCCACGGCCAAAACATGATCGACACCAGAACTGTATGGGTGTTAGATTTATTACAATGTAATTCACATGGTGATGTGAGGGCTAGATTATTGACTCTAGTGCAAGTGGGAGACTGTTGGAATTATGCCCTAGAGGCAATAATAAATGTATAGTTATTATTATAATTCCTGTATCAAGATAATAGTTTATTATCCATGCTATAATTGTATTGAATGAAGACTCATTTACATGTGTGGATACATAGACAAAACACCGTCCCTAGCATGCCTCTAGTTGGTTAGCCAGTTGATCGATGATAGTCAGTGTCTTCTGATTATGAACAAGGTGTTGTTGCTTGATAACTGGATCACGTCATTGGGAGAATCACGTGATGGACTAGACCCAAACTAATAGACGTAGCATGTTGATCGTGTCATTTTGTTGCTACTGTTTTCTGCGTGTCAAGTATTTATTCCTATGACCATGAGATCATATAACTCACTGACACCGGAGGAATGCTTTGTGTGTATCAAACGTCGCAACGTAACTGGGTGACTATAAAGATGCTCTACAGGTATCTCCGAAGGTGTTAGTTGAGTTAGTATGGATCAAGACTGGGATTTGTCACTCCGTGTGACGGAGAGGTATCTCGGGGCCCACTCGGTAATACAACATCACACACAAGCCTTGCAAGCAATGTAACTTAGTGTAAGTTGCGGGATCTTGTATTACGGAACGAGTAAAGAGACTTGCCGGTAAACGAGATTGAAATAGGTATGCGGATACTGACGATCGAATCTCGGGCAAGTAACATACCGAAGGACAAAGGGAATGACATACGGGATTATACGAATCCTTGACACTGAGGTTCAAACGATAAGATCTTCGTAGAATATGTAGGATCCAATATGGGCATCCAGGTCCCGCTATTGGATATTGACCGAGGAGTTTCTCGGGTCATGTCTACATAGTTCTCGAACCCGTAGGGTCTGCACACTTAAGGTTCGACGTTGTTTTATGCGTATTTGAGTTATATGGTTGGTTACCGAATGTTGTTCGGAGTCCCGGATGAGATCACGGACGTCACGAGGGTTTCCAGAATGGTCCGAAAACGAAGATTGATATATAGGATGACCTCATTTGATTACCGGAAGGTTTTCGGAGTTACCGGGAATGTACCGGGAATGACGAATGGGTTCCGGGAGTTCACCGGGGGGGGGGGCAACCCACCCCGGGGAAGCCCATAGGCTTTGGGGAGACACACCAGCCCTTAGTGGGCTGGTGGGACAGCCCCAAAGCGGCCTATGCGCCAAGAGAAGGAAATCAAAGGAAAAGAAAAAAAAAGAGGGAAGAAGTGGGAAGGGAGGGGGACTCCTCCCACCAAACCAAGTCCAACTCGGTTTGGGGGGGAAGTCCTCCCCCCCTTGGCTCGGCCGACCCCTTGGGAGTCCCTTGGACCCCAAGGCAAGGTCCCCCTCCCTCCTCCTATATATAGGGGGCTTTTAGGGCAGATTTGAGACGACTTTCTCACGGCTGCCCGACCACATACCTCCATAGTTTTTCCTCTAGATCGTGTTTCTGCGGAGCTCGGGCGGAGCCCTGCTAAGACGAGATCATCACCAACCTCCGGAGCGCCGTCACGCTGCCGGAGAACTCTTCTACCTCTCCATCTCTCTTGCTGGATCAAGAAGGCCGGGATCATCCTAGAGCTGTACGTGTGCTGAACGCGGAGGTGCCGTCCGTTCGGTACTAGATCGTGGGACTGATCGCGGGATTGTTCGCGGGGCGGATCGAGGGACGTGAGGACGTTCCACTACATCAACTGCGTTCTCTAACGCTTCTGCTGTACGATCTACAAGGGTACGTAGATCACTCATCCCCTCTCGTAGATGGACATCACCATGATAGGTCTTCGTGCGCGTAGGAAAATTTTTGTTTCCCATGCGACGTTCCCCAACAGTCTGCAGCGAAGGATGCCGGCTTCGGAGCGGGGTAGCTTTGATGCGACGCATCGGTCCAGTCGTAACTGGCCCGGAGAACGCCACCTGCTAGGCCCCACCTGGCGTAATGATGGTGATTACTGCTGATGGGAGCGGCCCTGGGCCCTGGGTCTCGCCACGACGCCCCGTCGGCCTCCGCTCGGGAGATCCTCTGCGGATTTACTCCGCGACGGTTGGGCTTAGGCGGGCGTTACCACCCGTAATACACGGAATTAATGGGGCCCGACGCACACCGGATCCCCTCCCCATGACGGTTCGTGGGGGTTTAAATGGGACGCGAGGGTTTCGAGGAAGCCATTCGCCCCCTCTTCTCACCCTGCTCCGTGCTTTCTTCCTCCTTGCGTCCTGAGAAGAAGAGCTCGCGCCCTTTGTCTCCTTCTTCTTTGCCATCGAGACCTCCGCCAACCGCTTCGAGCTCTCGCCACCCGCAGCCATGGCCGGTGGATCTTCTTTGAAGAGGTCGTCGGTGCAGCAGGCGTCCTTGCAGGGGGTCTGGCTGGGATACGATGTCGACGACGAGCTCATCGATGCGCTCCGTCATCATCGACTGCTGCCCCCGGCCTCCCAAGTGTCGGTGCACCTTCCTAGCTCCGAGGCCTCTCCCGCACCTATCGCGGGAGAGGTTGTGGTCTTCGCCAAGCACTTCTACCGGGGTTTCGGGCTCCTGGCTAGTTCTTTCTTTGCCGAGTGGCTCCAGTTCTTCGGCCTGCAGCCGCATCATCTGGTGCCGAACGCCATACTGCAGCTCGCCGCCTTCGTGGTCCTATGCGAGGGCTTTGTGGGGATCGAGCCTCGCGTCGATCTGTGGCGCAGCCTGTTCTTCTTTAAGTAGCAATCCATCGCCATGGAGAAATCCGAGGTGGAGAATCTCAAGGGGCCGCGCCCCATGACGCCGTGCGGGGCCGCGTTGGTGCATCAACACCCGAAGTCCGGTTTCCCCCATATGTCTTTGAAAGACTCCGTCAAGCAATGGCAGAAGGGGTTCTTCTACGTGAGGAGCATCGACCCGGCCCAGGACGCCCTCATGATGCCTCCGTTCGCCATCGCCCCTCCGAGGCGACAGAACTGGGACGCGAAGACTCCCAAGCCGCACCCTGAGGTGGCGCTTATTCGCGCCCACCTCGATATCTTGAGGGAGAGCGGCCTCCTCGGGCACGACCTTCTCTCCACCATGGTGGTTCGCCGGATTCTGCCTCTGCAGAGGCGGCCGCATCTGGTCTGCCAGATGAGCGGCCGGCTTGATTCGTGTCGGCTGTCCATCAAGAGGTTCACCCCGGGCGCTGTAGCGCGAAGGGTGAACCTGATCTCCACCGCCCGCATGGATGAGGACGGGGAATGGACATGGGGGATGTCCCCGTTCAATCGGGCTCATCTGCCTCTGATAGTAGCCTTTCTCCCTTCTTTTCTGTCGTTTTGTTTTGAAGCCGTTGGCGTTTGCTGAACCTGGTTGAATTCCTTTCTTGTAGATGTTCAAGACCCTGCACGTGTCCCTCATCAGCCTGCTCCTGACGTGGAGGCGTCCGGCGCCTCCGAGATGGAGGATGAAGATGCGATGGAGCCCCGCTCAGACTCCTCCGCTGGCACGGGAGATCCCCTGGAGTCGGAAGGGACCGAGCCGTCTGGTGAGTACCCGCGGCACGCCCAAGCAGACTGGACGAACGACGATGAGGAAGCCTCATTCTGCTCTGATGCAGCCTTCGAGGGAGACTTCGACGAGGTGAAGGAGGTCACCGGCCCACTACAGTCGCGCGACCGGCGTCAAGGTGGCGGAGCGACCGCTGCTGACGAGGCAGCCGGGAAGAAGGGCAAGGGTGCCACAGCTTCTCGATCGGCCTCTAAGCGACCGGCGCCGGGTCCTCCAGCCAGGCAGCGAGCAGACGGCGCCAAGAGGCGCCGTGGCGATGGCCGGAGGCAGGTCCCGGTAGTTGCAGGGTATGGTTTCCTCCTCTTCTCCCTTCCATATTTTGAGATGAACTTTGTTCCTGAGAAGCTTGGCTTGACAGGGAGGTGGAGGATGCGGATGAAGACACCGCCTCCGCAGCCGAGCGGGTCGGCTGGGCAGCAGCTGATGCTGCCAATAGGGAGCTTGAGATAGAGTCCAAGCGCCGGTGGGACACGGCTGCGGGGAGGGCCGCCGTGGGTCAGCCTTGCCCCAGCCGGGTCGAGAGGACGGCGGAGATACGTGCGAAGGCTAGACAGGACCCCTCCGCACATGCCTGTGTGGAGTAGCCAGCTATCGAGGCCGCCTCCAGGCCGGCCCCGAGGACCGAAGGGGCCCAGCCGTCTGAGCTGGCAGCCCCGGAGCAGGTGGACCTGGAGATGATCCCGGTTTCTCCCCGGGTCGAAGCAGCTCCTGACGCACCGGTGTTGGATCTGATCGCGCCGGACGCGACCCCTGATGTCCCATGGGCGACCATGGATGCACCTGACGCGGCTCATCCGCCTGCTGTGGAGGAGGTAGCGCCGGCTGGGACGGCGCCCGAGCCGGCCGTCGAGCCGGCACCAGGAGCCGGCGCCATCGTCGTCCCCCAGCGGGACCCTGTTGCGCCAAGGGCAGGGGGCCGGCCTGGGAGCTGTCCTATAAAGTCATGGCGGGTGGCGAACTTGGCCCGCCTGCGAATGCCCGCCGACCCCGTTCTTTCCGGCGTGTCGGAGCTGGTGACGCTGTTTGACAGCGGCCGGTCGAAGGTGGAGCAGTCGGCCCGCGTGGTATGCGGTGACGTGGAGCGCTTGGAAGCCCGCACCCAGGTAGGCCTTGCCTTTTTTGGTTTTACTTTGTGCTTTTTTCTCTTCTCTTGACGTCAGTGGGGGCGCGACAGCGCACCCACTGGGTGTAGCCCCCGAGAATCGGGCAGGTTGATTGCCAACCGGTCCGAATATCTTGGAGGCCTTTTTCTCTGCATATTTTTATTCAGTGGGGGCGTGCAAGCGCACCCACTGGGTGTAGCCCCCGAGAATCGGGCTGGTTATGCTTTTAACCAGGTCGAATCTTAATCATGTTCCCTTTCTCTCCCCTTTGGCAGGCGCTTTATGATGCTCACGTACACGCGTACAACGAGCTTTGGGACCAGCACCTGGGGGCTGATAGCCAGATCTCCGAGCTTGAAGCCCGGTTGGGCGAGGCTACCGCGGAGCGTGAAGCCTTGCGGGAAGCCGGCGGCCGGCTCCAAGAGTAGCTGGACCTTCTTCAGGCAGAGAAGAAAGAGCCCGAGGCGGCCGGCCAGGTCGAGTTGGAGCGGTTGCGGGCCACGCTGCAGGAGAAGGAGGCCTCCTACTCTGCCGACGTGGACCACCTCGTGTCGCTTCATCTTGAGGAGGCGAACCTCAAGGACACCGCCTTGAGAGCGAAGGACGAAGCCCTTACGCAGAAGCAAGCGCAGTTGGCTAAGGCGCTGGAGTCCGCCGCGACCCTCCAGGAGGAAATCGCCCGTCTCACTCATGCGAGTAAGGTGCGGGAGCGCGAGGTCCTCGAGGTCTTTCATGAGACCGACGGTGCCTTCCAGCGTGGGTCTCCTTTCCTTGTTTTGTGTTTGGTCTTTTGGTCGTCTCCTCCTTTTGTTGTGTTCTTTCGTCCCGGCTGTATTTACCCCAGATCTCTTCCCCGAGACCCAGGTCGCAGCCGACACCGCCGTTGAGGTGTGCCGTGAGGAGCGCCGTGCGGCTAGGCAAGAGGTAGATACTACCTCCGGCTGGAGCGCAGAGGAGATCCGGGTGGGCCTTCGGGCCCGCCTGCACGTCCTCGGCGAGTCTGTGACTCGGCTCCAGGTTGCAGGTTCGTCGAAGGTGCGGCCCTGTGGCTGGAGGGTGTGGTGCCGCCGACCATGAGTCGGCTTGCCCGCTGGATCGCAGCGGGTGGAGAGCACCTGGCCGCCTGGCGCGCCTCCGCAGCGCGGTCTGGCGCTTATATGGCCCTGCGCTTGGCCAAGTCATGGTATCGTAACCTAAACTTGGGCAAGCTGGCTGCCCAGCGCGACGGCTCAGAGGCGGAGCTGCAAGGCATGGAGGAGGAGCTCCGGGTGAGAGCCAGCGCCATCGCCGAGTACGCCGCCTGGGATGACTTCGTCTTGGAGCGGGGTGAAGACGGCAGCGTGATCGCTGAAGATCTGCACGACCTTCAGCCCTATGACACCGACGGCAGCTCCGACGAGGCGGTCCGAGCTGCGGAATCTGCAGCCGCCTCCAGCGGTGGGGCGTATGCCGACTCCGGGATCAGCGGAGCCGGGGGCCGCAACAGGGGATACGGCGTATCCACCTCGGGAGGAGCCGGAGGCGGCGATGCTACCACATCAGGAGCGGCAGCCGAGACGACCCGTGAGGCCGATGTCCCGTAAGTGGCAGCCATTTGTGTTTTTGGTTCTACCCCCGGAGGGATGTAACGAACGTGGGCCGTGGGCCAATGCTTTTTATGAATGTATATATTCAGCATTATATTCGTCACCAAGCGTGTTGTCTTATGATCCCGTCTTTTGATTCCTGGTTGACTTCTCTTATCCGAAGCCATCAAGACGTAAAGAACAAGACATAAGCCAATCAGAGGCCGGCTTGAATGAACCAACTCGAGCCGGTCGTCACTAGTATAGCCGGACTATGCATGTATTCGACCTGACCCGGCGTCACCTCACGAACCGAGCGACCGGAGCTAGCCCGCAGGTTCAAGCGAAGGACCGGGAATCAGTCGGTACACTATGTGCCCGACTACCAGGATTGACCATTCAGGTGGCTGGCGAGCCCCCGAGCTTGTTTTAAGCTAGCAAGGGGCCGCGTTGCGTAGCCTCCGAGCTTGGTTAAGCCGGCAAGAGTTGGTACGCTGTGTAGCCCGTACACTTGAGTGAGAACTCTTTGACAAAAAGAAACATGGAGCATGTCCTTTTTATTGCCTTCTTTGTTTCCTGAAGAGGGAGGAAGATACATGTGCATGTTCTTTCCTTTGCTTGTCTTCTTCCTTTTAGCAATAGAACGGGCGAAGCAATGCCGCATTCCATGGGCGCTCCGTTTCTTGGCCGGAGTCGTCCCTCTTGCGCTTCCTTGGCTTCTGGGCGTCAATCAGGTAGTAAGCGTTGTTGTGTAACGCCCTACTGATGATGAAGGGTCCCTCCCAAGGGGGTGAGAGCTTGTGCTGGCCGGCAGTGCGCAGCTTCTGTTGGTAGATGGCCGTCCGGCTCAAAGCCAGGTCCCTTGCTTCTTCGAGGAGATCCACACCATCTTCTCTGGCCTCCTTTGCCTCCGTTTCTGTGTATAGGGTGACCCGAGGCGAGTCGAATTCGACATCCGTGGGGATGATAGCATCAGACCCGTATACCAGAAAGTATGGAGTGAAGCCGGTTGACCGGTTGGGCGTGGTGCGGAGGCTCCATAGCACAGCCGGCAGTTCTTCGATCCAGCAGCCGACTGACCTGACCAGTGGTACCACCAGCCTTGGCTTGATGCCGGCTAGGATCAGGCCATTGGCCCTCTCCGCTTGGCCGTTTTACTGGGGGTGTGCCACCGAGGCCAGCTCGAGCCGGATGCCTACCTTGGAACAGTAGAGCGCCAGGGCGCCCTTGGTGAAGTTGGTGCCGTTGTCGGTGATGATGTTGTGGGGAACGCCATATTGGACAGAGATGTTTGTGATGAACCTGACAGAAGTGGGGCCATCAAGCTTCTTGACAGGCCTGGCTTCGATCCACTTGGTGAACTTGTCGATGGCTACCAGAAGATGTGTCATCCCTCCGCGAGCCGTCTTGAAGGGCCCAACCATGTCCAGTCCCCAGACGGCGAATGGCCATGATAAGGGAATGGTTTTCAGCGCTGAAGGCGGCATATGGCTTTGTGCACTGAAGCGTTGGCAGCCTTCACATTTGTCCACCAGATCCACAGCCTCCTCGAGGGTCGTGGGCCAATAGAATCCATGGCGGAATGCTTTGGCCACCAGGGTTTTGGAGGCAGCATGATGCCCACACTCCCACTGGTGGATGTCTCTGAGGATCTCCTGCCCTTTCTCTGTTTCGACGCAGCGTTGGAACACGCTGATCGTGCTACATCGCACCAGCTCGCGATTGATGATGGCGTAGGCGACGGACCTGCGCTGGGTCTGTCTCGCCTCCGCCTCGTTCTGAGGAAGTTCGCCGCGAAGAAGGAAGGCCATAATGGCCTGAGCCCATGATGGAGCCGACACAAGGGTCGCCTCCGCTTCGTCTTGACTGTTGGGGGCTTCTACAGCCCCCGAGCTTGATGGCGTCTCCGGTGCTATTGCTGCAGCCGGCTCATCGTCTATCTCCATGATGTCCACCCACTGGGAGGATTCGAGCCCGGGCAGAGCCGCGGTTGTCGTTGTAGCTGGTGCCGTTGTTGGAGTCGGGTGGACCAATGGAGCCGGATTAGGAACCGAAGCCGGCGTAGTGGGTGGAGCTGACGGCGCTTGCACCGTAGATTCAGTCGGTGCCGCATTTGGAGCCGGTGCCATCAGTGCAGCCGGCGTGGGGTCCGCAGCCGGCATAACTGGTGGAGCCGGCGGCGCTTGTATCGCAAAGTCGGCTGGTACGAAGATTGATGCCGACTCCGGTGACGGCTTGATAGACGGCTTGTGGAGTTGCTCAAGGGAGACGCCGGCTGGGATGGCTTGACTTGTGGAGCCGATCTTTGCCAGCGTATCTGCCGCCTCATTTTCCGCCCTGGGAACATGGTGGAACTCACAACCCTCGAAGGGGCCGCTG
Organism: Hordeum vulgare subsp. vulgare; assembly: GCF_904849725.1. NCBI lineage: Eukaryota > Viridiplantae > Streptophyta > Magnoliopsida > Poales > Poaceae > Hordeum > Hordeum vulgare. The sequence goes on along the minus strand of NC_058524.1, from coordinate 92,326,881 downwards.
AGTTGCTGGATGAGGAAGCGGTAGCTTGCCATGTTGGTGTCCCAGGCGTCCCATTCGCCAGAGACCTGTTGCACCACCAAGTCCGAATCGTCGAAGCATATGAGCCGCCGGATGCCAATCTCCTTGGCAAGCCGGAGGCCGTGAGCCAGTGTTTCGTACTAGGCGACGTTGTTGGAGGCAGCGAAATGGATCTGGAGAGCGTACTTGAGCTGGTCCCCTTTCGGGGACGTCAAGATGATACCGGCTCCCAGTCCTGTCCGCATCTTCGAGCCGTCGAAGTGCATCCGCCAATGCGTGGAGTCTGGAGGCGGTGGCTCGAACTGGGTCTCGGCCCAGTCGACTAAGAAGTCGGCCACCACCTGCGATTTGATGGTGGTGCGAGGCTCGTACCGAATGTCATGGTCCGCCATGGCGATGGACCATTTGGCAATTCTTCCCGTGGCATTACGGTTGCCCATGATATCTCAGAGTGGAGCCGTGCTCACCACAGTGATGGCATGCTCTCGGAAGTATGTTGGAAATATGCCCTAGAGGCAATAATAAATTAGTTATTATTATATTTCTTTGTTCATGATAATCTTTTATTATCCATGCTATAATTGTATTGATTGGAAACACAGTGCATGTGTGGATACATAGACAAAACACTGTCCCTAGTAAGCCTCTAGTTGACTAGCTCGTTGATCAAAGATGGTCAAGGTTTCCTGACCATAGGCAAGTGTTGTCACTTGATAACGGGATCACATCATTAGGAGAATCATGTGATGGACTAGACCCAAACTAATAGAGGTAGCATGTTGATCGTGTCATTTTGTTGCTACTGTTTTCTGCGTGTCAAGTATTTGTTCCTATGACCATGAGATCATATAACTCACTGACACAGGAGGAATGCTTTGTGTGTATCAAATGTCGCAACGTAACTGGGTGACTATAAAGATGCTCTACAGGTATCTCCGAAGGTGTTCGTTGAGTTAGTATGGATCAAGACTGGGATTTGTCACTCCGTATGACGGAGAGGTATCTCGGGGCCTACTCGGTAATACAACATCACACACAAGCCTTGCAAGCAATGTGACTTAGTGTAAGTTACGGGATCTTGCATTATGGAACGAGTAAAGAGACTTGCCGGTAAACGAGATTGAAATAGGTATGTGGATACCGACGATCGAATCTCGGGCAAGTAACATACCGAAGGACAAAGGGAATGACATACGGGATTATATGAATCCTTGGCCCTAAGGTTCAACCGATAAAGATCTTCGGAATATGTAGGATCTAATATGGGCATCCAGGTCCCGCTATTGGATATTGACCGAGGAGTCCCTCGGGGCATGTCTACATAGTTCTCGAATCCGCAGGGTCTGCACACTTAAGGTTCGACGTTGTTTTATGCGTATTTGAGTTATATCGTTGGTTACCGAATGTTGTTCGGAGTCCCAGCTGAGATCACGAGCGTCACGAGGGTTTCCGGAATGGTCCGGAAACGAAGATTGATCTATAGGATGACCTCCTTTGGTTATCGGAAGGTTTTCGTGCATTACCGGAAAAGTTTCGGGCTCATCGGTAGTGTACTGGGAGTGTCGGGAGGGGTGCCGGGGACCATCAGGAGGGGTGTCACGCATCAAGGGGTCTCATGGGCTGTGGGAAGAGATAGACCAGCCGCTAGTGGGCTGGAATAAGTTCCCACTAAGGCCCATAAGGTTTGAGAAGGAAAAAACACAAGGTGGAAAGAGTTTCCAAGTGGGAAGGTGGAATCCTACTCCAAGTAGGATTGGAGTAGGACTCCTCCACCTCCAATTTCGGCCAAACCTTTAGGTTTTGAGGCTGCCTCCTCCCCTCCGTCCCTCCTATATATACTGAGGTATTAGGGCTGATTTGAGACAACTTTTGCCACGGCAGCCCGACCACATACCTCCACGGTTTTACCTCTAGATCGCGTTTCTACGGAGCTCGGGCGGAGCCCTGCTGAGATTAGATCACCACCAACCTCCGGAGCGCCGTCACGCTGCCGGAGAACTTATCTACCTCCCCGTCTCTCTTGCTGGATCAAGAAGGCCGAGATCATCGTCGAGCTGTACGTGTGCTGAACGCGGAGGTGTCGTCCGTTCGGCCCTAGATCGGAGCGGATCGTGGGACGGATCGCGGGACGGTTCGTGGGACGGTTCGCGGGGCGGATCGAGGGATGTGAGGACGTTCCACTACATCAACCGCGTTTTCTTAATGCTTCTGCTGTGTGATCTACAAGGGTACGTAGATCAGAAATCCCCTCTCGTAGATGGACATCTCCATGATAGGTCTTCGTGCGCGTAGGAACTTTTTTGTTTCCCATGCGACGTTCCCTAACAGTGGCATCATGAGCTAGGTTCATGCGTAGATGTAATCTCGAGTAGAAAACAAAAGTTTTTGTGGGCGGTGATGAGCGTTTTTCTGCCCTCCTTAGTCTTTTCTTGATTCCGCGGTATTGTTGGATCAAAGCGGCTCGGACCGACATTACTCGTACGCTTACGAGAGACTGGTTTCATCGCTACAAGTAACTCCGTTGCTCAAAGATGACCGGCGAGTGTCGGTTTCTCCAACTTTAGTTGAATCGGATTTGACCGAGGAGGTCCTTGGATGAGGTTAAATAGCAATTCATATATCTCCGTTGTGGTGTTTGCGTAAGTAAGATGCGATCCTACTAGATACCCATGGTCGCCACGTAAAACATGCAACAACAATTAGAGAACGTCTAACTTGTTTTTGCAGGGTATGCTTGTGATGTGATATGGCCAATGATGTGATGTGATATATTGGATGTATGAGATGATCATGTTGTAATAGTTAACATCGACTTGCACGTCGATGGTATGGCAACCGGTAGGAGCCATAGGGTTGTCTTTAAACTAACGTTTGTGCTTGCAGATGCGTTTACTATATTGCTAGGACATAGCTTTAGTAGTAATAGCATGAGTAGCACGACAACCCCGATGGCGACACGTTGATGGAGATCACGATGATGGAGATCATGGTGTGACGCCGGTGACAAGAAGATCGTGCCGGTGCTTTGGTGATGGAGATCAAGAAGCACATGATGATGGCCATATCATGTCACTTATGAATTGCATGTGATGTTAATCCTTTATGCACCTTATCTTGCTTAGAACGACGGTAGCATTATGAGGTGATCTCTCACTAAAATTTCAAGACGAAATTGTGTTCTCCCCGATTGTGCATCGTTGCGACAGTTCTTTGTGTCGAGACACCACGTGATGATCGGATGTGATAGACTCAATGTTCACATACAACGGGTGCAAAACTGTTGCACACGCAGAACACTCGGGTTAAGCTTGACGAGCCTAGCATGTGCAGACATGGCCTCGGAACACATGAGACCGAAAGGTCGAGCATGAATCGTATAGATGATATGATTAGCATAGAGATGCTTACCACTAAAACTATTCTCGACTCACGTGATGATCGGACTTGAGATAGTGGATTTGGATCATGTACCACTCAAATGACTAGAGAGATGTACTTTTTGAGTGGGAGTTCTTAAGTAATATGATTAATTGAACTAATTGTCATGAACATAGTCTAATGGTCTTTGCGAATTATGATGTAGCTTGCGCTATAGCTCTACTGTTTTTATATGTTCCTAGAGAAAATTTAGTTGAAAGTTGATGGTAGCAAACTTTGTAGACTGAGTCTGTAAAGCCGGGGATTGTCCTCGTTACTGCGCAGAAGGCTTATGTCCTTAATGCACCACTCTGTGTGCTGCACCTCGAGCGTCGTCTGTAGATGTTATGAACATCCGACATACACGTTTCTGATGACTACACGATAGTTCAGTACAAAATACTTAATGGCTTAGAAGCAAGGCGCCGAAGACATTTTGAAACGTCACGGAACATAAGAGATGTTCTAAAGAGATGAAATTGTGATTTCATGCTTGTGACCTTGTTAAGAGGTATGAGACCTCCGATAAGATTCTTTGTCCATGAAGTAGAGGAGAAAAGCTCAATCATTGAGCGTGTGCTTAGATTATCTAAGTACGACAATCGCTTGAATCAAGTGGGAGTTGATCTTCCAGATAAGATAGTGATGGTTCTCCAAAGTCACTGCCACCAAGCTATGAGAGCTTCGTGGTGAACTATAACATATCAAGGATAGATACAATGATCCTTGAGCGATTCGCGATGTTTGACACTGCGAAAGTAGAAATCAAGAAGGAGCATCAATAGTTGATGGTTAGTAAAACCACTAAGTTTCGATAAAGGCAAGGGCTAGAAGGGATACTTCGTGAAACGGCAAAACAGTTTCTGCACTAATGAAGAGACCCCAGATTAAACCCAAGCCCAGGACTAAGTGCTTCTGTTATGAGGGGAACGGTCACTGAGGCGGAGCAACTCTAGATACTTGGTAAGATAAGAAGGCTGCCAAAAGTCGAAAGAAGTATATTTGATATGCATGATGTTGATGTGTACTTTACTAGTACTCCTAGTAACACGAGGGTATTGGATACCGGTTCGGTTGCTAAGTGATTAGTAACACGAAATGAAAGCTACGGCATAAACGGAGACTAGCTAAAGGCGAGGTGACGATACGTGTTGGAAGTGTTTCCAAGGTTGATATGATCAAACATCGCTCGCTCCCTCTACCATCGGGATTGGTGTTAAACCTAAATAATTGTTATTTGGTGCTTGCGTTGAGCATGAACATGATTGGATTGTGTTTAGTGCAATACGGTTATTCATTTAAAGAGAATAATGGTTACTCTATTTGCTTGAATAATCACCTTCAATGGTTTACTGAATCTCGATCATAGTGTTACACATGTTCATGATATTGGTGCCAAAAGATACGAGGTAATGATGATAGTACCACTTACTTGTGGCACTACCGCTTGAGTCATGTTGGTATAAATTGCATGAAGAGGCTCCATGCTGATGGATCTTTATACTCACTTGATTTTGAATCACTAGTGACATGCAAATCATACCAAATGAGCAAGGCCTTGTTTTCATTGAGATGAAACAAGATAGTAACTTGTTGGAAGTGATACACTTTGATGTATGCAGTCCAATGGGTGCTGAGGCACGCAGTGGATATCATTATGTTCTTACTTCAATGACGATTTGAGTAGATACAAGAGTATCTACTTAATGAATCACAAGTCTGAAATATTGAAAAGTTCAATTCTGTTTCGGAGTGAAGTTCGTCGTAACAAGAGGATAAACTGTTTACGATATGATCATAGAAATGAATATCTGAGTTACGAGTTTTGGTACGCAGTTAAGACAAAGTGGAAATTGTTTTGCAGTTCATGCCACCTGGAACATCATAGTGTGATGATGTGTCTGAACGTCATAGCAACGCACTACTTGGTATGGTACATGCTATGATGTCTCTTATCGAATTATCACTATCGTTTATGGGTTATGCATTAGAGACAACCGCATTCACTTTAAATAGGGCACCGCGTATTTCCGTTGAGATGACACAGTATAGATTGAGGTTTAGAGAAATCTAAACTATCATTTCTTGAAAGGTTGGGGCTTCAACACTTATGTGAAAAAGTTTCAGTCTGATAAGCTCGAACCCAAAGCGGATAAATGCATCTTCATAGGATATCCAAAACAGTTGGGTACATCTCCTATCTCAGATCCGAAAGCAAAGTGTTTTTTCTAGAAACGGATCCTTTCTCGAGGAAAGGTTTCTCTCAAAAGAATTGAGTGGGAGGGTGGTAGAACTTGATGAGGTTATTGAACCATCACTTCAACCAGTGTGTAGTAGGGCGCAGGAAGTTGTTCCTGTGGCGCCTACACCAATTGAAGTGAAAGCTGATGATGGTGATCATCGAGCATCGGATCAAGTTAGTACAAGCCTCGTAGGTTGACAAGGTCGTGTACTACTGCAGAGTGGTACGGTAACCCTGTCTTGGAGGTCATGTTGTTGAGCAAGAGTGAACCTACGAGTTATGGAGAAAGCAATGGTGGGCCCGGATTCCGACAAACGGCTGGAAGCCATGAAATCCGAGAAAGGATCCATGTATGAAAACGAAGTGTAGACTTTGGAAGAACTACTTGATGGTCATAGGACTATTGAGTAAAGATGGATCTTTAAAAGGAAGACAGACGATGATGGTGATAAGTCACTATTAAGAAAAGCTCAACTTGTCACAAAGATGTTTCCGACAAGATCAAACAGTTGACTATGATGAGACTTTCTCACTCGTAGCGATGCTAAAAGTCTGTTAGAATTATGTTAGTAGTTGCTGCATTATTTATGAAATATTGCACATAGGATGTCAAAACATTGTTTCCTCGACGGTTTCCTTGAGCAAACATTGTATGTGATACAACCAGGAGGTTTTGTCGATCCTAAAGATACTAGCAAGTATGCAAGCTCCAGCGATCCTTCAATGGACTGGTGCAAGCATCTCGGAGTTGGAATATACACTTTGATGAGATGATCAAAGATTTTGGGTTTGTACAAGGTTTATGAGAAACTTGTATTTCCAAAGAAGTGAGTGGGAGCACTATAGAATTTCTGATAAGTATATGTGGTTGACATATTGTGGATCAGAAGTAATGTAGAATTTCTGTAAAGCATACAAGGTTGTTTGAAAGGAGTTTTTCAAAGGAATACCTGGATTGCGTTACTTGAACGTTGAGCATCAAAGATCTATGGAGATAGATCGAAAGCGCTTAATAGAAGTTTCAACAAGATGCATGCCTTGACAAGTTTTTGAAGGAGTTCAAAATAGATCAACAAAGAAGGAGTTCTTGGTTGCGTTGTAAGGTGTGAATTTGAGTAAGACTCAAAACCCGACCCCGGCAGAATAAAGAGAATAGACGAAGGTCGTCTTCTATGCCTTGGCCGTAGAATCTGAAGTATGCCATGCTGGGTACCGCACCTGATGTGTGCCTTGACTCAGAGTCTATTGTGAGGTACAGAGAGTGATCCATGATTGAATCACTAGAAGCGGTCAAATTTATCCTTGGTAACTCATGGACTAAGGAATTTTTCTCGATTATGGAGGTGGTTAAAGAGTTCGTCGTAAAGGGTTACGTCGATGCAAGATTTGACACTAATCCGAATAACTATGAGTAGTGAAACGGATTCGTATAGTAGAGTAGATATTTGGAGTATTTCCGAATAGCACATAGTAGCAGCATCTATAAGATGACATAATGATTTGTAAAGAACACACGAATCTGAAAGTTTCATAACCGTTGACTAAAACCTCTCTCACGAGCAAGACGTGATCAGACCCCATAACTATATGGGTGTTGGATTAGTTGGAATCACATGGTGATGTGAACTAGATTATTGACTCTAGTGCAAGTGGGAGACTGTTGGAAATATGCCCTAGAGGCAATAATAAATTAGTTATTATTATATTTCTTTGTTCATGATAATCGTTTATTATCCATGCTATAATTGTATTGATTGGAAACACAGTGCATGTGTGGATACATAGACAAAATACTGTCCCTAGTAAGCCTCTAGTTGACTAGCTCGTTGATCAAAGATGGTCAAGGTTTCCTGACCATAGGCAAGTGTTGTCACTTGATAACGGGATCACTTCATTAGGAGAATCACGTGATGGACTGGACCCAAACTAATAGACGTAGCATGTTGATCGTGTCATTTTGGTGCTACTGTTTTCTGCGTGTCAAGTATTTGTTCCTATGACCATGAGATCATATAACTCACTGACACCGGAGGAATGCTTTGTGTGTATCAAATGTCGCAACGTAACTGGGTGACTATAAAGATGCTCTACAGGTATCTCCGAAGGTGTTCATTGAGTTAGTATGGATCAAGACTGGGATTTGTCACTCCGTATGACGGAGAGGTATCTCGGGGCCCACTCGGTAATACAACATCACACACAAGCCTTGCAAGCAATGTGACTTAGTGTAAGTTACGGGATCTTGCATTACGGAACGAGTAAAGAGACTTGCCGGTAAACGAGATTGAAATAGGTATGCGAATACCGACGATCGAATCTCGGGCAAGTAACATACCGAAGGACAAAGGGAATGACATACGGGATTATATGAATCCTTGGCACTGAGGTTCAACCGATAAAGATCTTCGGAATATGTAGGATCCAATATGGGCATCCAGGTCCCTCTATTGGATATTGACCGAGGAGTCCCTCGGGGCATGTCTACATAGTTCTCGAACCCGCAGGGTCTGCACACTTAAGGTTCGACGTTGTCTTATGCGTATTTGAGTTATATGGTTGGTTACCGAATGTTGTTCGGAGTCCCGGATGAGATCATGAACATCACGAAGGTTTCTGGAATGGTCCGGAAACGAAGATTGATATATAGGATGACCTCATTTGGTTACCGGAAGGTTTTCGTGCATTACCGGAAAAGTTTCGGGCTCATCGGTAGTGTACTGGGAGTGCCGGGAGGGGTGCCGGGGACCATCAGGAGGGGTGTCACGCCCCAAGGGGTCTCATGGGCTATGGGAAGACATAAACCAGCCCCTAGTGGGCTGGAATAAGTTCCCACTAAGGCCCATAAGGTTTGAGAAGGAAAAAACACAAGGTGGAAAGAGTTTCCAAGTGGGAAGGTGGAATCCTACTCCAAGTAGGATTGGAGTAGGACTCCTCCACCTCCAATTTCGGCCAAACCTTTAGGTTTTGAGGCTGCCTCCTCCCCTCCCTCCCTCCTATATATACTGAGGTATTAGGGCTGATTTGAGACAACTTTTGCCACGGCAGCCCGACCACATACCTCCACGGTTTTACCTCTAGATCGCGTTTCAGCGGAGCTCGGGCGGAGCCCTGCTGAGATTAGATCACCACCAACCTCTGAAGCGTCGTCACGCTGCCGGAGAACTCATCTACCTCTCCGTCTCTCTTGCTGGATCAAGAAGGCCGAGATCATCGTCGAGTTGTACGTGTGCTAAACGCGGAGGTGCCGTCCGTTCGGCACTAGATCGGAGCGGATCGTGGGACGGATCGCGGGACGGTTCGTGGGGCGGAGCGAGGGATGTAAGGACGTTCCACTAAATCAACCGCGTTTTCTTAACGCTTCTGCTTTGCGATCTACAAGGGTACGTAGATCGGAAATCCCCTCTATTAGATGGACATCTCCATGATAGGTCTTCGTGCGCGTAGGAATTTTTTTGTTTCCCATGCGATGTTCCCCAACAAAGTATTGTTTTAATTTATTTGCAGCAAGGTAAACGCCATAACACATTTCCTGATAATGAGAGTAGTTCTGCTTACAGGCGGACAAGACCTCGCTAAGGTAGTAGACAGGGCGCTGTACTGGCAGGGCCTTGCCTTCCTCTTTGCGCTGAACTACCAACACTACATTGACCACGCGAGTGGTCGCCGCGATGTATATGAGTATGGGTTCCCTTTCAGATGGGGCTGCCAAGATTGGCAGGCTCGAGATTACCCGCTTGAGGTCGCGGAAGGCTTCGTCCGCCTGGTCGTTCCACTCGAACTTCGTCGTCTTCTTCATGAGCTGGTAGAGTGGAGGGGCCTTCTCGCCGAGCCGGCTGACGAACCGGCTGAGGGATGCCAAGCAGCCGGCGAAGTTCTGGACGTCGAGGATCCGAGCCGGCCGCACCATCCGCTCGATGGTGCTGATCTTCTTAGGGTTCGCTTCGATGCCGTAGGCGGATACGAAGAACCCCAAGAGTTTGCCGCCTGGGACCCCGAAGACGCACTTCTCAGGGTTGAGCCAGATCTTGTATTCGCGCAGGTTGGAGAATCTCTCCCGCAGGTCGTCGAGGAGGCTGAAGTGTTGCTTCGTCTTGACGATGATGTCATCCACATACGCGTGGATGTTTCTGCCAATCTGTGGCAGCAGGCACTATTGCATGCAGCGTTGGAACATCGCACCTGCGTTCTTCAGACCGAACGTCATGGTGTTGTAGCAACAGGCCTCGAAGGGCATGATGAAGGAGGTCTTCAGGCGATCAGCTGGATCCAGCTTGATTTGATGGTAGCCTAAAGAAGCATCCAGAAATGACAGCAGTTCGCAGCCTGCAGTGGAGTCAATCACTTGATCTATCCTAGGCAACGCGAAAGGGTCTTTCGGACAAGCCTTATTCAGGCTAGTGTAGTCGATGCACATTCCCATGTGTTGTTCTTCTTCAGCACCAGGACTGGGTTCGCCAGCCAGTCCAGGTGGAAAACCTCCATGATGAAGCCGGCTGCAAGGAGCCGGGTGATCTCTTCTCCGATTGTGTACCACTTCCCCTCGGCGAAGCGGCACAAAGGTTGTTTCACCGGCTTTGTATCAGGTCGCACGTGAAGTTTGTGCTCGGCGTACTTCCTTGGAACACCCGGCATGTCCTTGGGGGACCATGCAAAGATGTCCCGATTCTCACGGAGGAAGTCGACGAGCTCACCTTCCTATTTGGGGCTGAGGCCAGCCCCGATGGTGATGCACTGCTTTGGGTTGGCAGGGTCGAGTGGGACCTGCTTGGTCTCTTTAGCCGGCTTGAAAGAGCCCTCGCCGGCCGATTGTTACGGAGGAGAAGGAATCGCCGGATGCTCGGTAGCCTCGGCCACGACCCGGTCGATCTGCCGCTTCTCCTCAGGAATCACCAAGGCGTCGGCGAGGCGGCTGCTATCTTGGGCCCACTCGAGCGACTTCTTGTAGTCGCCAACAACAGTGATGATGCCCTTGGGATCCGGCATTTTCATCTTCAGGTAGGCGTAGTGTGGAATAGCCATGAACTTGGCCAGAGCCGGTCTCCCCAGCAGCGCGTGGTATGGGCTACTGAGGTCCACCACCTCGAACCATATGGACTCTCGGCGGAAGTGGGCCTTGTCGCAGAAGAGGACGTCCAGCTGGATCTTGGCGATGGGCGAGCATGACTGCCCAGGCACGATGCCATGGAAGACAGTGCTGGTTGGTAGGACGTCCGTCTCCCTGAGCCCGGGCTTGTGGAGAGTGTCGAGGTAGAGGATGTTGATGCTACTGCCGCCATCGACCAGCACCCGGGAGAATCAGCAGGTGAGCCTCTTGGAGGCAAAGGTGGGGTCGAGGACGAGTGCGTATGACCCCGGGTTGGGCATCACCGCAGGGTGGTCCACCCGGCTCCATGTAATTGGTTTGTCAAACCAATGCATGTACTGGGGAACCGGGGGGACAGTGGGATTTACCTCGCGCCGCCTTTCGCGCAGGCTGTGCTTGTCGTCGCCTTCACTGGTGAAGACGACGAACGCTCCGTCTTCATGTGGATAGTTGTCAGGGTGTGGGCCGTCGTCGCCAGGCGGCGGCGGAGGAAGCGGAGCGTGATGGGGAGCCGGTGCACGGGGCGTCGCCTACGCACCAGGAGGAGCCGGCATACCCTCCCCTTGCGACAGCCAGCGCGCAATGCTGCACTGTCGAAGGGTATGGGTAGACGGCGTCGCCCCCGAATGTATCTTGCAGGGGGCGTCGGGCAGCTGCTCGAGAGACTGCTTGGGCAGCCAGTTGGGGTTGCCCTGATTGCGACGCTTTCGTGGAGGGCCGGCTTGGGAAGCTGACGCCTCGCCCTCCACATTGGCCACTAGCTTGTTGTTGGAGCGGGGATCCATCTGATCCGCCTTGCGCTTGTAGTTGTTCTGGCCGCCTCGGTTGTCCCCAGTCGGCTTGGGAGTAGCCGGCGCAGGCAGAACCTTGTCCAAGGCGGTCACCTTGATGCGCATTGCGGAGTCGGCCGTGGCGTACTTGTCCGCCTTGGCCATGAGCACCGCCAAAGAGGTGGGCTCGGTGCACATGAGCTTGTGCTTGAGGAGGGTGCCGTCCCGGCATCCGTCGATGAAGTACTGGATGGCTTGTACCTCATGCACCCCCTCACAGGAGTTGCGGAGCTCACTCCACCAGGTGCCGTAGTCGCGGAGGGGTTCGTCGGCCTTCTCGACGCACATGGCCAGCTCGCGGAGCCGGCCAGGGCGCTTGTAGGTGCCGGTGAAGTTGCGGACGAACGCCTCCTCAAAGTCCACCCAGGAGTTGACACTGCCGGCCGGGAGGCTGTTAAGCCAGGTCCGGGCCGAGCCGGCCAGCATGAGTGGCACATTGCGAACCGCTACGCGCTTGTTGCCCCTAGCGATGCCTACGACCGTGGTGTAGTCGATCAGCCAGTCTTCTAGCTTGGCCGTGCCGTTGTATTTTGGCGTATCCCGAGGCAGGGTGAAGCCTCGGGGGAACGGCTCCCCTCGGATCCGGGGGCCGAAGCAAGCCGGTCCGACGGGTCCGTCTTCCTCTAGGAGGGCCGAATGGGCCAGGGCGATGATACACCGGCGGGCGTCCCGCTCGTCCTCGGAGGCGGGAGCACCAGCCCCGGTGGCGAGAGGGGAGGCGCCTCGGGAGCCGGAGGCGTGAGTTCTTCGCGGGGGAAGATCCCAGTATTCCGAGTCGCCCTCGTCGCCTCGGCGATGTAAGCCCGAAGTGTGCTCGCTCTGGTGCTGTGAGCGCCGGCGTTGGCTTCCCTCGCCCCTCCAGCCGGAAGGGCGATGCGAGGAAGATCCTTCGGCGTGGTGTTGGCCGCTAGGGTTGCGGCGAGCCCCCGAGTTCGGTCCCGGAGACTCTGAATGAGCCTGGCCGGGGTCGAACCGAGCGTGCTGCTGGTTAGCGGCGTCAAGGAGATCCTTGACACGCTTCTCCTGGAAGGCGCGCTCCTCGCCTTCCAGGCTTGCCATCTCCTCCATGGCCGCCTGTGTTGTCCGCATGTTGGCCGCAGGAGTCTCGTAGGTGGGCAGGTCCCCGCCTAGAACCTTGGCGACGAACCGTCCACGGTTGCGGACCGATCCAAGCCGGTTGGGCGCCTCGGAAATCGGAGTAAGACCGTATGCGGAGTTGTACTCACGATGTGTAGCCTCCAACCGACGTTTCGCCGAGGCCACGGCGATGCCCTCCTCCAAGATGCGCTTGCGAGCCTCCTCCAGTGAGGCCTGAGCGTCTGCTGGATTGGCGGAAGCGGTGAGCGGTGTCTTCAGGCCGACGATGGCGTTCCGAAGAGTATCAGCGGCGGCCGCAGCGGGATCGCCGGCGCCTGCAGAGGCCTTGCCGGGAGCCATGCTGGTGCCGGCGCCGATAACCATCGCCTCCATGGTGTTGGAGACGGCAGCAACGTGGTAGGGGGTGAAGAACCCTACCGATGGTGGTGGGCCATCGAAAATGAGGACGTTACTGGGGTAAACATCATGGGCAGACATCTCAGCGATAGAGAGCCTGCTGAAGCTAGCGCAGAGCGCCTCAACATTGTACTCCTCGCCGAAGTAGCATGGGCCGTCGTTGAGGCGAAGGTCGCTGAAGAGAACGATGAGGTTCTCCATAGCAGCGACGACGACGCTAGGGAGCGCCTCGTCATCAGAATCTTCGTCTGAATCCGCATGGCGGACGGGGACGTCGATCATCATGGGCGTCGCCTCGTTGAAAGCGAGCTCCACGGGCATGCAGACTGATCCGGACGCGATGCATCCGGTGGTGTAGGTGCGGGGCCCCGCCCAGCGCGTGAAGCCAGCAGATGTCGCGATCCGCCCCACGGTGGGCGGCAAATGTCGGTGAATACTCACAACATATGCCATGGGTAGGCTAAAGTCGGTGAGAACCGAAGGGACAAAGGTGGGCGCTGGGAACGAGGTTGGTACACGCATGGGACGCACGATGTACCCAGGTTCAGGGCTCTGCGTTGAGATAATACCCGTAATCTTGCTGGTGTGTTTGATGTATGGGAACAGAGTACAATGTTGCTCCTGGAACTGTGTTGGGAGGAGGAATAGGGGAGTAGCCGGGTCGTCTCTACCTCGCTCTCTGTTGGTTGGTGAGTGTGTAGTGTTGAATGACTGGCAAGTGATCGACCCCTTGCATGGGGGGCGGCCGGGGGGTTTTATAGGCGAACCCTCCGACCTACAATATGGATAAAAGGTACAGGCATGGGACCCGGCTGACTGCTTCGCCGGCTGGCCAGGGGCCCACAGGGGTCTTGTCTTGTCGATGAGGGGCCCGCGGGCTGCGTGGTCTCGATTGCTGGTGGGACCTACCGGCTAGCCAACGGGGCTCCCGCGTAAGGTTGACGCTGAGCACGCGCTGTACGTCGAGCGTCGCCCCGCGAGATTCTTCATGGGCAGGCAGTACGAC